>NC_136057.1:973614181-974909388 GCF_964261635.1 Lissotriton helveticus | reverse complement strand
GGGGTAGAGGGTTTTAATTAGGAGGTATGACCTTTCAGTGTAGGCGGTTGGGGGGGGCCAGATAGTCGGTCAACTATGCTGGCCTGTGGCGGTAAGGTCATAATCGGTGAGCAGCAAATTAAGGTCCTTAGGGGGGGCGGCCCCATTCACGAAATGGGTCGTCCAGGGGGAGGGGCCACTGGTCTCTCCCAGAACTTCAGTGGCAGGATATCCGCTTGCTTGGGTGCGGGGGAGGGGAGTCAACGCTTTCCTCAGGCTGGTAGCCACCCCTCACATACACTATGACGCTAAGGCGCGAGTGTAAGGGCCCTCCTGTTATGGTTAAATGGAGTTCAAGGAGCACGCGAGGGTAAACGGGCCCTCGACGCGCATGCGCATCTCGGACGTGAGAGTGTAGCTGGGTAAAAGGATCTGACACCGGTTAGCGACCTTGCCGTAGGACCAGAAATTATTAAAAATGCTAATTTAATTTCAGGATGTTAGATTTGGTTAGGAACCATGCTGTATTAGCTACTTGTTAAGGTTAGCCCATCATATCATGTAAAAATGGATGGAAATCTAATGTTCTGAAGCTTGCATTTAATAATTGTGTAAATGTTTATTTTATTAAAATTTTAATTTTGTTTCATATTTTAATAAATACGGCCAGGGGGTCTCAGACCCCCTGCCTTCCAAAGAATTATGTGTTGGCTTGTTAACTGGGTAACGTAATACACAGCTACAGGCCTGTCACCCCAAACACTCTTAATTTAGTTTAAATGTAGCACTGGTAGGGTGATATGAAATTGTTTTAGGACCGGCCAAGTAATATTTGGCTATTCACAACCATCCGAGTGTCAAAGATTAATATGATACTCACGCAATCAAACTATCGCTCTACCATCACCTATCAGCAAGTGTTAGTGGGAAAAAGTGTGGAAAAGAGAGTGAGCCCCTCACGGAAGAACCGCCAATCGGGTTTACCTGACTACCAATTGTCAGTAATCCCAATTATCATCATTGGTGACTCACTCTCATAACAGTGGGAAAAGGAAACAAACACCAGAAAAAGACCAACAACATATAACAGTGCTTTTTCTCAACATCAGCCCCACAATCTGCTGACTGTTATTATCATCGCGGGTTGACGTTTTTACCCTTACTATGCTTGTGTGCACAAATAACACAAAAACACAAAACCCCCAGTGAGAACAAAAACGTGAATCTCACACAGTTAAAAAAATGGAAGGATTCACTGGCCACTCTGAATTTATTCTGGGCTGTGAATACTCCCAAATTAAAAATGACTCACACCATATGCAGTCTCAGGTGGGTCATGGGTGCCAACATGTTTTGTTGCTAATATTTTCCGCAACTTCTTCAGGGCAAATGGGGGTTACCCACTATATTTGCCAATTTCTTTCAACACACACCTAGGATGGTAGGAACGACATGAATGTAAAATGAGCAAAGAGTTAAAGAACCCTCAATTATTTAAAAGTACCAACTGTAGTCCATGGCTGTGGTATTCAAAAACAAAACACATAATCACCTGGGGTTAGCGACTTTCACGCACACCTGCCACCCCTTTATCTGCCAGTATACTTGTGTCCTGCAGGATCACGTATTGATTCTGGGAACCCGCTATCGTCGGGTCTTCAGCACATAGAGACAAGGACAAAGACATAGATCGAATTCAGTTAATATGGCGCATTCAGTATTGCGCAAACCCGATGTCTCCACTAAAACAGCTCACAGCACCCTCGGACTGTAGTAAGGTTATGGCACACCTAGTTCTCAAAGGGCACCCTCCCGTTCAAAAAGCCCCGGAGTGAGCGCCCGTTTACATCCAGCTGTCTCCCCCGTTTGCCAACAATTCACCGCCTTTCCCGAAGTTGGAACGCTTACCCGTATTCGGTCACCGGCACTGCGTGTCCTCAACCGCGTCTCACTGAGCTCGGAAAGCCGAATATCAATGGGCACGTCTGAACGCACAGGGCGTTACATATCACATGACCGCGAGGCGTCCCATATGGCGGCCATCTTACAGTGTGTTTTAACTCCCACGTATTGAATAGTAATGCTGCAACAACACCCTCATTGCACACCCAACAGGTAATGTTACACCTTACCACTCAGGTAATAACAAAATTACAAAAAATTAAAAAAATTAACAGTGTTTCAAATACATAACCACAATAACGTGGTAAAACGTAAACAATAAAGATAGTGGTGTATATTATCAATATAATCGCCACAAGCTCGTGGTCAAGCAATATCGGAAACATTATTCTCCAATGGGAGACAGCATTTTTTAAATGTCGGCCAAGCTGGCAGGGCAGTGGTGGGAGTCACATATTGGGGATCTGCACTGTACTCTATGTTTAAAAGGGGGGTACCTGAGTGTATTCTGGTGCTGGAAAGGTTTATTAATCAGGGCTCTACACTCTGTGCCATGTATTAATTGAAAAACCACTACTACCCTCCAAGATTGGTAAAATTAAGGTTAGGGAAAATGATTAGCGGAGATATCCATCATAATCTACCCTCATCGTTTGGTGATTTTGTTCCACTCGATGAGATCGTTCAGCCCCTCACGATCTACTTGTTCCTGGTATATCCAGTGGGCTTCCTTTCTCGCCAAAATGTTTTCCACATTATGACTCTCACACATCACCCTCTCCAGTACAACCCACTCCAGATCCTTAGGATCATGTCCCATTTCATTGAAGTGTTGTACCAATTTCGTGGTCAATTTTCTGGCTCTCAGGGTGCTAAGATGTTCTTGAATGCTGACTTTCATCCTCCTGGACGTGAGTCCGATGTAGTGAAGCCCACATTTACATGTCAATCTGTAAATTACATTTACAGTATTACAATTACTGAACCTGGTGAGATACCAGACTCTGCCATTTCTCAAAGTAACTGACTTCGTCGTTTTTGTTAAATTACACACTGAGCAGCTGGTACATGGGTGATGGCCCGGTGGTAACTTATCTGTATACACAGGTTGAGGGGTCCGGGTATGGACCAATTTGTCCTTCAAATTTGTAGCTCTTTTGAAAGCAAACCGTGGGGGTGGCATCGTTCCCAAATTCGTGTCAAGGATTGACCAATGCTTCCTCACAATCTGCCGCAATTTGGTGGAAAGGGGGTCAAAGGTCGTCACCACCGGTATACACTCCTGTTTTGTTCTAACATGACGTTCAAGCAGTGCTTCACGGGGCGTGTTCAGTGCGCGTTTGCGCGCTTGCTTGACCACCTTCTTTGGGTATGCCCTTGCAGTCAGTTTCACAGCCAATTCATCCGATTGCTCAACAAATGATTCAGTGGTGGAGCAATTGCGCCTATAGCGCAAAAATTGCCCAACAGGAAGATTGTCCCGTAGAGCTCGTGGATGAAAGGATGTATAGTGGAGCAAAGAGTTTTTGTCAGTTTTTTTATGATGTACAGTGGTGACCAGTTTATGATCCACCACTGTGATGTCAACATCAAGATAGACAGCTGTTGTTCTATTGATAGACGATGTGAATTTGAGACAATCATCTATCTGATTGAGCCATCCCAGAAATTCCCGGAGGAGGTACTCTGTACCAGTCCAGATACAGAGGACGTCGTCGATATATCTCCTCCACAGGGAAATATGTTCCCTGAAAGGATTGTTGTTCCGATGGAGGACCACATTCACCTCGAACTGGCCCACATAAATGCAGGCCAGACTCGGGGCAAATGTGGCCCCCATAGATGTCCCAGATACCTGCAGGTACAATTGGTTCTTATACTCAAAAAAGTTCTTGGTCAATGCAAGTTCAATGCACTGCATGACAAACGTGATGGGCGTATCGTAGAACCACTCCAATTCGCCCAGGGCCCGCGCTGCTGCCACCAGCATGGCGTCCTGGGGAATGCTGGTGTAGAGTGACTCAATGTCGATGGTTACTAGAAATTGTGAGCCAGGGTCAAAATGCACTCCCTCCAGGACATTCAAAATGTCAGTAGTGTCCTGAACATAAAGTAAAGTAAAGTCCACATTTGTAAAGCGCACAATCACCCGTAAGGGTCTCTAGGCGCTGGGGGGCCGTTGGGAAGATTAAGCGAGCTATCGCCCAGAGTCACATGGTGCTGGGCTAACCTGCCGCCGGAGCCGGGGATCGAACCGTGGTCCCCAGATTCCAGCGTCAGTCGCCCTGGCCGCGGCGCCACACCTCTCCCACTATAAGATTCTTGAGTGATCACTGCCTCCCGTAGGAAAAAGTCAGCAAATTGTGACAGGGGCTCCAGAACTGACTGGATACCCGAAACTATCGGGCGTCCAGGGGGTGGTCTCTGGGGTTTGTGGATCTTCGGCAAGATGTAGAATGCCGGAATGCGGGACTTCTTGTTGACAATGAAGTCCGCCTCTTTAGGTGTTATCCACTTCTTCTCCAGACCATCTGCTACCAAGCCTGTGATCACTTCAAGTAAGTCAGATGTGGGATCTTTTGCAAGGGGGTGATAATTAGTGCGTGCACTCAGTAGTCTCAATACTTCTGCCTCATAGTCGCATGTATTTAACACAACGACCGCACCCCCCTTGTCTGCCTGTTTAATTGTTAACAGGGGATTATCTTGAAGGGATTTGACTGCTTCCCAATCCGATTTCCTCATATTGCAACCCTGATGTGGTTGTGGGGCTTGTTCTAGAGTGGCCACGTCGTATAGCACTTTCTGTTCAAACACTGCCACCTCAGGACC
Organism: Lissotriton helveticus; assembly: GCF_964261635.1. NCBI lineage: Eukaryota > Metazoa > Chordata > Amphibia > Caudata > Salamandridae > Lissotriton > Lissotriton helveticus. The sequence goes on along the minus strand of NC_136057.1, from coordinate 974,904,675 downwards.
TAAGGAACTACTGGGTGGACAAAAATTCGAGGGACGTCGGAGGTTTGTGTTGAACACTGATTGATCAATCTTATCTTTGCCAGTGAAAAACTTGTGGAGTTTAATCTTCCTCATCATTTCGTGTAGTTCTAGTCTGCAGTTAAAAGGATCATGGCGGGGGGGTCGGTACAAACTCCAATCCTTTATTTAGAACTCCTAATTCTGCAGGTGTTAACACATAGTCGGATAGATTCACCACAATATCATTGGGTATTGTCTGTATCCTAGCAGAGCTCATAGTTGGGTTGTCCTGCCCCTCTGGCGAGTTACCCGAGGGGAGTATTGTTGCCAATTGGGCTGGAAATGTCCTCTGCCCCTGCCTTTGCTTTTCCCTTGGAAGGTTTGATTTCCACCTCCCCGTGTGCCTCCCTGGTTTTGGCCTAAAAAAGACCTTAACAGTGCGCCCAGATCTTGGTCTGTCCTTGTCTCCGGTGCAAAATTAACCCTATTGGAGTTTTGAGGGGCCGAGTTGGTAGATGTATCCTCCTCCTCACTACTGGTGTTATCGAACACCCAGTTATTCGGTGTTCGTCGCTGTTGTTGTCTATTGCCTCCTCGCTGGGGATACTGCCCTCTCTTTTGGAAATTGGTCTGTCTTTGCTGATCTATCTGTGTATCATAGTACTGATCCTCGGTGTATGGGAAGGCCCAAGCGTGAGTGAACCTTTCCAAATTCTTTTTGAGCCCCCTTATCTTTTGATTGACCATATAGGTCTTGTAATCAGACAAATCACTTTGGATCCTTTCAAGTTGTTCCTTTGCATCCATAAGTGCCGGGTTGCCCTTTATATTTTCCTCCAACTCTAGTATTTCTTTGAGCAGCTCATCACTTAGCCTTTTAGCGGTGTTAATAATGAGGATCAGCCAGTCCTGTGTGCACTTATTTGAAATATAACTCCAATCCACACGGAACTGTCTGTCCTCTAAGAAGATCTTAGGTTCAAGTTTAACTATCAGGCTTGGGGGTGCTGCTCCTGCCCGCAAATACTCTGTCATCAGAGCCCCATGCAGAGCTACTCTAATCTGCCCCTTTTTAAGCGTCGATAGCTTGTCCCATTCCTCTCGTGCTGTAGAACTGGGCCCCAATGGGACGTCAGGTAAGAGAGAAGGACCAGACAATATTAGGGCTATTTGCTCTTCAGAGAATGCCAGGCAATTCATCACTCACTGCACTAAAGGGCCGGCTCACAAAGAAATTATTATGTGTAGAGTTTAACAAAACCACAGCCAGGCGAAAACAGAAAAAATTTGGTGTATATAAAATTGGCTCAACTCGTAAAAAACGTGAGTACCAGAAAACAACTGCGAACCACAGTTAGACTCTCACGGCTGGGCCGCCGTACTGAATCATGTCTAATTAATTGGAGTCTCAGGGGGAGAAAAAAAGGGTTACAGGCCGCCCCCCACTCAAATCATAATACACAGCTACAGGCCTGTCACCCCAAACACTCTTAATTTAGTTTAAATGTAGCACTGGTAGGGTGATATGAAATTTTTTTACCACCGGCCAAGTAATATTTGGCTATTCACAACCATCCGCGTGTCAAAGATTAATATGATACTCACGCAATCAAACTATCGCTCTACCATCACCCATCAGCAAGTGTTAGTGGGAAAAAGTGTGGAAAAGAGAGTGAGCCCCTCACGGAAGAACCGCCAATCGGGTTTACCTGACTAGCAATTGTCAGTAATCCCAATTATCATCATTGGTGACTCACTCTCATAACAGTGGGAAAAGGAAACAAACACCAGAAAAAGACCAACAACATATAACAGTGCTTTTTCTCAACATCAGCCCCACAATCTGCTGACTGTTATTATCATCGCGGGTTGACGTTTTTACCCTTACTATGCTTGTGTGCACAAATAACACAAAAACACAAAACCCCCAGTGAGAACAAAAACGTGAATCTCACACAGTTAAAAAAATGGAAGGATTCACTGGCCACTCAGAATTTATTCTGGGCTGTGAATACTCCCAAATTAAAAATGACTCACACCATATGCAGTCTCAGGTGGGTCATGGGTGCCAACATGTTTCGTTGCTAATATTTTCCGCAACTTCTTCAGGGCAAATGGGGGTTACCCACTGTATTTGCCAATTTCTTTCAACACACGCCTAGGAAGGTAGGAACGACATGAATCTAAAATGAGCAAATAGTTAAAGAACCCTCAATTATTTAAAAGCACCAACTGTAGTCCATGGCTGTGGTATTCAAAAACAAAACACATAATCACCTGGGGTTAGCGACTTTCACGCATACCTGCCATCCCTTTATCTGCCAGTATACTTGTGTCCTGCAGGATCACGTATTGATTCTGGGAACCCGCTATCGTCGGGTCTTCTGCACATAGAGACAAGGACAAAGACATAGATCGAATTCAGTTAATATGGCGCATTCAGTATTGCGCAAACCCGATGTCTCCACTAAAACAGCTCACAGCACCCTCGGAACTGTAGTAAGGTTATGGCACACCTAGTTCTCAAAGGGCACCCTCCCGATCAAAAAGCCCCGGAGTGAGCGCCCGTTTACATCCAGCTGTCTCCCCCGTTTGCCAACAATTCACCGCCTTTCCCGAAGTTGGAACGCTTACCCGTATTCGGTCACCGGCACTGCGTGTCCTCAACCGCGTCTCACTGAGCTCGGAAAGCCGAATATCAATGGGTGCGTCTGAACGCACAGGGCGTTACGTATCACATGACCGCGAGGCGTCCCATATGGCGGCCATCTTACAGTGTGTTTTAACTCCCACGTATTGAATAGTAATGCTGCAACAACACCCTCATTGCACACCCAACAGGTAATGTTACACCTTACCACTCAGGTAATAACAAAATAGAGTACAGTGCAGATCCCCAATATGTGACTCTCACCACTGCCCTGCCAGCTTTGCCGACATTTAAAATGCTGTCTCCCATTGGAGAATAATGTTTCCGATATTGCTTGACCAGGAGCTTGTGGCGATTATATTGATAATATACACCACTATCTTTATTGTTTACGTTTTACCACGTTATTGGGGTTATGTATTTGAAACACTGTTAATTTTTTTAATTTTTTGTAATTTTGTTATTACCTGAGTGGTAAGGTGTAACATTAACTGTTGGGTGTGCAATGAGGGTGTTGTTGCAGCATTACTATTCAATACGTGGGAGTTAAAACACACTGTAAGATGGCCGCCATATGGGACGCCTCGCGGTCATGTGATACGTAACGCCCTGTGCGTTCAGACGCGCCCATTGATATTCGGCTTTCCGAGCTCAGTGAGACGCGGTTGAGGACACGCAGTGCCGGTGACCGAATACGGGTAAGCGTTCCAACTTCGGGAAAGGCAGTGAATTGTTGGCAAACGGGGGAGACAGCTGGATGTAAACGGGCGCTCACTCCGGGGCTTTTTGATCGGGAGGGTGCCCTTTGAGAACTAGGTGTGCCATAACCTTACTACAGTTCCGAGGGTGCTGTGAGCTATTTTAGTGGAGACATCGGGTTTGCGCAATACTGAATGCGCCATATTAACTGAATTCGATCTATGTCTTTGTCCTTGTCTCTATGTGCAGAAGACCCGACGATAGCGGGTTCCCAGAATCAATACGTGATCCTGCAGGACACAAGTATACTGGCAGATAAAGGGGTGGCAGGTATGCGTGAAAGTCGCTAACCCCAGGTGATTATGTGTTTTGTTTTTGAATACCACAGCCATGGACTACAGTTGGTACTTTTAAATAATTGAGGGTTCTTTAACTCTTTGCTCATTTTACATTCATGTCGTTCCTACCATCCTAGGTGTGTGTTGAAAGAAATTGGCAAATACGGTGGGTAACCCCCATTTGCCCTGAAGAAGTTGCGGAAAATATTAGCAACGAAACATGTTGGCACCCATGACCCACCTGAGACTGCATATGGTGTGAGTCATTTTTAATTTGGGAGTATTCACAGCCCAGAATAAATTCAGAGTGGCCAGTGAATCCTTCCATTTTTTTAACTGTGTGAGATTCACATTTTTGTTCTCACTGGTGGTTTTGTGTTTTTGTGTTATTTGTGCACACAAGCATAGTAAGGGTAAAAACGTCAACCCGCGATGATAATAACAGTCAGCAGATTGTGGGGCTGATGTTGAGAAAAAGCACTGTTATATGTTGTTGGTCTTTTTCTGGTGTTTGTTTCCTTTTCCCACTGTTATGAGAGTGAGTCACCAATGATGATAATTGGGATTACTGACAATTGCTAGTCAGGTAAACCTGATTGGCGGTTCTTCCGTGAGGGGCTCACTCTCTTTTCCACACTTTTTCCCACTAACACTTGCTGATGGGTGATGGTAGAGCGATAGTTTGATTGCGTGAGTATCATATTAATCTTTGACACTCGGATGGTTGTGAATAGCCAAATATTACTTGGCCGGTGGTAAAAAAAAATTCATATCACCCTACCAGTGCTACATTTAAACTAAATTAAGAGTGTTTGGGGTCACAGGCCTGTAGCTGTGTATTATGATTTGAGTGGGGGGCGGCCTGCAACCCTTTTTTTCTCCCCCTGAGACTCCAATTAATTAAACTGGGTAACGTAGTCTGTGTGTTAAGGCGGGGGGTGGCCGGCAGTCCCAGACCATGAGAAAAGGGGGCAATCGGCCCCCACGCACACATGGCTGGGCCCGGCCCCCCCCCTCGGGCCGATCCTTTGTTGATCGCGCGTCCCGCCCTTGCCCCGGAAGCAGTTTTGCACTTCCGGGTCAAGGGGGCGGGACCGCAGCCTGGAAGGGGTTAAGAGCCTGGGGAGCTCGGGAAGCGGCCTCTTTGTGCCCGCGCTTCCCAGGCTCGCTCCTCGCCCCACAGTGGGGCCGTTTAATTTTGCCCACCCTCCATCCCCTTGTAGCAGAATTCTGGTGAGGACACTGGTAGGTGGTAGGCTATGCGAATGTCATAGGAGTAAATGTTTTCCTTCCTTAGGATCTTTTCCCTGTTTACAGGCAAATGTACATATGTGTATGTTTTTAGGTGTGTTTTGCTGTTGCATTAACTCTTTTTCCTTAGGCCTTTTTCCCTCTTAGATTAGTAATGTCGTATTTATTATGTGGATCTGGCGGTAAGGTCATAATCGGTGAGCAGCAATTTAAGGTCCTTAGGTGGGGGCGGCCCCATTCACGAAAGGGGTCGCCCAGGGGTAGGGGCCACTGGTCTCTCCCAGAACTTCAGGGGCAGGATATCCGCTTGCTTGGGTGCGGGGGAGGGGAGTCAACGCTTTCCTCAGGCCGGTAGCCACCCCTCACATACACTATGACGCTAAGGCGCGAGTGTAAGGGCCCTCCTATTATGGTTAAATGGAGTTCACGGAGCACGCGAGGGTAAACGGGCCCTCGACGCGCATGCGCATCTCGGACGTGAGAGCGTAGCTGGGTAAAAGGATCTGACACCGGTTAGCGACCTTGCCGTAGGACCAGAAATTATTAAAAATGCAAATTTAATTTCAGGATGTTAGATTCGGTTAGGAACCATGCTGTATTAGCTACTTGTTAAGGTTAGCCAATCATATCATGTAAAAATGGATGGAAATCTAATGTTCTGAAGCTTGCATTTAATAATTATGTAAATGTTTATTTTATTAAAATTTTAATTTTGTTTCATATTTTAATAAATACGGCCAGGGGGTCTCAGACCCCCTGCCTTCCAAAGAATTATGTGTTGACTTGTTAACTGGGTAATGTAGTCTGTGTGTTAAGGCGTGGGGTGGCCGGCAGTCCCAGACCATGTCATGCAAGCATCAGCTGTACTATAATAAAGGGGTGCTATTGAGGACTGCATCCAATACATGTTTGTGACCAGGGCTTCACCTGTTTAGCTCTCTCTCCCTACAACACAAAGTCCCCTTTTCACTCCATGTGCCCGGATACCGGTGGTCTGCTCTGTTGCCGTAAGTACTTGTGGCAAGAGCCTTACAGAAACATTTAGTGCCTAGCGAAATTAAGTAAAATGCTGTGATTCCCTGTCTCAAGATGGCGCTGGTGCAGTTTTAAGGCCTGTGAAGTCAGTGTTTGTTAATAGAAGCCATACTGGAAGGGAAAGCGTTTAATCTATCTCCAACGTGTTGGAAGCACTCTTTACAAAACAGTTTTGCATTCATAGCTTATAGCTTTTATGTATTATATTGGCTTATTGCTAACCCAAAACACTGATGAACTGACTTGCCTTCCTGGCGTTTTATATTTACCCAGTGTTACTTTTTCCCCATTTCTGTGCTTTTATCTCTATGAACGCGTCTATCGGAATACAGTTGCACATCTTTGCTTAAAAGGAGCATGAGTGGCAACCTGTTTACGGTGTAAGTGATCAGATAATAAATTAATATAAATTGTATTAATTATGATGACACGCCTTTACACTGAGTTGAGTGTAATACAATGCATTTACAACCCCAGAGCTCCCAAACAGTTACAGCAGAATTGTCTTGTTCTGGAGGCAGGCAATTTATATTTTGTAGCACGACTTTTCAAAAATAATAGTGCAGAGGGCCAAATAACAATTGTGATGGATTTGTGAGTCCATTGAAAGTGTGCGCTGCATTCAATTCCACCTCAGTAACACATTGGACGGTGATGACTTAAAGCCCCAGTCGGGTCCAAGTTTCTATCATGTGCTGATGGTTGTAAAGTCCATGGGGGTAAAGCCAAAGTCAGGCAAGCCTCATCAATGAAGGTAGTACATGACTGTAGGCAGGTAGTGAGTACACTGCTTTGCATGCTGCGTATGTGGTGTGACTTCTTTCATGGCATTGTTAGGCGCTGCAGCCAGGTTTTGTCACCTGTTTGTGGTCTAGACAGGCAGATGCTTCTACCTGAGCTAGTCAGCAGTGTTACAGAAGAACCGTATCTTACACCAGCATCACAACTGCTGAATGCACATTTGAAACACACACTACTTATGAAAATCACAAACTAGGTGTTCTTACACAAGCCATACATATTTGTCCAGGCCTCTTTCCCCTGTCCCTCATTCAAACCCCGACCAGTAGTCTTTGCTGAACCGGATAAGTTAATTTGATGCCACATAGCAACAATCCACATAAATACACTCGACATCATGCCACATAATTCCAAGTGGCATAATTTCACTCAACGCCACACAGTTCCACGCAACACAATTCCACTCCACACATTAACATTTCACACCACATAATTCGACTCAACAATACATTTACACACCACACCACATACAGCTTATTCACACCACAGAACACCACTTCAACACACCACATAGTTAAACTCCACAACATACCACTACACAATACCATTCCACATAATTATACTCCATGACACACAATCCCATGCCACATAATTACGGTCCACATAATTCCACTGCACACCATGCCACATAATTCCACTACACACATATCCTCTCCACACAACGCCTAGTGCTTCGAAGATGTTCTCATTTTATTAAGAATGGGATTGCAGTTCTCCCGCGAAGCCAGTGGGTGGCGCTCGTATATACGAAATAAAGGCTAACTTCAAAAAGGTCAGTCAGTGTCAAAGTTCCTCAACGCAAACATTTCCAAGAACTTTCAGTGCTTTCATTGACAGGCAGGGAAGGATTACGCGCTCTTCTTTTTTTAAATTGAGCCCATTTTGCGAACATCTAAAATGACACAAAAGTTCTACAACACACGATCGTTTTAGATGGAAAAACTACAACTCCCAACATGCGAGGTCCTCCACCAGTCACAGTCCCTCGTCACATAAACACCATCTTTGATAACTCAAATGCTTCCTCTTTGTTGCTAGAATAATATCCGGTTGAGCTTTCGTTGTTGCTAAAAATCGATAGCTAAAAAAAAAAAACATTTGCTGCATATCTTGTTCGCTCATTCAATAATGGATGGGAAATAAATAAACTTCAAACCAGAATGAATCCTATTAGTCACGCTATATCTGAGGGTGGTGTACGGAGCCATCCGGGCTCTCCCCTACAATGTTGCGACTGCACCACTCCTCGGGGCGGTTGATAAAATAAACGACGATGGAAGACCACTCGGGGTCTTTCTCCGACACAGTCAGCCAGTGTGTGTCCCATTTTCTGGGGCTTCAGGGTAGGCCTCCACATCCCCCCCTTCCCCTGGGCGCCCTTCTACATTGGTGACAAGGCAGGTGCTGGACCCACGCCTTGCCGACTTACCTGCTCAGTTCGGTGAAGCCGTATTTCCGCTGCTCTGGTGTGCTGTGCTGGGGAGCGTCCCCTCGGCTTTCGCCTTGGACCCTGCTGAGACAACGGCAGACGCACCCTTGCTGCGCTTCGTTCCCTGAAGCCACCTCTGCTCCGGAGAGCATGGCCAGGCCCAGGTTCTCCCAGCACGAGCAAGCCCGTCGGAGAAGGCCGAAGTGGGCCGCGCTGGGGCACTTGAGCCCATTTCAAGTACACCCGGAGGTGAGCGCACTAGGCCCCACGTGTCACGCACACGCTGAGAGGCAGGCTGCAAGGTAAAAATGCGCTGGAAAAAAATATCCAAAAAAAAGAGAGAGGGACAAGTGAAGCAGGATATTAAAGTCATGTGCTGGAACTGTTCTAAAATATTAATAAATAAATAAAAAACAATTTAGTTGTGTAAAGAAAGGAAAACAAGGACTGGAGACCGCACAACTCGACTGGGTGTCGAACTCACACAAACCTCAACACTCCGACCCAAAAGGGACACAACAAAAGGAGAGACCTCAAGAAGCAAGCCAGTGCCAGCACGCACAGGCAAGCGACCATGAGCACGCATGCCCAGGCAAGCGCAGCAGGCCCTCAAGCAGGCGCTGCTGACCCTCAGGTGGACGCTGCAGCACCCCATCAGTTCCACAGCCATGCAGCAGTGACCCGGCTTCCTCCGTTCAGCGAACTTGCCAACTCTCAACGGCGGCCCCACACTGGATAGCCTGGATAGGGCGCCTCAATCACTATTTCAGAGGCACAGGAGAAACAGATGGGGCAGTAAAGAGGTCGCTACTGATATACTATGTGGGTGGAGAACTCTATGACCTCTTCGAAACACTGCCAAATACTGGAAACAAGGACGACTACAAAGCTGCGGTGGCAGCATTGGATGCCACTTTGACCCCTACCTCAACCCAGACTTTGAGTGCTTCAAGCTGCGGCAGGCAAGGCAGTCCGAGACTGAGTCGGTGGACATGTTCTATGCATGACTGAGACTGCTAGCAAGCACATGTACGTTCACGGATCAAAGAGAGGAGATAAGAGCTCAGCTCATCCAAGGATGCCGATCAGCAACACTCAGGCAACAGATCCTCCACCAACCTGGAATGTCACTGGACAACATCCTCGTATTAGCCAGGTCACATGAGCTGTCCAATCTCAGAGTGGACGAGATGAAAGCCGCCCTAAACCGGAGTGCCACCCCGTCATATGCTCCCCGGCCTATCCAAGTCGGCGGCCGAACACAATCAGCAGTAGCACAAAGGCACAAACCGGATGGCTCTCTACAGGTGGGATAATCCTCGCTTCATGTCCGTAATAGAGTTGATACTTCTTGTTCATAAATCTTAATACATTTTTGATTCAATGTCTGGACCGGAGGCTTCAGATTACACAAGCACAAAGCTATTTGATGCTATTTGAAAAAGGATATCTTACTGGCAGGGCCACTTGAATTATGCGGCGGGGAGGACTAAATTATGCAGAGTGAAAAAGCAAAATATAGAGTACAATATGGCAAAATTTGGAAGCAGATATACTTCACTATATTGTCGTTTTGCCACATCCTAATACTGTGGGCTGAAGGTTTCACATCATTGGTATTGGTTTAATAAATACATTTTGTAATCAGCAACTAGTGCCCTGCCTCTGAGTTGCAATAAGTGTTTTGAGGGCATATTTATCAAAATCGGTTATTGCGATTCTCAAATAGCGATTTTTTGACAATCGCTATTTGAGAATCGCAAAACTGGATGTATTTTAAAATTCGCAAATATTTTGCGATTTCTTGGTATTCCTCAATTGTGATTAGCAAATTGTGAAATCGCAATTAAGGAATACCTTCCTGTTAGACCTGGCATCATTAGCGTGAGTCTCCCTTCCATTTTGACGGATTGCCTCCTCTGTTTTTGATATGTTTTTGCTGGATTTATGCTTTCGGCACCGTGCCACTGCTAATCAGTGCCACAGTGCAAGTGCACCCTATGGTAAATTAATGTACTGATTGGTTATTCCATGATTGGGTTTTTTGATTTACCTGTCAGCACATAGTACAGTGCACCATGTGTGCCCAGGGCTTGTAAATCAAATGCTGCTGGTGGGCTTTCAGCACTGGTTGTGCCACCCACAGAAGCAGCTTGTAAAGTGTGTCTCAGGCCTGCCATTGCAAGGCCTGTGTGCAGTCTCGCACTGCCATGTCGACTTGGCCAAGTGCACCCACTTGCCAGTCCCTAAACCTTCCCTTTGCTTCATATTAGACATCCCATGGTAGGCCCAAGGGCAGGGTGCATTGTAAGTACAAGGTAGGACATGCTCTGATGTGTGTAGCCTGTTCTAATAGTGAATTACAGCCATTTTCGTTTTTCACTATTGAAGGCTACCTGTTCTCACAGGCCAGAATGAGCAGCTAGATTATTACATGCTTATAATCCGAACTGACTCAGGGAACATGGTAGAAATTCGATTTTAGTATGCCTGAACTCAGAATAATAACATACATCTTTTAGTAAAGTTTATTTTAATATTCTGTGTTTGCAAATACCACTTTTAGAAAGCAGGTATTTGCTTGCCTAACCATTTGAGCCTGCCTCTGCTGGGTTGTGTATTCCTTGTCTGGGTTTGTGAGTGACAGGGCTGGGGAATTCCAGGAGACAGGCTGGGACAGCCCAGTGGTGAATAGAGAGATTTACATCCAGATGGTAGGGAGGAGTGCACCTGGGACCTGAATAGGGCTGGGCCTTCCTTCTACAATGCTGGCTCCACCCCCTGTGGCTTGTCTGATGTCTCTGCCCTGCACTGTGAAAGGAGAGGAGGAATCATGTCAACAGAGTGCTCCAGAGCTGTATCTTCCCTCCCCTGTGCTGGCTCCACCTCCTGTGGGGCGTCTGATGTCTCTGCCCTGCACAGTGAAAGGAAGAAGAGAGTTGTGTAAACAAAGTGCTCAGGAACTGGTTCGGACTAGGCAGAGGCCTCTCTGCCTCCAGAGAACAAAGAATTTTGGGGTATACATAGTGGGACCCTGATCCCAATAAATTAGATCACTTCAGGAACAAGAAACCTTTCTGCCAAGGAGAAGAACCAAGGAAGCTGCAGGAGTTTGGACTGCCCCTCTGCCAGTGTGCTGTTTGCTGGGTTGGCCAGCAGTGGTTGCTTCATTGCCAAGGGAAAGGAGAAGGAACTTTGTATGGACTTTCATCTACAGAATATTCTCCAAGGGCTTGAACTGTGCTTGCCTCCTGCTGAAGTCTCAGGACCAAAAGACTTCACCTCCAGCTCCCTCCTGAATTTCCTTGCTGGGAATTCTGACTCCAGTCACTTGCGTGCCGCTGGGAGCTGGAAGCGCGACGCGTCGAGAAGAAGCGTGTTGCCGCCGCAGCTGAAATCATCGCAACGCCGGAGAAGCGAGTCTTCGCCGCATCTCCCTGGAAGCATGTGTTCATCGCAGCTGCCTGCTGTCGCATCACCGGAGAAGCGTGACAACATCGAGAGAGTCGCCATCGCATCACCGGAGAAGCGTGTCACAGGGCCTGTCGCAGCTCCAAAGTACAGAGTCGTCACAAGGCTGCCAGGGCGTCATCGCATCGTCATCGCAGCGCCGCATCAAGGGCGCCATCTTCTCGCATCGCAACTGGATCATCGCATCGCACCAAGGCGCCATCTTGCGCACCGCAACGGGCCCAAAAGCAGAGAATCTACGCATCACCTTTCCTCCGGTAAGGCTCACGAAGAGTCCCCTACTCTGCGCAAGCATTGAGGAAGGACGCAACCGTTCCCCCAGATCACAGATTCGACACATCTCCCCTTTTGCAAGCCTTTTGTTTACATTTTGCTTTACGCATCCAGGTACTTTGTTGAGAACTTTGTTGCATTTACCAACAACTTGAATTAAGAGACTATAATCATCTTTTAAGTAATCTTAAGTGTAGTATTGTGGATTTTTGTCATTTGTGGTCTTGTGTTTTAGTCTATATAAAGAATACTTATTTTTATAAAACGTGTGTTTCGTCCATCTGTAGTATTTTCACTGTATGACTGTGTTGTTAGACCTGGCATCCTTGGCATGGGCCCCCCTTACGTCACTCTCCTGTGGCCCACCCCCGACAGTAGCCCCGTGCAAGGCCAGCCCCAAGGTAATCCTGTCCCCTGTCCTCCCCGATCCCCCATGACCCCAGAGAAACAATGGCAACCCCACGTAGCACCCCCAGTCCCCCAGATGCAGGAAACCTAGCGGCCAAGCAAAACGATAGAAGACCTAGGTTAAGCCACCATCCTTCCCGTCGGACCCCTGACTCCATAGCCCCCACGCAGGGCCCGACCCCCAGGGAAACCAAGACACCAAACGTGCCAAGCCCGGCTGCCTGTAGCTAGCCTCTCCCAAATGGAAGGGGGTGGAGTAGTTTCAATCTCACCTCCTGCCTCCCCCAGGGATGGCCCCACACCCCGCCGGGTGTCTGGAAGCCCTCCAGCCGGACTTCAAAGGATCAAAGGGAGGATGGCCGGAAGACCCGACAATCAGCCCCGGGGCACCAGGCCGGACGGCTCGGACTTCAAAGAGAAAGAGAACTATAACTGGGGCCGCTCTGAAAGGAGAGGCAGATTGGAACACTGGAAGAGGGTAGCACTGCGGACCTGGTCGCGGCTCAGCCTTCTGATAGAAGAACGTCCTGAAACATCCTAACGCTCGTGGGCCCTGCTGACCTGGTCGCGGCTCAGTCTTTGATGAAAGACACGTCCTGAAACATCCTAACGCTCGTGAGCCCTGCGGACCTGGTCGCAGCTCAGTCTTTGATGAACGACACGTCCTGAAACCTCCTAATGCTTCGTGAGCCCTGCTGACCTGGTCGTGGCTCAGTCGTTGATGAAAGGCACGTCCTGAAACCTCCTAACGCTTCGTGAGCCCTGCGGACTGGTCGCGGCTCGGTCTTAGTGACAGTAGCGTCCTGAAACATCCTACGCTTCGTGCCTATCCCCCGCTGAGCCCTGCGAACCTGGTCGCGGCTCATACTGCTGGTGGGAGGAACATACGCTCGCCCCTAGAGCTCCTCTGAGCTCTGCCGACCTAGTTGAGGTACGAGCTGTACTCCAGAGAGAACCGCCATCGAAGGAAGGGTGCGAGCCGTACAGGGGTACGAGCCGTACTCCACAGAGAGAACCGCCACCGAAAGAAGAGTGCGAGCCGTACCCTGCTGCGAGGGCCGACGCCGGGGGAGTAGTACGGGCTGTGCCCGTCTCCTGGCACGCCGTGCACCTGACAGCATCTTTGCGCCCCGCAACTCGAGGATTGAGAGCCAGGCACGCCGCGCCCCTGAAAGCATTGCACCTGAAAGCATCGCACCTAAGAGCGTCTGTGCGCCACGTAGCTCGAGGATTGAGAGCCGGGCACGCAGCGCCCCTGAAAGCATCGCACCTGAGAGCGTCTGTGCGCCTTGCAGCTCGAGGATTGAGAGCCTGACATGAAGCGCATCGAAGGGGCCCTCTCACACCCCGCGGCTCGAGGATTGAGAGCCGTGCGCCAAGTATGAAATCCCCGGGCCCCAGCCAAGTTACCGCTGCTCTTCATGGTGCCCCCCCCCCCAAACACCAGCCTGGACAGGGGATAGCCGGGCCCGCGAACTGTGAACTACCTCCCTTGGTGGACTGTGAGGGCGGGGAATCTCCCGCATATCTCCCGCTTGAACTATCCCCTAGTCCCGTCCGACCTAGGAAGGTCCCCCGTTTCCCCTCCTTGAGTGAAAAGTATTCTGTGACCTAGTGAATTGCTTTATAAAGAACCGTTTCTTCATCTACCCGACTGGTGTGTTGTCCCTTTTGTAGTGTGGCAGAGTCTCATTGTGTACAGCCATAAATGCCATCCCCTTGCATTTGAGGGTCTGACGCGAGTGCTTGCCAACGTTACGGGAGGAGGTGGTCCCGGGGTGGTCAGAAGTACTTACCTCTGTCCCCCAGAGACCTTCCCCCTCCTACATGTGTATATTCACAAATGCTTAACACACTGCCTCTGAGATAAGCCTGTCTGCTTGTGCCAAGCTACCAAGGGGGTGAGCAGGGGTTATTGAGGAGTGTAATCCCCTTATCCTCTTATCCTGACTTAGAAGTACGGGTCCCTATTTGGACAAAGGTGATAACCATTGCCAACTAGAGACCTCCAGATCTAACACTTCCCATTCATTCCTATGGGCCAGGAGGCCCTTAGGAATGAATGGGAAGTCATTCTCAATTTGCGATTCGCAATTTGAGAATCGCAAATTGAGAACAAATTCAAGGGGGCAAGGGTGTCATAATGACAGACGGCCACCGGGAACACACGGAGGAGGGATACCGATTAATAGCTCACCACTAACCAGGAAGCACACCCGTCTTCCATGGTTTTCTTCTTTATGGATCCCCTCCCGGTTTTCGTAGTTTACATGACTTAACTCAGAGGCCCTGCACCAGGAAATCTCTGATACCACTAAGAAACAGACGTCACTAGTCGATTAGCACGTGACTTTATTTTCGGAACCACAGGATAATCCATCCGTTTGCAACTAAATTTCTTAAAATTCTACTACTCCTAGTGCATCTCGCCAATTTACCTAAAGGGTACACCGCTATAAGGCCCAGACCTCACTCAACCCCATTGTAAGGGTTGACTCTAAGCCCTGAAGAGTCGTGTTGACTCAACGGCACACGACGAAACACGTGTCGGCTGACTGTTATTTCTCAAGTCTGGACCCATTAAAACCCAATCCTGCTGGGACAGGATTCACACCAAAGGATCTGCTTCTATGTTACTTTTTGTGTTGTATATCATCAATCAATTGAATTGTGAAACTTTATTTGTGGTTGCGAGAGCTTAGCTGTTCATAAGGACACCCTGATGCACCCCTGAAATGAGCACGTGGGCGCATTTGGCGCATTTGGCGCACATACATGCCCTATGGGCATGTATGTGCGCCAAATGCCAAAAAGTGAATTTCTCAAAGAAATCGCAAATTACCACCAACTTGAAGTTGGTGGTAATTTGCCATTTCTTAAGGAGGAATCGCACAACATGGGTGCTTGTTACATAGCATTTAAGGAATAGCAATTTGCGATTCCTTAAATGCTAACGCAAAATTGAGAATCGCATAATTAGCGATCCCTTACTAATGCGATGTGAAAATGTCTCATACATCACGTTTTGCGGTTTTTAACTCGCAAACAATGTTTTTTTGCGAATCGCAGCATTTGCGAATAAAAAATCTTTTCATACATATGCCCCCAAATGTTCTTAGTAAATTTTCATCTGTTTGAGCTGTTGAAATCTATACATTATGCAGAACATGAACTGTGACAAGAATAGCAAATCTATAATTATGTGAAAAATCACACAGCTTCAGAATCTCATGATTCCAGTGGTCCTGCTTACAGGTTTATGATAAATAGATTCTGATGACCAGTCAGCCATATGCATACATGGTTATGAGGCTTGTACCAATTGAAAAGAATTTGGAGGCCATAGCACCTCTTAATGATTGAGCTCCAAAATAGAGCCATCAATGTCGGTCTAAGACAAAACATAATGAACCCACCAAGCAAACCTGGAAACTGAAGCTGGATTGCAAGGGCTAAGGAGCTAAATAAGAGTTGACCAGATGGTGAAGATATGAGATCTTTCAGTGAAATTTACATGAGAGCATAAACAATTCACAACACAAAGCTTGGAATCAGTGTGAAAGGATGGATAAGAAATGTACTTTGAATCTATTTTAGTTTTTCTGGAGATAAGTGATTTCTTCTGGAGTGAAGTACATACCTGCTAGGTCCAAGGCTTTGACATCCGCCGTTGGCTACGGCCAATGTTCTTACAAAATGGGCTTGAAACATCTGGAACTGGATCGTAAATTCAAAGCTGTCCTAAACATGGGCCCCTAAAGTACGCTTGGCCAGGGTCTCCAAAAATCCTTAAAATGTCCCTGACTCTGATGATCATTGGAAATGGAGGGGGGAAAACTGATTGCATCTTGACCATGTCTGGATACATTCATCGGTATCCAGGGCTAGAGGATCAATCTTGCAATGGCCTCATTTGTTCATTAAGGTCGAGAACACAGGTGGACGCAGTTTCTGCTCCCTGGAATAGCAGAGGAATTGTGAGTTCAAGTATGTTAATGCGGTTGTCTTTATCCTGAAGATGAACTCCTAGGGCTTAAATGTTGAACAGGCAGAAATGCCAAAACTCATTTGCAATGTCCGCCAAGGCTAGATATCTCATCACCCCCCCCCCCCCCCAGCTGTTGATGTAGAGAACCACTGAGACATTGTCCATGTAGTATAGAATCCAAAATGAGGGCCATATTTCAATGTTGGAAGACAGTGTTCGTACCTTCGCAATGGTGGAGTTCTTTACTCCTGCCATGGCACAAGTACTCCACTCATCACATTTAGAGATGTCCCCAACCTTTCACACATATCTTACATTTACAGGAACCACTGTAATGGTGGTACCTATAAATGCAATGAAAGTGTGCCATGCTGCCCGTCAACATGATGACACACAGCACCCTCATTTTCTTTATTCTCATTTTTAAAAAGCAATGATCCTCTACCCGCTTGAGTGTTCTCCCATGATGTAGGGGTCATTAAAGATTTGTTACATACCGCCACATTTATGTGTCCGCCCATTGTAAATTGGGTGGGCAGACACATGGGCAACCCTACCATGGCCGTTATTCTATCCTGCTGTCTGGGGAGGGGGGTATATTGGGGCAGAGTCCAAGTGATCTCCACTGTTTATATGTAGAAGGCCCTTCTGTAAATCAAAAATGGGATTTGAGGTTGGTGGAAAACGTACTCAGTTCCTGTTGCCATGGAGTACTCTGAGGGTGTTCATGAGAGTGAAAGAACAGATTGCAAGAGATCCTGTCAGAAACTTGAGGTAGTGGATGTCTAACTGCATCTCTTTTAGAGATCCTCTGCCGCTGTGGAGATCATTCTGCATCGTGTTCCCTAGCCAAGACTCCTGCCTTCCACTTTGATTATTGGACCAGTAGTGAGTCTAAAGATAGCTCGGCCATTGCAGGCTTCCATGTGGCTAACCATCTCTGAAGTTCTTGTTTCACCTCTGGAGTGAGAGTTACTCATTGGGCTTAGGAGATACCCTTCCAAAGATGTTGGATCTTCAATTGTTGTGAGGCTCTGTAGTAGAGTGGCCCAGGGAAGGTTGCTTGAATCACTGATAAAAAAAAGACCCACCAAACGGGTGATTCACAGTAGGGTGATCGTGTTTTTCACAAGAGATCTGTGATTTCTTTGTTGATGGCCTTGAGTTTATAATTTGTAAGAGTCAGGGTTGTCTAGTTTGCATCTATAAGGAACCCAAGAAACTCTACTCAAGTGATTGGAATCAGCAGAGATTTGCTCTGGTGTATCTGAAATCCCACATCTTGCAAAAGAGAGATAGCCAAATGAAGATGTTGAAGTAAGAAGTCTGGATCCTCAGTCTTGATCAGAATAACATTGAGAGATAACGAGCTGAACTCTGAATTTCCTCAGGATTTGAACTACTGGTTTCTTTAATTTGGTGAAATACTAGGGGGCTGAGGACCAACCAAAGGGAAGATCTCGTAAGTAGGACTCCTTTGAAGAAATTACTGTATATGTCCGTGTGGAGGATAGATGGGGACTGTGAGACATCTTTTAAGCCTATGAAGTCTTCTTCTCTCAACAAATCTTTAAGGTGGGGGACACCCTCCATTTTGAAATGTCTGTGGAGAATCCATGTAATTCATTTTTTGCGGTTGATGACTATCCTCCTTTTTTGTCTACAAATGAAGATATTGCTGATAAAGGCATTGGGATATTATGGTGTGTACAAATTGATTTCTTATGTAGTAAAGATTGGATCTCTGGATCTATAAAGGTCTGCTTTTCTAGTGTGAAATTGAAAAGATTTTTGGTTGGAAGTTCCTCCTCTGGTGTGTTCACACCCTCTGCAAGGGAAAAATACCTCTCCCCATTGATAGTTTACCCAGGTGCCTCGTTTCCATTGGTAGCATCTGACACTGGGGTGGAAAGGATTTCGGTCAGGGATTTCCCCCTCACCATTCTTCTGTTGACCTAATAAAAAGGTTTTGATTAAAAAACATTTTGAGGGCTGCCTCCCCTTTAACCAATGAGGTAAAGGTACTGACTGACTTTTTCACTTCCTTGATGAAGGGCTCCCCACATAGAAAGCCATCAGCAGCTTAACGTGCCTTGTAACTCACTAAATCACATTGTTTTGTGTCTGCAAGCAGATAAATAGCCCTGGGCCTCGTCATGGAAAGAGATCAGCTTGCATTCTACACCACGTAAATGCCCCTATTGGGCCCAATCAGCCAGAATGTCAGGGTCAATATTAGAGCCCTGAATCTTGGCCTAGAAGACCAGGTCCAAGATCTTGGAGAGGAGTCCTGAGAGATCAAGCAATTTATCCAACCAGGACCTGTTGATTCCCTTTTTGTCATATTTGCCCTGAAAAGATGAAACCATAGGATTCATGTCTATGGTGCTTGTGGCTTTACTCTCCAGCAAATGGCAGGGCATTTTGCTTTAAGTCTGTTTTGTATTTTTCTTTGGAAAAGGTTTCTAGAGCCTTGAATTGGCATGCTCGTAGTTTCAGCTGAGGTACGAATGTCTGAGGAACGAGGGGGATGATTTCCCCAGGGTCAAAGGTGTTAAGAAAAATGTTGGTAGAGTAAGGCGGGAGCCCTAGAAGGGTCTCCTCTCACATTCCCTTTCAGTATAATGCATTTTGGTAGACAACACTAAGGATGTTACTAATTGCCTTCAAAAGCAACACAGTCTCCCTTATCAGTATCATCTCCCACAGACTTGCCTGAGTATTTCTTCCTCTTCCTCAAAAGTATGGGGCAAAGAATCAAGATATGTTTTTTAGATTGTCTAAGGCAGCTGCTTTAGAAGGGTTCTTTGATTTTGAGTGACTTAGGAGTTGAAAGGGCAGGGGCATTATGCACCAGAAAAATGGAAAAGAAAGTCCTTATCTGTGAGCACTTGGGACCATGGAGGAGGACATTGATTAATTTACATATTTCTGAATGGATTGGTCAAGGATGTACTAATGTCTATTGAACACAAATTGTTCAGCTGGAGTAAGATCAATAATGGTGGTAGGATTACTGTATGTCACCTTCACACTCACGCCTCTGCAATGCACTGCTGATGATGTCACATATTACATCACTAATGACATGGTCAGTGACATCACTCATGACATCTCAAATGACATCACTGATGAAATCATCCAGTGAATGTGTGTTTCTTTAAAGTTTAAATATGATATATATATATATTTATGTATATATTGGTCATGTGAGCAAGGCACAAGGGGTGCCGAAACGTTATGAACCGACTGGCGAATAAATAATTCCACTGTGAAAATTTGGTCCGTGCTTGGTGTTCCTGCGCATGCTGGGGAAAGCGGCGAATGCGCAGGAGGCTTTGGTTGTCAATGTATTATTATATATATATATATATATATATATATATATATATATATATATATATATATATATATATATATATATATATATATATATATAATTATATGCCCTCCCGCATATAATTTGTATAGCCTCGGCCCCCACGATATAATTGTGGCATTCCCCCGGGACCTGGCCCACCCGGGGGCTCATTTAAATGAAGTGCTGGAGCCCGCACTTCAATTTTTTATTTTTATTTTAACAACAGGATTCGCGCCCCCAGCGCAAATTTGCTGTTTTTGTTTTTATGCTTTTTCTGACCCTGCGTGTTTTTCTGGGAGCCCCTGAGCAGGCCTAGGGGTCAGGGCATTTCTACCCTGCCCCCTTTTCATGTTTTTTATCTTTGTTTCACCCTAACGGAGTCACAAGATGGCTGCCAACACTTCCTGGTTTGAAATGTTGGCAGCCAATCAGGATTGAGCTCCTGCTCGAGAGGGTTCGCGACTCCTCCTCGTTGCTCAGATATTAATATTTTTCTTTTTTAAATTTCTCAGGAACTACTGAATGGATTTACTCCATTTACAAAAAGGGTGCACTCTAAATGAAGACCTATCTTTTTGCCAAATTTGGTGTAATTCCGTTCAGCAGGTCTGGCTGTAGCCTGTAAAAAAGTTTCCTATGGAAAATAACATGAAGAAAACGCGTTTCGGGACCCCCCTTTTTTCTTGGCCCCCGCTTGACGAATCACCCCACAAACTGAGCGGTCCAGCCCTAATTTATGGAAAATTATACGATGATTCGTCAAACGGCGCCAAAGATATTGGCAAATCAAAAAATGCTTTTCCTATGGAAACTAGGTTCTAACTATAACTACCTACTGGCGACTGCCAGTTGATAACATACATATATATATATATTGCCCTCGACGTCTCCTCCACCAGAAAGAAACAGGCAGCACACGGGGCTTGTGGAACATCCGCCTTTAATTTTCTCATCAGACCATGGGCATGACGCGTTTCGGGGGTTTTTCCTTTCTC
Source organism: Lissotriton helveticus (assembly GCF_964261635.1). Taxonomy (NCBI): domain Eukaryota; kingdom Metazoa; phylum Chordata; class Amphibia; order Caudata; family Salamandridae; genus Lissotriton; species Lissotriton helveticus. The sequence goes on along the minus strand of NC_136057.1, from coordinate 974,883,976 downwards.
AAATGCACCCCTGGTCGAGTTGTGTCTCTGCTTGCAGTTCCCAATTGTCAATTATTTATTGTCCATCCCACCTTCTGAAGTAGTGTGGGTTGCCTGACAAACACGGCATGGAATCGCCTCTGCTTTTAATAGTAAACTGCATTTCCCAGCATGCAGCATTTGTAAGCATGCCGGCGGCGAAATCAATTACCAGCTCAATTTCTTGTATTGTCCGCAGCCGGTGTGCATATGGATTCTGCACGAATTCCACACCGCGAGGCCCATCTGTGGGCTTGAAATGTTACCGACTGAACATTAGCGCGACGTGAGGCACTACAAGTCCCATAAGTCCCATCCAGGGCGTGCATCTAAGCAAGAAGGGGTGTGGTGCCTCAAGCGCTCCTTCATAACTGCCAAAGCCTCTGAAGAGAAGTGGGGACACTTCGAAACGCGTCAGGCATCCAAGGCAGTTTGAACAGTTAAAGGATATCGCTGTGCTGGAGGCGTGCTTACCATTTAAGGCTCCTTGTGGGCAGCTGAGGTCCGGGTGCTCCTTTGTACGTTGGGTACTTTGGAGCTGGAATATATATATATATATATATATATATATATATATATATATATATATATATATATATATATATATATATATATATATATATATAAAAATACCCTTTCAGTCATAGAGTGACGAAGAAATTATGCAAAAAAGAAGCAGAGAACTCTGGGTAGTTTTCAAGTTTAGATGGAAAGCAGCTCCTGTATAGAGCACTCTCAACACCACCGACACTCTAGATCTGCTCACCTCAAATGTCTCAAAAAAGGAAATCTTGAGACCTTTAGTAGTGTTAGGGCCATGAAACATGTTACAATATTATGGGATAGGTAACATCATTATTCCTGATTGCCCTTAAATGTTCCAATATCCTTTTCTTCACTGGAAAAATTGTGCTATCCACATATCGTAAGTCAAAAACATGGATCAAGACATACACCACAAAGTCTCTGTTGCAATTCATAAATTGCCTTATCTAATGTTTCTTGACATTTAGTAAAGATACCATTTTCACGTTGGTACTGTGCACGCATGGTTTGCATTTCCCACATTTATAGAAACCCGGACATTGCCTCAACCATGTACTGCCTAGTGTGCATCCAGGCCCATCATGGGTCTGTACCAACATGTCCTTAAGTGAGCTGCATCTACGGTATGTTGTATGAGGACTAGAGCTGACTAACTTCCCAATCGTAGGGTAGACCTCACTAAATGCCAATGTTTGTTTTACTATTGTCTGAATTGCCATAGATTTGGAGTTAAAAGTAGTAATCAGCCGAACTACCTGGTTCTTACCTCTCTTTTATTTAGGTTTAAGGAAACTATCTCTTTCCCCTCCCCTCACTTTCAATCTAGCTGTCTCAACCACCTTATGTGTGTATCCTCTCAACAAGAATGTCTCCACCATCTTTTTCTCCTTGGCATTATAAGCTGCTGGTGTACTGTAATTCCTTTTTGCTCTTAGAAGCTCCCCATAGGGGATGCTCCATGTGTGTGTCATTGGATGATGGCTGCAGGAATGCAAAATACAGTTCCCTGTAGTAGCCTTCCTATGTAGTTTGGTCTGTATGGTCTAATCCTAAAACTCCACCATGATAGCCAAAAAGTCTATCCTACTTTTGTTAGTTTTACTGGTGAATTTCAAATTGAGATCATTCTCAGACATCCACAAAACCAGATGTAGTGTGTGGTCCTCAAACTCTTCCAACCAAATGTATTCTGACTCCCACCAACCCATGAAAATACAGGCATAACTAGGTGTGAAGCTACTACCCATGCCAGTCCCGGAGAGCGGTTTATACCATTGATTGCCATACAAAAAACAACTATGCTCGAGACAAAACTGTAGTATCTCAAGGAGAGCCGTGATATGGTCATATGAGGCTATTGGACTTTCTCTGAAAAAATACCTACCTGACTTCAAATCCAATTCATGATTGATGCAGGAGTAGCGAGAGACCACGTCTACCGTTGCAAAAATACAACTGGATTTCCATGGGATATCAGAAATTTTAGAAAGGAGACTATCGATGGCTCATATAATGGGCCTACCCGGTGGGTCTGTGTTGTGTTTGTGCACCTTGGGCAACATGTAAAACATGGTGTCATGTGTTTCTTTACAGTCAAAAATAACAATTCATCCTGGCTCACAAACACCCTCTCATGCCAACTGGCCAATAAACTGTGGAACAGATCAATTGCAAGACCATATAAACCAGCAGCATTGGTTTTCACATAACTGCCGGAAAAATCCATTTGTCTTTCAGCTTCCGCGGTGTATTTTCTCACATCCCACAGCACCACATTTCCCCCTTTGGCTGATGGTTTAATGACAAAGGAGTTTGCTTTCTTTAATGATTCCATGGCTGCTCGTTAGCCTCTGGTCAAATTCTCTGGAATATGATAGGCATCGCTGGCTCCCAATTTTACGAGGTCGCGCAAGATAACCTCATGAAAGGTATCAGTGTTGTCATGTGGGGTTACTGGGTTGAATCGGGATTTGGGTTTGAAGTCACTCCGACTTCTCCTATCCACTTCCAAATCCAGTTTGCAAAGTAGTTCCTGCTCGGAAACCTGCAGTAGCCAGTAGGTAGTTATAGTTAAGGCCATGTTTCCATAGGAAAACTATTTTTTCACTTGACTATATATTTGGCACCATTTGACGAATCTTCCCAAAATTTTTCAAACAAAAGTGTGCTGGTGATTCTTGCTGTGCTTGGAAAGTTTCAGGGTGATCTGTCAAGCGGGGGTAGAGAAAAAGGGGTGTAAAAAAATATGTTTCCCTTGTTCATTCCCGTTGGACCTTTGAACACGTCTACAGCCTAAACTGCTGAATGGAATTACACCACATTTGACAGAAAGGTGGATTTGGTTGTGCAGATTGTGGTTTTTGTTATTTGGTGTCAATCAGTTCAATTGTTGTTGAGAAATTTAAGAGAATATAGTTAGTGACATCTGTGGTTGCGATGACTTCACGAAAAATAATGAGCTCATGCAGGGAAATACAAGCTGACAGCTCCCACCAAGCAATAGCAAACATAACTCTGCTTTCTGAAAGCTGAAGCTGTCAAACAGCTCGGGCTTGCAGAAAGTGGAGTTTTCATCTGTTTTCTACACACAAATATGCATGCAGGGAAACAGATGAAAACATTGTTTTGACAGACAAGGACTGCCTCTCAGCAACCCCCTGTCTGTCAGAGCAATGCCGGCTCACGCAGGAGGCGGGGAGCTGGCTGGACCTGCATGGGCCTTGAGGCTTCCACCGTGGTCCCAATGCACACTGGGTGTTCTGGGGGCACCCAGGAGACATGGCCGGGCCCCAAGGGATGGGGTCCCCAGGGGCCAACATCAACCAATGGAGACGGGCTTTGCCCCCCCCCCCCTATACAAGTAGAAATAATAGCAGAAACAGGCAAAATAAAGCGATCAATGAGCCTAAAGAGGCATAATAAAGATCACAAACTAGCAGAAATAGACAAAATAAAGGTACAAATTGGGCAGAAAGAGGCAAAGTAGAGATCAGAAACGAGAACAGAGAGACAAAATAAAGGTCAGATATGAGCAGAAAGAGGCAAAATAGAAATCAGAAACAAACAGAAAGAGGCAAAATATAGGCCGGCAGCGAACAGTAAGAGGCAAAATAGAGATAAGAAACTAGCATAACAAGGCAAAATAAAGATCCGAAACAAGCAGAAAGCGGCAAAATAGAGCTCAGAAACAAGCAGAAAGAGGCAAAATAAATGTCAGAAGCTAGCAGAAAGATACCAATTAGTGATCAGAAACGAGCAGAAAGATGCAAAGAAAGCTTGGAAACTAGCAGAAAAAAGACAAATTAGAGATCACAAAGAGCAGGAAGAGGCAAAATAGAGATCAGAAACGAGCAGAAAGAAGTAAAATAAAGGTGAGAAAGGAGCAGGAAGAGGCAAAATAAAGGTCAGAAATGAGCAGAAAGAGGCAAGATAAAGGTCAGAAACAAGCAGCAAGGTGCAAAATAAAGGTCTATAAGTCACACCGACTTATAGTCTCTCTCACCCACTCACTGATCTACTCAGAAACTCATATACCCACTTACAGCCCCACTCATAATCTCTCACACCCACTTAAAAACATACTCGGACACTCATACACCCAGTGAGAAACTCATTCAGTCCCTCACACACTCAGGGTGAAAGGTTAGTGGTTAAAGTTTGGAAATAAACATTTTTAAAATGTACAAATTCACTTAAAAAAGATTACAGGGACGTTTTAGTTAGGAAATAGCAGTGCATTGTGGGGGCATAAGTTATAGTTAATCAGGTAACTATAACTGCTCAATTTCACTGCATTTCTACGAGTGAAAGCTGAGTCTAACTAAAACGTCCCTGTAACCTTTGATTTTTTTCATTGAATTTCTATGTTTTTTCAAATTCTATGTCCTAACTATTTCTTCCTTGTATTCTTTACTTTTTTCAGTGAACATATATATATATATATATATATCACGAAAATTCTTTCCAAAGAAAAGAACAGAGGCCACACGGGGGGTTCAGAACAGGACACAGGTTTATTGCAGAAGTCCCAGCGGCGGCGGATGCATTTCGGCGTGAATTGCCTTCCTCAGCGCCCAACGCTGTAAAGAATACCTCCCTGTTACTCTTAGCCTGTGTGAAATACCCGCCCGCACCACAGTCTCCTCCCTCTGTAGCTGTCGACTGACCAATGGAAGTTCATATCAGGTAAGTTGGACTTCAATTCCCAGCAGGCACTGTGTCGGTTATTGCTTGGGGCGGTTCTCATGAGGGAGTGAGAAAGATCGTTGGATCGGTGCAGGCTGCAGATAAGATGGGAAGCCAAAGGATCCTGTGAAAAAACAGCGTCCGTCTTGGTCCCCGTGCATGCTGCAGCTACCATTCGCCAAGGTGAGTGCGGGGAGTGGGGGCAGTCAAATGCGAGACTGGGCGCCCATTGGAGCATAAATATCTCTGTCCTCTCACCGTCCATCACATGGCTGCCGGTGGTCTTCGGGAATACTGATTCCTCAGTCTGATGAGTGCTGCGGGCAGCAGGGTGCCTATATATATATATATATATATATATATATATATATATATATATCACACACACACACACACACACACACATATATATATATATGTATATTTTTATTTTTGTCAAACAAAGGCTCTGCAACAGGAGATCACTCGACAGCAGTGAGGTGCATATTCCTCTTTTAATTTCACTACGGTGATGAACAACCAACCGTCATTTTTCTTGTGTGCCCGACGCGTTTCTGAGCTGTTCGCTCCTTCCTCATGGGCAATATGCTAATGCGGTTTGTGGCGTTTGAGCTATCCCATCCTTAACTGTCTTTTGTAGATACAGCCTCAGGTGTTTAAGCTTAGTAGCCTCATTGAATGCTGGGACATGTAGTTTTGCTCAATTCATTGTTACACCCTCAGTGGGTCCCGCAATACCATTTTGATTGTCCAAGATCACGCGAACAGCTCAGAAACGCGTCGGGCACACAAGAAAAATGACGGTTGGTTGTTCATCACCGTAATGAAATTAAAAGGGGAATATGCACCTCACTGCTGTCGAGTGATCTCCTGTTGCAGAGCCAGCCTTTGTTTGACAATATACATACACACACATATATATATATATATATATATATATATATATATATATATATATATATATATATATATATACATACATACATACATATATATATATATATATATATATATATATATATATATATATATATATATATATATATATATATAAACTCTCATATTGGGCTTATCCTGCCCTGGCCAGGCTAGGACCTTGATAGTCTCACAACATTCTGTGATGTCACTCTGGGTTCTGGTGTGGCCGGGGTCTGTTATGTCAGTTGGTTATCGTTGGCTGTGCCTGGCTGTGGATGTTTGGATTCTCCTGACTTCTGAGAAATAAACTACTCAACTCCTATATTTACGAGAGTTCCACATTTGTTACTACAATTATCTACTGGAGATAGCCGGTAGTTAGTTATAGTTAGGGCCAAAGCTTCCATAGGAAAAGCGAATTTTGTTTTGCCAATAACTTTGGCGCCGCTTGATGAATCTGCATGACATTTTTTAAAAAACAGTCCTCTTTTTGGTTCAGCTGCTAAGTTGAAAGTGCTCAATCAAATGGGAACCAAGAAAAAGGGGGGATCCCAAAACACATTTTCCCCATGTTATGTCCATGGGGGGTTTTCATTTTTTGAACACGACTACAGCCCGAACTACTGAACGTAATTACACCAAATTTGTCAAAAAGCTATATGTTTGTCTAGAAAGTGTGCTTTTTGTGATTTGGTGTAAATCCATTCAGTAGTTTCAGAAATATTTATGTTGTAAAAATGTAGATATCTGGGAGGCCAAAATCCTGCTGAAATTTGATTGGTGGCCAACACTTCAACCAGGAAGTGCTAGCAGCCATCTTGAGACTCTGCTTAAAGCTGAGTCCCAGAAAGATTGTTAAAAAAAAAAAGAAAAGGGGGCATGATAGTAATACCCGACCCCCAAGGCCTCTTAGTTGGGTCCCACAGGGACCCAGCTAGGCCCACATTTTTTTTTCTCGTTTTTTAAAATTTTGGCGGGATCCACAGATCGTGCCTACCAAAATAATATTAATTACGCATGTTCGCCCTTACTTCATTATTAATTGTTATCAATTCATTATAAATAGTTATTGATCAGACCCCGGGCATTTGCATATTACAGGAGGGAGGGTGCATGCCCCCCCCTCCTGGGGCTTACTATGGCCCTGGAGACCACCACCTCTCTTCATTTCAAGTAGATGCGGGGGAGACTCATATGGCCACCCCTGCTGCCCTGGGAACTTATATTTTTACAAATTGGGGGGCTTTTGGACCCCCCTGCCCTGGGGACCACCACCTCCTCCGGCATTATGTGTTAAGAATGCAGGGCGCCATACAGACACCCCCTCAGCCTCTGCAGCCGCAACCTCCTCGAGGCTTAAAATTTAAATAATGCAGGGGGTGTTGCAAACCCACAGACCCACGGACCACCACCTCTCCAGGGCATTAACCAAAAAGAATGCTGGGGGCTATGCGTTCCCCTGCAGCCCCTGGGACCACCACCTCCCCGGTGCTAAATCAAACAATTGAGGGGGGCCGCACAATCCCCTCCTGGAGCCAATAATGGCCCTGGGGACCGCCACGCCCCAGGGCTGACTCCTGCAATGTCCTGGGGTGCTCACCCCCTGAACATCGCAGTTTTCTTTGCTTTGGCGGGAACACCGCTCTGTCAAACCATAGCAAACACTTCTCCGCTTCGTACAAGCGAGAGCATGTAAATTGCTCTCGCTTACACGGAGTGGAGCAGAATTGCTTTTGGACAGAGAGAGCTGCATGTTCAGCAGTTCCCATTGTCCAAAAGCAGTGTCGGCTCCCACAGGACGGCTGAGCTGGCAGGGCCTGCGGGGGCCTTCAGGCTCACTGCGCTCCCCAGTGAGCCTGAAGGCCCCCGCAGGCCCTTTGGCTGTTGTTTTCTTGTGATCCTTCATCCTCGAGTATATATACATATATATATTTATATATATATATATATATATATATATATATATATATATATATATATATATATATATATATATATATATTATATATATATATATCTCCACAACTTGGCTCGAATTGGTTGATATGATCGGTGCGTGTTCTACGGCAGAGCCCCGCCGAATTCAATAGTCCAAAACCTCCTTTTCAGGAAAATGAACACGCACTCGCAGGATCTGACTTTTCAATTCTTTATTTCTCCATTATACTCCGTGTAAATTACCAACGCGTTTCGCAGCCAAACCGACTGCTTGATCACGTGTCAGTGAGAGTCTTGAGAGATTCCTGAGGGAGCGTCAGTTTAAAAATAGAGAGTTCTGATTGGCATAGAGAGTTTTAGTTTCCTTGGGCCATCTTGCTCCTGAGGGAGTCAGACTGCCATGGGAGTGAGCGCTCTGATTGGCTGCCAACAACATGAGAAAAATGTTGCGGCAGTCATTACAGAACTTGAGGGCTTAGTCCCCTGTCCTGAACATGTTTTAAAAAAAATATATAAGCGGAAAGGGTAGGGATACCCTGAGCCCTTAGGCCCAATGGGGGGAACCTAAAGGGACTTCCCATGAGTCCACAAAATGGGAAAAAAGCAGCAAAAATGTCTGCAATCCCGCAGGATTGTAAAAACACAAAGAAAAAAACTAAATTGTGACGGGCCACTTTGTTTTAATAATGGAAGTGGGGCACACGGCCCCCATTTCCTAGCCTTCACAGGCCCCATGGAGCCCACCACAGAGGGTTGAAATTAATATATATGAAGAGGGGGACGTGCCCCCCTCCCCGAGCCATCAAAGGCACCATAGAACCCACCCCAAGGCCATAATCAATGTATAAGGAGAGAGGAGCCAAGCAGTCCCCAATCCATGACAGTCCCCTGGGAGCACTCCCGAAACGGGGAGGGGGCTATGCCGCCCCCCACCCTTTCATTTTAGTAGTGGCCCACAGCCTAACAAGGCCTGGCCTGTTTCATTTTTTTTAAAATAGGACCCTGGTGGATGGGGTCCCCAGGGCCTATCATGGGTCGGGGGAGGGGGTGGGGCGCATGGCCCCTTTCATTAAAAAAAGGCCCTGGGGGATGGGGTCATAAGGGCCTTAGAAGGTTTGGGGACGGTGGCCATGTGGCCCCGTCCCCTTTATTTAAAAAAAAAAAACAACCCTGAGGGATAGGGTCTCAGGGCCTAACAAGGCTCAGGGACGGGAAGAATCGCGCATTCCCCCTCCTCTTTATTTTAAGTAGTGGCTCTGGGAAAGGGGTTCCCAGGTCCCATAAAGGCTATGGGAGGGAGGCCACATGGGACCCTCCCTTTAATTTGAAAAAACAGCCCTGGGAGATGGGGTCCCTAGGGCCTAATTAGGCTTGGGGATGGGGGCCTGAGGCCTCACCTCCACTTTAATTGTAGTAGTGGCCCTGGGTATGGGTTCCCAAGGGCCTAACAAGGCTCGGGAGAGAGGCCAGGCAGCACCCTTCCCCTTTAATTTTAAAAGCAGCCCTGTGGTATGGAGTCCTAGCGAGGCTCGGGAGGGAGGGCTATGCTTCCCCCCTCAAAGCCTGCTCACGTACCAATCATGCCACGGAGATATGACATGTCCGTACCTGCTCTACCTCATGGAACCATGACTAATCCTACCCTCTGCAATGGACATTGCTACAGTCATCCCTGCTGGCTACATGATCACCAGGCAAGATCATCAGCACAAGCCAGAGGTGAGGATGCCATCAAATTAAAAGATACCATCAGCTGCACCACCTACACTGAACCCCCCTGCAGCTCATGGAACACTTCACGTTCAAATTACGCATCAAAGCCAACTTCCGCCTGGGTGGAACCCTTGTATATCGACCACCAGGACCCCAAACCAATTTCGCCAGCGGCATCACAGACTTTATCACATCCCTTATCATCAGCGCCTGCACCTTCATCAACTTCAGAGACTAACCTTCACCTACAATACTGCACCAACCCATACTCTAAAGCCTTTTTAGAAAACCTCGGCCTCACCCAGCACGTTACCGAACACACCACAAGACACTTATTGAACCAGATTTTCTCTTCAATCAGCAACTATGACCTGGACGGGCACACACACTCTTCAGTTTCAGTAAACCCATCCCCCACCTCTCCGCGCACTGACCTGAGCACACCAGCAACTTGCTGAAAGCCATAAAGAACCTCAACAGCTGGATCAGCGTATGCGTCAACACCCAGGTTCATTTCAAGTGCAACACAAAGGCAAAAGCCCTTGCACACTCCAACTGGTAGACTGAGGACCTGAGGGTGATGAAATGCCACTGCAGCTGCTGGAGAGCAAATGTGGAACAAGTCAAGACACCATAGACACCTTCATATCAGTCCTAAGATGCCACAACCAGCAGATTCGGAACACCACGAGCATAGCTCTTGTAGATTGAAGCAACTCCAGCACCAACAACAGCAAGGAAATCTTTGCCATGATCAAAAGTTACACCGCGCTGCCTTCCACCTCCAGCAGCACCACCCTATCACAAGGCCATTTGCAACAAGCTCTTGGAATTCTTCTGTAACAAAATCACCTCCATATACAGCAACTTTGACCATCAACCAAACCCTGTAGCAACTCAACTTCCCATCATGGCGAAAGAACGAATCCTGACCACTTGGCCTGCCATCACCACCATCAAAATTTCTGCTACCATGAAACCCATCCACTATGGGGCCCTATCTCACTCATTTGCAGACATCATTCCTTCACCAAAGAACTAATATGGCTCAGTGAAGCACTAACAGCCATCCTCAACACCTCGATTGACTCAGTCACAATCCTGGACACCTAGAAACAAGCCACCATCATGCCACTGCTCAAGAATCCATCCGCCAATCCAGCCACGCTTTTCAACTACAGACCGATCTCCCTCCTACCATACCCAGCTAAGTCTTAAAGAAACTGACCAACAGACACTTCACTGACCACCTCTTTAATCACCAGCTCCTCAACGTCACTCAGTCCAGATTCAGGCCCAACCACAGTACAGAAACAGCACTCATCATTGACACAGATGATATACCTATGATCCTTGACAGAGAAGACACTGCAACCCTCATTCTCCTGGACCTCTCTGCAGCATTTCACCCAATATCACGCCCTATATTGTTCGGGCAACTGCAAGAGATTGGCATCCAAGGACCTGTTTGCTGCTGGATTTGCTCCTTCTTAACTGATAGAACACAAGCTGTCAGCTTGCCACCATACTACTTGGAAGCCTGCAAACTCATCTGTGGAGTGCCTCAAGGTTCATCACTCATCCCCACCCTCTTCAATGCATACATAATCTCCCTGGCCAACGTTAACTCTACACCCAACATAAGAATCCTCTCCTGTGCTTATGTCACACAACTCATACTCTCCCTCTCAGACAAGAACCCCAACACAAGAAACAAGTTCACAGCCTGTGTGACCGAAGTTGCTAACTGGCTGAAAGCTAATTGTCTCAAGCTCAACACAGAAAGTCAGAAGTGTGCTCCTTTCTGTCTCTTACCATCACCAATGACCACATACAGAAGGATTTGAAGATCAGTGGTAAAAGTAGGGAATGAAATAAGAGAGAAAATAGAAGGATAGAGTAGGTTAGAGACTGTAGTGAATCACTCCGAAATATTGATGTCTTAATCTCTTAAGTGAAGGTGTTGGCCACAGGCCAACACCGGCACTCCCTCTGCACTGAATCTGTCTGGCAGTGGCCAATGCAGGGAAGGGCTTTAAAGAAACCTCTGGTGTCCACACCAGAGAGTTCCCTTTTACTCCTTTTTAGGTCGAGCTACTGGGGAAGAGTTCCTCAACAGCCCAAGTTTTTTTTTTTTTCTTGTTAATTGATCATTTCACTGAAAGTAAAAGTAAAATGAGCTGTTCTGATGGATTTTTATGGGGAAGGTACAGTTAGGAAATGGAGACTCTCCCCTTTTAATAGTATCTTTCTCTGGTGGATCCCTGCTTGGGGGTCACCGCAGGAAGGTAGATAGTACGGAGTAGGTTTCTGGTGAGTACTGGCCCCCTTAGCAATGGGATACTGATCTCCCCTCCACCTAGCCACAAATGTCTTAGGGTAGACAAGAGGTATTTGCTCTCAATCTGCCCCCAGGGGGGGTGGGCAGAAAGCCCACTAGATGTCATGGATTCCTTTTTTGAGGAGACAGTGTGGCCCCCTCTGGAAGTGGGCTACTTCTCCCTCTTCTCTCTGGAAACAAAAATATTTCTCCCTCTGGTGGCAGATAGGACTGTTTATCATTCAATCTTCCTCCCACCTGGAGGCAGAAAGCCCCCTTGACAGCAGGGATTACTTTTTTTGAGGGGGTAGTGAGTTCCCACTGGTAATGGGCTAGTGCTCCCCACAAGGGATTGAAAGCATCCTCTTCCACCAAGTGGCAGCAAGAGGTAGGGAAACAGATGAAAACTCTGTTCCCAGCAAGCGGGAGCAGTTTGACAGCTTCTGCTTGGTGGGAACGGAGTTAGTGTCTGCTCTCGCTTGGTGGGAGCTGTCACAGCTATGGACTGGATGAGCTACTGACATATTGTCTTGGAATTTGTGGCTTCTCGGGGATAGTGCATTATCTGTAACAAGGCGCTCTGTCTTTGTTTATGCCCTGCGCATATAGTTAAAGGGCAGAACAGTAGATGACATAGAGAAGAAACTGTTAAAGGTGTTAAATTTCCCTATGCCAGCAGCTGAAGATGGAGTTGCTCCAGCAGAGGCACCTGGAAATGGAGCAGCACCAGTAGCCAGAGAAAGGGGTGTTGGCATATAACAAGCGAGTGTGGAGAGTAGAAGCACAAACGATGGAGAAGTGCTAGATAATGGTGCAGTGTGTGAGATGAGAGGCTGACCCAACGACCTCACACACTCCTTCTAACCCTCAGTCTTGCTCTGCTCCTCACTGAGTCAACGCTGGACTGGATGGGAGTACAGCCCTACTTTAGCCTGGTTGTGCCAGGCACCACAATGTAGAACGAGGTGTTTCATGTGCCACTACAGAATGTGGAATTAAGGTTATGGAATGGTAGGTTTGGGGATGGCCGTTGGTGCTCGCTCCTCAAGTGGTGGTAGCGCCACTCTGCTCTCTGTATACTTGTTAAATAAATACTCCTATAATCTTTATCGGAGTAGTGTGCTTCGTTAATTCTAGACTGGGATATTCTGAGGTTTCCCTTTAGCAAAAGAGTGAGAGAAAAAGGGAGAAAGTCTGAAATGATCATTATACTCCCTTTTCCAGCGATATAGATAATGATGGTGCTCCAGATGTTCCAAGCAACCCCTCCTATGTCCTCCTTCCTTGAGATATATCTGGGGCCAGCAGTGAACAACCAACTGTTGCATCTTTATATGCCAAGTGAAGGCACGGATGCTTTGGACAAAAAGGGCAATTGACCCTGGCAGGCGCCTGGTGGTGCAGCTCTTTTGACAGCTGAAAAGTAGGCATTGGTAATCAAAGTACGAGAATCAAAGTGTGTCTGCCCAAGAGAAACGGTACTAAAATGTATAATCTTCATTAGTAAACAGAATACGGGTGAATTGCCTTCTGATTATCGTGATCATTTGAAATATGTATTTAAATGGTATTCTTGGGTTGCCTAATCTGCCAAACGTGCTCAGGATGCTGTTGGTGCTGCTATTGTTCGGAGTCTGCTGACCAAGTTGCAGGAACAACATTGTACAATTTGTTGTGGGTAGCGGGCCAATGGTCTTGCTGAAGCCGTGTTAGTCGCAAATCCCTGCTTTGCTGTACAAGAAGGGAACAAGTAACCAAATTATTCTATATTGAAGTCTTTACAAATGCAGTCATTTCAACAGACTATGAAAGGGATGGAACAGGGTGAAATGCGCAGATCAAGAGAGAGGGTCGGCGGAGGGGGGGCAGAATGGGATGATACATGGGATGGAGCTGGGGAGAGTCATCATGCTTCAATTGTGGGCAACTGTGTCACTGAAATGGGATTACTCCAATCTATCCTCTAACGCACTTGTCCAGTCTGAACAACCCGAGTTTATTCGACTTGCTCAGAGTAGATATCTTGCCATTTAGGACAGCCCAAGCGGTGCTGACTGCTATGTACCTACCTTGATCCAGTCGACCAAAAAGGATGACAGGCAGAATAGATTATCGACGGAAAACTTACCTCATGCCTTATCAATACTGATGCAACACGATCTGCTTTGATATTCTCCGAATTTCCCTTATTACCTCTTTCAGGCCTTTCTGTTGATGCATTTGATATTTCAAACACCCGTGTCTCCCATCATATTTCTAATACTATCTCCTTAACCATGGGCCCCCTTACAGACCAACATGCTTTTCTGATGAGCCCTATCTCACTCCAAACCTGTTGGGGAAAGACATTTTAATGTTTATTGAACCAGTGATTGTGTTTACTTAAATGGGCTGAAAAACAATGACAATTAGGTTCTAGCTGTCTTGTACGAATCAACTGATTCTGCCAATGTGGTTGAATGTAAAAAAATAATGTGCCAAAATCTAACTCTGATTTACATAGTAAAGTTCTTTGTACTTCATTGCCTGATTGTTAAAATGATGTTGGATGATACTCTAAGCTCTAAGTTAAAGTAAACCCCAAAATAATTTGCCAGCTTCCCCAGGTGTGCCCTGAAGCAGAAGCAGGAATCAGACCAGCTAATAGCCTACTGAAAATGTATGTAAAATTCTTATTTCACTGATCAAATACTAAGATTAGACAATCTGCCTCTTTACGTATGTTTCATTGATTTCACTTCAGCGTTCGACAACATCAACAGAAATCTATTATGGGAGAAGCTGGCAAACAGGACAATTCCATCAACCCTACTATCACAGTTGACGTTACTACATACGGACACGTGGGTACAAGTCAAGTTGAGATCAGGAGACCCCCTGGCAAGAAAAATACGGACGACCAAGGGCCTCAAACAAGGGTGCGTGTTAGCTCCGACATTATTCAACATCTTTATGTCTGACCTCTCACAGAAGCTTGGCGAAAGTAACTCTCACGCCCCGAGTTTAGGAGGTCTTACCCTCTCGAACCTGATGTATGCTGATGACATTGTGTTGATCAGCCGAACGCCGATAGGGCTACAACATCTAATCAGTACAACATACAATTACTTGACAGCGAATAGGCTAAGCATTAATCTCTCAAAAACAAAAACTATGAGAATAAACACTAAGACAACCACATCAAAGTTTTGCTGGCAAATGGGAGGATTCACACTGGAAACAGTGGAGGAATACAAGTACTCGGGCGTAATCGTGGACAGAAAAGAATCATTTCAACAACAGAAGGAAGTAATAAAACGGAGAGGAATCAGCACAGCGATCACACTAAGGAGCCTCAAAACGAAAGCATGCGGCTGTAGCTTCACCCCACTGCTACAAGTGATTCAGGCACAATTAATACCGGCCATTACTTATGGTAGCGAATGCCTCCGAGGTAGGGACGTTCAGATATTGGACAGCACAATAGCCAAGGCTATGAGTATGATATTCAACCTGCCTAATTACACCTCGCCGGCACAAATAAGGCTCTAATTCGGCCTGAAGAACCAAAAAGTAGAACGAATGGGCGCCTATGCCAAAAGGTGGCATAAAATCCAGGGACGAGAAGACTCAAGCTTGAACTACCACCTATGGAAGGAGATAGAAAGAAAAAATAATGGCGCAGCCGCAAAATATCTAAAGCACTCAATAGATTCCTTGGAATTACAAGAAGCCTGGAAGAGCATTGGGTCTCATAACACCCTCAAACAGCTAGTAAATAAATCAGTAAGAATAATTTCGCTAATAGAGGACAAAGCAAGACTAGCCAATAGGGCTCATGGCTGGACAGTCATCCAAAACTATACCAGCAGCTCCTGCCACAGCTACTTAGGAGTCGGGTTCACTCGGCGTACAAAGGAGAGGTTTACACGCCTACGTCTGGGCATACTTCTGTCACAAAACCACCTTCCCCCATGGAAAAGGCCCCAAACGTCAATGAATTGCCGTATAAGTGGGAACTCAAAAGAGGACATCCTCCATTTAATATGCATCTGCAAAGGACTGGAAAAAGAACGCAGACACCATCTAAAACAGTCCCTAAAGAAGCTAGGAATAAGAACATGCCGGCAGGTGGTCAAGGCATGCTTTCATGGCAAAAACATCAAATTAGCAAGCCATTTTTTCAAATTTCTGGAAAAAGCGGAAAAAAACCAAAATGACAGAAGGGAGGTACCGGACGAAGTAAACTCAAATGGCAAATAAAACCTAATTACTCGTTCAGTACGGACAAGGTACAATCACCCTAATGCAAGTTTGCACGCAACAAAACAGCAGAAGCAGTCTGTAACGAGCCATAAGACTCCCTCGAAAACCTATCTTCCAAGTGTCATTTCAATCCAACAGTGCTGCTTAAACCTGCCCCAAGACCATGCAGGCACAGGATTTTAACATAGTCACTTCAGGCCATACAAATGACTTTTTCTAATCTTAAACTATGTACAGCGTGAATGAAGCATAATCTCTTCACAAAGCACTTTTTAGCCTCATGAAACTTGTTTTAATGTTCTTTTACATAATTTTTTTTACAATATTTGTATTTATAAAAAGGGTGGCACCAGATCAATTGGTATTTAATGTATTACTTGTTACTGATTGCAATGGTTTTAATTAACTGAGCAATAAAGATTTACTTACTTACTTACTTAAGATTAGACACAAACATATTTGTACAAGGCCTGTACGCCATTAATGCTAGTTATTACAAGTTGTGTAACCACATAGTTTTGTGTTCCCAGTATTGCCACATTGTTTGCCATTGTAGATCTGTGTCCCACACTCTTTTCTATAGCTATACATCTTGACAGTCAATTCCTGTCCGTGTTCTCAATCTCCGGGCTCAATTCATGAGGAGTTGTTCCACCAGTGGTCTACATCCTGTTACATCATCCCACCTAAGTGGCATGCTCCTGCAAAATGTCCACATTGGAAAAGACTGATCAGGGAAATATCCGAAATTGCCCTTTCTTTGCCACCCTGATCCCATTGATGAGCATGGAACAAAAAATCCATGAAGATGAAACTATGGTAGAGGTTTTAGAAAAAGTTGCCAATTCCACAGCCATAATGTTGGGATTAATCTCCAATCAGTTAGAAGTCCAGACAACTGTCCTTGTATAAAATAAAATATCTCTTTATTTTATCATGACTGCTAAGGGTAGAGAGATTTGCCATTTTCAGATCTGAAGGTTGTTTCTTCAGTCCAAATGTCTTATCGAGTATGCATTACCAGACTGATTGTATTTGCAATAGCTTTAAGGAATTACACTAGATTAATGATGGTTTTGAATGATGAAGTGTATATGAGCTTGATTGAAAGGCGTATTTGGGAATCTGAGATTGAATGTCCTAAAGATTGTTTCAGCAGTTTCCATTTCACTCATCTTGCTTCATGTATCCGTCATAGTTTGCATGTGTTCTATCACCCACTGGTTACTTTATCCGACATTGATGATGATGCAGATGACAAATCTAACTATGGGTCGCAGTCGATTTACCCCATGGCTTCAAGATCATAGGACAGAACCAGAAAACGTAGAGAGGGCTAGCCATCATCTACCCAGAACACATCCACTGCTCCTTCACCTCAGCAAATCCAGCAACCTCTTAGAACATCTGGCCTTTAAGCTCCACTTCCTCAGCAACACCACCCTGGGTGGGGGTCTGGTCTGCCGACCGCCTTGCCTGTGATCCAACTTCAGAAATACCATCACAGACTTCATTGCCCTACTGGTTGACTTGAGCTCCATCATCCTACTCGATGACCTCAATTTCCACGTGGAAGACCACACTGACCTAACACCAACAACTCCTTAGAAGACCCAAACACCCTCAGAATCCCTCTATGAATGACAGATCCCACACACACCACCGGACACCTCCTTGACGCTGTCTTTAACATCTTCTCCGGCATCACAGTGGACAAGCCTACTCCCCTCATGTGAACCAACATATGCCTTGTCCGCTTCGGCGTGCATCTTCCCCATCAATATGAAATCACAGCCTCCAATGCCACTCAATGCAACTGGAATAAGATCCCCCAAGAAGTATGGACCTCATTGTTCCAAATTTGCCGCCCAATGAACCAAGTCCAACACCTCCCCTGATCCGTCATCAACTTCAATGCCTGTATCACCTCCTGCGCAGGCTCTCTGGCCCCATTCAAAATCATCTCTAACTTCAGGACCAGATATCTAGCTAGTCTGTACACAAAAGAAGTGTGACTCTCCAAAGTGCACTGTAAACAACTAGCACTCACCCCATCTCTGGATCTCTGCACCTTCCCCACTACTTCAGTGGCAAAATCAGTACCATCTGCTTTTCAATCAGACCCACCCACCCATGCTGCCTTCCAGCCCCATGAGACAAACACACCAGTAGGCGTGAAATATTTCTGGTCCATTATCAACTTGGTGGAGTCCACAACCACCATGCGCTCCAACCACTCAGGGGCCCCATTGGATCCCTGCCCATGCTTCCTCTTCACCAAAGGACTCAACCCCATCTGTGCCTCACTCACCCCAATACTCAATTACTCCCTCACCACAGCCACTTTCCCAGACATCTGAAAACATGCAACCATACTACCCCTTCTGAAGTAACCCTCAGCAGACCGAAAGACGATAGCAAACTATCTGCTCCCCTACTGAGTCAAAGTACTGGAAAAACTTGTAAACAAACAGCTGGTGACCACCTTAACGACAATCACCTCCTGAGCTCCTCTCAATCTATTTTCTGGCCCAATCATAGCAGCAAGTCAGCCCTCATCATTGCCACTGAAGACATCCACCTGATCATGGACAGAAAGCCAGCAACATTTATCCTCTCAGCCCCGTTTGACACCTCGCAGGGACGCTCAATCTCTCAGTATCATGCAATACACCTTCACTGCAACCAACCTTATCTGCAGAGTGCCACAAGGATCCTCGCACAGCCCCACGCTATCTAACATCTGCATGGTACCACTCACAAACATCGTCCATGCACATGGAATCAGCACCAGCTCATGTGCCAAAGACACCCAGGTCATCCCCTCCCTCTCCATCCCCAACACCCAGATGGAGTTCACCACATGCAAGTCTGAAGCTACCCACTGGATGAAGACGAACTGCCTAAAACTCAGCTCTGACAAGACAGAGGTGTTACTCTTTGGAAAGGTCACCTCGCTGTGGACCCACGCCTTTTGGACTGCCGAACTTGGACCAGAACCCAACCCATTTAAGTAAGCCAGGAACTTGAGATAATAGTGGACAACTAACTCTCAATGATCGGCCAGATCAACACGTTAGGAAATAAACTTTTCGTCAGCCTTGACGCAGTATTTAGTCAAAAGATAGAGTTTTTAATATCTGGGGAAAAATTGTTAGGAAAAAAATATTGTGATACAAAAATACTGTGATGAAGAAATATTATTGTAAAGAATATCAATTTTTTTTCAGGTAAGTAATATTGTTGTTAAGAATATCGTTGGTGTTAAGATTGTTTTCAATAATATAGTTGTAAAAAATGTCGTTTTTAATTATCTTAGTGTGTTTTAGTTCTTTATGTGTCATAATTGTTTGTATAATAGTTAATAATATTTTTAAATATAGATTGTAATTTTAAGTGATTTATCATTTTTAATGTAGTTGCTAATAGTAATTTATAGTACTGTAGGTGCTAGGTTTGCATGGGGTATAGAGAGGGAATTTAAATAAGTAATTATTAATTAACAATGAATTATTTATTATTAATTATTTGATTATTGAGTATTTAAATTGTGTAACAATTATATGTTTTAGTTATATTTTATGTGTTGGCTGTCGGTTGTTTAGGGGTGTAGGGTTGGAAGTTAATTAAGGAAATAACAATTAAATATTAATGTATTATTACTTATTTAATTGATTATTAATTATGTAAATTGTGTAATTACTGTATATTATCTGTATATTTTAGATGCAGGCTGCTGGGCGTGTAGGGGTATAGAGTGGAAAGTTAATTAGTAATAATTAATTAACAATTAGTTATCAATGTGTTATAAAGTATTTAATTAATTATGTACATTGTTTAATAACTATATATTCGCTATATTTTCGGTGTGGACTGTTTGGTTTGTAGGGGTACAAGGTGGGACTTTAAATATGTTATAATTAGTTAACAATAATTATTAATTGTTAATTCATTAGTTAATTGATGATGTTATATACATTTATATACATTACAGTTATATACATTTGGTAGAGTCTCCCAGGCCTCACCTTGTGGTCACGGGTGCGTCAAACCACCACCACACCTTCTGTTTAGGTATGTGCCATATAGTCCATGATGTTATATACATTGTTTTAGATTTATTTATTTATTTTAGTTATATTTTAAGTGTGGGCTGCTAGGTTTGTGGACCTATAGTGTGGGAAGTTTAGTTAGTAATTAATAAATAAATTATATATATATATATATATATATATATATATATATATATATATATATATATATATATATATATAATTCTTTTTTGTGGGTTAATTAATAATATTCATATTAAGAGTTTTATATTTATTTTAAATAAATAGGGGTATTCAAATATGTATTGTGTTTTAAGTGAAGCACTTTCCCTACGGTTGCGTGGGAATAGTAAATTTAACCCATCTGAAATCCAACACGTTCTCTTCTGTTGCACAGACTTGAGTGGGAATAGTAAATGTCACCACTCTGAAATCCTCTGCTTTCACTACTGTTGCAAAAACAGGAGTGGGATTTTATTAGTATATTACTTTAATTTTTATAATATTTTTAGTAACTGTCTTTTGTTTTGATTTTCTAGTTTTTTTATATTTGATCAATTTGGTAATTTATTTATTGTTTTGTAGTAGATTTTTTTAAATATATATATATTTAAAGACCGTGACCAAGGCCACAAGGCTGAAACGCGTCGGTGTGCTGACTAGGCTCTGTTTGAATAAACCTTGAAAACTTAAAAGTTCCTGAGTGCAGCCTTTCTTTGATTAAAAAAATATATATAAATATAAATATATATATATATATAGATATATATATATATATATATATCTATATATATATATATATGCGAGAAAAAGCCCCTCCATGCAAGAAGGACTCAGAGGCCAAAGGGGTTTTCAGGAAAGGCGGCACGCTTTATTTCATCCGTTACAGTGGCGGCGAATGCATTTCGGCACTCCAGCCTTCATCAGCGCCCAACACTGTCAAATGTCCTTCACCTGTAAGTTACCACCTGTGTAAAGTACTTTCCAACACTCGATGCTCCTCCCCCTAATGAAGTCGTCACACCCGTAGTAGTTCAGTGTCAATGGATGAACTACAACTCCCAGAAGGCTCTGTGTCGGCCAGTCCGGGGGGGTGGTGTGGAGGAGTGAAGCCAAACGATGTGTTAGTGCTGGTCTGCAGGCGGGTTGTGAAGTGTTCAACCCAGAGGAAAAATCACCGCCGTCTCCCCTGGTCCCCTCATACCGCAACAGCTAGCCTCACAGAGCAACAGACAGGGCAGGGGCAGTCAATGTGGACTCAGCTCCAAATGCAGGTAAAGTACCTCAATTCTCCCATATTGTTCCGTGATTGCTGGCAGTCACCGGAAATGTCGATACCTCGACCCCTTGAAGCTGTAAACAGCTAGTTGCCAGTATTTCTTCCCGGGACCATTAGTGTTGCAGGGCCATCTGTTCTGCGTCCCTGGCAGGCGCAGTAATTGATGCGAGAAAAAGCCCCTCCATGCAAGAAGGACTCAGAGGCCAAAGGGGTTTTCAGGAAAGGCGGCACGCTTTATTTCATCTGTTACAGTGGCGGCGAATGCATTTCGGCACTCCAGCCTTCATCAGCGCCCAACACTGTCAAATGTCCTTCACCTGTAAGTTACCACCTGTGTAAAGTACTTTCCAACACTCGATGCTCCTCCCCCTAATGAAGTCGTCACACCCGTAGTAGTTCAGTGTCAATGGATGAACTACAACTCCCAGAAGGCTCTGTGTCAGCCAGTCCGGGGGGGTGGTGTGGAGGAGTGAAGCCAAACGATGTGTTAGTGCTGGTCTGCAGGCGGGTTGTGAAGTGTTCAACCCAGAGGAAAAATCACCGCCGTCTCCCCTGGTCCCCTCGTACCGCAACAGCCAGCCTCACAGAGCAACAGACAGGGCAGGGGCAGTCAATGTGGACTCAGCTCCAAATGCAGGTAAAGTACCTCAATTCTCCCATATTGTTCCGTGATTGCTGGCGGTCACCGGAAATGTGGATACCTCAACCCCTTGAAGCTGTAAACAGCTAGTTGCCAGTATTTCTTCCCGGGACCATTAGTGTTGCAGGGCCATCTGTTCTGCGTCCCTGGCAGGCGCAGTAATTGATGCGAGAAAAAGCCCCTCCATGCAAGAAGGACTCAGAGGCCAAAGGGGTTTTCAGGAAAGGTGGCACGCTTTATTTCATCCGTTACAGTGGCGGCGAATGCATTTCGGCACTCCAGCCTTCATCAGCGCCCAACACTATCAAATGTCCTTCACCTGTAAGTTACCACCTGTGTAAAGTACTTTCCAACACTCGATGCTCCTCCCCCTAATGAAGTCGTCACACCCGTAGTAGTTCAGTGTCAATGGATGAACTACAACTCCCACAAGGCTCTGTGTCGGCCAGTCCGGGGGGTGGTGTGGAGGAGTGAAGCCAAACGATGTGTTAGTGCTGGTCTGCAGGCGGGTTGTGAAGTGTTCAACCCAGAGGAAAAATCACCGCCGTCTCCCCTGGTCCCCTCGTACCGCAACAGCCAGCCTCACAGAGCAACAGACAGGGCAGGGGCAGTCAATGTGGACTCAGCTCCAAATGCAGGTAAAGTACCTCAATTCTCCCATATTGTTCCGTGATTGCTGGCGGTCACCGGAAATGTCGATACCTCGACCCCTTGAAGCTGTAAACAGCTAGTTGCCAGTATTTCTTCCCTGGACCATTAGTGTTGCAGGGCCATCTGTTCTGCGTCCCTGGCAGGCGCAGTAATTGATGTGAGAAAAAGCCCCTCCATGCAAGAAGGACTCAGAGGCCAAAGGGGTTTTCAGGAAAGGCGGCACGCTTTATTTCATCCGTTACAGTGGCGGCGAATGCATTTCCGCACTTCAGCCTTCATCAGCGCCCAACACTGTCAAATGTCCTTCACCTGTAAGTTACCACCTGTGTAAAGTACTTTCCAACACTCGATGCTCCTCCCCCTAATGAAGTCGTCACACCCGTAGTAGTTCAGTGTCAATGGATGAACTACAACTCCCAGAAGGCTCTGTGTCGGCCAGTCCGGGGGGTGGTGTGGAGGAGTGAAGCCAAACGATGTGTTAGTGCTGGTCTGCAGGCGGGTTGTGAAGTGTTCAACCCAGAGGAAAAATCACCGCCGTCTCCTCTGGTCCCCTCGTACCGCAACAGCCAGCCTCACAGAGCAACAGACAGGGCAGGGGCAGTCAATGTGGACTCAGCTCCAAATGCAGGTAAAGTACCTCAATTCTCCCATATTGTTCCGTGATTGCTGGCGGTCACCGGAAATGTCGATACCTCGACCCCTTGAAGCTGTAAACAGCTAGTTGCCAGTATTTCTTCCCTGGACCATTAGTGTTGCAGGGCCATCTGTTCTGCGTCCCTGGCAGGCGCAGTAATTGATGTGAGAAAAAGCCCCTCCATGCAAGAAGGACTCAGAGGCCAAAGGGGTTTTCAGGAAATGCGGCACGCTTTATTTCATCCGTTACAGTGGCGGCGAATGCATTTCGGCACTTCAGCCTTCATCAGCGCCCAACACTGTCAAATGTCCTTCACCTGTAAGTTACCACCTGTGTAAAGTACTTTCCAACACTCGATGCTCCTCCCCCTAATGAAGTCGTCACACCCGTAGTAGTTCAGTGTCAATGGATGAACTACAACTCCCAGAAGGCTCAGTGTCGGCCAGTCCGGGGGGGTGGTGTGGAGGAGTGAAGCCAAACGATGTGTTAGTGCTGGTCTGCAGGCGGGTTGTGAAGTGTTCAACCCAGAGGAAAAATCACCGCCGTCTCCCCTGGTCCCCTCGTACCGCAACAGCCAGCCTCACAGAGCAACAGACAAGGCAGGGGCAGTCAATGTGGACTCAGCTCCAAATGCAGGTAAAGTACCTCAATTCTCCCATATTGTTCCGTGATTGCTGGCGGTCACCGGAAATGTCGATCCCTTGAAGCTGTAAACAGCTAGTTGCCAGTATTTCTTCCCGGGACCATTAGTGTTGCAGGGCCATCTGTTCTGCGTCCCTGGCAGGCGCAGTAATTAATTTCGAGAAAAAGCCCCTCCATGCAAGAAGGACTCAGAGGCCAAAGGGGTTTTCAGGAAAGGCGGCATATATTACCTACTGGTGATAGCCAGTAGGTATATATAGTTAGGACCTAGCTACCATAGGAAATCCGCAACATTCTATCGGGAATAACTTTGGCGCGGGTTGAGGAATTTGCGTGTAATTTTCCAAAAGTTTGGGCAGCTCTACTGCGCTCCTTCCCTGAAAGTTTCGGGGGGATTCGTGAAGTGGGGGCTGAGAAAAAAGGGGGGGTCCCAAAACGTGTTTTCCCCATGTTAATTTCCATAGGACGTTCTGACAAGGCTACAGCCTGAACCGCTGAACGGAATTACGCCAAACTTGGCAAAATTGTAGGGACTGGTACGCAGAAGTGCCTTTGCTATATTTGGTGAAAATTGCTCCAGTGGTTTTTATGAAAATTAACTTTAAAAAAACATATATATCTGGGCGGAGCCTAACCACACATCTCATTGTGAGATCTGATTGGCTGTCAGCACTTCATCCAAGAAGTGTTGGCAGCCATCTTGGGACCAATATACATGATAGCACCTCATTAAAAAGCATTGTAGTTAATAGAGGGTTTTAGGACTTTAGTTACATTATAAATCATTTGTTGGTGGTACCATACTCATTTTAGGAATTGTGGTGTGTTCTAAGGTGATTTTACCATGTGAAAAAGCCTTCTGCTGGGATATCATGAATCATGTTTGAAAGAAAACTATTATCTCATGCTTTTCCCACAGTGGTTTGGAAGGGGATCTATAAGCTAAACTGAAAGCATATTTTCTGTAAATTCACATTATCTTTCTCAGTCATGTGAGAATGAAGTCTGACATTCTCAGTCAAACATGTACATCCAACAAGGACAGAGACTGTCAGTTGATTCCTTTGTGTTCTACTGCAGCCTCCTAGAGTGTTCTAAAGAACAACTAGAGCGCTAACAGTCCTACTTACTACAAAGGTATGGCACACCTGAAGCCATCTTGATTGGAATAAAGTGGTAACTCTTAAAACATTTAATTTAAAAAGGAACAAAATGAGGGGGTATATTTTGCCATAGAAAGTATGATTAGTGCTGCAGAAAGAAAAATTAGGGCACATTTTGAGTGACTTCCCAAATCCTCTTCTATTTCATTAAAAAATTCTGACATGCAGTCTCCCAAGATGGCCACCAGAGACAAAAGAGCCCAAATGTAGCCCAAATATCACCCAGATGTAGCCCAAGTATAGCCCAATGACAGAATGTCCCAGAGTGTTCTAAAGAACAACTAGAGCGCTAACAGTCTTACTTATGACAAAAGTATGGCACACCAGAAGCCATCTTGATTGGAATGAAGTGGTAAGTCTGAAAACATTTAATTTAAAAAGGAACAAAATGAGGGGGTTCATTTTGCCATAGAAAGTATGATTAGCAGTAGACTTCCCTGGTGAGCAGTAGCTTTACTACAGTGCTCTAATGAGCAACTAGAGTGCTAACATTCAGAATTTATGGCAAATGTGTGACACATCTGAATGCCTTCGTGATGGAACCAAAGTAAACAAGCATTGAAAATGCAATAGATCTCGCCCTCGTTTAAGTTAAAACCATTCTGTTTGTAATGAGGTGGCTTTTTAGCTTTGCTTTTATTAGTGTTTTTAAAACTTTCATGTAAATAACATGCATACGTATGCATATATGTATATGTATGCATGCATTTATATTTGTATTTATATAGATATGCAGATTATATATGTTTATATATGTATGTATATATATATATATTACCTACTGGCGGTCGCCAGTAGGTATATATAGTTAGGATTTTTTCTCTATGGGTTTTTTGAAAATTCTATGTCTAATAACTTTGCCGTTTGTGGACGGAATTGGCTGAAATTTTCAGGAAAATGGCACATTTTGTTTCTGAGCAGCCTTTGAAAATTTGGGGGGGGTTCGTCAAGGGGGGGCCGAGAAAAAAGGGGGGTCCCAAAACGTGTTTTTAACATTGAGTTTTCCATAGGGCGGTTGGCCTCACTTTTAGCCCGAACGGCTGAATGGATTTGCACGAAACTTGGCAAAATTGTAGGGACTGGTAGCCCGATGTGCCTTTTGTAGGTCTCAATATATGTGCTCCAGTGGATTTTGAGAAATTAACGTTTAAAAAAAGATATATATCTGTAACAGCGGACCGGGCAGCGTCCCAGGACGCGTACTTTTCGCGCAACGGAGCTTTGTGAAGCGAAGCTGATTGGTTCTCTGGCGTCTGTCAACATTCCAAAAAGTCCGTAGCGGCCGCCATCTTGTCTCTCGGTAGGATCGAGAGACAAGAGGAGGCCAAAGCGAAGGGGCAAATGACCATAAGGGGGAATAGTAGATCCTCGCTGACCCCCTACGTTTGATGTGGAGGTTTTAAAAGGGCCCCGCGGGGCAAAAAAAACCCAAAATAATAATAATCGAACGGCTGAATGGATTTGCACGAAACTTGGCAAAATATTAGGGACTGGTAGCCCGATGTGCCTTTGCTAGGTCTCAATATATGTGCTCCAGTGGATTTTGAGAAATTAACGTTAAAAAAAAGATATATATCTGTAACAGCGCACCGCTTCGCGTACTTTTCGCGTTACGGAGCTTTGCGAAGCGAAGCTGATTGGCTCTCCGGTGTCTGTAAACATTCCAAACAGTACGTAGCGGCTGCCATCTTGTCTCTCGGTAGGATCGAGAGACAAGAGGAGGCCAAAGCGAAGGGGCAAATGACCATAAGGGGGCATAGTAGATCCTCGCTGACCCCCTAGGTTTGATGTGGAGGTTTTAAAAGGGCCCCGCGGGGCAAAAAAAAATAATAATAATAATAATCGAACGGCTGAATGGATTTGCACGAAACTTGGTAAAATATTAGGGACTGGTAGCCCGATGTGCCTTTGCTAGGTCTCAATATATGTGCTTCAGTGCATTTTGAGAAATTAACGTTCAAAAACAAGATATATATCTGTAACAGCGCTCCGCTTCGCGGAGATAAAATTATATCTGTATTACCTAGCTGTTGCTAACACCAGTTAGCGACGGCTAGTAGGAGATAGCGACCATCTTGGGTCCCACTTTGCATGTGAGTGATATTTATCACTAATGACATGCAAAGTGGGCATGCCAAGATGTTAGCGACTGGAAACAGTCGCTAACATCGCTATCTCCTATTATCAACTTTTGGAAATATTCGAGATAAGCGCGAATATCTCCAAAAAGTAACAGCTGCCCTGAGCAGTTCTTAGCCATGTTATCCAATGGGAGGTGGATAACATGGCTAAGAGCATTAGCTCGGTAATGCATGAATATCGCTGAGTTTTCAGCGATATTAATGCATTGCGGTCGTTTTTTATCGTATTTGCGATAAACCTTGATAATAGCAATGTTTATCTGCGATAATTTCTGACGGTAAAAAAATCTTTGCAATGCATCATTAGGGATAAATATCGCTTAACTTTGGTAATATGCCCCAACGTCTGTTAACGTTTGATTCGAAGGAAATCAGGAAGTGTTGAAAAACATTGTCTGCGCCATCTTGTCTTTTTTCAAATGCCACACTTTTGTCGTGCACGGCAGCCATTTTAGATGCCTTGACCAGACCCACTCTGTGCACGCTGTCGATCCTTAGCATGGCTCCCCACCCTCGCAAGCATCTCACCCAGGCAGTGGTCACCCCCGCTCTCTGTCTTATGCATGGGTAATAAACTCCCCCCATCTGCGCTGCTCTTCCCTGAGAATCACACCCTGTGCCCGCCCGACACCTCCCTTTCGCCCTATTCACTACCGCACCCTCTGACACTCCTTTTCCTCTGTGTCCGATTGTCCAGGCCGGTCCTAGGCTATCAGCTAGCCCTGCAGATGTAGTTTATGGCCACAGCTGTAAAGAATCACCCCTCTTCAAAGGAGTTATAGTAGATCAAGGCCCACACTCGATGAGATCCGTCACAGCAGAAGCGTTGCTATTATCTGAAAACCATCCTGTATTGTGATTGGGGAGGGGACCGAGCGTGAAGCGGAAGATTCCAGGGATGACTCTTTGTACATCAAAGTTTTTACAATTATGTGTCACATTAAAAATATATAGCACTCCGACAAAGTAGTAAGATTATAAAACTTTAATAATTTATAAATATATACAAGAAAACAAAAATAGTAATAACATATAAACATTTTTAGGGAAAAACAACGAAGTAGCGGTCGGCTGTGCGAATAGTCCCAACGCAGCACAACGTCCAGATTTCCGGCGGGGGGTGGGTCATCAGTAGCAAACTGTTGTGCGAATAGTTCCAAGGCAGCAGAACGCGCCGAAATCTAGATGACACGAAAGTGATGTCTAGTAAGTTGCCACCCAGCAAATAACGGCGTGGGGCGTCGCGGGGGGTGGGTCATCAGTAGCAAACTGTTGTGCGAACAGTTCCAAGGCAGCAGAACGATGGCACCAAGGTGATGTCCAGTAAGTTGCCGCACTGGTTTTGGTATCCTACAATGCTGCTCCGAATAACGGCGTGGGGCGCCCCGGGGGAGGCGGCGTGAACGGGCCTCTCCAGGTGGAGTCTCATCTGTTTTAGTGGGGCGCCCCTTTACCGTTTCAGTTGCCATTCCGTCCGCTTTTGGTCCACTGTGTCAAAATCCGCCATTCAGCTGAGTTGCGCCCACTCTTGCGGTGCAGCGATAGGCGGCTGCCACAGGACTCTCAAAATGGCGGCAGGCTCTTTCCTTTTTGGGCGTGGTCCACTGAAATGGCCCTGGGACACCTTGGAAATCGGACGCTTGTCTGCTAGGTCTTGGACCCCATTCTCGAAAGCGTCCCCTCCGCCTTGAGAATTCATCAAAAGTTTTGGGGGCCCCGACTCCTGCAGGATTCTGGTGGGGCCAAAGGCAGCTCAACAATATTTTCTGAAGAGAATACACCACAAGGCGCTGAGATGCCAAGATCCGGATGGCACCGAGGTGATGTCTAAGTTGCGGACCGATGTGCGAATGGGGCCAAAGGTAGCGTAACAAGATTTTCTGTATGGAAGATACCACTAGGCGTTGAGATGCCAAGATTCGGATGGCACCGAGGTGATGTCTAGGAAGTTGTGCCACTGGTGTGGCCATCGTACAATGGTAAAAGTCGGCGTGGGGCGCCCTATTGGCCTGTGAGATGGTGTCAGTAGCGGACTGATGTGCGAATGGGGCCAAAGGCAGCGCAACAATATTTTCTGACTGACACCACAAGGCGCTGAGATGCCAAGATCCGGATGGCATCGAGGTGATGTCTAAGTTGCGGACTGATGTGCGAATGGGGCCAAAGGCAGCGTAACAATATTTTCTGTATGGAAGATACCACTAGGCGTTGAGATGCCAAGATTCGGATGGCACCGAGGTGATGTCTAGCAAGTTGGTGTGGTCATCCTACAATGCTGAAACTCGGCGTGGGTCACCCCATTAGCCTGTGAGATGGCGTCAGTAGCGGACCGATGTGCGAATAGGCCGAAGGCAGCACAACGCGCCAAGATCCGGATGTCACCGTGGTGGTTTCATAGTTGAGAGGCACTTCATCTGCAGTGGGGCGCCGAGATCCGGATGGCACCGAGGTGATGTCTAGCAAGTTGCTGTACTTGTGTGGTCATCCTACAATGCTGAAACTCGGCGTGGGTCGCCCCATTAGCCTGTGAGATAGCTGTTCTTTGGATTTGGGCCTGGTCCACTAAAATGGCCCTGGGACACCTAAGAACTCGAACGCTCGATTTTTTTTTCCTTTCCTGTACATGCAAAAAAAGGTAAATGCCCGGTATGTTACACGCTTCATCTGCCACGATGAACTCTCCAGAGGAACCGAAAAAATATATAGTTGTGGTAACTATACCATGCATCGTCATATGGAGAGGTGGCACCAATTAATTATAGTGCTGCATAAAAGAGAGATTTGGAGGAGAACCCCTGACCTGCTAGTACATTCATCAAAGAAGTGGCACTGAGAGCTTCAGAGGCAAGGGAAACGGTCCCAAATATTTAGAAGAACTTTGGAAAGATTAAAATGACATGTTTAGATTGTGGTAAATTAATTTCATGTGGGCAGATGAGTGTTACTCTAATAAATACAGCATATGAACATCATCATAGTCGATGGTTGGTAGAGACATTTTGACTATATCCTGGACCTGCCCGTCCTCGCCCAAAATGGCGCCGGAATAAATGGGACTCGTAACTCCTTGTTGTGTACTGGTTGCAGAACCTTGAAATCACGAGATATGTATGCAGTTTTGAAGCACATGGCGGGCGGGGACGAGAATTGATTGAATATTTCGACATCCCTATTGATATTAAGTTCTGATGTGTTATTGATTACTGTACTGTTGAAAATTCGAATTAACGTCACCCATGGTACTTGCCCGCAAATGTATATCTAGATAATTTTATTGTAACTGGCCCTGTCGTATTTTAATTATAAAATGTACGTCCACCGATTCCGTAACTGTTAGACACCTTAGTTTTTGCAACCTAATGGCCCGCCCGTTACGTTCCTCTACAGTGTAAATGTCTATTCATCATATACGATTACAGTTTGCTCCGTGGCAGGCCCACGTGGTTATAGGCTCGTATTTGTATAATGAAATTTTCACAATAAAGGTTTTTAAAAGAAAACATGGTAGTAGTGTATACATTGGTAAAGTTTTTAATAATAGTCACTGTTTTAGAATCATTAAAAGGCAAGTGAAATAAAGCAGACCAATTACATGAAGGGTAAAAGGTATAATACGAAGGAACGCAGTAAAGATAAATGGTCAAGGGCTGTTGTGTTTTCTATTCCTGCAACATAAAGTGATCGATAAGAATCTCATATTCAGGCGTATCGGCGACTAAGACAGCAGGTCGACCCTCTTTTGCTCAACGGCTCCGTCATGGGACGAAGAAACGCTCTTTTTCTCGAAAAAAGAATATATTTTACTTGCAGGACAGTTGTAAAATTTCCGGGAAAGTACATTAGCCTGGAACATTATAACATATATTTAAGAGAAAATAATGTTCGGAAGTAATTAAAAGCGTAATTTTTAGGTGATATGACCAAGGCTTTCATCATTAGAATAAGAAAAGTAAAATGAACCAATGAAAAGTTTTATTAACAAGTCACATGACTTGTTATGCTTACGTTACGCGCTGCGCGCCCCGGATGACTTCCGGATGCGCTAACGCGGCGCGTCATATGACGCATTACGCGACAACGCAGGTCCAGAATATAGTCAAAATGTCTCCACCAACCAGCGGTCGAAACACAACCCCTTTCAGCAGGCTAAATAGTTCTGTTAAATGACAACAGAAAGGACAGGCAACAAGAACCATCAGTCAAAGAGGGGAGGGCTAGTTCTTCTCTACCGGGTTACATTGGGGCGCTACCGGAACTGATCGAATTGGTAGTCTACAGTGTTTCTGGATGTTTCAGACCGAAGCTGGGGTTAGCATGAGAGCAGCACCATTTCGTAGCTCCGTTGTGGCCATTCCGCAACCAATCATGGCAGCCGCTCTTTATCGTTATTTTGGGCGGGGTGGGTGGCGGAGCCGAGCTGTTTTGCAGCCATCATTGTGTGGAGTTCAGTTCATCTCACTAGTTTTGTATTTGTCATGAGGGGTTGTTCCTAATGTTTCTATTTTAGCGAGGTCAAAAAGAGATCCCATTAGTGGCCTACTGATTTTGCTCGATTCCTTTTCTTTTTTTTTACACGATTTTTCGTTATCTGCAAAGACTAAACAGAGTATTGCGACTCTGTGTTTGTTTGTAAATAGAGAATGAACCAAAGAGAACTAATTCTAAAACAGTAAATACTTGGATAACAATCAATCAAATGGAGAGAGAAGCAGGCACGACGGATTACAACGGGGGCAAAGGCCTGCGTTAACTACCTTTCACTATCTGCAAAGAGAGAGTACTCCTAATAGAAATGAGGGGGGGGGGCACCATTCAAAGCAGATCAGTGTGCATAAACACGAAAATGTTTTCACTTACCACGTACTTGACATTCGACAGCTTATGATATTTGCTATTAAAAAACCATTGAAATTCACTGAACAAACCATAGGTTATAGACCATATATAGTTAGGAATTAGCATTTACAAAACCTTGAAAATTCACTGAAAAAACCATAGGTTATACACCATATATAGTTAGGAATTAGCATTTAAAAAACCTTATTTTACTCACACAAAACCATTGAAATTCCATATATAGTTAGTTGCACTAACTATATATCGCGCACCCGCAATCCACTGCTGATCATGTCACATATTACATCATTCATGACATGGTCAGTGACATCACTGATGACATCACTGATGACATCTCAAATGACATCACTGATGAGATCACTGATGACATCTCATTTGACATCAATGACCACATCACTGATGATATCATTCATGTGACAATACAATGCATCTCCTCACGTTTTAATATAACCTCTGTTTCACCCAGTGTTAAATACAGAGTATAATTTTTGAAACCATTGACACACCAATACTAGTTACTACATACGTACTCACTGATTCCTACGTCTACACACACATTCACTCATTCACCCATACAATCATTCATACATACAATCACTCATCTTTACAACACTATCATATGCACTCATACACCTATACAGACACTTACACTCTGCCACTCATCCATGGAGTTACTCACACACCTAGTCAGTCCTGTAAAGAATCAATCACACTTCCATTTTCTTGTCTATACAGTTAAACATAGAGCACCTTACATTTTCAAACATATACTAACACATACTTACTTTCTTATACAATCATTGATACAAGTACACATTGATCTGCACAGAGTCACACACCTCCCAGCCAGCCACACACACACTCAGTCTCCTATACAAATACTTGGACAATCAATCAATAACCCATATAGTTAATCATATAGCTACTGATCAACACATGCAGCAGTTTACAGAACAACAGACATAATGATGCACAAATTAAGACAGTTTACTCCGTAACCCATGCACTCAGTGAGACACATTTAATCACTCACTCATACATTCAGTCATGTACCTACTAAATCCTTCGTCCAGACACTTATACATCTACTCATTCTTCAATATGTAAAACATATTTAAACTTTACAGAAACACACAGTCACTGGATGATGTCATCAGTGATCTCATCAGTGATGTCATTTGAGATGTCATCAGTGATGTCATCAGTGATGTCATTTGAGATGTCATCAGTGATGTCATTTGAGATGTCATCAGTGATGTCATCAGTGATGTCACTGACCATGTCACGAATGATGTAATATGTGACATGATCAGCAGTGGATTGCGGGTGCGCGATATATAGTTAGTGCAACTAACTATATATGGAATTTCAATGGTTTTGTGTGAGTAAAATAACGTTTTTTAAATGCTAATTCCTAACTATATATGGTGTATAACCTATGGTTTTTTCAGTGAATTTTCAAGGTTTTGTAAATGCTAATTCCTAACTATATATGGTCTATAACCTATGGTTTTTTCAGTGAATATATATATATACACATACATAAATGCATGGGAAGAAAGTCGAACTTGGCAAACTCTTTCAAAAGACGACTGCGGACCCAAAGTAGAGGTGCATTTCGTTTATTTGTGCTGAAAACCCCCGCACCTAGCCATGACGCGTTTCGGGCCTCCCTGGCCCTTGATACATAAATGCATATGCATATATATGCATATATATATGTGTATATGTGTGCGTGTAGAGAGAGGTAGAGAGGTAGAGGTGTAGAGGTAGAGAGGTAGAGGTAGAGAGGTAGAGACTAGTAGAGAGAGAAGTCGAGAGAGGTAGAGAGGTAAGAGTGAGTAATAGAGAGTAGAGAGTGAGTAGTAGAGAGTAGTAGAGGGCAGTAGAGAGAGTAGCAGAGAGTGAGTAGTAGAGAGTAGTAGAGTGAATAGTAGAGTGAGTAGTAGAGAGTAGTAGAGAGTGAGTAGTAGAGAGGGAATAGTAGAGAGTAGTAGAGAGTAAGTAGTAGAGTGAGTATTAGAGAGCAGTAGAGAGTGAGTAGTAGAGAGTAGTAAAGAGTGAGTAGTAGAGAGTAGTAGAGAGTGAGTAGCAGAGAGAGAATAGTAGAGAGTAGTAGAGAGTGAGTAGTAGAGTGAGTGGTAGAGAGAGTAGTAGAGAGTGAGTAGTAGAGAATAGTAGAGAGTGAGTAGTAGAGAGTGAGTAGTAGAGAGTAGTAGAGAGAGAGTAGTAGAGAGTGAGTAGTAGAGAGTAGTAGAGAGTGAGAAGTAGAGAGTGAGTAGTAGAGAGTAGTAGATAGTGAGTAGTAAAGAGTGAGTAGTAGAGAGAGAGTAGTAGAGAGTGAGTAGTAGAGAGTAGAGAGTAGTAGGGAGTGAGTAGTAGAGAGTAGTAGATAGTGAGTAGTAGGGAGTGAGTAGTAGAGAGAGAGAGTGGTAGAGAATAGTAGAGTAGTAGAGAATGAGTAGTAGAGAGTGAGTATTAGAGAGTAGTGGAGTAGTAGAGAGTAAGTAGTAGAGAGTAGTGGAGAATATTCCAAAGTTTGGCACAGCACCACTTGCACAATAAGTCCAATCAAATCATATCACTTAGAGTCCTTATTGAAGCGCTGAATCTTGGTGGTGTATATTCAAATGCTTTTATTTTCCTTAAGTTTATGTACCACAGCCAGCTGACGTGTTTCGTTCTGTACAACAGAACTTCTTCAGGGCGTTCTTATTTCCTTCAAGTTATGTCGGTATCCTGTTGTCATATAACTAGATATTTCTTCCAAATGTTAGACGAGACGTAAGTACATTCTTATTCAAAGTGACTAGGTATCACTTTTACCCACACAATTCGGGCAGACTTGAGTAATTTATAGCATCCTCAAAGTCAGTCTTTCAAAAATTCCAAAGTATAGGACATGATAATCCAAATCCAAATGTTTCTCAAGAAAAGTCATTTTCAATCGTTCGGAATTTCGGCGTTTGGGCAGATATGGCCCAGGGACCCCCAGTATGCAAGGGGAATTAGTCTCCCCTCTGCAAACACGCCAGTGGCCTGCGTTGCAGAGAGGTGTAAAAAGAGGCATAGCCTCATTACACCTCTGTGCAATGCAGCCCCCTGGCGCATACTGGAGGTTCCAGGTGGGCTAGTGGCCCCCAGGGACCCCCAGTATGCAAGGGGAATTAGTTCCCCCTCTTCAAACATGCACAGGGGCTGCGTTGCAGAGAGGTGTAAAAAACAGGTGTGGCCTCATTACACCTCTCTGCAATGCAGCCCCCTGGCGCATACTGGAGGCTCCTGGTGGGCTAGTTGGCCCCCAGGGACCCCCAGTATGCAAGGGGAATTAGTTCCCCCTCTGTAAACGCGCCAGGGGGCTGCGTTGCTGAGAGGTGTAACAAGGGGCATAGCCTCATTACACCTCTGCAATGCAGCCCCCTGGCGCATACTGGAGGTTCAAGGTGGGCTAGTTGGCCCCCAGGGGCCCCCAGTATGCAAGGGGAATTAGTTCCCCCCTTCAAACATGCACGGGGGCTGCGTTGCAGAGAGGTGTAAAACGGGGCGTGGCTTCATTACACCTCTCTGCAATGCAGTTCCCTGGCGCATACTGGAGATTCCTGGTGGGCTTTCAGGTCTTATATAGTTTGGAATTAGCATTAAAAAAACTTTGAAATTCACTGAAAAAAACATAGGTTTCAGGCCTTATATAGTTAGGAATTAGCATTTAAAAAACCTTGCAAATTCACTGAAAAAACCATAGGTTTCAGGCCTTATATAGTTAGGAATTAGCATTTAGAAAACCTTGCAAATTCTCTGAAAAAACAATAGGTTTCAGGCCTTATATAGTTAGGAATTAGCTGCTGAGGATGACCATTGGGGAGTTCCACCTTCCTCCTCACCTCACCCCAAAGCTTGGTCCCCGCTGGCAGTACAACTTACGTCCCTCACCTTGAACTTTGCACTGAGGGCGTGCAATGGACGTACCCCCTCTGACACTCCCTCGCAGTGTACATTCAACAGAAAGGGCCACGAGTCAAGGTTGGACTACATACTAATAGACATTTCCCTGTGGTCTAAAGTCCAAGATTTCAGAGTCCTTCCGAGGACAGACAGTGACCACAATTCTCTGTTATTGGAGATCCAGCATCCAGCTCCTGCAGCAGGGTTGCCAACTACTGACTTTGGAGTTGACCAGGGGGATATTCTCCTCACCACAAATAGGCGTCGGGTGAAATGGGGGAAACTGACTGATAAAGAAGATGCCATAAACAAGTTATATGGCTTAGCACTCCCAAGGTTCCAGGAGGTGGACGCTCTTATAAACCAACCAAGACCCCTTGATTTTAATGAGAGATTATCTGGCATTCACCAGGTCCTAGTGAGGGACCTTGCAGAGGTCTTCAATCCGGTGGTACAGTCAAGAAGGACGAAGACTCGTACCCCATCTTGGTACACTTCTGCCTGCAGGAAAATTAAAACTGAGCTAATTTCCGCTATTAAAGAGGGTAGCGGCAAGGCGAGGGTAGCAGTTCTCAGGAGGCAGTATAAGTCAGTACTGGCCAATGCTAGGGCAGAGTTGGATTGGAACCACTGGCATGATCTGACTGAAGCCCTTAAAACCAAAGACTCTAGGAAATTCTGGGCCCTGGTAAATAACGGAACGGGGGATCTCATATCTGCAGTGGAACCCAACATCGCCCCCTCTGTTTGGGAGGCCGACTTCGGGGCACTTTATCAAGAAACCACTTTATGGCCCGAAGGGCCGGCGGTGGAGTCCCCCTGCCCCCAGGACATGGCCCTGGAATTTACCTTAGGCGAGGTGGCGATAGCACTGGAGCGCTTAGCGCTGGGGAAGGCACCAGGGCTGGACAAGCTACCCGGGGATCTTTTTAGACACCATTCTGATATCTGGGGTCCGTACCTTCTTATCCTCTTTAACGCTATACTAGGAGGTATGGCGGTCCCATCCTCTTGGTTAGGGGCTGAAATAGTGCCGATACATAAGAAAGGGTCTCCCCTGAGCCCGGCCAACTATAGGCCAATTAGCCTTATAGATGTCCCCCAAAAGCTATTTGCGCGCCTTATCCTGAACCATCTATTAGACTGGGTAGAGGACAATGACATCATGAGCCCCTTGCAGGCTGGCTTCAGGAAAAACACGTCGACCATGGGCCAGATCTTCCGTCTCGTCCTCCTCTACTGGAAGACGGTGAGGATCGAGGGGGGTAGACTGTACATGGTCTTCGTGGACCTGAGGTCAGCCTTTGACCTAGTCCCGCGCAGGAAACTATGGGAGGTGTTGGAAAAGCTAGGAGTACCCCCCCAGTTACTTAACATCATAGCCAGGCTGCATCAGAACAACTATGCGCAGGTCAGGTGTGGGAGAGACGGCAATCTTTCGTCTAGGTTCCCTGTCCGTCGGGGGGTGAGGCAGGGTTGTGTCCTGGCACCGACCCTGTTCTGTTTATTCATCAACAATGTCATTTCACATCTGGAAAACGTCAAGGACAACGACGCCCCACATCTGGCAGGCAGGAGGGTTCCGGCAATTATGTTTGCCGATGACACCCTCCTGCTTTCCAAATCCCCCATGGGGATTCAGAGGATCCTGGATGGGTTTGGTCTTTTCTGTCGCCAGCACGGTCTGGAGGTGAACACAGAAAAGACCAAGTACATGATTTTTAATCCACCAACTAAAACTAGGCCCAACCCCACCCTGGGTACTGTTAGCCTTGAGAGGGTCTCTACCTTTATATATCTGGGGGTAACATTGGAGGAAAACCTATCTTGGGACCGCCAGATAGCACGATCAAGGGTCAAATTGTCCCAATTGTCGGGCGCAATCCTGAAGGTGGCTAATACCTCCTCTTTTAAGCCCATAAGTCCGGCTCTTGAAACTTACAGGACCCAGGCCAAGGCAGCGGCCATGTACGGCAGTGAGTTATGGGGGCACAAAGCTGGAAAGGACCTTCCAATAGTTGAAAATAGCTTTTTAAGGCGCTTACTAGCTCTCCCACTAGCTACGCCACTTCAGCCACTGAGAATAGACATGGGTCTCCCTCCTATTGCAGAGGAGCTTGTGTCAAAGCCAGTGAAGTTCTGGCACAGGCTCTGGTCCACAAACGAACTTCATCACTATAGGGAGGATCTTACCCATGTCATGAGCTTGAACTGCAGGGGCAAAATCCCCTGGCTCACCTTTGTGAAAAATCAACTGCTTGCCATGAATCTCCGTGAGCTATGGGAGGACCCTGCGAGTGGTTGCCAAACGATCTCGCGCAGAGCCCTGTCCCAAATCTACAAAGACAGGTCCCTCGCACGCATGATGGATGCTCAAAACAGCGGCACCTTAACCAAACGATTCTTGGAATCCAAAAATTCTTATGTCTTTGAATCTTTTATGGATTTTATTTTCCCCACCCTGGCGAGGAAATTGTTCGTCCAATGGAGGCTTGGCACACTTCCCATCAACTCATTCACCTGCAAGTGGACCAATGGGGGTGGTAAAATATGTCCCTGCTGTAACATCTATGAGGAAGATGACCTCCACATCTTGTTTGTGTGCCCTGCATATCAAAGGCCCAGAAATTATTGGATAGCGCCGCTTTGTAAGAACCTAGGGTTCAGAGAGTATGCGCAGGCATACAGAATCATGAAAACCAGCACCCTGGGCCACATTGTGTTCGCTGTATCCAAATTTCTAATGGCAATGTGGCTGATCAGAAAGAAAAAAGCCCCCTGAACTCTTTAATGTCATTATAATTTCTTCCTCGCTGGATGAGAGAGCATTTTTATATAATGTATTTTAAAAATGTATTTTAATGTATGTTATGTCTTGTATTGTATCTTTTATGGTCTATATGGCCGAAATAAAGAATTTTTGGATTTGGATTTGTTAGGAACTGATGATGATGTCACATATTACATCATTCATGACATGGTCAGTGACATCACTGATGACATCTCAAATGACATCATCCAGTGAATGTGATTTGCTTAGTCATTTAAATATGCATTATATATACAGCAATTTGCATTGAAGAATGAGTGGATATATAAAAATAAATATTTGGATGGAGGATTTAGTAGCAGTGTAATTGACTGTTTACTTGACCAATTTATAGTGTCTCACTAAATATAGTGGATAGTGACTAAACTGTTTGAATATCTGTATCACTGTGTCAGTTGTTGTGTAAACTGGTTCTCCAGTTGGTTACTAGCTATGTGAAAGTCTGTATTAGTTATTGATTAGTTAACTGAGTATTTGTATGGGAGAGTGAATGTGTGTGTGGTTCGGTGGGGGGGGTGTGACTGCCCAAAGATGTGTGAATAGTTGATTCACTAGATATATGAAGTTAAAACTACATGTTCTAACAGTTGTTTGGGTGAGTGAATATCTTTATGGGTGTGGTGATGAGCAAATATATTTCTCAATGGTACATGTCCAACAAACTAGAAAAATAAAAGGCAGTGTATGTGTCAGTTGTTGTATATTAATAATACAGAAAAGGGGGTGGTGATGAACAGAGTGTCTGAATTAAGCAGACCACTCTTACCCAGTCCAAAGATCAGGGCTTGATCCATCACCGTTATTTATCTCACTGCCCCATCCCAGCTCAGAACCTGGCTATATGCAAATTAGTCTGTCCCTGGCCCAGTGCATCATGGGAACAGGGCAGACCAAACTACCAAGCCAATTCTTCACCAGAAAGGAGACAAGCTACCGGGGACCGGTTTCTGGCATTTCAGCCTCTTCGGCCCGGCTTGCTTGAATCCTGATGGAGCAGTGAGAAAGGGACTCATGTCTGAGTATACCCTGCCACACCTATAGTGGCCAAAAACGATACAGAAAAGGGGGTGGTGATGAACAGAGTGTCTGAATTAAGCAGACCACTCTTACCCAGTCCAAAGATCAGGGCTTGATCCATCACCGTTATTTATCTCACTGCCCCATCCCAGCTCAGAACCTGGCTATATGCAAATTAGTCTGTCCCTGGCCCAGTGCATCGTGGGAACAGGGCAGACCAAACTACCAAGCCAATTCTTCACCAGAAAGGAGACAAGCTACCGGGGACCGGTTTCTGGCATTTCAGCCTCTTCGGCCCGGCTTGCTTGTATATTAATAAGCATACATAAGACTCAATGATTGTGTGAGTGACTGTATGGATAACTTTATACTTGTAATAATGATTTTATAATTCACTAAGTATGACTTACTATCTAAATGAATAGGTGAAGTTGTGTTTGTATAAGTGTGTAGCTAAGTAAATATGTAAGTATGATCCATTGTTTGCATAAGTGAGTAGGATGACTTCATATGTGAATAGGATGTGTGCTGGTGTGTAATGTCGATTTAGGTGTATAAGTATTTTTGATAGTGTTCTATTGTTCATTGACAGCATGTATGAGTGAATCTACAGGTAAGTGATTAGATGTGTGTATACATCTATGAATCACTGAGTGGGTTTTTAGATACTTGTATTGCTGTAACAATGGATTCAAATATGATACTCTGTATTTTACAAAGAGTGATGAAAGATTTTACTAGTGTATGAAAAGGTGTACGTGATTGTCACGTGGATGATGTCATCAGTGATGTCATCAGTGATATCATTTGAGATGTCATCAATGATGTCACTGACCATGTCATGAATGATGTAATATGTGACATCATCAGCAGTGGATTGCGGGTGCGCGAAATATAGTTAGTACAACTAACTATAGAGGAGCAATTTCAATGGTTTTGTATGAGTGAAATGTCCAGCTAACTATAACACCCCTAAAACTTATAGTTTTTTGAGTGAATTTTAAAGGTTTTTTAAATGCTAATTCCTAACTATATAAGGCCTGAAACCTATGGTTTTTTCAGTGTATATATATATATATATATATATATATATATATATATATATACTTTTTATAGTAGTATATTTAAATAAATAATCCCAACAAATTAATATATTGTAAAATACATATTTTTAATAATAGTGTTATATTATATACATGTACATATAAACATACACACACACAATCAATCAATCAAACCGAGTTTATAAAGCACATGGCTGCACTAGCTAGTGCGTCCCGCGCTGCGACAAGAGCCCGTACCAAGCATTTTTAAAAGATCACCGTGGCGTAGGCCAAATGGGAGTGATAGCCTCTCTCACAGGCCGTCCTTGCCACATGTGTGTTTATATTAGTATGTATATATATATATATTGGTCATGTGAGCAAGGGCACTGTGTTGCCCGAAACGCGTCATGGCGGTGGTGCAGGGCGTTATTACAACTAAATAAAGTATTGCACCGAATTTTGGGTCTGCGTCCGTTTGTCCGGAGTGAATGAAGTCACGAGAACGGAAGAATCAGCATATATATATATATATATATATATATATATATATATATATATATATATATATATATATATATATATATATATATATATATATATATATATATAGTATTAAATGTTATTTAATGTATTACATTTATTTTATCTTAATGTTATATATTAAAATATTTAAGATTTACTATTTTAAACTATATATAAACTAAAGTATTATATATTTGTATGTTTTTAACGATGAGTGTGAAACAATATTTTAAATGTTTTTGTACTTACCATTATAAGTATAGGGGCATTATATTTTTTTAATCGATATGTTTGACACTATATTTTTGTATCACAATATGGTTGCTTTCGACATTCTGTCAGTGATCCCATCAACACACATCTCACCTAGAGACTCCGGGTCATTCAAAAAGCTGCAAACAGACTCACACTCATACCTCCACCTCGTACTCACATCTCCTTACACCACCACTGACTCCCAGTGCACAAACACACACTCTACAAGTTTTTCATGCACACATACAAAGCCCTACGCAATATAGTTCCCACTTACCCAAACAGCTGCATCAAATTCTACACTCCAACCAGGAAACCTCCACACAAACAGCCTCCTACTCGCCCACTTCACCTGCATGTGAAGAACCTGAGCCAGTGTGTGCACTTTCTTGTACCTGGCTCCGAAAGCATGGGATGGCCTCACCATGCACATAAAGATGCTAATACAGTCCTTGAATTTTGCAAACATTTGAAACCCTTGCTAGTTCTATAGGTCCCAGCCAGGTCCGCACCGTCCTTCTGAAGGGTCCATGATATCCTCCCAGGTGAGATGTATGCTTTACAAACATACATAACATAACATAACATAACTGCAATGTGGGATTTTCGTTCAGTTGAAGAGAGCCAATACTTCAATTCTCATAATGTCTTAGTCAAACCTATCAAGTGTACCCATGTCAGAATCCCTTTCAGGGGGCCATGGGGCACCAGGGACTTCTGGGCTCAATCATGGTGACTTAGGCCTTTTACTCCTGATGTCCCGAGGCCCGACCTACTATGGATCCTGAGCAACTGGGCAAGTACCCCTTCTGCACTTGACTCCCAGTCATAGCTGTGGACGAGCAATTAAAGGGTCCATCGGGGTGTAGATACAGGTAAGTGAACGCCAACTCATAGCTCAAAGTGCACACAGTATGAGCAATAAATCAATGTCCAGTCCAATACTTACTTTTATAAGAAAAATAAATGTTTTATTTCTAACTTTACACTTTCAAAGGAATATCAATACTCATATGCAACTGAGGTCTTGACTCTAGTAGTTGTATTATTACAAGAGACAGTGGTCCCAAACTTCAGATCAAATAGCAAAGCAACAATGAATATAGACCAAAATTTAAATCTATAATAAATGTCCAGCCGGACTAATTTAATAATTGTTATATTCAAATGTAATAAAGGTATTCAACAATTTCCAAGTAGGACACAACCTGTGTCCAACTACTAGATGAATACAAACACAAAAACATACAAATGCAAGGCAAAAGCAAACGGTCTGTAAGTAAGTTCACAATAAAAACAGACAATTAGGTACACTTTAGGTGATTTCGTGATAAACAGATTTGCAAATCATCAAGTGCAAGTTGTCGACGACGTTTCGATCCCTTTCTAATATGGGATCATCATCAGGACATATAAATTAATGCCTTTACTCGATGAAAAACGGCCAAATCTCTAAATACATGGCAACAAGGGCCAATGTATACAGTAATCACTAAAGCGGTCGAAGCGGTATTAAAAGATTAACGAGGTAGTATCAGAAATGGTCGAGAAATGCCAGCCGTAGTTGCATGTGGCTCTTAGATAAAGTCCAAAGAATCTGCAAAGCAGCTCCAAAATGGGGAGTCTGGCGCGCCGTGTAGGTAAATGCCCAATGAGTACACCGATGAATTCAGGAATGGACACAGCGCCCGAGGCAATACTCGATAGTAGTTGTATGGCAAATCCCTGTCCAACCCTCTACCTTGTAACGTGTTTGGAGTTATTCCCCATTCAATCGTGGCCGCATCTAGGGAATACATTCTAGTACGTGATACTCAATGGTTCTTCTTTGACTCTATAGGTATTAGTCAAAAGTGTCTATGGTGCCACAGAAAGTCCCCTGGGCCCCACAGGCCCAGTTCTGGTCTTATCCACTTCGGATGTATGAAAGTGTTCAGCAATGCAGTGAGTGCCCTGTCCGTGGAGGCTACTAAGTCCAGATCCTGTTCAGTGAAGATGGGCCGCGTGCAGTTCATGCAGCAGCACCCAGCAGGCACAGGTTCTCACCTCCGAGCAGCACTGCTGGCTCATCCAGTGATCAGAGCTGCTCCTGCTCGGCCAACACAAGGTAAGTCACTCTTCCCCTAATGGGGCGGGGGTTGGGAAGGAGAGGAAAGAGTGATTGTCCAGCTCCTGACTGAAGTTACAGCAAGGGTGTGATGTATTTGGCAGCATCATTGCGATCCTTGGGGAACCAGTCATGTGCAGTTGGCAGGTTTGACCCACTGGTCATGTCAGTAATCCTCTTGCCTGGGCTCAACCCTAACACTTGTAAAAAAAAACACTTGGTCACAGTGTTACAAACAGCCCCTCCTGACATACAGGGTTGCCGCTTCACTTAAAATTGAGTGCAGACTCTTCTGATGCGCTTACTATCACTACGCTGGCCCCTCCTGGCTTACAGGTTTGCCAACCTCAGCAGACACAAGCATTATGCTCCAGGCCCAAATAAATTCAACGATAGTCCCCTTTGGCATACAGGGTCAACGTGGCAGTGCATGCCTGATGCTTCCA
The DNA here is from genome assembly GCF_964261635.1 of Lissotriton helveticus. Taxonomy (NCBI): domain Eukaryota; kingdom Metazoa; phylum Chordata; class Amphibia; order Caudata; family Salamandridae; genus Lissotriton; species Lissotriton helveticus. Next base: position 974,839,869 of record NC_136057.1, on the reverse strand, counting down.
GCACAGCGCTCTTCAGACAATGTAGATAACGGTAGCCCTCTTCTGGCATACAGGAGTCACCGAACCATTCCTGCACACAGGCAATGACCCGAACGGTGCACAGCAATTCTCTTCACACCTCGCTCCGGGAGTCCTCTCGGTAGGGCTCCCCACTGGACCTCGCTCCCTCCAACGCTCTCCTCTTCCTCGCAGGGCACCCTGGTCTTGACAAGCAGGCAGGCACTGGTGCTTCAGGATCCAGGGCAGAGGATCTTGGTTTTCCCTGGGTGATGTCCCTCATCCAGCAAGGAGACTAGCGGGCTTTGGTCCCTAATCCTTGCCTCAGGCAGAGGTCTTAGAGAGCTTCACCTTCTCACACAGCCCGTCTGGCTGGTTGGCAGATAACAAAGTTTGGGGTCTCAATCTCCCCTTCTCATATTCCATTTGCAGCACCAAAATGTGGTTTTCGGTCTGAGTCATTGAAATTTTATATTGGGTTTCTTCTTATTTTGAAGTGTCCACTGAGGTTAGTCACAGTCCCCCCACCCAGTGCTTAATTTGTAAAATATGAAGTGCAGGTGCTCAAATTTTTTGGGGAGGCCACACCCATTTCCCTCGGCTCCACCATCTTCCACCAGTGGCTCCACCCACTTACTCTAGTTGCTCCAACCACATCCTAAATTGGCACTGCTGACTACTTGGGAGGTAATTTTCTTCTCTGGATTATGGCCCAGGAGGCCCAGGCTACTCCCTGCACCTTTACTCTCCATCACGTCTTCACCCTTTTTTTTTTGCAGATTATTATAGCGGTTTACATGAGCACCAGTTGCGCTACCCTAGGGCACAATCATTTGCTTGATAGGCACCAGCGGATGACGTGATTTGCCCAGAATCACAGGCTTTTGAGTCGAGACTCGAAGCTGGACCTGGTTCCCCCATTCCAAAGTGGGCAGCTATGACTATTATGCCACATCCTCTTCCCCTGACATGGAATCAGACATTTTTATGTGTTTCCCATCATAACATTAATTGCTGTTTTTGAGTGCAAATTTTAGTCCAGTGACACATTGCAATCCTAAGGCCGATAGATGCGAAAAAGCAGAGCCAACTTTTCAGGGTCAATAAAGATATTTTTGCTGCATGGGCTTCTGCAGATGTTAAGCTTTTAAACATTTTTGGTGACATGATTCATCTTCAGAAAGATTTTGTACCAGATGACCTTGCCTGAAAAGTTGAAGTGGTTTCTCAAAGCATAGACGGCACAGGCAATATTTTAAGAATACCTGTTTTAATGTCAGCTAGCAGTGTCAAAGGAACAAAAGGCCCGTTACCTGTTAAGGTGACATTTTTAAACTGTGTTAAAAAATTAAGTAAATAAAACATATACACAAGCAGCCTTGTAGGGTGGTGAGGACATTTCAACTAGGAAGACAGACATGCTCTGCACTGCAATAAGTATCACACAGGAGTTACCAGACAATCCTAAACCTCACAGATCTTGCATACATTCTGACATTTTCCTAAGCTACCCAAGATGTTCTGTGTCTGTCTCATACCAAACGTATCTGTTGTTTTTAACCCCCACTACTCCCTGGCTGTGACCGGTCTACTCTATGAACTTGTTCAGCATCTTTGCAGCATGTCTGGCTGGCACAATAGTTTAAACAACTAAAGATGACAAGCATTGACAAAGCCAATAGGTCTCGCTTATGGACAAACTAATGCCTTTGACATTCGGGTGGGGGTGGTGAACTGAAGGGCAGGCGGGGGAGGTGAACTGGAGGATAGGGAAAGGGAGGGTGAGGGTGGTGAAGGTAAGGAAGGGTTGTCGGTAAATCGGAGAGTGGTTGGGGGTGGCAATCAGGACTGACAAAAGCATTCACCCAAAAAAGGTCCAGTTACTTCAAAAAGAAGATCAGATTTTGGGCAAATAGCAGGTTTACATAATAATGGTTTAACGATTACACCATCTTGACAAAGAGAGCGAGGGTGACAGTGGTAAAGAGAAAACGTATGCCACCCACTTCCCTACAACTGTACAGAGGGAACGTATTAATTACTAATAATTGCCTAAAAATGGCAGCAGGCAGTTGTTTAGAAAACAGTTGCATAAATAAGCAAGTCAGTGCTTAAAATATGATAAAAAACACAAAAGGCATGTACTGTGGGAAGACTACCGATATGAGATATTTGGTCAAAATTGGTGAGCTCTAATTGTCTGAATTTATTGACTGGTTGACCACAGTTAAGGATGTATGTTTAGAGATGCAGCTTATGAATTGTCTAACTTTTAGTTGAACTTTCTGTTAATATAAAAAGCATTCAAATGAGCTGCACAGTTACTTGTACTAAATATGTTGTTAGTAATAAACACGCACTTGAATTGAAGGACAGTCGTTGCATCCAAAAAATGAATATCTATTTCTTGCTGTAAAAAAACCCTATCATTTAGGGCCATGCCGAATACCTGCAAGTGCAGAATATGTGCAAGGTTTTTCCACCAAATGAAAGGCAGTACCTGCAAGTGTGTATGTATGTAATAACCTGCTGAGGGAGTGCACTAATGTAAAAAAAAAAAATGTAAACCAAATTAAAGTCTGCCTTAAAAAAGAAACCTTAGGTAGAGAACGATATTTTTGCTTTTTGTACAAATAACCCACTGCGAGCAGTAATGTAATTATTGTAGGGGTGCACATTGAAAGAGGTCAGAATTGGCAATATACTGTGGTGAGGGTATTTAGTGCTATAAAACTAATATAGGACGAAGTTGTGTGAGGAATACATTTCTTATTGGTTGATTATCTCAGGTGTGTGCTTTTAACGCAGATGTAAGATGAGAGCGGCAAATGAGAACACGGCAGCCTGCAATGCATGAGGTTTACAGACTTAGGGGCAGATTTATGAGGCCCTTGCGCCACGTTTACGCCGCTGTTGCGTCACGCAAGGCGGCGTAAACGTGGCGCATCCCTACGAGGCATTTACAACGTGACGCATCTATGGAGATGCGTCACGGTGTAAGGGCCTGCGCCACATGAAACCTGCGTCAGGTTTCATGTAGGCGTTACGGTGCAGGGGTGGGCGTTCCGTCGCAGGAACGCCCCTGGAAAGTGACTCAGTGAAATCTACAAGATTTCACTGAGTCACTTTCTCCGTGAATTCCTTACGCCTGCTTGAAGCAGGCGTAAGGGTGATGCACCATGCAATGTAGGGGTGGCCCCTGTGCATTGCAGGAGTCATGTCGCACTTGCGACATGACTCCAGCAATGCGCCGCCCGTACCCCGAAAGATGCGTCACGCATCTTCCCTGCCTTGCACCATGGGTGGCGGAGCTGTGGCGCACTGTGGCGCACATTAACTGGCGCATCCCTGGGGATGCGCCAATTAACATAAATCTGCCCATAAAAGCATATACAATTAACTGCATTTTAAATAAGTGCTTATCTGCAGCATTTTGAAAGCAGCTGGGTGTCTGGGAGTTATGCAAGCCACGGGTGGTTGGGCTCTACAGCCCTCCATGGTAGTGACCATTTGTATGGCATACAGAAGAGGCTGCAGTCTTACAAGCTAAATAGGATTCCTTTATTGCGATAAGCGGGATGAAGTGCTGTGTCAGCCCTGCCGGATTTCTAATTTGAGATAAGTGTGTGGGTGACATAATTTACCAAACAACAGGTGTTTTGCGGGCACAGGCTGGAGCCATTATTTATTCTTCGCTGGAGCCATTATTTATTCCTCGGCTTGAGCAATCATCCTTGTTGTACATAGCCCTTCGTGCTGTACATGTGCCCTGCATCCTTTGCTCATTCTAGTTCCCACACAGTTCCAAAAACAGAACCCCAACCCAGTAAGAGTCAAATATGTAACGCTCTAAGAAGACATTTTTAAATTATAAACATGCTAAATATTCCAGGCTCTAAAATAGGATTAAATCCGATTTGCCTGCTATGGGTTGTAATTAAATCGCATGGCCATTTGTTAGGCAGAAGTAAACAAATCACACCCGACATGAGCAGAAATTAAATCTAACGGAAAGTTCACATTACCTTCCCAAGAGGTTCAGGAGGAGCAAGTCAGGAGCCACAGTATTATTTCTTTTCAAACATTCCCTTCAGTAAAAATGCCCGCCTTTTGCTGCTATTCGAGTGACCTCAGGTCAGGACCATGGCAGGGGCAGGAAGCGGAAACAGAGAGGCGGCGGAAGTTAGAGCGTGGGGGAAGGTGCCTGTTTGAGAAGAAGGCTGATCTATCCTGGAGGCTGCGCTGCGTTGTTTTTTTAAGGCAGGAGGTACGTGATTACAGCCTGGGAGAAGAACGATCATTATCACGGGCAGGCACTGCTCCACTGTATGCTCTCCGTCTCGGGCAGTTCCTCCCCAGGGAAGCGGAATGTGCCTCTTAAGAAGGCATGCATCAAAGAGGCATTCAATGTGAAATATTTTATGACGTAGACCCGGCCCTGAGAAATATGTGCCGGTGCTAAGCACCGGAAAGCACCGGCACAAATTAAGCCCTGCCCCCACCATACTCTTGATGATTCTTATCAGCTCCATCTCCTTTCCTGAAATTACCACTGCTTATATTCAACAGTGGCTGCCTGGTGCTCTCGAGGAGGGCTAAACACTGGCAGAGGCATGACGTATGCACGTTCTTGACAAATGGGAAGAACACAAAATGGAGCTACAGTGGTGCCAGCAAATGGCAGGCCTATGGGCGGGCTGTAAGTCCACCAAGCAGATGCAGCTGTCTTTGAGACAGTGCATGCGCGCAGTCTAGAGCCGAGACCTAAAAAGGACCTGTCCACTCCTACTGATCCATTACACGGTAGTCGGCCACCACTGCGCTTGTGCTGTTTAACTCCTGCTGAAGGCGGTAGCCTTCCACCACTCAGAAGGCAGCGTTTTGGGCACCCCAGACTAATCTACTTATGTCATGGCATGCAAGAACCATATTCGCGGATGTATGTCATTACATCTCATTCTAATACCACGCATACCATTACAACGCGGGTATTACAACGTGATGACAATGACATCGCATGCCATTACATCGCATACTTTTACCACGAGTATGCTTTTACCACGCATGCCATTACAACGCAAAGGCATGCGTGGTAAAGCTATACTTATGGTAAAAGTATGCAATGTAAGTTACATCTCTATCCCTACACCTACACAACAAACTATTCCCACCCTTACACTACCCCAACCCCAAAACACTACCACACTACTACACTACCCACACTACCCACACTACTCCCACCCTTACACTACCCTAAACCCTAAAACACTACTACGCTACCCACACTACTCCCACCCCTACACTACCCTAAACACTAAAACACTACTACGCTACCCACACTACTCCCACCCCTACACTACCCTAAACCCTAAAACACTACTACGCTACCCACACTACTCCCACCCCTACACTACCCTAAACCCTAAAACACTACTACGCTACCCACACTACTCCCACCCCTACACTACCCTAAACCCTAAAACACTACTACGCTACCCACACTATTCCCACCCCTACACTACCCTAAACCCTAAAACACTACTACGCTACCCACACTACTCCCACCCTTACACTACCCTAAACCCTAAAACACTACTACGCTACCCACACCACTCCCACCCCTACACTACCCTAAACCCTAAAACACTACTACGCTACCCACACTACTCCCACCCCTACACTACCCTAAACCCTAAAACACTACTACACTACCCACACTACTCCCACCCCTACACTACCCTAAACCCTAAAACACAATTACGCTACCCACACTACTCCCACCCTTACACTACCCTAAACCCTAAAACACTACTACGTTACCCACACTACTCCCACCCCTACACTACCCTAAACCCTAAAACACTACTACGCTACCCACACTACTCCCACCCTTACACTACCCTAAATCCTAAAACACTATTACGCTACCCACACTACTCCCACCCTTACACTACCCTAAACCCTAAAACACTACTACGCTACCAACACTACTCCCACCCCTACACTACCCTAAACCCTAATACACTACTACGCTACCCACACTACTCCCACCCTTACACTACCCTAAACCCTAAAACACTACTACGTTACCCACACTACTCCCACCCTTACACTACCCTAAACCCTAAAAGACTACTACGCTACCCACACTACTCCCACCCTTACACTACCCTAAACCCTAAAACACTACTACGCTACCCACACTACTCCCACCCCTACACTAGCCTAAACCCTAAAACACTACTACGCTACCCACACTACTCCCACCCCTACACTACCCTAAACCCTAATACACTACAATAAACATACACTACAACACTACACTACCCTAAAACCTAAATCACTACACTACATAAACACTACACTACCCTCCCTAATACACTACACTAAATAAACACAACACCACAACACACACTAAAACGTTTTAAAAAAACACAATCATTACCACACTACTTTAAAACTGCCCTAAACCCTACATAAGTAACCCCCACCCCATGCGCAAAACCCCTTACCTGTCTCCTCTCCAACGTCGTTTACGGATCCCGCAGAGTTTAAAAGCTACACGTACAAAACCATCAACCAAGGCAAATTTGAGACGGGGTCCACATGATAAACAGGGAAGAGCTCGCAAATCACATTTTTCACAATTAGGTGAACAACAACTGTGGCAGGTTCAGCGCGCCTCATTTTCATTTGTGAGCTCAAATTTGGTTATCCGTCCGCTTTTATGCAAATGTGATGTGACAGGTGAAGCTGGGAGCACTCAAGCAGCCCGATCACTCACCACGGGGGCTGCGGTCGCCCCAGCTGAGATGCCCGAATTAAATGGACTGAGCGCTGATGGATAAATGACACGCGCTGCCCTGAAAGGGGAACAACAATTACACATTACATCGCATGCGTTGTAAAAGCGCATGCGATGTAATGGTATATGCGATGTAATGGTATGCGTGGTTTTACCACGCGTTGTAACATCACATGCGTTGTAATACATGCGATGTAAAAGCAACGCGTGGTAAAACCCGCGTTGTAATGGTTGTTCCCCATATTCGCACATGACAAAAAAAAAATTTGCATTAGGGATCCAGACAACAGTACAGTTGGGCACTAAGGAATGGTACATGTTGTTAACCATACAGAGGACTTTTCCATCCCAACACTCCACTCTCATATACAAGCCAGTCCAGACTTTTTAGCCAACAGATCTTGATATCCTGAGATTTATGAAATCGTGGTGTCATTGTTTATTTTTTTTATAAATATTTTTATTGATGACAATATAACCATAGTACAAATCTGCACCGATTTCGCTGAGCATACATTGATTCGTGGTGTCATTGTTAACAGCAAACTACAAGTCTCAGAATGCAATGTTCTGTTGACTAAATGCCAGATGTGGCCAGGGGGTTTTGCCATGGCCACCAAGGGCAGCTAAGCAATTCTGGCTTGGTGCATGGCTTATCTCAAGCAAAAAGCTGTCCGTGTAGAAGCTAATCATGTCCCGGTGAGTAACCTATGATGATACCATGGTAGCAGTAAGCAATTCTGGTACTTGTAGTTTTCTTTCTCGTTATAGCTACAGGACAGCATGTACTACCGGGATCGAGATAAAAAGAAATCACAGGAGGCGCTAGGCTTACGCCCGGCCCGGGTCAGCATGAGACCTATGTCCCTGTTTAGGGAAAGCATTTAGACAGCGAAATCCGTGTTTTTTCATGTCACGTGTTGATGTGCCCTGTGACTTTAACTGGCCGTTCCTAGGGGTATAAATGAGGCAGTCGGCTCCTAGATGGATACAAGCAGAGTTGTTTTCAGGCGGACCAGGAGACGTGGTGTTAGCAGTCATGGTAGGTGTATTAGTAGGGGAAGTGTTTATAATGGTGCCTGTTAGCGCTTTCTGTCCAAGGGCAGGCCACTTTGTACCAGGGATAAGGGGCTGTGAGACAGCACGGTCTGCAACATAGACCACCTGTCTATGAGTGAACGGTGCGGGTCATGGCCCATTGTAAATCCCAAATCAGTGAAAGTTCATTTTTCGAAGCGGGGATTCACGTTTCGTTGCGCCACTGAGTGGGTGCCTTATAGTCTGATTGTACAATGGAGGGTTTTCCTTCTCCTCGCGTTCCCGCCTTTAGTGCTTCAACGGAACCGATCTTGCAGAGATCGGATGTTCGTTTTTAAATAGCTTTACGCCAGGTTTGTGTAGTATGATGTTTTTAACCTCATTTGATAATATTAGTAACGTTACGCGTAAAAATAATCTATTTTATTTCGTTGTATTGTAATTGGGTTTATATAGCGTTAACAGTTCCACCCCCTTACCGAGGCGCGTTGTACGCGTTTCTAATCGTTTCAGCCACATGATAGTACTGTAGTGTTGCTGCCAGTGGGGTGTACCACTGCAGCATACGCCCCCTCCCACTGTCCATGCATATGTCGCCCCTCAGGCGTAAAGGGGCTTTGGTATAGCCCTTACGTGAGCGTGAACGTGAGCCTGCTAATAAAGAGCCCGGCAACCCTTCCATCACTGAGCTGACCATGTGATGCAACCTCAACTGTGACAAAGCGTCACACACCAATAAGACAACCTAAACAGCGACTACAAAATTCCAAACGAATATGGAGTAATGAGGCTATTGCCTCGGTATCCAAAAACTCACCACTGTCAGAAGGTATCTGACAGGAGAAGACAAGAAACAGGCTGGCGTGGTCAGTTAGCGACTAACCACAAACGTAGCACGTGTGTCCAGCGTCCCTTCATTTCAAGGCCCTAGGCCAGCCCGAGACCAGGACACCACATTGGCGACGAGCGGTGGTCTCATCAGCCCCCACCGCGATGTTTGTTTTTGTTTGACGCTTCAGGTGGTGGGAGGAGTCAATGTGGCGGGTTTTTATTCTTAGTCCCTTTATTATTACATTTAGAAGCTAGACACTTAACATTACGACTGTTAAATGGGACCGTGTCAGGCCGAGCCCATATAACCTTTAGCGCCTCCTTGGACTAAATCCTAGATTAGCCTACCTTTACTTGGCCGAGTTTATTTGCTTTAATCCGTTGCGTTTGAGTGGAAAGACTTAAACCAACTGCTTTAAATGGGCAGGTACTAAGTACTTGCACTTGTTCTCTTTTAAAGGTAGAGTACCTGCACTCCTCAGCAGGGGGTTGATACTTTTAATGGGAGAGTACTGGAACTTCTCAGTAGCAGACAGGTACTCGGTCAGAAGGAGTGCCTGCACTATTTCAACCGCTGCTTAAATCTCAGGCCTGTTCCCTGCCACAGTTTTAGTGAATGCTGCTGCTGTTTTAGCCCCCTGCTTTGAAGGGCCCTATGTCACTTTGACAAAATTAGCAACTTTTTAAATGTATATAAAGGAACCAAAACCACCTTAATGTGGGCTCAAATCAGAGGCAATGCATTGCCCACGATCACACCGTGTTACAGTGCGGAAAGTGTCCCTCCCTTCACGAGGGGTGTGACGTTCATCCGATGTATGTTAATAGATTCATTCTTTTCACCTTTAGTTCTCTTACTTTCCATATTTTAGCTGTATTGGTGTCGCATGAATACAACCAAATTGTAGGGTGCAAAACCCTAGCATCAAACGGCCAGAAGTGGTTAAAGGCCCCACGTGGCACATGGTACATCTCGGGCTGGCCCATTAACTTGTCTGCACTGACCCTGCGCTGGTGCTTAAATCTGTGCTTCTTGGCCACTGGGTGGGTGGCTCGGGCCTTCTGAGAAATGCCGACACCTGCTGGTAGCGATTGTCTTTTCAAAGCACTAAACAAGTGTCCCAAATCAAGAACTGTCTGGACGGGGGTCCGTTTACTTGCAACGGATTAAAGCAAATAAACTCGGCCATTCTCCCAAAATTCTGCATTGGGTTCCATGACTGGCCTGTAGAGAAGCGGCTGCAGGAACGGATTTCGACTTTTAACGATGATTCCATAATGGGCTTCAGTAATCATTTTGATTGCTGTGCAAATGCATTCCCTTTTTTGGGGGGTGGGGGGGGAGGAATCCATCTGGAGTCGGCTCTGTTGCCCCCCCTATCCTCATGTTTCTTCACCCTTGTCCCACAATGCCTTCAAGAGTCCCTCTATTTGCGCCTCTGATACCTGGTGTGCCTGGGCCCTTTCTGGAACGCTGAGCTATGAACCTGGAAGAGCCCAGTTTTCTACCACACAATTTCATGTCTGGCATTTGTGTAGCACAGATGCCACTACTTTGCAGAGTCGGACTGGAGCAGGACAGAAGGCCCAGGCACCGAAATGAAAGTAGCTAAGTGTCCCACATTCTGCGAACTATGGCTGTTTTGAACTTGTAAAGACCGGCGGTAGGTGGCTTGCAAGGGTGGGAGACTGTAGGCCTCTGTGCCTGCTGTGGCTGTGATATCAGGGGAGTCGAGAGTAAAAAATCAGCCCACAAGTCCCGACCATAAAACAGGCGAAAACCCGCCCCACACTGAGTTGTCAGACCAGCTCTTCCGGCACCGCCAGTTTGCCATATATCCCACTCCGACCCTGTTCGTGTGATGTTCTGGCACTTAAACTGTCTGGAGTGACTAGCGGCGGGCCTGTAGGTTTCCTTGGAGAGTTATGTGGACGTAAGGAAGTGTTGGGTCAGGTGCATGAGGGCTGGTTGTCTCATCCACCCTGTTGATGCCGGTGTGAATACAGTGCCTATTAGAAGTGTGACTAGATGGGGTGTGCTTCCTGCAGACGTTACTCTATGTATTTATTTAAAAGATTCGTAGAGTGTGCAGCTACCCAAAAGGGTTTCCTGGCGCTGAAAGCAGAAACAGGAGAGAGTGGAGCTCAGTTGCCCATTAGGCCTGACTAAAGAGAAAGGTCTTTAGCTTTTTTTTTTTTCTTTTCCGGAAAGCGAGGAGAGATTGACAGTTCTAAAATCTAGCAGAAGGGAATTCCATCCTTCAGTCCCAGGAAGGAAAACGAGTGGCCTCCCATGCGAGTCAGATGTACTCTCAGGGCCAGACTGGGCACCAAAACCGGACTGGCAAAGCGCTCGGCCGGCCCCCCTCCCCACTGGGGTGGGGGGGGGGGGGGGGGGGTTGTTGTGGGTGCCACCGAGTTTTTTGCCAGGGCCGGTTTTCGGCAGATTTTGTTAGAGGGTCGATTTTGCAGCTATGCTGCAAAAACGTTCCTGTAACAAACGCTCCCCCCCCCCCCCAGCCCAAACCGGCCCCCACCTGTGCAGCACACCGGGGGATTGCCCGGTGCCTGCCACGGCCAGTCCGGCCCTGTGTACTCTAGAACAGAGAAGAGATTGGCTGAGTTTATGTTGCAAGAGGGTTGGTAAGGCTTGACAAGATTATCTGCACGGGGACCAGACCGTGCTGAGCTCCTAACATATAACAGAGGGCCTTAAACTCGATACGCTTGCTGAATCTGAGCCAATGAAATTGATGGAGCAGAGGGGAAGTGCAGGCATGCCAAAGCAACTATGTACTTGATAGTAAGGCGGGGCTGGGAAGCACTTGGGTGCTGCTGGGGTAAACCCTTTACGGCTGTAATGCCAGAAACCGGTCCTCGGAAGCTTGTTTCCGGTCCAGGGAAGGCATGGCTTGGCAGTTCGGGCTGGACTGTTCCCATGAGGCACAGGGTCAGACTGATTTGCATATAGCCATGTCTGAACTGGGGTGGCAGAGTGGGCTAAAGAACGGTGATGGATTAAACCCAGATCTTTTGACTGGGTGTGAGTGTTTGATTGGTTCAGGTGCTCCGTCCATCACCACCCCCTTTTGTACCGCTTTTGGCCGCCATAAGTGTGGCAGGGTATGCTCAGACGTGAGTCCCTTGCTCACTTTCTTTATCAAAAGGAGGGAGAGAGATCCATAGATCAATTTAAATACACCTGAACACAGCGAAGTGTTTTCCAGACCTTAGGTGTAACATGCCTACTTCCCAGCCAATTTAATATCGGCTTTATGAAATCTTGTGCAGCGCTTCCACTTTATAACCTATTCTGAACTATGCGAAGCGTTTTCTTTACCCCTGTTGTAACATGTCCATTTTCCAGCCAAGTCTGAAGGCTTACCCCGATGTACTGACCCGCCGATCACTCATGTGGTATTTAGCCCTTAACCCTTAGGTGAGTCCGGCGTTAATTACTTCATGACCATGTGAGCCACTTAGGTTTGATAGCGCACACTGAGTGTTAGGTGTTGCCACTCACTTAATCAATGTTCATGATGCCGCTCTGAGCCAACATGGTGTTTGTATAGTTGCCTGCTGTTTTTTATAACTGTTTTTAAATTCTTTACCCCCTCACCGATATAGTTTTAGAGTGTGTGTGCACACCACACTGCACGCTGAAACCACCTGGCATGAAGAGGTAGTGACAATTTCCCACACTGCCCCAAGCATGCCTCCTTATGTTCACATTCTGGCGTTGGCAATCCTTGCTGTTCTAATGAGAAATGTACTACTAATGTGTATTTGCTTTCTTTCTCATACTCTAGGCATAGGACTTTCCATTGAGGTAAACTGTATACCCATACCACACCATATACATGACACTAGCATGTTATTGAGTTAATTTTCTTTATTATTTTTCACTTTTTAAGGTCCTGATGAATCGCAGGATAGTAATCCGTTTGCGAGAAACATGTTGACCACTTGTTGTTTTTCAGAGCTCCACATAGGTCACTCTACCTAACGAGGTGACACTGAGTGAGCTTGTTTTCACGATTTTAACTGCAATAGGGGGACCACCAGAATAAAATTGTTTCCGGTACCTCTTACTGCATTTTAACCTTCACCTCAGGCTCAGTTGCCTCCCCGCCCACACACCCACACTTCACCATAGGGCAGTTGGATACAAAAGATCTCCGCCAAAGTGCCCCTCTTTGAGGTGTGCCCGTCGGGGATTGCACCGCCCCCCCGACGAGGAGCAACCGCCGATGATGAAGCATGACATCCTTCGGGGTGTGTGAGGCAAATACATCCAACAAAAGGGATGCCCACAGGTGTTACATTTACACCTCTGGTTACGCCAGCGTTTGCATATTCCTTCCTAGCCTTCCCCTTCTCTTCCCACTCTTTGCAGGAACAGTTCAGCCCCCCGCTTTGTTAGCATAGACCTCCCTTGCTCACTTTGCCATGGATTCAAGCAAGCCGGGCTAAAGACGGCTGAAATGCCAGAAACCGGTCCTCGGAAGCTTGTTTCCGGTCCAGGGAAGGCATGGCTTGGCAGTTCGGGCTGGACTGTTCCCATGAGGCACAGGGTCAGACTGATTTGCATATAGCCATGTCTGAACTGGGGTGGCAGAGTGGGCTAAAGAACGGTGATGGATTAAACCCAGATCTTTTGACTGGGTGTGAGTGTTTGATTGGTTCAGATGCTCCGTCCATCACCACCCCCTTTTGTACCAGGGTAAACCCTTTGAGCACATCCCAGGGAAACCCAGACCCCCTCATTAAGAGTTCTATTGAGGCCTATAGTCGGCTTTAAATATCTTGTCAACCTCTTTGAATCAAAAACGACCCCAAAATCTGTTACCTTTGTTCCACTCGGAGCCAGTACTTCTCATTCATTGGTGCTAAAGTCATTCATATCATGCCTCTGCTCACAGCTTGGGGTAACTGGCTCTGATTTGTAAGGTGCACCGCAAGAATGCAGAAACCTGCCGAGCTCTCTGGGTTAGTGACCCTTCCACGTTCTGGGAAGGGTCAACAGGTTGAGCATAGGTCAGTGGTCCTTAGTGGGATCTGATCTGACAAAAGGGCTGTCAAAGTTGGGAGTATAGGAAATGTTAGATTTGATGGTCCATGTGTGTTCTACTGTGCATACTTGGGGTAAATAAGTAACGTACTATGTGTTCTTTCAGAGGGAGTGTATATCCGTTCACGTCGGCCAGGCTGGTGTTCAGATGGGCAATGCCTGCTGGGAGCTCTACTGCCTGGAGCACGGGCTGATGCCGGATGGCACTTTACCATCGAACTTTCAAGCTGGTCAAGTGGACTCTTCCTTTGGGACCTTCTTCAATGAAACTGGATCAGGAAAGCACGTCCCTCGAGCAATCTTCATTGACCTGGAGCAAACCGTCATTGGTAAGGCCCTCTGGTTGGTATGGCAGAGCATGCCCTGTGGAAATGAAAGTCTGTTAGAGCTGGCGTTGAGTTGATTGCCTACTGGACATGCCTGATTGTGGCTTGACAGCCCAGCGCTCCTCTTGTCTGCTGAGAATCTAATTCCAATTGTCAATAACTATAGACTTGGTTCCTATGCCAACTCTGAAATGGATAAGTAAATGAATGTATCAAAGCCACAGTGCACCCCAAAGCCCTTGAAGCGTCCCAAGTCCCTCTCTGACCTGTAGACACATGACAGGATGAGTTTACCCTACATGGGGATCTGTGGAATACGTATCTTGTGACTTCCATCCAGAAGGCAATCCCCTAGACACTTGACTCTGCGCTTTCATTGACCAACATTACTTGGCACAGCCTGTCTCACCTTTGGTACCATTTAGGCCATTGTACTTTTCTGTTGGCTCTTTACCTTCTATTGCCTCCAAAGGGTAACTGAGCCTAGTTGGGATGACTAGTTATGTGTGGAGCTTTTGACTTGTCGAATCCATCTTTTCAAATTGGATGCAGATTTGAAATTGCTGCAAATTTTACTGTCTTCATGCAGTAGTTCCTCATCCTCTGAAACCTCCCTACAAATCTCTCCAACAAAACGGAGTCATTAATTGTTTGAGGCAGAACGACCCTGTGGGCACTGTATTCAAATCCCTGGTTAAGGATTGCCAAGAGTAGATTACAATGTCTATTATAATTTCAGATGTCTGCACCTAGTCTCTTTCCTGCTGCAGATTTCTGTGCCTTACTCGGTCTGTCAGAATGCGTTGCCATGATGCTAGTGAGATTGATGCTAGGCTACATAAACCGACTAGGCCTCGAAGAATCTCACCTAATGCAATCAGATTTTCTGGAATGCAAAATGCTTCTATCGTGCTCTGAATGTCCATGATCTGTGGAAGATCATGGGCAAACACTAATCAGTCCCACATGTCCTTAAGTGTATTCTCCAATACAGATATATACTTGCATTTGACCAGGAGGTGCTGTGTGGATGTGCGACAGTTTGCGGCGATGATGGTTTCTTTGCACATGTCTTGAGCTACAGTGATTGTGTACAACTTCAAATAATACCTTGGACTTCATCTAGATTGCCTGGTCTGTTTTTTGTTACATGTCCTTATCACCTTGTTCTCGCTGGGCGTGTTAGCTGTAGAAACTTGGGGCTCTTCCGAAAATCCATTCCTATTCGGCAAGAATTCCAGTGGTGTGCACTAAACTGTTTCCTTAAGTTTGTGGAGTTTGGGGTTGTTAAATGTACTTGTCCCCAGAGCAGGGTTTGATAAGTATCCTACAACCTTGAGTTACACGCGCAGCTATTTTGTGCTACTGCATTTGCTTCAAGTTGCTGACTCAGCAAGAAAAACTTAGTGTGATAACTTGCAAGGCCACAGGTGGTCCAAGTACTTCACGAGCAGAGGAGTGAGTGACATACAGAGTAGGAGAGGGCATTCTGTTGTCGCCAGTAAGAAATGCACCCCGTTGGACTTCCAACCATACAGAGTGCACGACTAAAGCGTGCTGCATTAATTGGGTTATCATTTGTGCTGTAACTTTAGTGGGCAAAGCTTCAGAACTAGACACTTTACACCAGAATGCCTCAGTCAGTTTCATTTAACTGGTCTTATGAGCTTGTCACTTTTATGTGGGTTACGTCTGTTTCTTTCCTTCCCAAAGATGAAATCAGAACTGGAAAGTATCGCTCCTTGTTCCACCCAGAACAGCTGATCACTGGGAAGGAGGATGCTGCAAACAACTACGCTCGTGGCCATTACACCATTGGCAAAGAGATCATCGATCCAGTATTGGACAGGATCCGGAAAATGGCACGTAATATTTGACCATTGCTTCTATGGTTCTTGGTGTGTGCATCCACAGCAAATGTAAAACTTCTGCATATGCTAAATGGAAGTGTGGTTTCTTGGTGGGGCTGATGGGAGTTCAGAGTTTGTAAGGGGCGTGGGCACTCTGGGGGCAAATCTTAGAGTTGGACCGTTTCCGAACTGTTCCACGTTTGAGCGGGGGCACTAAATGACTTCACTGGTAGCTGTGGCATTAGGAAATCCCTAGAGAACTGCCACGTTCAGGCAGGACTAGTAATTAATGTAATAAAACCATATTAAACTTCCAAACCAATTCAGAAAAGGTTAATCTGCATACACTAAGCATCAGACTAGTTAAAGGGGGAACCAGAGAAATTGATTTTGTAAAGGTTTAAGGAGGAGAAAGCACGTGGAAAAAACCTGACACTATGGGAAGACCGCTAGTTGGACGAGGACTGCGGTGCAATGTCAGGTAAACTGATGGAGCAGAGGTTGGATACATCAAGTGAGTTGTCGTGGTCAAAGGTTTTGCTATCATGCTTGGTCTCCAACTGTTTGCAAAGCTTCTTCTGGTCAGTCATGCAGCCCTAGGCTTCTCCATGCAGACATCTGGGTGCCAGGTCTCTATGTAGCCAGGTCTCCAGCCGTATTTAGTCCTCTTTAGTCTGCTACATCCTCTTGGATTTAGGGGTCCCTGAAGCAGGTAAACGGGTGAATCACTTGACCCTTGGAAGGCAGTTCAGTCTCTGGGTGCCCGTATTCAAGGGCCTTGAGTCACTTTCTTCCAGCAGGAGCTAGGAGCCAGAAATATGTATTCTTTAAGCAGGGATGCTTTCTTTTGATGGGGTCTTTTCTGGTCCAGAAGTTATGAGGTGCCTGATTATCCTGATCTCACTAGCTAGTGATTGGATACATTCTGCTGCCTAATCCTAACAATTTTGTGTATTCCCCCTCCCTCCCTCCCCCCCCCCCCCCCATCCACCACTTTTTTGCCTTACTGTAACATTACCCAGGGGCCTCTGTTTCAAGATGGCAGGCCTGCCAGCAGCTTCTCCCCCCCCCCACCCCCCCTACATAAGTTCAAAACTGCCTTTCCCTCCTACTGTGGTTGAAGCTGGTCTGAGGGTCCAGTGTATAAACAGGAAAAAATGTCCTTGGTGTCGTCCAGTCCAAAGACTAAGAGCTGAAGCTGCCCTTTGTTCCAACTGTTCCTATTGACTCCTAGATGGCCAATTCCCGATAAGTATAACATCTCTTGCTCGGAGGCAAGCCATTGTGGTCTACGCCAAGGTTGGGAAGTCTCCCAACCAAGAATGTGCACTCTGCTCTTAAACTGCGGTGATTGGCAGAACTAGTATTAAGCCAGTTCCACTTTACGCAACCTAAAGTACAAAGTTAACATGTGCAGAAACGTATCCATCTGGTGTCGTTGGCAAATTCTGTTTTTTGTTAATATTGAAGCGTTGGCTAACGTTTTTCTCTTGCAGGCGGACCAGTGCAGTGGACTTCAAGGCTTCTTGATCTTCCACAGTTTTGGAGGTGGGACCGGCTCAGGCTTCACTTCACTGTTGATGGAACGACTCTCCGTGGACTATGGCAAGAAGTCCAAGCTGGAGTTCTCTGTATATCCTGCACCAAGGGTGTCTACTGCTGTGGTGGAACCATACAACTCCATTCTGACCACCCACACGACTCTGGAGCATTCAGACTGTGCTTTCATGGTGGACAATGAAGCCATTTATGACATCTGTAATCGTAACCTAGACATTGAACGTCCCTCCTACACCAACCTTAACCGGCTAATAGGACAGATTGTCTCTTCCATTACAGCTTCTCTCAGGTTTGATGGTGCCCTGAACGTTGACCTTACAGAGTTTCAAACCAATTTAGTGCCTTATCCCAGAATCCATTTCCCTTTGGTTACCTACTCCCCAATTATATCTGCAGAAAAGGCCTACCACGAGCAGCTGTCAGTGCCAGAAATCACCAATGCCTGTTTCGAATTTTCGAACCAGATGGTGAAATGTGATCCTAGGCGTGGCAAGTACATGGCCTGCTGCTTGCTCTATCGGGGTGACGTAGTGCCCAAAGACGTCAATGCAGCCATAGCTGCAATCAAGACCAGGCGGTCCATCCAGTTTGTAGACTGGTGTCCCACTGGGTTCAAGGTGGGCATCAATTACCAACCCCCTACGGTGGTCCCCGGAGGAGACCTGGCTAAAGTCCAGCGGGCAGTCTGCATGTTGAGCAACACAACGGCGATTGCTGAAGCCTGGGCCCGACTTGATCACAAATTTGACTTGATGTATTCCAAGAGGGCCTTTGTGCATTGGTATGTTGGAGAGGGCATGGAGGAGGGTGAGTTCTCTGAAGCCCGGGAGGATCTGGCTGCCCTTGAGAAAGATTATGAAGAGGTTGGATCAGAGAGTGCACAAGGAGAAGATGAGGACGAGGATGAGTATTAATCTGTGGATATGTAAAATGTACAGAATATTTAATGCAACAACCCGGCAGTCTTTATATTGTCTAAAACATTATGGAATTGTAATTTTATTTAAATATTGCAATAAAAATGTAAATGGTCTACCCTTTATAAGAAATCGTCAAAGTATCATTGATTTACAGTGTCGCTTTGATATGGTCGGGTACAGATGGCTATGTATGGCCTGTGGTGGAAGGGGATTGACAAAAATAATTACTGCTGGCTCCTCTGGAGTAATGCGCTAATTTATTACTGATTAAGTTTTAAAATATGAAGTCTTGCTGAATGCGGTTACTGTCCCAGGTCTGAACTACTGCAGGGCTCCATCTTTCCAACCGGTCCTGAGCTGGGGAGCACGATTGGTACCAACACAACTGACATTAAGTTCAGGAAACTAATGGACCCCATATTTTATTGCAGCCGGGTGCCGAAGGGACATGAGCCACACTGTTGGGGGTGGATCCTATCGGCTGGATGAGTTAATGCTGCTAAATTCGTGGTACTCAGTGAAACTACTGATTGAGAAACTTTCACTGTGCGAGGCAGAACAATTCTAGTGCATGTTGGAATTGGAGATTGGGGTTTCGGTTCATCCCAGCAGAAACCTCATAGGCCCTAAAGCCAAATTAAAACACCACTGGATATCTTGGTCACGTCTAGGGAATTTGCTCAGAACCTGCTCTTGGAACTCACTCTGTGGAGTAACTGATTATCAGCAGAAGAATGCTTCACTAATCGGTCTTGCACAAGAATGAAATGAGTGAGGTCAACTTTGTGTTTTTTTTTGTTTTTTGGTGACCATGGTAAAGACCCATGTCTGACTTCCCAAGGCATTCACTGTTGTATCTCCGTGTCTCCCAGGTGTGGGATCGCCTGAGATCCCTGTGTGGGTCTCTCCTGCTTTCAGGTCCTTGTGGGTTTAGCGCCCCCCCCCCCCCCTCACATCTAGGATCATCCATAGGACTGGAGTGGGTCCTATTCTAGTGCGCTCGGACTTCAGGCTGCTGCTCCTCTTCCAGAATCCAGGCACAGGTTCCAGGGATCCTATAGCTAGCTGGTGTTACTGGCTCTCAACAGTGAGAAGCCTCTTCTCAACTGCTCGTGGCCTGGCATACTGTGGAACTTCAAAGGGGGTGCCAAGTGCACTCTTTCTGCACTTTGCTCTCAGGGTAGCGAGTTCAAGCAGTCCAAGGCTTCTCAGGGGGTTCAAATTGAAATGAAACAGCTTTGCAATGAAGACCATAAATGTTAGTCCAGTGGCTTTCTATATAGAACTAGTATGACACTGTGCAGACAATCAAACACAGGGTTCAGTTATGGATGCAAGGGGTTATGACACCAATAGGACTAGGAGCAATGATGGCGCATGTGGAACTAACTATGGCCTGTGTTGAGTAACCTTCGTGGCCCAACCTGTAGGTCCGTTAATTTCACGCTGCATTAATTAGTTGCCTCAGGGCTTCAATTCCCTGATGAGTCTCTTTGACTATAGAGGCACTTTTCATATTGGCATTAATTTGTTTTACTCGAGGTACTCTAGTATGGGCATTGGTAGCATTAGGCCTACTGATAACCCCAGCATGAATGGTATTGCTTGGGGTGCAGGCATTTGTCTCCTTTTCCCAATGCAGTTGAATGTGGTGGCTGTGGCAGAGCAGCACAGGCTCTGCCAATGCTCCAAACAGCAAGGACCTTCTAAACTGTTGCTGGTATCTGGTCCGTCAACTGGAGTTGAACGTCTGTCTGCTCCTCTTGGCTGTTTGTAGCATTGCAGTTGTGTTGGTCATTCTCTCAGGGAGGCATATGTAGTTTGTTCAGGATGCTCAAAGATCCATCTGACCTTTGGTTAATTTATTTTTTTTAACTCTGGGTTCCTTCTCAGTAGGCAAGGCAGGTTCCCAAGTACAAGGCAAGCAGTTCTTCCAGCAAGATGGTGCAGCCTTCGGGTGTTGTCTTCTCGCTGCTGGAAGATTGGCTGTAATAGACAATTGCACTAGATCGCACTAGTTTGCAGACTACAGTCTTATTTGGTGCTGTAGAAATAAACTTAAATGCCATAGGATAACGTGGATCCCGCTGTGATCCTTTTCTTCCAGACCGGGGACAGTGATACTACTGTTCTGGCGGTCATTTAGACAAGTTTATTTTGCAAGACCCTTCTGCTGAGCAGACAGTCTTTGGAGAAGTCAATGGATCTCTCAGCAGGTATTGACAATGCATCGCCAAATTGGAGCAACCAAAACTGGTGAGTAAAGTGCCACCTAGGTGTACAATAAAAACAAGTTCCCCTCCCCATACCCCCTGAAGTAAGTGACCCGATTAGGGTCACTCACGACCACCTCTCAGCTTTCCATACAAATGAAGAATTGGTCAGCGAATAAATACAAAGTATATTTTATTCAGGTACATTTGAGCGGAGTCCGGTCTGACCAGCCCACTTGGATTGCTGCAGAGGGACTGACTTCAGCAAACCTAGATACAATAAGTACATTTTCTGAACTAAGAAGGTCCCGCCCCCTAAGGGAAATCTACTAGCAGGTGCATCTAAAACAAAGGAGTACAGTAGGATGAGGTTTGACTCTGGGACCGGGCACACGTTATCTTCCTACCAAGGTTATTCTGTTCATGGCCACAGCTAGGCTGATGTGAGAGAGCCTCGATCTCGGGGAAAGGAATGCAATGATAGGAACCATGTATTCATCAACAGAGCAAGGCCTAACCTTGGAGAAACCAAATTCCACAGCCTGCCTCGAGTTGGGAATACATCACTAACGAGATTTGTAATGGCGGCTGAACCTAACATGGTGAAGCAAATGCTAACTTAACACATGCAATGCATGAACAGTGCAGCTAAAACCTTTTCATTCCATCAGATCCTCCTTTTAGCATTTGCTAAACCTTTACAGAATCGGGAACAGAAAAGATGTAATATGCAGGGAAGCAAATGGCGTCAACACTGAATTAATATATCCAGTATCAGAAATTGACATTTCTAGGAATGATGTAGAACAAAAAATGCCCTCCACTATATGCATCATATTGGCAATATCCTTCTGCAACATGATGGCAGCACTAGTGTCAGGAGCAGTCTTTCACTGTTTAGGAGTGAGAATGCTTATACCGTAAGTGCAGCAGGTTGGGAGACCATGTATGCAAAGACAGCATGTGAAGATAATACCAGCAATCACAGCCAGAAAGATAAGTATCTTCCGACCCCCAGACATGACCATACCCCTGAACCACCCAGAGAGTCAAAGTACCATTTTTCTTGATGTAGATCGGATGAAAGTCTTTGCAACTTCTGTATGGCAGCACACATTAGTGGGTGTGGTCGGCTATGTACACAGCAGCTACTGCCAGTAATGTGACATTCCCCTCCCTGATCGGTGAGGATGACGTTTAACACCATCTGGGTTTGTAAAGTGATGAGCCTGGAGCTCAGCAGTAATATTGGTCAATATACCAGCTGTTGTATTAATAACCCCTTCAACAACCCTTGTTAACATTCTAATGTTATGGCTATTGGACATGGGGCACCAAAAGGGTACGATACCCTTCATGGCATCTTCAAACTGTTGCAAAGTGGTGTCTGTATCTTTTGTGTCAGTAACTCTTCTGACTGGGAAAGTATACACTCATTTGCTGCAGCCTACTATCTTCATGATAATTGGATGAGCTATATACACAGGGGGGAAGGAGGAAAGAACACCTGCCAGACCACCCCCCCCCCCCCCCGGAGCCAGATGTTAGTTTGGGGATCCACAGACAAAATAGACATTAGGGGGTGGTATTAAGGGCGGACGATCACTCGTTCTCCACTCATATGTGGAATTTCAACTGCTCCTACTTTTATTCTTCCGGTCCCCTGGACACAGAAGCTAGCTGTCTGGTTGACCACTGACACTGGTATTGGTTGATCCCCTATAACATTATGAGCTTGGAAAGACTTGAAATACTCTGACATGTTAAACCCTTGCAAATCGGCCATTTCCATTCAAGACTGTCCTGTTCTTTACACCTTTTTATGCATTCATGCAGGTCCTTAAAAACAATTTACCAAACGCCTTTTGGCCTGCCAGACTGCCAAGGGGCACCCTGTGACGGAAATGCACATTCTGTACCATTGTGCGAGAATAAACAGGTGCCCTATCCAGAGGAGAGGTTTGGGAGTGCACCATACTGAGCAATGCAAACCAACCCTCGCAACGACTAATGTATGACAGTGGCCTGGATAACAAGTTATAACGTTTATGAGTTACTGAGGGAAGTAGTCCACAAACCCAACAATTAGTTGAATTTGACATCTTATGAGCCTGTTGCAACATTTGTATAAATAAATTATCCTTCTAAGACTTTCGGTGCTCCCCTTTGAGAGGGGTCAAAGTGACACAAATGTGTTCAGGGGGAATGGGTGTTGTACAACCAAGTAATGTACAGGGTATTTCTCCTCCAGGAACCAGGATATCCCCTATACAATTATTAATGCAATCTCAACTATTGGTGCAAAAAACTTTGAATCTTTTTGGACCATCCCTGTTGCGCTAGTCTTGGTGATGCAAATGGCTCCTCCTCAATGGGCCGACCAAAAAGATACATTATGAAACAAGGAAAATGGAATGCAATAAGATGGAGGGCAAGTGTTCCCAGTATCTGTCAGAGCCTCACTGGTAGACTCCTATTGTTCATCAACGTTGGTGCTCTTGAGCACCGGCGGTGGAGCTGCTCAGTCCAAGCTCTTGATAAATCTCAGGTCGTCCAGGATAATGCACTCCTGTCCAGGGAGCATGTCCAATGTCTGAACAATGCACCAATCTCACCCTAACTAACACTGTTGGTACTATTGACAAAATACAGCCTGGCTTGCACAGTCCCTCTCTAACTAATCTGTCTTCTCCTTTGGTGCACTGTCCTTCACCTGAGGTTGCAAATTGCACCTGGTGACTCCAGGCACAGAGGGGGTCCACAAAGAGGGCTGGACACAAAATGGTCAGTGGAAAGAAGCTCCTGAATGGCCCTAATGTCCAGGGGCACTACCGCATTTACGGCCACATGCATCATTGTAGGATTTTGCAATTCCTAAATTGCAAAAATTAAGGAATCGCAATTTAGGAATTGCAAAATCCTATGCGTCAAGAAATCCTAAAACTTTTTAGGATTTCTTAATTTTCGGAAATTGCGATTTCTTAATTGCGAATGGCATTACATTGATTCCTATGGGCCTGGAGGCCCATAGGAATCAATGCCTTTTTGCGATTTTTTTTTTTTTTTTTTGCCAATGACATTTTGTTGATGCATTGCAAGGGTGCTGAGGGGGGTCCAAAGGACCCCCCCCCCGCACCCTTGAAATGTTTGTTTTAGTGCAAGTTTCACACACACATGTCCAAAGGACGTGTGTGTGTAACATGACACTTTACAAAATGCATTTTTGTGCTTTTTTTTAAAAAGAATTTCACAAATTACCACGAGGGTCAACCTCGTGTTAATTTGCACTTCCTATTTCAAAATTCGCATTTTTTTTTTTACAAATTCATGCATTGCATTTAAGGAATCGCACAAATGTGATTCCTTAAATGCATTCGCATTTTTAGGAATTGCAAAAAAATGCGGATTTTTCAAAAATTGTTTCATGCATCCAAAAAACTTATTTAGGAAGCGCAAACGGACGAATTTACCGATTCGCACCGTTTGCACTTCCTAAATAGGTTGATGCATGTGGCCGTTAGCACCTCATTATTTTCAGCATCTATTTGGGTCCACGTCAAGATCGCATCGCTGAATGAGATGAACTGGGTTGCCTTCATGTTTTGAGTCCCCAATACCCTCCCTTACCCACTGATCATAGGGCAAGGGCAGAGGTGCATATGAATACAGTTATTTTGTCCGGCGACTTTCACGGCTGTGCAGATGGCAAGAAGGACCTGGACTGGTCCCTTCCAGCGTGGTTCCAAACACTTTTTACGCTGGAAGTTCTTCACCATGATAAAATCACCTGCCGGAATATCCTGTCCGGGCCCCTCAGGTACAGGTGGCAAAGACTTCTGTATCTGTTGATGAATAGAATGCAGACTTTTAGTTAACTCACACAGGTAATCTGTCAGCAAAGGATACTCCATTTCTGAAAGCGAACGTGGGACACCCCAGACATTCGCCGGGTGTCTGAACACGACCTCGTAAGATGACGATCCAGTCCTAGAGTGTGCTGCTGTTCTTGTGGACAAAAGGGCTAATGGTAAAGCATCTGGCCACTGCAACTCTGTGGTCTGCTGAATCTTTGCCAATTTCAATTTCAGAGTATTGTTTTACTTCTCAACCAAACCTGCTAACTGGAGGTGATTTGCAGCATGGAACTTGTCTGATGTGTAGTCCCTCACAAACTAGCCGAATAACCTTGGCATTGAAATGACTACTGTTATCACTCCAGATCAAATAAGGCAAGTCAAAGCAAGGAAGAACGCCTTCAGGAGTATCTTTGCAGTCGCATCGGCTGTATTTTCCTTAGTGGTGTAAGCCTCAACCCATTTACTGGACACACAAACAACCACCAACACATACTAGAAATTAATGACCCTGTCTATTTCAATAAAGTCCATTTGAAGGACCTCAAAAGGGAAAGTGGAAGGTGCAAAATTTCTGGGTGGTGTAGGGGTACCCTTGCCAGGATTGTGCATCAATTGCTGTACTTTCTTGCCACACTGCTAATTCCTCCACTGTGGCCTCACTCTGGATTTCCTTCACATTTTCCAGTGCATCCTCAGACATGGAGAATTCAGGCACCCACCTGGCGGGACCTGCTACAAACATTCTTTTCATCTTTGTTCGGGCTGTTTCCTTAACTGTCTGATCCGCAAAAGCATTCTTCTTACCCCCATCATCAGTAATTTTCTTATGGGCACTGCACTTTACTATGGCATCTTTCTTAGGGAGTGTCAAAGCGGACAGAAGCCTATGTATAAGTGGACCATGCTGAATGCATGCCCCGTGGGAAGTAAGGAACCCTCTCTCTGCCAAGAGCCACCCAACATTGTGGGCGACCCCGAAGGCATACTAGCTGTCAGTATATATATTGACAACCAGTCCCTCGCTCAATTCACAAGCTCGAATAAGGGCGACTAGCTCTGCAGCTTGGGCCGACTGATAGGGAACTCGTGATGTCTTAATTACTGTGTGCAGTGTTGTACTTGTGAATACAGCAGTTGTAGTGCAATCTGGTAACTTAAAGCAAGAGCCATCGACATATAGTTCCTCTTGGGGGCCAGATAAGGGAACATCAGTCAGGTCTGCCTGTCCCTTCGTCTCTTCTTCTGTCTGGAAGATACAATCCTGCATATCTATCAATCAATCATTCTCAGAATGGAGTGGTAGTAACGTAGCTAGGTTCAGAGTGGCACAGCGTTTAATCGTGTAATGTGCTTTTGAAAGAGCTTTAGCTCGTAACCTCTCAGATGTGCACTGGTGAGATGCTGTGTTATTGTCTTATTCAAAAGTGTATCCACAGCATGGGGTACCATAACTTTGAGGTCAGTATCGAGTACGAGTCCTGCTGATTGTCTTATTGAGATTGCCACAGCTGTGACTGCTCTTAGACAGCTCGGGAGGGCTCGGATGACAGGGTCAAGTTCAGCAGAGAAATAAGCACATAGTCGTTGCTTATGTCTGAATTTCTGTGTTAACACAAAGTGCACAACCACCCAGCTCATGGACCTACAATACAAAGCACTTCGCATAATTTGGGGTACCAAGCACTGGAGCCGAGCAAAGCGCTTCTTTTATTGCTCAAAAGACTGCTGACACTGGCGTCCAAGGCAGGGGCTCATGCCCATCTTTTAGTTTAGCTCAAGCAGGGGCTTTATAACCAGTGAGTAGCCAGGTATCCACTGTCTGCATTAGGAAGTGATACCTATGAAAGCACGCACATCTTTCTGAGTTTGCAGGACAGATAATTTAACAATGGTACTGACGCACTCAAGGGTCAGTCTGCTACCCTCATTCGACAGTAGGTGGCCTCCTGTCTACAATACTGAAATTTGGAAAGGGATACCTTATGACCATGGTCAGCTAGATGAAGCAACAGTTTGACTGTACTATCTCTGCAACCTTGTTCTGTGTCTGAGGCGATGAGCAGGTCATCAACATATTGAACTAATACATTACCTGTAGGGAGCGACAAGGAATCCATCTAACCTTTCAATGTCCAACTATAAATACTTGGACTCTCTGTATAGCGTTGAGGAGCGTGACCTCTACCAGCGAGGTTGAACTCGAACAGATATCTGCTATCAGGATGAATGGGAATACTGAAGAATGCATTTTTTAAATCCATGACAGAAGAGAATTTTGTAGAAGAAAGAATCATTGTCAAGAGAGCCATAATGTCAGGGACCACAGGGAACCGAGGAATCACTATCTTATTAACTACACGCAAATCAATCACAAAACGGTAAACATCTTCGTGATACTCAGAGGGACCCAAAAGCATCCGTTTGAGGATCGGAAGAATAGGACGGTTACAAACATTAGCAGTCGCCTCCTCACCCACTCCTTTCTCAATCAAGTCTTGCACAATTTGAATCAAAGCTTGCTCAACTGCCTGCGGTATTTTATACTGAGGAATGCAGGGTAAAATAGCATCTTCCTTGACACAAACCGAAACAGTCGATATCTGCAACAAACCCACATCTGTGTCGCAAATGTGCCACAGTGTGGGTGTCACATCTTTGAATTTAGCAGGGAGAGGCGCATCCTTAGACAGAGACTGAGTAGCACACACCACATTCGGACCCATCGTCATGTACGCACCCTCCGGGGAGCAATAAATTGTGGCATACAATTTCTTCAATAGATCCAAACTCATTAAATGTTCTCCACAATTAGACATCAATAATAACTGAGAATCCACAGTGAAAGGACCAATAGTCAATGCAAGAGGTTTGTAAATGAGACTCACAATCGGTACACCAGAAAATCCTACCGAAACATTATTATGGCCAGACAGAGCTGACCAAGGGATGAGAAATAGAGCTGTGTGTTGCACAGATATCCACCAAAAACACCTTAGTCGAACCATGCACATCCGCACTAACGTTAGGACCTCGCTGGTCTATAAGTATCAAGACTGGTCCTTCACCCTGTCTCCGACTGTCCTAACTGTAAGCCATCCCAGTCACCTCATCTGTATCATAATAGTCCTCTTTGTCCAGAGGGTCATCAAAGTAGTACTGATCAGTACAACCCTGCGATGTCTCGGTGGCCTGAGCCCTGTTCTGGCCCCCATCTCCATGACCCAGTCCACAAGAACCTCGTCCTCTTGGGATTGTCACCTTTTGCAAAAGCACAGGGCTCTCGCTGCACCAGTGCCCCTCATCCTTACAGTACGCACACTGATTCGGTCCTACAGGTGTAGCATTTCTGCTAGTACGGGGAAGCTGCTGGGCCATGCCACCACGTCCCCTACCATTCCCTTGAGAAGCCTGTTGCAACAACACCTTTGTCTTCAAGTCGTGTTTTTCTCCACCTTCTGCTTCTCATTTTCCCTGTGCTCATAATTCTGTGCCATATTCAAGATAACAGAAGAAGAAGATGCGGACCAGGTACTCTCGGAAGCCTGCAACCGAGTCGCAATCTCGGGGAGGAAGTTGTAAACAAATTTACTAACAAACATACACCACTTTCAATCAACAAGTCCTGTCTACTATAATCCAAAAACAAACTTTCAAACCGGGTGAAAAAATCAGACACTCATCTTTCTTCTGGCGACAAAACGATAGCTTGTCCCAATCAATCTTTCAGGGTGGGATAAGGGAATGCATTTAAGTGATAATTCAGCCAGGCAAAGCAAGTATCTCTGCCTTAGGCTTCTCATCAGGCTTTCTCTCCGGGTACCATACTTTAATTTGATCTCAGGTACCTCCCAATTCTACAACGTGGTCCTGTGTGTGTACCTGTCTCCAAATATCAACAGGAACCAATAAACCAAAGAACATTTCAATATCTGCAAGCGTCATCACTGTTGAAGAAGCTGCCTCAGTCAATTCCTTATAATATGCAGTAGGATTTTTCCTATGGTCCAAGGGACAAAACATCACTCCTTTTCCATGGGGTATAAACCCACTGTTCTTGGAAATGGGCCACTACCCCATATCTCGTAATAACATCATGCTGATCCCGTAGCTCTCGTATTTCAGGGTGATATATGGGATGAACTTTCCTCATCGGAAACTGAGATATCGTCTTCGGGCTCTTCTCAAGCAGCCTATTCCAATAAGCAACCAATGTCGCAACGTTACCAAAAACTTGACCAGGCACCATATCAGCAACGTAGACATGATCCATAATATCATAAATAATCTGTGGTGCTGCATCATTGAAACACTGCTCCCAAAGCCCAATCAAAGTAGCTGACGTGTTTAAGGGCATGCTGCTGCACAAAAGGCTCATAATCTTTCATCACATTCCACACATCCTCCACACCATAAATGAGATTCCAGGCCCACTGCACAGCCTGATTAGCTACTTTCTGTTTTTCAGCCTCACCCACGTCAGATCGTATCAACGATCACCTCAATCATTCCTTGAATTTTGTCCAGTCTCTATCTTCAGGGCTGCGTACTGATGTTCCAATACTCTGCAATGTCAAGGAATGGACGAAAACATTGGGAGTGATAACAGAGGTAGTGGGCATTAACTTTGCTGCTGGCTGGGTGGTGGGCGTAAGAGCTGGCGAAAGGGATGCCGAAGCAATAGGTGATGCAGGAATACTGTCAGTCGTAGTTGCCACAGACGGCGAAGACAAAGAAAGTACAGGAGGTGCCATGGCCATGACAGACTGAGGAACAGTAGCAGAGGCAGATGAACTGGGCAGTTGAGCCTGTTGGGGTAAGAACAGGATATACCCTGTGCAGTTCATACAGGGGGGGGGGTCGAGCATCTAGCAATTCTTCAACAAAAGCATCATCTTCCTCTCGGACTACATAAGATTTATCAATATTCATCAAAACCTCCTATCTTCACATTCAATTCCTACCTCCTGCTTGTCACTATCATGCGCTACAGCTTTCTGAGTTAATGTCTGCATTCTCTTCTTCCGGGCATCTTTCTCTGCTTTCATTCGCCTCTGTTTAGCCTCTTTTTGCCATGTTCTGAGGGAATAAAACAAAGACTACGTACTTCTTCTTGCAAACAACTTTTCCTGTAAAACCCCCATTTTTTGTTCATCAAAGGTGCCCATCAAAGGCCACTGTAACTCTGCATTGTCCCTCGTATATTTGTGCCATAATGTACTAAACATAATAGTACATTATGGCACATGTTTTCCATACATTTCAAAATTCGGAGTGCCTTTCGGAGCAACCGGCTAACTTTCTTCCAATCGAGCATCAGCAGAACAACAACGACAACAAGAAATGACTAAAATAAGGCATTTTCAAAAGTAAACCAAATTTGTTGTTTTGCTTATCAAAAGTGTTCAGATACACTATATCCAAAGCTGTCCTCAGACCGTACCAAAGACAATTCAAAATCGGTCCTCAGACCATACCCAAAACAAATCAAAATGGCACCATATCCACAAAGAACCAAAACAAACTCACCTGGTGCACACAGGTCAAACAAATGTATTCTCCACTGCCAACCAAATGGTCAGATCCAAGGGTTCTGTCATTCAGGACCCCAGTCGGGATGATCGCTGGGTGAGGCACCATCCGACCAAACAGACGGGGCAGCAGCGAGTTCAGGACTCTTTTGTGCAGGGATCCCTGGTCCGCCCGTCCGACCCAACGATGGCCTGGACCTCCCCACCCGTCCGTGGGTGAGGATAGGTTACCCGATGGAGTCACTGTTTGGGCGCCAACTGAAGTCTTCTTTCTCATGCAAGTAGAGCGTACTGCTACAATCACAATACAGGCTGTAATGTATAATGCGTACAGCGAGTAGAGAATTATAAAATAATACTGTAAAAGCATTGTATGGTTTCTAAACCATAGATAAATCCATACATAAATAACAAAATCTAGAAGTACTCAACTGGTGCTTCTAAAATACGCCTACCCCGATGTACCTAACCTAAGTCTAGTACGAGGGAAGAAGTAAGTATGGTGTAGCATAGGGTTAGTTTTTTTGCCAAGAATCTATCCAAGATTTCTCTTTAGGGTCTAATCAGCGCCGTACCTTGGCTTTAGAATGAAGGAGGTCTGGTATCTCTGTCTCGGGACTCGATTTCCCAACACCCCGCGAGGGGAGCTTGGAAACACTGGAGCTGGATTCTCAGCAAGAGAAAGGACAGCTTCTTGATCAGTGCGTCAGCTGGAGGGTCGGCTTCCTTAGGCACTTGCTGTAGCGAGCTGCATCAGGCAAGTAGATAGTCGAGCTGCTCCGAACCACGTTGTGTTTGCTAGAGCAAGTGAAGGCATATTTATACCTTGAAGGTGCCTAGTTTGAAGTAAAGTCGGGCATAATAATGTCATCAAAGAACCCCAAGGGAATGGTAGTTCTTTGAAAACTCCATGAGTTCTTGGACAAATCAATATTCAAGCAAGGGGATGTCCCTGACTGCTTAAGCCGATTTCTGGTATGAGTGGAAGTAGCCATGCCTGTATTTGGACTGCATGGGCTATGTCTAAATATGGGTATGATTTTCTATGCCTATATTAGGGCAATGTGAATAATACCTATATAAGGGCATGAATCGGGAAATTTCGCTCGGATCCTAAAACGCCATACAACACCCACTCCACTTTATTGTGTTCAACATTACTAAATTCTAAGCATTTAAAACATATCTAAAGCATGATGTGTAAAAACCCCACCCAAAATACATAAAATGCATTCGAAATGGTTGTACATGAATGAGCATTTGTGCTGTACGCATTTCAAAAGCAATGTTTTCATTCAAAGCATATAGTATGACATTGGAAATGCTATCCGAATGAATCATGAAATTTCACTTATGAAATGGCTCGTAAATACAGAAGAAAAATATCGAGACCATTCCATGACAGAAAATATAAATTATTTTGGTTGTGGACAAGGTCAAATATTATCTCTTGGAAGTATTCAAAGAATTCTTGTTCTCTATGAATAGCTCTACTTTAAGCAGATTACTTTGTGCCAAAAAAAGAGTTCAATTTTGGATGAAAGTCAAATTGTAGAAAAATAGAGTTCTAAAGTTAGAAGTTTTGTTTTTGAAAAAGTGAAGGTCGAATACAGAGTCCCATAGAACTCTCTGTGCTAACTTCAAAAGTCATTCTCATTGTTTGGAGAAAACATCAAATCTTCTAAGCTGGTAAAGAATTCGTCTACCACAGTAGGTGAAAGTTGGACATCGTTAAGTAGATCGATTGCACAAAAATGTGAAGCATCGCTGTCAGCATTAGCCGCATTAGCAATGTTCAATGGAGATGGAGATGTTACCTGTGTGCCTGTCGATCCACGTATCTCACCATCAGCAGATTGCGTCTGTGAGACCTCAATGAATCCCGTCATCAGGATTGGCAGCCGCTGGGGACAACACAATGCATGGGCCATTACCGAACCAAGCAAAGTATCAACATCCGTTGACAGGACTGATGGGAGTGTTAGACAGATGTCCAACACGCATTCTTCTCCACATAGCAGGCATCGTAGAACAGGTAAGATGCAATCTTGCCAGATTGGTCGGAATGATAGAAACCACGTGGTATTGAGATCTCTTAAACAAGCCAAGCCCAGAATCTGTATCATGCGCTCACGACACTTCATTGCCAGGAGAGTGTTCTCTATGGTAATCTGGGTGTCGTTATTGACCGGACTTGCCATATCGGAGCTGAAGGAATAAGAAAACTATTCCTGCTATGCGTCCCAAAATGAGGGGCAGGCCGCCGAACACTGAGTGCACGAAGTTTGGAAATATGCTGAGGACTGCTTCAAAAGGTGCTAACAGTCCTGAAAAAATACATGTACAATACCACTGGTATCAGACATGTTTAAGATATGACCTAACATTTCTACAAAATGCACAAGGCAGTTTGTCGATAAAAGAGCATGTATCTCTGTAGAGGACCTTCCAACTTGTAGTTCATACGTCTCTTTGGATGAGGTCAGTGGCACAGTTTTTTGTAAAAGAATGGTTTTCATTCTGCTTAAAGTATCAATTCGTATAGACGAGATGTTCAGTGAAGGCCATAGCGGCGACTCCCCGTCTGTCTTAGTTTTAGGAAACAATACTTGCATACAACAAGTGACCCTGGCTGACAGAGTTACGAGATAGGCTATTCCTGGTAACATGCCACAGCAGCTGTGATCATTCAACATACTATAGCTTCCGTTAGAAAGCTGCCTAAAAATAGGATCTATCAGTGCAGCTGGAGAACCTTGCAGGTGGCAGGATAAGTTGGTCGAAGAACCATCACAGGCTCCATGTAAAATAATACCCTGACATAAAAGTGTACTGCTTAGTGCGCTTTTGCAGTTTGTACCACTAATAAATACTTCTTTTCCCCCACTCCAACATCTGTGTGTATATGGTAATTCCCAGGTTGACTTAATGTATTCTTCACCCAACCTTTCATACACGCCAGCTGGTATATGCTTCAAACAATACTGAAAATGTAAAATTGTGACTGGCAGAGTGATTGTTCAGTGTATTAGCCATTCTGTTGCAGGTTTCTCCGAAACAGTTAGTGGTAATCTTGCCAGTTTTTCAATGCTCAGCACCGTATAGTCTGCTCCTCTTTGTGCCAAAGTGATTTGTTTATCTGTAAGGTTAAATACAGAAAACCATGACGTGATGTTGATTAGACGTCATGGCACAAATCCAAAACGAAGATTTTGTAACGTCCAGCCTAAAAGCATTATAGAACGCAATTGTGACTGTCCATGCTGTAGCACGAGCAATTCCTGTTCCATTATGTCTATGTTTACAGCTGCCGGCTCGGAACTCCGCTGAGTCCGTGCGTAGTTTCATCTATAGTAATCCCCTGAAGAAGGGCGGGGCCCGAAATGCATCGGGATTTGTTGTGACTATGCATATAACATTCATCAGCATATTTTGAACACCAACTACCCAGTGAATGATGGTTAAGCCATGAACTTGCAATGTGTTTAATAAACTGCGAAAGTTGGAACAACACTTTTATGTGTTTGGATTGAACTGATTTATGGAATAAGACCGTTGGGTCACCCTACAGTTGTGCTTGGAAGCGCTCTCTCCCATCCAAGGGGTGGGCAATGCACTAGTTCTTACGGATTTCTCTCTGTCAGGCCAGACAGAGATTCCCTTTGAGCACACTACAGAACTTTACCTCAGTTTAACCTCACGGATTATAACCCAGGCTGTGCGGGTTCCATCATCCTCTAGTTTCCATTATGTCTATGGCAGAGGATACTATGCTGTCCAAAGAATAAATTCTGGACGACAGAGTCGTTAACCCATTGTCAACCACAGAGAGAGCTTTCTCTAAATTAATACGATCAATTTCTCGTATTCGTTCTGCAGTCTCTGCTTGTGTCGCTTTCCAAGCTTCATTATAAATGGCATTTATACCAGCGTATATAAAACGTTTAAGACGCCGTTTCGCAGGACCTTGTAAGAAGTCCCTTAAATCAACGCCATCTTTAAGTAAAAATAAGTGTTGTTTTGCCTCTGTTAGTGTGGATTTTTGTAGCCAGTCAAGGCACAGTTTTCCTACACTGTATGTTGTTACTATCCCTGGATGTTGTCTCTGGACATATCTTGGATCTGGCCTAGCGAATGTAAACCCTTGTGTCTTATTCAGGAATCTATCTTGACAGTTGTTTGTGTCTGAGTGCCAGATTACCCATTTCTTCCAATTAGGATCAATCCAGTTTTTAAGTAAAATTGATTTTACGTCGAACCCTCCTTTTGAAGTGTTTTTGCTATCAGGTGCAGGTATAGACGGTTTGTTCAAATCTTTTATCTTGGCTAAACCAAGACAGAATGTCTGTTGCACAGTGTCGTTCAAAAACATTATTTGCTGAGGGATAATGCAGGCTCGAAAAGAAACTTCTATTCCCTGCACCTGCCAGTCTTTTGTGCCCCAGAGTTTTTGTTTCAATGTTGTTACTCCAAAGGTCAAAACCTAATGAGGACAGCTGGGCATAAAAGGCTGCAGAATAAATTTGCTTAGTATTAGTCAACATACTTTTCATTCCTGTCTTATTAACATTTCTAAAGTAAAATGTTTCCGGATTTGAGACATTAAAACCTGAGAAGTATGGACATTTTTCATAGAATGTTTTTGAGCTACCCTTTGGTGGCATTGGACAGTGTTTCCATTGATTGAAAGTATAAACATTTCTAGAGTTTGCAGATTTGTGCAAATAATGATGACCATAGTGATTATAACAGTACATTTGTTCATAATCTGATGAACTTTCTAAGTATTCATGTTTTGTAAATTTTGCAGACTTCTCTAAGTCTGACATCATATTATTAACAGTCTCAAAGTCCCAATCATCAGAAAATGTGCTGGGTGAAACAAAGTCACTCAAGGAAACCTTGCATTGATGAGGAATCTTCAACAGCTCTGCAGGGCCAAAGATGTCATAATCAGTTCTGTCTCATGCTATACCACCAGGTACAGGAACGGCTGTGATGTTCACTGATGTCAAATTTCTTTGTTCACAATGTGATGATTTGTGTGGCTTGAGGAGTAAGTTGATGTTCTTACTTGCTGTGTCCATTTTACTATATCTTCCATTTATCAGCATTTGCAAACTTAATACAAGAATTAGCCAAAGTAGGAGAAAAAGTACACCTAGCACAATTCAAAGTTCAACCTATGGTGAAACCAGATAAGTTTTTTCAAGTTGCTGAAACATTTCTGTTACTTGTTCTTTAAACGTTTTATTTGCTGGCGTCGTTTCAGGCTCACTGGGATCCTCGGAAAAAATATCAAAGTTAATGAAATAGCCACAGGCAGTTCTGTTAATTGTAGGTATTGCATCAGGATTACTTGAAATCACTGGAGCTACTGGATCCTTTATTATATTAGTATAGTCAGATGCTACATCATTGTAGACAGGAGTGTCTTGACGAACTGTTATTTGGGTCTCAAGAGGCACAAGTTCCATGGCTTTATTGGTTAGTCCTTCTTTTCGCACTGCAGATTCTTCAAAGGTGATGAGTCACTCAGTTTGAACCTGTTGGATAGTAGCAAGATTTGGTCATCTGCTACATCTTTGGAGTCCACTGGGCCTACTACTTATGATTGGCCACATGATGTGGTTTTACCAGGTCGATAGATACAAACCTTTTCTCTTTTCTTCCAGCAAGGGGCGGCAGTAACACTGTTCTTGATCCATGGATTGCTAGCACAGGTACTGGTTGTCTGTAAGGAGGCCCAAATTCCTTCTTATCCTCAATCTTTTCTCTGACCAGATCCCCAATCTTTGGAATCCAGGCAGGCCTTGCTGGGACGGGTGGTTCCCCTTCAGTGGCCGTTGGCTTCTGTAATGTTTTGCTTTGACTTCTTGTTTCATTTAAGTCCTGCAAAACAGCCAAACGGTCTTTGATATCAAAGGGCTTTCGTTCTACCACTGAAGTGTGACGATCAAGGTCCTGGACAATCATTCTAGTAACAAAAAGGATTTCATATGGAGTGATTCCACCCAGAGAATTTCTTGGCAGATTATTTAGACTACGTTGGACACTTATTAGATGTTTGACCCACCCGTCACCCGAGCCTAATACCCTAGCTGTTATAGATTGCTTTATGTCCCGGTTTTTTCTCTCCACTACAGAATTTCCCTCAATGCTGAGCGCTGAGGCCACATCCAAATGAATCTTGAGCATGAATTCACTGTGACCATTATATATTTGTACTTACCATCCCTCTGTAAGGGACCGCAGTGATCCAGGTAAACGCAAGCTAATGGTTTATCTGAAATTAACAGGGGTGTCTGCGCCAGGCATTTCACTGTTGAAACCTTCATCTTTTGGCAGATTTCACATTCTAAAACATAGTTTCTGGTCTGTTTACTCATGCGCGGCCACCAGTATCTTTGTTTTAATAACAACACTGTGGCGGAAACACCTGCGTGTGCAGAGGCGAGCCCTTCATGTGCTGCTAAAATTAGTCCTAATCTATGTTCCATGTTTGGAATTACTCTATTCCCCACTCCAGGGATTCGAGCAAAAGGAACATTATTTGCATCAGTTATATACGAGTATTTGAGTGGAAAGCCTTTTGGTAACGTTTTACCGCTGTCTTTGTTGGAAGCGGCGACAGCCTGCATTATTTCGTTGTCTATTTTTGTTTTTGAATGAGTGATTGCAGCTACGGAAGCCGTTTGCACAGCTGCCTTCGCAGCTTCATCAGCCAATGAATTCCCTGCAACGTGAAGGCCATCACGCTGATGACTCAGTGTATGAATCACTTGAGTCTTTTGTAGTTCTTTCTGTATTTGAACTACTTGTTCCCAAAGCAACTTGTGCTTGATTGTGTCACCTTTTGCATCTTTGAAACCGTTTTGAATCCAATTCTGCAAGTATTCATTGAAAGATTGAACGCAGTAATACGAATCGCACACTATGAGTGTGGGGAATTCACGATCATTATTTTCAAGCGCCATCCTAAATGCTTGTAGTTCAGCTCGCTGAGCTGTACAATCTCCGAGAGATTGCGTTTTTGTGACCATAGGTCAGAATTTACCATCGCCCCAGCGACCTTTAACAATCGCACACGCAGCACTAAAAGCTTATTTACCCTCAATTGCGGGCTGTGCTGATCCGTCTGTATAAATTATACATTCGTATTGTTCTAGAGGCAGAATCTCAGTGGGCAGAGGACATTCTTGTTCGTATTGTAGAAATTCTTGAGTTTTCAAGTAGGGGTCAAACACGTATTCAACGTCTGTTGCAGCAAGAGAGTTAACCCATTGTATCCATCTTGGATGTAAAGCCTTTGCATTCAGAATGCTTGCTTTTGTCACTGCCTCTAAGGCAGGTACTGGAGTAACGACCATTATTCGTTTTCCCTGTGCGAGGGCTCTCTCTTTTGCTTCTGCAGTTTGAACCGCTATCAGAATTTTTTCTGTAGAAGTGAATTTCATTTCAGCTTGTGTGTACAAGTGTGATTTGTCAGCAATTGGTACTTTTTCAACTTCATTAAAGGTTAAGTACGTAAATCCGCATCTTCCTGGGATGAATCTGATTGCAAGGTTGCGTACGTTTACGCATGTCTGTAAATGTGTTGTTGCTAACATGTCTGTTTGCACTGAACGCAAAATTTCTGTGTGTTTTTGAGTCCAATTAGTAGTTTTGAAATTAGGTTTGATTAATTCGTAGAGAGGTTTAACCCTTTCTGCGTAATTTAGAATGTAAGTTCTTCCGAAATTTAGGAAACCTAGAATTGACTGTAAGTTTTTCAGCATTTTTGGAGGTTGGAACAGCGCACACTTTTCTAAAAAGTTGGCTGCCAGGCTTTTGCCTTCACTTGATAACTCGTATCCTAGGAAAAGGACGATGAGGTGGGCAATTCTTGATTTCTTAAAGTTGAATTTATACCCTTCAGAGGCGAATCCAAGTATAATGGTATTCACTCTGGTCAAGTGCCTGTCCAAATCATCGTCTGTTAGATAGATGTCATCGACATAAGATAATGCCTCATCATCGTGCGTTTGTAGTAACTTTGTTACTCTAGCTGAAAATAACCCCGGACTATTGTTGAATCCCTGGGGAAGACGACAGAAGTGATGCTGTGTCCCCATAATTGAATAAGCTGTCAAGTACCTGCTTTCAGGTGCAATGTTTTGACAGAAGAAACCGTTAGAAATATCTAATGTGGTTTTATATTTTTTATGCACAATGTTATTTTTTAGTACTGCACTGTGTGCATTTTGTACTGCAAAGGTTTTGCAACAAGAGTTTAAATGTCTGTAGTCCAAAACTAGACAATATGTATTGTCTGGTTTGGAGACAGGAAACAAAGGATTGTATTCAAGTTGATCTAATATCTCCCTGACCTGTTTTTTAGCTTCTTCAATCAATCAATCAATCAATCATGGGCATTTGTATAGCGCGCTACTCACCCGAAAGGGTCTCAAGGCGCTGGGGAGGAGGGGTCCGCTACAGCTCGAAGAGCCAGGTCATGAGGAGCTTCCTAAAGGAAAGGTGATCCTGGGTCAGTCGAAGGTGGATGGGGAGGGAGTTCCATGTCTTGGCTGCCAGGTAGGAGAAGGATCTTCCCCCGGCGGTGGCTTTGCGGATGCGCAGTATGGCGGCGAGGGCGAGGCTGGTCGATCGTAGCTGGCGGGTGGGCGCGTAGAAGGTCAGGCGGTTGTTGAGGTACTTGGGGCCTAGGTCGTGGAGGGCCTTGTGTGCATGGGTGAGGAGCCTGAATGTGATCCTCTTGCTGAAGGGGAGCCTGTGCAGGTCTCTCAGGTGGCTGTGACGGGGGACATCCAGGACGAGTCGTGCGGAGGCATTCTGGATGCGCTGGAGTCTTTTCTGAAGTTTGGCTGTGGTTCCGGCGTAGAGGGTGTTTCCGTAGTCCAGTCGGCTGGTGATGAGTGCCTGGGTGACCGTCTTCCTGGTTTCGGTGGGGATCCATCGGAAGATCTTACGGAGCATGCGCAGGGTGTTGAACCATGATGATGAGATGGCGTTGACTTGTCTGGTCATCGAGAGGGAGGAGTCCAGGACGAAGCCCAGGTTGCGTGCGTGGTCCGTTGGTTTGGGAGTGGTGCCCAGGGCAGGCGGCCACCAGGAGTCGTCCCAGGCGGAGGGTGATGATCCCAGGATGAGGACTTCCGTCTTGTTCAGTTTCAGGCGGCTGTTCTTCATCCACTCGGCGACGTCTTTCATCCCTTCGTGCAGGCTGGTTCTGGCGGTGGCGGGGTCGTTGGTGAGGGAGAGGATCAGCTGGGTGTCATCGGCGTAGGAGATGATGTTGAGGTTGTGTTTGCGTGCGATGGCTGCGAGAGGGCTCATGTAGACGTTGAAGAGGGTTGGGTTGAGTGATGATCCTTGTGGTACGCCGCAGATGACTTCGGTGGACTCGGATCTGAACGGGGGGAGGCGTACTCTCTGGGTTCTTCCGGCGAGGAACAAGATGATCCACTCCAGTGCCTTCTCTTGGACTCCGATGTTGCTGAGGCGCTGCACTAGGGTGCGGTGGCAGACAGTGTCGAATGCTGCAGAGAGGTCCAGGAGGATGAGGGCCGCTGTTTCCCCATTGTCGAGCAGGGATCTGATGTCGTCAGTGGCTGCGATGAGGGCGGTCTCGGTGCTGTGGTTGGCTCGGAAACCGGACTGCGAGGTGTTGAGGGATCCGTTCGTCTCGAGGAAGGCGGCCAGCTGTCTGTTGATGGTCTTCTCAAAGACTTTGGCAGGAAAAGGGAGGAGTGAGATGGGGCGGTAGTTCTTGAGGTCGGTGGGGTCTGCAGTTGGTTTCTTCAGGAGGGCGCTGAGCTCGGCGTGCTTCCAGGTCTCCGCGAAGGTGGCGGTGTTGAAGGAGGTGTTGATGACGTCCCGGAGTTGGGGTGCGATGATGGAGTCGGCCTTGTTGAAGACGTGGTGGGGGCAGGGATCGGTTGGTGGTGTTGGTGCGGGTGGTGTCTTCGGTGCTGACCGGGGTCCAGGCGCAGAGGGTGGTGGTGGGGGGCGTTGGTTCGGTGGTTGGGTGCGTGGTTGGTGCGCCGAAGCTGTTGTGTATATCGGCGATCTTGCGGTGGAAGAACGAGGCGGGTGAGTCGCAGAGGTCTTGCGAGGGGGTGATGTCGCTGTTTCCGGCGCTGGAGTTGGAGAACTCTTTGACGATGCTGAAGAGTTCCTTGCTGTTGTGGGCGTTGTTGTCCAGTCGTTCTGTGAGTGCTGTCTTCTTGGTGGTTCGAATCAGCTGGTGGTGTTTGCGGGTGGCGTGCTTGAGGGCAGTCATGTTGTCTGTGATCTGGTCGTGGCGCCAGGCTTTCTCGAGGGTGCAGCAGTTCTTCTTGGAGTTCTTGAGTTCGTCGGTGAACCAGGAGGCTTTCCTGCTGCCGGGTCTGCTGGGAGGGTTCTTCAGTGGTGCGAGGTCATTTGCACAGTTGGTGAGCCACTGTGTGAGGTTGCTGGCTGCTTCGTGGGGGTCCGTTGTGCTGGCAGGAGGGTTCTGGCGGAGGGAGGTGGTGAGCTGCTCGGTGGTGATCTTGCTCCAGCTTCTGCGAGGAATCTGTTGCGGGTGGTGGTGGGTCGTTGGTCTTCTGAAGCTGAAGTGGATGCAGCTGTGGTCAGTCCAGTGGAGTCCGGTGGAGTGGCTGAAGGAGATGTGCTTGCTGGAGGAGAAGACGGGGTCAAGCGTGTGGCCGGCGTAGTGGGTGGGGGTGTTCACCAGTTGCTTGAGTCCGAGGTTGGCGAGGTTGTCCAGTAGGGTGGTGGTGTTGCTGTCCTTGTTGTTCTCCAGGTGGAAGTTGAGGTCCCCTAGGAGGATGTAGTCAGCGGAGGGGAGTGCGTACGGGCTGATGAAGTCTGCGATGTCTTTGCTGAATTGTGTGCGTGGTCCCGGGGGTCTGTAGATGAGGGTGGTCTTGGGATCGGTGTATATCTGGAAGTGGAGGTGTTCGGCGGCGGTGAAGGTGTCGTCGGGGTTGGTCGTGATGTGGATGGTGTTCTTGTGTACGATGGCGATGCCTCCTCCAGTCTGGTTGACGCGGTCCTTCCGGGTGATCTTGTATCGGTCCGGGATGGCTATGGCGACGTCAGGCGCTGAGGAGGCGTTCATCCAGGTTTCTGTAAGGAAGGCGACATCTGGTGATGTTGTGTCGAGCAGGTTCCAGAGTTCGATGGCGTGTCTGTGGACAGAGCGGGTGTTGAGCAGGATGCACTTGAGGTGGTTGCTGCTGGTGCTTGGCTTGTCGGGTGCGGTGCAGGTCCGGATGCAGGTGAACTTGCAGGCTTGGCAGGTGAAGGGTCCGTGGGTGCGTTTCGGGGTGGCTCGGTAGCAGGCGGGGTTCCGGCCAGGTTTGAGTGCGGTGAGGGTGGCAGCGTCATAGGTCCTTCGTGTGGGCTGGCGTCCTCGCTTCTTGCTTTACTGGGTAGTGCCTTTGTGCAGTTGGTTGTGTTTTTAACTGGATTTTATGGTGAGGGGAATCCTCATCCCATCCTACATGATTTTTATATAATGCTGGAGCCTGGGCTACAGCCCATTTTCTTGCATTGGTGTATTTTAAGTGAATTGGAATGTGATTAGAGAATGCTGGCATAATGATTTCTTCACCATGTGGGCACTCACTGACAAAGTTTGGTGGCCAGTCTTTTTCAGCTAGAAAAATGTCATAACCCTTAGAGAGCTTTTCCCAAAAGAGTGCTCTTATTTCCTAGTTATGTCCCCCTCCATCCGGAGCGTTTCTTCATATAACTTATGGGGTACACTAACCCCGGAATCAGCTGTTTCAACTTGAATGTACTCATTCAAGTCTACTGTCTCCAGATGATCCTTCAAGATCTTGCAAGCTACGGTGACTCCTGCCGTGCTGTCCAGATTGTCTGGGCCCACTCCCCGTTCTTGAGTTGTGTCCTCAAGATCCTCGGCATGTCTGATATATAGACCTGCTACCTTCTTTTTGGTGAATTGGGTTTTCTTATTTTTTGGAACGTGTTGATCGTCTTTGGACATCATGCGTTCTTCCTTGTGTTCTGACCGTCCTCTTCTTTCCGATTTCTGTGAGGAAGTCTGAAAGGTACGAGAGGAACGTGTATCACTATCTTGATATCTATCAGGTTTTTTCAAATTATCCCTGTTCCTGAGGTTATACCTCTTTTCAGAGGGCTCCTTTTGAGGAGACCTTCCTCTGGACTGAGAACGCTTTTCTTTAGAAGATTGTTTAGTGTTCTCCCACTTCTTTTTAGGAACAGTGAGAGTGTTTTTAATAAAGACCTTTTCAGGACTTTCTGTTAGTTGGGGCTTGACTGGGTTCCCACCCAGACTATCTCTACCTAGTTCTTCATAGGATTTTTCAATTATTCTGGCCAGTTCATATGGTTGCTCAGTTACATCAAATTCTCTTAATTTTTGGCGGATCGCCACAGATGCTGCCTCACCTTTAATATTAGCTAATATTATAGCTGAGACCTGTTTGAAATCTCTCAGTAGAGTCATACCCAGATTCAAAGCAGGCTCTGACCCGTATTCATTTTGAATCTGTTTCAGGACATCTGGTATATTTATTTATTTATTTATTTATTACATTTATATGGCGCAACAGCTACCCTGAGGGTTTCCCGGCACCTTGGATCTGAGTTTGCTTAATAGGATGGAAGTAATAGAAGAGGGAAAGTGGAATATTTATTGGTTAAATAACCAAGCGTTGATGCCTTTCTTATATAGGATGTAGCTAGGTTCTAGTCGTAGATTGAGCGGAAGTGAGTTCCACAGAACCGGGGCCAGGTAGGCGAAGGAGCGTCCGCCCGATCGTACCCATTTGACCCTAGGGACAGCAAATTTTGACTGATGCATTGAGCGAAGGTTTCGTGACGGAATATATTTATGCACTAACTTACATAAATAGGCAGGAGCATCCCCTATATTTATCCTGAACATGTAACAGAGTGCTTTAAATTTGACTCTATTGACTATCTTCAGCCAATGAAGTTTTTTGAGATGTTCCGCTGATCCAGCGCTCTCACCAAAATATTGCACAAATGACACTATTTACTACCACAAAACTTACACTACAACACTAGGCCCATAACAACAATAGAGCGCTTGAATCATGAGGCGATAAGATCTAAATATAGTTGTTTAAACCATCTGCAATAATCAAGACCAGCTTGTCATTTTAGAAAGTTTATTTTAACACATCTAGAAAAACTTAGGTTTTGGTATTTTATTAAACAAGCATTAGAAAATGTCATAAAGAAAGATTTATTCAGTATTAATAAAAAGAGCATAAATCAAGAATTATTATTCATTAGCAAGAATAAGTAAAATTAAGCATTTTCCAAAATCCTAACTATATCTCTGTCTCTACCCTCATCACCTAGTAATAAAGTAATTAATAAAAACTCCTGTCCTCACGTGTAAAGTCCATCAGCATAACATCGTCCTCCAGAATTCTCGAGCGTAAGCCAACTATGTGTTCTCTGAACCTATTCTTATACCCTAATTTTAGCTGAGCTAACTATTTTTCACATTCCAGCAGACGAATTCTAGTTCTCCATTGGCTGAGCCACCTCGTACCACAGTAAACTGTGACACCTCCTTCTTACATGCCCGGGCAAATTCACTAGTCCATTGTTCATTTAGAAGTCTTGGCAGTTTCTCCTTAGTCTGCTACATTTTGTAGCAACAGTTTCCTTTTAACCTTGAGCTAGTCAGC
Source organism: Lissotriton helveticus (assembly GCF_964261635.1). Taxonomy (NCBI): domain Eukaryota; kingdom Metazoa; phylum Chordata; class Amphibia; order Caudata; family Salamandridae; genus Lissotriton; species Lissotriton helveticus. Next base: position 974,796,173 of record NC_136057.1, on the reverse strand, counting down.
TCTGAACTCCCATGGCACGTTAGCAAACGTTAGCAAATTTCTCCAAAAAGTCATCTTTTTAGCAGTTCATTCCAAAACCTTTCAAAATAAAAGCTCAGAGGCCTTTTCCATCCTTCTTGGAATTATTTTCACTTGAGCCATTTTCATCATTAGGCCTCTTTCAGAAAGCGTCAATTTTCTGCGCCACTGTCCCTGCGCCACTTTTAAAAGGGTACTATTTTCCTGCAGCCATCTCTAAGCTTCACTTGTAAAACTATTATATAAACAAACACAAAGAATAATTAATGAAAGAAATACAATTTGTTCTGTTGCCTCCCATCATTGCTAATAATTAACCCATTAGTCTAAATTAGCTAGCAGTAAAGCACAAATAAAGCAGCATTTTATATCTACCAGTCTTCATAATCCATAAAGCCTTATGTGCACCTAGAATAGTAGAAATGACATCACATAGACAAGGGAAGCAAAATAAGCACATGCCATTATTTTAAAAACAGCTGCTATTAGTTATGACATGACAATATACAAGATTAATTTATTATTTTCCACATACATAAGAATGCAACATAATGCACATTTATGAGCACACATGTTAATTTCCCGCGTGTTCTGTGAAAATGCAACTTTAAACTAGATTGAATTAGCATACACACAGCACAAATTGTTAGCATTATTAATTTATTTATGGAAGTGTGACTTCACGGGTTTAAACAGATTTCTGTTTTCTATCCCGCTCCATCAACTCCCTCATCTGGTGATTAACAAATCACCACACCACCACCCAATATTTTAGCAAAGATTTTATCTAAGATGAACATGATTCAATTTCACCTGTGTTAGTATTTCTAAAGACTTATCTCATCAGTTTATCTACAATTCTCATATTGAGTTTTAAGAAACCCCTCTAGTTCTATTTCTTTCTCTTGTGTAACATACAACTAAGCTTCAATAAATGTGTTGCAAAAACTATAACTAATAAAATGTCATTATCTTGCTTGTCATATTAACCTTAAACTTCTCCTTGTTAATTTCAAAAAGAACAATAACCTAAATTAACCAAAGCAGAATTATGTTTTCATTAAGCTTGCAAAGAAAAATAAAACAAAAATTTTAAAAATTTTACCTAAATTTTCTAAAAATTTCTAACACCCCCCTTTTTCAATTTTTTTTTTAATTTTTTTTTTTATACTCTTTAAACCTTCTAACAGTTTTTCTTCGACCTAATGTCACAAGTTAATTTTTCAGCTAACAGAATTTCTTCGACCTTGTGTCACCTAACAAGATTTTCTTCAGCCTTATGCCAAAAAAAACAGAAAACCTAAAAATTTAACAGGTATGTACTTCAATCATTGTCACTATTCTTTTCAATCACTTTTTGACTGTAATCCATTACAGGTATCACTTCCATTTTCTTTCCTGCCTCACTTTTCTTTACAGAATCTTTTTGACTTGATATCTCATCAATCTGTTCTTTTGATCTGTTTACCAATTTGAATTTTAGGCCTCTAATTTCTTCTGGCCAGTCATCACTTTTTCTTGGTATTTTCTTCTTCCGCTTGGTCACATTACATTCTGTTCTCCAAGCTCCTTTTCTGAATTTTCTCATTTCAGAATCTTCATCATTCTCATCAGTTTCAGTGTCAGAAATTTTCATTCTGGACTCAGGTACTTCTTTACTCGGCAGCTTCACTCCGTTAGGAACGTCATCTTTGTAGCTGGTACTTGGCAATTCATCTTCTTCATTTTCAATTACCTTCAACTTCCCAGTTTCAGAATTCCTGTTCCTGCTTTCAGAGCTACTCTTCTGCTTTTCAATACTCTCCTGGTCTTGAATCACAATCTGATCACATTCTTCTTCTGCTTCTTTTTCTGGCAGATTTCCATCATTTTCTGTGTCTTCAGTCACAACTTTCAAGTCTTCTTCAATCAAGGCTTGTTTTCTCTTCGTGTTCTCCAGATGTCGACCAACTTGTCGATCTTCAAGATCTGGATTCTCTTCAGGCTCTTCTTCAGAATCTGAATCATCAATTGTGACACTATCCTCATCAGGAGTTTCAGGTGTAGATACATGAAAAGTATGGCCAGTGTCAATCCACTTCTTCAGTCTTTTGCACTTCTCTGCATTTGTTGTGACAAGACTGATTAGCCTCCTTTTCTGCCACCTTGGCACTAGTGAATTTCTTTTTAGACGAACCTTTTTCCTTATTCTTTTTCCTGGTAACAATTCAAGTACTTGCTCTTTTTCTCTTGTTTGCACTTCAGTTTCATTTTCATCAAACACAGAAATCATTTCATCTGATAAATTCCTGAAATTCTCCAAATTGATGCCATCATTGATAGTCATCATTCTTTTCTCTGGTATAAATGTTTGTCTCATGACCTTGTCCATCATAATCTCACGTGTATTTATAGTGTCTCTCAGAAACATCAAAACAAGTGGAAGAATATCTGTCCACTTTGTACCTGCAGTTAGGCACATTTTTGCATCTCTGTCTTTTATAATACCAGTCTCATGCTCCTCAACATCTAAAATTTCTATTCTATCTGTACAATGGAGCAATCTGTTTTCAATATGTCTTCTGTTATCTGATAACTTTGCAACAGTAATTTCATCATCATGTCGTATCTGAAATTTTTCAACCCATTTTGTAAACAAACAGTAAATCACAAAAATGTAGCACAGTTTATCATTCAGTGACATCTCACAGAAATCCATTTGTAATCTGGTCAATGAACCATTCTCCTGTAATTCTATTCTCATTCCCATAATTGTTCTCTTAATTGTGTTCACTTGTTGATATGTCAGACACCTCTGGTAAAGAGATTCTACTATTTTATGGTACATATTGTCCATGTCAGTAATCATGCTATTTGGTAAAACTACTCTACCAAAAATCTCATCCTCATCTCGCTGTCTAAAATCTGTACTCAACCATGTGTTTCTCAACCATGTGTTTTTCTCCTCATGAGTTGCTTCATCTTGTAAGTCTTTGACTACCTGCCATGTTTCAACTACAGATGTTAGTATTAGTGAACTCAAAGCATGTTCATCATTCATTTTGTATGCTGCACATATCACGACAGCAAACCTTTCTACCAATTGAATATCATCAATCAATCTTTTAATTAAATTTGCATTTCTGAAAAGTGAACCTGTAGAAGTCAATGTTTTAATCTGTTGATCAATTACGTCCTTTACTTTGATTTCTTCACTCAAAAGAATATTATTTTTATTCCAACATTCTGGAAGTACATCTAATCCTTTTAGACTGTTTTCTTGTTCATTAATTAATCCTGTATCTGTTTTCTCTGACTGTTCATTAATAAAATTTTGCAATGGCAATGAAGCCATCTCAATCTGTTGAGTCATTACCTGTCGCTGTATTTGTAACTGTTCATTCAGCTCATTTATCTCAATCTCCTTTTCATTTGACCAGAATTTTGACTCATCAGGCTGTATCAATTTAATCAGATCAGTATCAGACTTCTCACTTACCAGAACTGAAGTCATTTCTGTTTCTTGCTGAGTTGCAATCCCTACTAATTCAATTTCAAGTACAATAGAATAAACCTTTTCAGTTAATGGGACCTTTAAAACTGTGGGACTATTTTCATCTTTTCTAAGTACATGGACTATCTCTGTTTCCATAATTTTCATGGACTCCTTTAAATTATTTGTTGAATTTACATAACCAGGAATATTAATTCCAGAAGTACTAGGTCTTTCATCATGCTTCTCTGTCACATCATTTTTAGAAGAAGTCTGAACTGGAACTCTTTTAATCTGATCTTGGACTTTTGGCGTTTCATCAATCTGTTCTGGGATTCTTCTTGAATTTCTATTCTGATCCATATTTACAATATCAATTTTACACTGATCTCTATTTTCTACTCTGACACTTTTATTATTTATTTTCGCTAATTTGGGAATCTTTAATTTATTCTCGCATTTGGCAACAACCTTTTTCATTTTCTTATATAAGGAAGACATTTTATTTAATTAATTTGGTAAATGTATTCTCTAAATTTGTCTTGCAGCGTTTGCTGATCAATTAATTAATTAATTTAATACTATCAGGTGTAGAAAACTTTATAATTTGGTCAATTTAATATATCTCCAAATTTACCTGTATCACTAAATTTAATTAACCTGTAAAGAAAAACATCAATTTGCAAAAACAGTAGCAACGCAAAATTTTTATTTATAACAATAATACTAATATATAATCACATGTGTTTTAAATGTATTTATTTTTTCACTTACACACCTTCTGCAACGTATACCTGTGGAAAAAGAAAACCTAATCTATTTGCCTTAATTTTAAATAAAAATTGTTTTGCTGCTTTATTAATTATCTTATTGAACCAAACATTGTCTTGTTCTCACACTGATAAAGAACTCCAGAAAAGGACAGTAAGTTGTCTCAGAACTTTTAATTTTTACTAGACACTAGGCTCTCAGAACATGAGCGCTACATCAGAAACTGAGACAGTCACAGGCTTTAATGCTCAGTCTTATTATTATAAGAGGGACGTGTTCTTTCAATTTTATTTTAAAACAAAGGGTACTATCACATTTGCATTCTCTCCTTTATTAAATTAGCTCACCAAACTTGAAATGAGGAGTACATCCATTCACATCAATGAGGCACCAGCTCTAACATAGCATGCAACACTCGCTGGTGTCTATGCACAAATCAGCTGTGTCATGCAACAATTCAGCTGTGACACACTTCTTTTCTTTTATAAACTAATTTGCGCGACTGAAACTAGGACAGAAATCATTTTAGGAACACTCGCAGAATGTAAAACCCACAATTGCGCTCTAGCCAATCACAGCGCGGCAAATGCCTGGTCCAACTACAACATATCTGGCATGACGCGCTCCAGCCAATCAGAGCACTGCTTTTGCGTTGCGCAACCAATCAGAACACAGCTGCGCATCGGCCAATCACAACACAGCGGCTGTAACACTCGGCCAATCACAGCGCGGCCGTTGCCGTGACATATGCTACTGATGCTGGAGTCTCCCCTTGCACCCTCTCACCCCAAGCAGCCTTCTCCTACAAATGCGCTTCTCAACACTGCGCACAACACTTGCCAGACAACTCACTGTAGTGAGGAAAAGAAACCAAAGCAGGGACTAATTTAAATAATTCGACAATAACTTGGCAAGTGATGTTGATGTCTAGCTCTCTGTGCTCAGCCCCTCCCTTGCACAATTGAGCTGAACTTGCAATATAGTGCACAATGTTCATCGGCCACTATTATAAATTAATTGTGATACACACAGCTTTAGCAAGGAAAGAAATCGAATCGGGGATATTTTTAAATTGTAAATAATTATTTTAAAGTGATATTCGCGCCTCAGCCAATGAGAGCGCTACTTCACTATGACACTCCGGGTGTTTCAACGAATCACAGTGTGGCCCTATTATGACGCGCCAGACTAAATCTATCAATCAGAGCGCGACAACTCTTCTATATCCTGCCGCTGCAGCCTCGAGCTCTCTCCCCTCTCGCGCTTAACCTGTCTCTTTTTATTAAAATTACAGCACGCAACTTTTGTTATTAATTAGATGTTATACACTTCTTTTTTAAAATAATAACGCGATTTTGGAAGAAAACCGAAACAAGAACATTTGTAACTGAAAATAACCTGACAGTTCCAGCCAGTCACAGCATTACTTTTTTGTGACTCCGATGTTTTAACCAATCAAAACACGGCTCTATTATGACGTGCCCTAATTTCCTACCAATCAGAGCACATCGGCTCTGAAGCACACAGCCTCTGTGACTTTCTGTTCTCCACGACCTGCCTCTCTTTTAAAATTACGCGCAATGTTCGACACACATCAGCTGTGACATGAACAATAACGTGGCTAGAAAGGAAAAACGAAAGCGGCAATATTTATTTTATTATTATTTGTGAAATTTTTATTTTATTTTACACTCGCTCTCTTACATCAGTCACAACACGCTTCTCCCTTTAAAACATTAACTTATTAGGAAAAAAGGGACTAAAGCAGTATTTAAATTTTATTTTTAATTATAAGTCACTTCCTCGGCAGGCAGTAATTATAAAGCCTACACTCGAGCCTTAACCAATCCGGTCGCGGCTCCCTTATGACGCTACGCGTCACCAACCAATGGGTGCGCGGCTCTTTTTATGACGCGACGGCGTTTTAGCCAATGGCAGCGCGGCGGCTGACGTAGACAGCCGCTGCAGCTGACAGCTCTCTCACTCGCTCCAGCCCCCCTCCTTCACAAAATGCTCCATACTCTAATACAGCGCAATTTCAACGGTAAAGCAGCTGATCTAATCCACTGCTCAAAATATAAAATATCAAACTAATCACACAGCGCTCCAGCCAATCAGCGCACCACAAGCCTAGCCAATCACCACATGGCTGTATCCATTCTGTCACCGCTGCTGCTACAGTCTCCCTCCACACAGAGCTCGCTCACCACACACGACACGCAAATAATTAGTTAATGCGATCTATGAGCAGAACTCAGAACAGGAACATCCGCAAAAGCCAAGAATCACTTCAAACTAACAATCACACCTTAGTTAGCCAATGAGAACGCTGCCTTGCTCCAACACTTCAGGCATAACAACCAATCAGAGCACGGCAGGCTCTGACGTACACAGCAGCTGCGGCTGCAGGCTCTCCCCTTTTGCGCTCTCATACAGTAAACAGCCCTTCCTCTATAGAATATTATTATAATTTCTTGCCACACATATCAGCCCTGTTTTAAACCATATAACTAATGTATTGAGGGAAATTTGGGAGTAGTGAGACACTTTCTCGGCAGACAGTGGTTATTTTAATCTAACATCGAGCAACAACCAATCAGAGAGCAGCTTTTCATTAACAATGCTGACGCTCTAGCCAATCCGAGCGCGGCAATTCTGACGTAGGCAGCTGCTGCAGCTTCTGTCTCTCCCTACACGCTGTTTCACTCGCAAAACCAGCCCCTCCCTTACAATTTTCGATCGGGGCACATTTTAATCGTTTTAAACTAGGGAGAACAATTTATTATTATAATTAAAGTGAGGAATGATTATAAAATGAATACTAATCGCTTTTTACTTGCTTAAAAAATGTTTATCAACGTGAAATACCTTAATTATAGCCTAATTAACACAGAACATTCTAAAATGCTCCTGAATGTTTTAAAATAGCACAGTTCACCTTTTTATACTTTTCAACTATGCTGAATACTTTTGAATTGAATTTTATTAGCGTGCAGAGCTTTTAAATGTATTTATACACTGCACATACTTTATAAAGTCTTAGAATGGTACAGACTTTATCTAGAACATTCCTAAGTACCTTAAAATTACTTTTGGTACATTTTAGTGAATATATAAAACGAAACACATCTGTCTGCTTCTCTAATTAGGATAGTTTACATACATTCAAGTATCCACACTTCGGAATAGACGGCGCTATTCACACTAAGGATAATTTACATTTGCCAGTAGAGCAACTCTTACTCTACCCTTCTAACACGTAAGAATATGAACTCATTTTCCTCTGAACGCACCGCGAAGTGACAGTATCTAAGAGTTCCACTTGAACATACCTTACAAAACAATCACGCACTTTCACACTGAAAATTCCCTAACTTCAGTCACACATGATATCCGTACAGGACTCTCACCTGTTTATAGAAATCATGCACCGTTAGCAAAATAACACCGTTATCCGTACAGGGCTCTCACCTGTTTATAGATATAAAACATGTACCCGTACAGGACTCTAACCTGTTTATAGATAATCATGCACCGACATTACCCTACCCTTCACTCAAGCTCGAATATAACTAATACTCTTATCACAGTGAGTTTTATGGAAGGCGCTTTGTCCCTATTCTCATGCTGCTCTAATTTCTTAGAAAACCCTCACTATTACAAGATTCACACCTAGCCCTAAAACTGTGTTGCACGGCGACAACACTGTATTGCACGGCGACAATACTTCTGGTACACGGCGATACCAACAGTGATACTCGGCGATATCACAGAAACAGATCAGATATTCTGCATGACTACATTCTCATCACACAGTTTTTGTACCGGTACACACATAGCACAAAATAAACAAACTCAACATGTGTTAAAACTTAATCCTATGAATTTACCAACATATATGTATCATGCATGTAACATGTATGTCAAAAACAACATATATAAACCGTCCGATGGCTACCAGAAATTGATCCAGCGCTCTCACCAAAATATTGCACAAATGACACTATTTACTACCACAAAACTTACACTACAACACTAGGCCCATAACAACAATAGAGCGCTTGAATCATGAGGCGATAAGATCTAAATATAGTTGTTTAAACCATCTGCAATAATCAAGACCAGCTTGTCATTTTAGAAAGTTTATTTTAACACATCTAGAAAAACTTAGGTTTTGGTATTTTATTAAACAAGCATTAGAAAATGTCATAAAGAAAGATTTATTCAGTATTAATAAAAAGAGCATAAATCAAGAATTATTATTCATTAGCAAGAATAAGTAAAATTAAGCATTTTCCAAAATCCTAACTATATCTCTGTCTCTACCCTCATCACCTAGTAATAAAGTAATTAATAAAAACTCCTGTCCTCACGTGTAAAGTCCATCAGCATAACATCGTCCTCCAGAATTCTCGAGCGTAAGCCAACTATGTGTTCTCTGAACCTATTCTTATACCCTAATTTTAGCTGAGCTAACTATTTTTCACATTCCAGCAGACGAATTCTAGTTCTCCATTGGCTGAGCCACCTCGTACCACAGTAAACTGTGACACCTCCTTCTTACATGCCCGGGCAAATTCACTAGTCCATTGTTCATTTAGAAGTCTTGGCAGTTTCTCCTTAGTCTGCTACATTTTGTAGCAACAGTTTCCTTTTAACCTTGAGCTAGTCAGCTCTGAACTCCCATGGCACGTTAGCAAACGTTAGCAAATTTCTCCAAAAAGTCATCTTTTTAGCAGTTCATTCCAAAACCTTTCAAAATAAAAGCTCAGAGGCCTTTTCCATCCTTCTTGGAATTATTTTCACTTGAGCCATTTTCATCATTAGGCCTCTTTCAGAAAGCGTAAATTTTCTGCGCCACTGTCCCTGCGCCACTTTTAAAAGGGTACTATTTTCCTGCAGCCATCTCTAAGCTTCACTTGTAAAACTATTATATAAACAAACACAAAGAATAATTAATGAAAGAAATACAATTTGTTCTGTTGCCTCCCATCATTGCTAATAATTAACCCATTAGTCTAAATTATCTAGCAGTAAAGCACAAATAAAGCAGCATTTTATATCTACCAGTCTTCATAATCCATAAAGCCTTATGTGCACCTAGAATAGTAGAAATGACATCACATAGACAAGGGAAGCAAAATAAGCACATGCCATTATTTTAAAAACAGCTGCTATTAGTTATGACATGACAATATACAAGATTAATTTATTATTTTCCACATACATAAGAATGCAACATAATGCACATTTATGAGCACACATGTTAATTTCCCGCGTGTTCTGTGAAAATGCAACTTTAAACTAGATTGAATTAGCATACACACAGCACAAATTGTTAGCATTATTAATTTATTTATGGAAGTGTGACTTCACGGGTTTAAACAGATTTCTGTTTTCTATCCCGCTCCATCACCGCAACACTCGTTCATCCAGGGAGATGGAGAAGCAGCCTGGCTGCCGCATTTTGAACGACCTGGAGTCGGTGTATAATGTCTTTATTGGCTCCCAGGTATAAGATATTCCCATAATCTAGCTTTGATCCAATTAGGGCCTGTAGTACTGTTCTCTGTGCCCCTTCTGTGAGTTGCCATAGGATTTTTCTCAACCATTTGAGGATAGCAAAGCAGGTTGAGGCAGTTTTTGCTGTTTGCACACGCATAGACAGCTTGTCATCAATTATCACCCCGAGATTGCGTGCGGACGATACAGCAACTGGGGCCATACCCATTTAGGTCGGCCAATGGAGAAGTGTGGCTCACTGGTTAGAGGAGGCAGACCTGGAAGCAGAGGTCAGCCCGGGACCAGGGTTCAATTCCCGGCTCGGCGGGGTCTTGAGTCCTAAAATGTCCATGGACTCGACAATTCTCGCTCCAGTGCCTACTGGATTCACGGGTTCACACTCTGTGACTCTGGGCAATAGCTTGCTTAATCTCCACAACGGCCCCTCGCGGTGGGATGCCTGGCTTTCACCTTGCGGATACCCTGCTGGGGTTATCTCACAGGGGAATACCAGGACGGGTTCCCTAAGCAAGCGCTTAGAGACCGCTTGGTGATTTGCGCTATATAAATTCCTGTACATGTACATGTACAATGAGTTGGTCCCCAAAGGTCCTTATGTTCTCCAAAGATGATGAGCTCTGTTTTTTCCCCGTTCAGTTTTAGTTTCTTGGTATGCAACCAGTCTGCCATTCTCAATAGTCCAGAACGGAGAGAGGATGTGTTGGATTTGTCAATTGTTGATAGGGAGAACACTAATTGTGTATCATCCGCATAGGAGTAAATTGTAAGGCCCATTTCTTCAGCTATTTTTGCTAGCGGGGTAATATAAATATTGAAGAGTAGTGGACTCAATATTGAGCCCTGGGATACCCCGTAGAGGGAGTCGAGGATGTTGGAGGTATGGTTTTTCGAAAAGACCTGGAAAGTCCGGTGTGAGAGGAATTGTTCCAACCACTTCAGAGCTTTCTCTCTTATCCCTATGTCCTCAAGAGTCTGAATCAAGGTTTTATGGGAAATGGTGTCAAAAGCGGCACTCAAATCTAAAAGACTGAGTGCCACCGTGCCACCACTGTCCAGTTCCTGGCGGATGGTTTCCGTTACCCCAAGCAGGGTTGACTCAGTAGAATGACCCTTTCTAAAACCCGACTGGGAGGGGTGTAATATCTTATTTATAGCAACAAAATCCGCTAACTGTTTATTCACATGCTTCTCCAAAATTTCGGAGAAAATTGGCAGAAGAGATATTGGGCGTAATTTGAGAAGTCCTCAGGGTCTCCATTAGCCTTTTTTTTGCAGCGGTACTACCATTGCCCGCTTCCAGTTTTCAGGAACTACTGCTTCAGTTAGACAAGCATTTAACAGTGTTCTAATAACATCTAAAATGTACGGGTCGAGCTGTTTAAAGATGTGTGCTGGCATTGGGTCCTGAGGAGAGCCTGATTTGATGCTGTTTAGTATTTTCAGAAAAGTAGTGGTGTCTAATGGTTGCCACGCAATAAGTAGGTTCTCAGGAGTTTTACCCCTCTTGCCAGACCCACTAAGAGTAGGAGTCGACGGCGGGAAAGCAGTAGAATTGCATCCTTCGTGGAAATTTGAGTAGATTTTAGATATTTTCTCATTGAAATAATTAGCAATGAGATTACATTGAGTGGTAGATAATGTAGGGGATTCTGGTTGGAGTGCAGCTCCTGCTAAGTACTTTAAAACTTTAAAAAGAGTGCTGGAGTTACTTTGTGCTTCTAAAATTGTGTTTTTTGTATAGTCTCCCTGTAGCGGGGTGGGTAGAAAGGGGCAGGAGGCGGGTTTTGGTTGTTGCGGGTTTTATTTGCTGATACAAGAAATCAGTGCAAGTTTTCCTGACAGTAGCCCTTCTCGGGGATCGGCTTCTCTCGGCTCTGCGTCTTCTCCGGGTTCCCTCCTCCTTCCTCCGGATGGGGCTCCGTCGTGTCTCTTCCTTGCCCGTCTCCGTGTTGGAGGTTCGCTCCGCCTCGATAGAAGACACAAGAGAGGGTGTATCAGTTCTACGTTATCTCCCAACACAGTCAGATGGGAAAGGGGGTGAGCGGACACCAGCGGTGACTATTTACAACAAGTGAGGGGGTGAGGAAGTGCAGGAAGGGTACTCCGGGGAACGAAGGGAATCAGTTTACTCTACTGACCCGCCTCTTCTCCCAACCCAGCCCGTGATACGTTTACGTACCTCGGAGAGCCACACACCTCCTGGCGTGCGGCTGGGCGGCTCGAGTTGCCGTTGGCCTCCAGGCTCCCGCACCGCCGACGGGTCTCTCCTCGCCTCCTCCTCCTCCTCCGTAGATGGAATACCGGGTTCTCTGCTCGCCTCTCTTGCTTCGTTCCTCTCGCTCCACGCCTCTCCTCTCCACTCTATGTCCTCTCCTCCGGTGTACAAGCACACCCGACTGCATTCACCTGACGGCTTTAAGGCGTGTCTTGGCTCCTCCTCTTCACTAGTCCGCTTCCAGTTAAAGGGCCAGTCGTCGTCCTCTTCGGCATCACAGCTATATCGTTCTTCGGGCACTGTCCAGACCTGTGGTGGTGAAGGCTGTAATGACAGGAGGAGGGGGGTCACAATGTGAATACCCACACGAGGTGGTAGCGTTCGTCGGGGAAACCTGCGTCAAGCCTCCCCCGTTACACACCATCCCCCCTGGACTCTTCTGTTCGGGAAGAGGATGCCTCAATAGGAAGTCCACCCCCGTATTGTCCACACCCCTGCGATGGCAAACCATGAAGGCAAACGGTTGCAGGGTCAAGAACCACCGCATTACATGTGCATTGTTTGATTTGTTGCGGGCCATCCATAACAAAGGGGAGTGATCCGTATACAGGGTAAACGGGTGGCCCTCTAGGTAATACGCTAGTTTCTCCACCGCCCATTTTATGGCCAGACACTCTTTCTTGACTGTGGGATATTTCAGTTCTCTGGGGAACAGTTTCCTACAGACATATAGGATGGGGTGATCCATCCCGTCCTCCCCCACCTGTGATAATACGGCTCCGATCCCATACTCTGAGGCGTCTGTGTGGAGGGAGAAGGGACGTGAGAAATTCGGAGATGACAGTATGGGGGTAGAAGTGATAAGGCGCTTTAACTCATGAAAGGCGTCCTGCATTGCAGTCGTGGGTGAGGTTAACTCTGCCTGTTTGACCTGTGTTTTCAGGGTGTTTGTAAGGGGAGCTGCCAGTTGGGCGAACTGAGGGATAAAACATCTATAGTACTCGATGAGGCCTAGAAAGGCTCTCATCTCTTTCTTTGTCCGCTATGGCCCTCACTTTTTCGACCTGGGGTTCTATGAGGCCATGTCCCAAGACGTACCCCAGGTACTTCACTTTTTGGTAGGCCATACGTGATCTCTTGGCGTTTATCCTCAGGCTGGCTTCGTCCAGGGTTGCGAAGACTTTCTGCAGATGGGTCAAGTGGGTTGTCCAATCAGGGCTGAAGACGACGATATCGTCGAGATAAGCTGACGTAAAGGTGTTTAGGTTTTTTAACACTTGGTTCATTAGTCTCTGAAACGTGGCCGGGGCCCCGTGAAGCCCGAAAGGTAACAAGGTGAACTCGTAGTGGCCGTCGTCTGTGGAAAATGCTGTCTTCTAGCGATCTTCTTCCCTAGGGGTACCTGCCAGTACCCCTTAGTTAGGTCTATTGTGGATATGTACTTCGCTTCCCCTAACTTCTCAATCAGTTCATCTATTCTGGGGATTGGGTAGGCGTCGAAAGAAGAGATTTCGTTGTGGGCACGAAAGTCCATGCAGAATCTCCGGGTTCCGTCTGGTTTGGGGATCATCACGATGGGGCTAGACCAATTGCTCTTGGAGGGTCTTATTACTCCTAGATCCAACATGTCCCTGACCTCCTGTCTTATATCTCTTCTTCGGGACTCGGGTATCCTGTAGGGTCGTATTTTGACGATCTTTCCTGGAGGCGTCTGTATTTGATGTTCTGTAAGGCTGGTCCGTCCAGGTTTATCCGAGAGTACTGAGGCATGCCTCTGGAGGGTTTCCTGTAGCTCTTGTCTCTCTTTCCTTCTTAGTTCTTCGTTGATTACCAACTGGTGGATGGTAGACGTTGTCTTCGGTAAGTCCGGGTTTGCGAGGTGGATCTCTTTTGGAGGGGGTCCCAACCACTTCTTTAACATATTTATGTGGTAGACCTGGGTCTTCCGCGGGCTCATTTGTAGCTTGTAACTGGTATTACTGATGGTTGCTACCACGCGATAGGGCCCTCCCCATTCGGCTTTGAACTTCTGGGTGGAGGAAGGTAACAGCACTAAGGCCCAATCGTCTTTCTCCAGTCGTCTCCACTTCTTCCCTTTGTCATATAGGGCCTTTTGCTTCGTTTGGTTCTTTTCTAAATTGGTGTAGGCCAGGTCTTGTAGTTTCCCCAACTTGGACTTCAAGTTCCTCGCATATTCCAGCATCTGCATGGTCTCTTCTGGTATCTCATTTTCCCAAGCTTCCTTAGTCATGTCCAATAAGGAGCGGGGTTGTCTCCCGTATAATAGCTCGAAGGAGGAGACCCCTAGGCGGCTTTGTTTTTGGCTTATGATGATGTACAAGGCCAACGGCAGGATCTGGTCCCATTCCGTTCCGTTCACTTCCAGCATATTGCGGAGGGTGCTTTTCAATGTCCTATTGTATCTCTCCACCAGCCCATCTGTGTGGGGGTGGTACACCGCCGTTCTTATTTGCTGGATGTTTAGGAGTTGGCATACTTCTTTCATCAACCATGATACAAACGGGGTCCCTTGGTCCGTGAGAATCTCTTTCGGAAAGCCCACTCGGGAAAAGAGTTCCAACATTCTATCCGCTATTTGTTTGGTAGTGGTGGTAGACAGGGGGAAGGCTTCCGTAAATCTTGTTGAATAGTCGACCATAACCAGCACGTATTGATTCCCTTTTCGGGTTTTCGGGAGAGGCCCTATTAGGTCCATTCCCACTCTCTCGAACGGAACCCCAATAATGGGAAGGGGCTGGAGCGGTACTGCCGGGGGGCGGGTCATGTTCCTCTTCTGGCAGACCTCGCACTCCTGGCAGTAAGTCCTCGTGTCCTTGTATATCCCTGGCCAGTAGAAGTGCCTGAGTATGTTTTGCGTAGTCTTTTCTGCGCCCGTGTGTCCGGCTACCCGATGGGCATGGGAATAGAACAACACCTGTTCTCTGAACGAGGCGGGCACCAGGAGTTGTTCGTGGTCGTCCTTTTGTCCTTGCCTGTACAGAAGGACATTCTTCACAAAGAACCTGGGGTACTGCGGGTGGGACTGGCCTATGTTTTGGTGCGCTTGTTCCCAGGCGTTAAACAGAGTGTTATCATTGGATTGTGCAAACCGGAAGCTTCGGTCTAACACCCAAGGTTCGGCCGACACCAAGGCGGGTAAGGGCTGTCTGTGGTCTCTATCCTTGTGGCCGGTATTCCGGCTTGTCCCTAGGCTTTGCCTGAACATGTGTAGGAACGAGGGATTGTCAGTCCCTATAATGAGGTCTTTGGGTAGTGAGGACAAATCTCCTACTTTAATAGTACTGGGGTCCCCTCGTAGAGGGGCTATTGGAAGGTAAGCTATCGGGTAGGGCTTGACATCCCCGTGTACACACCTTATGCTGACCTTTTCATGGGGAATGTATTGCGGGGTTTTCACGTGTTGGGATTGCACCACTGACTGTCGACAGCCAGAGTCTAGTAGGGCTTTAATAAGGGACCCGTTTACCCTTACACTCACTCGAAAGGCGTGGCCCATTTCCGCTGAATATAGCACTGTCCTTGGGAGGTATCCCACCTCCATCGGTTCGTCGGTCTGTTTCCGTCGGGGACAGAGACGGGCAATGTGTCCCCAAGTACCGTACTCGAAACACTGTGGTCCCCCTGTCATAGGGGGGTCAGTTCTTCATGGCTTCGGCCTTGGGGGTTCCGGTATTCTCGTGGGTTTCTTCTCTGTATTCTGGCCCATTCTGCTCATCTTTTCAGTCTCAAAAGGGGGGAGACGTGGCTGAGCCCTGGAGAACGTAGTAGCCATGTCCAATGTCTGGGCTGTTGTAAGGTTGTGGTGTTGTCGCAACCATTTTTGTGTGGCATAAGGGAGGGCCTCCAGAAACTGCTCCAGATAAACACGGTCCATTATTTCCTCCTTCGAACTCACCGTGGACGTAGCCACTTGTCGGCTGCCATTTTCAGCCGTACAAACAGGGTTTTGGGGGTTTCCCCGGGGACACCCCTTTCCTTCCTGAACCGCAGACGGTAGGCTTCTGGGTCCAGTCCTAGGTGATCCAAAATGATCCTTTTTATGTCTGCGTAGGGGGTGTCTCCCGTGGGGTTCGCCACCTGATAAGCCGCCTGGCCTTCACCCACCAGCAGGGGAGCGAGGAGGAATGGCCACTTTGCTACAGGCCACCCACACGCCCTGGCTGCCCTTTCAAAATTGAGGAGGAACGAGTCCGGGTCTTCTCCCGGTTGATATTACTGTAGGGATACCCCACTGATTGTGTGAGGACCTCCCCCACCTGCAGCCGGCAAGCTCTTCGTGGGCGGGTCTGTTGACCGGGCGGTCATCGCTGCCTTCATGATCTCCCGATCTGCCTCTGCCGATAGTATTTGCTGTTCCATCACCCATTCTAACCTCTCCTGTCCTTTCACTAGCTGTTGCACGACGACATCCATCTTCGTTAGGCTGATGGAGGGGTTGTCCGCATTCTCCACCAATGTAGCCGGGTGGGTAGAAAGGGGCAGGAGGCGTGTTTTGGTTCTTGCGGGTTTTATTTGCTGATACAAGAAATCAGTGCAAGTTTTCCTGACAGTAGCCCTTCTCGGGGATCGGCTTCTCTCGGCTCTGCGTCTTCTCCGGGTTCCCTCCTCCTTCCTCCGGATGGGGCTCCGTCGCGTCTCTTCCTTGTCCGTCTCCGTGTTGGAGGTTCGCTCCGCCTCGATAGAAGACACAAGAGAGGGTGTATCAGTTCTACGTTATCTCCCAACACAGTCAGATGGGAAAGGGGGTGAGCGGACACCAGCGGTGACTATTTACAACAAGTGAGGGGGTGAGGAAGTGCAGGAAGGGTACTCCGGGGAATGAAGGGAATCAGTTTACTCTACTGACCCGCCTCTTCTCCCAACCCAGCCCGTGATACGTTTACGTACCTCGGAGAGCCACACACCTCCTGGCGTGCGGCTGGGCGGCTTGTGTTGCCGTTGGCCTCCAGGCTCCCACGCCGCCGACGGGTCTCTCCTCGCCTCCTCCTCCTCCTCCGTAGATGGAATACCGGGTTCTCTGCTCGCCTCTCTTGCTTCGTTCCTCTCGCTCCACGCCTCTCCTCTCCACTTTCTGTCCTCTCCTCCGGTGTACAAGCACACCTGACTGCATTCACCTGACGGCTTTAAGGCGTGTCTTGGCTCCTCCTCTTCACTAGTCCGCTTCCAGTTAAAGGGCCAGTCGTCGTCCTCTTCGGCATCACAGCTATATCGTTCTTCGGACACTGTCCAGACCTGTGGTGGTGAAGGCTGTAATGACAGGAGGGGGGGGGTCACAATGTGAATACCCACACGAGGTGGTAGCGTTCGTCCGGGAAACCTGCGTCAAGCCTCCCCCGTTACACTCCCTTAGCTATTTTACAAGACAGGTGGTAGGCATTCAGTGCTTCCTTACTAGTTGTGTCATAATTTCTCCTCTATTGCCTCTCTAGCTTCTTGCAATTACTTTTTGTTTCCTTTAGTTTCACGGAAAACCACGGGACCGGGGGATTACATGACTTTCCTTTACTAAATGTGAGTGGGATGATAGTCTGTACGGCCGAAGATAGCCAGGTGTTGACCTCTTTGTGATCTCTGACTTTAAGCTCACTGAGATTGATATCCGGTCTTGATCGTATTATCTGGGAATTAAGATCATTCATATTTAGTTTTTTCCAGTTTCTGCACCAGACCTCAGTTCTATTAAAATCTTTTGTAATAGGTACCCAGATTTCGAAATTGATTAGATAGTGGTCAGACCATGGAATGGGAGATGCGGGATCACATCTTAAGTTATTAAAATTAGCAAAGATGGGGTCTAGTAAGTGACCATAGACGGAACACCGTGTGTTTTTGTGTAGATTGCAGCAAAGACTGTACCCCAAGCGTCACAGTCCTCCAGGCGTGGTGCGATCCCCATTGGTAAACAGATTGTTAAAATTCTTTGTTTCTCATGAGGGGTAGTGTCGGGAAATACTGCCTCGATTTGAGTAATTTTTTGAGCTATCCAGAACATAATTTGTTCCCTTTTTGTGGGCAATTTACCAATGACTGATTGTATAGTCTGTGGTGTGATTTTGTTTGTGTTCCCCTGGTGAGGGTTTTTTTGTGGAATCCTTATAGGAGGTTGGATTGTTAGAGTCCGCATGACATATTGAACCAATTGTCTATGAATTTTGATTAGATGTTTTAGTTAAACTAATAGTTCCGCACCCGTCATTTCTTCAATGGCAGGGTGTGGTGCATAACTGGCTAGTACCGGCCATGTAGCTACCTAGTGGACCGAGCCTGGTAAAGTGATTTTGATGTTGTAGGGCGCTTTTAAACCAGAACACATGCTCTTGGTATGTTAGTGGAATTTCAACATCCTCGAAAGGAGTGTATTCCGTTGGAGGTTCCTCTTCTTTGTAGAAGTGAAACACACGTGATACTGCATTTGCTTCAGGGAAGAAAATTCATGAATAGAATACCTCTGTCTGCCGATATTCATGTGCCTCTAAGACAGAAATTACCCTACCACCTCTTGGTGATAGGCCATTTGCTATAAGTTTTATAGTGATGACTTTCCTTAAGTTTTCCGGGATGATTATAGCATCCGGGTAGTTTTGTTGGAAGCCTGTAATGTCTAAGCCCGGTAGGGCTGCAGTTCCTGCAGCTCCACGGTTCTCTTCATCACTCATTTCGTTGACTGAAAGTTTGCAGAGCAAGTTTCAAGCAAACAAAAATAAGGTGCACAATATTTTGAAACACTGTATCCTTCAACGTTGAATAAACCAAAAACTAATACTTAGGATTTTCTTCCTACTCAGTTATGGCGGATATTTGATCATTTTACCCACTCCAGGCGTCTATTGGAGTATTTTAAGGGAAAAAAGGGGTCTCTGTGAAAAGCACGACTGAGTTACTCTAGTATCTAGCGTTAAATTAGTGCCTTACCAAACATTGGCCGCCATGTAGTGTAGTTCCTATATTCCCAATAGGCTCTGAGCATTGGAATAATATAGCCTATAGATTTGACGTAGGACTGAGGTCGACTTTGTCTCTATCGGATATATTAGACTTAATTGTGAGTGCCAGCTAGCTCAGAGGTCACTAGAAACTTTCTCGAATTCACAAGAAGGGATTAGTTTCTGACAACCACATAAACATGACAACTTAGTTTCCCCAAGAATTAACGTATCTTCAGAGTCGTGGAAACAATAGATAGATATTTTACTCAGTCAATCGTGCATGCTTCGCTTCATCAGATGTGCAGAGAAATAGAGAGATGGATGTTTTCAATAAAAGGATTTATTGAACAGTCTTCTTTCTCATGCAAGTAGAGTGTACTGCTACAATCGTAATACAGGCTGTAAAGTATAATGTGTACAGCGAGAAGAGTATTATAAAATAATACTGTAAAAGCATTGTATGGTTTCTAAACCATAGATAAATACATACATAAATAACAAAGGCTAAAAGTACTCAAATGGTGCTTCTAAAATACGCCTACCCCGATGTACCTAACCTAAGTCTAGTCCGAGGGTAGAAGTAAGTGTGGTGTATCATAGGTTTAGTTTTTTTGCCAAGAATCTATCCAAGATTTCTCTTTAGGGTCTAATCAGCTCCGTTCCTTGGTTTTAGAATGAAGGAGGTCTGGTATCTCTGTCCCGGGACTCGATTTCCTAACACCCCGTGAGGGGAGCTTGGAAACACTGGAGCTGGATTCTCAGCGAGAGAAAGGACAGCTTCTCGATCAGTGCGTCAGCTGGAGGGTCGGCTGTAGCGAGCTGCATCGGGCAAGTAGATAGTCGAGCTGCTCCGAACCACCGTGTGTTTGCTAGAGCAAGTGAAGGCATATTTATACCTTGAAGGTGCTTAGTTTGACGTAAAGTCAGGCATAATAACGTCATCAAAGTACCCCAAGGGAATGGTAGTTCTTTGAAAACTCCATGAGGTCTTGGACAAATCAATATTCAAGCAAGGGGATGTCCCTGACTGTTTAAGCCGAATTTCCAAGAAATCGTTGTGGCTTTCTGGTACTGGTGGAAGTAGCCATGCCTGTATTTGAACTGCATGAGCTATGTTTAAATATGGGTATGATTTCTATGCCTATATTAGGGCAATGTGAATTGTACCGATATAAGGGCATGAATCGGGAAATTTCGCTCGGATCCTAAAATGCCATACAACACTGGGTCACTCACGACCAGCTCTCAGCCTTTCCTACAAATGAAGAGTCAGTCAGACAGTAGATAATACAAACCAAGTATATTTTATTCAGGTATACTCAAGCGGAGTCCGGTCTGACCAGCCTCCTTGGATTGCTGCAGAGGGACTGACTTCAGCAAACATAGAGATACAATACGTACATTTTCTGAACCAACAAGGTCCCCCCCTAATGGAAATCAACTAGTAGGTGCAGCTAAAACAAAGGAGTACAGTAGGATGAGTTTCAACTCTGGGACCAGGCACACGTTAACTTGCTGACAAGGTTAGACTGTTCATGTCTACAGTTAGGCTGATGTGAGAAAGCCTCTATCTCTGGAAAAGGAATGCAATAATAGTAACAGTGTATTCATCAGCAGAGCAAGGCCTAACCTTGGAGAAATGAAAAATTCCACAATCTGCCTCTCAAGTCAGGGAATACATAACTAACAACAAGATTCGAAATGGTGGCTATACCTAAAATGGTGCAGCAAATGCTAACTTAACACGTGCAATGCATGAACAGTACAGCTAAAACATTTTCATTCCAATACCCCCAACCAATCTGTCTGCAAAATTGCAGGTTCTCGGACCAGAGTTTAGGCTCTATAGCTAGACTGTTTTTGGAGGACTTGATTTCTAAAAAAAAGTCAATAGCTGGACACAACAGTTGCACCTTCTCGTGACGAAGGTGCCCAAACTAAGGGTGTTTTCTTCCTGTAGCCAGTGTTTCCTACCTCTTGGGAATATCGTGTGGCAGAACAGGTCTTTCCCTTGAAGGATAACTGTTTGGAGAAAAAGTCATGTATCATAAAAAAAAACAAGCCTCCGGACACGATATATAAGGTAGATATTTGGTGAGGAACCTGGTACTTGCAAAACCCAGACCAAAGCGTCAGGATTCCAGGAGATGGATCAAAGATTCTGGGAGCCGGAATGGGAACTAGGAGTGAAAACCCACCTACCAGTTACTGAAGTGTTTGCGATACATACGGAGTTCCAGTTCCATTCACAGGGTTCAAGAGGCAGCCCTGCTGCCATGATGGGTTGGACTATGACCACATTACAGAGTGTGTAGGTGACATGATGGTTTGGGAAAGAGCCACACCTGCCTCTTTTTATATTTCTTTATGGTATGTTTAAGTAGGATCCGACTTGTGACGACTATTTTAGACATGAGCTTGAAGTTCATCGAAAGTGCTGCAAACTGGATTAGAGGGAAGGGAACAGCTAATGTGGTGGTCTTCACCCTAAGAGATGGAGGACGGTGGCTCCCAGAATGTGGCATATGTGTGCTGGGACAAACCTATGAGTCTTACGTGTGAACCTTGCCAAGGGATTGCTGTTATCTGCAGATCATGGCTGCAGGGAGACCTGCATTGTCCGCATGACATATTGCAACACCTGCATATCTACACAGTAGGATTGCAGAGGCCAAGGGATCTGGTCTGATTGGTCCCTGCGATTACAGGGTGGCTTAGAAGTTGCCCTGTTTAAACAGTCTTGCTCACCAGACAATGCTGATTGGAATGCCTTGCATGGCTACCCTGCATTCATTGCAGATCTTCTTAGACATTTAGAGCAATCTACAGTGGTCTTCTCCATTCTACTGAGGGGTGCTTTTGTTTAATTATCTCAGGAAAATATTTCTCTGAGGTGAGATGGTGTTCTCTTCCTGCAGAGAACCAGAATACAAAGAGTTCACCCGTTTCTAGGTCTATGATTCTAGTGCTGTGAAAGTCATCAGCATTGTTTTCGATATGGGGCATCTGGGATACTCTGCCCTCCAGCTGCTGATGTCCCAGTCTCTAGAGAGTCATCAGGTCTTCATGTTGCTCGAGTGTACATATCGTATGCAGTATGACTATTAGTGTCAAACTTTGTCAAATTATTTGAATTCTGACCTTTCTCCAGTGTGACGTACATCTTTTGCTTTGGCTAAAACAGCTGGATAGATTTTTTTCCCCCATGAAATCCAACTGTGGTTTGAAACTGACCAACGAGCATCATGTCAAGTGCTAAGAGAGCAAACGAACCACAATTGACTTTTGGTTGTATATCATCCCTTAAACTTTTAGAATACGATTGCTAAAAGAGTAAAAGCATTCCAATATAAAGGGTTTCATAGAGATTTTCGAGGTGACTGGCATTTAACATTTCCCTTTAACCACTTCGTTTATACATGAAAATTAGTTTCCTGCTGTTTACCTGCAAGGTTGCATGAACATGGATGTCTATTAGGAGTTTGCAACCCGACCCCGCCACCTGGCAACTGCTTTGGTGGCATAAAATCCGCCGCAGTGTGAGCGGCACTTGATTACAGTGCTCTGCCTGCAGAAACATCACGATGGCCTGGGTGGGAGGGAAGAACTCTTCTCAGTTGTTGCTATGGTAACGCTGGGCTGGCCTGCGCGTTCTTGATTTGATCCATTGTATCTGCTGCGGCTCTGGGCCACGAAGCCGAGTGAATGAGCACAAAGCGCATGCAGCACGGCTGGGCATGATTGGATAGTGACTATGTGCTGCAGCCAGCAGCAGGTATAAATATGTAAGCGCCTGCTGCACCCTACCGAGGATGTGGTATGGTATTGTACCACTGTGCTTGGGACTGCTGACTGTGTTCCAGGGCTGTCAATCTGGGAGTGCACGAAAGCGCTACCAGTGACGGCCCTGGCAAAAATGATTGGCCAGCCCCCGTGCAGCAGTAAAAGCTCTGCTGGTGCAGAGTAGAGTTGGACTCGTGGGTCCTGGGAGTCAAGACTGACTAAAATCAACGCAGGTTTGGGACCGGGCCATGAATGACGTGCTTCACTGAATTGTCACTTTAATTGAGTCTGACCTCAGGCAGGTGAGGTAATGAGACTGAGTCGTCACATCGACTCTACTAGTCTCTACTCTCCGACTCCCCTTGTGGTGGTGCTGGTCGTTGGGACTCCTGTGGGCCCTGGGTAAACCTCTAACTGAATCAACTAGTGAGATAAGATTATCTGTTTATGGAGTTGAGACAAGATTTTTTAATTCCCTGCAGAACTTTATAACTTGTTAGAGCACACATTTCAGGTTCAACCCTTCTAGTGGACTAGCAATAGTTTAGGTAATGTGAATAATACATGAATTGCCATTGTTTTATGTTCAACAATGCGTTTGTATGGCCGCAGCATGCACACGCTGGTCTGGGAGTGCTGGTGGACTGGCCAACAACCTTATGAATCGCACGTTTAGCACAACTATCAGTGCAACATTGCTGATGTATATATTGCACACTTTAGAATCTACAATAGAAAAGAACATTTGAAAACATCTGATTAAAACTTGGTGTCTCTTAACACTGCTGTAGTACTGTTTTTTTATAGATGTATTGGTATTGGCTATGTTGGCCTTCAGGATGTTTGAAGAATGAATGCTGAATATTTGTGAATTGATGACTGCCCAAGAGAAGATTAGATTTAATGTTTATAGCGGTGCTCTGTCCTCTTGTTGTGTGGGGCCCTATCTCGTATTTGGTTGAACTGGCCAACAAGACCGGAATGGCTGTATGAGGTGATGGGTGGGCATTTCCCAGGAGATTGGTAGGGTGGAGGGTGCAGTTTTGTAGCAGGTATAAAAGCACTACAAGTTTTCAGACAGCAATAAGTTTCAGGTTAACCCTGGTGATGTATTAATATACCTGCTGGAGAGAGGTGACGTTTGTCTAGTGGCACTTTTCACTTATCTAAGGTAGCACAGAGGGTTAACGTGCCTGCTGCAAAGAACCTGACGTGCGGTCTCAGAGTCAGGCTTGTGCCTGCTTTGTGGTATGGGTCTCTCTCGAGTGACTTACTTCAACACAGTATCCCAGTCTGAACAGGGCTGTCAGTGACTTGCTCAATTTAATTCATTCTTTGACTGAGTTAGACTGTCGCACCTCGGGCAGGCCGCAAGGTAGGTAATGTGAGAGTGAATTGTCACATTGACTTGACTAGAATCTCGACTCTGGCTCCTCCCATTGTGGTGTAGCCGGTCATTGACTCCTGCAAGCTGCGGGCCCCGGGCAAACCTCTAACCGAAGAAACAAGTAAGATAAGTATCTGCTTATGGAGTTGACATAAGATTTTCAAATGTCCTACAAGACTTCAGAAATGATTGTCAAAGACCACACATTTCAGGTTCAACCCTTCTAGTGGTTTAGCCATCGTTGAGGTAATGTGAATAACACATTAATTGCTATTGTTTTGTGTCTAATACTACATCCATATAGCCACAGCATGTGGACACCGGTCAGTGCTGGTGGACTGGTCAACAAAACATTGTCTGTTTTGACCACCACCAAGGCAAGTTTTCTTGGGAGGCTGTAAAGGTGGGGAGGCAGGTTTTGTAGCAGTGCAGCAGTTTTAAAAGCACTGCAAGGTTCCTTGTATATTCAGCAGCAGTTCGGCAACAATAACAATATCACATTAACTCTGATTTATTAATGTACCTGCTGGAGCCAGATGGGAGTTTTGTCTAGTGGAAGTTTTCATTTATCTAGGGTAGTGCAGAGGAATTAAAATGCCTGCTGCAAAGAACATTTACCATGCATATCAAAGAACAATATTATATCAGGATAGCTCAGTGAGCTATGAACTTCCATTCTAAGAACTGCATGGTACAGGCTAGAGAGTTATGCCCCTCCCGTCTTTCCATCCTGATGTTGCTAAAGGTTTGGGTAGAAATAAATTCTTATTATTAAAGTCAACCCTAACCATTGTGTTCTGAATCCAGCACTCGTAAAAAGTGCCTACCAGTAGGGATGACGCGAATCCTACACCTTGTAGTCTTCTTTGCCTTATGTAACATTTGCTATACACTGATTTACACTCATATAGTTCTTGTCACTGTATGTGTGTGATACATTTTGAAAATGTGGAAAGTTTTTTGCTTAAGGAGCAGTGATTAATGGAGTTATTTTTAAATGTGGTTGTAACATCTGTATTTGTAAAGCAAGCAGTTATGCCTTTGGGTACTCTGGCTGTTAGATAAGATGTTTGCTGGGAAGATATGTTCCACACAAGATTTCCTATTAGGTTCAGCCTTTAATTCTGATCTGCTTTCGAGGTGCCATGTTTGTTGAATAGTTTAAGCGTGGTGGGAAAGTACATACAAAGAAGGTGGAGCAGTGTCTGACAAAGGGTAGGGTGTTAAAAATGTACAGGTTAGAGTTCAATGTCATTCATTTAGAATGAATGCATGATGATGCAGAAAGTGAAATAATGCATGAGATGCATTAAATCCTAGAGGTGTGCTGCTCAATGACTAACGCTAGAATGCTTGCTAAATATTAGAGTGAAATGTACTTTCACTGAAAAGGAATGTGTATCATGCTACAATGGGATATACACTTTTTTGTATAAAATAGTACTTTCTTGGATTAATGGTTTAACAGCTCCCTGAGTATAAAACAAAAAAAAGTTTTAACCTCCCTAATTTTGGTTGTATTTTTCAGGCGTAGGCTAGGATTGATTTTGTTCTATATATTGAGGAAAAGAAATGCATTTGGCTGGTAGGAAAAAGGATCAACATAGGAGAAAAGTACACAGTTATATTTTTTCTGCAGCTCCCAGAGTCCAGGGCAGAAAGAGCCTACAGGTGTGTGGGTAGTGAGTGTCTCAGTTCGGCTAGAGGAGGCATGGCAATGAAAATGACACTGGGAATGCTAGCTGGTCACCTTTATCTAGCATGCACAGAGATTGTACATCTGAAAGGCAGTAAAAAGCAGGTTGTGCTTTGAGTCCATTAGGTAGGGTTGTGGAATATTGTACGTTAATTATGGAGTTAATGTAGCAAATGTTATCTTTGCATATTAGCACTGACATATTGG
The DNA here is from genome assembly GCF_964261635.1 of Lissotriton helveticus. Taxonomy (NCBI): domain Eukaryota; kingdom Metazoa; phylum Chordata; class Amphibia; order Caudata; family Salamandridae; genus Lissotriton; species Lissotriton helveticus. Next base: position 974,770,154 of record NC_136057.1, on the reverse strand, counting down.
GAGTAGCAGGACTTCTAGTGTAAATGCAAAGAGGAAAACAGGATATGGTCTGCTTCCCACAAACGTGAGCGTGGCATGAAAGGTTGGGTAAGTATGAGGGGTAGTCAATTCAATTCAAAATAGTCTTTATTCGATATATTTCAATCATGAAAGACATTCTACAATTAAAAGAAAGAATAATTGTTTGTTTGTTTTTTTGATACCCCACCCACAATCCCACAAAAAAACAGGTCCATGATGAGTTATTTCACATACACACATATAAAGAAAAGAAAAGAAAAGAGAAAACAAGGTAAAATAGATAACACACTATCTCATCCTATTTACATTTTTACAAGATCATAAGTTAAGCCTATTTTAAAAAGACATTTAAAAAGACATTTATAAAAACTGGTATAAAAACAATTTCATCAGTACCAAAATACAAATTGACAGTAACTAGAGTAATGTACATAGTTAATGCCTTATTAATGTAATATGCAGAATTAGTTAGCAACAATTAAATAGCAGCACATGATAACTTTCCCATAATTACTCCAAGCTAATTTTCCGTGTACGTATAATCCATGTCCAATGCAAAAATTTTGACATAGCTATGACTACCGGCTGGGATGTATTAGTTCTTAGGACCCTAACAGCCTCAATTGCGGTTTTTAAGCCCAGCTGGGCACAGATCGGTTTTAGCCATGTCCGTCTGGGGACGCAATATTCGGGGCAAGCAAACAACACATGGGCGATATTTTCATTTTGATCAGGGCAAAAGGGACACCTTAAGGTTTGGCTCTTATTCCATTTCCCCGTTAGGGCATTTAAAGGTAAAGTCCCCACCCTCAATTGATGGTACCTTTTCCTATCCCCTGGCACAGTAATCCAGTCCCAGTAAGGTTCTAGGGCAGGTGCATGCTTAAGTTCTAGAAAATCGTTTGTAAAAGATCGATCAATACGATTTCTAAAACACTTCATTTCAATCATGCTCAAGTATATATCCCGAAGTACCTTTTTTGGTGGAAATGCATTATTAACAGGATCATCCCAGAGGTGGGATAGTCCCATCGCCCTATAGATGCTTCTTACATCTCTTAACCAGATTATTTTACGCCCTTTATCCAGGGTTCGTATCTCTGAGAAGCCTTGAGCATACTGTGATAGCTCTGGAGTTACCCAGAGCCTTCTCCAGTAGGCTACTGATCTATATCTTGCCATATCCTCAAAGCTATGAAAGCCCAAATCATATTTTAGTGGTATTAGAGGTGATGACATTGGTAGCCCAGTAATGTTGCGAAGAAATCTATTCTGTGCCACGATCAACTTCGCAAGATTACTTGGCCCCCAGAGTTCGGCTCCATAGAGAACAGCCGCTCCTATCTTGGCATTGTAGATTTTCAAAACTGGTCGGATAGGTTTAGTCTGAGATGCAAAAAGTTCCTTAATAAGGGCTCCTGTTAGTTGGGCATGTCTTGTTACCAACTCATTAGTATGATGTTTCCAATCTAGGTTATGGGACAGATTAATTCCAAGATATTTGAAAACCTGGGTCTGTTCAAGCTGTACCCCATCCATAGTAACCTTCCCTCTAATGTGTCGTCGTTTGTGCAGAACCATAAATTTTGTTTTACTTGTATTGATTACAAGACCGTGATCTGCACAAAATAATTCAAAAACTCCAATTGCCCTCTGAAGTCCCTGTTGGGTCCTAGATATCAACAGGGTATCATCCGCAAACATCAGCAGGGGGATCAGCCTACCTGCCAACTTTGGGGCATCTGTTGATTGATGTTCAAAATATCTGATCACCCTGTTGATATATAGCGAGAAAAGCGTTGGAGCGAGCACGCAACCTTGGCGTACTCCCTTCTCAATAGGAAATTTATCAGTGACGCAGCCCTGTTGATTCCATCGCACTTGTGCGAAATTATTTTCATGCATTCTCATTAATAAGGACAAAATTTCATTAGGGATGCCCTGATCTCGGAGAATATTCCACAGCTTGTGGCGGGGGACGAGGTCGAAGGCCGATTTTAAATCGACAAAAGCAGCAAAGAGCATCCCCCCCCCAAGTATAACTACACGCCAGTAGATTAGGACAAATCTGAACACTTGATCTATGGTGCTTGTGTGGCTACGAAAACCTGCCTGCAGGGGAGACAAAATGTCCTGGTCATCTATCCACTCATGGATTCGGTGGAGTAGAAGTCTTGCAAGAACTTTCTGAATGCATGCGATCAGGCTAATGGGCCTATAGTTGCCTGGATCCGAGCATGCCCCCTTTTTAAAGATGGGGATGATCTCGGCTCCCTTCCAGGTCTCGGGAATAGGCGAGCCCTTTGCAATGGCGTTTACTAACAAGTGAATGTACGTAGCCCATACTTCTTTATCGTGCATAAAAAGGTCTGCTGGAACAGAGTCTAGGCCTGGTGCTCTGCCTTTGGGTATATCCCTTAAAATGTTTAAGACGTCAGTTTTACTAAATATTAGGTGGCTCCCCAAGATATCTTTGGGGGCCAAACACTCCTCTCCATCTAAGGGCTCAGCAGCAAACTGAGTCGCATAATGAGTTACCCACACTTCAGGTGAAACATGGTTCATGGGCTCTCCTCTTATTGCCCCCCTTCCCCATTTTACAATGTTCCAAAAGGGTGTCATGGATCTTTCCTCACTTGCTTTGAGAAGATCCCTCCAGTAGCCTTCCTCCCAGTCCCTTTTAGCACTTGTTTGGGCCTTTTTATACTCGACACGTGCATTCCTTATTTTATTAATGTCTTTTGTCTTCACAGCATCAGACAATACCTTGTATGCCCCCCTGCAGGTTTTATCGTACCACTGGTCCTCCTTTCTTACTGGCCTGCGTTTCTTCTTAGTCACTGTTTTGACAAAAAAAGATTTTAAGCTATTAAAAAAATTATCATGGATCCTGCTAGCTTCTGATGTATGAGTATCCATAGCGGTTATACTCTTTAGATCTCTGATAGCCTGAGTTGTTAAATCCCTCATAGCAATTATGCTTTCCTCATTGGCTGCACATGTTGCCCATTTGATGCGTCTATTGTCATTGGAAAGTTTAATTTGGACAGCTTCCATCGGAGTATCTTTAGCCAATACTCCAAACAAATTGAATGTCAGAATTAGTGGATCATGGTCACTTTCCACTCTTGGTTCTATCCACATATCAATGACACTGGACCAATTCTCTTTATTGACTAGAATGTAGTCAATACGACTTTGTGAGTTCCCATTGGAAAAAGTGGTGGCGCCCTGTTTATCAGAAACCACTCTACCATTGGTTGCCCGTAGCCCGGACTCGACACACAAAACTTTTAACTGCAATGCAGCCTCTGACCATTTTTTAATTGGTGGTAAGGAAAGCTGAGGGATATCCCAGATGTAATCCTCCTCTATCATGAGATCTACATCATGGGTGTCTAGGGGTTCAAAGCAACAATTAAAATCACCTCCAACAATAACATTTGCGTTGAAGCAATACTGTTTTAAAAGAGAATCTAACAACTCAACCGCCTCCGTGGGTTTGCCCCCTGGCATGCCCCTTGAGTAAATATTAAATATATAAAGGTCCTGACAGAATGATCGTTGTAACTTGACCACCAGTATATCAGGGCTATTAACATCTATATGTACGACTGAATAATCACTGCTTTGCTTTACCCATGTCACTAGACCACCTTTGGGTCTTCCCCTCTGGCTTGGTATGGCCGGGACAAAAAAGTGTGAATATCCTTCGACAGGATCTGGCTCAAGTTGCCAGGTTTCCTGGAGAAGGATTACATCCTTTGAATCCAGGAAAATTTGCCATGCCCGCGATGCTATCTTACTTCGCAAGCCTGCAATGTTCCAGGATGTTAGGGTAAGTTGGGCAGAGGCCTTGTCGTTGTTGGATTCGATGTTAGTTGACAAAACAGCCCTGTGCTCTTGAGTGGGATTGTGTACACCTATATTGTGTAAATTTACAGCCAGTTTTGGGGAAAAATTAACATTTAAATCACTTCCCATAACGTAATTAATACGACCAATAGGGTGAACATCATTACATTTATCACTTAAAACACCCTGTGTTCTGTTTCCATTTATCAAAATATCAGTTACAACAGAATTTGGCTGTACTTCCACTTCCCCCTCTGAATACTCTCCATTAGGAATAGGAACATCAGTGTGAGAATTGCTGCTACCCAGTCAATCACAAGCATCTAAACCTGATAACACTTCATATCTATTTCCTAGGACCATGCCCCAATCATTAAAAGGGGCCATTGGGCCTCTATTATTTCTCACAATTTCCCACATTGGGCCAGGAGTTTTTGGAAATGTTACATTCTGTTGCTCCCCATAAAAGAATTTTAAAGTGAGGGGAACAATAGGCCCGGCTCTTCTTTGTGGCGGAAAGATATGATTTAAGACATTGGGTAAAACAGCTGCATGGCAAAAAGTCACAATAACACAATCACCTCTAAACCGTTTGGGCCGATTCCCAATCCAAGCCACCCTTTTCACTGACTTAATTTCGCATGCAAGCTGATGTTTGCCACCTGGTCCCATATGCATGTTAGATGTTAGCCAGTGTAGTGCCTTACTAGACAGAGATGCTGGTGTTTCAGGCTGAGTGTCCGTTGGCGAGGGGACATTAGCGAGCACCAATACCACTGGCGATGCCTCTTCAATGAATTGAAGAGGATCTGGATCCTGACGCATTGCTGCCGGGATGTTTATTGTCATTGGTACACTATCTTTTGGCACAGTCTGGATGGTGGGATTTACCCCTTCTTGCGCTGGGCATTCAGGGAGTAATCGGTCAGGCTCTTTCTCTACAATACTCCTCTCCTTTATCTCTGCTGACTTTCCCATTTCTGACACCAAAGTAGATAAATTATCAACCCCATCTACAGTCTTTGATTGAAGGGCACCTATTCTTTTTAGTTCTGCATATAGTTTGTCAATCTTAGCGACTAGCGGCTTGATGATGGTTTTAGTTTTTAAATCGATGATGTCTGCTATTTTCTGCAGTAAGTCATCCTCATTGTAGCTATTGTCGTGATCACTTTTTTCTGGAATAATATTCTCTACCACTTCAGTGAATTTCGCCTTAGTTTTCCCCACAGGTGATGCTTTTTTCCTCCTGTTTCCTGATCGTAAGCTCGATCGTTTCTCCTGGACTCTTCTATGTCTTCTCGGGGGTAGAATTTCCTGTTCAGGAGATAAGGGATCATCGGATTTATGATCCACAGTTATATTATCAGTATCAGAGAAAACCTCTAGATCTGGATTTTCTATATTCGCTTCACCATCTAATATAACGATGTTGTGTTCGTCCATATCAGGATTAGAGTGGGCCATAATATCTATGAGATCGTTCGAGACATCTGGAGCTAAAGAGTTTGACTGATTGCTACATTGAGTCGGACTTTGAAGATGTAGGACCGGAGACTGACTTAGGCCCAATGACTGTCTTCTTTTGTCATTAATTTTACTGACGCCTTGGACCATGTAATTGTCTATTGTCTTAGTACTCAGTGTAGGCTGTTTTTTGGACATGTTTTTTGACATACAGGGTCTCGGAATTTGTTTCTTCCGACAGTAGAAAGTATTACTCGTTCACCTCTCCCAGGAGCTACCAAACAGGATACTATGCAGTAGCTGGTATATAACTCCACTTTACAAGTGGCTAGAATGGTAGATAGTAACAATGTTAATTCCTTACTTGTATATAGGCGTAGACGTAAGGGGGGTAGCCCAGTCCAGTCCCGGCCAGTCTAGGACTGTCTAAGACTGTCCCGCCCTTGTCCCGGGCTTCTCCCGCGCGCGACTCGCGTGTGCGAGAGGCGTTCCCTGCTGATAAGGCGCCTCCTGGCGCGTGGGCGTCGTCACACCCGCCGCGTCCACCCCCGGGGCAGCTGGGTGATGTAGTTCCCCAGCTGCTGCTGCACCGGGTGGATGGCGGTGGATGGCGGTATGGGCGCTAAAGCTGTGCGCTCTGGCCGTTTCCCTCACGGCGCGGTTCTAGCAGTTAGCAGGCGCTGGGCAGGGGTGAAGAAGAACAAAGCGAGTTGGCCGTTCCCCTCACGGCAAGTACTGCGGTGTCTGGTTGTCCAAAGAGCGCTTCGGCGCTCCCTGCTGATAAGGCGCCTCCTGGCGCGTGGGCGTCGTCACACCCGCCGCGTCCACCCCCGGGGCAGCTGGGTGATGTAGTTCCCCAGCTGCTGCTGCACCGGGTGGATGGCGGTGGATGGCGGTATGGGCGCTAAAGCTGTGCGCTCTGGCCGTTTCCCTCACGGCGCGGTTCTAGCAGTTAGCAGGCGCTGGGCAGGGGTGAAGAAGAACAAAGCGAGTTGGCCGTTCCCCTCACGGCAAGTACTGCGGTGTCTGGTTGTCCAAAGAGCGCTTCGGCGCTCCCTGCTGATAAGGCGCCTCCTGGCGCGTGGGCGTCGTCACACCCGCCGCGTCCACCCCCGGGGCAGCTGGGTGATGTAGTTCCCCAGCTGCTGCTGCACCGGGTGGATGGCGGTGGATGGCGGTATGGGCGCTAAAGCTGTGCGCTCTGGCCGTTTCCCTCACGGCGCGGTTCTAGCAGTTTAGCAGGCGCTGGGCAGGGGTGAAGAAGAACAAAGCGAGTTGGCCGTTCCCCTCACGGCAAGTACTGCGGTGTCTGGTTGTCCAAAGAGCGCTTCGGCGCTCCCTGCTGATAAGGCGCCTCCTGGCGCGTGGGCGTCGTCACACCCGCCGCGTCCACCCCCGGGGCAGCTGGGTGATGTAGTTCCCCAGCTGCTGCTGCACCGGGTGGATGGCGGTGGATGGCGGTATGGGCGCTAAAGCTGTGCGCTCTGGCCGTTTCCCTCACGGCGCGGTTCTAGCAGTTTAGCAGGCGCTGGGCAGGGGTGAAGAAGAACAAAGCGAGTTGGCCGTTCCCCTCACGGCAAGTACTGCGGTGTCTGGTTGTCTATTAACATATATATTTGTTTTGCTGATATCAGTAGCCTGTTATTTCTTTATTATAAAAACAATTTGAGAGCTAGAGCATACCTCTTAATTCACCCTGAATACGAGGGAGTTGTCACCCTTTGGCTCTTCCTCCATTTCAAAACATGGCAAATCCCACTATAAGATGCAATTGTTTGCCCTGAAAAAAGTATTTGGCCGAGCTCAGTTGACACCACTTTGTATCTACAGATTTCACTGGTGGTGTGCCCCAAAATAAGGAAACACTACCCTTGGACACTAGGGGGCACATGCATCAATATTGCATTTTGCGATTCCTTAATTGCGAAAAATAAGGAATCGCAATTAAGGAATTGCAAACTGCAATGCATCAAGAAATATCTAAAAAAAATAGCGATTTTTTAAAATTCCTTAATTGTGATTCTCTAATTGAGAATCGCAATTAAGGAATACCTCCCCATCCATTCCTATGGGCCTAGAGGCCCATAGGAACGAATGGAAAGACATTCTTAATTTGCAATTCACCATTAGAAATTCGCAAATTAAGAATGCAATTTCAAGGGTGCAGGGGTGTCCAAAGGACACCCTGTTGCACCCCTGAAATCTGCCTAGAAGTACATTTTGCACACACACATGCCCCAAGGGCATGTGTGTGTGTAAAATGGAACTTTGAAAAATGCACTTTAGTGCATTTTTCAAAGTTTTTGCAAATTACCATGAAGGTCAACTTCATGGTAATTTGCTCCCCTTATTTGCGAATTCGCAAATTTTTAAAGTTTGATGCATTGCATTTAAGGAATCTCAATTTGAGATTCCTTAAATGCAATCGCAATTTAAGAAATCGCAATTTTGCGATTTCTTAAATTGCGAAAATTACAAAAATGTTAATGCATCCCAAAAATTGGAATTGCATTCGCAAACGGCCGAATTTTGCGATTCGCACCATTTGCGAATGCAATTTCCATTGATGCATGTGCCCCTAGATGTATGATACTGTAACCATTGGCAGTCGGCATAGTTGTGTATACAATAATGTACAATGTTAACATACTGAAAATATCTGCAATAAAACAACTCATGTATACTGTTTATTAAAATAATTGCTGTGTAAAAAAAAATCACATGCATGTGTGAAAGGCTTTGTGTTTCTTCACTGTTATGTGCAGTCTGCCATGCCCTAACTTTTGGTGTATTATTGATATTTTAGCAGTAGAATTGCTGAGTTCAGCTGCAAACAAAGCAACACAGAAAAACATGTATTTTCCCTACTAGAAAACCCAAAGATCCAAAACAAAAATCAATACTGAATGTGTTCACAAAGTAAACGTGTACTGAAGACCCTCCTAACAGGTTATAATGGAGGCAAGAGAACAAAAGAGTTGTCTGCTGCTGCTCTAACAGTGATGGCATATGTTCACATTCTTACGACATCCCTCGAACATCTGTTTCTCCCTGTGCCGATGATAGCTCTGCCATTGTTGACATTAGTGATATTTCTTCACCTGCTGACAGTGCTGAGTGTCCATTTCACACTGAGGTTGAAGATTAATCTTCTTATGTTGGCAGCTTAGACAGAACTTCCCTAGATGGCCTTGCTGAGTGGTCATCCTGTGATGACAATCCAGCCAGCTCTTTTTTTTGGGAGTGACATAACAGAGGCATCTCGATTCAAAGAAACTAGTTGACATATTTTTAGAGAATGAGTTCCATACGCCCGTCCTTTCCATCATTCAGAGAAACAGCCTCACACTTTGTATTCTATTTAATCTTTTCATGAAGGCAATCAAGCAGCATCAGTACTGCTGTGACCAGTGCAGCACCAAGTGAATATTTAAACCATGTTATACCCTGCCAGCCACTTATCTTCCTTGATTTTCAGTTGCATTGAGGTATATGCCACTTGAAGACAGCCTTCTCCTGATGGCCAGGAAAACAGTTACTCATCAATTGGTCTCCCTTCCCCTTGAGACCTATACCACGTGAAGAAATCTCAATCATTTAGGGAATTTTGGAGCACGCTACTCACCCATGAGGGTCTAAAGGGAGTGTGGGGGTTTGCAGCTCCGATTCAGGTGAAGAGCCAGGTCTTGGGGCTCTTCCTGAAGGTGTGCAAATCTGCCGGTAAAATCTCAGAAGCCAGGACCCTATGCAGGGTCAAGAAGACAGAAGCTATCACGCTTCCAAACAATATTGGCCTTCTTCTGATGAGTAGACAAGCAACAGCTAATTCCCAGTCAGTCTCTTCTCACCTTGAGGCATATGACACCTGAAGGTATCCGCCAGTGATGAAGAAGTCAGTAACCTATGCAGGGGCTTACAGACCTCAGTTGTCATGCATCCAAGCATATCCACCTCCTCGATATTGTAAGGGAAGCAACTGCTGCTCTCCAGTCAATCTGTTTTCAGCTTGAACCATTTGCTGTCCAAAAACATCAGCCAGTAATCACAAAAAGAAAGTATCTTCTGCAGGGGTAAGAAGATCGCATCTGCCATGTTGTATTGGCATTCTCCTGTTGTCAGGGCATAGAACAGTTACTCCTTAGACTCTATGCCCCTTGAGGCCTATGCCACCTGAAGATATCAGCCAGTGATCGCAGAAGTCAGTAACCTGTGCAGGGGCAAGAAGAGAGTAGCCACAAAGCTTTTCAGCACTATTGGCAAAGAAAACAACGAGGTATCCATTTGGTTTCTGTCTGTCACAGTGTGCATGCAGCCTCGTCAGTTTGTCATATGTGGAACTATGGGGACAGTATTAAAAGCACTGTTAGCCACTTTGATTTCCTGCAGCCAAGCACTTGTCCTCCTATTTGCTTTCTCATCAAGACTGGCAATTATCAGTACAACAACTATTCTTTGTACCAACCAGTATCCTATTCAGAGATCGGTATACCATATATGTGGCACTGTCAGCCTATTCTGGATTTCATATTAGCTGAGCATCAACTTACCCTTAAGTCAGTCTCTAAATAGGAGAATGCCCCAATCATCACTGGAACCATTTGCTCGTCATACCAGCAGATAGAATTCTAGATGGGAATATGTAAACTGTTGGCCTCTTTTTATCTGCCCAGTAGCATCCCTTCTTCTTAGTAATGCAGTATCAACATGACAGCCAGTATCTTCATCCATGTGAGTAAAATCTGCCCACATTTTTTAAACACGCTAATGCAAAACACACATATTATTGAGCAACACAAGTACTGTACCAGTGATGTGCATGTTTTCTGCAGAAGACATTAATTATCATAAACCTGAAAAGGTTCAATGGCTCCACAGATTTAGAAGTATGGTTGCTGGGAGAGCTCGAATTGCATTAATAGCACTGTTACTTGCGTTCCAGGACTGAGACTTTATTACGTGGTACTCTTAGTTTTTAAAACAAATGATAAAGTGAACTTTTTTTGAACTTTACAAGTCCATCAACCTTCCTATTTTATAAGTTATTTGATATTGATAAAGGCTGATTTCAACTTGACTAGAGCATTTTCCATTGGTGTTTACTATTTGATATGTTCTTAACCAAGTCTCTTACTTAGATATCTGGAGATAGTACCTGAAACAATGTATGTATCTGCATTTTCAATAGGATTGAAAGTATGTCTGTTAATAGGGTACTTCGTTTGTATCTGTAGAGATTTTCCAGCCTCTGTGTATGATGTAAGTAACCAAAGGTTCGATTTATCACTCCCTGTGATAGCACTGAGCCAAAGCTCATGCAATGTCGCTTCCTTTGATTTCATGAGGTTCAAAGGTCACGGGATGTCACTTCCTGTGTGTGGGAAATTAGCCCTTTTTGACATGGTCACCCCCACGTTTTGCCAGGTAATGATGTGATTTTGACTGGAAGTGCACTGGGTTCATGCTAAGGAGGTCCCTAGTGCCAGAGTTCTTTCCCAAAACTGTACAATTGTTTACCCAACTGGCAAAACCTTTAGACCTGCAATCCCCTAATAAAAGGTACCCCTGATACATAGGGCCCGAGGTACTAAAGAGGGTCCCTGAGAGAAGCAGCACAGATTGTTGCACCCTAAGGGACCTCTCACCAAGCACATACAGGGCTGCAGTTGCAGGCTGCATGTTGTTGTGCAGACAAAAGTGAAAAACGAACATGTCACACATCCTTGTGTGCCATGTCCTCTAACACTGCATGCAAAATTTGTAAGTCACCCCTAGAAAAGGCCTGACAGTCCTAAGGGAGGGTGCTAAATATTACATGTGAAGGCATACCTGCATGAGCAGATATGCCCATGTGCTGGTCTATCCTATTACTGCCAGTGCAAGTGAACTGGGAAACCATTTTAAAACATGTGACAACAAGAGTTCCCCAGCTACATGATGGCTTCACTGAAAACAGGGATGTTTGGAATCAAACATCTCATATTGATGAACCCACACTGATTCCAGTGATGGATTTACCAATACATGCATCTACAGGGCACCTTAGAGGTGCCCCCTTAAAACCTACCAGCCACTGGTGTACTGCCTGACTGGTTTCTGCCTGTCAGCCACTGAGACACTGTTCTGACTGCCTAGGGTGAGAGCCTTTGTTCTCAGGAGAACCAGAACAAAAGCCTGTTCGGGAAGAGGGTGTAACACCCCTTCCCACAGGATGACCTGCTGAGTATCCTTTCCAGGCTGTCAAGCTTCCAAACGCTACCTCCTTTGGAATTAGTCTGGCTCCCCTATCAGGAGAGAAAGCTACCCCTCTTTGTCCAGGCCCCCAGGCACCAGGACAGGTGGGAAAATTAGCTAGTCAGGTAGGCGTGCCACCCCTAAGGTGGGCTACACTGAGGTGGGCAGGGTTTTACAGAAGTAGCCATCTTTATGATGGCATACTTGGGAATTCTGGGACAGGGTTATGCCCACTTCCCAAAAGAGGTGGTCATGTAGGGGGCATAGTGCCCCCCAAGGGTCAGTAGCACATTGGCTACTACCCTACACTCCCCTAATGCCCTTAAACCCAGTATTCAGGAAAGTCTCTGGCACTAGAGAAAGAAATCCTAATGACCTAAGAATAGAGAGGACACCAAAGAGCTATAAAAGCAGAGGGGAAAGAAGAAGTAGCTGACCTGGTACCAGTCCCACTGGGCTGTCTGCATCCCTCATTGAATTCAGAGCCAAAGTCAACTCGGCCTGCAGCTGTTGACTCCAGAAACTTGGGAGGATTGCCTGCCATTGATAAAGAACCAAGACTTCCCCGTGGAACAGTGGAACTGTTCCCTGCATCTCGTAGCAACTAAAAAAAAGGTCTCAAATGCCACCGGAACCACCAAAACCCAACACTTGAAGCCACCACTGCACCCGTCGCTCCAAGCCGAAATAGGCCAGTGGTGCCAAAAGGTCCTCCATAACCCACGTCCATCATGGTTTCACCCCTCGTGGACCCTCCAACATCACCTATAGCCTCTGCACACAGGCACCCTCTGCAATGACTGCTCTGGTAAGAAAAAACCCAACGTCTACGGACACCTCTGCACATGTCGCACCTGGGTTATGGGGTGGCCCCGTCCATCATGAGGCCTGAGCCCCCTGCCCCCTCCCCCGCTGCTTCAGCCCGACTGGCCTAGCCAGAGCCTCTTTTCACAGAGACCGATCTCCATAGAATAACATTTGGCTCCCGACACTGTTTTGCACCGAGCCGCCCTCAGGCCGCTTGTGGTGTAGTGTTGATAATCTGGAGATTGGTCTCGTAAGTCGTGGTATTATACCTGTTTGCCAAATTTTTGCTTCCATCCAGAACATTACAGAACTCAAAAATTGCCATGTGTTCACTTCTTGAACTAAAAATAATTCATATTTAAAAAGTTACTAACCTAAATGATTTTTCTCTGATGCCTAAACATATATGTAGATGCCTGCTATTTTAATAAATTGGTGTGGATCTCCTTCTTGAGTCGTGTGTATTATTTATTTATCATTGTGTGTATTTGCAGATGTCTTGCACTCCTCTCGGTTAAGCCTAAGGCTGCTCGACCACAGTACCCATAGTAGAGCACCTTGGGATAGCTAGATCAAACCCATGTCCACTTATAAGGAAAACCCTGGACTCTTTACTAGGTATAGCAGATGAGTGATATATCATGTAAAGAACCAAATCTCAACTGTGATGTCAATATTGTCAAATGCCCTGCAATGTCACTTCCTGTGACATCATCGGGGTAGGTCAAAGGGCAGGTGATGTAACCCTGTCAAAGTTTGTGTGATGTCACTTCCTGTGACATCAGGTAGGGTCACAAGGCATGTGATGTCACTTAAGCTTCCCCTGGCATTTTAATGAATTGACATCCATGTGAATCGATCCTTTAGCCCTGCCCACTCACCCACCCGCAAAGCAGCAGGCAGCAGAACTAAAATGATAATGACGCAAAGTTATTATCCTTTCAGGTTTCTGCTTCCCACTGCTTAAAAGCAGTGGGGCGACTCTCCTGGCATTGTGGTTATTGCATAACTTTAAGAAGAGTCTGAAGCTGGGAGGCTCAGGGGTTAAACTGGCCTATAGGGCAATTGGGCTGTTCCTGATGGACTGGTCTGATAAACCACTAAGTGTGCTGGTTTTTTGGCAGTTGTAGGTTGGCCTGGTTTTGCCATTAATTTACCCGATATGACCAGATTTGTAGCTATCTGCTTCACTAATGGGGGCCACTTTTATTTTAGTGCTCAGGACTATGTTTTGTCCCAGTGGGAACCTGGGATAAACGCGACCAACAAGCACTTATGGAACAAGCGTCTCTAAACTAACTTTCATTCAGAGGGTGTCATCCTCTGTGGCCTTCTCTTCGTATCCTACAAAAATGCCTCCCATTTATTGAGATCACCTGGCTGTAAACCTTTGCACTCCCGTACTCAATAAATATTACGTTTGAATTGATGTCAGTGGGACCACCCTTCAGGATTATTTAACCACAGAAGGTTGGAGATATGAAGGGCATTCCACCAGAGATGGTGCATCAAAAGACAGGGAGACCACCCTTGAACAGGCCATTATTGCACCTTGTGGATTAGTTGGATCAAGGAGAAGTTCCCAAAAGAAACTGAGTGTAAATCCCCTGCTGGGTAGTAGTGAGGTCTTTCCATTCCCTGATTACCTGCTATCTCCATTGTTTAGCCTTTACCCGTATATATTTAGCAACTGTTGTTTTGTTTGGTGCCTCATGAGTGAAGGTGTGGGTAGCAAGAAACTGACAGATTTATCTGAAGGAACAAACATTGTAGGAAACTGGCTCTGTATATACTATACCAAAGTGAGGTATAGTGTGCACAGAGTCCAGTGGAACCCCAAAGGTAGGCAGGGGTAAAATTAGATAGAATCTTACTATTTGTGGTAGTGTGGTCGAGCAGTAAGGCAGTATCAGAGGACAGTGTTAAGTATTTGTACACAGTCAGCAAATGAATTCAAACCCTCAAAGTCTGAACTTCAGACCAATTGTTTTTGTATAAAAATATTCTTTTAGGTATTTTATTTTTAGAACCAAGCAAGCCTGGCACAGGTAAGCAATAAATACTTTACAGTAATAAATGCTGAATGTTATACACTTGTATTGCAATTGTAAATGTACTTTGGTTTGACGTACAGTATTGTTTCAGAGAAATGCAATGTACATAGACTTCAATGGGATTTTCAGTAAAATAGCAGGTGAGTTAGTTTTGGATTACTTGTCTTACCCAGTGCTGTATGCCTGGATGCAGCAATGGGACATTTCCTGTAAACAGGTGAGTAAAAGCATTTTTGTTAAATCGTACAATTTGAAAGAATTTCTTTAGGTTTCAAAACTCCACACTTAAAAACTTTTTCAGGAAAAACAGTCAATGTTATCCTATGGAGGAAAATAGTGATATCGGTTTTTAGGTAAGTATTTGGTATTGGGAGTTGAGGTTCTGGGGGTAGACTCAGGAGTCCTCCAGGGTCAAGGAGGCACTCTTGTTACAACCTCAGCGACACTAGGGCGGCCGGGTGCAGAGTGCTGAGGCCCAATGTTATCCAACAGGGGATAGAATGCCTCCGGCTGGTAGCTGCTGGCGACAGGCCACTGGGTTGTGGGAGCAAAGCTCCTCGACTTTAGCTCAGGGCAAATGGGGAAACAAATTAGCACAGAAGGTGCACCCTCAGCGGCACTGGGGCGGCCGGGTGCAGGGTGCTGTATCGACATCAGATGCCCTGTTGTTTCCAATAGAGAACCTCCGGTTTCCAAAAGCACTGCAGGTAGGGAGACGAAGGACTTCTGGTTGCGACCACCCCTTTGAGAGGCAAGTTGGGAAGTTAGGGGTTGGTTAGGCAGCATTGGTTTGGGCACACAAGCCTGTGGGGCGGGCGTCAAGTGCAGGGGTGCCTTTTGGGGTCAGATCTTCTTACCAGCTCCTGGTCGCGGTTAGGGGAGCCTTCTGGATTTAGACTGCAGCCATCGGCTGGAGGCTTGAGGCAGGTCTGGGGTCGCCGGATCTCGGTTCAGGATCGCAGGGGGGACATCCTCGTGGTGTTTGCCCACTCGAGCTCGGGCCGTGGACGGCGGGTGCAGAGTGGGGCGGATTTGCGGTTTCTGGGTGCTGCCAGAGGTTGCAGATGAACGAATCCGGTGTTCACGGGAGAAGCAGTCTTTGGAAGTGAAGGCAGTCAGGTCTTCCAGGGTTTTTGAGGTTGCTTGCTGCAGGACACACCAGGATTTTGCAGGAAAAGGTTCGAGGGGGAGACAGGCCGGTAGGGCAGGGGCCAAGTCAGTGGGCGTTTTCCTCTTGTTAGCTGCTGCACAGCTGTTTGGTACTTCTTCTTCTTTTCTTCTTTTTTCTTGTCACCCAGAGTTATGCAGGCCATAGCCCCTGACATGGTAAAACTACTCAATGTCTTCTTAAGTTCCTCCATGAAGTTGGGAATAATTCCTGATGACTTAAAAAAAGCCATAGTGCTAACGCTATTAAAATAAACCCGGTGGCAACCCAGGGGTACTAAAGAACTACCACCCCATCTCTCTTTTTCATTATTGTGCGAAACTCCTTGAATCTCATGTTGCCCAGGAACTTAGCACTTATTTGTATAACCCTCAGTTCTTCGACCCTCAGCAAGTAGGCTTTCGTCCTAAACTGAACCTGTGATACTATCGGTGATTGATGACCTTGAGAAGGACTTGGAAATTGTCACTATTTTGGCATTAGTTTTGCATGGTCTGTCCGCAGCCTTTGAAACGATGGACCATACTATCTTGCTCCGCAATGCAAGGGCTGCAGGTATCTCTGAGATGATACAGGATAGCCTCGTTTCTGAATAACTGAATTTTGTCAGTACAGTTGACCTCATTTAGGGCAAAGGAGGTTAAAGATGGTTGCGGGATTCCTTACGGTTCGGCCCTCTCGCTTCATTTATTAAACATTTACATTCAACCCCTGATAAAGGAACAAACTAATAGAGGGTGTTGAATTTTGAATTCTGCAGACGACTCAGATCTCAGACTGTCTTTAATGGTCAAGTCAGTCTCTATTTCTAGACATGATGCACTTTTTAAGTAGTGGATGAGGAGTAATTATCTAAAGTTGAATGCTGGGAAAACCGAAATAGTTGTTTTAATGGGAGTTCTGCGTGCTAGTCCAATCTTTACTGGCCCAGTGAAATGGGACCATTACTGGTACCCAAGCCAGAAGCAAAAAGTTTAGGATAGTTGACCGACAGCGTTCATTAAGTCCACATATCAATGCTCTGGTTTCAAAATGTGTTTTTATTCCTCGAACCATCAACAACCTACAACTGTTTATTTATGTTGCAGAGATGAGGATTTTTATGAAGCTGTCATGAGCTGGAGATTGGATCATGCAAATAGCACTTATCGTGGCCTCCCAAATTGCGACAAGGCTACAACTGCTTCAGAACTCAGTGGCAAGGTTGGTGCTCAAAGCCCCTCGCAGATAACACACCTGACTCCTTCTGAAACGACTCCATTGATTACCAGTGAAGGAAAGTATTCAGCCTAAAGCTTGCTGGTTAGTCTTCAAGGCTCTGCATGGCCGCGGATTTCTTGACCAGTCCAATCTCCTGGAGGTTCTAAAATTGTACAAATAAAGTGTTGAAAGTCGATGGTTCTTGGTGCTAGCCTTGACTGCATGAAACTCCATGGAACTCCCTCCCACTGCATATTCGACCCCTCTCTGAAGTGAAAGCTTTCAGAATTGCTTTAAAAACCCCTGAGGTTGGCTCACACTTCAGTGTTTTCATCTCTCTCAAGTATTGTTAGTGCCATGGCACTCTTGGGTGAATGAGCGCTATATAAATACTGGATGACATAAAGAATAACGCTCACACAATATTATTGAACCGTAAACATATTTGCAAAACAATAGCCGTGCATTGGTTTTGTTACTGCTGAGTGTTGTTTTCATTTTTGGGTTTGTCATACCCTGATCCCGTCTCTAGGGTATCCATATGATTGAAATATTCTCAATTCTCTCTTTCCCCTCCTCGGATCCTTCATGTATTCACTGGCTTGTAAATATGTTATTTTATCCTCAGCTGGTCTATGCTGCTTTTCAAGTTTCTCCCCCAAACATAACTTGCCCTGTTGACATCCTTCCAAGCAGGTGGTCAGAACAGATCAACCATTTAGCCACTCACCCTTCGTGTCCTGAGCAGGTATCTCACCACTGGTCTCCTCTTGAGTTCACAGTGATGCCAACTCTGCCTTTTAGGGTTTATTTCGTCTCTCCTAAGCTCATTTACATTGTTGTGACTGGGTTGAATTGTGCACATGGTCACTCTGGTGATGGTGCCATGATTTTAAAAACTCATTGCCACACTCCTCCCTCTGTCCCAGGAATAACATGTCCCTTGTGCTACCAAAGCTTCTAAGGGCCCCCACAACTCATTACTTAATATTCATATTTATGGTCCTGGGAAGCCTTTTGTTTTCTCTCATTTACCTCTGAATCCCAGCCCCTAATGAAACATTTGATTCATGAAACCTACCTTTCACCCCCTAGCCCTAGATAGCATCGGGGACCTGTTCCCTAATGGGCATGTATTTTCCCGTACAGAGGACACCCGATTCTCGACAGCTACCTCCATGGACTACTTTGTTCTGGCCTGTATGCAGGGGGCTCTTATAGACGCTATTCCCACTTATCTCCTTGCACCAAAGGAATTCACACCGCTCACACTAGTAGTCACAGACCGTAGTGGAGAGCACATTTAGGGCCAAATGTAGGTGGCAAATTACCGGTCGGTAAAGGCCGAATTCGGCCGTTACCGACCGGTAATTGGATTTTGAGATGTAGGGCATGCATTTACAGAATCGGTATTTTACCGATTCTGTATTTACCGATTCGGTAAAATTACCGAATCGGTTGCGTACAAACCAAACTTATTTCATGTAACCACAGACATAAATTACTCCCTTTTAAAGTCCTAAGAAGAGCCTATGTCACGCTACATCAGATGGTCCGTATAAACAGCGCCAGGTTCGAGCTGTGCCCCCCCAAGTGTAACTTACATGTGGCCTCCTTTGCGCATATGACATGGACATGTAATACAATAGCTTCCTATTGGCAAGATATTTTTAGGGAAGTGCAACCGATGACCGATTACAACTGAACCGCTCCCTATTGTTAGCCTTAGATTCCCAAGAGCAGCCGGAGATTTGTAGCAATGGCAATGCTCCTGGCAAAGCGCGAAATAGTTCTGCGCTGTGGCAATAGACAGAAATCCATGGTAAAAGGCTGGATCAAAAGTATGACATACTGTGACACCACAAGTGAACTGTACGCAGAACTCCGGCCCCCGACATCGCGCCCTAAGGATATGCGGCAACCACTGAGGGAATACTTAAGACAACAAGAGGAACACGACACACAATCTAATCAGGAGGGGAGAGCTACACAACACTGTACATAACCCCAAACAACTTTTATAAATGTGATGCAACAGCGCACCGCACAATGTGCAGTGTGGTGGGTATTGAGGCACGGCAGAGGAAGAACAGCACAACAGGGATGACATGTAATATATGCAATGTACAGTGATTAGATAAATGAGCCAAAGTGGTAATTACTTATGTTTGTGGCATTTGATATGTAACTGTGGCTTTATGGTTCAAAAATTATAAATAAAATAAAAAAATAAAAAACATTTCATTCATGATTGTGAGAAATACAGACCTGTTTTTTTTAAACACAAGCTCCCCCTGGTATGCATCTTGGTGGCCCTCAGAACTCGGGCCTACTCCTACCCCCACTGACCATGCTAGGAACCTAGGCATCATTCTGGACAACAAGCTAACGATGACAACTCAAGTCAACACCGCCTCATCCTTCTGCTGCTTCATCCTCCACATGCTTCAGAAGATATTCAAAGGGCCACCCCAAAGCTCAAGATGCACCATCATTCTGGCCCTCATCTCCATCCGACTGGTGATGCTCTCTATGCAGAGACCCCAGCTCACCTCATCTGACCTCGGACCATACAGAATGCTGCAGCCAGACTTGTCCTGGATCTCCTTAGACAAACCCACATCACCCTCAGTGGCTTCCTGTGCAGAACATATGCCAGATCAAGCTTCTGACCCATGCATATAAGGCCCTACTCAAAGGCGGACCTGCCTACTTGAGCCACCGCCGGAACTTCCATCAGCCCACCAGACACCTCTGCTCAGTGTCCCTTTCTCTAATCCTCGCCCCCCCCATCCGACGTAACAGATGCAGAGGTCGCTCCTTCTCCTACATAGCAGCGAAGACATGGAGCAAGCTACCCTTTAATCTACAGACCTCCCCATTTCTTCTTCAGTTCTGAAAGACCCAGAATAAAATGGCTGTTAGCACCTGGATACCCTAATGGGTGACAATGATTGATTGATAGATAGACCAGGAAGGAGGGGGGTCTCTGTCCCTATATTGGTACTAGGGTACCCTGGGTTCCTTTGGGCCAACGAGCAGCATCCCTGAGCTTCACACTTGTTTATCTAGCCACATTTGCTGATAGCTAATGAGTGTTCATCAGATCTGAGTCATGATCCTCTGGAATGAAATTTTATATAAAATACCTTACTTTCAGTTTCTCATTAAAGTATATATACTTAGGGCCCGATTCACTATGAGCGTCCGCCAGGGGCTGCTCCTATAGATGGGCGGAGGAGCATCGCCCCACTTGCTTTCTCGCAGTGCTAGAAGCAGTAAACATAAAATGGTATTCCATTTTATGCTACTCCTTCTCGCAGTATGAGAAAGCAGAAGGGTTTGGTTGGGGGTGGGCATTTTTGCAACAGGGCAGGGGAGGAATGGCTAGCCCAATGTTGCGGGCCCTGACCATTTGGTCGGCCCTCCGGGGCCGACCAAACCAGTCATGTGCACTCTGCCATTTTCTCCATTTAGGCTGCATGCAGCCTCAATAGAGAAAACGGCCTCCCCATAGACACCTGTGCGGTCGGTGTCCCAACCAATCACAACGCTGCCATTGCAGCTTTGTGATTGGCTTAGGGGAGGGAAGGGAGGCTGCCTGCTTCCTGCGGCTGCGAGGAGCAGAGACGATGCGGGACCGGATATGACGGCTAAGGTAAGTTTTAAAAAAATATGTATAATTAAAATTAAAACAACACCCACCTACCCAACCCCCTCCTCCTGCCCCCCACCCACATGTCATGCCGGCCGCGACTGGCCTCTGCACTCATGGCGGAAGGCCCACACTCATGTGGGACCTCCGCATTGCAGTTTCTCATTGCAGAGGTGCCGGGTCACGACTGCGTGCCTCTGCCATGAGTGTGGAGGCCCTTTGTGAATCGGGCCCAATATCTTTTTTAGAGTCTCTGCTCTTCCTGTCATGAAAACTCCCTCTTAAAATGCACAATGGGTGATAGGCGGTAACGTTGTTATGGCTTTACATATCAGTCAGTGAGTAAAACTCTCATCACACCAGGATAGGTGTATGTCATTTTATTTATTTAAATAATACATATGCTTGGTCCTGAATGTTAGTGTAGACTTTTTGGAAAAATGTTATGTGCTTCATTCATAAAGTCCTGAATATAACATATGTCCTGGGTTTTCTTACAAGATTTGCTATTGATCACGGATTTCATCATAGTCCATTGTGGTATTCATTTCTTCCATTTAATCTTAAACCTGGGCATGAACTGATACCAAAGTTACCTGGTGATCAGTCCCATGAAGGAAAACTTGGGTACTAAGGGTGATCTAGGAAACTGCAACTTTCTGACATTCTGGCAAGGCCATACTGTGTATTGTAAACCTATTCAGACTCACACTTGTCGTGACATTCTATCCACAATAAAAAAAATGGAGGCTGATAGATAACTAACATGACTATTCATTTGTGCTGTGATTCTCACAAATTGTGTGTGTCCTTTAACTGGAGTTGTTTAAGTTCCAACAAGCTTTAAACAAACTTTAGCCAGTACATCATTTTTTTTTATTTTTTTAAATTCTTTTATTGTTGTATCAGAAGGATCACACATACAAAGGATCAGCACACGGTAGAGCGTCAACATTCCACTCTAGCCGACAGCCACGCAACTTTTCTGATGTTGTGAGACATAGTATTCCTTATTAGAACCTTTGCTTTCGAAACAATCACAGAAAAGAAAACAATAAACTAGAAACGTCCCGTAACACAGCAGGTCTCCACCCCCACCCCCCTAACGTCTCCCTCCCGGTCTCCACTCCCCCCGCTCAGGTGTTCCTGGCCGTCCCCAGCATAGGAACTGGGCAGTTCAGTATATAGTGACCAAGCACACAATCCCACCGTTTAGGCTATCCCGACCAAGGTTCCACAGGCTGCACAATACCAGTCCACAATGTCTTATTCCAACCCGTGGTAGCCAGTACATCATTATCTACAGCTTTAGACTGGCTCCTAGTTGACAAAGATATATTATGCCCATAGTCGATTCCTGTTGTAATGCACAAGATTTCACCAAAGTTTTCCGAACTGGAGAAAAATTGAAGTTCACCTCACATAAAGTTTTGATGGGAGTACCAAGTATCTCACAGGGATTTCTTTTACTTCTTTAATGCTCTTTGATGTAACGCATGGTGCATGTTGGATATGGGCTTTAATTAAGTAAATTAGTCTTTATGAAAAGAAGAACAATGAATCAAACTTCCTGGTAATAAACTGCTGGAGTAACCCTTAGACTTCTTCTTTTACACCAAACCACTGCCATCTTGAAAAAAGCAAGAACAGCGTGCAAGATTGGGATTTGTAGTAAGGGCAAAAGTGAAGGTTCAGTGCATTTGTGAAATGGAAAATGTTGTGTGGTCCAGGGGTGGCATATATTTTCATCAAGTTGGAAGGCCCATGGAAAGTACCCCTCCTTGTTTATGTGGATGTAAAAATAAAAAGGTGCAGGCCATTGGGGGTAGGATAAGCTTTGAGTCGGGTGGAGCGCCATCAGTCCTTTTGCTTCTATGACATAATAGCGACCACAAGAATATTGCAATAGTAAAAACATCATGGTCAAAAATAATGCATACAGTAATTATGAATATAATTATAACATAAATAAACAAATAAATGCATAAATATAAAATACAATTATATTATAACTAATTTAGATTTCATTAAAAGCAACATGAAAATAAATGTTATTAGTAATATATAAAACTAATAGCATTTGATTATTAAACAATTATGAATAAATGTGGGAAATGAATAACTAAACTATTAATCAAAAATGAAACCACACAAAAATGACACATAAACAACGTTTTATAGTTTACATCTTTTTATTGTTTTCATCCGAGTTTCAACATAGTCCCACCTACAGCCACAGTCTGGTGGGGAGCTAAAAATACTGTAGCAGAGGCAATTTACAAAACCTACAGCACAAACAACCTAACTAACTCTCCCTCCCCGTCACCCTTCTGGTATTTATAATAAGATAGAATAATTTGCACCATTGGTCATGTTAAAAGCCAATACAGAGTGCACTTCGATTCTCTCTCACTGCTGGAAACTATGGAGTGATGTTGACAGCCCGAACTTTAGTGCTGCAATGAGTGAGATGAACCACTCTCAGGTACTTGTGGCACATTAGTTCCTAAGTTCCTGTAGTTGGGAGTCTATGTAAGACCCCCATGCTTTCTCAAATTTGTTCTATCTTCCCTCAACATTTGATGAGTCTCTCTATCCCAAGGAGTTGCCACAATCTGCTCCATTTTCCAGGACGGGCTTCCTCCCCAATAATAATAATAATAATAATTTCTTTATTCGGAATTTCAGTATTAGAAATCCATAAAAACAGTGTTAATACATAAAAAAGAATTTTTAAACATGAATTTTTACAGTGAAAAATAGTTTCTTAAACCATTACTTTACAGATTTTTTCTATGTCTGTATATACATTTTAAAAAGTTAAGAACATGGTAGCAGGTAATTTCAGTATCCAAGAGCTGTAAACTCAACATAGCAGGACGACATTGCCTAAATCCCCAAGATTTTAGTAGAGTCAATAACCAAAGTTTGCGATGTTCATGATAAAATTTGCAAAACAAGACTGTGTGTAAAGTAGTTTGTGATGATTTTTCATCGCAAGGACACAGAGGTAAAGTCGTATCCCAAGCGTTTGCTACTGGGAATGCTACTAGCCTGTGGAATAGATTTAATCGGAATCTTACCAGGAGGAAGCGATCAAAAGTACTGTTTTCAAGATTTAGGTAAGGCTGGATGGAAAGTGTAGATTGAACCATTACAGCATGTTGGACCGACGGTTTTCCTGCTTCAGTTTGTAGTCTCAGATTTTGCAAATGTTCCAGGGCTAGTGTTTGTAGTTGTTTTTTGGAGAGTTCACTAATTTTTTCGGGAGTTAAATAATATTTTTCAGCCCCAAGGTCAATAAAAAAGTTCCTGATGTAAGCTAACCACTTTATTTTTAGCGCGTGGTCCAGTGTCACGGCATCTGCCACTATTGTCTTAGTAAGGGCATTTTTTTCTGAGATCCAGATACGGCGCCATAGGAGTAGCGGTTGTATTCTTGCCAAGTCCTCGATGTATGGGACGCCTAGTTCAACATGACATGCATACGTAGAGGATCGCTTTGGGGCCATTAAAAGGAACCTCAGAAAATTATTTTCAGCAATTTGCAGGGAAGAAACATCCATATGCCCCCATACACTAGCTCCATATAGTGCTGTTGATTGGCACTTCGCTCTGTAAATGGCTAGTAATTCCAGGGGCGGTAGTTTTCCCAGTTTTTGTGAAAATGATACCAAAGCCGCTATTGCTCTCTTGAAGCAATGTTTCCTTGCTTCCACTGCCTTTTTCCAGGACAATTTGTTGTCTATTGTAATACCCAGGTAACAGTATTCAGTTGCAAACTCTATTTTTTGATTATTGAGGATTAAATCTTTAGGGTGTTTTCTCCCAGCACCTGCTGTCATCACAAAAGTTTTTTTCACGTTTATGTGAAGATCTAGAGTGGCCATAAAAAGAGAATATCTATTGAGTATCCTCTGAAGTTCACGGGGAGTCCGTGCCAGCAGGACAGCATCGTCCGCATAGAGTAGAGCGGGTATCGGGCGTTGTTTTGCCTGTGGGAGGTCCTGGGCATCCCTCAAAAGCTCAACCTCCAAGTTGTTAGTATAGAGGGAGAAGAGGAAAGGGGCCAGGACGCATCCTTGCCTGACTCCACGCTCTACTCTAAGGGGCGCTGACAGCTCGCCTTTTGTACCGTAGCGGACTCTAGCAGAGGGTTTGGAGTACATTTCTCTCAAAAAATCCAGAAGTGGTAAATCGACTCCCATTTGTGACAAGAGGGACCACAATTTAGAGTGAGAAACACAGTCAAACGCGGAGGACAAGTCCACGTAGATCATATATAGTTTGTCCTTCTTTGCGTGTATGTATTTTCCAATGATGATTGAGAGATTTAGGGCTTGTTCCACAGTTCCGAACCCTTCCCGGAATCCGAATTGCAGCTCAGACAGGATGCCTCGCTGCTCCACCCATTTTTGAAGCCGCTCCAGGATCATCCTGCCTGCTATCTTCCCCAATGAGTCCAATAGAGATATTGGGCGGTAGCAGGCAGGGTCCTGGCGGTTGCCTTTCTTGTAGATCGGTACCATCACGGACCTTGTCCAAGACTCTAGGATTCCTTTTTTTGCGGCTGCCGTACATACCCTGGTGATGATGGGAGCCCAGAGATCTATGTTGTATTTAAAAAAGTCTACCGGGACTCCATCCGGTCCTGGAGCTTTTCCGTTTTTGCTTGATTTCAGGGCTAAAAGGACTTCAGACATTTCAAAGTCTATTTGGATGGGGTAGGATGGGACCACTAAGTTTATATCTTCATTTTCTTGTTCTGTTGGTTGTTTTTGGAAAATCTTTGAAAAGTGTGATACCCATTCTAACTCATCTATTGCAACTTAAATTTTTTGAATTTTTTCGTCAACTAAGAACGGGGTTCTCACTACTCTCCAGAAAGCCTGACTATTTTTTTCCTGAGCACTAGAATGGAGCTCATCCCACAAAGTTTGCTTTAACTCCGCCTTTCTCTTTTTTCTGATGGCAAGGTATTCCTTTCTTAGTGCGGATATAATCTGGGGGTCCCTTTCATCTTTATTTAGTGCTATTTTGAGGTTAGAGTGGGCTTGAGTGCATTCGTGATTAAACCATCCTTTGATTTGTTGGGGGCCTAGTTTGTGTTTTACTGTGAGTAAAGATTTTGTTTCTTCCATGATTTGGGCAAAGTTACTAAGAAGTTCCTCATCTTCTGTCTGTGGGTCTAGACATTTCTTGATTTGGGGATATGCCAGTTTTATCAGATCTTTGGTAAGTTCCCCTGGGTCTACTTTCCCCCACTTTATTGTATACCCATTTATTTGGCCCAGATTTATATTATCCTGGGTCAGTGCAGTAGCTATTGTCACAGGTAGGGATTGTTGACAGTTTAAGAGCAATTCTAATTTAAGGATGGAATGATCACTTAAGATGTTAGGTAAAACTTCAAACTGATTGACTCTGGGTTGTAAGCTAGCCGATATTATGATATAGTCAACTGTAGTGCTAAATCCCCTTCCTACATATGTCGGTTCTAAAGAATTAATACTATCAACTGGGGTATTTACTATTTGGAGATCCAGATCTGATAGGATCTCATTCATTATTCCACCGATATTATTATGATGAAAATGAATAATGGAGTTACCTTCCTCTGTCATCATTCCTGCACATTTTTGCTCTGGTTGGGTGCAGTGATGCAAGTTGAAGTCCCCTGCCCATATTATAGATGGTGAACTCTTAGCTCCTTGTTTCTGCCTTAGGGTGGTTAGTTTCTCGTGCAGGTGTATCAACACTTTCTGGAGCTGTGATTCCTCAAGATTATTGTAAAAGTTAACGAGGACAACAGACTCCTTTCTGGATAGAGAAAGAGAAATAATCTGGAAGTTATGTTCCAGTTCAATAATACTTAATTTTATATTTTTGATGGTATTAGATATGTAGATAATTAATCCACCCTTTGGCCTACCCTTTTGTCCCACTAAAGCTGGAGAGAAGTACGTCTTGTAACCCAACATATGGAGTGCTGTTGACGACCATGTCTCCTGCAAGCAGACTATTTGATGTCCGTCTACGGAGTGCATGAAGCTCCCATCCTCAACCTTTGGCCGTAATCCTGCGATGTTCCAGGAAATCACGGTCAAAGATAGAGGACCGTTGTTAAGGCTATTTTTGATTTGTAGTTTGCCAACAGTGACGAGGTCATCAGAAGTTTGAGGATTATCTAAAGTTGGGGGATTGTCTAGGAGGTTGAGGACCTGTTCATCTGGCTGTGATGGTCAGTCCACACATTCTAAACCACTATACATATTTGTTAGTGGTATTCCATTCCAGCCCTCCCAACATGGTACTTCTCTGTAATTTCTCCACTGCTCTTGCCCTCTCCACTCTTCCCTTTCTCTCCCTCGATAGCGAGGGCCCACTGTATACCAGGGTCCATCATTTTGTGAGGGACCGTTCGAAAATCTAGGTGGGTAGAAAAAAGAGAGGCGCTTTATGCCTATCCCCCCATTTAGATTCGAGTCCCCCTCTGCACATATATATTCCACTATTCTAGGGTCCTCAAAGGTAATTAAAATACAATCGCCCTGCATTGTTTTTTTACCATGGCCAACCCAGGGAGCTCTTCTAACCATTAGAATTCGGGTAGAGCAGTAAGCGGGTGCTGGGCGATTTATAGTAAGCCAATGTTGTATCTTGTTTTTTAAGGACCAGTTTGGTTCAGGTTTTTGGTCTGTCAATTCTGGGACACCGGTCAAAATAACAACAAATGGACTCGCTTCTGGTGGAAGAGTTACTGGTCGTGTATTGCCCTGTTGTTGTCTCTCCCTCTCTTGATGTGTTTGGGGTTGTCTAGTTTGGGGTTGTTTATTCTTCATTTCTGTGGTGACGGTATTACAAGGAGTACTATTTTTTCCAGATAGGGTATTTACAGATGAAATCTCTTCTGCTTTTTTGTTAGACGTTGTCATAGTTGTGGGTTTCGATACTGCTGTGAGCACAGGGGTCGAGCTTTTAGCTTGAGCCACGTGGATTAGGTTTGACGACTTAGACACCCCGGGCTTCTGTACTTTTGGTTGCTCTTGAAAGTATTTGGGGTTATGCTTGGTCTTCACCAGAGCTGAAAGTTCGACTATAGTCTTTTGTAAGTTAGTCAAAGTAACCTGGATCGGTGCAAGAGTTTTCTGTAAAAGGTCACCGATTTTACCTAATAAATCTGTGTTATAGTTATGTTCAGGTTCCTTTGTTGGCAAAACCTCTGATGCCAACACTGAATTTGTAAGAAGTGAGGCATCGTGTACTTGATGTATCATTGCTGGGTGCCTATTCGGGTTTTCTGATGTAGGGGGGCTAAGTGGATTCCCTGTTTCTTCTATTGTAACTGGGGTTGCTTGAGTCGTTGGTACTTTGCTTGTCGCTCGATGATTCCTTTTCCTTATTGCTCCCTCTCTCCTCCCTCTTGCCTGTCTTACCTCTTCAGGGGTGGGATGTGATACTAGGTCTGGGGGTTTTTCCAGGTCTGTGTCAGATGTTAATCGGGATTCTGAGAGTTGTGACAATATCGAGACCGATAAATCCACTATATTTGGAAGACTCTGTCTTTTACTATTCCCGCCCTCGCTCTGTCTTTGATCCCTTTGAGGGACCGGCGTTCTGGCTGTTGCCAGATGACCCATTGAGGATCTTCTAGCCTCCAGGAGGTCTTGGGATACCCTCCGTTCCATAAGTGTAATGCTCTGATCTATAAAAGAGTTTGCCTTTGTAATAAAGCTATCTAATGGGCCGGTTAATGGACCTTTTTTTGCCGCAGTCTTACTCCTGGATCCTCTAGGAGACATACCTGTAAGGTGGGAGGAGCTGTATAATTAAATAATTTGTGAGGTAGAATTTAGGGGGGTGGCCCAGCCCGGCCCTAACCGGCCTCGAACGGCCTAAAACGGCCCGCTCTTAGCCCGGTCTTCGCCCCGAGCTGCGTCCCGCGCTGCGGGAGTACTGATCCTAGATGTAGTAAGCGTGGAAGGCGGTGGGCGGGCCAACAGGGAGAGCGGACCGGAAGGTCTCCCACGGTCACGCAGGGACTCCTGGGCAATGGAGTCCCTGCAAACGCTCGCAGCCCCGCTGAAGCCTCACGCCCAGCGCCGGTTGCAGTGTCCAGGTGCAGCCCCTAGCAAAGACGGCGAGCTTCAGCAGTCAGCGGTGATATCCCAAAGTAAGCGCCTTCAAATGCAAGCGCTTGAACAACAGTTAGTGGCGTCCCAAGGAGGAAGTAAAAAACAGGGGTTTAAAAACCCTCCAATGGGCGGTGGGCGGGCCAACAGGGAGAGCGGACCGGAAGGTCTCCCATGGTCACGCAGGGACTCCTGGGCAATGGAGTCCCTGCAAACGCTCGCAGCCCCGCTGAAGCCTCACGCCCAGCGCCGGTTGCAGTGTCCAGGTGCAGCCCCTAGCAAAGACGGCGAGCTTCAGCAGTCAGCGGTGATATCCCAAAGTAAGCGCCCTCAAATGCAAGCGCTTGAACAACAGTTAGTGGCGTCCCAAGGAGGAAGTAAAAAACAGGGGTTTAAAAACCCTCCAATGGGCGGTGGGCGGGCCAACAGGGAGAGCGGACCGGAAGGTCTCCCACGGTCACGCAGGGACTCCTGGGCAATTGAGTCCCTGCAAACGCTCGCAGCCCCGCTTAAGCCTCACGCCCAGCGCCGGTTGCAGTGTCCAGGTGCAGCCCCTAGCAAAAACGGCGAAGCGGTGCCCGCGGAGCGGGTGCGGCGAGCTTCAGCAGTCAGCGGTGATATCCCAAAGTAAGCGCCTTCAAATGCAAGCGCTTGAACAACAGTTAGTGGCATCCCAAGGAGGAAGTAAAAAACAGGGGTTTAAAAACCCTCCAGTGGGCGGTGGGCGGGCCAACAGGGAGAGCGGACCGGAAGGTCTCCCACGGTCACGCAGGGACTCCTGGGCAATGGAGTCCCTGCAAACGCTCGCAGCCCCGCTGAAGCCTCACGCCCAGCGCCGGTTGCAGTGTCCAGGTGCAGCCCCTAGCAAAGACGGCGAGCTTCAGCAGTCAGCGGTGATATCCCAAAGTAAGCGCCTTCAAATGCAAGCGCTTGAACAACAGTTAGTGGCGTCCCAAGGAGGAAGTAAAAAACAGGGGTTTAAAAACCCTCCAGTGGGCGGTGGGCGGGCCAACAGGGAGAGCGGACCGGAAGGTCTCCCACGGTCACGCAGGGACTCCTGGGCAATGGAGTCCCTGCAAACGCTCGCAGCCCCGCTGAAGCCTCACGCCCAGCGCCGGTTGCAGTGTCCAGGTGCAGCCCCTAGCAAAGACGGCGAGCTTCAGCAGTCAGCGGTGATATCCCAAAGTAAGCGCCTTCAAATGCAAGCGCTTGAACAACAGTTAGTGGCGTCCCAAGGAGGAAGTAAAAAACAGGGGTTTAAAAACCCTCCAGTGGGCGGTGGGCGGGCCAACAGGGAGAGCGGACCGGAAGGTCTCCCACGGTCACGCAGGGACTCCTGGGCAATGGAGTCCCTGCAAACGCTCGCAGCCCCGCTGAAGCCTCACGCCCAGCGCCGGTTGCAGTTTCCAGGTGCAGCCCCTAGCAAAGACGGCGAGCTTCAGCAGTCAGCGGTGATATCCCAAAGTAAGCGCCTTCAAATGCAAGCGCTTGAACAACAGTTAGTGGCGTCCCAAGGAGGAAGTAAAAAAACAGGGGTTTAAAAACCCTCCAGTGGGCGGTGGGCGGGCCAACAGGGAGAGCGGACCGGAAGGTCTCCCACGGTCACGCAGGGACTCCTGGGCAATGGAGTCCCTGCAAACGCTCGCAGCCCCGCTGAAGCCTCACGCCCAGCGCCGGTTGCAGTGTCCAGGTGCAGCCCCTAGCAAAGACGGCGAGCTTCAGCAGTCAGCGGTGATATCCCAAAGTAAGCGCCTTCAAATGCAAGCGCTTGAACAACAGTTAGTGGCGTCTTCCCCAATAGTAAGCGCTTGTTTGGTGGCACACAGGGCTACAGTAGTGGCTTTGCCTCTCACTGACTGTAGTTGATATGCTTGCCTAGTAAGAAGGCCCACATATTGCCTCTCACTGGCCATTGTGGGTATGTGTGCCTAGTAGGAATGCCCATATAGTATTTTGAGCAGACGTGCCATCTTAATCACCGCAAATCAACCCAACCAAGACAACCTGCTCATCTCCCAATTTCGTAAATCTCTATGAGCCATGTTTAGAAGATCGTTATAATTATATACGGTAGTTTTGTCAGTAGTGGAGTGTTCCTTTTTTTTTTTTTTTTTTTTCATTTTTTTTTTCAAAAACCTTTATTGGAGCAAGCATAGAAAAGTACAAGAATGGGCCTACAACCGCACGGGCTGGCCGCTAATAACAAGGCACAATGCACGAAACAGAAATGTACACCCGTGGTCGGGTACAGCTCGAGCACAAAGCATCACTCTACATATGTCACAGAGCAACTCGAATTTTTTATTTTACAAAAGAAAAACAAACACTAAAAGGCGAATATACGTTAATTAAGGTCAGCCCAAAGAGGAGGGGACGGTCCACGATCAGGAGAACACACCCAGAGCCCGGAGGCTCCAATCGAGTCGGGAGGGGGGGGAGGGGAGCAGCGGGGAGAACCGGAAATATAGAAAAAACCCGTATGGGGAGGTTCCGGGAACGCACGGCTAGGGAGATAGGTCAATCTCAGCAGTGCCTACAAGGGGAGGGGTGCAAATATCCCCACGATAATCATTCCACTGGCCCCAAACCTTCGTCCACGCCCTGGGTCTGCCCCTGGCCACATAAACCGTCTTCTCACGAAACATGGACCAATCCATGTTGTCTTCTCACTTCGAGACCTCAGGGGGCCTGGAAGCGCCCCAGAGTTGCGCAACATCCCGCTTCGCAATCATGTATCCCAGGGTAGCCCATCTGGTCTGGGCCACAGAGTAGTCAGTGGGCTCCCACACATTCAACAGACACCGTCTCGGCTCCGGCCGCAGGGCAACACCAGTCACAGCAGTCATCACCTCAAGCACAGCAGTCCAGTAAGCCGCTACAGCCGGGCATTCCCAAAGGATATGTAAAAAGGTCGCATTCAAACCACAACCACGCTTGCAGAGCCCATCCGAAGAAAAGCCCATCATCACCAGACGCGGACCCGTGACATAAACTCGATGAAGAATCTTAAGTTGAACCAAACGGAGACGGGCAGGAATGGCCACCTCCTTGGGAGAAGAGAGTGCCGACTGCCAATCCTCGTCGTCCAGCTCCAACCCATCGCCAACCCAAGCCTCCCGAAGTCGGACCAATAAGTCCGCCCGATTATTGATCAATTTCTTGTAAATCAGAGAAATAGTACTATCGGGAAGATGCCCGTCAAGGACACGGTCCTCGAGGGGGGAAGATTCAGGCAGGGCCTCATTAGGAACCAAAACTGAGGCGAGGGCATGCCGGACCTGCAGGTAGCGAAAAAATTCCCTACCACTCAAACCATATTCCGCCTGGAGGGCCTGGAACGACTTCACACTACCGTTCGAGCACACATCACCCACCTTACAAATCCCTATCATATCCCAGCGGTCGAAACCCTTGGTAGACCAAAGTCCGCCTAAACGTTCCGAGGCGTAAAGCGGCGTCGCCAACGTCAAGCGATCCTCCCACCCCAAACTCACATTCGTAGCTCGCCACACAGTTACTGCGATCTTGGATGGGCCCACAAGATGGCGCCCGGCCGATCGAGAATAAAGTGCTCTAGTAAAGTCCCCACCCGGGAGCTGGAATCTGTCCATCTCGAATGCAGGATTACGACCCGGGGAAAACATCACGTGATTAATGGCAGACAACTGGGAAGCCCAGTAATATCGCTTGATATCGGGGAGCGCCATGCCCCCGTCATACCAAGGGATGGTGAGCTTTGCAAGTGCGATACGCGGACGCCCATCCCATATCAATTGCCGCTGAAGACTCTCAATCTCTTGGAAATAGGTCTTAGGAATAGCGTCATAGGAGTTTTGGAGCGCGTAAAGGAAGCGCGGCAAGGACATCATTTTAAACAGAGCCGCCCTGCCCAGAGGAGACAAAGGAAGCTTACGCCAACGGGCCACATCCAGGCGCAATCTAAGCAATGGTGGGAGGAGATTACGCTCAAAGCGGAGCGTCGGGTCCAACGTAATGAAAATCCCTAAATACTTGAAACCCGAGTGGACCACCTGAATCGGAAGTCTGCTCGGCAAGGGGGGCAAAACCCCCGAAAGAACATATACACAGGACTTGGTCCAGTTAATAACAAGGCCCGAATTGGCTCCAAAGGAAGCAAGAACGTCGAACAGAACAGACAGAGATTTACGCGGGGAGGTGAGATATAAAAGGATATCGTCCGCGTAGAGCGACACGCGGTCCTCAAAGTCCGGAGACCAGCGGATCCCCTTGAGGGAAGGTTCCCACCGAAGCCAAGCAGCCAATGGTTCCATGGCGAGCGCAAACAGTAACGGAGACAAGGGGCATCCCTGACGGGTACCCCTACCAAGGGTGAAAGGAGCCGAGACCCTACCGTTCACCACTACTTGCGCCAGAGGTTCCGCGTACAATAACTGGACCCAACCAATAAACTCAGGCCCAAAACCAAATTTCTCAAGAGCCGCCCAAAGATAAGGCCACTCCACCGTGTCGAAGGCCATGGAAGCATCCAACGATGCCAAAATGGCCGGTTCCGTCAGAAGCCCCGCCCCCGCAATCGCGCCGTGAAGACGACGCAGGTTCAGAGCCGTGTTGCGATGCGGGATAAATCCAGATTGATCCGGATGGACCAAGTCACTAATGACCGTCAAGAGACGGGATGCCAGGAGTTTCGCCAACACCTTGGGTTCAACATTTAGTAGAGATATGGGCCTGTAGGAGGAACAAAGATCACGTGGTTTACCCTCCTTGGGGATGACAACTATTGTGGCCAGTCTCTGATCATAAGGGAGAATACCCCGTTCCCGGGACTCCAGAAACATGGCGCGAAGATACGGAGCCACCCTATCGGGACGCAACTTGTACAATTCGATCGGCAATCCGTTCGGGCCCAATGCTTTGCCCGAACGGAGGGAACGGATGGCAGTAGCTATCTCATCAACCGTAAAGGGGGAGTCCAACGCCACACGGTCTAAATCGGAAACAATGGGCAGGGCTATATCACGCAACAAAAGGCGAGAGTCAACCACATCCCTCTCAGACACAGGGGTATACACCATACGGAAGTAATCGGCAAACCGGTCAACTATTCCAATCGGGTCCGTTACACTCACACCACTCGCAGACTGTATCACAGGTACCACACGATTAGCTCTCTCTTTCTTATCCAGCCATGCCAGCAATTTACCCGCTTTGTCACCCACATCATACAAACGACCCTGTTGCTCCCGAAACATCACTTTGGCGGCATCTGTGACCATGGACTTATAAGCAAATTGTTTCAGACCCAGGTCATGGAGCTTCTCAGACGTGACACCAGATTCCAAACCCTCCTCCAATGCAGAAATCTCCCCCTCAAGATCAACCACCTCTCTATTTCTCGCTCTCTTGGCCTCTACAATAAGGGAGAGGGCCCGCCCACGAATCACGGTCTTAAAGGCCTCCCATAGGGACACAGCAGAGGAAACCGACCCCTCGTTATCCAGAAAATACGAGTCAAAGGACTTAAGCAGAAGGGTGCGGGTCTCGGGGGAGGTGAGGTACCACGGATTAATGGGGGCCACCCGGCCCACTGCCTCCACTCCAACCTCAAAACGAAGCCAGAGCGGAGAGTGGTCAGAGACACCCCTGGGCAGGTGCACTATCTCACGCACCGCTGGGGACTGAGCCGCAGGCATCAGGAAATAATCCAGCCGAGACAGACTCCCATGGGCCCCAGAGTGAAAGGTGTACTGAAGCTGCGTAGGATGCAAAAGCCTCCAGCAATCCACCAGGCCAAAGGTATTCAAAAATCCACCCAACCACTGCTGAGCCGCAGGGGTATCCCTAGGGGGGTGGCGATCGTGGAGACCGGAGACTACTGAATTAAAATCACCAGCCAGAAGGAGAGTACTATCAGGGAGGTCCAACAAGACACGGCCCAAATCTGAAAAGGTAGAAGTCTGCAAGCAGGGGGGCACATAAACAGTTAGCAAGGAGAGGGCACGGCCTTCATATCGACCCACAAGAACAGCATACCGCCCCCGATCATCCTGAATAACATCATCAATAGCCAGGGGGAGGGAAGCCCGGACAAGGATACCCACACCCCTGGAACCCGAGGTAAACCCCGAATGCGCTACGAGGCGATAGCCCCACCTATTCATTGCATGACAAACATTGACTATCAAATGAGTCTCTTGCAGGAAAACAATGTCAGGAGATAAACGTCGTATACATTTCAACACCACACTTCGCTTGATACGATCTCCCAGACCATTAACGTTCCACGAGACAAATCTCAACCCGCTACCCCCCATCCCACCCGAAAAAGCCCAAACCCCCCACCAATGAGCATGACCATAAAAGGGAATCCAGAGACAGAATAAAGTCGCCTTGAACCCAGAACACACAAACAACAAACTTCCCAACCACCCACCCCCCAGGTAACAAGAAAACACCCCCCACCCTGCACCCCTGCAAAAAGCTAAAAAGCCACCCCAACCTGCAGTGTGCCTGTCGCCCAAGAACCCCTATTCTACACAAAGACCCCGGAGGAGGAAAGGCTCTGTCCCACCCGCCCCCCGATCAAACCAATGACGAGAAAAATCATACATCAAAACACATGTGAGGTAGAGGAACATAGGCTTACATCCCTGGAGAAGGTATACAAAACAAGGCATCAGTCAAAGATAAAATGTTCAGCTCTCTACGCCACCCTCAGCACCGCCCGGGTGGGCTTCGGACTCAGTCTCAGGAGGTCGATGAGGCAGGGAGTCTAGCCAGTCATTCACAGCATCTGGCCGATCAAAGAAGAAAGTACGATCATTATACTCCACTCGCAACCTAGTCGGAAAGAGCATTGCGTAACGCATCCCCATGTCCCTAAGACGCTTCTTGGCACCACGAAATCCCATACGCTGCTTCTGGACCTGTTGGGAAAAGTCCGGATAAAAGTTCACCGTGGCATTCTCAAAGGCCACCGGGCCCTTCACCCGCGAGGCCTGCAGGATAGCGTCCCGATCTCTATAGTGGAAAAGCTTTGCAATAATAGGTCTCGGCGGGGCGCCCGGCTTGCCCTGGCCCCCTGGAACACGATGTGCGCGCTCCACTGCGAAAAATTTACTAAGGCCAGACGGAGAAAGGTGGTTCTGGATGAGGTCTTCAACCAGGAGGTCAACCGAGTGGGGTTCTGGATTCTCCGGCACACCCACCACGCGAACATTACAGCGACGTGCCCTGTTCTCAAAATCCTCCAAGCGCCGGGTCATGAAATCGTTCACCCTACGGAGATTGCCAATCTCCGTCTGAATATCAGAGACGTCAGTCGTGAGGCTGGATGATTTGATATCCAACGACTTCACCTTTTCGTTCGTCTTGGAGAGATCGGCTCGAATCAAATTCACCTCAATTGCCACAGTGTCAAGTTTGTGGGCCAAGGTTTCGTACTGTTGGCCTATGGATTCCCTCATGCCAGAAATGGCGCCCATGATGTCCTGCAAGGAGGGCTCCATCGACGCATCCACCACTTGATCGGACGCGATGGGACCGGGCAGGGCAGCTCCGGGGGACCCTTTAGAGTGGGTATAACGATCCATAACATTGGATTGAACCGGACCCCCGCGCAGCGGTGTCTTCGTCTTGCGCGTCTCTCGATCCCCTCTGCCCGCCATTTTGAAGATGCGTCACGAGTAAAGTCACCAGGGTCGACGGACCGGGCACCAGAAATGGAGGCCCCGGGACCAAAGGACTGCAAGAGGGATAACACCAGGATAGAGGCAGCCCACTCCAGGAACAGTGCAGCCGAGGGCCAGACAACCCACTCGTGTCCCGGCCGCAGCTCTGGCCCGACCCTCTCACCAGTGTCCCAGTCTGAGGCAGAAACGAAACCGAAACTTAAGAAGGGGACCCGCAAGACCAATCCCCCTGCCGTTGTTGTTCAACTCCAAGACGGCCACCGAACCTCACCCAGTCCCGGGCGTACTTCGAGGGTGGAGCCCAAAAGTTCAATCGAACATAATTCAGGCACCCGATGTCCAAATCAGTTTCTGAAAGGTCCAGGTAGATCAGCCCAACGTCCTCTATATGAATCCTCGCAAAAAATCAGGATTAAAGCAGGATATTAAGCCGGGAGCGGCGGGGGTCCGGAGAGCGCTGTGCTCACGCGGCCATCTCGGATGCCCGCCAAGCTCCTCCTCCCGGAGTGTTCCTTGATTCCTAGGTACTATACATGGTGGCACACCCAAGTAAGTATGGTGAAGCTGGATTTCCATTTTGTTACTAAAAAGGAAATACTCCCCTCAACTTGGGACTCTCTTTCCATGGTGAGGTGAGTATTTAGCAGTTTTCACTGCTTCTTACCACCAGATGTTTCCTGGTAGTGACGGACAATTAAAACTGAGCTATAATTCTGCCCATCTAAATTATGTCGGCGGAATTACAAGTCATCCTCTGATGGCCCTTACTTTGCAATGGCAACAGAGGGGTTTAATCACGTCGAAGGCAGAGTAGTCTCCACCGTGATTGTACCTTCTGTCATTTAGCATTTAAATCAGGCAGAAGACCACTATGTTGGCGGGGAGGGAATGCTGTCGCCATTGCGACAGAGTTCCCTCTCCGCCAATATATAAATTAGGCTTCTAGTCTTTTTTATCCCAATCCACCACAGGAGTTCACATCTAGAACCCCCCCAGGACCTCAGGAGAGGCATCTGGAAGGTGTCAGGGAGAGACCAACAGCAGGGTCCAGTTGCCGCTGGCCAGCTGGGACCCTTGGAGTCCACTTCTTTAATAGGAAGCAGGTCCAGTCTTGCAGGGCTCTTCTCAGGTCACAGACAGCATGTCCAGTCCTCTTCTAATCATCTGCAGCTCCAGTTAGTGTTTTGAAGTGGGTGCCTGAATGTGCCACATTCACGCTTGGCACTAGCTAGTGTGTGGGAACGACTCCAGAGCCTCCCCTAAAAAAGGGGTAAACATTCCCAGGGGTAACCCTACCCATGTTTGCAGGTGTTTCCGTCTGACTTACTGCAAGCAGGCCAAAATGCCATATGTCCTGGTATTTTCCAGTTAAAGAAAGTCTCCGGTCAACTTCAACTTGGGGTGTGTGAATGGGGAGTGTACTATGGTAATCCTAGTGTCCTCTAACATCTAACACTAAAATCCAGTTTGGGCCATGCTGTACCCACCTATTCCAATAGGAGCACAGAGGGAAAAAGAGACTACGGGTTGCCCTCAGCTCAATAAATCATAAACACAAAAGAACCCGGTCTCTAAGGCAAACTATTTCTGGAAGAAGTATGTATGTTCCTCACATCTATTTCCTCTTCTGCAACAAAACCCTCTTATTACTGTTTCATATGTGGTAGTGTGCAATACTTATTGTCCTTTATTGCACACTACCACATAAGAAACAGTAATAAGAGGGTTTTGTTGCAGAAGAGGAAATAGATGTAAGGTACATACATACTTCTTCCAGAAATAGTTTGCCTTAGAGACCGGGTTCTTCCAAGCTGTACCCACAACAAAACCAGAGACAGATGTCTGGTAGGACAAAAATAGGGTCCTCCAGCAACCACACAGTGGATGCACAAGAATGCTTTGGCATCCTGTTCTATCCTTTTCAAGTGTGCCCCTATTGTTACATGTGGATGCATTTCACACCTTTTTCAAGGCAGAACACAGGGTGAAAACTGACAGAGATATATTCTTATTAGCATTCTGACAGTTCAGGCAGGCAAAAGGTACCTTTCTAAAGGTTACTTACCCTAATAGTTATTAAAAATCCGACTTCACCATTGAATTGGATTATAATAATTATTAATAGTAGTTGTTTACTTATTTTTCTAGCTGAAACCATTCCTGAAAAACATTATCAGTATGTTAGTATGTACTCTGATTTTGTATATCGGTCAGCTAAGCCTACTACAGTGAAAATAGCTTTTAGTGCTTAGTCGCTGTGGTGACACATGGTAATATTACTTTTCTTCATGTGCCATTTTTAAATACCATGCTCCTTACATTGTGGGTTACAGGGTTCACAACGCGGTGACTTACTAATATTCAAAAGGAAGGTTTTTACAAGTCAAAATGGTTTATTTTGACAGGTTGCAGCCCGGGTTTATACTCTAACAGTCTGGCTACACTAGGTAGGCCTAAAGCCTTGCTTGCACGGACACTAAAGTGGATGGCACAATAGGTGCTACAGTCCACAAGTGGCATTGAATTTACCAGGTACACTTTATACACCTTATACTAGGGACTGTATTGTCCAATGTGGAATGGGCTAATTCAACCATGCTTAAATGACGGGCACATCTGCTTTGCTACTGGTTAACAGGGGTAATGTCCACAGCATTCTAAAGATAGCAAAATACAGGTTTCAGCAAAATAAAAAGAAATCTGGGGGACCTTGCATAAAATGTGGATTTTCCACATATGCCGCCCCAGCCAAGAGCTAGGGTAAACTCATCAATCCTGTGATGGACTTACCTGCTCAGGCAATAGAACACGAGCAATTCACCCCTTCTGCAGTAGCACTTGTCTGATCTATGCCTCTCTGAACTTACCTGTAGCACTCTGTCAACATTGGCCTTAGTCACTAACCCCGTCCATAGAGAACCTATCTCCTCCCCCGCAGAACCCACCTGTGAGGTGACTAACCTTAGCTTGCTATCAGATGCATCCCAGTAGGGGGACAGTACAGACACAGCCAATGAGGTGATGAGACCCATTCTGCCCCTTTAATTAGATTTTTGTCCCCAACCCAGGGCAAGCTATGCTTAAAATGCTGACACCCAACAATGTACACTCACAGCTGTGAGGGACAGGAGCCAGGCTCTGGCCATTCACTGCCAGGTGGGGGTTCTAAGGTAGTCCCCACTTCCAGCCGAACGGCTGGTATGGAGACCCCCCACTTGCTCGTAAGGTCTCTTTGGCCTCATAGGTTTCAAAGAATGTGGAGGTACACCCTTAGATAATAGACACCCTCTTTCCATTCTTTCTTCTGCCATCACGGGGCATCCTAAGACTAGCCTTTCCATTCAGGGTCTGTGTCCTTAGACTGAACAGGTGCTTGGGAGTCTGGGACTTCTAGAATGGACACGTGGTCCCCCTCAAGGATGACATGCTTTATTTGTGTCATGCAGGGGCTGCCTAGTGCAGGTCTCATGTCCTCTATGTGACAGTGTAGGCAGCAGAACCAGGTCAGAAGTGGCTTCACCAGGGTCCTTATAGCAGTGTTCTCCACTCATAGCATGTAGCTCCTGAACCTCTGGTCCTTCCACTGTGGATGGTATCCACTTCCTACACCTTACTCTTCGTCTGGGCCTCTGTACCCTCCATTTAGGGGCAGTACCCCCTGCAATCTGTGTTTTTGGTGCTTCACCAGTGGAAGCACATTGCCAAGGATGCAGACAGTGAGCATCTCAAGGCTGACAATGACCCTCCTCTGAGCCTGTACCCACTCCCATTCTAGACTTTCCCGTTGCCGGAGGGCGGGCATGATCCTGTCTGTGAGACTGTTCAACCCTACTGGCATATCCAGTCAGATGCCGCTCTGGGGAACCTAGCCTTGATAACTCATTTGTCTGGCTAGCACAAGTACCCTGCAGAGCAGTGACAGGGACCCGAGTCACTGTGACCTCCTGGAAATGATGTCTTGCACCCTAAAGGATCACCATCTTAACCTCTTGGCAGACCTCTCAGCCAAGGAATACTAGGGCATACTCTACACTCTCGTCATGGGAATAATCTTCCCCTAGGGCGAGACTAGTCACCCCGGCAGAGTGCCCGCACGTGGGTGGCTTCCGGGTACAGTGTCTCTCTCTCTTGTACCCTGTCTATAAACAGTCATAACACATGACGGGGTGATATGGGACCATGGACTCCTTCCCACTAAATCCTCTCATTGGCCAGCAGGAGAGCATTCTCCTCCAAGGCCCCCTTGTTCTCTACTAGTGGCAGAGCAACTGCCCCCTGTTTCTCCTCAGCGGCCACTGGTTGCTTTTTTCCCTCAGCAGCCACTGCCAACGTTTTCTCCTCAAGAGCAAGGGTAGCCAGCTGCAATTTCAATACCCTCTCCATCGGCCTGTTCTCCAGGTCTGATGGGCCAAACTGTGGTAGGACACACTGCTCCCTGCCCTAGACAATGCAGGTAATGCTGATCCATGGGAGGCACACACCTCTGGCACTGTGGCCTCCTCAATGCAATCCTCATTTTATTCCGCAACTTCATCGCCATTCTCCTCTGAGGTGCAGTGTAGCTGACGTGCTTCCTCCCAGGGTATAAGAGCAATGTGGTAACCTTCCTTCTTGGACAGCTTATTCAGCTTCAGTCCTTGTTGCTTGCATGTGATCCTCAGCTCTGCGATGCTGCGGCTCTCCTTATTAGCCAGATTCACCTCCGTGTTCCCAGACACTTAAAGTAGAAATATTGAGTGCAGGAATTAATTTGTACATTTTTTTTAAAACACTCAATTAACTACTAAAACTAAGTGAAAAATGCTAAAAGTCAAATTCTGCTATCAATTTACAGAGAGATTCTTAATTTCAACTTAAATGACTGTGTGTTACAGCAGAACACAAGTCCTGGTGCCCCCTGCTGAACACCACTCTGGAAAATCGGATCCATATTTGGTGTGGGTGGCACCCTCAAAATCATTAAATTAACCAGAGCGAAACCCCTTTGTAGATATGGCACTGAGCTAACCGGCTTAAATTAGGACAAAGTGTAAAACATTATTGAGTACCAAAACTTTAATAAAGTCAAAATATAAAACAGTGAAACCGGATTAGTAAAATAGAGTAAGATTTAATTAACAAAATGAAACTAAAATGACAAAAACTCAATAACCAGAGATATGATTTTTTAAAAATGTTTAAGTAGATATAGTTCTAAAAAGTAGAAAGCACCAATGTTAGTCAATGGACGCTGTAGAACAGAATCTAAGCACAGTTTGAGGAAGACGGCAAAGGAACGTGGGTCGGAAACATCAACCAGGTTCATCTTGGTTTAAGATTTTACCTT
Organism: Lissotriton helveticus; assembly: GCF_964261635.1. Lineage (NCBI taxonomy): Eukaryota > Metazoa > Chordata > Amphibia > Caudata > Salamandridae > Lissotriton > Lissotriton helveticus. The sequence goes on along the minus strand of NC_136057.1, from coordinate 974,728,565 downwards.
CTGTCATACTCTTTTAGGTTCCAATTCACCACAGGAGTACACATCTAAAGCCCCATAGAATCTCATGAGAGGCACTTAGAGACTCACAGGGAGTTTAGAGGGGTCAGCACTCCCCATTCATTTCAGCCTACTGTTTGCTCCTGAGAGACATTTCACACCTTTTCCAGACATGTGCAAGGCAGAGCCCAGGATGGCAGAGACTTATGCTAATTAACATTCTGACAGCTCAGGCAGGGAAAGGGGGGTCTTTCTAAAAGTTATTTTTCCTTGATATTTATTAAAAATCCACCGTCACCATTGAGTTGGATTTTAATAACTATTGAAAATAGTTATTTTAGTACTTTTCTAGCTAGTCCCTTTCCTGATATATTACTGGTATTTTAATCTGTACTCTGATTTTCTACCTAAGGCAGCTAGGCCTGCAACAGGGAAAATAGAAATAGTGTTTAGAGCCTTGTCATTGTAGGGACATGGGAGTTGTAATTTTATGTATGTCCCACTTTTAAATACCACGGATCCTACATTGTGGGCTAAAAGGCTCCCATAGGGGTGAGTAACTAATATTTTAAATGGAGGCTTTTACATGCCAAAAGGGTTTGACAGGTCGCAGTGCATGTTTACACTGCAACAATCAGGCCTGAAGCCATGTTTGCACTGTCACTATAGTGGATGGCACAATTGGTGCTGCTGTCCACAAGTTCCATTTAACTTCCATGCTCTAGCTACACATTTTCCACTATATACTTATAGGCAAGTTAAGTATACCAATTAGGACCAGGCAAATTCGATCATGTTTTAGCAGTATAAAGTGAACAGAGTTCTAAAGACATCAAAAGTATAGGGCCCAGAAAAAGGCAAAAAATCTGGGCCATGTAACCAAGGGAAAATGTGGTTTTTCTGTATTTTGGAAATAGTAACATCCAAAAGTATTATATGTCCAAATTGTTGCATCACGTATGCCTGGAAACCTGTAACTGGTGTTGCTTTCCAAGTCTACTTTTGGCAGTTACTGTGGATTCTAAAAACCAGTAGTGAATCTGCACCTGTTTAGAGGAGTACGCCATCGGGTTTAGAATTAGTGTGTTTTTGTAAATTAGCCACTATACAGCTTGAAGATTGCGATCCACAAAATGAACAGGGCAAATGAAGATGCACCCATGTGGCTGCTTGAGTAATAGGGAATGGAGCAAATGCTATTTGCACTAACCCAAGCACGGCACAAACTGAACATTATTATTTATGTTTTTACATTATTGTTATTGTTAACTTGGTCTTTTATAGCGCCAACTCACCAACAGGTCTCAAGGCGCTTGGAAAACAAACCAACAACAAAGATTCATAGGAAAGAAAGTGGACTAGGGTCCAGGGACCAGAGATTTAGTCTATTTAGCTGGGTCGAAGGCCTCCCTAAACAAGAAAGTTTTTAACAGCTTTCTAAAGCGCAGTAGATTCGCTTCTTTCCGAAGAGTTTCTGGTAAGTTGTTCCATATCTGCGGAGCCAAAACCGAGAAAGACCTCCCTCCTTTAGTTTTTAACTTATAGCAGGGGCGGACTAGAAGCTGAGAGTCTGCGGACCGCAAAGCCCGTCCGGGGGTATATACCTTCAGGCGCTCTTTGATGTATGCAGGAGCCACCCCATAGATGGCCTTGTGGGCTGTACACAGGCTCTTAAACTCTACCCTCTGTTCAATGGGGAGCCAATGTAACTTGAGGACTAGAGCAGTAGCATGTGATCTTCTGGGTAGCTTGAAGATCAGGCGTGCTGCATCATTTAGGACCACCTGTAGTCTGTTAGTCAGAATTTTGGGTAAGCCTAGATAAAGAGCGTTCCCGTAATCCAACCTCGAAATGATAGTGGCAGAAACTACCATCCGAAGTACGGAACACGAGAGAAAAGGGGCCAGCTTTCTCAGCTGTCGAATCAGGCCAGTGCACATCCCCACTACTGAGGAGATCTGGCTGGCCATTGACAGCTCATTGTCGATTTTAATTCCAAGGCTTTTCACCTTATCACTGGGTATCGGTGACGGCCCTAGGTCTTTAGGCCAGTAGAGGTCACTCCAAGGTGATGCTAGCAGGGCCACTGGAATTATACAATTCTGCATCTGCTGGGGTTTCTACATAATTGTGGAGTTGATGCATCTGCCACATAATCCATCATCTGCTGAATAATCTGCAGTTTTTACCCCCAAAAATTATTTATGGCTCGAACAGATCAAAAGTTACAAAAAATATGGCAACATGGGTGCCCGCACTGTGGAAGGCCATTCACTAAGGTTGGCTGGTTCTCTTTTAGTTGCTTATGCTGTGTTTGGTCGTTAAACTAGTATTAAGGATATCCAGTCTTTGAAGATAGTGTTATCATGTGTAAAAAGTATATTATCACAAAATGTGCCACATTATTTGCAATAATATGCCTTTTCTTGACGCATAATTTTAGTCAACACTGCTGCATATTTTGGTCCTTCCTGCAGCATAACTCCACTGACTCTGATTATAAGAAGCAAAGAAAATACATTCCATTCACTTCTTAATTTGAAGCATGTGGCTACCTATAAGGCAACATAATGTTCCATCTTTTTTATAAAGTAGCAAAAACAGTGCCAAAACACTATTAGCTTTTCTTAGTGAAATGAGGGTGAAAGTGCACTTTTAAATATGAAATGCCTCTTTGGGGAAAAACAACACAAGCATCACAGGAGTCCCTAGACCCAACTACCAACCCAATAATACATTTAGGGGTCCATTAGGATGGCGGACGGATCACCACCGCCATGCAGGCGGTTGCGATCCGTCCGCCATCCCTGCCCGTCTGACACCTTTCTTCCCCTGACCATATTTCGATGGCGGGGGGGACCACTGCGGAGGGGAAGACCGTGCACCGCTTTTCCTCTGCAGTCGGCTTGCGACCGCGGCTGAAAAGGCCTGATATGGTGGCGGTATTAGGATGGCCGGTGAGGAATGCCTTTCCGTGGCGCAATGCCGCCACGGAAAGGCATACGGTCTTTGCTTTGGGGGCCCGTTGCAGGCCCCCAGGGTGAAGGGGTTGTGGGGGTGCACATGGGGGGTACCATGTCCTAATGTAAGAATTTCAAAATGCAGAGAAACAACAGTGATATGCAACTTAAAAATATAAGTAATTAGATGTCAATAAAGAAGTCTTGGTCTCCTTGTTTTATTCCAACACAGCATCTGAACAACCAGCCGACACGTGTTTCATCGCATCTTGCGAATCTTCAGGGCTCCATTGGTTGTGTATTAGACCATAAGGCCGCTCTTCCGGTGATACTTCCGACCCGGAAGGGCCCAAGACCATCCAAACGTGATTGAAAAATGTGGTATAGTTGCTTATAAGCGAAGTGCGCTTGTTCTGGGTTGCTCTCGAACAAGGAGACCCGGGAGAGAAGAGAGAAGCAGCAAGACGTTTACAGACACCAAGTCCGGAACAGGCTTCAAAATCACTCGCAATAATCAAGGCACCCCGTCTTTTCAGACACTAAGCGATCGAGTAATACACCTTCCCCCGGGCAACCCAGAACAAGCGCACTTCGCTTATAAGCAACTATACCACATTTTTCAATCACGTTTGGATGGTCTTGGGCCCTTCCGGGTCGGAAGTATCACCGGAAGAGCGGCCTTATGGTCTAATACACAACCAATGGAGCCCTGAAGATTCGCAAGATGCGATGAAACACGTGTCGGCTGGTTGTTCAGATGCTGTGTTGGAATAAAACAAGGAGACCAAGACTTCTTTATTGACATCTAATTACTTATATTTTTAAGTTGCATATCACTGTTGTTTCTCTGCATTTTGAAATTCTTACATTAGGACATTGTATCCGCTTTCTACTCGTCAAGTGTGTGCATAGGGTTTGCCATTTTGTGTTATTGTGGATTAGTGAGCTTGCTCGCTTCTCCTTGGGTGGTTATATGGTTATCCACTCACCCAGTTGCACCACACTACATTGGTTCTATAGTGCTTCTACCCTGGCTGAGCGCCCGCTCTCTGACAACCTAAAAACCATCCTTTCCTCATGGGGGGTACCTATGGTACCCCCCAGCATTTCAATGTACACCACAACAGGCCAGCGGTCATTACGAAATGGAGGAAGAACACGGCCTCACGTTTGGGGAAGATGAAATTGACCGGATACTGAGAGACATCAGTCCTTTCGAGTGCTTGAGCAATCCAGAAACCGGTCCTAACATCAGTGAGTGGAATGAACTAATTAATCTAAGACGGAACCAAATAAAAGCAGCCCTACATGGCCTTTTCATGAAAGAATACCTGAGGAGTAAAATGGCACCACCCGGGTTGATTGTCAAAAATGAACCACTGATTTTCCAGAATGATCTCATTTTTAAAAAGGAGTGGTCACTGATCTCATGGCACTGCTCAAGAGATTGGCTAGTCCTGATAGTCAAAACAGCAGCCAGGATCACTCAAGAACTAAAAATTGAGATTAATAGAATCGAAGTCCAACTTAATACATACATATCACCAGCTGACCTAAAAGCGAGATTGGACGAACTCAATCAGCAAATGACTGATTTTGAGTATACACTGAAACAAAGCAAAACTAACAAACTAAGTAAGGATAAAACAAAATTCACACCAGAGGGGGCCTACCCATACACAAAAGCTGACTACGTTCCCAAAAACTCCAACAGCGATATTGATTGCGATGGTTCCGACAATGGTTCCTCCGGGTCTAATTCTAGCGGGAACAAAGGGTACAAGCCACGGCCAGGTGGCTGGAGACAAAGAAGACAGCAATTCCCTAGGCAAAGGGGGTGGAGAGGTTATCAGCACCAACCCCAACCCCAATATCCAACATACCTGGGCCCACCACAATTCGCCCATTTTCCATTTGGTCCACCGATTGCAGGACCCAACTACCAACAGTGGAACCCAGAATACAATGAGGGTTTCTATGATCAACAACCTTTTTTAGGCTCACGCCCCGGGACACGGGGAAGAAACAGAAAAGGCAACAATGTAGCCTAGGAAGACCAGCAGGAACAGAACAACTCCAGGACCACGAGGAGTATGACAGGATCCCTCCCGAACCACCCGTCAACAAGCAAAAGGGGGACTTAGTGGTCAATCTGACCCCCTGGCCTCTGACTGAGATTCAGGATAATGTACTAAACAAGGGACTAGGCTTTGTGCCTACGCATAAACCAGACATTTTCAGATTGAACATGGAAATGAAAGATTTTGTGAGGAAGCTGAAACTACAAGCTTTTTTTCAGGATAAACCATCTATTCAAGGAACAACGGATACGGGACTACGACCAAAGTCCACATTCACCCCCCCCGACTCCTCTTTACCTATCGAAATATTAACTTTTGAGAAGGCGATTATGACGGAAGTCAATAAAATCAATCTGTCAACAACTAAGGTTTTTCATAACACCAACAAACATGAGCAACAAGCCATAAGGGAACTTGCTGATAATAACAAAATAATCATAAAACCGGCAGACAAGGGTGGTGCCATTGTGGTACAGACAACAGAGGCATATGACACAGAGTGTCTGAGATTATTATCAGACAGATGAAACTACACAGTATTACAGGACGACCCTACTGAGAGACTCCGCACCAGGATAGGAGGCATGATCGAAGAAGGGCTTGCGCACGATTGGTTGAGCAAAAGTGAGGCAGAGTTCTTGAAACAACCAACACCACGCATCCCCTATTTCTACTGTATCCCAAAAATCCATAAAAACATGACCAACCCACCGGGAAGACCCATTGTGTCGGGTATTGGTTCTATTCTGGAGCCACTATCCAAGTTTGCGGATGCTTTCCTACGCCCTTTGGTCCAGTCGACAACCACTTACCTAAAGACACCAAGTCAGTTCTACAACTGCTAGACAACAGAGACTTCGACCCATCAAATCAACTTCTGATGAGTTTGGACGTGGAGAGTCTGTATACGAGCCTGCCACATGATGAAACACTCCAAATCATAGAAGAGGTACTATTTACCACTCCCTGGAAGTACCAAACACCGAGAGGCCTGGTCCTTGAATGTATTTCTTTGGCACTACAACAAAACTTTTTCCAGTACAAACAGACTATCTATTTGCAAAGCCATGGTACCAGCATGGGCAGCACTTTTGCTCCAAGTCTGCCTGGACTATATGTCCACCGTCTAGAGACAAACAAGATACTACATCCAGACAACCCATACAGGAGCAACATCAATACCTGGAAAAGGTATATTGATGACGTTTTCGTCATCTGAAACGGGGACCACCGATCAGCAGTGAATTTCCTAACATGGTTGAACAATCAAAAGGCCTTTTTAAAATTCACCAGTACTGTCTCAGACCATTCCATGGTCTTTCTGGACCTTAATGTCTATACAGAAGGTGGGAAATTGAAAAGCACCACTCATTTCAAACCCACTGCGAGGAACTGTCTTTTAAGATATGACAGTTTTCACCCTAGACATCTAAGAGAGAACTTGCCATATGGACAATTTTTACGATTGAGACGTAACTGTACCGAGCTGACCGAGTACAGGTCACAGGCTTGTGACCTCAAGAAAAAACTGCTACAGAGGCAGTACCCAGAGAAGACTATCAATAAGGCCATGAAGAGGGCAAGGAATAACCACAGGGAGGCTCTTTTAGAAGACAGAGAACGTGAGACTAGTGACAACAAACGACCGATTTGTGTCACGACCTATACCACTGTGTCCAATGAGGTATCCAAAATTATAAACAAACACTGGTCTATTCTTAACTGTGGCACACTGAACCTGGAGAAACCTATGCATGCACACCGCCGTGGGCGTAACCTGAAAGACATCTTGGTACATACCAGACCAAAAACAAATACTGAGACAAGGACACACCCAGTCGGTATTCAAGGCCATTTTCCTTGTGGAAACTGTAGCAGCTGCCACCTGACAAAAAAGAGCAGGATTCTAACATTCAGGAATGGCACCACTTGGGAACAACGACGTTTCACGAACTGTAACACCAAAAACGTGGTCTACTTAATAACTTGCCCCTGTGGTTTGGAATACGTTGGGATGACCACCAGAGCAGCGAAAACGAGGCTAAGTGAGCACAAAAGTAATGTCCGGTCTAAAAAAAGCACTACCAAGATGGCAACACACTACCTTGAAAAACAACATTGTGTCAATGACCTGAGATGGACAATCATTGAACCATTGCCATCTGAAAAGGGCCTTTTCCAAAAGGAACAAAGATGGGTATTTCGTCTGGGCACGCATATTCATGGACTCAATGATGATGTCCCTTGATCACAACTGTCCAACTAAAAACAACACGAATATAAACCCAATTAATAAGCTGAAAAGGTTCAAGTAGTCTGTCTCATTCTGAGAAATAATCGTGTGTCCATATACATTGATATATATACCCTCTTTTACAAACGAGGTTAAGACTATGATGATGTCCTCTGGGCACAACTATCAAACTGACATGAATACAAGCCCACTTTAGGAGTTTAAAAGGTTGAGGTTGCCTGTCTTATTTAAAAGCCATCACTATGTGTTATTACTCTTTTTAATAACATCCACTCCCATTGATGAAGTAGAGATCACGGGGCAACAGGCCCACACCGTCTGTTAACTCTATTAAACATGTCAAACTCCCCACTATAACCTAGAGGGCTAATCAAACGACAGCGCATGCGCGGTCGACCAGCGTCTCCCTAATGCGCATGCGCGCCTTTCGCTATACTCACAGAGCATGCGCTAAGCCGGTATGCTAGGCGGCAGCGCGCGCATAGATACGGGGCCTTTCTTTCCAACTAACCGATCGGGTGTGTGTGATAAGGACTCGTAATTAGTCCTCAACCGGTGATTGAGCTAGCGGATAGCCCATATTTGGGCATAACACCGGATCCGCCTGATTGGTAGTATCGGCCAAACCAATGAGGATCACATGGTATAAATACCACCCACAGCAGGCTCAGACAACCATACGAGCGGAGCAGAGTGTGGGGTAAGACGGTGGATAACTCGTCCCCATTCTGTGAGTATATGAAAGGGTAATCAAGGCCTCTCCTCCTAACCAAGTGAGTAAGAACTGATCATTAAAACCCATTTTTGTTTACTTTTATCTTTCCACTCAGATTGCACAAAGTAGCAATCAACCCCCAGACGCTCTTGTGAGCTCATGAAGCAAGCAACCTATATCTATTAAGTATGACCCACATTTCCTTGGTATTTTAATTTAAACAATCTTGTGTGTTCTCTATATTGTATGTCTTGTGAGTCCTTTCTTTTACAGGGCAAACTGTGCTAAATGGTTTGTTCCAGGTGACTGCACCTGTAGAACTACCCACATCTTGGGTGACCATCTTTTTATTTCTTTTTTTTCTTTTTTCAGGTCATGCAAATGCATGTATCCTGAGCCAAAAAACCCGCTGTAGGCACATTATAGCCTTTTTATCACTTAAAATAGTTTGCCACTTTTTGTTAACTAACCAGAATTTTTTGAGTTACAAACTAGTAATACGTGAGTAAGGTGGGGAAGTTGTGCTCCCGTCCTGAAGAAGGAGCGCATGCTCCGAAACATGTCGACGCACACATGAGGTACTGTCCATTATCACGACAGATTTTACCTCGCACTTCACTTCTTTTAATAGTGCCAGCTCGAGGTCTTGAATAAAAAAAAAAATTCTTTTCACCTACGAGCCAGGTACTTTTTAACTCTTCACTACCTACCACCACTCACATTATTATCCTTATCACTTGCACCACACATAGTCATTTACCAGTGCTCCCGCGTAGTCGTAGGTCGCAGCACGCCGCATCCCGTTAGAGGGGTGCGAAGACCCCGATGATGAAGCATGACACCAAGGGGCCTTTTGGTGTGTGAGGGGTATTTTACAAAACACTGAGTGCTCCCATTCCCCATTGGGCAACACTTCTCTCCTGGTAGGATTCCTTTTGTTTATGCATATCAGTTTGTGGAGTAAGAATCCTACTTCAACTACTCTACCTCCCTCTTTTGTTAAATTTGCCTGTCATGTTGTGCATTGAAATGTACAACGTGCATTTTTTGCATTGCGGCGGCCGGTGCTTCAAGCACCGTCCGCCGCAATGTAAAAAATGAGGGATGCACCCGCCACTGTGGCGGATGCATCCTAATTGGGGGCACGGTTCCTCCGCGTTTGTGGCGGACGGTACCAGCCCCCGACAGGATGGCAATGGACCTCAAAGTTAGGGGATACCACACCCATACATGCCAATCTTTTAGTAGAGGAAAGTTGGAGAATTAAAAAATCTAATTTAGAGAATGCATTCTCCCATTGACTTTTATTGAAATAGAGAGACAGTTGCAGATGGAAGACAGACAAAACAAGCATTGGCATTGCCAATAGGTCTCGCTTGTGGGACCTTATAAGCACATCTTCCACCTCATTATTTTGCAGCCTAGGCACATGTTCCAATGCCGCCCAGCGAGTGGCGCTGTTTCCTCACATGAGGTAAAGAAGGAAGAGAAATGCACGGCCGTGAAAGTGGCTCTCGGGGGGGGGCATTCCTTTGAAGTGTCGGGTCTGATGCAATTATGCGAGGCAGGCTGGTTAGGAAGCAAATGGCAAGGGAGGGAGGCTGAGGCTTTGATGTGGGGAGTCACAAGTGAAGTGAATAATTAGGGGAGGAGAACTGGCAGGCTGATAGGCAGAAGGCTCAGGCAAGCTAGTGCACGAAGGAGCTTGCTGTCACGTGATTCATGTGAACTTAAAGAAAACTGCAGCGCAAGAAGCCCTTGGTTTCACGAGGATTTTGGCTACTTGAATTCTCGCTCCACTCGATGCGCGCATCGATAGGTCGCGAGACCTAAAAAAAGATGTTGGGCTTAAAAAGCAGGAATCTGCCACCTGAATCGGGGCTATTGGCATGTACGCATGCTCCCAGAAATGCAAGAACTACGCCACTGGGTTCTGTGATACTGCTGCAGATTGAAGCAATTTAACTTGGTGATATCCACTGATGAAAAAGGAGAAGGTTGGATGTTGTTGCTAAATACTAATGAGCCTGCCTAGGGAAAACAAGCATTGGCAAAGCCAATAGGTTTTGCCTATGCAAGACCTTCACCAATATGTTTTAGCCATGATGCACACCAGGGTGGCTGTTCTTAAGCATGGCTAAAAGTTAATGGTGTAAAGGAGACTGGCGTTTAGTGTCGTAAAGTGGTGCAGAGAGGAGTATTATGGAGTGGCGTAGAATTGAGTTGAGTGGCTTGGTGTGCAGGGTGGGGGAGTAGAGTGTCGTAGTATGGAAGGGCATAGAGTGGAGTAGATTTGAGTGGCATAGAGTGTCAAAGTGGTGTAAAGAATCGTGGAGTGGTATAGCGCCGAGTGGAGTGGAGTGGTGCTAAGGGTGTTGCATAGAGCAGAGTAGAGTGTTGTAGAGTAGAATGGCATAGAGTGGGGTAGTGTAGGAGAATGGAATGGTATAGAGTGGAGTAGAGTAGAGTGCCGTAAGTGCAGTAGTGTTGTAGAGTGGCATAGAGTGGAGTAGAGTGTTATAAAGGGTCATAGAGTGGAATAGAGGGTCATAGAGTGGAGTAGAGTTTAATGTAGTAGAGAATGATAGAGTGGAGGGCCACTGAGTGGAGTAGAGTGGCCTAGTGTGAAGTGGGGTAAAGTACAGTGGCACAGAGTAGACTGACGTAAAGTGGTATGGAGTGCATTGACGGAGAGTGCAGTGACGAAAAGTAGATTGGCGTAGAGTGCCGTAGAGTAGAGTTGTGCAGAGTAGAGTTCAATGCCATAGAGTAGATTGTTTCAAAGTAGAGTGAAGTGAGGTAGAGTAGAGGGGTTAAGGGTAGAGTGGAGTGGTGCAGGGTAGAATGCAGATGTGTAGAGTGGTTTTGAGTGCAGTGGCATGGAGTGCAGTGGTGCAGAATAGATGGAATTGGTGTGGAGTGATGCAGAGTGTAGTGGTGTAGAGCACAGTAGAGTGGGGCAGAGAGCAGTAGACAGGGGCAGAGAGCAGTAGAGAGGGGCAGAGAGCAGTGGTGTGCTGTGTAGCATAGAGTCACATAATGTGCAATAATATAGTGCATAATGGTGTAGAGTGGCAAAAAGTGCAGTCTTGCAGAATACAGTGGTGAAGAGAGCAGTGGCGCAGAGTATTTTTTTTCTTCTAAAACCATTTTTATTATTTTATAAAGAAAACAAAGGGCATACATAGATCATACAGTGTGTTTGCAATAATCAGCATTTGGGACATGCAAATCGAGAATATAGCTGATAAGTATACATACAGTCATGAGAACAAGAGTACCCAGCATAGTATTCAGGAGTCAGCTTTCCTTGCCATCCTCACTCCGAATCATTCTCACTATCCAACACTGGCGGCTCACACAAATAACCCCGGTATTCATTCCATGCACCCCACAGTCGGACCCACTTCCGCGGACACTTCTGGTTCAGATACACAGCCCGTTCCACCATCATTGCAAAGTCTAAGTCGCTGCACCAATCCTTAACCGTAGGTACCGTTGGGGATCCCCAGAATTTGGCTAGGTTCCTTTTAGCATACATTATGCCCAACGTCATCCAATCCTGTGTAGAGTGCGTTAAGTCGTTTGGTTCCCGGATATTCAGCGAACAACACCTGGGATCCGGAGTCACTGATACCTTTACCACCTGTGACATGGTTCTCATGACCTTGGCCCAGTACGGGGCCACTAAGGGGCAGTCCCAGATAGTGTGAAAAAACAACCCCTCCTCCCCACATCCCCTTAAACAATATTTATGTGTGGCTCTCCCAATCGCATATAAAGTAGTCCTAGTATAATAGACCCAATGCAATATTTTCAATTGTACAAACCTAAGTCTGGAGGATAAAGCCACCTCCCGGGGGGAGGAAAGCGCAGTTTGCCAATCTGCTTCATCAAATTCTCCCACCTCACGGGCCCACGAGTCTTTTAGTTTCAAGGTGGGGTCAGGAAGATTATTAATTATCTTACGATATACAAAGGATGTCGCTTTTTTGGGCATGTGCTCCGTGAGGAGCCTGTCTTAAAGTGGAGTAGCCTCGGGCACAACATCCCCAGGCCGGATAATTGACCCCAGGGCGTGGCGTATCTGCAGATAGCAAAATCGCTCCGTGGGGGCTAAGTCGTACTGGGTCCGAAGTTGCTCGAATGGCAGAGTATTTATTTATTGTTTATTGATAAAGTTTTATATAGCACGAACAAAGAACCGAGTGGCATAGAATGCAGTGACATAAGCGCAATGGAGAAGAGTGGTGTAGCTTGCAGGGGCTTGGCATACAGTGGTACATAGTGCAGTGGTGCAAAGCAGAGTGGTGCAGAGTAGAGTGGCGTTAAGTTCAGTGGCCGAGATTGCAGGCTTGCAGAGTAGAGTGGAGTGGCGCACAGTAGAGAGGCTTAGAGTGGTGCAGAGCAGAGTGGCATAGAGTGGTGCAGAAGAGAGCGGAGCCGAATACTGTGGTGCAGAGTAGAACAGAGTGGCGTAGCATGCAGTGGCATAGAGTGTTGAAGAGTAGAGGACAGTGGCATAGAGTGCAGAGATGCAGAATAGTTAGTGTCAAGTGCAGAGGCATAGAGTGCATTGGTTTTGAGAAAAGTAGTGTTGAGTGTATTGGCGTACAGAGTAGTGGTTTAGAGAAGAGTGGCATAGAAGGCAGTGGCGTAAAGTACAGTGATGCAGAGTAGAGTGGTGCAGTGTGGAGTGGTACAGGGTAGAGTGCAGTAGCAGTAGCAATAGCGTAGTGGTGTAGAGCACAGTGGCATAAAGAGAAGTAGCACAGAGAAGAGTGGCGTAGAGTGCAGTGGCGTGGAGTAGACTGTTTCAGAGTAGAGAGAAGTAGCATAGAATGGAGTGGTGCAGGGTAGAGTGGGGTATTGTAGGATAGAGTGCAGTGCAATAGAGTAGTGGCATAGAGTGCATTTACGTAGCGTGCATTGGAGTAGAGTGCAGTGCCATAGAGTGCAGTGGTGCGGAGTAAAGTGGTCTAGAGTGGAGTGGTGCAGAGTAGAATTGAGTGGTCTAGACTGGACTGGTGTATAATGCAATGGCGAAGAGTGCAGTGGTGCATAGTAAAGTGAGGTAGAATGCACTGGCATAGAGTAGAGTGGTGCAGAGTAGAGTGGAGAGGCATAAAGTGCAGGGTTGTATGATGTTACAATGCGATCTTTTAGATCGCGGTACATCACAACGCATCTTTTACAACGCAAGTCGCTGTAGGGTGCTGGACTTAGGAATAGTAAGATTTACTATTCCAACTCCAGCCTACGTACAGTAGGGAAGGTGTTGGAATAGTAAATCTACTATTCCTTAGTCTAGAGCGCCCTCCAGCGTAAGTCGTGGTAACAACTTGCGTTGTAAAAGATGCGTGTTAATGGCAGCGCGGTTTTTTGACCGCGTTGTCATGGATGTTCCCCAAAGTGCAGTGGTGCAGGGTAGATCAGTGTAGAGTGGAGTGTTGCGGAGTAGAGTGGAGTGGTGCAGAGTAAAGTGGAGTGGTCTAGACTGGACTGGTGTAGAGTGCAGTGAAGAAGAGTGCAGTGGTGCATAGTAGAGTAGGGTAGAATGCACTGGCATAGAGTAGAGTGGTGCAGAGTAGAGTGCATAGAGTGAAGAGGCGTAGAGTGTTGCATCATGTTCACCTTTTTCATTGATGGGAACACATTGATGACAATACATGCATCCACCAAATAGAATAACAACTATATTTTGACATCTGCAGAATGTTTAAGGCTGTAGTGTAAATAATGTAGTGAGTTTTCAGGCTCCTGTTTGTAGTTGTCAGACTCTTGTTTGTAGTTCTAAGGAAAGCTGTAGTCTGTGTTGTCTAGGTTTTTATAGTACTGTGCTACTCTACGTGTTGCACATTCTGAGGCTATTGCTCTTTAAGTGTAGTTGTGAAGGCAACACACACCCTTTGGCTTGCCAATGCTTATTAGTAAAAGGGTTTGCTACTCTGACTCACTGACTGTAAACAGAAAGATCATTAGACATTCCCTAAAGCAGGGGTACTCATAGTACGGCCCGCGGGCGGCTGGCGGCCCGGCAAGCCTTCCCTAGCGGCCCGCGGACCGTCCAAACATCGTACCCGTGTTTAAATATATATTTTTTAAAAGACTGTCACCAAACACCCCTGCAGCAGCGCGAGTCAAGAGACTCTGCTGCTCTGTGGGGGCCGGGGCCGGGCGATTCCCTGGAGCTGCAGGGGCCTAAGAGATGAACAAAACCTCATTAACATGTGAATGGTCTTTTAAAGACCTATGAAGTGCTCGGGTGCGGCTGTGAATGTGTGTGCCCGGAAGCTGTGTTAGCCCAGGCACACACAGGCAGGATGAAATGAAGCGGTGGTGTTCAATTTTTGAATATACCAAGGGATAATTATTTTCTTGAATGTATCTCGGACTGTTGTCCACTGTGACATTACCTTTTGGTACTACTAACTTACCCGGGTCCAGTGGCCTATTTCGGGTTAACCCCATTGTTGTAATAACTCATGCTCCCAGTTTAGGCGGCACCCGCCGTATATTCAAAACTCCCAGCCGTATCTTGGCGCTGGTGCACCGTGCAGCTCAGTTCAGTATCTGGCATGTTATATGTAATCCACTCCTCCCCATACCGACCGGGATGTGAACTGACCACTTACTGATGTTTCCCCAGGTCCTCGATGTTGCATGTGTCGTCACAATGACTTCCCACTTGCCAGTCCGTGCTAACCGAGTCCCTTTGTTTTACCCATCAACCGCACCTCCGAATCATGTGAGCCGGGTTTTCACGTCGGCGGCAATGGGCCAAAATGCACTGGCTCTAACTAATTCACTTCCATGCACTCCAGCCATGGATTTTCCTTGTGCCCACTTCAAATATTCAGGCCCTGCGCCTGACAGGGTGTTCAGGAGAATTATTCCTCGCCTCTGGGCGCTGTCCAATAGTTTGATTCTTGTGCTTGTGTTGTCTAACGTTCAAAGGCCCCCCCACCAAACCTCGAGATTACACCCAGTCCCAGCACTGAAGCACCTTTGTTATCGGGGCTGACGTCGACCAAGGGTCTTTCACCAGGCCCACAGTATGCATGTCCTCTCTCTTGTTCACGTTCGGGAGATCCGACTGAAGCCAGCGCCCGGAGGCAGAGGGAGAGGGAGGGAGGATGAGGGGGAGAGAGACAGAGGCAGACAGAGGGATGGAGAGGGAGAGCGAGGGAGGGAGACAGAGCAAGGGAGGGAGACAGAGCGAGGGAGGGAGACAGAGTGAGGGAGGGAGACAGAGTGAGGGAGGGAGACAGAGTGAGGGAGGCAGACCTCAGAGTGAGGGAGTGGGAAGGAGAGCGAGGGAGAGGGAGAGCGAGGGAGAGCGATGGAGAGCGAGGGAGGGAGACAGAGGCAGAGCGAGGGAGAGCGAGGGAGGGAGACAAAGGGAGAACGAGGGAGAGAGGAAGACAGAGGGAGAACGAGGGCGAGCTAGGGAGGCAGACAGAGGTAGAGCGAGGGAGAGCGAGGGAGAGCAAGGGAGGGAGACAAAGGGAGAGCGAGGGAGGGAGACCAAGGGAGAACAAGGGAGAGCGAGGGAGGGAGACCAAGGGAGAACAAGGGAGAGCGAGGGAGTGCACGGGAGAGCGAGGGAGGGAGACAGAGGGAGAGCGAGGGAGGGAGTCAGAGGCAGACAGAGGGAGACAGAGGGAGAGCGAGGTAGGGAGGCAGAGGGAGACAGAGCAAGGGAGGGAGACAGAGCGAGTGAGGGAGGGAGACAGAGCGAGGGAGGGAGACAGAGTGAGGGAGGGAGACCTCAGAGTGAGGGAGTAGGAAGGAGAGAGAGGGAGACAGAGGGAAGGAGGGGGAGGGAAGGAGACAGAGGGAAGGAAGGAGAGGGAAGGAGAGAGAGGGAGGGGGAAATAGAGTGAGGGAGAGGGAAATAGAGTGAGGGAGAGAGAAACAGAGTGAGGGAGAGGGAAATAGAGAGAGGGAGAGGGTAACAGGGAAAGGGAAACAGAGAGAGAGGGAGACAGCGAGAGAGTGAGACAGTCAGAGTGAGTGAGACAGAGGGAGAGAGGGAGTGAGACAGTCAGAGTGAGTGAGACAGAGGGAGAGAGGGAGTGAGACAGAGGGAGACAGAGAGACAGAGGGAGAGAGAGGTAGAGAGAGGGAGAAAGAGGGAGAGAGAGAGGGAGGGAGGCAGAGAGAGAGACTGAGAAAGAACGAGAGAGAGAGAGAGAGAGAGAGAGAGAGATGTGTGTATGCCGGGTGTTGTGGCTCAGTGGACGAAGGCATCCGCTGCAGGGACCAGTGATCAACCTCATGGTACCAGTTTTTGTTGTTGCTCGAGCCCCGCCTCCTCCCCTACTGACCCCGCCTCCACCGGTGCGGCCCTCGGCCACAAACCACACTGTAAATTTGGCCCCCGAGAGAAAGTTTGTGAGTACCCATGCCCTAAAGGGTCAGATTAAATTTAAGCCAACAGTGCTTTGTTAGAAGAACCTCAACATCAATATTTGTTTGGTGTGTGCACCTCTTGTCTGCAGGCTGGTTGTAAGGATTATGGTACAGGCTTGTCAACTGGAGTATAGGAGGTGCACGAGCTTGCTCCATGGGGAGAGTGATGTGTATTCCACTTACTTTCCTATAAATACTCTCACTTTGAAAATAAAGAAAGAAAAGTAAACAACAAGTTTCCTATGTAATTGGAGCCTGACATTTGACTTTCGTGTTTAAATGCACAGTAAATGTGATGAGATAAGAACAAGATTTAAAGGCCTTTTACAGAAAGTGAAGGATTTATTTGTATTTATTTATAAAGTTTTATATAGTGCAAACAAGATCCCTAAGGATATCGGAGCACTTTACAAAAGGGGGGAAGGAAGGTCAAAAACCCAATATTATACAGTAAACAAGGTTTGGGCAAGGGAAGGGACGAACTCGAGCTGGACAGCATAAAACAAATAGAAAGCAAGGAAATGTGAGTTACAAACCTCTTGTAACGGATGTAATGTGTAACATTTAACTCGTTGATCCTCATGTAAAGCGCTCTGATACCTCTGGGTCTAGCCAGCGCTATATAAAACTCTTCAAATAAAAAATAAATAAAACAAATCCAATGGCAAGCAATGGGTATAATGCATTCCCAGCTTTCTGAATGTCTCTAGCTGTTTCAGCAAACCAGACAGCTGTGCTGTCTGATAATCCTCAACATAAAAATACATTTACGTGAGAAATAAATGAAATAAGATTTTTGCCTGTTGGAGTGGAAAATTTAGATCAAAATTACCACATATTAAAGCAGACCTAGACATTAACGTGAAAAATGCATAATAAAGTAAAGGTAGGAAGAAATCTGCCTTTCTTTAACGTACAAATTGTTAATGTGTAGCTTTATTATCTTGCAGAAAGCTCTCATTTCTACTGTATGTTCCATGCTAGGCATGACTAGGACTCATTTATCCCTTCTTTCCTTTATTACTTTAAAAAAATAAATGTTTTTCAGAGAATGCTGAACAATGAAGATTTAACAGCTAAAACTCATAATCTCTGTGTAATGTGCTGTTTAGAATGTAGATTTTCCTAGTAATTTATGACGGAAAGTCTTAGTTTTATTAAAGACACGGAGGCGAGTGTTATGCTTTCTTATCTTGCATTTATTACAATAGCAACCAAGATAAGCACTAGAAACTACAGTTCCCAGAGGGCCAAGCGAACAGCTGACCAATGGGAACAAATAGAACCAACAACAATAACCAATGAATGAGCAGTCCCAGATATAACGTTAGGTCTGACTGTGAACAGCCCTATTCTCGGCAGCGAGCAGACTAGATAATGTCCCAAAACAGAGGGAAAATAGGGAGGGCGTGGCCAAGCTGAGCAGCAAGATGGGCGCTTAGAGACAAACACATTATCCGGCATATATCCGATAACTGGGCTGCGATCCAGAGACATATACCCTGAGAATACCTGCTCCGGTGGCGACTGCACATTCTACCGAAGTTTGGCTTGGAGGGGTGCGCCGTGGGCAGGAGAACCGGCAGGGCTGGATTGCGGCCTGTAGCGGTCGATAGCAGTGAGGCCGCCGGGGCATATTGCATGCTCGCGCCCAGCAATTGTCGTCGGCTTCCTGGTGACGGTGATCCCCAAGGCCGGCAGTGATCCGGGGGCATGCGGCGTTCAAGTGGAAGCTGTCAGGGAGAAGAGCGACGGCCTGAGAGAGACGGAGTGAGCGGCGCGGCCCCACGGAAGATAGTGCATCGGACGCCGGCCACCCGCAACACGCCATATACAGCATCCGGAGCAGGGAGCCGCTGCGGTGTGAGCAGTGGGAGCCCGGTGGTGAATAACCTACCTTAAAGACAGGAACTGCCGGCTTGTGGGGGTGCCGATCAGGCCTGGAGAGTGAACGAAGCTGTGCCAGGGGCACAATCTGCTGGATCACACTGCTCGTTCTAGCAGGGGCTCTGGAGCGCTGCGGTGTGAGACATAGGCGCCTGGCTGGGAAAGAAGAGGGTAACAACACTGCGACCTGTAAATAACGGCACCTGGGGGAAAGGAAGAGCACACCACAAACTACTGGGCAGCGCTGGGGAGTTGCAGGGGTGGCGAGCGTGACCAGTGGCATCGCGGGCAGCCCTCTGGGCTGCAGCGGCTGCGTGCCATAGCCTGTCTGAACCTGAGCGGAGGAGTCATTGCTCTAAGCCGTGGCCGACGTCGCCCCAGCCGACTGAGACAAGGTACGCAGGGAGCTGCATGGAGAACCCAGTGGCTACGTAATTCAAGTTGAGTGTGCCTCCCGGGGGTGGTGGATTGCGGGGTTACCCTGGCTGGCCGCGAAGATTCTGGCTACAGACCTAACTTCCACTGCAGGCCCGCTAAGTTGACTGAAGCAGGCCACGCTGCTGACGACCTTGGTAGCCGTGCTGGGTAGCACGAGCAGAGACCTTTGCTGCGACGTGAGTGACTGACCCGCCACGCATTGTGTGTGGCACTGGAGTGAGCAACCTTGGCTCCTGTGGCATGCGCTGCCTTGGCATCTAGCCCAGCGCCTTCGGAGACTGGCCCTGCGGGGCTGGCCTTGCTATCCTTGCGTGTGGGGGCGAAGAAGCACCGCTGGAACACCACAATGGGCAAAGCGGACAATAGACAATCAAAGATCTCCTTTGAGAAGTGCGCGACGTGGCTTAGGGACCTGTGAGAGGGTCAACTGCGGGGTATTAACTCCCACTGTGGGTAATGAACGACAGCGACCAGAATCCTTCACACCTGGGGAACAGAACACTAGGGGCAGACGCAGGCAAGTCGCGACCAGGAAAAGAGACACACCCACCTCTCATGTTTTTCCACAGCCCGACAAGGAGGCGGAGAGGGGAGGAGTTGACCCCAGAAGTGCTGTGTCGCCACCATTGAAAGAGTGGCGAGACCAGGAAGAGAGGTCGTTGACAAGCGGAAGTGAAGAGCGGTACGAGGAGTCGAGTGCGGAAGGAGTGGAAGACGCCAAGCAGAGTGTGGGACGAGGGGACAGCGACCAGAGACGAGGAGGAAGAAGCAGACGACCACTGGACCAAAGAGTGGTGGCGTCCACCGCAGGAGGCTGAGGAGTGGCCGCAACTCAGGAGAGTTGTGGCGGAGCCAGTGAGTGACGCTGGTTCTGGGGAAAGCGGGTTGGATTAGACGAGGGAGGTGGGAGGAGGGGGATAATGGACACGGGGAGGAAGAGCACCCCGTTGAAAGCCTTTGACACTGCAAGTGAGCACCCTGCCAGCAATCGTGTGCATGTTATATTGTTGTTTTCCTGCACTGCGTCCTGATCCCCGTTCACCCTAAACGCCCCCTTTGCTTCTCCACATCGTGACTTCCTTCACAAGGGTCAAACCGTGAATAATCCCTAGACATCACCAGGTGTAGGTTTATATTTGCCCTGTATTTCCACAGTTTCACTGACGGCCTCCCTTTTCTTCCCTCTCTGCGAGCCTCCGGGTGAAGACACCACCACGGACGAACCAGAGCACCACCCCCTGAACACCGGTCCTACAACGGAAGGCACGGAATCATCATTGTCATATCCCAAACCCGAGAGAGAAAAACCTGAACTGGAGAAGAGCGACTTAACCCTATGGTAAAGCCCAACACTGTGTCCCTTGACAACAAAGTACCAACCGTACGACAGTATATTCAGCCTCCGTGTCTGTATATCCGACCTGCCCTCCCACAGGACCCTGAATCCACACCAGTGACTATAGTGCTGGATACGCAGTTGGACCCGGAGCTAAACGACAACATTAGAGCCCTGTTGCAAGAGGTCAGGAGCAGCCTGCGGGCGATTGATTCAAACTTGACTCCTTGGCGACAAGAATGGACCACGTGTCCCAGAAAGTGGACAAGCATGAAGACCGAATTGAAACGCTGGAGACATGGGTGTCGGACTCGAAGGACAGACAGGAGGAGACACAGGGACGCCTGCTGAAAATGGACAAAGTGTTGAAGGCCATCAAGGCCCGCAACGAAGTCCTCGAAGAGAGGTTGAGAAGTAACAATGTATGCATTACGGGTGTGCCAGGGTCTTCTAACATCAATAACATGGAGCAATTTGTGGAAGGGTTGCCGAGAGGACCCTTCGACTAGGAACTTACCCCTATATTCCTGGTGTAGCATGCCCACCGCACTCTGGGCCCCAGGTCCCCTCCCGGTGCTCCATCACGCCCGATCCTGACTCGATTAATGAACTCCCGGGACAGAGATACTGTATTACAAATGGCCAGAGAGAAAGGGGAAATACACTAAGAGACAATAGAATTGCGTTTTATCCAGACTTCACGCAGGTAGTGCAGGCTGCACGCAGAGAATTTATCTCTGCTAAGAAGATACTGTTGCAGTCGGGCACGAAGTATGCAATGCTTTCTCCAGCTAAGCTCCGGGAGCACACCGGCAGCAAACCCCTGATCTTCACTGAGGCGAGCGCTGCCCTGAAGTATGCCAAGCAAAACGCAAAGAAGACACAACGTAGAGATGGGGTGAACTCGTCTCCTTCTGGCAGTCAGCTAAGTGACAATGATTAAAGACTCATGGGCTCTGTAACTACCTGATTATTTGTGTAAGGCACTCTCTGTTTAAATGCAACCCTGCCATTGAGAGATTATCTTCTATCTGCCTTAAGCCGATGTATTTAAAAGTTTCTTTAGCTCACATGGGGATTCTTTTGACAGTGTTAACTACAACTTTTCGACAGGGTTGTATGCAGGCGAACCTGCGTCCCTCTGGGATGATTCCCTGTTGGCCTGAGTTTTGTGGGCTTCTATGCGAAGGGGGATGTTTCACTTGGGATCCACAACCTGATTGGGGTTTGGTGTGGGAGGGGGGTGGGATGAGAGGGAAGTTGTTTCTTATGTTAAATTGAAGTACCAGCTACGCCTTGGACAGCTTGGACATAAAACGGACACCGCACCACACGGTCAGCCACCGCGCCTCACACATCGTGACACTGCCACACTGAAAAAGGCGGCTCCTGACGGGGGGTCGGGTAGTCGTCATACTGGAAATATTGCACGCCTGCACTATAGTAACACACACGGGCTTTAAATGTCCACACTGTCCTGCCTCACCTGGAATGTGAGAGGCCTTAACGACCACCCAAAGGCGAGGTTGGTGCAATCTTGCTCAGACAGGGTGTAGATATCTGTCTCCTGCAGGAGACCCACCTCCAGGAGACAGCACTAGCCCAACTAATCACAAACAGGTGGAGCGAGATACACACTGACAGCTACTGTAACTATTCCCGTGGGGTGGCAACTCTCATACGCAGAGGGGTTCCCTGGCAAACACATCAGGCAATTTGCGACCTGAAGGCCTGTACATTATTTTAAAAGGGAGCCTATTCCATCAGCCGATTATAGTGGTAAACGTCTATGGGCCGAACATGGATGATCCCACATTCTTCTTACAGCTCTGGCACAAGATTCAGTCACTGGGGATGCGCCAATACTCTGGGGCGGGAACTTTAACATTGTGCTAACATTGACAGAGGACAGGGAGGGGACGGCCCACGTACATCATCCACAAGCGGCGGCAACACTAAACAGCATTATCTCAGATCACTGCTTGGTCGATTCGTGGTGCGCGCTGCACCCCACTGAACGTATGGGCTTGTGTATTATCCCCCACTGCCAGGCTTGGTCCAGACTGGACTTCTGGCTACTAACACGGGATATACATGTTTGGGTCACAAATCCCACACATTATGCACGGACACTGTCCGACCATGCCCCAGTAGCCTGGTCTCGCCAGGTCCTGAAACCCTATCAACAGCCGTTTACATGGCGTCTGCGGCCTAACGTACTCCTAGACACTGTCTACTGCGAAAGTACTAGAACACATATCTGTGAATACTTTGAACACAACACTGGCTCGGTGGCAATGGAGAGCGCATTGTGGGAGGCGTTCAAGATAGTGAATGGGGGCACTGTATTGCAGGATAGGCTGGAGTGCTTTGCAATATCCGTGGCAGTCTGAGCAAACTAGAAAACGATATTAGGGCGTTAGAGGCACGCTATTGCGCAGAACCGACTCCCTGGCTATTAGCTGACATACGTACCAAGCTGCTGGCCCTCCAAGAGGAGGCGGAGCAGGAAACTAAATTCTTACATAAACATGCGACAGCAAGACGATATGGCGAGGGAGATAGACCGGGCAAAACGCTTGCCAACCTACTGAGGGCGCCCAGAGGGTCCACATTCATAGCCAAACTGACTGCCGCGGATGGGTCAAAAGCACGCGCATTGCCAGACATTTTAGACACCATGAGGAAGTTTCTACGCTCAACTATACACTTCAACGTCATGCCCCCCGAATCTGTTTTGCAAGATTACTTTGATTCAATTGAGCTCATATGGGTGAGCCGAGCGCACCGCAAGTACCTAGAAGCCCGATCACGGTGGAGAACATACGGCAGGTCATTGGTGTCTTGCCTGCAGATAAAGCCCCTGGGGGGAAGGACTGACGGCCAAATTCTATAAAGAATACTATAATTACTTGCACCGCAGCTCCTGGCCGTGTATCAGGAGGCCATGGAAACTGGCAAACTGCCTGCCTCAATGTGGGAGGCTATCATCATTACTATTTTGAAACCTGACAAGGATCCCGCATGGTGCGATTCGTACCGGCCGCTTTCCTTGATAAATCTAGACGCGAAAATGTTTGCTAAACTCCTGGCAGTCCGCCTTCAGAAGCTTTCCCTTTGATCATACACCTGGATCAGTCTGTCTTTATATCGGGTCGATCTACAATCGATAATCTTCGGACATTGTTCGCCTTAATGCACTACCTTGCCCCATATGTATCGGCCATTGCGGCACTCTTGGTCGCAACCAAAGCGTTCTCTAGAATGGGGGTTCCTGTTCACGTTTTCCAAAGAATGGGCCTTAGCTCCATCTTTATCCAACAGATAAAGATGCTGTATGCTAAACCCACGGCACGCCTGAGGGTGAATGGCCTGATCACAACGCCCATCCCTATCACAAGAGGCACCAGACAGGGATGCCCGCTGTCGCCCCTTTGCCATCGCTACTGACCCACTCGCAGCCCGAATTAGACAACAACACACACAACGTAGCATAGGATTCACAACAAGAGGCCTTAATGTTTCCTTATACGCAGACGATATAACACTCTACATAGTTGATCCCAAGGACAACCTCGCCCCTATGATAAGAGAGCTGGTGCGATATGGCAAACTGTTTGGTGTACGAATAAACTGGAACAAATCAGTAATTGACCCCTTACGCCCGGGACCCGGCACTGCGACTCTGAATACCCCATTAAGTGGGCGACTGGGCCAACATGCTACTTGGGGATATGGATAAGTAATGACATGCAGGAGATCTGGACGGAAAACTATGGGAGGGTGGTGGACTAGATCGGGCAAAGAGTGCGCCAGTGGATGACACTTCCACTCTGATTGATGGGACGGATTGCGGTAGCTAAAATGGTAATCCTACACAAACTCTTGTATTGATTTGTGAACGTCCCTATCCCACTCACTGCGCACTTTTTTAAAATGCTGAGGTCTCTCATGGTAGAACTGGTTAGGGCAGGGTGGCAACTGTAAGGTGTCTTGGAAGATTCTTACCTTACCACAGGCACAGGGGGGATTGGCGGGGCTTGACTTTGCCCTTTACGAATAAAGCGCGCATGCACAGTTTTTACATCACTTGTCGCACTCGACTCCCTTCCAACCCCATGTGGCCATCGAATTAGATAGGGCGGCACTGCTCCCTCCCTCTAAATACTGCTGTTTACCAACCATACAAGAGGCCACAAAACGAAATTGACACTGTCGAAACACTGCGATGGGCATGGGTTGGCATTTGCAAGCGGGCGAAGGTAGGGGTGCTTTATGCACCTTCCATGCCGCTGGCCAATAACCCCACAATACCCCCAATAATGGACCACAAAGCACAACAGCGTGCCCAGATGCATGGGCTGGGGGTGGGCAGGGATCTCTTTCCGGGGGACATTTTCTTTTTTTTATATATATATTTTTATTGATTATAACACAAGAGTAGAAATGTACATATCGGGTATCATGTTGTGGAACACATTGTAGTGGTGAACGGGCAAATGAATTGAGGAAATACACAACAATTATAGGCATCTGAAAGTCATCAATACCAGCTTAGAGCTGGGGCAAAACAATACGGTACAGATAACCTTAAGCAAACATCATCGGAACCTGCCCACCCTGGATACAGGATATGAAAATCAGACACTCGACACCCGGATATGAGGAACAAAAGGTTCAGGAGAATATGCCACATCTCTTGTGAAGAAGGGAAAAGGGAAAAAGAAAGGCCATAGAACAAAATAAAGGAAAAAAAAAAACCCTCAGCCCCCCACCCTGCACCCCTGCAGATGGCTACGACCTAACCCCACTAGCAGCGTGCCTGTCCCCCACTAAACTAAACCCCAAGGAAGGGAAAAGAATGAGGAGGAAATGTCATACAATACGATACGGGCTCCCGGACTCCCCTCCCCCCGTCAAAAGCAGACATCCCCTACCGTCGTACTAAGAGAATGAAAGCAGACTAATAAGCAAACAGATAGGGGAGTCACAGAAAGAGAAAAGACCTTCCCGCCCAACCCCCGGCACCACAGAGGCAGCAAATCCCTTTTCAAACATAGCCATTGTACCAAACCCAGACAATCAGACTTCCATCTGGCCCCTACGCTCACGGATACAACCCAGCAGAGCCAAAAGAAAGTCACTGTACCGAACTCAGACAGTCGAATTCAGCCCTGGCCCTTATGATCCATCACACAAACCCCATCCAGTAGGACCGACATAGTAGCAAAAGAGTCAAAATGTTGTAGAAAAAGGAGATCAATATATCTTGAAAGGGTAAAAAATGTTAAGTCTCGAAGTCTACCAGATACACGAAAGTCAGTCCAAAAAGTATTAATGGAAGTCTCCAGAAGCGAAGAAAGAAATAAGTCCTGCGCGGGCGATGACTCTGCCGATCTTGCTAGTTGTTCAGGGGCTCCAGCAACGTACCGCTGTAGTCGCGCATAGACAGATGGCACCAGGTTCTGATTATGTTTGGGGTTCTCCTCTCGAGTTAGATCAAGCTTCGCGGGGGTCACCGTATGTTGCAGGTCTGACACAGGGCTGGAGTCCTGTCTCGAACACACAATCTCGATGCTTACAGTCAATTTGTGGAGGGCAGCCTCCATTTGCAGGTGAAGAGCCCCGATGGCGGCCATTACGGTCCCCAGTGTTGGTCCACACATCATCCGATCCATCTCCGCTTGCACGATAACCAAGCAGGTCCTCAACCCCGGAGGCCGGCTACTCCGGGGAAACAGACAGAAGCGGGATGGACGGAGGCGACAGGCGACTTACAGGCTTGGTGCTCTTTACACCGTTGCCACGAGCGGGGGCCCCACCCGCGGACCCCGAGGGATGCAACAGGGTCCCGGGACCTGGCCCCCCAGCCACCGCAACATCAATCACGTCTCGTCGCCGTCTGTCCAGTATTCGCCGGGACCAAAGACCACCACCAGGATCGAGAATAAGTTTCACTCCGAGGAGACCGGACTTCGCCAGGTACCCGCGGCCGATGTTGTTCAACTGAAACCCGGCTGGGTCAGTACTCGAGGCCCCGGCTCACACACTGGAGTAGGCCCGAAAATGAAAGACGGTGTAACTTCGTCAATAAGAGCGATAAAAACTCCGGGATTGCCCCCCTGGGCTCAGCAACGATTCAGACACACAGGAGTCGGGCGGGAGGTCAGGATGAATTTCAGGATAGGTCCGCCAGCGACGGAGGTCGACAGAGCCGGGAGCTTATGCGGCCATCTTGGTTTCTAGCGTAGCTCCTCCTCGGGGACACTTTCTTAATGATGCAGCAGATGTGTGAGCCGGCGGAGCCATCGGTAGCGGACATGTTGCTTTACTACCAACTGCGAACTACATGCAAAAACAGATTTGGTAAATTCCAGAGCCCCCTACTGCACTACCAGCACTTGAAAATGTCATCGCTGTAGAATCTGGGCACAAATTAATTACTGGAATCTACACCATCACGCAGCGTGAATCCCCGATTACTATTCCGAGAGCACGCGGGGCATGGGAGGTGGACATAGAGGAGAAAATTACAGAGGACCAGTGGCTCTTGATATGCGGGCAGTTGGAAATGCTGTCTCCCTATTATCCCCTTTAGACTAATACATTTCAAGTACATACATAGGCTACACCCGACCCTGGTGCAACTACACTGCATGGGGCTGCAGCAAGACGATCGGTGTTGGAGGTGTGGAGCTGCTCAGGCGACCTTCATACACATAGCATGGCAGTGCCGCCCTACAGCTGAGTTCTGGACTCAAACCCTTAAACACATTAGTAACATATTTGGACAGGAGATGCCCTGTCACCGCTGGTTGCTCTGCTGAGAACGGTCAGTGCGATCCCACCTAAACATTTTGATATTTTGATGGCAACTCCGCTAGGGGTTAGGATTTTGTGCCACCTAGATGGTTTATGTAGCGGACCGCAGAAACATTGTCCATGTCCAAGAAGGATAGAACAACAAACCTTGTCATTTGCAAGGCTCTTGATTGCAAAGGAGCCTGCCAGCATCTCTAAACAGTTTAAATACAATCTCCACTCCTCGAGAGACCATCTACCTCCAGTTGATATTGTACCACAATGGGCGCCCCAACCCGACAAGCTTGCATCGTATTCTAACACAAGATCTGGGGCAAAGTGAAGATTGTTCTTCCGTTCCACGCATCTAAATGGTCTATCCACCATTGAAGCTCTAGGCGAGACTCCTGGTCTAAAGAGATGAGATCAGAATAAGCCAGGCCTTGATGCAGATATCGAATTTAGGAGCGCTGGGGGGCACGGTAGTGAAGAGGCCCTGAAAGGATCGCCTGAATAGAGGGGGGGAGCAAAACCTACAATCCTTGCGAGAAATCTGAGAGAACCCAGAGAGGTTTGAAGCAACTGGGAGATTTCTGGCTTTATAGCAGAGACTTTTGACTGAGGAAGATGAAGAGAAGCAGTGAAAGAATCTAGGAGAAAACCTAAGAAATCAATGCATCGAGATGGAATGAGCATGGATTTGTCAGGGTTGAGAAGGAAACCCAGGTCTAACAGAAGAGATCGTGTGATGTTCAAATGGGAGAACAGAATTTGTTTTTCCAAGTTCATAATCAAGATGTCGTCGAGATAGATAATTAATCTGATCCCGAGGGACCTCAGATATGTAACCACCGGATTCATGATCTTTGTAAAGCACCATGGTGCTGACGACAGGCCAAAGGGAAGGGAACAAAACCGATAGGTTACTCCCAGCCGAAGGTGTGATCGGGATGAATTGGAATCGTGAGGTACGTGTCTTGTAAATTTATTCTGACCATCCAATCGTTTAAACGAAGAGCATCCCTGAGATAGATAATGGTTTCCATTTCGAAATGGCGATAAACCACAAATTGGTTGAACCACTTCAGATTTATCACAGGACGCATTTTCTTGTTCTTTTTGCGTACTAGAAAGATGGAACTGGGGAACCCTGAGTGATCTATTGGAGCAATCTGAATTGCCAGTTTGTGGATTGAAACTCTATTGAAATGAGTGCTAACAAAAATAGGTAGTAGTGTTCCCTTATACAGAGATGGAATCGCACATCTAATTATCACTTTAAGTCAACAGTTATAGTGTGAAAACATTTTTTCGAACATGAAAATTCCCACTGTTGTCGGGTGCTATTTTAATCTCTCTAGAACCTAATACCAAAAAGTGTCACTTACACAACCGAAACAGTTGTGTACACAGTTCGCTGTTTGCCTTGACAAAGTCTAAGGGAAGACGAAACACGTGTTGGCAGTTTTGATTTTGGATCTACTATCAAAAGGAAAATAAAAGAATTACGTCCTTTTGAAGAAACGCATTGATATGGATTTTGCTTTTTCAGTAGAACCTGCAAATTCCAATTACCTTACTATTGTCAAGCAATCAATGTATGAAATGCTGACTCCATAGATGTAAGGCCACAACATTGGCCTGTTTGTGAATACTTTGATAAATATAAGGGTGTGCTGAATATCTCTTACTAATTTCTTAACTCTATTGAAATGAGCTCTGCCATGTCGTAAGAAAAAACGAGAGGAGGGAAAGCTGTTTGGAAAGGTGGAGCGTAAAACTCTATAAGATAACCTTAGATAGAGTTTAGAACCCAGGGATCTGAGGTCAGAGTTCGCCATTTTTTAACGAATAGTCTTAAACGACCTCCAACCGGGGGAGGATCTGGTAGATTTACCTTGTTGGGAATTGTTCCCAAAGTTCTTCTGTCCTCGACTTTTGAAACCTCGACCTCTTTGGGGGTTGAATTGGGGTTTGTAGTCTTGATAGTTAGAATTTGAAATTCCTCTGGAGCCTTGATTCTGATAGGAACGGCCGGCAAAGCGACTCCTGCCTCTGCCGGCCTATCCAAAAACACTGGTGAGAAAGGTTCCTGATGGACTGTTGGGCTTTATCAAGGGAAGCAAAAGTGGTGATGAAGTTGCTTAAGTCTTTGACCAAAGAATCACCAAACAAAAGGCTGTCATCCTTAATAGCAGGATCAAGGGTAGCCAAATTAGCCAATTTGGAGTCAAGTTTAATAAGGAGACCTTTGCGGCGTTCATGAATTATAGCTGAATTGGCATTTCGAAGGAGACAAAAGGCCCGTTGTACCCAAAAGGAAATATCCTGAGGATCCAAATATGTGCCATATAAATGAGCCGATTCCGCCAAGTTGAATAACTTGTCTTGACAAGTGGACCAGGCGCTACCCACCCCTTTATGGGGATCCTTTCTAAAGTTGGAGAAGAATGTTAATAAAGGCTGATCAATATTCGGAGCAATTGTATTATTGCAAGCCAGAGAAGGCTTAGGGCATTCCGACTTCGGTTTGGATTTGGTGGATTTGTCCAAAGGGAGATGAAGTCTAGCAGAAATGTAATCACCAACGTGGGAAGCCGGAAACCACTCCGTGGAGTTTGAATGGCTAATAGAAGTAGGGACACACATAGGAGTACCCTCAGAGTCCAAAACATGAGTGGAGGAAAAAGAATCAGATTTTGATTATTCAGGTGGAGGGAAAGGGGACATCAAAAAGGTCAAATAAATCATCAGCGTCATTCATATCATCATCTGTGTCCAAAATCTGGGAAATTACAAGTTTTTTAGGTACCTCCACATTTTTTGGTTTAGCTTTACATTTACCATCTGAAACGGAATTTCCCTCCTTAGCAGGAGGTCTGGGAGGCACCATGTCCTCAACCTTGCGTGAGGAAACCTCGTTGACCGTGCGTGACGCATCCGGAAAATCTTTTTTAGGATTGGAGGGTACCAATTTCCTATTTCTGCTATTCCTTGCAGAATGGGAGAGAGCTTTGGACATCAGAGCCAGCATAGAATTGTCCATGTTTTTGAAAAAAGCGTTTCATAGAGGCTTCCACTGCATGCTCTATAGAAGAATTAATAAAGACGTTCAAATCATTTTTGAAGGCTTCCCTTTCATCATTCTGCATATCAGATCTGAGAGAGCTGTCAATCTCCATAATAAAGATATGAGAAGAGGAAATGCAGGAGTAAAAAGGTTAACTAAACCCAAAGCAGAAGACCGTCTAAGGGCAACAAAATACAGGCAAGAAAAAAGGAAACCACTCCCACTGGGACGGAGCACAACTGGAGAGAAGGAGAACAGAGCTCCGTTGAGGAAAGCGAGGGAACAATCACAATTGAAATAAATCCAAAAGAGGAAGAGAGGAACTTATCTGACTGGGAGCAGCAAGAAAAGAGGGCTTTTCGCAGTCAGACCTAACATTATATCTGGGACTGCTCAGTCATTGGTTATTGTTGTTGGTTCTATTTGTTCCCATTGGTCAGCCGTTCGCTTAGCCTTCTGGGAACTGTAGTTTTTAGTGCTTATCTTGGCTGCTATTGTAATAAATGCAAGATAAGAAAGCATAATAGGAGCTTCCGGTCTTGCCATAAAATTGTATTTCTTTCCTTCCTCACACATATAATTTCATCGTATTTAAGATAATTTCCTCTATCCTTTCACTTAGAATGTTAAAATGAAACATTATATTAGAACCAATGATGTTTGCTTAAAGCGTGATTCTCATGAACTAACCAGGACATTGTGAATAGAAAATGTTTTGTTTCTTAGAGTAGTCCATTGTTCCACAATGGAACACTGAACAGCTAACAGAGCAGGTTTGCGAGATTCTCATGAGAACTTACTCGAATGTAACAAATGTATGAATGTTTAGTAACATCTTAGTTGCATCATGTAGACTTGTGCATTTACCGTAGGAATCGAAGGGAGAAGCTGCAGACCATCAGAAGATTCTTCCCCATTGGTTCGAGATGACTTCACACTGGAGCAGGGATACATATATTTTTGGTTTATAATAATAAGTGTTCCTAGCAATAGAGGCAATGCACAGCGAGGCTATGAGATGTAACGTACTTGATTGCACTTTTTTTCCCTTTCCTCAATTACTGTAAGATACTGCTGATGGTTATTGCTGTTGCCTGACACTTTGGCGACTATTTTGCTTATGCTGAAGATCATAACTACTGCTATGATTCCTAGCCTCAACTTTACAAAGAGTTTGTACTGCGACTGTTTGAAAGACTTGGCTGAGTTTCCAGAATTGCTGTTATAGATTCTAACTTCAAACACCAAACTCTTACTCCTTTCCAAAGAACTCTTTATGGGTTCTGATAGAAACACGACTCTTTAGATTAGAATGGAGACTATTTCCTTTATGGGGTGTTAGAGAGCACAGGGACCTACTAGCTCAATTTTACCATACTCAGCTGGGCCCATATAACATTCACACTGTGAACTAGCAGTCCTGCCTAACTAATTATTAATCAATCACCCTATCAGTGCCTTGAGTCCTTTCAGGACTTATACCTGTAAACCATGATTTACCAATCCTTGTCACCTCTACTATAAGTCCTGGGGATCGAAGAGGGAGTTAGTTTAAACAGGCAGTATTAAAACACATTTGCGCTTCCTGTAATACGCACAGACTCAGGGAAAGTTTTTAAAACCTTTATCTATGAAAGATTTTCTGAGTCAAAAATAGAAAAGCCACAATCTTGTGACCATAAATTTTACAAACAAGAAAATAACCAGTAGGACATAAAGTTTGTAAGAAATCACAGTAACACCTTTAGACATTGGTACCTGGGAAGGGTGAGAAAGGGAAATAGCACAAGGACATACCACATGGATTATATTTATCTAGAATGGTGCAATGACCAATCCTGGCCACGGGCTGGGGCAAATATGGACCAGGCTCCCGACTAATCAGGTGCCCACGGGACAAGTCAGGTGTAGATCAGGACAGGTGACCTCAGTTAAGTGCAATGCCAGTGTCACACCCCTCTCTCTCTGGAAAGCCAATTAGTACCCCGACTGGGTAATCGACAATTTCCACCAACACCTCGATTCTTCTGACAGAGTGCCCCACCAGCACCTCTGCTCTCGATCTCCTATAGCATGCGTTGGGTCAGTGACAGGTCAGCTACTCGGACAAGTCGGACAGTTTATCTATCTAAACCTACCTTAGTTATACCATTTCGGGGGCAATGTACCACCCCTAAATGATGAAAATCTATGAGTTCCCTTTCAGTGATTGGTTGGAAAGACGAGGAGAGGTCATCACACCATACTAAGAGGAGATCATCTCAATTGACTGGTATTAATTAAGTCTCCACCCACAATTTATTTTTCTCATGACTTTATTCCGCCCAACAATATTGGCATACAAATTATATACATTGTATTCTTGCTTCCTCTTTAGATGTCAGTAGAGCAGGTTCTCAGGAACATCGTGGGTAAGAAGGGTTTTGGCAGCCATTCAATGCCAATGCTTAAGCAATTTCGGAGTCTGAGTGCGCACGCGCAGCTTTGTCCAAGATTGAGTTTTATCAGTATTCAGGCCCAAGTACAAGCTAACAGCAAAGTCAAAGAGAAACATATTAGAATACAAAAATAAATGAATGCACTGTATACCACTTATTTATACTCTAATCCCATTACTTTATTTTAACTTTCGCATTAATAGTTAAGCAGAACGAACAAACTTAGTATTAGCTGCAGCATAAGCATGTGAAATTTAAAGCAGCCATTTCTGGCACTAGTGTGCAGAAGCGAGAAATTCCCTCCAAAGCAGAAATACGTCACACCACGTAGATGTGGCGAACGCATGCGTGGTAAAGTTCCCGCGTTTTCGGTGGCCATATTAAGACACTCGGGTTAATGTTAGTAAAAGCACATAGGTAAGCTTCTCCTAGATACAAAAAAAATGTGTGAAATGCAAATATTAGTAAACAAAACATGTTGGTTAATTAATTATAGGTTAATTTGAGAGGGCTGAATCCAAGCAAGTTTCAGTATAAGTGAAACCTTGCTCCATCAGGGGCATGTTGTCATTTATCTGCTGCCTTTCAGCATTATTTCCTTGATATTTCTGTAAATGAATTTATCTTCACTAACTGAATAAAATGACGAAAAACAAATACTAAACTTTTAACGAGTAATAAAGGTTTCTAAATCCTTACCAAACCTCTCGTCTTTGATTACTAAAAAATAATGCCTTCTGGTGATGTATTTAAGATGTTTTAATCCTGTGCTCCATTCTAAAACAGTGTGAAAGATCTACTGACCTAAGGAGAAGTTGGCTCGGAGTTGGAGATTCCTCATTTGTAAGTCATGGTTTAAACTGTAAATTAAATACTTATTTCCGCGATATCATGCCTTTGTTCGCATCCTTTTTTTAATTTTTATTTTTTTTATTTTTGTTTTATTGCGAGTTGATCAGATTACAAGCATATTCTATGAATGAAAGAAAAGCAAAAAAAAAAAAAGGGAAAAAAAAAAAGCAACACAACAATAGAGCAAGAACATTAGAAAAATAATATATACTGCAAATATTACATAGAGAAAAAAAACACAAATTAAACATAAAACATTATTTACACCCCCCTACTAATTCAAAAAATTTATTAGTTAGCTAAGCTGCTGATCCGGTTTCTCCCGTTATCCATCGCTCTACCGGTTCCCAAATTTTAATTCCCATTGTCCTTCTTTTACGTCCTTTAGTACTATATATGGCTCGTTCCATAGTATACCTTGCCAGCAATCGTCCTTGCCAAGAAAAAAAAGAGGGTGGGTCTGGGCTAATCCAATCCTGCGTCACACAAGAGCGAAAGATCCCAACAGAAATTAATAGAAACTTTTTATGATCATCTATCATAGATATGGCAGAGATTCCTATCAACACAAGCTCTGATGTAAGAATTACAGGTGTTCCAAGTATCAAAGAAAGGAAATGTTGAATTTCTGATAAAAGTCTGGTTAATTTCGGGCATGAAAAAAACATATGTACAGAGTCCGCTGCTTGTAAACCACATCTGTTACAAGCAGTGCCAGCTGAGGAACCCCATTTTGAAATTTTGGCTGGCGTATAGTAAAGATCGAATAACACCATATAATGTTGGGTTCTGCTCCTTCCTGAAAGCAAAATAGAATTAGCCAAATAAATGGATTCCTCCATCTTAATTAAACTTGATCCGAGTTTCTCGGTCCATAGATTTTGCCTAAACAATATATCGTCTGAATGTTTAGACATCAACTGATTATAAAAGAAGCCAATTTTCTTTTGTTGATACATGGAGTCGATTAAAGAAATTCGTTGTAATGATAATCGTTCTTGCTCTGATAATGCATTAAAGTAGCTATGCCATTGTAGGTATTTAAAATAATCAACATTCGTAAGTTTAAATTTGGTTTGAAGTTCAGTAAATAATAAGAGTTTATTGTCTTGTAGGAGGTCACTGAGCTGAGTAATACCACAGTTACGCCATCTTCTCGTGATGCTGTCTATACCCATAAATGGAAAGATATAAGAGGAAGTCAAGGGAGTATATCTCGTGATTTTAGGGATATCAAAGATTCGTTTAATAAATTTCCAAGCCCTAAAAGCAGCTTTTACGATTTTAAATTTAGTTTTTTTGTAATAGCTGGCTTCAACAAATTTTAGTAAGCATCCCTTGGCCTCTATCCCTAGACCCAGTTCGTAAATAGATGGGGAGTGGGAATTTAGAATTGGAGCCTTGTCGCCAATTATTAAGGGAGAGATAAACTGCAGAACTGATGATAAATAATAATAAAAGAAGTGTGGTGTACCCCAACCCCCCCTATCTTTTGGAATTATCATTTTTTGGTAGGCTCTTCGAGGTCGTTTATACCCCCAAAGAAATCTTCCTACCATTTTCTCCAGCTGTTTAAAAATAGGCATAGGGAATTCTAGCGGAATACAGCGAAATAAATATAGGAATTTGGGGAGAATCATCATCTTCATAGCATTATTCCTGCCATATAGAGAAATGTGTAAGTGATTAATACGCTCAAGCAGAGTATTTGATTTCTTTATCATAGGTAATATGTTTATTTCGGGAATTTGTGAAACCGGTAAAATGATCTTAATGCCCAGATATGTTGCTATGGAAACTATGTTGCTAAGTGGTGGGGGATTTTGACCGGTATATAGGATTTGCGTCTTGGCCATATTTAATTTGTAACCCGAAAAGGCTCCGAATTGGTTAGCCAGGTCTTCTATCTTTGGGATTGCTTTGGCTATGTCTGTGGTAAGAACCACCACATCGTCAGCATATGCTAATGCCCTATAATGTATGCCAGCTGCTACTACCGGCGTGATATCGTGCTCCTGATTCAATTTATTTAGAAAAGTATCAATATAAATTGCAAAGAGCAATGGAGAGGCAGGGCACCCCTGCCTAGTACCTCGACAGATAGGAAAAAAAGATGACTTATTTGTTCCAATTCTGATGGATGAGATAGGAGTATTATACAGCGCTTTCAATGCTTTTATCATGCCTGGTCCAAACCCTTTAAATGCTAATAAATCCCATAAATATGCCCAAGTCACTCGATCGAACGCCTTTTCGGCATCTAATAGAGTAACCCCCATTGGTGTGTTTGTACCTTCTGCCCAATCAAGTAATGCGATTACTCTACGGACATGGTCGGTGGTATCTCTTTTGGGTATGAACCCATGTTGCCAGCGAGAAACTATGGTTGGGATTATCATAGACAGACGGAAAGCTAAAATTTTAGAAAATACTTTGCTGTCAGCGTTTATTAGCGATATCGGTCTGTAAGGCGGTTTTTCCTTTTTTATAAATGCCATGATGGTCGATTCGGCCCATGATGGAGGAGTATCGCCTTTCTGTGCTGTCAAAAAAGTTGTTAACAGGTCTTGTTTTAGCACATTTCTGAAGATCCGATAGAATTCTAATGGAATTCCATCTGGTCCCATGGCTTTGCCAATGGCAAGAGATAAGAGCGTCGAATTTATCTCTTCCCAGGTAATATCCTGTTCTAATAGCTGGGTCTGCTCAGAAGAGAGTTTGGAAACATTGTCATTTTGGATGAAGTTTAAAAATAATTCCCTAGAATATTTTAGGGAATCTTGAGCATATAGCTTAAGATAGAATTGTCGAAAAACCGCCAAAATTTAATCAGGTTTAGTATGTATCTGACCAAATTCATCCTTGATGGAAGCAATAAAAGTTGATGCCACCTTTTGTCTCATCTTTTTTGCCAGAATTTTGCCAGATTGTTCACCCATCTCAAATATCTGTGTTCTCATAACTGCAGATTCCTCTGCCAATTTAAATGCAAATGCTTCATATAATTTCGCTTTATAAATAGCTAATAAAGATTTTATGGGTTCAATATCCTGATTATTCTTTATAGCATTTGTCAATTTCTGTTCCCAGTCACAAACTAATTTATATAAGTGGTCCATTTTATCACGAATATTTTTTTGTTTACTGATTGAATATGAGAGAGTCTCTCCCCTCACAGCAGCTTTAAATGTGTCCCATACGATTTTTGGAGGAGCACTTCCCCTGTTAAATTCAAAAAATTCCATAATCCACTTACGCATATGTTCTATATATTTTGAATCCGCCAGCAGTTTACGATCAAATGACCGCTGCTTTATGTTAATGCTAGGATACGTTTTTAACTCTATCATAATTGGATTGTGATCCGATATTACATGGGGAAATATTTCGAATATAGTATTATCGGTGAGGGAGGTTTCAATAAAAAAGTAATCCAGCCTCACCATCTTCTGATGAGGAGCGGAAAAAAAAGTATAATCAGGTGATGCGGGATTTTTAACATATGCTACGTCGGACAAACCATACTCTGTTATTAGACCTTTTAAGGCTTTGTACATCTTTTTCTTTAAACCTGTATAGCCGGCATTGCCAGAAAGGTCCAGGCCTCTGTTTAAATGAATATTGAAATCGCCTGAGAGTATCAAGGGGGATGGCCATTGGACTAATTCTAAATTAAAAAAATTCAATATTTCAGGATCGTCTGTATTGGGAGCATATATTGAGCAGATGGTATAGATTTTATTATCAATATTAATTTCCAGAATAACCCATCTGCCACATGGATCAGTCTTGCTACGCTTAAGAGATCCCAGACCTCTTCTCATAAGTATAGCCACCCCTTTTGTTGTAGTTCCTTGACGTGTACATGCCAATAAATGCATGCCTAAATCATTAAAGCAATGCCGATCATTCCAGGTCAGATGCGATTCTTGTATACACAGCAGGTCTATTCGCATAGACTGTATCATATGTGCACAGATCCCCCTCTTTTTTTTATTATTTAGCCCACAAAGATTCCATGAACAGATCCTTAATTTCCCCTGCATTTCATTTGATTAGGGTATTCCCAAACATAAATTCTAAGACCAATAGACAAATAGTAATGCACATAATTCCTGCTTGGTATTTCCAATAACATACGACAGCAAACCAAAATGTATAATTGTATTTCATACTCATTTTCATTTTCAAGAACACTGCCACTTCATACAATATAATCTCTACTTTAGTTTTGAAAAATTTGCTCATTTTCATTTTCAAAAACACTGCCACTTCAGACAATATTATCTCTACTTTAGTTTTAAAAAATGTACTCTTCATCTGATCAATCTCGCACCCTTCCCCACCCATTCCCTCCCTCTTAACCCCACCCCTCTGCCCCCGCCCCCACCCAAAGAAAGGCAAAGGGACTAACCAGTCCCTCATCTTGATGGAAATGTGAGGTGCAATTTATGGATCTCACCACTGAGCTTGAAAAAAAAAAAGGAGGAAAAGAAAGCAACCAACTCTACCTGAGAGTGTATATATCAACCATCATCTAAGAGAGGTAAGCTCATATTCAAGATAAACACAGCAAAGTAAGGGATATAGATATGTATGAGCTTAACTAGTGAGTAGTATCACTATCTAAGACAGTCATTAATGCTAGGTATTCCATAGAAAAGAGAAAAAAAAAAGAAAGAGAGCCAGACTAAGTCACATCGATGTAAGCAGCTCTTTAGCTGCCCCCTCTGATGTTAAGAAGTGTGTTATCTCCTTGAAGATAATCTTCAATTTAGCAGGATTGAGGAGGTAGGCCTGCGCTCCCTTCGCTTGGAATAATGGAATCAACTGTCGTAATTGCCATCTAAGTTGTACAATAGAATGGCAATAATCGGGTCGGACAAAGAACTCCAAGCCCTTCCCCCTGCGCTTTCTGTCTGGCCTAGCTAGGTCATAGAGGGCTTCTCTTGCCAAAAAATTATTTAAACAGATGAGAATTGCCCTGGGCTTAGTATTAGAATCACTTCTCTGGGTTTTTTGAAAAGGAAATCTATGCGCTCTTTGGAGTTCTGTATCCCATTTCCATTGGGTAAGCTCTGGGAAGGCTTCAGAAAAGAGATCTATTACAAATTTTCTGATGTCTCCCCCCTCGCTAGCTTCAGGAATACCTAAAATACGCAGGTTGTTCCTGCGTGACCTATTTTCAAGATCAACAAGCTTCCAGTTAATCTCTTCTTTCAGCCCCTCTAATGATATCAACTGTTTATTCTGCTGGGATATTGAATCCTCAATTGTTGAGATTCGAGCCTCTGCCTCCACCACCCTAGCAGACACTTCATTACAAGTTTTAGCAACTCGTCGGAGATTGTTTTGGAGGCGACGAACTGCGCCTTGGGTGCGTAGGTTCTCAGTTTTAGTCTCTTCACGGTGTTGGAGCATAACTTGGTAAAGGGTATTTAATGTTATTTCAGATGTTACAGATGTCTCTGGTGTTATTACCACAGAGGTAGGAGACAACTCATTTGCGGGATCCTGGGCTGTGAGAACCGTATGCTCCTTGTCGCCCCAGTCTGGTCTCTCCGGGGATTTATCATAGTCAGTGTCAGAGACCTGGGGGGAGCTATACATACTCTTCCCGCTTTCATCATCATCCCCCCACTCACCGCCTCCTTCTGCTCCATCCTCATTAACACTACCAGCTTCCAGCGCATTCGATAGGTCTGACATCGAATAGAATTGTACTGCCGAGTCGGTTGATTCCACTTCAATCTGCGGATTGTTCATCTCAATAGTTTCCGCTGTGTCTTGAGAAATGATATCATGAGGTGGAGCCTCCTCCGTCTGTACCTGGTGTGCCAGCTGTACATTATCAGCCAAGGCGGTTGTGGGGTTTGGAGAATCATTGCCAGCCAAAGTGGGTTGTTGTTGAGTTAAGGGCTGTTCATGGTGTTTAGGCTGTTCATGCTGCTCAGCATTTGCCTCTTGATCCCCCTTCCCATCATTGGTAGTTTTATTTGCCTTCCTAAACATGCCATGAATTTTCGGCGTTGTACTCAGTGCTGTATTTGAAGTAGCACTACTGGTCCCAGAATGCACTAGTGGGCTATGTAGCTGATTCCGAGGTGGAGCACTCATATTTGTTACAGATCCTAGGGTTTCTCCTGGTGACTTGCCGTCGGTATTATTTCTCTTATTTCTCCTGTTATTCTGAGTTGCTGGTACTCCAGCAACAGCTCGATTGTGGACCGTATCCTGAGCTGTTGCAGCGGTCGCAGCACGGGTCTTTGGCTTTGCGTGCTTCGGCATACTGTGCGGATCACGCAGGGTGCCGTAGTCAGCCGCCGGCGCCGCTGCAGTCTGGAATCGACCGAGCGGGCTAGAGATGCTACAGGTGGGGCCTCGAGCGGGGATCTGATAACAGCCGTATACTCCTCCTCTTCTCACAGACCGCCGGCACCAAACCGCCAGAAGCGAGCGATAGAGGCTACGATATAGGTCTCTCCACATCCCAACTCCGACGCTTGCTCCAAGGCTTTGAAGATAGCCTTATCGAAGATTCGAAAACAGGTCACAGCAGGGCGTAACAGGTAAGAGTGGTGAGTCCATTGCCGCTGCTTCTCACACGGACGTCCTCGCGTCCGCCATCTTGCCTCAAGAAAACTGTTCGCATCCTAGCTGTAAAAGTGGCTGTAACTTATGAGCTGAGCAGCCCGTTTCCCACTCTGGGGCCCCTTTTGCTTTCAAAAGGGAACATTCCACACTGTTAAACCATCTTGAATGCTGAAAACCTGACAAACGCATTGCAATGGGTAGTTAATATTAATTGAATAAGCTACAAATGTATGTTTTGTAAAAAAATACTTCATGAGTTTCTTGGTGGATTATTCAAAACAGAAAGACTTAATGGAATTATTTTATTTCAATCAAGTACATTTACTTTGTCACATCATTTTTTTAAAAAGAATTTATTCGGCATTGATAATACACACATATCATATTTTTTCAACGTAATAACATAATCACCACCACCAAATGGAAAGCCAGTGCACGGTAAACAAAAGGAAGCTCCAGCTGTGAAGAAAGTGTGCTTGTCTACTCGGTTTCCTTTGTGTTGTTCAATTCGCAGGCTTTAAGCCCCATTCAAGACTATGCGGGGAACCCGTCTCCTCGGTAACCTACGGCTTCCTCACCTCTGATTGGCCAAGACTTTCCTGTACCACATTCAAACACCCGAGGAGACAGTGAGTAGGTCAGGGACAGAAAATAACAATGAGTTTATGAGCCGTTGAAGTTAACATGCATTTGCTTAACGGCCATCTTAGAATGGCATGGTTTATTATTGCCCGGTATATATTGAACATTATATTGAAAAACAATCTTGAGATTCAATCAAAAGTTTTTCATTTAAACGATATGTCCATAAAAATATGTTTTTATAGCACTGTAAAACAGGAGGAATGTATTAGCTGTGCTCTATTTTAGTACGAATGATAGAATATGAATGCTTTTAAAAGAAAATCACATGTTGTTTGTAAATTATAAATTGCATCAAATATTGAAAATACATGGCACAATATACGGTTTTGATAAGCAGCAGTTTGAATTAAAACGGCAAAGTTCCCATCTTCACTATGGCCGCGGACACCCCTTTTACTATGACGGGAAAAGGACAAATCTGCCGTGTGCCTCAAAAAGTCTCTGTTCTGTTCTGTGGTGGCCAGGCGGACATTTTGAAATATCGGTGATTGTAGTTCAGAGTATACGATATCACGCTAAGAGGAATATTAAGCCAAGTTCTGTAACTTTAAACGATGCAATGTATATGCATTTTATATTGCAGGCATTACAAATATTAATATTATTGTAATTGTAATTTAAAAAATAAATAAAAATGCAAATTGAGGATTTATGAAATATACATTAGAGGGTAAAATAATGAGTGCTACCAACATTTAATGAAAGCGTTTCAATTGTTTGATGAACCTGTGCAGTTTAGACTAAATCTTATGAGATTTCTCCTCTTATTGTACGAAGAGTAACACTGAGATGTTTTTCTCTGTTATTGATGTTTGTGGTCTCGATGTCAGTAATCGTCTTTTCTCTCTGTCTATGGCAGTTGTCGGAGCTGTGCAGGTCTGTAGCTTCACATTCTTCTTCGGGGCTGCTCCCATCCTATGCTTCGGAGATGTCGGCCGGGGGCACGATTGAGGAGCAGATTGGGGTGGTTGGGGGCAGGCCCCCTCGTAATAAGGAGAACAAGAGAGGAAGGAAATCAATAAGTGGCAGCAGCCTGGCATCCATGGGCACCCCTGAGAGCCCCAACCGTAGGTGAGTGTTGGGAACAGAGCTAATCTTTTTCTTCAGCCCCTGATAGAAATGCTGCGATGGGGACAAAAATCTTGGAAAAAATAGGCACCTCGAAAATCATCAGGCAGCACTGGTCCCAAAGCAGAGACCAACAGAGGTACATCTAAGGCCATCCCACCCGATTAGTTTGTGAAGTATTGAGGGAAGGGGCACAGAAGTACCCTTAGATTGCTAAATAAGCAGTTTTAGTTATTTATGCATTTTTAAAAAGCGCAGACATTATTCAAAAGTACTAGAGCGCTTTATAACCGAAAATTAATACTTCATAAGGTGCAAGGTTATTATCACATAGGTTACAGAGTTGCATTAGGCAATAAGCATGGTATTAGTAATAAAGTATTAGTACAGCAGTCCTAGACTTCACGCAACAGGATTTCGAGGTACACAGCCCATGGCCATTGCCAACACAGGGACTACCAATGCCCTTGTGTGGATGAAGAGAGAGGAAGACGCAGAGAAACATCTCCCACACCACTTCTACCTTCCTACAGATAGTTTTTATTTATTGTTTTATATTGTATGGACTTCACATAGCAGGGTTTCAAAGCGGTGTACAGAGGGCGTGAAAGCACCCAGCTAAAGCCAACCACATGGAGGCTGAAGACTCAAATATAGCTCTAAAGTTTTATTGAAGCTATACTGACATAAGATGTAGCACAGCTTGAAGTTGTATAGGAAGGCAGTGGACTGAAGCTCTACGAAGGGTCACAGCAATTTTTTTTAAACTTTGAAAACATTGATTTAGAAATGCTGATAGTAAGTGCCAAAGGAAGACCAAGCTGTGCTTTTGGGGCTGTAAAATCTT
The DNA here is from genome assembly GCF_964261635.1 of Lissotriton helveticus. Taxonomy (NCBI): domain Eukaryota; kingdom Metazoa; phylum Chordata; class Amphibia; order Caudata; family Salamandridae; genus Lissotriton; species Lissotriton helveticus. Next base: position 974,686,167 of record NC_136057.1, on the reverse strand, counting down.
TGGTACAAGAGATCACTACCTTACGTTTGGCACCTGTTCTTAATATATGAGGGCTAGTCTATACTTTATGGATATAAATGTATGTTTCGTCTGCTCTGTCGTATTGCCCATTTGATTTCATCGTAGACTTATCACACAAAGTGGCAACTGCACCCTGCCACACTCCCTCGATCAGCTACCCTCGACTGACCAAAGACCTGAAGCTTACTCTAGCCCCAATCTGGGGCAAGATCATCAACAGCTCTTTGAGCGAGGGTTCCATTCCAGACTGCCTCAAAATAGGACAAGTCACGCCACTTCTAAACAAGCATTAGAAATGCAATAGGTCTCGGATTTTTTTCAGTTAGAGCTAATGGAATTGTAAATGGCAATGTCTTTTAGCCATGTGTTATGGAGTGTATGCATGTGGTGTGTAGTGGAAAATGTGTGTTGGATTGGAATAGTAGGAATGGTGGCATGCTGCGCTTTATATGAATATGTTTAAAAGTAAAGAGCACCATATTGCGATTGCTATAATAGTTAATTGTGGATGCGTTAACAATTGATGTGTGCACTGATAGGTGGTGGTGTGTGTGCCTGTACAAATTGTGCACTGATGGCTGGTGGTGTGTGTGCTTGTTATAAGCGTGCACAGATGGCTGGTGGTGTGTGTGCTTGGTGAAAGGGTGCACTGACAGCTGGTGGCGAGTGCGCCTAGTGAAAGCATGTATTGACGGCTGGTGTTGTGTGTGACTGGTGAAATTGTGCACTGATGGCTGGTGGTGTGTGTGTGTGTGTATGTTTGGTGAAAGCATGCACTGACATTTGGTGTTGTGTGCGTGGTGGAAGCTTGCACTGGCGCCTGGTGGTGTTTGTGCTTGATGAAAGCGTGCACTGACGGTTGGTGGTGTGTGGTGGTGAGTCTGTGGTGGTGAGTCTGTGGTGGTGAGTCTGTGGTGGTGAGTCTGTGGTGGTGAGTCTGTGGTGGTGAGTCTGTGGTGGTGAGTCTGTGGTGGTGAGTCTGTGGTGGTGAGTCTGTGGTGGTGAGTCTGTGGTGGTGAGTCTGTGGTGGTGAGTCTGTGGTGGTGAGTCTGTGGTGGTGATGTGTGTGGTGGTGAGTGGTGATGTGTGTGGTGGTGAGTGGTGATGTGTGTGGTGGTGAGTGGTGATGTGTGTGGTGGTGAGTGGTGATGTGTGTGGTGGTGAGTGGTGATGTGTGTGGTGGTGAGTGGTGATGTGTGTGGTGGTGAGTGGTGATGTGTGTGGTGGTGAGTGGTGATGTGTGTGGTGGTGAGTGGTGATGTGTGTGGTGGTGAGTGGTGATGTGTGTGGTGGTGAGTGGTGATGTGTGTGGTGGTGAGTGGTGATGTGTGTGGTGGTGAGTGGTGATGTGTGTGGTGGTGAGTGGTGATGTGTGTGGTGGTGAGTGGTGATGTGAGTGGTGATGTGTGTGGTGGTGAGTGGTGATGTGTGTGGTGGTGAGTGGTGATGTGTGTGGTGGTGAGTGGTGATGTGTGTGGTGGTGATGTGTGTGGTGGTGAGTGGTGATGTGTGTGGTGGTGAGTGGTGATGTGTGTGGTGGTGAGTGGTGATGTGTGTGGTGGTGAGTGGTGATGTGTGTGGTGGTGAGTGGTGATGTGTGTGGTGGTGAGTGGTGATGTGTGTGGTGGTGAGTGGTGATGTGTGTGGTGGTGAGTGGTGATGTGTGTGGTGGTGAGTGGTGATGTGTGTGGTGGTGAGTGGTGATGTGTGTGGTGGTGAGTGGTGATGTGTGTGGTGGTGAGTGGTGATGTGTGTGGTGGTGAGTGGTGATGTGTGTGGTGGTGAGAGGCTGATGTGTGTGGTGGTGAGAGGCTGATGTGTGGTATGTGTGTGTGGTGTGTGTGATGTGGTGTTTCGTGTGTGGTCTTATGTATGTGTGTGGTGGACTTAGTTTGAGTGTTCGTCTCCTGCACTCATACAGTGCCCCTACACACATACACTGCTCTCCCTGCACACTCACACTGTTCACCCTGCATAGTTTACACTGTTCATCCTGCACACTCACACACTGTTCACCCTGCACACTTACACACTGTTCACCCTGCACACTCGCACACTGTTTACCTTGCACACTCACACACTGCAGTCACTGTCACTCTGCTGTCACTGTTACTCTGCAGTCACATATCACTCTGCACTCAGTCTGCACTCGCACTCACTCTGCACTCACTCTGCACTAACTCTCACTCTGCACTAACTCTCACTCTGCACTAACTCTCACTCTGCACTCACTCTCACTCTGCACTCACTCTCACTCTGCACTCACTCTCACTCTGCACTCTCTCACTCTGCACTCTCTCACTCTGCACTCTCTCACTCTGCACTCACTCTCACTCTGCACTCACTCTCACTCTGCACTCACTGTCACTCGCACTAACTCTGCAGTCAATCTCTCTGCATTCGCACTCACTCTGCGCTTACTCTGCGCTTACTCTGCGCTCACTCTGCGCTCAATCTCTCTGCATTCGCACTCACCCTGCGCTCACCCTGCGCTCACCCTGCGCTCACCCTGCACACACTCTGCACACACTCTGCACACACTCTGCACACACTCTGCACACACTCTGCACACACTCTGCACACACTCTGCACACACTCTGCACACACTCTGCACACACTCTGCAGCCACTCACACTCTGCGCTCACTCTGCAGTCAATCTCTCTGCACTCACTCTGCACTCACTCTGCAGTCAATCTCTCTGCATTCACACTCACTCTGCACTCTCAATCTGCACTCTCAATCTGCACTCTCAATCTGCACTCTCAATCTGCACTCTCAATCTGCACTCTCAATCTGCACTCTCAATCTGCACTCTCAATCTGCACTCACACTATGCACTCGCACTCTGCACTCACACTCTGCACTCTGTTACCGCCCATTTGCACCAAACTACAAGCACACACCACACACTGAATGGACGCTTGAATGAAATGTTGGTACCGAACAAGTACGTGGAACTCCTTTTATCCATCAGGAAGGCTTAAATGCTGAGCTCCGTCTCCCGGGACGGAAGCTGTGACCTGTTGACTCTGGACAGAACTGCGTCGCGTGTTTCCTTTTCTGACTTTAATGACGACCACATTTAAATATCCCGGGTGCACTGCGAGTGGCGGTGTCACTTGATAGTCACGACAGAGAGAGGGTGAAAGGCTGCTGTGACAGCACGTCGGTAAAGACTCACAATCTGCACTCTGTTACAGCCCATTTGCACCAAACTACAAGCACACACCACACACTGAACGGACGCTTGAATGAAATGTTGGTACCGAACAACTACGTGGAACTCCTTTTATCCATCAGGAAGGCTTAAATGCTGAGCTCTGTCTCCCGGGACGGAAGCTGTGAACTGTTGACTCTGGACAGACCCGCGTCGCGTATTTCCTTTTCGGACTTTAACGACGACCACATTTAAATATCCCGGGTGCACTGCGAGTGGCGGTGCCACTTGATAGTCACGACAGAGAGAGGGGAAAAGGCTGCTGTGACAGCACGTCGGTAAAGTTTCCATCCTCTGGAAGGAGGGGAGACGCACTACAATCCGGTGCCCTAAAAGGAGCGCCATCCCGGTTTTCGTTTCTTAGTTGTGTGCAGGGTTCTTTGCCCTTGTTCGGTGCCCAGCTGTGTGTGTTCAGTGCGCTCTTCGTCCAGCCCGCAGGCCCTTCCCGTACCAAACAGCCCCCGCCCACTCCCCTCTGCGCTTGCAGTCTCCACGCTGGTCTGTGTGCCCTTTCATATCTGTTAGAGTGCATGCCCACTCTGTGTGCTCGCGTCTGTTGTTTCTGTGTCTGCAGCGCCAAGAAGCTGCTGCTCTCTGTAACTACATGTTAACATACAATAACGCGTTTGCATGTCTCGCAACCAAAGGGCACCCACACGTACACATCCCGCCGAAACTGGTGTTTGTGCTCAGCCTCGGCGCAGCCATATTTCAAGAAAAACCTCGGCCTCGCGCGCGCCACTGCAGGCATATCTTTTTTGAATTATTGCGGCCGAGAGAAGATGCGCTGACAGGGAGAGAGCTTCATGAAATTGAATAAAAAACAAGGTCTCAGTGCACGAGCGACACGAAGTGGAATAGCTTCGTAGAGCAGACTGCAAAGAATGGTGAACGCGCGCCCAGCATCTGTCTTCAATTACCGCGTCCCCTGACAGCTGGTAATTGAAGACAGATGCTCTTCTGCTGCGCGTGTCCGCACGGAATATGCACGAGGTGGAGCAACTCTACCGCCTATGGCCTATTGCGTGCTGGCTTGTAAAAACACAGGCATGCGAGGCCCAATGGCCATGCAGCTGCCATAAATAACGAGCAAAAATCACGAGCTTCTCTGGAATTCGTAGGTGAGATTTTCGAAGCACTCAGAAAAGGACTCTTAAGCCACGCCCACTTCGTGGGACGTAGGCCGAGCCCTAAAAAACCTGGCCTTGACCCCAAGGACATGAACAACTTCAGACCCCGGTTTCGAACCTCCCGCTCTTATCCAAAATTCTTGAAAGATGTGTGCTGTCACAGTTAACCCAACACCTAGAGAACACTAATCTACTTGACCCACACCAGTCAGGGTTCAGAAAGGGTTGCAGCACTGAAACCGCAATCCTAAATGTCCTAGATGATCTGCACATGTCACTCGACTCCAACCAATTTAGCCTTCTCATCCTCTTAGACCTCTCGGCTGCGTTCAACACAGTTGATCATACCCTGCTACTCAATGTCCTCCAGGAGAGAGCGGGCATTGAAAAGACAGTTCTAAAATGGTTCTCCTCCTTTCTCAACAACCGCACACAAAGAATAAAAATCAACAGCTTTGAATCTGACCACCTTCCCATTAGTAGAGGAGTTCCACAAGGGTCAGTACTCTCCCCACAACTTTTCAACATCTACATGGAACCCCTCACCTTACTTCTAAGGAACTCCAACATACCCTTCCACCTCTACGCGGACTACACCCAACTCGATCTGGAAATCACATAGAACGCAGACATTCACAGACTGAACGGTACACTCATGGAGGTCCAACATTGGCTCTCATCCCACCACCTCAAACTCAATGAAGAGAAAACAGAAGTGCTCCTCATCTCGAATAGAGATGAAAACCCCCAAATAGTAGAATGTCTCAAAGCTTTAAACGCCCTCAATGATACTCTTGCGCCAACGTATTCTGTAAAATCCCTAGGGATTAGTCTCGACCCCAAACTTGACATGAAAAAAATACATCTAAAAAACCATCAAAAGTGCGTTCCTTAACCTGAAACTTCTCTACAAAATAAAACCCTTCCTCCCCCCGAAAGATCTGAAACAGGCCACTCAGGCATTGGTGCTCTCCAGAATTGACTATGGCATCGCAGCTCTGACTGGAACAGCCAAATCTCACCTGGGACCTCTTACCACTACCCTCAACGCAGCAGCAAGAATGGTCACAGGAACAAAGAAATATGTGCACATCTCACCGGCACTCAAGGAACTGAAGTGGCTCCCTATAGACCAACTAGCCAGCTACCGTACAGCTTGCCTCACACACAAAGCCCTGCATACAGGCAAACCAGAATATCTGGCCACCAAACTCAAAAGGGCCGGTCAGTCTAGGAACCTCAGAAGTTCCAATACGCTCCTACTCATGCCTCTGAAATCACAGAAACACAAAACCTCAAATAAATCCTTTGCGGGTAATGCTCCCAGGATCTGGAACTCCATCCCCCTCCCCCCCATATCAGAATGACCGCCTCCTTCCTGAAATTCAAGATGCTACTCAAAGCCCTCTTCCTTGAGCGCTCTGGATCGTAACGAGAACCCTACGTTTGACTGTGAAAGACCACTATCTCTTTGATCCCAGAGCCAGATGATTCGCTCCTGATCTGCGCTCAAGTTGAAGTTGTGCAGACTTTTACTTCCCTCCTGTGTTCCTTGTTCTTGTTTACCGTCCACATTTTCTTTTTGGTGCATATCTGTATTTGCTGTGAAGCGCTCTGATACCCTCGGGTCCAGCTAGCGCTATACAAAACTTCAATAAATAAATAAGTACATATGGGTAGGAGCCTCCCTGAGTAGGAGCAGGGCCACTCACTGAGACAGTAAGCCATTGATGGATGCAGATATTTAAAGGTGCAGAGCCGTGAAATTATGGTCACTCAAGACACACAATTTCCAAGAAAGTCCTTGTGGGAGCGGGGCAAAGAGCCTCTGAATTATGGGCAACGCTGAGGTAACTTGATTTTACAAGGAAGATATGGAGTTCCCCAGTGTGTTAGTAATAAAATGGGATATTTAAAGGGGGGGGGGGGCAGATGTACAGATTGATTATACCCTATTACTTTACTTTATTTCTATTCTGGTCTTCCGCCAAACCATTGTGTAATGTCACGAGGCTCGGTGTACACTTTATGAAATAACCGAGTTTGCATCATAGTTAGGTCCTGCGGGGTTGTGGGCACCCAGAACCAGAGATGCGAATACTTGATAAATGGCAGCATACCTTTTGAATCGTAGTTTCTATACCCTACTGCGTGGTTGGTTTGTGACCATAGACCACAGGGTATAGAGTGGTGGGGACACAGAAAATGGTAATCGCCTTGATATCCCCATTCGAAATTCTGTAGGTCCTCAGGACACAGCACCCAGTGCGTTCCCACTTTGCGTAGTTGTGGATTAGGAGAGGGCATGCACAGATCTTAGAGGTTCGAAGATGAACGTTACAAACAGAAAGAAGACACATTTTACTGTATTCTGACACCATTGTATCGCCAGACTCTGTCATGGCTGCAAATATATTTTGTATCGTGCTACAAATGTATTGTTGTTCTAATTACTTCTCACATTCATTATTTGAATCCTTTCCAGTAACCAGAACTATGTCTACTGTTTATGTTCATTGTGATAACATCTTCAGTACTTAAACCCTTGCTTAAGTAAAATACTCTGTTATCTGTCTAGAACCTTCTAGTTTTTTTAATCGCATTTCCGCATTGATTGTGTAATGTTTGATGCCGAACCTAAACACCCACTGTTAGCTTTTGTTTGATTTAATCTGTTGAATAGAAGTCGGAAATTAAATGTATTACACTTAGTTTATAACTGTGGATTCGGAAAGCAGACATTTTGCTGCACTTTGACATCGAACACAATAACATTCTGTCCCTATGCTAACCAGTCACTGTGACTGATACAGATGAACAAATACTGTAGCCGCACACCACATAGTCCGACAGCAGGTAGTCAGAAACGATTGGCATGCTCATTGCTAATGGAAAGCCTCCATCTTCGAGCTACAGAGATTTCAAGCAACTGCTCAGAATATTATCTAGATTCAGTGGCAGCGTCGCAATAAAAATGACTGTCGGCCAGAGGCACGTATTTCACAAAGATGCTCAATAATGACAGCTGTGTGTCACCATCGCTGTGAGGCACTAGGCATGCATTGAAAGCAGCAACCTTGTTGGCAATTCCATGCTCACATCTTTTATTCGCTTTGATTCCTGGTGGAAGCCAGTTGGTTAACGCATTTTGGGTGCTGCTTAGGTTGTCATGTGGGTACATCACTGGAAATACTTTTTCCTTTGCCATGTGACGTTAACAGAAATATCGCAAAGGGTGTCAAAATCTAAATCATTAACTATTCAGACATCGTTTGTCTAAACCTACTGAGTCTATTAAAATAAGTCTACGCTGATAAGTTCCAGGCCTGCAACTTCTTCAGTGTTACAACATTTTTGATAGGATACAACAGATGACCCCCATCCATCTGAAAGCATTATTAGCAACTGACATGGCAAAGCAGAAAATAGCCCGATAAAGACAAATTCGCTACGTATCACTGCGATATGCTGTTTGTGCTATCTCACAAGTACATTGTTAATTAGCATGAGCAAATTACACTTGCAGACCATTCCGTATGAATTTATGTCCACAAAGAACAGTGAGAGTAATAACAAATAGATATTTTTAAATACGGACAAAATGTTTCCCTTGTAGGAAAATGGTGGGTTGTGTATTAATTGTTAGATGAACATATCCTAAATCAGCATTATTCAAGAGTTGCAGCTTCATGTCCTGCATGTTCTCACTGGCACACCCTCATTCCATCAGTGTGTCTATCAACAATATTTGCTTTGAATTCCTTTCTCATGCCTCTGCTTTTGCTTTCATGCAAACTGGCCTACTAATGGATCATGTCCAGAGTAAAGTCAATTGAAATTATTTTAACCACAGTGCTTCTTGCAGCCAAGGAGGCCAGACACCTTCTGTTGTGAGATGCCACTGTACTGTGCGGCAATGCAAAACGACCTAGGACTGGCTTCCCTGTCAATATAAAGTAAGTCCCCTCCAGACCCAGGGAAGAGGCGGACCCTTTCATTGGTCACTCCAGTCGTCTGGTATTGCATCCTAGATTATTCAGGGAACATTGGGTTTACAAAGACGTCGAACTGCACTATTTTGATCAAATGCTGGAAGTGTATTTTTCATGTATATGAATGGCCGTTAATAGTTGCATTGTATTCTTAAGAAGGAAGATAAGGTTTATCCCACTCACACAAAAAACAAGTCATATGCATCGTCCATGGTGAGCTACAGTATCTGGAAAGACAGAGTCAAATTGGCAAAGGAATACATTTCCGAAATGGACTGGACAGAGGGCCTCAAGCCAGGAGAACTGGCTGTTCTTCTGTGTTCACTTGTGTTCTATGTGAAGTTATTTAATGGGTGCATTTTTGAAAACCGCGATGCTTTTTAAAGTCATTTTTTTGTCTATTTTATAGGTAATAATTCAGCTTTTATGACTTAGTATAGATAGATGTTCATAAGAAAAATAGAACTGTTCCTTTCATTTCTAACATGGCTCTTAAAGTGTTATCAACCCTGTTTGGCTTTGGGACAAGGAGGGCAATGGAAGAGATGGGCACTATCATTTCCTTACCATTTGTTTGTGGAAACGGCTCTCTAGAGAAAGAAGTGAGGAATCTATACTCAGTTGATCTTCAACTTTTCACGTTGCCACTAGCTCAGGGATCTTCTGCGCACACTGTCATCCTTAAAGATATGCTTTGAATGTCATTCTCTCTCTGCATTCACAATTTTTAATTACTCTACATATACACTATATTATATAAAAACAAATAAATATGCACATATATATAATTCTTACACACCAATGAAGCTGAAGCTGGACCCAAAATGATATACAGGTCGATTATAAGACTTGCTCCCAACTGACTGATATAGGTCCAAAGTTAGTGACCCAGTTAGCCTGTTGTCAAGAATTTAATTTGCACCACCTGCATTTGTCTGTGTTTAAACGCTGAGGTACTGAAAAAAATAGACCTGGCCAATTCCCACATTAAAATGATCCTCTTATCCTAGGCAGTGCATTAGAATGTATGTGAAGCTCACCCCTCACTTTTACCGAAGTTAACTAATGTATGTACACACCCAGGTCTTCCGCCTCCTGTGGGACAAGGGCACATATTGCTCCCTCCCATTGTTAAGTAACTTTCACAATAAGGATATCCAACTCAATAGGCTGCCATCTCCTGACCCTATTTAAAATAATTCCTCTTGCCATTTTCTTACGAGCCCATAGATTGTTCACCTTGTCTTATCTCCTGCGTCTGCATGAGGAAATGCTCCTAGGACCATATTTGGAAGCAAAAAAGGCACGCATGAGTTTGGCATGGTAAATGAACCACACCCTAATAAATGCATCTTTCGTAATGTTGTTCAACATTGAGAAACTAACAGACACATTTGAGGTATTATATCACGTTGCACTAGCAGAAAAGGAATGGCCAGTCTAGGCAAGCTAATGCTGAGATCTTTCTATTCTCAAACTTCACCTTGATGTATAAGGTTTGGCAGGTCTGGCCATGTTCCTCCAAGCCATTCTTGGTGGTATGTTAATATTTGTGTGCTTGTGTAGTTCTTATGTAGCCGTGAGCCACAGTAGCTGTTTGTGTGGCTTTGTGGTGTCGCCACCGCACATTTATATTCTAGCAGCATTATGCATTGCACTCTTGCACACAGCCCGTTGTCCTACAGTTCCTGAAGACACTCTGCTGAATCCTCATTTGCTTGTGCAGAAAAGAAGGATTTTCATAAAAATTTATTTTGTCTTCAACAATTCAGGAATGAGTGCAGTATATCGGATACAAAATGGTGCAGCGTCTACAACTTACTTTTCTATATTGGAGACTGAAAAGCACTTTCTGCACCCTGTCTCTTCTATTGTTGACTACAGGCATCCTGTTTTCACAGTCTGCATTGGCCAAAACAAAGGCGTATGTTTATTAGTGTCCACTATTAATCATTGTTGCACATTTTAGAAAGAAACAACTTTATTATGTTCTGATCGTTCAATAGGTTTAGGTGTTGGCCTCCCATCCTTCTCCCAAAACATTATTTTTATTTCTGTATGCTTCTTTGACGTTTGTGCCTTTTTGAATGGGCCCTTCTGAAATCCTGCTCGCTTTCTGTTTAGCCATCTATAGAAAGGTAGACCGTAATAAGTGTCTTCTACTGGCTCAAAGTAATTATTAATGAGTGTCGAATTAGATTCTGAAGCAATGACCTACCCAGGCACACATCTGAAAGGCGTTCTGAACATTATATGGCATTTATTGCACGACTGATTGCTTGAATGTTTCTGCTTGACATTCCTGCTATCTATATTTTTTTGAGGACTGTTTATTATTTGACATGAAGGCCACTGATGCAGCAGTAGATGAATGGATTTATAAATCGCTTTGTACTTGCTCCAGGGATGAACGTGGCTCAGGCAGCTTCTGTTTGGCCGAACATGCTAGGTCTGTTTCTGCTAGTGCATGGTGGTATTGTCTTGGTATCTTGTTATTTCCAAGGGTAGAGACTCTCTGCCCTCCACCACTTAATGTATGATCGTAGTACCTTGGCATTTCCGAAGATACTGTGGCTATTTATGGCACCGTCTCCTACACCCGCTTGCAGGCCCTCCTGTGTTGTTGGCTGCTTTGTAGATCCCTACTTTCCATGCTTAATTGAAAACGTCTTCACCTCCTCTGCTGTGGCATCAATGGAATGCAGTAATGCGCTGAGGGAATGCCTGGCATTGGCATGTAATGTCTGGCAGAAACATTTCATGAAACTAAAGAGCAAAACGGTATATTGTCTGTGGCAACGCCGCAGTCTTTCATTTTAGTAGTTGTAACAGTCGCCTGGAAATTTCCACGAAAACAGGATATTTTATTTTTTCTCTGTGATAATGTTAAAATACAGTACAGAATATTAGACTTTTCTACAGAGCTATTTCTGGATAAGTGGCTTATTCATTAAAATAATAATAAATGTGGGTATTGGATTCCTTGCCATTCTGGTGTTTGTTGTCACAAAGACATGAGGTTAAGTGTGTGTCTTGTGTTTAATAAGGTTGATTTAGCACAGGATCCTCTGAAATTTTAACTGACTTGTTTATCATGTTTCTTTTCTCATGCCCCATCCATGAAACTCTGAAATGGATGGGAGCCCATCAGTAGTGATAGGGAAATTATTAAAATAATTTTTTGAATTCCGAACTTTTTATTTTATGTTTTCATGCAAAGCATTACATTAGGGATGACAATATCATTTTTCACATATAATAAAGGAGAATTGTTTTAAGACTTGTAGAATACAATGTCACCAGGCCTATCAAGTACACAAGACATCCAACACTGACTAGCGAATCTTAGAAGATGCAGTAAATACTGGGAATGATTCATTCTGTGCTGTTAACCAGATCAGGCCCAGAAGGGAGGACATGATTTTTAAGAACTTGGGGTCCAGCAATGGGTTGTTACATTATAAATTAAATGTGTTTTGACTGTTCATGTGACATTTATACATTTTAATGAAATATAATTATCTTATACCAATCTGAAATTATGATAGCTGTATGATATTTTGAATTAAGTATAAATGCTTTTGTGATATGTGCTATTCCCCATCAATTAAAAAAAAAAGTATTTGTAAAGCGCTTCAGACCCCTATCTAGGGTGCTGAAGCTCTTATTTACAAGGGTAGCACACTACACCATGTGGATGGCTTGCGTAGAGCGCGTTTTCATAGTCCAGTCTGCTGGTGATGAGTGCGTGGGTGACTGTCTTCCTTGACTCAGGGGAGATCCATTGGAAGGTGTTGCGGAGGGCATTGAAGCAGCTGGATGTGACGGCGTTGACCTATTGGTTCATGGTGATCGATGAGTCGAGTACGATGCCGAGTTTTTTGGCGTGGTCTGAAGGGGTAGATGGGCTTCCGAGGGCGGCCGCCCACTAAGTGCTGTCCCATGCTGAAGGGGTGATTCCAAGGATGAGGACTTCTGTCTTCTCGGCGTTGAGCTTCAGGCAGCTGTTGGTAATCCAGACTGCGACGTCTTTAATTCCCTTCTGGAAGTTGTGTTTGGCGGTGGTGGGGTCTTTGGTGAGGGAGAGGATGAGCTGGGTGTCGTCGGCGTAAGATACGATGTTGAGGCCGTGTTGTCGATTGATGGCTGCAAGGGTGGCCATGCAGATGTTGAAAAGGGTCGGGTTCAGTGATTTCCCCTGTGGGACTCCGCAGGTGAGTTTCGTGGGATCGGAGAGGAAGGGTGGTAGTCTGATCCTGAAGGGCACAGCACGTAAATGGCACTTCTAAAATCTACTGAAGAGATCGGGGTAGCTTTGGACCAGGGAGGGGAGGCCGCTATGATCATGCTCGACTTCTCACACAAATAGTGGTGTTGCTGCGGTCTGGGCATGAAAAGGCAACAGGAAAGCGGTTCCATGATTGTACAGTGGCAGTAGGAAGGTGGATGTTCCAAGACTGTCTAAAAGCTTAATTCGAGCAAAACTGAGGTCATCTTGTTCAGGAACGATGGCAACTTTTGTACCCCAAGTTAGTGGCCAGATACTATGGGGTCCCTCCCGACACCCACTAGGAAAGTAAAAAATCTGGGAGTGCTAATAGACGACAGGCTTGATTTGGGCAATCAAGTCAACGCAGTAGTTTCAGCCACTACATACACTCTCAGAACAATCAAGAAGATTCTGCCTTTTCTGCCGAAAGAAAGCCAGCGAAGAGTGGCTACAGCATTCACTATGTCAAGGCTGGACTACTGCAATGGTTTATACCAGAATATGCAGGAGCGTTTTCATCATAAACTGCAAGTGTTGCAGAATACAGCCGATAGACTACTTACCGGCACATCGAAATGTGCACAGATCTCAAGTGAAATCAAAAGACTTCACTGGTTGCCCGTTAAGAAGCGGGTGCAATTTAAATCCTTTTTTGTTTGGGATGTAAGACATTACAACGCATGCATTTACATCGCATGCCTTTACAACGGAAGTATTACAACGCAGTCCATTACAACGCATAGTGCTTTGGGGTGCTGGATAGTGAATAGTTTAATTTACTATTCCAACTCCAGTCCCCGTGGACACTAGGGAAGGTTATTGGATAGTAAATTAACCTATTCCCTATCCTACAGCGCCCCCCCAGAGCAATGCGTTGTAATAGTTTGCATTGTAATGACCGCGTTGTAATGGTAGTGCGATGTAAAAGTGGCGTTGTAAGTGTTGTTCACCCTTTGTTTGGTCTTTAGGGCCCTACAAGGCATAAGTCCTGATTACCTGAAACAAAAAGTTCAGTGGTACGTGCCCAAAAGATCACTTCGCTCCTTAGGAGCAAAACAGGTGATAGTACCACCTACAAAAAAAGCTAGGTGGGGAGGCTGACATTTTGCTGCTGGTGCGACAAAGGCTTGGAATAACCTTCCTTTTCATCTTAGGAATGCTACTGTTTTATGGGCTTTCAGGAAGGCCCTAAAAACGTGGCTGTTTGATTTATAAACCGGTTGCAAGTTATGTATCGCTGGGAGGACTGTAGCTAGCGCCTTGACACCTTAGGGTAACCGTTGCGCTTTAGAAATTTCTCTAACGTAACATAACATCCTTTGGCTTCTTCCGGTGAGTAATGATCAGATCCAGTCCAGGGCTGTTCCTAGTATGCCGGGGTCGTGTGGTCTGGGGACTAGTGTGCGGTGGGAGACGGTGTCGAAAGCAGCTGATAGGTTGAGAAGGATGAGGGCTGCGGAGTAGGCTTGGTCCAAGAGGGTGTGGTTGTCGTCTGTGGCGGTGAGCAAGGTGGTCTAGGTGCTGTGGTTGCTTTGGAATCCGTATTGAGACGAGTCGAGGAAGGCGTTCTCTTTGCTGAATCGAGTCAGTTCCCTGTTGACTGTTTTCTCTGCAACTTTGGCTGCGAAGGGGAGGTGCAAGATGGGTCGGCAGTTCTTGAGGTCGGTGGGGTCAGCTGTGGGTTTCTTGAGCAGGGGCCTGACTTCACGTGCTTCCAGTCGTCTGGTAAGGTGCCTGTTTGGAGGGTGGTGTTGATGGCGCATTGTAGTTCAGGTGCAATGGCGGCCACGGCTCTGTGGTAGATCTGAGGAGGGCAGGGGTCATTGGGGGCCCCCGAGTGGATGCCTTTCATGGTTGAGGCGGTGTCTTTGGTCGTGATCGGAGTCCAGTTGGAGATGGTGAGCTGGCTGGTGCCTCTGGAGGGCGGGGGGCGGCTGTGGCATTTGGTGGGTGGCTGATGAAGTTGTCGTAGAAGTTTTTGAGCTTGTCTCAGAGGTCTTGGGATGGGGTGACGTCTGTGGCTTCGCCGTGTGGGTTGGTGAAATCCTGAATAACGGTGAAGGGTTCCTAGGAGTTGTTGGAGTTGGCAAGAATTTTGTTGTGGATTAAGTTCCTCTTGGTGCTTCTGATTTGCTTGTGGTAGTCCGTCATGGCGTCCTTGTAAGTGGAGTAGTTTTTGGTTGCTTGGTGTTTCTCCAGTTCTTCTCCAGGCGTCTGCACGTGCGCCTGGCATCTTGGAGATCTGTGTTGAACCAGGGGGCTTTCCTGGGGCGCTGTTTATCGGGGTTGCATAGCGGGTCAAGCTCGTCAGCGCAGTTGGAGATCCAAGTGTGAAGTTCTCTGGCTGCGATGTTTGCGTCAAGACATACATTGACATACATTGATAAAATTAAAGGCTGATCACCGATTTCAAACCTTTTGACTTTGACATTGCTTGTTCACTTTCCTGTTTCCTATAATTTTGTTGAAACTGGTTACATTTGATTTTCCATTATGAATAATTCTGGGAAATGCTAGCATGCTTCAGAACATTCTACGAAATGATGCTTCAAATAGTACCTGAAATTCCACAAAAGTTTAGCAAAACATTTTTCTATTACTTGCATTTTTTTAATAAACATTTTATTTTGAAAGCAAAGAATCATCAATCTTGCTTTGAATCTTTTGCATGTATTTGCATCTAATTAGTGAGCATCCTGGGAGCATTTTACATAGCCTCATATTGTTAAAATTTGCAAATGTGTACTCATATTTTTATACTGGAAACACTACAGTCTGAACTTCCAACATTTCCTTAGAGTGCTCACCCTAATAATAAAGGCTTTGTATTAATGAACCATAAATACAAGTACGAATAGCATTAACTCATGGACACAAATATTACCTTAACTGCAGACAATTCCCTTCCCTGCTCCATAATGTGTAGGCCTGGGCGGTAAATTCCGTTCCGCTCGCGGAATTTGGATAACTTCGCGTTCCGTGGAGAACGCAAAATTGCCCAAAATTCTACGTTCTGCGGCTTTGCGGAATTTTTTGCTTGTTCATGTTTTCAAAATGCATGTTCGCGAGATAATTCCCCCCGAGCACGCAAACAGTGATTGCGAACTGGAAAAAAGCATTGCGAACAAGCAATTCTGCGTGTTCGTTGAATTTCTGCGTGTTCGTGGAGATTTCTTACCTTTTCGCTGAATTTTGCGTATCGCGACTACGCAAATTCCGCCCACCCCTAATAATGTGTTACTTACTATAAACTGGCAGCCAAAGGGTTTGTGCTGCAGGGTGGTGGGCCTACTTGGTCAAAGGACAAAATAAATATAAAAAATTTATAAAAAAATAGAGTCGGCATGCATGCGCTTCTCTGCGAGACTTGTTGTGGTGGAGTAGTGAATAGAATCCCCGCCCACTCTCCACCCATATTTGCCATTGTGTCATTGTCTTTCCTAAATGCTGGCTTCTGATGCGTAAGTAGGCTTGTTAGTCCCTCCTTGGTACCGCCTCCTCTTCATTTGTCACCTCCCATGGCGACTGGCCCCAGTACTTCGGTTGTTACACAGTGTTTGGTATTTAAACTGTGAGCTCTATTTTCTTCCGTTTCTCTTACTGTAGGCACAATGTGCTTTAGTGCCTTCTTTACCCCACCTCCTGTTGTCATGCCTTGTTTACCCCCCGCCCTCCCTCCCGTTGTCTATGCCTTCTCCCTCCCACCCTGCTGTCTGTGCCTAATCCATGCCTTCTCCCTCCCCTTACGTAGGCGCTTCTCTAATGAGGCAATGACTGGGGGAGTGTGTGACATTGATCCACATTCAGTCCATCACTTGTTGCTTTTGCCAATGATAGTAATAACACAGCTACTAGCCATCACACTATTGCAAGAGTGACAATTTGGGCTATTCCAGGCCCACATAGCTACAGGTAATAGTAGTTTTTCATGCATGTTGAATTATTAATTAACTGGTGTTGAGGTCATCCATAAATTAGCCAATCGGCGTCACCTTGTGGTAGGTTATCACATGTGCCGGAGGTTGACAATTTAGTGCCAGTGCCGACACCAGAAAGCATCTGCTCAAGATGAGCACTGACCAGCGCTAGCTGTATTACAGAAGGGTCCGTAAAAGCGTCTGCGGCCCCTTCTGTAATACTAAAGTGCCCCAGTTGTGCGCAATGCAGGTGCAAATGCCCATTGCGCCCCCGGGGCACATTGTATATTAAGACCGTGAAAAGTTTACTCCAACTTGGCTCCGATGAAGAAATGACAGAACTTCACTTTCATTTCATAAGATCAATGTCCTAGGGTGAGAATACATTGGTCCATCTCTTATTTTCTGTGGTCATCATTTCTGCATGTATGCATCACATTTTTATTCCACTAGGCTCTCTTACTATCCACCCGATGCAAGTTATCCAATGCCACAAGGTCACACTACAAAGGTAGCATACCTGTGGCCATGATGTGTGTAAAATGTGGGGAGGAGTTGACCTAACGGCTAGGGTGCTCGACCTCGGACCTGGGGATCTGGGTGCGAGTCTCGGTAACGATGCCAAAACCTCCTGTGATTCTGGGCAAATCACTTAATCTCCCCGTGCCTAAAATGTATGTGTCTGTCCTCATGTAACGTAACTGGTGCTATGTAAAGCGCTCTGATACCCGATTCGGTTTGGGTCTAGTTCGCGCTATATAAAACTCTGCAAAAAAAAAAAAAGTAACTGTGTCTAAAGAGTCATTGATTGATAACTTCATACTACAGGTTTGCTGACTCTACTTCGGCATGATTTAAGAGCATATATTACCAGATCTTTTACATAGTGGTGTAATAAGAAGATTTAATGCCATACATTGTAATGTAGTTCCTATATTCCCAATAGGCTCTGCACATTGGAATAATATATCTTATAGATTAGACGTAGGACTGAGGTCGACTAGGTCTCTATCGAATACATTAGACTTAATTGTGAGTGCCAGCTAGCTCAGAGGTCACTAGAAACTTTCTCGAATAAACAAGAAGGGATTAGTTTCTGACAACCGCATAAACATGACAACTTTGTTTCCCCAAGATAAAACTGATCATCAGAGTTGTGGAAACAATAGATAGATATTTCACTCAGTCAATCGTGCATGCTTCGTTTCACCAGAGGTGCAGAGAATTAGATAGATGGGCGTTTTCAATAAAAAGGTTTTATTGAACAGTCTTCTTTCTCAAGCATAAGAAATGAACTGCTACAATCATAAAACTGGTTGTAAAATATAATGCATACAGTAGAAAGAGTAGAATAAAATAATACTTTAAGAGCATTGTATGGTTCCTAAACCATAGATAAATACAAACATAAATAACAGAGGCTAAAAGTACTCAACTGGTGCTTCTAAAATACGCCCACCCTGGTGTACCTAACCTAAGCTTAGTACGAGGGAAGAAGTAAGTGAGGTGTAGCATAAATGTAGTATTCTTTTGCCAAGAATCTGTCCAAGATTTCTCTTAGGGTCTAATCAGCTCCGTACCTTAGTTTAGAATGAAGGTCAGTCTCGGGACTCAATTTGCCAGCAACCCGCAAGGGTAGCTTGGAAACACTGGAGCTGGATTTCTCGGCAGGAGAAAAGACAGCGTCTCTCTCAGTGCGTCTGCTGGAGGGTCGGCTTCCTTCGGCACTTGCTGTAGCAGGATGCGTCGGCCAAGTAGATAGTCGAACTGCTCCAAACCACCGTGTGTTTGCTAAGGAAAGTGTGTGCATATTTATACCTTGAAGTTGCCGAGTTTGACGTAAAGGTGGACATAATAACGTCATTAAAGACTCTAAGTTCTTTGAAAACACCATGAGTTCTTGGACAAGTCAGTTCTCGAGCAAGGGAAAGCCCCTAGCTGCTGAAGCAGAGTTTTCCAAGAAATCGTAGTAGATTTTCGGAACTAGTGGAAGTAGCCCTGCCGTAATTGGACTGCATGAGCTATGACTAAATATGGTTATGATTCTTATGCCTATATAAGAACATAGTGATTTATACCTATATAAGGGCATGAATCGGGAAATTTACAATAGTGTCCTAAAATGGTTTACAACAACATATCTAAGTTTTTGGCAGAATGTTCAAAGATGGTGTTGTCTACTTAGATAAGTCCATAGTTGAGCTGTAATTTTTTCATGTATTAGCTGAAAGATTAGTAACACAAATATTTCATTATGTCATTTTATATTTCATTGGCCTCCTTCAGAATAGTATTTAAATAATCCTTCTGATCAAATAAATTAACCAAAATTAATGCAGTGATATTTAATTACAAGTGGAGACTTTTCTTGCTTCAAGTAGTTTACTTATTTTTAAAAAGCCCACAGTTCTGTAAGAAAGGATTTAATTTTAGAGCACCGTTATAAAAACACATATTTGTTAGATTTAACCTTTACTGGCTTTGCACAGCACTCTTTTTGAAGTACCAGAGACAAAACTGTGCTGTTTCTCTAAGGATATCCGGCACTAGGGAGCCACACTTTTCTGCAGCAACTGGTGTGACTCTCACTGTGGTTGAGAAGGTTGGTCAGTTAGGAGGGGCCTGCAGTCCAATGAAGCAGCAACCGAATGCTAGTGGTAGTTAGTTGTGTGCTTACCTGACATAGCTCAGCCGGAAACATAACTCGGCTGTCAACAAGTTGGAGATATTTCTGGGCACAGGCGCTGCTGTAATCTCAGGCAATTGTTGACATATTACTGCCAGTAGAAAGAGTAAACGCATAGTTTGCCACATAAGTGCTAGTAAAAGCACCAATCGGCCAAGTAATGGGTATCGTGCCTATATAAAAATTGATCACTGTAAGAGAATTTGAGGCTGTGATACTCTTTGATCACATATAAATATTTGCAGCTGATCATATGATCAACCACAGAAGTTGGCAAAGTATATTTTAAAGTGATCGACCTGTGCAGTGACTTTAGTCCCTGCCATATGAGTGTGAGGGCATGGGCAGAGAAGTTGCACTTACACTCGCCTTGTGAGGAGATTTGCTACCTTTGCACATGAATTGCTCTGATTAGGATTTAGCTATTTTAACTGCCAGCACTTGTTTCAGTTATAAATGTTCTGATTTTTTAAACTTTGCTTGAATTAAATTTGCACTGTTGAATTTGAAGTTCGAGGGAGTGGTAATCGAACCCTGAGCTGGGGTATCCTGGAGCGAGAACTAGAACCGCCATTTTGGGAAGTCCGCAGTCTAGTCGTCAATCCTGGGCTCCATAAGGAGGGACGCTGCGCGGCCACGCTTGGCCCCGTGACAGTGCAGTCAGTTGCACTTACGCTCGCCTTGCGAGGAGATTTGCTACCTTTGCACATGAATTGCTCTGATTAGGATTTAGCTATTTTTACTGCCAGCATTTGTTTTAGTTGTATATGTTCAGATTATTAAAACTTTGCTTGAATTGAGTTTGCACTTGGAGGAAAAGGCAATCGAACCCTGAGCTGGGGTATATTGGAGCGAGGACTAGGACCGCCATTTTGGGAAGTCAGCGTTCTAGTCGTCATTCCTGGGCTCCATAAGGAGGGACGCTGCGTGACTGCGCACAGCGGGCGTGCCTAAGGGAAGCCCGTCTGTGCCCTTCGGCGTCCTGGAGGCGGCCGGGCCGGTTATGCTGCTGGTCTGCCTCCCATACATAGTGGCCCTGTGCACTACAGTAGGGCTGAGTTGCTTGAGACCGGCAAGCGGGTGAGTTGCTGTTCTCTCCACTCTCTCAACACAGTGGCTAAATCACTCATCTGTACCCACTGTAAGTGGGCGGCTCTCCCCCCTCTTCAGGGATACTAAAGTTGGAAGTGAGACAAAGTGGACCTGGGGCCCCACCCCTCTCGATTTGCCTCTTCGGAAGGGCGGCCATTTCACTGCTTGGCTCCTGAACACTAGGTCCATAAAAAAACATGAGCTACAATTATTTGACCTTCTGCTTGACACTAACCCCGATTTAATGTTTTTAACGGAGACCTGGCTCAATGAGGCCTCCAGTCCCAATATTGCTGGCGGCATCCCTCCAGGTTATCAGATTATAAAGAAGGATCGGTCAGTAGGGACAGGGGACGGAGTGGCTATAATTTTCAAAAATACTTTCTCGTGCTCTATATTACCCACAGAGGAGGTAGAGAGGG
The DNA here is from genome assembly GCF_964261635.1 of Lissotriton helveticus. NCBI lineage: Eukaryota > Metazoa > Chordata > Amphibia > Caudata > Salamandridae > Lissotriton > Lissotriton helveticus. The sequence continues at coordinate 974,665,419 of NC_136057.1, read as the reverse complement.
CTGAAAGCCTAGGCTTTCTTTTCATTGCGTCTGCTCATCAGTCGATCGCCGACGTACTTATTTATAGGCCTCCCGGCCCTGCCGGAAAGTCCTTCAAGTCATTTAGTCATGCTATTTCTCCTGTCGCCACCAAATATAAGCACTGCTTGGTGTTAGGAGATTTTAATATTCATATGGATAACTCAGCTGAACCTGAGTCAATAAGGCTGCGGGAATCCTTGGAGATTTTTAATTTGGCTCCCTAAGTTCAGCTCCCCACCCAAGAGAAGGGACACACTTTAAACCATATTTTTTCTAACGTTCGAATAGAAACCAACACACCGCTCCCTTTCGTGTGGTCTGATCATTTTCTCTTAGGTTTAAGAGTTTCCAAGGACTTATCCTGTCCTGTATTACACGGAAAGCTCCACCAGTGCAGTTTCAGACTCTTCCGCCAGATCACTCCTGAAGCTATGAAGGTTGTGCTGAGACCGCACCCAATTCTTTTTAGTGACAATCTTGAGGCCGATGTACTTAGCCTCGAGAATTGGCTTGACCACCGTGCTCTGGAGCTGGCCCCCCTACAACTCGTGTAGCTAAATCTATTCGCGCCTCTGCTCCTTGGTTTACAGAAACTCTTAGGAAAAACAGAAGCGCCTGTAAACGGTTGGAGAGAGTCTGGCAGAATAATTTCAACCCTGAGGACAAAGCCAGATACAAACAAGCCCTGAAAGTCCACTATAAAAAAATTCGCAGGGGGAAAAAAAACACGTTTTCCCCCCCAAAATTGAGATAGCTGGGAATAAGAGTAAAGAAATATTTAAAATTGTCAAAAACTTTTTTCCCCCCAGCACGGTGGGAATTCCATTTTCTCCCTCGCACGACTGGGTCAACCATCTTGCCGGTTATTTCCATGATAAAGTCTGTACTATTAACAATTATTTTGTGATTTTTATTTTTATTTTTTATTCCCAGTAAAAGAAATAACTGCAAGGTTCTCATGCCCTGCTTCCTCTGGGGCTGGGCCTTCCCTTACCCTATTCCCTCACATTCCTCTAGAAAAATCACTTGAGATAATGCATACTTTGAAGTCAGGTTTTCCCTCGGATCCTTTCCTGGCCAAAATACTGTCCTCTATTGCTGAGGCTATTAATCCAGCTGTCAATTTGATTCTGAAATTCTGAATAACTCGCTGCAAAAGGGCCTGGTATCAGACAGCTGGAAAAAGGCCAAAATCCTCCCCCTATTGAAGAAACCTTGGGCAGATCCTGCAGTAGCCTCCAATTATAGGCCTACATTGTTACTGCCTTTCTTCTCTAAAGTCTTAGAAAAATATGTGAATCTAGTCTTGACGGACTATGTGGAAGCGAACCATGTACTCCACAACAGTCAGTCTGGTTTCAGAACTCACTTTAGTACTGAAACCGCTCTATTGGAAGTCTCAGAAACTATCCAAGAGCAACTAGACAAAAGGGGAAACACAGTGCTGATATTGCTCGACCTGTCTGCGGCCTTTGATACCATGCCCCATGACCGACTCTTGCAGAGCCTGCGGGAGTGCGGTGTCGGGGGCATGGTACTTAAGTGGTTCACCTCTTTTCTGAGTGATCGCCAGCAATCAATTTGATCTCCTCCCTATGCGGCCCCCATTCCTCCTTTGAAGGTGGGAAGGATCCCGCAGGTATCTATCTTGAGCCTTTCACTTATATGGCCCCCCCTTGCGCTTTTAGCTGAGGTACAATGCGTTAAAATAGTATCATATGCAGATGAAACTCAACTGCTGTTCAATTGTGACAAAGGCGCCGATTTTAGAGGTGAGAAATTTACACTTGTCTGACGGAGGTTTTCTCTTGGTTATGGCATAACCAGTTAAAGTGTAACGCAGAAAAGTCCGAGATCATCTTTTTTGGTTGTCTGCCATGCGAAGCGTGGCACCAGTGGTGGCCTAGGGATATGTCCCCTCCTACAGCCCCAGTTAGTATTGTGAAGAACCTAGGGGTCAAGTTAGATGCCACCTTATCCATGAAGGCTCAAATCCAAACTGTCGCCGGCACCTGTTTCGGCATGCTAAAAATGTTAAAAATCGTTCTTCCCCCTACTACCTGTCTAGTATCGGAAGACTGTAGTCCAAGCCCTAATTTTATCTAGGCTGGATTACGTCAACATCTTGTCCCTGTGTTTACCTGAGTATCTACCTAATCGCCTGCAGGTGGTTCTGGATGCGGCGGCCAGAGCTATTCTCATGGTGATCTCCAGAGCACGTATGACTATCCATCTGAAGGCCTTGCACTGGTTACCGGTCTGGAAGAGGATCCATTTCAAAGTTCTGGTTCTGGCTTTCAGGGCTTTTCATGGTGTGCGCGCCGTATATCTTAGGAGGAGGGTACAGCATTATGCCCCGGAAAGAGCGTTTAGGTCCTCAGTGCAGTCTCTGATGTCCATCCCTAAGTTTGCCCGCTCTCATGTGGGCGGTCGCACCTTTCAAGTGCTGGCTGCCCGCTCATGGAACTGTCTGCCTCTACCCCTTAGGCAGGCCCAGGATCTGCTTACTTTCAGGAGACAGCTAAAACCTGGCTTTTCCAGCAATAGTTTTTCTCTTTGCTTTCTGGCTTCGGGCTCTGGTGCCTGTCTTCGTTGGTCCGTTCAGCATCGGGACACTGTCGAGTAGCTGTGCACTTTGTAAGTACCTATTTTCATTCATTCATTCAAGGCAGGATGGATTATTGGAAGGAAGGAACAAGGGGGTGAAATTGGAGATGCGAGGAAAGGAAAAGTAGCAAAGAAGACCTGGAAAAGGTTTGGGAGGATAGGGGGGAATCAAGACTGATGAAGGCAGCGCGAAAGATTGAAAAGGAGAAGGGATAAATTAATTGGAAGAGCAGAGTAAAGGATTGCCATGTCTATTCATTTAGGGAGGGAGAACACTGTTTTCGGTCCTTTGCTCTCCTTTGACGGCAGACTGCATTTTGTGAGTTAAACTCTTTGTTTTATTAAATTGGATCAAGTTGTAATACTGTAATGAATGAAAATGCAACCTTCGAGGGAAACTATGTGGCCAAGGTGCTAAATTGCTGAGTCTTTGAAACAGATGTTGGCTACAATTGTATGTCGTAGCACCCTCCAAACCAAAGGTGTTTGATTTTTGGCAAATAGCTTCAGGCCTGATTACCAGTTTGGCAGTCTTAGCGTCGTACCGCGGTAGCTATGGCCAGCCTGCCATATTAGGATGTTCCTGATGGGCCGGTGGCAGTCTTTGTGACCGCTGTGAGTGTTTTTTCATATTTGTCGATCGATGCATGTGTGTATATTTTGACTGCACAAGAGTTAAATGTCCACATAGGTATAGCACGTGGAAAAATACCTACTAGGAGTATTTTCCCATTGCTGGAGTGTAGCCCATATATGCCTAGTCCAGTCAATGGGTAAATAGTTCAAAATGGACTTACCTGGATTTCGACGCCCACGTGGGTCGTTTTCTTCGGGGTCATGATGATGCTGTAAAGGGGAGAACCAAAATGGGTGAATATGCATCCCAAATCCTTCGACTCCGATAACTTAAATCAGGCTGTTTCCCACCACGGTTGGCTTGTCGGAAAGCCAACTCGTAATTTGGACGGCGGTGAACTTCTCTGTACTGCCAGATCATATCTGCTTTCCCCCTACCGGCGCTGCAGCAGTCTGCGAATGACTAGTGGTGCACCAGCTGTCTTTCGTTATGAAAAGAGACAACATCGTAATACGCTGATGGACAGCCTAGTCGGCAGGCGGTGTATCTGAGAGCAGTTATTTGTTGCATGGACCTGCTCTGATCATACTGGCCAGTACAAAGTATATCACAGCCGACTAGAGACATTCACGCTTTCTCGCTATAAAATCAATCTACTATTCCATAAAACACTATTTAACAAATTGCAAAATTTTGAGTGTTGGGCCTATTATGTAAACTGGGAAGTGAGTTGGCTGAATGATGGACAGCATGGTTCGTGTAGTTAATTTGCAGGGTGTTGGTGGCCATCTGTCAGCACAAGAATGAATATCCGTGTGATATTTTACAACAGACTTCAAAGTTACTGTGTTGCTAATAGAGTGACTTAAACCCATTTGCAGAAGATACACATATCAGTCTGTTAAACCTCCCTATTTCAGTGAAACATTGCTTGAGCTTTTAAAAGGCTGTCATAGTGGCTGGGTAGACAGCAATGTAGGTTAATTTCATAAAAGTGTATTGTTGTGCTTTTTGGGCACAGAAGCAGTTACAAGCACTATGGGATGATAGGTGGACTTAATGAGGCCCAAGACAGTTGAGGAATTTTGGAGGTATAGTATGTGACATTAATGTTTCTAGGTGAGAATGGTACTTAGGTTGAACTGGGTAAATGTGCGTTCAACAAAAAGGGAGTTGGTATGACTAAAGCTCAAATCCACCATAGATCCTAAAACCTGGAAACCACTGTCCAATTGCATACACGCCATTCCTGTTAACTATAATTAAGAAACCCATAGTCGCCTACCAGCTACACAACAAGAATCCGGAGCAATGCTTTCCATAAAGATACCACTCTACGCTCATGCCACAATGCAGCATAAAAAAGCAAGTGATTCATAGTGCACTTTAGATCACCTACAAGTACATCTGTCTCCTCTGCCATATACAGTATTTGGTACCATAAACCATTAGACCCCACTAAACTCTATTCCATTGGCATTGTCCTGCAGTTGTTCTTTTCCTGTCTGAAAAACCGACCCCACCTCATCCAGAAGAGTTCTCAGGATTCAAACATGTGCCCGGTGGCTTCCCCCAAGACTCTCAGCTGGTAACTAGTGTCTTTTTGTCTCTATTTTGTAGACCATTGGAGTCCTTCGATCCTACAAGAACATTAAGCTCCATTATTATACTGATAATACGCTGTTATATCTGAAGGTCTTCCTTGTGCTGTTGACCCTTACTTCGCAGCCTGAAGGCCATTCTCCTAGAAGCAGACTCGAAAGCTGTCCAAATCCCATTGTTCCTGTCCCATCCTGATGAAGGCAACAACTTGCTACCCAGCATCCCAAAGGCGCTTGTGAGTGTCATCTGTGCTGTGGCCCTCTCGACAAATATCTTTAGCAGTGCAATGAGGTCGTCCACACACTAAAAATTCACCAGGCTCCTTCCGCCCACTGCATCTTAAAGGAATGAGTCATTATCTAAGAGTTAATTAATTCTAGCACCCCAATGTACTGGGAGATAAAGATTTCTCGTAGATCTCACAGCACCTACTCATTTGATTTCCTGACATCCTCCAAGAAACCCTTTCTCTTCTCTACTCATGTAAGTAGCCACTTTCCCATAACTCACCTGCTTTGCTTTGTATCGCCTCATTTATTTACCCTTGTTCTCTAAAGGGTTCAATTGCTTTTTCCTATTGCGCCTAAGGACGCTATATGGATGGTGAAAAACAATTTCTCTATCGCTGACTAAGTAGGTTACTGCGTCAGTGTTTTTCTCATACTGTGTAGCTACTTGGATAAACGTGAAATCTAAACAAGGCTATTCTGGGCTAAAGTAGGTTTACACAGACACATTGTCTCTGTTCAGAAATGTGATGGGCAAGCAGTTAGTTAGTTTAGCAACTTCCAGCACGCAGTTTTTTGTACAAGCATTTGCAGTGTGCTGGGAGCCGGAAGGACGGTGGAACTCTCTAATGGATTGTCTGCTGTGACCTTAAAAAAATCGACTATACATTTGAACCTAAGTAGCAGCAACTTAGCATGGTCGAAACACTGTTACATGTGAATGTCTAAAGCACCATGTGGTCACATTTGTGAAAAATTTGGGAAATTAAGATTTGAATCATATATTTTTGGGCTATCATTCCCCACCTGCTAAGTTAAAATAAACAAGAATTTACAATGCAACGATCTCGCCTTTGCAAAAGTTAGAGCTATTGGCATTGTAAATGACGCATTTTTTATCTATGTGTTGCTTTTGAAAACCGATAAATAAATGGCATTGTCATTTACAATGCCAATAGCTTAATCGCTCGCAAATGCCACACACAAACACAGATCCACATCCACACACACAGAGGCCCACACACACAGAGCCCCACACACAGACACAGAGCCCCACACACACACATACAGCCACCCACACACAGATCCCCCCCCACATGCACACACATAACCCCCCACACACAGAGCCCCCCACACACAGAGCCCCCCACACACAGAGCCCCCCACACACACACACAGCCCCACAGCCCCGCCACACACACAGCCACACAGCCCCACACACCCAGCCCCCCCCACACACACAGCCCCACACACACAGAACCACACACACACAGAACCACACACACACACAGAGCCCCCCACACACACAGAGCCCCCCATACACACACATAGCCCCCCCACACACACACACAGAGCCCCCCCGCCCCACACACACACAGAGGCAGCCATGCACACACACACACACACAGGCACCCACACACACCCCCACCCACACACAGCCCCCCCCACACGCAGAGCCCCCCCACACGCAGAGCCCCCCCACACGCAGAGCCCCCCCACACGCAGAGCCCCCCCCACACGCAGAGCCCCCCCCACGCGCAGAGCCCCCCTCACGCGCAGAGCCCCCTCACGCGCAGAGCCCCCCTCACGCGCAGAGCCCCCCTCACGCGCAGAGCCCCCCTCACGCGCAGAGCCCCCCTCACGCGCCGAGCCCCCCTCACGCGCCGAGCCCCCCTCACACGCCGAGCCCCCCTCACACGCCGAGCCCCCCTCACACGCCGAGCCCCCCTCACACGCCGAGCCCCCCTCACACGCCGAGCCCCCTCACACGCCGAGCCCCCTCACACGCCGAGCCCCCCTCACACACGCCGAGCCCCCCTCACACACGCCGAGCCCCCCCTCACACACGCCGAGCCCCCCCACACACACGCCGAGCCCCTCCACACACACGCCGAGCCCCTCCACACACACGCCGAGCCCCTCCACACACACGCCGAGCCCCTCCACACACACGCCGAGCCCCTCCACACACACGCCGAGCCCCTCCACACACACGCCGAGCCCCTCCACACACACGCCGAGCCCCTCCACACACACGCCGAGCCCCTCCACACACACGCCGAGCCCCTCCACACACACGCCGAGCCCCTCCACACACACGCCGAGCCCCTCCACACACACGCCGAGCCCCTCCACACACACGCCGAGCCCCTCCACACACACGCCGAGCCCCTCACACACACGCCGAGCCCCTCCACACACACGCCGAGCCCCTCCACACACACGCCGAGCCCCTCCACACACACGCCGAGCCCCTCCACACACACGCCGAGCCCCTCCACACACACGCCGAGCCCCTCCACACACACGCCGAGCCCCTCCACACACACGCCGAGCCCCTCTACACACACGCCGAGCCCCCCACACACACGCCGAGCCCCCCACACACACGCCGAGCCCCCCACACACACGCCGAGCCCCCCACACACACGCCGAGCCCCCCCACACACGCAGAGCCCCCCCACACACGCAGAGCCCCCCACACACGCAGAGCCCCCCACAGACTCCCCCCACACAACCCCCCCACACAACCCCCCCACACACAGAGCCCCCCCACACACAGAGCCCCCCCCCCACACACAGAGCCCCCCCCCCACACACAGAGCCCCCCCACACACACAGAGCCCCCCCCACACACACAGAGCCCCCCCCACACACACAGAGCCCCCCCCACACACACAGAGCCCCCCCCACACACACAGAGCCCCCCCCACACACACAGAGCCCCCCACACACACAGAGCCCCCCCACACACAGAGCCCCCCCACACACAGAGCCCCCCCACACACACAGAGCCCCCCCACACACACAGAGCCCCCCCACACACACAGAGCCCCCCACACACACAGAGCCCCCCACACACACAGAGCCCCCCACACACACAGAGCCCCCCACACACACAGAGCCCCCCACACACACAGAGCCCCCCACACACACAGAGCCCCCCACACACACAGAGCCCCCCACACACACAGAGCCCCCCACCACACACACAGAGCCCCTACCACACACACAGAGCCCCTACCACACACAGAGCCCCTACCACACACACAGAGCCCCTCCACACACACACAGAGCCCCTCCACACACACACAGAGCCACACACACACACAGAGCCACACACACACACACGCACACGCACACACAAACACACACACACACAGAAAAGGGTAATCCATCCCATATATTAGATGTCTCGTGAATTGAGAGAAGCTTGTGTTTATGTTGCTTTTACTTCACCTGCAGTGTGTGCGTGCAGCTTGTGATGCTGCTGCTTGTGCCTTACATATACTGTGTGAGGGAAGACTACAGTGATGCTGCTTGTGCGGAACCTGAAGTGTGTGAGGGAAGCTTGAAGTGACCGCCCATACTAAACCTCCAGTGTGTGAGGGAAGCTTGCAGTGATGCTGCGTGTGCTGTTGCTACAGTGTTTAATCAGAGTTTGCAGTGATGCAGTGTGTGAGGGGTTTTGCAGTGATGTTGCCCGTGCAGTGGGTAAGTGGTTCTTGCTGTGATGTGCTCGTTCTGTACCATCAGTGTGTCATGGAAGCTTGCAGTGAGGCTGATGGTCCTCTAGTTGCAGTCAGTAAGCGGAGCTGGAAGTGGTGCTTTTTGGCGCTATCTGTGGTGGGGAAGAGAAGCGAGTAGTAGAGTTGTGTATGCAGTCCCTGCTCCTGTCCCCGTGGAGTGAGTTCTTATTTATCCCCTCGTTCGTCCCCTGGCTGGCCGCACGCGTTGCTGCATAGTGCTGCTCTGCGCACGCGCCTCTTGTGACTCCATTTGCGACACCGTTTCCTCTTGCCTTTTCCTCCTGCCTTTTCCAAGTCTCTGCCCTCCTGGCTCGTACGGCGGGCGCGTCCTTATCAGCCCAGGCCAGATTCAGTCCGCCGCTCATCAGCCCTGGCCAGCTTTACACACGAGCATCCTCTCTTCCAGGGAGGGTGGGCAGGGCGTCACGGGCGGGCGCAGGGGGCGTGAGGCATCTTTCCATCATGAAACCAGTGCGCACGAGACTCTGTGGCGGCGGAGGCATGGCCCGCGTTCATTCCGTCGGCCTCCAGGCGCTATAGAGACAAACGCTTGAAAACGCGCCTCCTAGGGACGGCAGGCGGCAAGGACGTCCTCCAGAAGGGAAGTGTGCAGTGACACATCTGTAGGGGACAACACCAGGACCCGAGGCGACACAACCGGTACCAGAGACCCCAGCCATCTGCTTCAGGGAGCTAGAGTTCCTCTGTTTTAACAGATGGTCCGCTGGAACAGAGCCTTCTTGCCCCAAGACGTTATCCCTCTCTAGTAAGAGTCTGCGGAGGGGTGAGACCAGAGAAGAGACTCTGAAGGCCTCTCTTGCAGTGGATGCTCCCTGGGACAGGAGGTTCCGAAGGCCCCTGGAGAAGAGGGGGCTCCCGGCACACTCACTGTCCGAGGGGGCTGGCGGGTCTTTCTCTGCCCTCCCCTGAAACCTCTCCCTCCTTCTCCACTCAGCTGCGGGCGCCGCCCGCCTCTGGTTCTTCTTTCTATCTAAGCCCCGTCCTTTTCAGACTGGGGGGCGTGTTTTTGACTGTTGTTTACAGCCTAGAAAGAATATCAACAAGCATTTACAATGCAATGGTTTTGCCTTTGTTAAAGTTAGAGCTATTGGCATTGCTCTTGACACTCTGAAGCTCCACTCTGAAGCTCCACTCTGCACTCTGAAGCTCCACTCTGCACTCTGAAGCTCCACTCTGCACTCTGAAGCTCCACTCTGCACTCTGAAGCTCCACTCTGCACTCTGAAGCTCCACTCTGCACTCTGAAGCTGCACTCTGAAGCTCCACTCTGCACTCTGAAGCTGCACTCTGAAGCTGCACTCTGAAGCTCCACTCTGAAGCTCCACTCTGAAGCTCCACTCTGAAGCTCCACTCTGAAGCTCCACTCTGAAGCTCCACTCTGAAGCTCCACTCTGAAGCTCCACTCTGAAGCTCCACTCTGAAGCTCCACTCTGAAGCTCCACTCTGAAGCTCCACTCTGAAGCTCCACTCTGAAGCTCCACTCTGAAGCTCCACTCTGAAGCTCCACTCTGAAGCTCCACTCTGCACTCTGAAGCTCCACTCTGCACTCTGAAGCTCCACTCTGCACTCTGAAGCTCCACTCTGCACTCTGAAGCTCCACTCTGCACTCTGAAGCTCCACTCTGCACTCTGAAGCTCCACTCTGCACTCTGAAGCTCCACTCTGCACTCTGAAGCTCCACTCTGCACTCTGAAGCTCCACTCTGCACTCTGAAGCTCCACTCTGAATCTGCACTCTGAAGCTCCACTCTGAATCTGCACTCTGAAGCTCCACTCTGCACTCTGAAGCTCCACTCTGCACTCTGAAGCTCCACTCTGCACTCTGAAGCTCCACTCTGCACTCTGAAGCTCCACTCTGAATCTGCACTCTGAAGCTCCACTCTGAATCTGCACTCTGAAGCTCCACTCTGAATCTGCACTCTGAAGCTCCACTCTGAATCTGCACTCTGAAGCTCCACTCTGAAGCTCCACTCTGAAGCTCCACTCTGAAGCTCCACTCTGAAGCTCCACTCTGAAGCTCCACTCTGAAGCTCCACTCTGAAGCTCCACTCTGAAGCTCCACTCTGAAGCTCCACTCTGAAGCTCCACTCTGAAGCTCCACTCTGATGCTCCACTCTGATGCTCCACTCTGATGCTCCACTCTGATGCTCCACTCTGAAGCTCCACTCTGAAGCTCCACTCTGAAGCTCCACTCTGAAGCTCCACTCTGAAGCTCCACTCTGAAGCTCCACTCTGAAGCTCCACTCTGAAGCTCCACTCTGAAGCTCCACTCTGAAGCTCCACTCTGAAGCTCCACTCTGAATCTGCACTCTGAAGCTCCACTCTGCACTCTGAAGCTCCACTCTGCACTCTGAAGCTCCACTCTGCACTCTGAAGCTCCACTCTGCACTCTGAAGCTCCACTCTCCACTCTGAAGCTCCACTCTCCACTCTGAAGCTCCACTCTGAATCTGCACTCTGAAGCTCCACTCTAAATCTGCACTCTGAAGCTCCACTCTGAATCTGCACTCTGAAGCTCCACTCTGAATCTGCACTCTGAAGCTCCACTCTGAAGCTCCACTCTGAAGCTCCACTCTGAAGCTCCACTCTGAAGCTCCACTCTGAAGCTCCACTCTGAAGCTCCACTCTGAAGCTCCACTCTGAAGCTCCACTCTGAAGCTCCACTCTGAAGCTCCACTCTGAAGCTCCACTCTGAAGCTCCACTCTGAAGCTCCACTCTGATGCTCCACTCTGATGCTCCACTCTGAAGCTCCACTCTGAAGCTCCACTCTGAAGCTCCACTCTGAAGCTCCACTCTGAAGCTCCACTCTGAAGCTCCACTCTGAAGCTCCACTCTGAAGCTCCACTCTGAAGCTCCACTCTGAAGCTCCACTCTGAAGCTCCACTCTGAAGCTCCACTCTGAAGCTCCACTCTGAAGCTCCACTCTGAAGCTCCACTCTGAAGCTCCACTCTGAAGCTCCACTCTGAAGCTCCACTCTGCACTCTGAAGCTCCACTCTGAAGCTCCACTCTGCACTCTGAAGCTCCACTCTGAAGCTCCACTCTGCACTCTGAAGCTCCACTCTGCACTCTGAAGCTCCACTCTGAAGCTCCACTCTGCACTCTGAAGCTCCACTCTGAAGCTCCACTCTGCACTCTGAAGCTCCACTCTGAATCTGCACTCTGAAGCTCCACTCTGCACTCTGAAGCTCCACTCTGAATCTGCACTCTGAAGCTCCACTCTGCACTCTGAAGCTCCACTCTGAATCTGCACTCTGAAGCTCCACTCTGCACTCTGAAGCTCCACTCTGAATCTGCACTCTGAAGCTCCACTCTGCACTCTGAAGCTCCACTCTGAAGCTCCACTCTGCACTCTGAAGCTCCACTCTGCACTCTGAAGCTCCACTCTGCACTCTGAAGCTCCACTCTGCACTCTGAAGCTCCACTCTGCACTCTGAAGCTCCACTCTGAACTCTGAAGCTCCACTCTGCACTCTGAAGCTCCACTCTGAAGCTCCACTCTGCACTCTGAAGCTCCACTCTGCACTCTGAAGCTCCACTCTGCACTCTGAAGCTCCACTCTGCACTCTGAAGCTCCACTCTGCACTCTGAAGCTCCACTCTGAATCTGCACTCTGAAGCTCCACTCTGCACTCTGAAGCTCCACTCTGAATCTGCACTCTGAAGCTCCACTCTGAATCTGCACTCTGAAGCTCCACTCTGAATCTGCACTCTGATGCTCCACTCTGAATCTGCACTCTGAAGCTCCACTCTGAATCTGCACTCTGATGCTCCACTCTGAATCTGCAGCTCCACTCTGCACTCTGAAGCTCCACTCTGAAGCTCCACTCTGAAGCTCCACTCTGAAGCTCCACTCTGAAGCTCCACTCTGAAGCTCCACTCTGAAGCTCCACTCTGAAGCTCCACTCTGAAGCTCCACTCTGAAGCTCCACTCTGAAGCTCCACTCTGAAGCTCCACTCTGAAGCTCCACTCTGAAGCTCCACTCTGAAGCTCCACTCTGCACTCTGAAGCTCCACTCTGCACTCTGAAGCTCCACTCTGCACTCTGAATCTGCACTCTGAAGCTCCACTCTGAATCTGCACTCTGAAGCTCCACTCTGAAGCTCCACTCTGAAGCTCCACTCTGAAGCTCCACTCTGAAGCTCCACTCTGAAGCTCCACTCTGAAGCTCCACTCTGAAGCTCCACTCTGAAGCTCCACTCTGCACTCTGAAGCTCCACTCTGAAGCTCCACTCTGCACTCTGAAGCTCCACTCTGAAGCTCCACTCTGCACTCTGAAGCTCCACTCTGAAGCTCCACTCTGCACTCTGAAGCTCCACTCTGAAGCTCCACTCTGAAGCTCCACTCTGAAGCTCCACTCTGAAGCTCCACTCTGAAGCTCCACTCTGAAGCTCCACTCTGAAGCTCCACTCTGAAGCTCCACTCTGAAGCTCCACTCTGCAGCTCCACTCTGCAGCTCCACTCTGAAGCTCCACTCTGCACTCTGAAGCTCCACTCTGAAGCTCCACTCTGCACTCTGAAGCTCCACTCTGAAGCTCCACTCTGCACTCTGAAGCTCCACTCTGAAGCTCCACTCTGCACTCTGAAGCTCCACTCTGAAGCTCCACTCTGCACTCTGAAGCTCCACTCTGCACTCTGAAGCTCCACTCTGAAGCTCCACTCTGCACTCTGAAGCTCCACTCTGAAGCTCCACTCTGCACTCTGAAGCTCCACTCTGAATCTGCACTCTGAAGCTCCACTCTGCACTCTGCAGCTCCACTCTGAAGCTCCACTCTGCACTCTGCAGCTCCACTCTGAAGCTCCACTCTGCAGCTCCACTCTGAAGCTCCACTCTGAAGCTCCACTCTGAAGCTCCACTCTGAAGCTCCACTCTGAAGCTCCACTCTGAAGCTCCACTCTGCACTCTGAAGCTCCACTCTGAAGCTCCACTCTGAAGCTCCACTCTGAAGCTCCACTCTGAAGCTCCACTCTGAAGCTCCACTCTGAAGCTCCACTCTGAAGCTCCACTCTGCACTCTGAAGCTCCACTCTGAAGCTCCACTCTGCACTCTGAAGCTCCACTCTGAAGCTCCACTCTGCACTCTGAAGCTCCACTCTGCACTCTGAAGCTCCACTCTGAAGCTCCACTCTGCACTCTGAAGCTCCACTCTGAATCTGCACTCTGAAGCTCCACTCTGAATCTGCACTCTGAAGCTCCACTCTGCACTCTGAAGCTCCACTCTGAAGCTCCACTCTGCACTCTGAAGCTCCACTCTGAAGCTCCACTCTGAAGCTCCACTCTGCACTCTGAAGCTCCACTCTGAAGCTCCACTCTGAATCTGCACTCTGAAGCTCCACTCTGAAGCTCCACTCTGAAGCTCCACTCTGAAGCTCCACTCTGAAGCTCCACTCTGAAGCTCCACTCTGAAGCTCCACTCTGAAGCTCCACTCTGAAGCTCCACTCTGAAGCTCCACTCTGCACTCTGAAGCTCCACTCTGAAGCTCCACTCTGCACTCTGAAGCTCCACTCTGAAGCTCCACTCTGCACTCTGAAGCTCCACTCTGCACTCTGAAGCTCCACTCTGCACTCTGAAGCTCCACTCTGAAGCTCCACTCTGAAGCTCCACTCTGAAGCTCCACTCTGAAGCTCCACTCTGAAGCTCCACTCTGAAGCTCCACTCTGAAGCTCCACTCTGAAGCTCCACTCTGAAGCTCCACTCTGCACTCTGAAGCTCCACTCTGAAGCTCCACTCTGCACTCTGAAGCTCCACTCTGAAGCTCCACTCTGCACTCTGAAGCTCCACTCTGAAGCTCCACTCTGAAGCTCCACTCTGAATCTGCACTCTGAAGCTCCACTCTGCACTCTGAAGCTCCACTCTGAATCTGCACTCTGAAGCTCCACTCTGCACTCTGAAGCTCCACTCTGAAGCTCCACTCTGAAGCTCCACTCTGAAGCTCCACTCTGAAGCTCCACTCTGAAGCTCCACTCTCCACTCTGAAGCTCCACTCTGAAGCTCCACTCTGAAGCTCCACTCTGAAGCTCCACTCTGAAGCTCCACTCTGAAGCTCCACTCTGAAGCTCCACTCTGAAGCTCCACTCTCCACTCTGAAGCTCCACTCTGAAGCTCCACTCTGCACTCTGAAGCTCCACTCTGAAGCTCCACTCTGCACTCTGAAGCTCCACTCTGAATCTGCACTCTGAAGCTCCACTCTCCACTCTGAAGCTCCACTCTGAAGCTCCACTCTGAAGCTCCACTCTGCACTCTGAAGCTCCACTCTGAAGCTCCACTCTGCACTCTGAAGCTCCACTCTGAAGCTCCACTCTGCACTCTGAAGCTCCACTCTGAAGCTCCACTCTGCACTCTGAAGCTCCACTCTGCACTCTGAAGCTCCACTCTGCACTCTGAAGCTCCACTCTGAAGCTCCACTCTGCACTCTGAAGCTCCACTCTGAATCTGCACTCTGAAGCTCCACTCTGCACTCTGCAGCTCCACTCTGAAGCTCCACTCTGAAGCTCCACTCTGAAGCTCCACTCTGCACTCTGCACTCTGAAGCTCCACTCTGAAGCTCCACTCTGCACTCTGAAGCTCCACTCTGAAGCTCCACTCTGAAGCTCCACTCTGAAGCTCCACTCTGAAGCTCCACTCTGAAGCTCCACTCTGAAGCTCCACTCTGAAGCTCCACTCTGCACTCTGAAGCTCCACTCTGCACTCTGAAGCTCCACTCTGCACTCTGAAGCTCCACTCTGAAGCTCCACTCTGCACTCTGAAGCTCCACTCTGAAGCTCCACTCTGCACTCTGAAGCTCCACTCTGAAGCTCCACTCTGCACTCTGAAGCTCCACTCTGCACTCTGAAGCTCCACTCTGAAGCTCCACTCTGCACTCTGAAG
Organism: Lissotriton helveticus; assembly: GCF_964261635.1. NCBI lineage: Eukaryota > Metazoa > Chordata > Amphibia > Caudata > Salamandridae > Lissotriton > Lissotriton helveticus. The sequence goes on along the minus strand of NC_136057.1, from coordinate 974,649,972 downwards.
CTCCACTCTGAATCTGCACTCTGAAGCTCCACTCTGAAGCTCCACTCTGAAGCTCCACTCTGAAGCTCCACTCTGAAGCTCCACTCTGAAGCTCCACTCTGAAGCTCCACTCTGAATCTGCACTCTGAATCTGCACTCTGAATCTGCACTCTGAAGCTCCACTCTGAAGCTCCACTCTGAAGCTCCACTCTGAAGCTCCACTCTGAAGCTCCACTCTGAAGCTCCACTCTGAAGCTCCACTCTGAAGCTCCACTCTGCACTCTGAAGCTCCACTCTGCACTCTGAAGCTCCACTCTGAAGCTCCACTCTGAAGCTCCACTCTGAAGCTCCACTCTGAAGCTCCACTCTGAAGCTCCACTCTGAAGCTCCACTCTGAAGCTCCACTCTGAAGCTCCACTCTGAAGCTCCACTCTGAAGCTCCACTCTGAAGCTCCACTCTGAAGCTCCACTCTGCACTCTGAAGCTCCACTCTGAATCTGCACTCTGAAGCTCCACTCTGCACTCTGAAGCTCCACTCTGCACTCTGAAGCTCCACTCTGAAGCTCCACTCTGCACTCTGAAGCTCCACTCTGCACTCTGAAGCTCCACTCTGAAGCTCCACTCTGCACTCTGAAGCTCCACTCTGAAGCTCCACTCTGAAGCTCCACTCTGAAGCTCCACTCTGAAGCTCCACTCTGAAGCTCCACTCTGAAGCTCCACTCTGAAGCTCCACTCTGAAGCTCCACTCTGAAGCTCCACTCTGAAGCTCCACTCTGAAGCTCCACTCTGAAGCTCCACTCTGAAGCTCCACTCTGAAGCTCCACTCTGAAGCTCCACTCTGCACTCTGAAGCTCCACTCTGAATCTGCACTCTGAAGCTCCACTCTGCACTCTGAAGCTCCACTCTGAATCTGCACTCTGAAGCTCCACTCTGCACTCTGAAGCTCCACTCTGAAGCTCCACTCTGAAGCTCCACTCTGAAGCTCCACTCTGAAGCTCCACTCTGAAGCTCCACTCTGAAGCTCCACTCTGAAGCTCCACTCTCCACTCTGAAGCTCCACTCTGAAGCTCCACTCTCCACTCTGAAGCTCCACTCTGAAGCTCCACTCTCCACTCTGAAGCTCCACTCTGAAGCTCCACTCTGAAGCTCCACTCTGAAGCTCCACTCTGAAGCTCCACTCTGAAGCTCCACTCTGAAGCTCCACTCTGAAGCTCCACTCTGAAGCTCCACTCTGAAGCTCCACTCTGAAGCTCCACTCTGAAGCTCCACTCTGCACTCTGAAGCTCCACTCTGCACTCTGAAGCTCCACTCTGAAGCTCCACTCTGCACTCTGAAGCTCCACTCTGCACTCTGAAGCTCCACTCTGCACTCTGAAGCTCCACTCTGAAGCTCCACTCTGAAGCTCCACTCTGAAGCTCCACTCTGAAGCTCCACTCTGAAGCTCCACTCTGAAGCTCCACTCTGAAGCTCCACTCTGAAGCTCCACTCTGAAGCTCCACTCTGAAGCTCCACTCTGAAGCTCCACTCTGAAGCTCCACTCTGCACTCTGAAGCTCCACTCTGCACTCTGAAGCTCCACTCTGAAGCTCCACTCTGCACTCTGAAGCTCCACTCTGCACTCTGAAGCTCCACTCTGAAGCTCCACTCTGCACTCTGAAGCTCCACTCTGCACTCTGAAGCTCCACTCTGAAGCTCCACTCTGCACTCTGAAGCTCCACTCTGCACTCTGAAGCTCCACTCTGCACTCTGAAGCTCCACTCTGAAGCTCCACTCTGAAGCTCCACTCTGAAGCTCCACTCTGAAGCTCCACTCTGAAGCTCCACTCTGAAGCTCCACTCTGCACTCTGAAGCTCCACTCTGAAGCTCCACTCTGCACTCTGAAGCTCCACTCTGAATCTGCACTCTGAAGCTCCACTCTGCACTCTGAAGCTCCACTCTGAATCTGCACTCTGAAGCTCCACTCTGCACTCTGAAGCTCCACTCTGAAGCTCCACTCTGAAGCTCCACTCTGAAGCTCCACTCTGAAGCTCCACTCTGAAGCTCCACTCTGAAGCTCCACTCTGAAGCTCCACTCTCCACTCTGAAGCTCCACTCTGAAGCTCCACTCTGCACTCTGAAGCTCCACTCTGAAGCTCCACTCTGCACTCTGAAGCTCCACTCTGCACTCTGAAGCTCCACTCTGAAGCTCCACTCTGAAGCTCCACTCTGAAGCTCCACTCTGAAGCTCCACTCTGAAGCTCCACTCTGAAGCTCCACTCTGAAGCTCCACTCTGCACTCTGAAGCTCCACTCTGAAGCTCCACTCTGCACTCTGAAGCTCCACTCTGAAGCTCCACTCTGAAGCTCCACTCTGAAGCTCCACTCTGCACTCTGAAGCTCCACTCTGCACTCTGAAGCTCCACTCTGCACTCTGAAGCTCCACTCTGCACTCTGAAGCTCCACTCTGAAGCTCCACTCTGCACTCTGAAGCTCCACTCTGCACTCTGAAGCTCCACTCTGAAGCTCCACTCTGCACTCTGAAGCTCCACTCTGCACTCTGAAGCTCCACTCTGAAGCTCCACTCTGCACTCTGAAGCTCCACTCTGCACTCTGAAGCTCCACTCTGAAGCTCCACTCTGCACTCTGAAGCTCCACTCTGAATCTGCACTCTGAAGCTCCACTCTGCACTCTGAAGCTCCACTCTGAATCTGCACTCTGAAGCTCCACTCTGCACTCTGAAGCTCCACTCTGAAGCTGCACTCTGAAGCTCCACTCTGAAGCTCCACTCTGAAGCTCCACTCTGAAGCTCCACTCTGAAGCTCCACTCTGCACTCTGAAGCTCCACTGAAGCTACACACCGCGCAGGGCAGCTCTGGATGCTGATGCGAGAGGCCAGCTGGGAGGCGCGCTGCTCGTCTTCCTGCTCGTGCTGACTCGGAGAGAAAACTTGTTTTCATTGGGAGAGCGGCCTTCAAAGACCCGGTCACTGCGCCTCTCCGAGTGTTTAGCTTGGGATAAAATGGGCGCAGTGTTGTGGTGATGACAGTAGAGCAAGGGAGGTGCCGGCAATGCCGGAACAGACTCGGGGGCGTTCCCGGCGTCGCGTGACGTCGGCAAAAGGGAAAGAATGTCAGGAACGCCCCCGTGTCTGGTCCGGCATTGACGGACAGGCCCCTCGTCCAATGGCAAGGCTCCGTTTACGGAGCCAGCCAATCAATGACGAGGGCCGACCCAAAGCACCCTACAGTTCTCAACAGGATTTCGCCTGCGCGAAAAGCTGCGCAGAGCGCAGCTTTCGCTAGGCAAAACCTAAAAACACGACCCCCCAATCCGAAAAGGACAGGGCTTAGATACAAAGAAGAACGTCACTGGGACTGCTTCTCCAATGGCTGGCCACCGTTTACGAGGCCAGCCAATGGAGAAGAGGGGCGGGGTTAACCTCGCTACTCAAAGACATCAAATCTCGCGAGCTCGAGTGCGCATGTGCGCACCCGATGCCACGTAAGACCTAAAAAGTATTAGAAAGCAAGAAGTCAACTTTTCTTCTAAGCTTGGATAGAAATTAAACAACTCAATCCACTTGGGCTTTCATTTAAGTATTTTATCCTTCTACTTGACTTCCTTCCAGCATTATTGTAGTCAAATACCCGGTACCATAGAGTGGGTAGATTTCTATTTTGAATTCACCCCAAAATGTATTTTTAGGTATGTGGTCTATTCATGACGACCTTGTTCATACAATTCTGTGGCAATTTTCAGTGTAATTTACTTAACACTTTTGTTCTGGTCACTGTTGCAAGCATATGTTTTCTTTGTTATCTACTGACCATATTGAATAGCATTTTTTTTTCTTGGCAATTGAAACCTTCACTAGACCAACCTTTTTGGTGCATAAAAATTCTAAATTATTTCTATTCTCATTTTAATGTATTTCTGTTGGTGGCCAGAGCAACTGTGCAGGCAATTTCTCTTTATGTAACTGATACTTCTTGTTCGAAGTACTCCTGTCGTTTATAATCCTCATTTTCATTCACTTCTTAGGGTCTACTTCATTGAAATCCTCCATCCCTTCAAAATATATGTCCTGGTCTTTTGAGTGAAAGGGTGGATATGTGCACTCGTTGTTTCTACTTCTAAACTTAAATGTATATCTAAACTCTAGACTTTATTGCATACTACCCTTGCCTGTGCCTTCCTGGCATGTACTATAACTTGAAAGTGGTCAGGCCCCTGTCAGGCGACCTGATCTCCAACGTGCACTGCTTTTTTGGTTAAATACTGACTGCGTATTCTAATTGTCCATTGATTGACACCTCTTTAGACATTTTGATTTTACATTTGAATTATAGCAATTTATTCATCATTGCATGATTTATGTCAAACCAACAGTATGTTTTTCTATTTATACATTTCTCAATTAATCATTGTGTATACAATAATACTTTTTCTACGGCAATTGCGGGTTTTTGGGTTGAGCCCAATGCATTTCGGGACTGAGCTTCCCTTCGTCAGGGGCAAACCTGTAAATTGCAAAAGCAATATATGTGGGTATCGAATGTGCATAGTACATGGAATTAACGTCAACTATGATACTGTATTTTCACTGAAAGATGGTTCTGCACATGTACCTCGAAAAGTAAGGCAGATACATTTGATGAATTCATTTATTTATTTACAGGTTACCCCTGACGAAGGGACGCTCAGTCCTGAAATGCATTGGGCCCAACCCAAAAACCCTCAATCGCCGTAGAAAAAGTATTATTATATACACAATGATTAATTGAGAAATGTATAAATAGAAAAACATACTGTTGGTTTGACATAAATCATGCAATGATGAATACATTGCTATAATTCAAATGTAAAATATAAATGTCTAAAAAGGTGTCAATCAATGGACAACTGGCCTTTTGAGGGCATGAAGGTAAATATTTGGATTCAAAACTGTTCTGCTTTTATACCTTTGGTCTACGATTCTTCTGTCTTTTAGACACTTTAGCTTCTTATCTCAAATTCCTGGCCAGTTTTCTCTCTAGAGCTTTGGTCCTTCACCCAGGAGCAGATTTCAAAAGTTTGAGAAGCCTCTGTGGCACAAACAGGAGGTAAATATGCATGATGAGCTACAGTGGATATGCACCCAAAGTAAAAAAGATATATTGAAAAAACAAAATCTCTGCATCTTTAGATCGTTTTAGGTTCCGTGTCATCATAACAAACTCTTCTTTGTGCGGAAATATTAACCTTCTTCTGTTGTATTCTTGTACTCCTTCAATAGGTTGTTAAATCAGATTTTTTTTAAACTTTATTAAATAAACTGGACACCAGAAAATGGAGCAAAGTGTTCAGGAGTAGTCATGAATGGCAATTTGTTTCTGCTGCTACACATAGTCCCTGTTTCGACTGTGTCAAACTGCTGTGAGCCGATGCTTTGTCTCCTGGTTCCTTATTTAAACTTTCACATGTATCCGCATAAGACACCATTGTGGGCATGACTTTTTAATTTGACTCCACTCTCTGGCAGCACGCTTTCAATTTGGTGAAGTGCTGCTGGTATTTTTAATAATCTTTCTTTACACCCTGATGTCAGGGTTTTTCTTCCTGTTACACATGTTTTTCCTGGATAAGTGCATTATGAATGTTTCACATTCTCTTGATTCTTAATTTCTCTACACTACCTTCTTGTAGACAATTAATGGGAAGTTTCTCAAGATATTAAACTTCAGATAATATCATACCAACATGATACAAATAGCGTTTGGTAATCTAGTGATTTCTTCTATATTTTTGTTCATATCCTCATAGGAGTAATTAGCCAGCACACAATGCATTCTTCATTTCCAATCTTGTAGCAGAATAATAAATATAATCTGTGTTCAGACTAGGGCGGCTCCTCCGTTTGAGCGGAGTAGCGTCGGCCCACTGGTTAAAATGCCCCCCTGCCCTAGAATTGAAAAACAATATGATAATATAGTTGATTTATTACCTTTTTATTTTTCAATGGCTCTCGAGCCGAGCGTCAGGATGGGGCAGAGTGGCAGCAGCAGGGAAGAGTCATGGGCTGACTGGGTACATTTAAAATGCGTATGTCTGTTTGGTCGGCAGTCTTGCGAAGGCCAGCCAAACATGCACATTTTTAACCTCTCAACCCATCTGTCTTTGAGAGCTGGGTTTGAGAGCAAGCAATGGCCTCCAGTGCTCTTAAGAGCGCCGAGAGCACTCATTCTATCCAGTCCTGGTGCTTTCCTCATGCTGATCTGTAGCATGAAATCAGCATGAGGATTGGATAGGGGAGTTGGCCATGGCTCGCTTGTAGAGGAAAAGGAAAGTTAATTTTCTTTTTTAAATGTGCATTTTATTTGTAATGTGCATTAAATCTCCAATATGCATTACATTGCCGTTGTAAAGTTAAAGTTTTAACTTTAAAACGATATGTAATGCATGTTGACAATTTAATGTCGTTTTGCATCATTTGTATGCCCCCACCACCCTTTTTCCTGCCCCCCCCCCCCCCCACACTCTCTGTCGGTAGCAGTCGCCTCTGGGTCATACAGTGCCACAGTACACACAGTTTGTTTCGGGTGCACAAATAAAGTCTGCACGTATTTCACAGAACGGGACAGGTTTCTCAAGGCTTTAAAATTAGTACAAAAAAATGCTAAGATGTCAATTCTTCAAACTATTTTATTCATGGCAAAAAATTCAGTATGCTTTTAATAATAAATATGTATATGCATATATTCTATACAATGCTTGTGTTAAACGGGAACTTTTCGTGTGATCATGTTACAATTCAAACTATTAATTTAAAGAAATATTCCTACATAACAGTTCTTCCACAGAAGGTGTACTGCCTTTGGAATCCCTCATGTATTAGGGGATTAGTCTATGAAGAAAGCGAGTAGACACAGTATTGAACCAGAAGGTCCACTTAGGTTAACAAGCATTGGCAATGCCAATGCATCTCGGCACTCCAAGAGCTATTGTGGTTGTCAATTACAGTTTCTTTTAGTCATATATAAGGGAGTGGACTGGAAGTATGTGGTGTGGAGTGGGGTAATGTGGGTTGGATTGGAATTGTATGTTGCAGAATTGTGTGGCGTAGAATGGTGTTGTGTTGAATGGACTTGTGTAGTGGAATTATGTGGCATGGTGTGCTGTGAAAATATGTGGATAGTAATTGTGAGTGGTATTGTGTGTTGTGGAATGGCATGTGTTGGAGTGGAATTATGTGGTGTTGAATTTTGTGGCATGATGTGGAATTCTGTGGTGTGGATTTTGATGTATATGGTGTGTTGTGGAATTGTGTTGAGTATAATTATGCGGTTTGTTGTGGAATTATATGGTGTGGAATGGAAATGTGTGGAGTTGAATTGTGTGGCGTAGAACTCTGTGGCATGAGTGAAATTATGTTGAGGGGAATTATGTGGCAAGGTGTGGAGTGTATGTATGTAGATTGTAGCTATGTGGCATAGAGTGGATTTATATGGGGTGTATTTATGTGATATTGAGTAGTGTAAATATGTGGGGGTGCAAAACATTTAAAAAGGCTATAAATTGGTGTCCAAATCTTGTTCGCTTTTTAATGGAATTCCTTGCTGTCGCAGTTTATTTTTTTTACTACAGCTTTTTTTAAATTTCAGGACACACTTTCATACTGTTTTGCAGAATAGCGAGACCAGTTGTAGAATGGTGTGTTGCACAAGTGCTGCATTTGCCCTCTTCAATCTTTTGTGACACTGCTTTGTAAAGGAGGGAGAATACAGAGCTGTACTGGTGGAGACTGATGTAACGCTTTGTTGTGAAAGGTGTGAGGGGTTCTTTCTGGTCGAGGGGAGGCACAGTGCCACTTGCCGCCGTAGAACCCTCATGGCCAGTGCTGTGATTGTGAACTTGGCTTTACAGGAAATGCTTGACAACAGTTATGGCCTGCTTTCTTTGATTGCATGCCCTTTCCTACAGCCCATTGCAAAAATTGAACCACTGGGAAGATGCGTTTTTTCGGATGGAGAGAAGGTTGGCATGTGTTTCATGGGCGCCGTTTCATGCGTTAGAATATTAAAACAACTGGAACTCCGTCACCATTGCTAGCTGACAATAGGAAAATTGGGGGGGAAATGGCTAGTTGCGGGTTTAAACAAAACGATTGGAATGGGCCATTTATTTTGGTGGTCTAAAGCTACTGAAGCACTTTGCAAGAGCCCAAACAAAGGCCAAAACTTCATTGTCAGATTTCACAAAGACAGGCACAGATTTTGCTTGGCAACCCTTAGACCAGCCCATCTAGGGAAGGTGTGGGATTGGATTAACCAGCTCAGTGTCAACACTTGATACATCACGTAATCCAGCTGATTTTGGAAGTCAAATAAATAAATAAGGCTCATATCAAATGCCATCAGCCCATATAATAAGCTGGCTAGCCAGCTCCTTCGCTGCCTGCTGATGGTAAATATTTTGAGCGAAAATAATTCCTCAAATTCTTGCATAATAATGCTCTGTGTCGCAGTTAATGATGCTACCGAAACCCAAATCTTGGCTCCTGAGTTCCGATCCAGTGGCTAATCACTCAGGATCACGCTTGCACTGCCATACACAGTGGGGAAACAGATGCTGACCGTGCCTTCTATTGGCTCGGCTAAGATGAGTTACTGTGGAGATGGGGGCTCAAAACAGCGGGAGCTGTAGCTACCATAGTTTGAGAAAGTAGCCCACGCAAAGCTCTGAAAGTGTTTGCTTTGTAGATCACGCAACACATATCACGTAAAATATGATAGGGTTCATAAAATACTAGAAAAGTGCATTTCTTTAAGATGTGATATGTGGAAACTTTGATATTAATACGGCACATTATGGCATGGCATTGAGAGGCACTTGTTTAAAGTGATAGTTTAAAAAAAGACGTTTTTTTTTTTAAAGTGCGAAGAGATCCAGGACAGGAGAGGATGTGGAGTTATGGCCAGAGCTTAAATCACGTAATTTCCCTGTTCCTACAAAAGCAAACGTGTCCTTGTGTAAAGTAACTGGTGCTCACGTAAAGCACTCTTTCGACGCCGGCACAACATCCTGTGATCTTGAGCAAATCAATGAATCTCCCTGTTCTACAAAAATGAATGTGCCTTTGTGTAAAGTAACTGGTGCTCACTTAAAGCGCTCTAATAATAATTTTGGTTGGTGTTCACTCTTTATAAAACTGCATTTAAAAAATAAAAGAGCGGGTGAACTGAAAACACAAGCACTCTATGGAGTGCTCCAAGGCAAAGAAAAAAAGTAGTTCCTCAAATGGTGTCAGTGGACGTTACAAGTACTTGGTCTATGCTGTGGGAAAGGGTCCGACATAGGAGAGGCATGATGCATTGATGCATTTATGTTGTGGACAAATGGGGACAAAGGATTTGAGAGCTCCGATTGAGCAGGCAACTGAAAAGCTTATGGGGTGGGCATGGGACAAAAGCCAACAGACAGAACACTTCACGGCTCATAGCGACAGCGCATGCGCTGTCTAGCCAGGACCTAGAAATTACTGCCTTTTCAAGTATAGTCATAAGAAAGGATAGGGAGAAACAGATGCTGGCAACTCACCAAACCATTTCGTGGTTTAAACTGCAGAATACTGTCTGATACTTCATGAGCTTCAGTAAAGGCTAAAAGTTAGTTAAAGATGGAGCATTTTGCAGAAGAGCAAGGGTCGTTGAGACAGTCCTTTTAACTTTTTAATACCAGTATATTCTACTGAAAGATTGTAAAGCAGTGTCACTATTATACAGGCTGTCAGTAGGTATGCTGAGCTGATTGAACATTTCAATGCTGTTAAACTGAGAAATCCAGAGATCAGTTGGTATGAAGTACACTCTTTTGCAACAGCACCGGTCTAAAGGAGTTTGGGTCTTAAAAAGCCTTATCTACTCACAGAGCTCACCATAATCCTATGCTGCGGTACTGTTTGGACACTTAAATTATATTTATTATTCTGCCACAAGATTAGATCGAACATGAAGAATGTGTTGTATAGAGAATTATTCAAATCCGGAAATAAAGTAAAAAATATAATTATTCATGAATGTTGATGTCTGGTAAATGTACCCTGTTGAAAGCTTTTTATCAAATTCTAAGTAAATTGTAACCCCAGTGGTGTCCGGTGTCTTAGTGGACACCACTACCCATATTGTTTAAACGCAATGTTCTTTCTGCTGGAACAGCCACTACTCGGATGGCTTGGCAGTTCGGGAGGAACTGGTTTGTATATAGCTGAGTCCAAAACTGAGGTGACACAGTGTGCGATATATCGCTGGATTGGGATGCTGCCCAAGTGATTACTGGTGGCTGAGATTAATTCAAGCATTCCATCCATCACTGTTTTGTATACTTTTTGGCTACTCTAATGGTAGACAGTGTTGTTATAAGTGTGCTTGGTAATGAGCGAGTCTGTTTGCAGGTTCTTGTGGTTCTTTCTGACTTAAACTCCTATTAGCCATGAGGCCCTGTTTACAATTATGACAGGGCAAATAGATATTAGTGGTTTGGTTTTACAGTGATTCACTCCCTCACAAGTTGTTCAGATTGGGATCACTGTATCTGATTATATCCCTGAAACCAATGAGGTGGCCCAGGAGCCCGTTTTAACTCCCACCATTTTTAATAGTTACATAGCGCTGTTTAGGGATGTAGAGCCCTGGTACGGGTTCCTCCCTCCACCTGTATGCTGGTGATATTTTTGTTTGCTGATGGCACTCAACTGTCAATGTTTTTTTTATTGTGTTTCCTGTAACTGATGTGCTTTGCCTTGGACAGCTTTGAGTGCCCAGGAGGACGCAATTGCCTGTCCCTCCTACTAAATGGCAGTTTCCGCCATTGTCCTCTTCCTCCTTCACCACTTCGGTAAAAGTGCAGCTTTCTTCTGTTCCCTCATTAGGCATCTCTCCTCCTTCCTTGCTTAGTTTTCACTTGTTAGGCTTTACAGACAACTGCTCTTGTGTCTACGCTGATCTAGACATGCAATGTCCAACTCGGAAAACTTCATTGATTAAACCCAAGGGTGCAGCTATCAATCAATGGTGCTGCCGGTGCAGTGGCACTGGGGCCCAGAGCTGGGTGTGGCCACTGCACCGGCTGCTATGCTGCGCTTCATTGGCTGCTCTCTGCTATCTATTGTGACCTCTCTTTTTGGCTTGCTAACTGAAGGACCTGGCCCTTCCCAGTGTGAGTGTTGTGACCATGAAGGTTTAAGTAGGAGCGCCTGCCTTGAAGTGTCTCCAAGCCTTCTAAGATGCACTCTTTTTCTCAGCACCAGGTTACAGTAAAGTGTCCTCGTGGAGGCTGCTTCTGGACCTGCCAACAGTTAGTTCTGATAAACTTAGGGATACGGCTGGGTTCCTCTTTACAAAATTAACTTTGGAACCTTGGGTCAGTGGACCTTTATTACCTGATGGAAAGTGTAGAGAGGAGAAGTAACTCATTAAGGTAGACTACAGTTCTTAAGAACCATGACTCTCAAGGATCACAGACTCCGGATTCCAAGGTAGCGGGTTTATTACAAAGCCAGAAACGACTGAATGTACAAGCACCTCATGACGAGGTTGTAGCAGTACATGGTAACTAATACAAATCCAAATCTACGGAGAAGCTTCAGACAATAAATGAGGAACAGAATGACAAGTTCCAGAAACGGGACGCAGGCAATGATTGCCCCCTACTTCAAATTCAGTCCTTATCTCTGGCGAATGAATAAAAGCATTAATCTTTCCCTACACTACCACTACCATGACATTCCTACTTAACATTCCCCAGGCAAGATCAGGAAAAGGTGTCAGAGCATGAAGACTTCCTAAGAAGTATACTCACGTTGCATGGGTCAAGTAGCCAAAGCTACAGAGCTCGTTCTAAGATGCTCCTTCTCTCTCCTCTTATCTCACCCCCTTCTCCTTACTTCTCTCTCAACCCCCGAGGTACTATCCCTAATACTAAACACAGAAACAAAGAACATGCCCACAGATCACCTCATCTCACTGGACACTTCTCATAGGTGATTTTCCATCTCTGGTGTCGACTTCCAGCTCCTGGCTCGATGACCTTGATTCCCAGGCCTCCCTCAGTGAGAAAGAACACTGTCTTCCCAGTTATCAGCGTTAAAGTATCTTCTCCTCCCCGAGCCTAACTCCTAAAACAAAAGGTGTTATTCTAACTAACAAAGACGACTTTTTCCACCTGCAACAGAAACGTGAGAATATAAAAAATCCAGCATGCACATAAAATTCACTAACAAGCTTTGCTGAGAGCTTCCAGGGAAAATACATTTCAAGACTACAGAAATCGGCCAATATAAGAATGAAGCACACAGGCCCTTCAAATACACGTGTAAGTGAACATTTCATTTGGGCCTTTCTACACCATTTTACATAAGCACATCAAATGCATTTTTCATTGTGAGCAACTTATGAAATCCTACACATTGAGCACAATTAGTCGCATATATGTGCAACCTTTAATATGGTGCACATTTAAATAAAATGCATTACTTCACATATGAGCAACTTCGTTAAGCAAATGCGGGCAAATACGAAGGGTTACATTATTTAAAGCAAAAGTGCCACAATGTTCCTTAAGTTGCACGGAACATTCTATCATTACACTTTCACATGTTATTATTGAACATTTTCTAATAACCAAATGTTATGACAACAAAAGAATATATGTGGATGCAAACTATCCATGATTATGATGCAACCCTACAGATGACAGAGCACCATTGCGCTCCGTCAGTGGGGTGGGGCTGATCCTGAAACAGATTACATTGACTGCGAGCTAGATAGTATGGTAGATAAAATGTAAAGGAGGGAGGCCGAAATAGGTTCCACCATGTGCTCGGTCCCTCAGAAAGAGCGCTGATAATAAACGAAGTTACTTTCTCCAGTGCCCCATTCCCCCCAGCCCAAAATGCTGATATGTAAAGGGCTCCAGTACAGTGCATGTATTCAGATGTATTCAGACCTGCAACAGGCAGAGGTCTCTCATATTTTAGACTTTCACAAAGCTCACTTGAAGTCTCTTATAAACCGCTGCTCACAGTGGGCTAAAATGTAGCCCCTCAGTTAAATTCCAGAGCTACCCATCTTTTTGTGTTTTATTAAAAGTACTTGATCTAAGTTAATAATAGATCATTTAATTGAGCTTTTTCCTTTAAAAAAATGCTAATTTAAGATGACAGGTTCTAATTGAGATGTAAAAGCTCGGGGGTTGAGCAGCTGCAGGAATAATCTGTGTGTAACCTAGTTACAGGTTACACATTCCGTAGATAGATTAGTTTGCTTATGTACATGTGGTAGAAGTGTGCAGGTGTTACTGACCGGCACAATCTCTTTTAAAAGCAACCATTCCCCATAAATCGTTCTTAAAAAAACCAGAAAATATGATGATATGTCTAAATAGTAAAACGCCTATAGTCCTAAAGCTGTGATACTAAAAGCCCATTCACTTGGGGGCAGCTCAGAGTTTGGGGGTAGAAGTGGAAGAGCCACTGAAAGCTTGACCTTGAAGCCTGCCTCTGGCTTCGCTCTAGATCCTGGTGGAACCTTGAGTCCATAATGAGCCGACCTTTCATATGGCTTCAGCCTGCCACCATCCTGGCCAGAGCTGGTGACTTTGGAACTGATGAACCACGTTTGAGTCTGTGGGCCGCCTCAACATCCTGTGATTTTAGGCAAATCACTTAATATCCCCGTACCTATAAACCCATTAACCTAATTTAAAGTGCTCCAATACCTTCGGGTCGAGTTTGCACAATAGAAAAAACTGCAGAAAATGCACCAAGAGTTAAAATTAAAGCGTCAACATAAGAAAAGAGAAATACATACACATTTATAGGTTGATTTGTACAAAGTGAAAACAGAAAACCTGGATAAATCCGAGCGTCCCCTATTAAATTGTCTGATCTTAGGCAAATGTTTTGTTTCATCAAAACTCCTTTTTCTTCATTATCACGTGTGAAAGCAATTATGTGAGTTCAGAATACCAGTTGTACAAAAACCTATTGTGTTTCATTTAATATACAATGTTGCTCTATAACAGTCTGGGCCACATACAAGGTTTACGTGGGAACTGTTTTGCCTCTTAGTTCACGTACTGTTTATGTTAAAAACAATCACTTTCAATTACTTATCAATGCAGTGCTATAATGTGACATGTTAATGTCTAAGCTTCCACATGTTAAATACATTTTTTGATATTGAAGCGACTATCCTATTTTATGTGATGTATGTTGTGTAATATACATTGCAAACATTATCCGGACTGGGCTCATGTATGGGCTCCAAGAGCCAAGTCAGACCCTTGGCTCAGCTCTCCATGTTAATCTTTTGGATCGTCCATCTCTAACTGGGGTGCCAACCAGGGAGCTTGCTTTGATAAGGGGCCATGGTAACCTTGTTATAACACTGATAAAGCCTTTAATTTATGTTTTTTGTTAACAAATATTTATTACAGTGTAGTGAACAGAATACTGCTGCTTATTCAACATAGTTAATACAAAATCCATTACCAGTGGGTATCAGCACACCTAACCTTTCACTCCCTCCTCATTTCCAAATTTCATTCAATAGTTAAGTTCCCACCAAATATCCCATATGATCTGGCCCTTTCATGGATATCCACATGCCTTATAAACAGTTTTTTTGGCTACTGCACAGAGGCCCATTCCACTGGTACATTCATCCATTGTGTGGGAGATGGCTGCCATCCACTGAAATCTTGTTTTGCCACCAGCAGGCCAATGGCTACCGGCCTACAGGTCGCCGTAGAATTCTGACCCTCCCTTTGCCCAAGTTAGCTTGTATAGAGCAGGGGATCAAAGATGATCCCATTGCTTCCTCCAGTGTTCGATATATTGTGGACTGGTAGCGAGCAACATCAGGACTGATCCTAATCATGTGGAAAAGGTCAGCTCGTTCCGCATTGAACCTCTACATGCTTTACTTGGGGGACTCAAAGTTGTGCACCTGCCCCAAAAAATTATCCATTACACTATTGATGTCAGCATAGAGGGTAGGGTATAGTGTAGGGGAAGTTCTTCAGTAAGTGTAAGAATCAGGGTAGTGCTACCATTTTGAAAGGTTCTTCCCGGCCCATAATGGAGAGGAGGAATTTCTCCTAAGCAGACACATCCCTTTGTGTCCGCACCATCAGTGTTACTATATTAGGATCTCAGCTTTGCTGTGGGTTCCTGGAGATATAAATTCCTAAGTACTGGAAGTGACCATCAGTTTCCAAGGATCACCCCAGCTGGGAAATTTGGGTTTTGGCCTGCGATCAGCCTATATACTAATTTGAAACAATTTTGTCACGTTTACCTCTTGCTAACAATATACATAGTATATTGTGGATTGCGAGTGAGGGTGTGTTTCAGTCCTGAGGCGGAAGCCGGGACTCGTGTATGTCATGTTTTAAAACTTTGCTGCTAATCTTGCTGCCATTATTATTTTAATGCTTATGTGTGTCTTATGGTGATTTTAATACTTTAACCGCGCATTTGCACAAAACCAGGGCTCGAACCTCGGAGATTTTCTTTCCGGCCCCGCCCCCCGCCTGCATAAAAACCCAGGCCAATCACATCCCCGCTGATTGCGAGTGAGGGTGTGTTTCAGTCCTGAGGCGGAAGCCGGGACTCGTGTATGTCATGTTTTAAAACTTTGCTGCTAATCTTGCTGCCATTATTATTTTAATGCTTATGTGTGTCTTATGGTGATTTTAATACTTTAACCGCGCATTTGCACAAAACCAGGGCTCGATCCTCGGAGTTTTTCTTTCCGGCCCCGCCCCCCGCCTGCATAAAAACCCAGGCCAATCACATCCCCGCTGATTGCGAGTGAGGGTGTGTTTCAGTCCTGAGGCGGAAGTCGGGACTCGTGTATGTCATGTTTTAAAACTTTGCTGCTAATCTTGCTGCCATTATTATTTTAATGCTTATGTGTGTCTTATGGTGATTTTAAATACTTTAACCGCGCATTTGCACAAAACCAGGGCTCGAACCTCGGAGATTTTCTTTCCGGCCCCGCCCCCCGCCTGCATAAAAACCCAGGCCAATCACATCCCCGCTGATTGCGAGTGAGGGTGTGTTTCAGTCCTGAGGCGGAAGCCGGGACTCGTGTATGTCATGTTTTAAAACTTTGCTGCTAATCTAGCTGCCATTATTATTTTAATGCTTATGTGTGTCTTATGGTGATTTTAATACTTTAACCGCGTATTTGCACAAAACCAGGGCTCGAACCTCGGAGATTTTCTTTCCGGCCCCGCCATCTCCTGTGAGGATATCGAGCTGGGCGAGCAGTCTAGTGCCTCGCCCCGCCCGCCCCCCGCCTCCATAAAATGACCCCTTGACCCAGGAAGCGCAGCGGGCGCGCCGGCGGCGCGCCAAAGGCAAGCCCGTCTGCGCCCGTCCGTGCCAAGGACGGGCCCAGGGCCAGTCATTCTGCCCCTCCTTTTCATGGTCGATCTGGGTCCCACAGGATTACCTACTCTCGAGGGGAGCTACTGGAGCTATGTCCCCTCGTTAAAAATGAGGGCTGCCAATGGCTGGGACAGGAGGGTGCTATGGCAGAGTGTTCTAGCTGTGGCGTCTTGTTCCAGCCCTCCCTACCCCCGCGCTCAGCTGTTGATAGAGCCCATACAACAATTAGGGCCGGCCTAATTAATGCGAGGTCCATGGTGAAACATGCAGCCGATATCTTTGATGCACTGGTGGATGGCCAGTTTGATCTCCTCTTTATTACGGAGACGTGGCTCACTGATTCGTGTGCCCCGATTATTGAACTTGCAGTCCCCAGAGGATTCAAGATTGTTAGAGCTGACAGACCTTTAGGGAGAGGGAGAGGGAGAGGGGTAGCGGTGATCTTTAAGGAAGAATGGCGTTTTTCCACTGAGTAATTAGCGGTAGGGGCTGGGGGTGAAGTTCTCCATTTTTCTCTCACTATCAGTCCCCACTTTACTTTAGGAGGGTCCTTGATCTATAGACCTCCAGGCTATGTTAGTCACTTTATAGCAACTTTGGAGGAATGTATAGTGCCAAGGGCCCTGAGTTTTCCAAAATTCCTTCTGGTCGGTGATTTTAATATTCACGTAGATGACACTGAATCTGTGGAAACGCGCCGACTGGGGGAAGTTTTTGATTTGGCACAGCTTAAGCAATGGGTGACTTCTCCGACTCATGCCGGAGGCCATCTCTTGGACTTAGTGTGCTCTAATTTTCCTATCAAGGTATTAGGCGTTGAAAAGGTCACCTGGTCGGATCATGATCTCGTTAGATTCTCATGGGAGGTGGATAATGTAGGCAGACCTGCCCAGGTACTGCCTGCTGGCCACCCCCAGAGGATCAACCTGGATATGTTCGCCCAGGAGCTATTAAAAAATTGTATGAAACCCACCCCCGAGCTAGAAAAGGCGGTTGATATCTTTAATGAAAGGGTGCTGCAGGCGGCGAATGCATCCACTAAACACGCCACTGTGTTTAGGGTGCGGCATAGCCCCTCTCAACCCTGGTTCTCGCCTGGGCTGAGGGAGTTAAAACTGGGCTGTAAAAAGTTAGAGCGAGTTTGGAGGCGGGGATATAGTTTTGACGCAAAGGCTGCCCTGCGTGTAGCCCAAAAAAACTACTATGCCGCCATCAAAACTGCTAAAGGAACTTATTATGCAGGGAGAATCGCCAAAGCGGAAAACAACAGTAAAGAAATTTTCTCAATTGTCAAATGTTTTGTATCCCCAGTGGCGGAAGTCGCCATTCTCCCGTCTTCGGCGGAATGGTGCGAAGATTTGTCTAAATTTTTTATAAACAAAATAGCAAAGATTCAGCAGGATTTGCTCTCTGCGTTACCGGCTGAAAGTTCAGGGATGGCCCCTCTATCGGGCCATGCCATGGTGGAATTCAGCAGCTCACTAACTTTTTACCGGCCGCAGAGTGTGATATTTTGCTCCTTCTCCAGTCCCTCAAATCTGGTTCTCCCTCAGACCCTTGCCCTGCCCGTGTACTTGCGGATGTGGCCAGCATTGTCTGTAGGGATGTCACCCAGATAGTGAACCGTTCTCTTTCTTTGGCAGAGGTCCCTGGTAAATGGAAGCAGGCAAAGCTCCTGCCGCTTCTGAAAAAACCTGGCCTCGATGCTACTGTCCCAGGCAACTATCGCCCCATCTCCCTTTTGCCCGCACTGGCAAAAATATGTGAGAAAGTGGTTTTTCGCCAATTGGAAAGGTTTGTCAAGACTTCGAATGCTCTGCACCCAGCCCAGTCAGGCTTTAGGGCGGCCTATAGCACGGAGACGGCGTTGGTAGAGATGACGGAGTCTATCCGGGAGTGTTTGGACGGGGGCGGCAGAGCGATCCTGATTTTATTGGATCTCTCTGCCGCCTTCGACACTGTCCCTCACGCACTCCTCACTGCCAGGTTATCCACAATTGGCATTGGTGGCAATGTCCTAGCCTGGCTGTCCTCATTTCTTTCTGGCAGGACACAACATGTCTGGATGCCACCTTTCTCCTCTGAGCCCAAACCACTTCTTACTGGGGTTCCACAGGGATCAACCCTTAGCCCCCTACTGTTCAACATATACATCACCCCCCTGGTTTATTTAGCAGAACAGTACGGGGCTAAAATCATAGGGTATGCTGATGATGCGCAGCTACTCTTCACTTGGCCAGATGATCACTTAGACACGGCAACGGTTCAGCTTTGCCTGTCCTCAGTTTTTCGCTGGCTAACCTTGGCCCAGCTAAAATGCAATGAGGATAAATCGGAAGTCCTCTTTTATGGCTCCTTCCCTCCCAGTTTCAAGAACTCACTGTGGCCCCCGAATATTCCCTGTCCCAAGGTGATGGGCGGCCCGGCCAAAAATCTCGCCATCTGGTTTGGGGAGGATCTAAGATTTGAGGACCACATAAAGAAAGTATCTGGGACATGCTTCGCTACTTTAAGAATGCTCAGAAATTTTTTTCCACTGCTTTCTAGAGAGGCTAGGGAGACTGTTGCCCGAGCACTTATTTTAGCGAGGCTAGATTATGCGAACGCCCTGTTTAGCGGCATTCCTGCTTACCTGGTTAAGCGGTTGTTAGTAATTCAGAATGCCGCTGTCCGTCTCCTTTGTAATGTTCCGAGATGGAAGAGCGTTCGGTCTCATATGTCTGGTCTTCACTGGCTCCCAGTACCGCAACGCATCCTTTTCAAATCATTAGTGCTTGCATTTAGAGCCACTCATGACCAAGGTCCGGCCTATCTGAAGAAGAGATTCACTCTCTATGTCCCTACTAGAGCCCTTAGGTCATCCTCGCTGTTTAAAATGACCCTTCCTCGGTTTAGGCGAGCCAGGCTGGGTGGCCAGTCTATTGCTGTTGTAGTGGCCCGTGCCTGGAACGCCCTCCCCTTGCTTCTGCGCTCTAGTCAAGACGTAGCCCAGTTTAAGAAAAATCTTAAAACCCATCTGTTTAGAAGTGTGACATAAGTCGATCCTTGTTGCTCTCCCCCGCTTTTTTTCTATCGCGCCAGGATACTCCCAAGTAACAGAGCGCGTTACAAAACAATTTATTCATATACATACATACATAGTATGATCCCTGCGTCTACCTCTCCCAATCATTGCCTTTCTTCAATCAGCATAGTTTGGTCATTGGGTAAGTGAGTTTGGTAATCACGTCTTGATTCAGCCCAGTGTAGTACTAATCTCTCACCTATTGGTACTGGCCTCTTGAGTATATTCAGCCACCTCCACTCCACTGATTTCATTGAACTACATGACCGACATCTTACACAACTGTAGCCCTCTTTGTCTGTTCCTGCTGGCTGCCTCTTGGGGGTCTCTCTCTCGCGCCAAGGCGCTAGAGCTACATGCGTTAGCACATTAAACTCAGATATGTCAGCTTTGTCCTTGCTTGTTTTCATGCTGCTGTAGAACATGTATGGCATCTGTCCTGGCTTTGTTTCAAGTTTGTTTTAGTTTCTCTTTTGTTTAAACTTGCCGGTAGCACTTTCAAGGCCCTTACCTGAGGAAAATCTATAAATCTGTCCGCAAGAACGCAACGTAGTAAAGAGTTCATGCAGTCAGACGATGCCTTTCCCACCGGTAAACTCTTAAACTCCCTGACTTTTTGGTTTCAAAAGTTTCCAGGCATTTTTTTAACTTTTCGAAACGTAAGACTTTATTTCTGCCCAAGTCGGTCTACTTCGATTCCTTACAAGGGTGGTTTCTTGATGTTCCGGTAATTTAATAGTCTAAGGTTTGCTCCTTCTGTTTATTTTTATTTTTATTTAGATTGTGTCTTTTATTCTGTTTTTGCCTTTTATTTTAGGTTGTAATATAGTCGTTATTTCTGGTTTTATTTTGACAGCATATTTGTATGTTTTATCCTGCTTCACCTCTTGAAGTTTGGGAGAGCTTTGTTAGATGAAATAAACACTAGCAAAGTTTACATTTTTATGAAATGCCTTGGGATATTTTAAGATGATGTTTACTGAACCCGTTCCAGGAGCTACATTCTTAAAGTACTGAAACTCCCTTTTGTACAGGAAACTTGTTCCTGCAAACACTAAGGTATTGTTCATAAGAAACCTGCCGAGTTTGTTATTACATTCCATCATCCCCTTGGTTACAATCTCCATCGATTGTAATCAGTCTCATGACACCAGTTCATAAGATTGCTATGATGCCTTATCGTGCCTCTTCAAGTGTCCCAGCGTATTCGGAGATGCTAAACCCTTGCTCTGTCTCTCATAGCATTTAATATCCTCAGAATCGACTTCAGTTATGCACTTTTATCTTATCTTGTATCTATCTTTTTAGGTCTTGTCTAGACAGTGCATGCTTTGTTTCTTTGAGACACGTCCATCAGTGGACTTGGAGACCGCCCATTACTGACCATTGTTTGGTGTCTTTGTCAGTCTCATTTACTTGTTTCTTGTAGGTCAACTGGTGTAGTGACCCTTCCTCTCTGTGTGTTTCCCCGACCTCTTAGGCATGACTGCATTATTTGTGTCCTTCCACTGCCTTTGTTTTTAGGCGCTACTTTATACTCTGGGCTTAAGCACTCTACCAGAATCTGACTTTTTCAGCAGCCCCTCTCTCATGTACTTCTTCCCCCTCTGATTACCTCTCTCCCAGCTGTTGCTTGCCTCAGCCCCTCCTTCCGTTTGTAAATGTGCTTGCTACCAACCCCTCCAACCCAGGCTGTGTTATCAGTGTTGCCCCCATGTGAACTTTGCCATCCGCCATTGTCAGTGTTGCAGTCCTTACTTCACCCCCTCTCTATCTCCATGCTACCTACTGATCCACTGTCCCTCTTTAATAAACAAAAAAAGTGCTAGTATACGGACATCGCTGGCAAAGTTAGAGTTTTTTTCCACCCCTATGTCCTGTTGCCCCCTAAACTCCTTCCCTCCCTCTGTGTTGCCCCCGCCTGCTCTCCAGCTCTGCCATCAATAAAGAGCAAGCTTTGGCATAGCCAATAGGTCTCGCCTTTGGGACCTTATAAGTGTTTAGCTACATGGTACAGCGAGTGGGTATGTGTTATTGCAAAAACCTATCGATATATGCATGTCTCTAGGAAAAAGTGAGGTTTGTAGGTAACTGCCTTATTTATCTAGTGGTAGTGCGAATGGTTCAGAAAGTGTAAATATATTTTAGAGATTGGTGTAATTGATAGGGTGTTTATTAGCGCTGGTGTATTTTAATGCCCATTTAAGGTATTGGTTTTGTAAAGTGCTGTAAAACATAGTGGTATAAATATTATAACTGGTATTTACTCAAACAAACATACGCCTCCAAAAAGTCATATGGGCGCACAACAAAAATTATGGTTTTATATACATACTATACACACACGCATACGTACATGGCGAGCTATCTATCGCTCAATGCCTACTGGTGACCATTACTGGGTTTGGGAAAGGCCCATGGGCACATGAGGTTTATATAAAAAATAGGTAATATTTATCTTGGCAAAATATGACCAGAACAACAAAAATCCAAAAATAAAACAAACGTCATGGACTTTCAAAAGATTATATGCACTCAGTGCTTAAATAATCTGGGCTCCTATTATATGATATACACTAATGTTAAAAGTTGAGGGAGGAATAACACAGAGACTCTTCCTGCTTTGGAACCACAGTAATGTTTATCATTTAATCTCAGGGGTCGGTATGGAGGCTGGATATGCAGATGTGTCAGGTCGTGGGCAGAAGTGGAGACTGCACTTTCCTGCGTCACAGTACCTTTCCAGGAGTGAAGTTAGTAATCGCCGTACAGCGCGGTGTTAATGAATCAAAAGATATGCACTTTCAAAAGATTACATGCACTCAGTGTCTAAATCACCTGGGCTCGTATTATACGATAATGTTCAGAGTCAAAGGAGGAACCCCACCAAGACTGTTCTGCTTCGGAACAACAGTAATGATTATTGTTAAAGCTCAGGGATCCATTAGGGGCTGAAAATGCAGCCGTACGAGGTTGTGGGGCAGAGGTGGAGACTGTGCTACCTTGTGTTACAGTACCTTTCCTGGAGAGAAGTCTGTGATCGCCGACTGGTGTGGTGAAAGTGGCTGCCCCCAGCGCGTGACGACATAATAATAAACCAGCAGCAGGGCAGAGGAACTCCTCGTGGAAACCCATCGCACCGTGACCAACAGTTCTCTTGCAGCCACAAGGGCAGATAGGAGGTTAGTGTTACATTGGCGTCGTCAACAACACGCTTCGTCATCTGGAGCGGGGGTGGTGTTAACTGTACCCACTGGGTCGAGAAAAATGGGCAGGCCGGGGGCTGCAGTGAGGAGGTGTGGTGGAGGGGACGTGTATGGGGGCCAGACACACACAGCTTTTCCATTGCGGGAGCGAGCAGGGGCACCATCTGTTTTCAAGATAATTACAAACAGATAACGCCTAAGCTCGCTCTCCCGCAGGGGAAACGCCACACGTGCACGAGTTGCAATAGAAAGCAATGCACAACATGCACGCTTTTAGCCAAAATGCTGATCGATTCCAAAAGGTCCCCCCCTAAGAAGCGCTGCGTAGGCGAGACCTAAAAAGTGCTATGAAGCGGCCTTTCATGTCGGTATCGTAGCACTTTTTTGTGTCATACAAATAAAATAAACTGCAAAACTTTACATAAGAGCAAACCGCAAATAACAAATGATAAAAAGATTAAACAAGTTGAGTTCAATACACAAATTGAAGGCACACTAATGGTTAAGAACCTCCTGGTCTTGTAGACATTGGTTCCAATGCTCCAAAACAATGCAACGCTGCGTAACGAATGGCAGCTTTTCAACCTGCATTCATTGTAAAAACTTTGTTCATATTCACAACTATTTAAATATTTTTCAGCTGTAAGTATTCAGCTTCTGAAGCATCATTTTTCCACTATCCTCCAAGTTAAAATTAACTAGGACCTTAAACGCGTGAACTGTAATATTCTATTTGTTTGTTAGTTATTTATAATCTGGTACAAAGTAAGCCACATTTTGCTTTATTTGCACTCATTCTTCGGGTGTGGGTATATCTACATGCTGCCCAGCACCTCGAGAACCTCACGGGTGATGCAGCCACGCTCCACAAATCCTTTTTTTAAGTTAAAAAATGCTTTATTGAAAATTAATCAAAGGGAAATGCAGCAAAATATGTGAATAATCTTAAGAATGAGACATTTCATATAGAAAGCAAAATCAGTAATGGAGCAAAACCAAAGTATGCATAAAATCTAATTACAGAGGATATATAAGATAAGACAAATCTCAGAAAGAAAAATAAGGAAACATTTTTGCATCTTAACACTAATATCATTTTTATAAATTTTGCTTTTTTAATTTAAAGAAAAGAGGAAAGATAAAAAGGGTAGAGAGAAAAAGGAGAGGGACAAACTATATAGCATGGAGCCTGATAAAGAAATAAGAAGAACAAGCATTGAAAATGCAATAGGTCTCGCAATAGAAGAGTTTTACATTTTTCGTTTTGCAAATGGATGAGTGGCGTTGCATGGATGAGTGGCGTTGCGTGGATGAGTGGCGTTGCGTGGATGAGTGGCGTTGCGTGGATGAGTGGCGTTGCGTGGATGAGTGGCGTTGCGTGGATGAGTGGCGTTGCATGTGTGAGTGGCGTTGCGTGGGTGAGTAGCGTTGCGTGGGTGAGTGGCGTTGCGTGGTTGAGTGGCGTTGGTTTTGAAAATAGCAAAATTAATAGCTTTGTCAGTTACAATGTCAATAGTTTTAACTTTCGCAAATGTGACACCTATATCATTTGTAATGCAATGTGTGTTGTATTTACGTGACTTAGATGTATTGATATTACAAATAACAATGGCTTTTAATTTTGTAAATAATAAATACTGAAATAAAATGTATTGTAATTTATAATGGCAATAGCTTAAACGTTTGTAAATAACTTTTGTGAAGATTATGTTCAGTGTATTTTATTGTGACGAAAATTCAAGAACATTGCATTTGCACCTACACACACACACACACACACACACACACACACACACACACACACACATAGATGTGGTGGTGGTGGATCTAGGGGATATGGTGGTGGTGGATGTGGTGGTGGATGTGGTGGTGGTGATGGTGGATGTGGTGGTGATGGTGGTGGATGTGGGGGTGGATGTGGTGGTGGATGTGGTGGTGGTGGTGGATGTGGTGAAAGTGGTGGTGGATGTGGTGGTGGAAGTGATGGTGGGTGTGGTGGATGTGGTGGTGGATGCGGTGGTGGATGTGGGGGTGGTGGTGGATGTGGTGGTGGTGGATGCGGTGGTGGTGGTGGATGCGGTGGTGGTGGTGGATGTGGTGGTGGTGGTGGATGTGGTGGTGGTGGTGGATGTGGTGGTGGTGGATGCGGTGGTGGTGGTGCATGCGGTGGTGGTGGAAGTGGTGGTGGATGTGTTGGATGTGGTGGTGGTGGATGTGGTGGTGGTGGATGCGGTGGATGTGGGTGTGGTGGATGTGGTGGTGGATGCGGTGGTGGTGCCTTTTTTTTTTAATGTGCTAAAGTAAGTTATTAATGCAATTTCGGATTGGGGGGCATGACGACAGTGCATCTTTGCTTTGCACTTGGACATGCTGCAAAACATACTGTGTTGTATTCTTCTGTGAAATCCCCATGACATTTGGCAGTTAAAAGAATGTATTAAAAGAAATGTTCATCTAAATAAGATAATTAGTGTGCACGACATAATTCTGTAGAACTACAGATTCAGTTTAGGTAAGCAGCCCTGCGTTACAAAATCATTTCGAACTGAAATGCAAGAAAGTTGCAGTTTGGCTTTGAAACGGATCAGAGAGGTGTCTGCGTGATAAATGAATGATGCATAGGAATGGACAGAATGGAAATGTGTTTCGAAGGACGTGCTCGGGGTGTGCATACTGGAAGCAGGGCGATGGATTCGAGGCTATGAGCGAGGGTGATGCCGAGCTCACCTCAAGGAGAGGGGGAGGGGCCAGGGCAGAAAGTAGGGAGGAGAGGTGTAAGTCGGCAAAGTCACACGGATCGAACAAACGATGAGTAAGGGAAGAATTGTTAAATAGGTTTAAAATGGAACAGGAAAAAAGAAACAAACTAGGGAAGGAAAGAAACGGAATCTGAAAGGAAAGAGAAAAAGAATAAAGGAAAGAGCAGAGGGAAAATACAAGACGGAGGGAAGGCAGAGAAGGGGAGGGGGGAGGAGAAATGCGACACGGCGGGCAGGGGAGGGGGCGGAGCGGGTTTCGGATTAGGGGGGCATGACGACAGTGCATCTTTGCTTTGCACTTGGACATGCTGCAAAACATACTGTGTTGTATTCTTCTGTGAAATCCCCATGACATTTGGCAGTTAAAAGAATGTATTAAAAGAAATGTTCATCTAAATAAGATAATTAATGTGCACGACATAATTCTGTAGAACTACAGATTCAGTTTAGGTATGCAGCCCTGCGTTACAAAATCATTTAGAACTGAAATGCAAGAAAGTTGCAGTTTGGCTTTGAAACGGATCAGAGAGGTGTCTGCGTGATAAATGAATGATGCATAGGAATGGACAGAATGGAAATGTGTTTCGAAGGACGTGCTCGGGGTGTGCATACTGGAAGCAGGGCGATGGATTCGAGGCTATGAGCGAGGGTGATGCCGAGCTCACCTCAAGGAGAGGGGGAGGGGCCAGGGCAGAAAGTAGGGAGGGGAGGTGTAAGTCGGCAAAGTCACACGGATCGAACAAACGATGAGTAAGGGAAGAATTGTTAAATAGGTTTAAAATGGAACAGGAAAAAAGAAACAAACTAGGGAAGGAAAGAAACGGAATCTGAAAGGAAAGAGAAAAAGAATAAAGGAAAGAGCAGAGGGAAAATACAAGACGGAGGGAAGGCAGAGAAGGGGAGGGAGGAGGAGAAATGCGACACGGCGGGCAGGGGAGGGGGCGGAGCGGGGAGAGCGGCCTTTGAAGTGCACTTTACACGGCCGGCCGGCAGTGAAACTGAAAGCACGGCCGGCCGGCCGTGAAAGCCTTTGATGACGCAGCAGGGGGAACAGACGGCGAGAGGGTGTGAAAGCAGCAGGGGCAGGCAGGCGGCTGGGGGCATGTGCACGCGCTTTTAAGCGCATGCGCATTTAGCTTAAAAGTCACGGGCACTGCAAGGAATCGCCACGATTCCTTGCAAGTTAGGTAAAGAGTGGTTAAGCCCCCATAGTCTCGCAAGCTCGATGCGCATGCGCATCGACAGGCGAGACCTAAAAAGGAGGATGGAAAGGAAATTAAAGCAATGTAAAAGTAAGAGGTGTACAGAAGACTATGTAATGAGATAGGAGATAACCGAAGGGGGGAGCTAGAATTTTGTTAATTCAAGGAGGTTTGGAGACATCAACTAGTTTTAACATAAGCATGAAAGGGCATGAAAGGTATGATGTCAAAGGAAGTCATATCAGATCTCTATTAGTGGCTGTCTATAATGAGGAAGAGCAAGAGGTATCCAATCTATAATTGATATACCAAGATCTACCATGCTAAGTAGGATTCCTAGTCAAAATCTTTCCAATTAGAAGTAATAACCTGAAACGCAACCGCCTGTAGAAGATCCACTAACATACCTTTGGTGTCGTCGCCTAACCATATGTTCGAACAGTTGCCAAGGAATAGAATAACTATGTGGAAAGGAGACGAGATAAAGAATATTTGAGAAGTCTTTCGCCACACTTGCTGCCAGAAGGTTGAGAGGTTGGTACAAAGGAGGAAGAACATTTAAAGAAGGTCACTGTTAGAGGAGCACAAGACCAACAGTTGTTATCAAGCAATAGTTTCATATTGAGCAAAATGGAAGGAGTTAGAAACAACCTGTTGTAGAAAAAAACATGATTTGAATAGTGCTGGCTAAAAGGGAAGTATAATGCATCTTCAACAATTTGTTACATAAATTAATTGAAAAGGTAGACTGGAGGTCCTGTTCCAGGCAAGTTCAGTTTTGGCCCTGTCTGGATTTGGGAAAGAAAGCTGTTTAAATGTTATAGCAGCTTTAACTTCTGGAGAGAAGTCATGAGGAGGTGTGCGATCATCAAGAGATTGACCTGAGGTGGAAGAGGGGTCAGTATTGTTTTGGCGAAGAATGTCCAAGAGCAGAGAATATGTGTGTCAATGAGAAAGAGCAATATGAAAATGGCTACGTTCCTCTAAGGAGATGCACTCTTTAGAAGTGATTTGGAAAATGGATGGAATACTAGAGATGAGCCAGAATGACCATTTAAGAACTTTGTTAGATATGGTGATAGTAGCATTGTCCCAAATGGGGAACAATAACAAGAGCTGGGAGAGATATTTGGGAGATGGACTTTTTGGCAAAGTTATTAAAATCATTTAATAAAGGGGGCGACAAATGCTGAGGTTTTTGGGAGGTAAGGATACATTAAAGAAAATAAAAGTGAGAAAGAAGAGAAAGTTTGAGAGATCGCCAAAGAGGGGAAAGAGAAGGATTTGAAATACCTAGAGACGACCAAATTTGCATGAGGACAAATGCTGAATGATATTGTGAGAAGTCAGGAAAGTTAACCCCACCCTTTATTTTCGGCTTCTTGAGTTTGGATGAAGAAATTTGGGCCGGACACTTGTTCCATAAGAACTTAGATAGAAGACTATCAATGGAAAGGAAGAAGATATGATAAAGCTGATGAGGGAGCATTTGTAAAAGTTAATAACAGGCAAAAACATCTGCACCACAGAGTAAGTCAAGGAGGAGATCATTTGGCAGAAAGGGTAGTAATTTTAAGTCTTAGAGCTTCTATATTGGCATTAAGTGTTTCTTTAAGGGATGGATAATAAATAATTCCTAAGCATTTAATCCTAGAGGAATTCTATAAGAAACCAGTAACTTGAAACATGACTCTTAACATTTTTTTTATTAAGAGTCATAACTTCAGATTTGTCTATAAGTCGATACACGGAAACCGAAAAGTAGTGGTACAAAAGCCGAAACAACTCTGGGATAGAGGTGGAATATTATGTCATCCACATAAGCTGTAAATTTAATATGTAAATGTTTATGGGTATAGAAAATGAGGGAATGGGAAAGAAGTAGAGATTCCAAAAATGGTTCCAAAGCAAGGATAAACAGTAATGGGGTCTCGTGCCTCTAGTGAGGGGAAAATATGGAGCCTGGAAACAATTAGTAATGACGGAAGTAGAGGGAAAAGAATATGAAGTTTTATTATCATGCAAAATGTTAGGGCCAAAGCTGTGTCACTTGAGACTTCAAAAAGGAAATCCAAGTTGACTCGATCAAAAGCTTTTTCTGCATCCAAGGTGACTGCGGCCAACAGTATTTTACTTTTGTTAATTCCATAAATAATAATTCAGAATGTGCGAGAACTATCAGAGATATTATACCCTTAACAAAACCGGACTGTTCGATTCCAACTAAAGAAGGTATTAATTCATTAGCCCGGAGTTCCAAAGTTTTTGAGAAAGTTTACAGTCCGTGTTAATAAGGGAAATCTATCTATAGTTTTTACATTCTGCCAAGTGTTTGCCTTTCTTAGGGATTAAACAAATCATGGCTTCCGTAAATGAGCCAACCTTCTTGTCAATTTATAAAATATGTTGAAACAAGAGAGCATGTGAGGAACCAAAAGAGAAGAAAATTTAGAGTAGAATTTAACCGTTAAGCCATCGGGCCCGGAGCTTTATCCTTTGGGAGTTTCGAGATGGCCGTACGTATTTCAGAAAGAGAAATATCTGTGTCTAGTGGGAAGAAAGCAACTTGTAGGGCTTGTGGTTTAGGAATCGTGACCAGAGTGTAAAGATTAGTGTTGAATTTTGCAAAACGGGTAATAATTTCCTGATCTTTAAACAAATTAGTACCGGAGGCGT
The DNA here is from genome assembly GCF_964261635.1 of Lissotriton helveticus. Lineage (NCBI taxonomy): Eukaryota > Metazoa > Chordata > Amphibia > Caudata > Salamandridae > Lissotriton > Lissotriton helveticus. The sequence continues at coordinate 974,620,677 of NC_136057.1, read as the reverse complement.
CATGTGTGACCTCTATCCTACATCTCACCTCCTTTGTTAGAGGCACTAACTACTTTAAATTGATTTTTGAAAGAGCATTGTTAGCATTAGTGATGGTAGATCTATTAAAATCAAGTTTGGCTTGAATAGGTTGGTCTAAAACATCTTTGTGAGACGAAGAGTAGTATGTATGTTCTAGTTTCTTTATATGCTGTAAAAGAGTGGAAGATTCCCTGGTAGCAGCCGTTTTTTTCCTCCGATACATAATTTATTATATAACCCCTCGCTGTTGCTTTAAAAGAGTCCCAAATATAGAGAAACTTGATATCTGGTCTAATATTATCCTAAACAAATCAGTAATGAATTTCTCAGAACCCATGACAAACTGCTGATCTTGCAACAGCCAATTGTTGAAGCGCCATCTGTTAGAGCAAGTGGAAGATTGGGTGGGTTCGAAATCAATAATCACCAGGGGCATGGTCAAAGACAAGGATGGGGCCTAAGTCAGCGTATATGTGATATTGTGAAATGTTCTTATCCAAAACATATAATAGATTCTCGAGGAAGAATGATGGGTAGGAGAAAAAAATGAGTATTCTAAAAGGTCAGGGTTATAAAGACACCAGGCATCAACTAGTTCTCTGTGTATTATTGTTCTGTGAAAGGCCTTTTGCCTTTTGTTAGGGATAAAGGCAGATTTTCGATCTAGAAAGGGATACAGGAGTTGGTTGCAGTCGCCCCGAAAAACTAGGTTTTCCATCACTAATGCTAACAATGCTCTTCCAAAAATCAATTTAAAGTAGTTAGTGCCTCTAACAAAGGAAGTGAGATGCTGGCCATTTATTTAAAAGATACAAAACAGATCTAGGATAAAGGTCATACATGACTGATAATTTAACACTTAAAAAACAAAAACCTTGTCTGAGGCCCTGCCATTCAGCTGTGCTTTCTTGACATTTTTATATGCTATACGGGTCTCCGGTCGGTGGGGGGAAGAAAAAGAATCAGGACTGAATAGCGGAAGCTCTTCTAGTGGTTTGCTATATTGCGTGTGACCGAGCCGTAAATCTGTGCTCTACAAATCCTGATTGATTGATTTGTGTATCACCTATACAGGCACCAATTCCAATGTGCACAGTCGCATCCCTCCCACCCTCTGTTTGTCTGTGCCCTTGCTCTCAGCTCATTCCCCCAACCCTATGTTGTCCATGTTGCACACAGATTCACCTTCCCTCTCTCCATGTTGCCTACCCTCCTCCTTAATAAACAAAAAAAGCAACTAAGTCAAAGCACCTCTTTTCACCTCCTCCATTGTCCTGTGGCCCCCTAATGCCTTCACTCCATCTGTGTTGCCGCGTCAAAGCAGTTTTCTTTCCATTTCAGCCATGCAGCGCTGCTGTACAACATGATTGTATAAAACATTGCCAATAGCTCTCTTGTAGGCAGGACTTATTGGCCTTGCCAATGCTCTTTATTGATTGCATGATCTAACTGATGTTTGCATATCCTGTGGTGTGATCTCTTTTTAGGTTGCACCTACCATATTAAGACCTATTGTCAGTTTACCAAGATCATACGGTGGGCTTAAAGCCTGCCCGTTGCCTACCATTGTTTGGCTTTATTTTTGTTATCATTTGCTTACTTCTTTTTCCACGACTTAGCTTTTCATCTTTGGTTTATTCCTCTCCTGGAGCATATCCTATTTACTTGTCCTTGCACAACTCACTTTTAGGGAACTACTTTTATATTTTTGCTTAATGCTGTATAAGAGAGCTTGTTTTTTCCAGTCTCTCGCCCTGTGCTGCTTCATCCCACCACATTCCGTATTGCTCACCTCGACTTCTGTGTTTGTCTGTCGCTTGTATACTTCTTCCCAGCTCCCTTGTTGCTCAGCTAAATGAGTTGTTTTTCCTCTCACAGCTAGTTCCCCTTTGCTTCCCACCCCAACTAGCTCGTCTGTTGCCCCCACCACTGCAGAAAACATTTTAAAATAGTTTTCCGCACTTTTTCATTTATTTACTGATCCTTTTTATACTGTTAAATAAAAAGTAAGTGACATTTGCATCATTTTTTGGGCGTGCACATTCATGATCAGACAAAAGGATGCAGTATCATGCCTTTCTTTTTTTCTTCGTAAACAGATGCTGTATAGTGTGAACAAATGGTATTGGCAGGGCCAATAGCTTTCAAAGGTGAGACTAGTTTGCTTTGTCAGTGCTTGTGTGTGTGTTTTTGTATGTGTCTGCGGCTGCTTGCTCCATTCCGGACTGTCTACCCATGTCATGCATCCGGCAGGTTCATTTTGTGTGCGGTCTCCTGTACTTCTTACAGAGACCATTCTTTTCTCGTGGCCTGTCTTTGCCCCAGAGCACGTTCCTCCTTGTTGGCTACCCCCTTCATGCAATTGCTTCCCCACGAGTACCAGTGTTGCAGACGCCTTTGTAACTTGAGCCTTTATTGCACTGAGACAGCAAGAGTTGCCTGGGCTGAAGTTTTCAAAGTACAACAAAAGGGACCCTAAGCATTTTGTCTGTTTTTTTTGTTTGGCGAAAGTCCCTGCCATACAGATGACCAATTCCATGCCCAAGATGAGTAGGGTCATGAACGAGTTAATGCAACCTGCGCAACTTTGTATCGACTGACTCTTCCCACCCACCTCTGGGCCTTTCAGCGGCATTTGTCCATTGTAATAGTTCTAACATTTGCATTAAGCGCGTCCATTTATTTAACTGCTAAGATGTTGATGCACTATTCAGATCCCATTTAGGATGTTGGACTATGTGAAATATTTCAATGATACCATAAATACAGTGATATGGTTAAGTGGAGGTTTATTATTAACCCCTTCCATGCTGATGACGAGCTCAGCTCGTCATCAGCCTTACCTACCCTGTGCGGATGACAAGGTGAACTCGTCACTCAACATGTTGATTTTAAAAATCCAGCACACAGCGGGAAAATCGCTAGCGTGCAAGTGGTTAAACACCTCATCCATCAGCTATCAGGGAGCAACTGACTGAGAAGAACCTTCATATATGAAACGTTCCAAGTTCCAAGGAACTTGTACAAACAGGAAAACATGTGGAAACACCACACATCTCCATTCTGATAACAAAAGTAAATACCTTACAGTCTAAGCCATCATAAAATTACAAATGAAAATCTACATGTTCAGGATTACCAGAAAATGAAAAGTTAAACACAAATTCACATATATATTTACTTTACATATTCTTTCAGATATCCAGGTAAATTTTTTTTCCGAGTACTAATCCTCAGATGGAAATTGGCAGGATCACCTAAATGATCAGCTACACTTTGAACAAACTCTTCATTCAAAGAATTTATTTTAGAATGGTAACACGGTTCAAATTCCAATTTTTCACATTTTCTAATTGTACAGAATGTCCAAAACATTTAATGACACGCATGGGGGCAGTATATTCAGACCAAGATAAAGCTCCTACAGGAGCTTTTACCCTCACCATATCACCTATATTGACAGAAATGTCTTTGACCCTTTTTCTTTCATCATAATTTAATTTTGTTTTTTAATTGAACTTTTTCCTCTCTACGTCTCCATGGACCAATGCTATTATCTTTAACACCTTTACCCCAAGTCATCCAACCAGGGCATAAACTTGTAATGGGAGTTCTACCTTTAAATAATTCAAAAGGTGTCTTGTGTGTAGACTTGTGCGGAGAGAATCTATGAGCCAAAATACATTTCTGTAATTCTTCCTTCCAATTGAATGCATTTACTCTTGAGAGCTTAATATTTTCCTTTATTACTCTATTAAATCTTTCTACAGCTCCATTTGATTCAGGATGATACACCGAAGTTCTTTTGTGTACAATACCAGAAGATGACAAAAATTCTGACATCATAACAGAACAAAACTGTGGTCCATTATCCGATAAAAGTGTTTTAGGAAATCCTTCTCTCCTAAATATATCCTTCAGAAAAGAAATTACACATGAAGATGTGACCTCTGAAACAGAAGATATCTCAACCCATCTAGAATATAAATCAATTAAAACAATGAGATAGGGAGTACGATGTTCACCACTAAGAGGACCCACAATGTCAATGGCAATATCTTCCCATGGTCCATTAGGTAGATTACGACATACCATGGGAGGAGAACGAGGAGTGAGAATGTTATCACTTAGTCTGCATTTTAAACATTCTCTCACTTCAAGTTCAATTTCAAGATCCATTCCAGGCCACAAAAATTGAGTTCTAAGTCTTTCTTTGGTTTTCACAATGCCTAAATGACCCTAATGAGCTTCTCCAACCAGCCTAATTCTAAGTGAATCTGGAAGAATTAATTTAGTACCTCTTAACAAAATATCATTCTCAACAGATAATTCATCCGCAACTAAGTGCCACACTTTAGACAAAGATTTATTAAAATAGGATTTGTTTAAAATCGTATCAATGACTTTACTAGTTTCACTATCATTTTTTAGACCATTCTTCCACTCTTCTTCCTGTATGACCCCTGAGGTGACTTCACACACACTAACCTTATCCTCAAAAATTTCTTCCTCCAACTCTTCTTCATTAACATCACAAACCAAATGTGAAAGACAATCTGCAGTCAGGTTATCAACACCAGGGATATGTTCAACAGTAAAACTGAAATCTTGCAAACCAATGACCCATTTCCTTATCTGTGAGGAAATAAAATCCAAACCTTTCTTTGTAAAAAAATTCCTTTAACGGCTTATGATCCTAGCAAACTTTGAAATGCAAACCCCATAGAAAATTTTAAAAAAATGTAAGAGCCCAAAAAATAGCCAAGGCTTCTTTTTCGATTACTGAATAATTGATTTCTGCACCCCTTAAACTTCTAGATGCACACGTAATCAATTTTTCTTGTCCACCTCGTTTTTTTATTTCAATATTGCACCTAATCCTTTTGAGCTTGCATCAGTTACAACAAAAGTTTAGTCAGTTGGGATAAAAGCTTGTAAATTAGGTGCATTTTCAAGCTCTTTTTTAATTTCAACAAATTCATTCTGACCATCATCTGACCAGTTAAATTCCTTATTCTTCCCTAGTAAATTTCTCATGTTGCTCGATTTACTTACCAAATGTTGTACACATTTCCCATAATACTCTACCATTCCTAAGAAGGAAACTACCTCTTCTTTATTCTTTGGAGAATATACATTTTGAATGGTATTTACTAAATCTTTTTTAGGAACAACTACTGAGGCAGATATACAATGTCCCAAATAATTTACCTCATGTACTGAAAATTAGCATTTTTCAAATTTTAAAGTAAGACCAACACACTCCAATCTCTATAAGACTGATCTTAGAGTTTTGTCATGTTCATCTTGATTAATTCCAAAAATAAGTAAATCATCTTGATAACATTTCACAGATTTTATTCCGACGCAACAGAAACAAGACCAAACTGCATCCTTTTATATTTAAATGCACCCATGGATGTGATAAAAGCCGTCAGATCTTGAGACTCCTGCGTCAGTTCAATTTGATGATAAGCTTGAGTAAGATCTAGTGTTGTAAAAACTTTAGCATCACCTAAAGAGGACAACAATTCATCAATATTGGGAACGGGAAATTTGTCAACAATTACTTCTTTGTTAGGAGATCTTAAATCACAACAAAGCCTAATATCTCCATTAGGTTTGTTGGCGACAACAACTGGCGCCAACAATTCTGATGCCTCTACAGAAGTAATAATACCCTGTTTTTGTAGTTTTTCTAGTGCCTGTTCAACTTTTCCTTGTACAGCAATAGGAGTTCTCCTTACTTTGGCTAAAACAGGTTCAGCATTATTTTTTAATTTAATACAATGTTTATAACCTTTGAGGCATCCTAATTCTTTTCTGAAAAGTTGGGAAAATTCACTTACAGAATCATTACTTTCAGATTTTATTTCCTGGATCTGTACTTGTGGATCAGAATTTGGATTTAACATGACTCCTAATAAACGTTGATGTGGTCAGCCAATTAAGCTGTCACCAATTTCAGAAACATATATTTTTCCAACAATCACTTTTTTTTCATTTCAATACAAGCATTAAAATATCCAAGCATACTTATAGGTTGTCCACCATAGCCACCTGGATTTACATCCATTCTATACAATTTTGTTCTTCTTTTGAAACCACTTTGCATAAGTTTCTTTTGAAGTAATTGGAATATGTGAGCACGAGCCAAATTTCATTTCTAACTCTGTACCATCAATCATTACATTACCTACTGCATGATCATTAGATTTCCTATCTTTAACTTGACATATCACTTCTTTTATATCTCCATTAGTTATTTTCTTTTCTTTGGACTTACAATATTTTATGAAATGTCCTTTCTTCCCACAACCATGACACACAAATCTCAAAGCAGGACAATTCTTTGCCTTTGCTTTATGTCCTGATTTTCCACATCTAAAACACGCAATAATCTTACTAGATGAAACTTCTTTACCCGAATCCTTCAAAGGAATCTTCACATTTTTAACTTGACTACCTATTTCCTGTACCTTCTCAACTACAGGTTGACTTTTAACCTTGTCACTTTTTAAATCATTTACACATTTTAACATGTGTTCCACTTATTTCGCAATTCTTACCACTTCTTCTAATGGTGGTTCATCTTTGAATCAAAGTTCTTCTCTGATTTTGTCTTCCTAATTGATCACCAATGTTTTCTTCAATGGCTGCTCCAAATTTACAACTAGAAGCTAGCTTTCTCAACGCAGTTAAAAATTCTTCAACAGATTCCTCTTTACCTTGCTCCCTTAATCCAAAATGATATCTCTCCATTATAGTGCTAACACGTGGTAAATAATGCTTGTCCAATTGTAATAAACAGATCTCATATTCATCTAAACCTCTTTGTTCCTGTGCAGATAACAATGGTACATTTTCCAAAACTTCTTGCCCTTCACCTCCTAAACAATGTAACAAAAATGAACATTTTCTTTCTGCACTCAAATTTGTTCCGCAAACTTTAGCATAGTGTGCAAAAATGTTCTTCCATTTACTCCACTTAACAGAGGTTTCACCTGGATCACTCAAAAAAAATGGTGGTGCAGTAACATTTTGCATTTTGAACCTCTTTTCCAGTCTCCAACTCTATTTGTAATATTATTTTCATTATCCTTCATATTTACCAAACAGACTAAATTCTTGATGGATGTGTCATCAATGGTGTATCGCTTGAATACTGATACACTGGATAAACTAATAAAAATACAGAACATTTTTTTAATTTTGAAACAAACATTTTTTTTAACCTTAAAAAATGTAAATATACTGAACCTTCTTAAGTGTTATATTACTAGAATATTATTTCCAAAATTAAAACATCCAGATGTGAAATAAATTCAACAATGTTGAGATTTGCTGCCTAAAATTAAACACTATAAATATTTTACTTCCAGATCATTACAAACCTCTTTTCCTTTAAAAAAAAAAAAAATGTTAAGCTGTAACACCTAATTATTTACTTCTCTGCACAACACTCAACCGTTTAGAAAAATAAATGAGGCGTTCTGTGCTAAAACACTTGTTCTATTATTTAAAATGCCTTCCTGTAGTTCCTCTTAATGTAATTTTCAGCGTTCTAGTTGTTCTTGAAAATGTTCCTTTGAAGAAAATAAGACACTTCCTGTAGTCCTTCTTCAGGTGTCACTTTTTGCTGAATATTCAACAACACGTGTAAATCGTAAGTAATATTCAAATTACTTGTTCAAATTCAATTAAATTAACCTTTGAATTCCGTTTAATCATGAAGAATTACTTCGCATTTCACACACAGGAAGCTATATATGTTTTATTTCACCAAGCTTATAATAGCTGCTTTATTCTTAGCGCGTTCACACACATTTTCGCAGAAAGCTGGAGTCAGATTTCACCCTCGCGTTAGATTAGCCCCTTCGCTGCGGGGGTTAATTTCCCGCTGTGCTGGAGGGGAGGGGGGCGCGCACGGCACCCGCATGCTCATGACGAGCTCAGCTCGTCACAGGTGCATTACCTGCCGTGGAATGCTCAGCACAGCAGGGGAATTATCCCCGCATGCGAGCGTTCCACGGCTCAGCACTGGAGCGCCGTGGCTCATGACGAGCTCAGCTCGTCATGAGCATGGAAGAGGTTAAACTCATACAGCTGATAAATGTTTGTTTACTTTACCAATCGTGTTTATTTTAAGGCTGACACCAATTTCACCTTCGCGCTTAAGATGTCGCGCAAGACTGAATCTGTTTACTTTGAAGCTTTTAAATTAAATATCTATTACTACTTCGCTTCTTCTTCACGCCTGACTAGACGCGCAGAGTTGAGTTAATTTATTATTTATAAACTTCAGTTAGGAATTCATCACTGCTTCGTGCCGTCCTTCACACATTTACTGTCTTGCGCCTTTCATTGCGCATATCGTATTCACATTACAGCCTCGTGCCGTCCTTCACACACACATTTTCTCGCGCGCCTTTCATTGCGCACATCGTATTTACTTTTCAAAAGTCAACGAATTAACTTGCACAAAGAAATATCCTTTAAATTAAATTTACCGCACATGTGGCATTACTTTTCCTGCTTCATTTTTATTTGATTTTGAGCCTTTAATTCTTCACACATGTAACATTCACTATGCCTTTCATTTCTTCGCTCAGTTCAAAAACCATTTAAATATGGATTAGTTTAAATTCTTTCAAGTTGTCAAAATAAACTTTTACAGTACCATGGAGGGTCGATGCCTCCCTACAGTTTCTTTCATGCCAAAATAAATTTAAATACTCCTAACTGCTCCTTATCAGTCTTCTTCTTTAGCACAATGTTGAGGTGTTAAAAACTCTCCTCCTTAGTTTCCACGCCCGTCGCCAGTGAAATATTTCAATGATACCATAAATACAGTGATATGGTTAAGTGGAGGTTTATTATTAGACAGCTCATCCATCAGCTACCAGGGAGCAACTGACTGACAAGAACCTTCATATATGAAACGTTCCAAGTTCCAAGGAACTTGTACAAACAGAAAGACATGTGGAAACACCACACTATGTCCTTAGAAATCTAGTATAGCTAAGAGGTTATGGAACACGTTTTTATTGTAGCAGGATCTTTCCGTACATGAAGCGTGCTGCATGAAAAAGTGTTTTTGTGTGTGTGGGGTTAGAGTGAGGCTGGAGGAGAGAAACAGGAGACAGTGGTGGGCAGTTTGTCACTGGAACAGAAAATGATAGACCGCAAACTATGTTTGCCTTCCACAAAAGCAGCCGTCCTCTTATATTGGTTGATAAAAAAATAGGCCACTAATAACGCAAGTCCTTTTTAAGAGGTAAGACGCCAGGCAAAATGTGTTGCATTTCCGGTCACACACCCATCCCTTGCAACATTTATAAACCTCAGAACAAGGAACGAGTTGAATGAACCTAATGTGGCAACAGTTTTGACACACATCTTTTCATTTACTCGCTAGATGATGTACAGACTCAAATCCGTTGTTAGTCATAAACATAGACAAAGGACTGGGCATGTTTTCTTTACAGAATTCTCTTTAAAGCTGTTGCAGTGTTCAGGAAGCATATCTGACTGCCTTGTGTGCTACCCTGTAGACCTCCTAGAGACCGGTGTGCTAAACCACTGCAAGAACCCATGAAGGATGGGGTTCTTTCTGCTTTGCTGTTTCATGTTACATGTTCTACCTGCACCTGCCCACGAGGAAGTGCGTTCAAATGCTTCTGTGAGAAATGAACACCTCCCAAATGCTTCTAGTGCAGTTTTGGCTGTCCTTTTCCTCATACCTTTCACCTTGTTAACTCTAAAATGAGGTGACGAGCTATTTAAGAGGATAATTGCATTAGTGTGATGCCATTAAAACCACGTCACACTTGACTGTACGTAGATGAGGGTATTGTGACATTGACCTGCAGAGATGTGTTGATGATGAGGGTCGATAATTGTTGATTAGAGTGCGCTGAATAAGAATCATTGTAACAAATGAAGAATGTACTCACCAGATCGGTGGTTTTGGACGTACACGTAATTAAAGTGACCACCTGGCATAGAGGCAAATTGTGAACAGGGCTGTAAAAATTCAGGACAAATTGATAAAATTTAGGACAAAGCTCAGTTTTACCTACACACCAGAGGAGAGGTCATACCCCACTAACTACAGCACATAGAATTTTATTTTTTATATTGCCCTATTTATTCACTGTGCGCTGTGTGTGATTGCCTCTAGGTATGCTACGTTCAAGTGGAGTATTATGTTCTTGTTCAAAAGTAAATTGATGCAATTGAGCTCGGTGTCAAGGGTGTGTGTCACTCCCCCCCAAATCTTTCTTTGAGAGAAAGCAACAGCAAAAGTTTGATCACTTTTCTAAACATTTTAAAACCCATGACAAACACTTTAAGAAACATTAAGATTCATGACATTTTCACCTTCTGCTAATTTAGACAAGTTGAACAAAAACCTCTGGCTCACCTCATCCTCCACTGGGCCTCAAACCTAAAAAACATTAATGAGGCAGAGTATGTGGCGTGGGCTACATCTCACACCTAGTATCAGGATCTGTTGTCTCGCAGCACCAAACAGGCCCGACTACCCATTAGAGTGTACGTCAGGGATTCTACATTTATCTCATAACAGGGAGTCTGAACCACCAGACAAAGAGAATTAAAGAGCAGGATGAAGTCCAGTTTAGATGGGAGATCTGCAGAAATTGATTCAAAGGGTTGTTGCTGAGAACCGGACAAATAAGCAATAGAAGAACAAGGTGGGTGGGCTCTGCGGTTGAGCCATGTCTGGCCCAGTGGCCTGGCTCATTCATCCCTAAGTGCCAGAGAACATGTAGAATCTTCAAAATATTTGGGATGTAAATTACACTGCAAAGAACATGTAAGAACATGATAAAGACTTTAAAATGTGGAAAGTGATTCTTTAATGTAGGGAAGTTTTTCAATTTGTACATTAGATCACAACATTGCATTACCATGTATTTGAAATGAAAGTTTCTAAACATGAACTTCAAAAAATGTATTAAAAATATATTAACGCTCCCTCCTGCCAATGCCTTACGTGGAAAAAAGTAAACCAATTGTATGATGTCCCTTACATTGTGGCCAATATAATCATGAATGGTGGAACATTAGAGACCCATAAATAATATACAAGTGAGTTTTTTGGTACAGGATCCATCTTGAACTGAATTGCTTTAAAGTGCTCTCAAATGTCACTATAAAGTACATTGATTTGACTTGAATCACCCATTTCAGCCATGCGGGGAAGCCGGGATCTGTACTCAGGGTTGCTGGTAACACACAGTGCAGAGAAGCCACTGACTAGATAATTATTATTTTTTTTGTATTTTTATGTATCTTCTTTAACACCAGAGAACTTTTTTGTACAATTCTGTCAGATGAAAAGTACACTGTACACAGATCGCAGGTTAATCTGACACAATGTTTAAAAAAGGTATATCGTGAAGGTAAAGGAAGGTAGGACACTATGTGCTAATATCACTGACTATGTCAGACTTTACATCGCTATTCAATGCTGCTGTCGACGTGCATTAAAAAGAAGTATGGATACTATGATCCTACGTGCATTGGGGACGGGACGGGGTAAGTTAGCATTTAGGCAGAATCAAAAGCGGGCTACAAAGAATAAAATAGTCTAACTTTTTTGTTGGTCTTTTTCCTTGAGGTAACCACATATAAAGTAACACACATCTTAAATGAAAGCTAAACTAATCAGTGGGAAATGCACTACTTTATATTGTGAACGTCATAGAATGTAATCCTGCAGAGAACAGTGACTTGTATATTTCCAGTGCTAGAAGGTCCCTACCTGCCACAGAAAGCACTGTGAATGTGTGTCATTATTTTAAACTTGCAATACCTCTCAAAAACAATACATCTTTGTGATCAAGAAGCCTAAAGTGCTTCAATCAATTAACGCCTATATGGGCTTCCAAGCAGCCTATACATTTGCAAATTATCCCGGTCTTGTTCAGCTGTCTGCCCCTCCCTCAACTTCAAGGCCCAGGAGTCTCCCTTCCATGACCTATAGCTGAGACATCTCAACCAGTGGAATTAACCTTTATATTTCAGTGGAACGGCTAAATGGACAAATGGATTCTGTTGAAACTTCACTCACGAGCAACTGACATTAGGGTTAATTTACCGACAGTCCTTATAATTATGGATGGGTGGTCACCCTACACATGATCCTACCAGTTGCTTTTGATTATGTTCTAAAATCTCAATAAAAACAAGTTTTTAACACCTTAGGAGCTTCGTAAATAAACCTCCCCAGTGCTGCGCTGTCCATTATCCAGTGCTGAACTGGACGTCCAGCGGTCGCACGCAGCACTGGGGAGGTAGTGCCCGTGACGACCGTTGGCCGACGGCAGCACTTAAAGGGTTAAAAAAGGTCGCATCATTGTATCTTTTTCTTTTTTGACAATACTACACAGCACTGCCATGAAGCATTGGCAAAGCCAGTAGGACCCAAAGATGAGATTATTGACTTTGCCAATGTTTGTCTTTCACTTCAGCAATTGAAGTAGCTCATGGGCATCAGTATTCCTCCAGTCACATAGTTCCCTCCTCCCTATTTGCCCTCTCACGGACCTTGCTTAGATCAACAAGATTTGCTATTCAGATCAGCCATTTCTCTGTAGACCAGACAAGGGGTGTCTGCTGCTCTTTGTCCCGATTTAGAGAGGGTAGTAGTTAATAACCCGCAGTAACGCATAGCCTTCTTTCTGGCTGAAAACTCAAACACTTAACATAAAGGCCTCCTTCTTGCTGATCATCAACTTCCAGAAGGGTTACCCTGACGTAACCTCGACTGTAGGGACCAGGGCTCGAGTCTGGGTACCACGCAGGTGGACGGCGTCCCCCCACTTATTTTACCGGGTGGACGCCGTCCCCCTGCCCAAAAGCTGGACTGGACAATGGTGGGGTTACTTACCGGACCGGCCACCCGCCGATCTCCCAACCTTGATGTACTCCTCGCATCCTGCTTCCTCCTCTCTACACCCCTCCCGTCACTCTGCCCTGCCCACTCACTTGCTACCCATCTCATGCTCCCTCTCCTGAAGTCTGTGCCCCCTCTCTCCGCGCTCCCCTCTCACAGATGCTCCTCCCGCCACCCCTCTTCGCGCTCTGTTCGTGACCTGCTCATGCCCCCTTCCCTCCCTTGAAGCCTTCACACTTTCTTAACTACAAGGCGCGCGTCGTTTCCCCATTTCTCATCCCCTCACTCCTCTCTTCCCATGACTTTATTCACCCCCCATACACCCAGGGGCGTAGCTGCAACTGGTGCAGTGGCACCGGGGGCCCACTGAAACGTAAATATAGTTGTATTTCTATGTTTTTTACCTTTCGTGACGTAACTTCCTGTCGTGACATCACTTCCTGTCTCTGAGCGTCCCCCCACTTCTTTATTTAGGACTTGTGCCCTGGTAGGGACCGTTCCCCGGAGCCCTTTTAACTAGTGCCCAGTCTGCCCATTAAACAGCCACAAGACTGGATGCCAGCGATCTGAGGCCCCCAGCAGTTTACCACCTTTTAGTAGACAAAAATCTAAAACCTTCGAAACCTCGCTCAGCAAAAACCTCCTGTGTTTATTTCGGAGAATAGGCCTCTAGGGCAACGAATGACGTGATGGTGGACTATTCTAGTTACATTTAACACGTAAATGATCGACTTATACTTTTAAAAGAGTTTCATAACCATCTGTACAAAAATGTATATTAATTCAATGCGAGGCAATCATCGAAAGGGGACCAAATTCTTATTTAGACGAACCTATGATATTCTTCGGGAGAACTCACATTTCGAACTTCCTTGAAATCTCCTCTTTCTTTTCCCACTACTACATACATCTTATGTTAGGCAGTGGTTGGTCCCGTGTTTGCAACTTCAAGACACACTGCGTGGATAGTCCAGTATAAAAAGGGCACATAATGTAGTACCAAACATAATTGTGCAGTCTTATGCTGGAATTCATGTTTTGACTTTTAAGAACGTGCTTCCCTCTCTGTACACTGTCCCCATTTTTACCGGTTGGATATCGAATTTACCCCAGACAGCCTCTATGTATCCCAGGACATAGAGGCTCCACTCTGAGCCTCTATGTACTCTCCACTCAGACTTGATTTGTGCCTACAGCTTGTTTCTAACACTCAGTGATACTTTGACTAAATTCCTAGATATAATTTATGCCCACAGATTATATTCAAAGGTTTAATTTATGCTCCCTCTGTATCCAAAGAGTCACTTTATTACCCCTACTGTGGTCAAAGAGCCACCTTAAGTCAACAAACTGTAGTCAATCATATTTTCCTGTGATGTGCATTACATTTAAAACCTGTTTCTATTCCGTTTTAGTCTGCCTGCCTTATAAAAAGCACCCTTACTGTTCTATCGAAATGATACACAATGGTTATTGTTTTTACAAAAATGTTAATGTTTTATTGAGCGCAAATATATGGTCAACACATTTAGGTGGGAGCATGTTGTTTTTAATGTACATTTTTGGGCAAATATTTACAATAACAAAATTAAGTTCCTGTCATAGCAGCTTGTAATGCCAGACCTATTGGCTTTTGCCAATGCCAGTTATTTCTTTGTGGTACCTCGATGTATATGTTGACGATGCCTCAAATGTCACCCCATACTTCTCATTACCTCAGTACTCCCTTGCTTTTAGAACTGGGCTTTTTTCTGTGACCTTCCGATTTTACTTGTCTTCCAGTTGGGGACCCAAGGTTTAACCTGTTAACTATGATTATGACCCTGGACGACTTTGCGTCCAAAATGCCCCTCTAGGCTCAATTTGCCTCGAAATTATTGCTTTAAATTTATGTCTGTCAGTTTGATTTTCTAAATAATTTTACTAATCTGAATCTCCGTCCCTCCAAGACACAGAGGTTGCACTTACTTGTAATAGCCCTGTGCACCATTGCAGCACTTCAGCGACAGACAGAGGTTGCCCTGGTTTCCATGAACTTCTTAAGAGCAACCTTGGTTAAAGATCGAAGAGAATAAAAGGCGCATATGATGTTGCCATCTTTGTGTGATAATCTTCCTTTCAGGATTCCTGCAAATGCAGAAGTGTTGAGGAAATCAGGCACAAAGAAGAGTACAGCTTGGCACTCGCTGAGGGCTGACAGTCATCTCTGGGCTGCAACATCTTTTTGTGTTTGGTTTGAAGGGTGGTATACTCGCCTTGATTTATTTAAGATGATTTTATCTTGCTGTAGGATGGTGCCTTACAGCCATTTTAGAACGCTTGTTTACACTTGGGCCTTTTATGTGGATCTGTGATGCAAGCATAAATGATTGCTGAGGAGGATATGTGTGTTATTGAAATATAGTAGTGGCCTAGGTTTGCAGCACTATTAGGTTAATTGTGCTCTGAAGTGACTGAAAGGAGATGCACAGTGCTCCAGAAAACTCCCAGATAAATAGGTCGAGGGGGTGGTAAGTTGGCTATTAAGGGGATACTTTGAGGTAATGGGGCTTCATCGTCTGCCATAGAGAGTATAATGCAGAATGTATTAAGAGTTGCTTCCGTATGTGAGGTAAGGCTTTTGTCCACTTGCTTCTGCAGTCTTTGGTTGTGTACGGCCAGACCATTATACCACATAATTGCATGCCACTATTGTAAACAATCATGCAGTACTAATCTCCACCCATAGTTCAGGGTGGTTAGGCACACAAACGTGCGAGTTTATTGACCTTCACAAACTCCTCGCCAACTCCTTCCCACTGTGAAAACTATTGAGATTTAGTATAGCTAAGTGTAGAGTAACTGCCTCTCCAGGGTTGGAGAGGGAACATAATACCCTCAGAGTTCATGGGGTCCAGGGGTATGGGCTTTCTCTACTGGTATAAAGGTTTTTCATGCAGAAAAATTTATGTTTGCACACTGGGCTGCATTTTCCTCAATGGAAATGATACCCAGCTCGTAATTTAGTAGCTATCACAATACTTTCCCAGGAGTAAAACTAAAAAGCTGCAACTGGGGCAGCCTTCCAGGCCTACTGCTTGGAATGTTTGTGAATTCCTTAGAGTTATACGTTTAGATCCTTGCTTAGGAGTACTACTGTGTGTACAAAAGTACAACTTTTCCTTGTGAAATCGCCCCAGAGTTATTCCTAAAAATGGATCACATCTTTCTTGGTGTCGCCTGCTCTTGTTGCCTAATGTGGACTTACCAAAAACTTACAGTAGGCTTAGAGCCTACCCATTGCTTACCATTAATTGGCTTTATTGTCATTCGCATTTCCTTGCTTCTTATTTGATAGCTTGCCTTCCCCTTGTGTTTGGCCCTCCCCCGAAGCAAGGCTTCTTTTCCATGCTTTTGATTGGTCGACGTGTATGCTTCCACGGCTGACTTTTAGGAAAGTACTTCCTTTCCTTATTCTTTCAGTTCTCCAAGAGAATGCCTTTGCTTTCTACCTCTTTCTCTATCGTGCTATTCCCCTCATACAAACACCCCATCCTGTGTTTGCTTGCATTTCCCCTCATCCCACTCAAGTACTTTACTTTCCCACCTCCTCCCCTTTGTTTAACTTCACCGTCTGCTCCTGACGGACCCTATCTGTTCTTTTTTAGGTCTCGACTATTCTATCCCGCAAGGGATAAATAGACGAGTATAGTGGGCAAACCAAGCTCTTAAACCATTGCGGATTTCGGACAGTTCATATGGTGCACTGGTGCGGAAAGCGCGTCCACATCAAAGCCATCAGCCTCCCTCCCACAGGCATCTGTCACTTCCCCAGCGTGCCCAGTGCGCGCTCGGCCTCACTTCTCCTCTCCCCTAATTACATCCCGCTTTCACTTTCACGGCCGCAAGGCCGTGAGCTTCACTTCAAAGGGGCCGTCAATGCTTGTTAGGAACTGGTTTCGCTCCGAGCACTTCCCCAGCGTGCGCAGTGCGCGCTCGGCCTCACTTCTCCTCCCCCCAATTAATAAATCCCGCTTTCACTGTCACGGCCGCGAGGCCGTGAGCTTCACTTCAAAAGGGGCCGCCAATGCTTGTTAGGAACTGGTTTCGCTCCGAGCTGCATCTGTTTCAGCCAGGTCTCTGAGACAATGTGCTGTTTCTGTCAGCATTCCGCCTCAGAGAGGGCTTTCGCGGCCGAGGCTTGAAATCAATAATAGGCCACAGACAGCACGCAGTGCAGCACTCATGTGCACGTATCCGACTGTTGTTGCTGCTCTTCTCTTATGGACTTTAAGCATAGTTCATAATTAGTAACAGAGGGGATTTTTTTTTTATTACCGTGTGGACTTTTTTATATTTCACGATGAGTCATTCCATTGATCCCGGCTTCCTCACGAAGCACAACATAGAGAAACAAACCAAAGTAAGCGCAGGGTTACCATGGAGAAAAGAAAACCGTGTGTGCCCACTTCATTGAAGCAGCCTCGTGTGGTTCCTTCTGCTCGGAGCATATGGAATATTCTGTTGGGGCATTGCATGTCATCCTTTAGGCACACGCGTTATTGTTGTATTCTACAGAATTGTCAGGTGACCTCCAGAATTCTATGCTATTGATGCTGTGTTTTTATTGGGCACATGATTGTTAACCATTTCCTCCATGCTTTAGTATGTGTGCTCAATTATTTCTTTTGAAATCAGAGGTAAGTGATCCTTCACATTGAATCTTAGGACCCTGAGAAGCATTGCCCTTGGAACGCCGGCAAGCCATTTCATCCAAGAACAAGCATTGGAAAACTCAGTAGGCCCGGCCTTGGCAGTTTTGGGCCATGGGTATTTATTTTCTTTCTTGTACAAGCAAATGCAGCAAAAATAACAACAAAAACAATCACTCAGCACCACCACATTATCACTCAGCACCACCACATTATCACTCAGCACCACCACAGCATCACTCAGCACCACCACAGCATCACTCAGCACCACCACAGCATCACTCAGCACTACCACAGCATCACTCAGCACCACCACAGCATCACTCAGCACCACCACAGCATCACTCAGCACCACCACAGCATCACTCAGCACTACCACAGCACCACTCAGCACCACCACCACAGCACCACTCAGCACCACCACCACAGCACCACTCAGCACCACCACCACAGCACCACTCAGCACCACCACCACAGCATCACTCAGCACCACCACAGCACCACTCAGCACCACCACAGCATCACTCAGCGCAACTCCAGCATCACTCAGCACCACCACAGCATCACTCAGCTGCACCACATCATCACTCAGCACCACCACAGCACCACTAATCACCACCACAGCACCACTCAGCACTACCACAGCACCACTCAGCACCACCACCACAGCACCACCACCACAGCACCACTCAGCACCACCACCACAGCACCACTCAGCACCACCACCACAGCACCACTCAGCACCACCACCACAGCATCACTCAGCACCACCACAGCATCACTCAGCACCACCACAGCATCACTCAGCACCACCACAGCACCACTCAGCACCACCACAGCACCACTCAGCACCACCACAGCATCACTCAGCACCACCACAGCATCACTCAGCACCACCACAGCATCACTCAGCACTACCACAGCATCACTCAGCACCACCACAGCATCACTCAGCACCACCACAGCATCACTCAGCACCACCACAGCATCACTCAGCACTACCACCACAGCACCACTCAGCACCACCACCACAGCACCACTCAGCACCACCACCACAGCACCACTCAGCACCACCACCACAGCACCACTCAGCACCACCACCACAGCATCACTCAGCACCACCACAGCACCACTCAGCACAACTCCAGCATCACTCAGCACCACCACAGCATCACTCAGCTGCACCACATCATCACTCAGCACCACCACAGCACCACTCAGCGCCACCCCAGCATCACTCAGCGCCACCCCAGCATCACTCAGCGCCACCCCAGCATCACTCAGCGCCACCCCAACATCACTCAGCGCCACCCCAGCATCACTCAGCGCCACCCCAGCATCACTCAGCGCCACCCCAGCATCACTCAGCGCCACCCCAGCATCACTCAGCGCCACCCCAGCATCACTCAGCGCCACCCCAGCATCACTCAGCGCCACCCCAGCATCACTCAGCGCCACCCCAGCATCACTCAGCGCCACTCCAGCATCACTCAGCGCCACCCCAGCATCACTCAGCGCCACTCCAGCATCACTTGTGTCATTTTTTAGGTACACACTTGCGTGGTGCGTGCACCTACAAAATGATGATCTGCTGCATCATAGCACCTTTTTTTTAAAATAAAGTTTATTGCTGAAAGGCCACACAGGAGGGGATTCTGTGTACACCATGGCTAGGAATCATTTGCGAAGATAATCGGTCCCAATGTTTGTTTTTGTGTTGGGCCGGGAGCTGCAACTTGCTGCCATGTCGCTTCTTTTTATTACAGTTGCTTTTGTATGCGCCTGTTATATTTTTTAGGTCGAGCCTGGCGAACGCAGCGCGATTGGAGCTGGTGCGCACGTACAGCCACGCAATGTGCACATCTCCTGTCCCCCTTCCGTTCACGCAAGCCAGCTGCATGCAGTAACAGCGCCTCACAAGCCTGATGCAATTTCACTTTTGTTTTCTTAATGCGCACGCGCGCTCAACTTGGGATGTCCTTAAGCCCGGTGAGCGACTCGTTTTTTTTTTCTAACAGCCTGTCTATCCTATATATAAAAGACATAAACCAAATCACATTGTGACATAGTAAGTAACACACCTTCACCCTTATAAATATTAAACAACACCAGAATGTACAGAACGGTTTTCGCGCTGTATCGTAACAAGCATTGTGAATTGCATTAGCTGTGCAAGGGGAAGAGATGCGATGAGCAGTTTCACGGTGTTTACCTTATGCCGCACACCGTGAGGAGCGAAGGTGATGCTCCATCCAGCATGTCATACAGCGCTTTCTCCTGCTCTACTTCACCCGTCAGCACGTGCCCGCCTCTTCCACACCGCAGAGGCTCACAGAATGCAACCCGTGCAGCTCTGAGGATATGAGTCCTCTGACTGCCAGCCCGCCCCCTCTCCCTTACACACTGACACGCGCATGCATGCCCCATCCTTTCCCCCATGATTAAAGCCGGGGGATTTATGACCCAGTGCAATCCCTTTTCCCTCCGGGATGGTTCTTAATAGCCCTGTGACCTACCGCGCCAAAACCCTTCCTCTCAGGGGCATTCTGTTGTTTTATAGCTCTCTGCCCGAAAGTGATTCCTTATGGCCCCACAGCTGGCCTCTTCCCTTAAACTTAAATTAATGTCTCTGCTGAGATTCATTCCTACGCTCCTCGGCATCCGCCTGCGTTCTCTAACTTTCCCGTACGGCCATACAGACAAAGAAGAAACTCCGACACAGATGGAGATCCAGTATGCCATGATCTCAGAGTCGACGGAGGCAGGGTGACGTCAGACATGGAAAGAACTGGTAAATTAAACAAGCTTTTTTCCAAAAGCTGTCTGAATGCAGCAGAATGCAGTGTTTTGCACCAGGTCGTTGTCCAGTTATAATCGTGGATGGCAGCCAGACAAACTTGACTAGTATAGTGGTGATTATTCATCTTGTCACATGTGTATGTGAGCAGTAATGTGAGCGGTGTTTGTGTCAAGCTGATTTAAATTTAAAAAAGAAGGAAACCGTTTTGGTTTGGTAGATGCAGTAGTCGTGAATAGTGGGTTTACAGTTATCCATTACCGTATGTCTTCTTATTTAACTTTGCTCCAAAAGTCTTGCTGATGTCTTTCCTGTCTAGACATAGGTGTGACGCGTGCCTGTGTTTTCTTTAGCTCCTGTTTTCATTAGAATGTTATTTTTTTGGTCGAGCCTATGCCATCCCATAGGGATGGTGGGCGAGATTTATAGTAAGGCTTTCGAAAAGTCTCCCCAAACTGAGGCTTAGGTACAGTTCATGTGAGGCAGGCGTGTGCACAATGCCAGCCACATCCCACACCATGCCTCGGCATCAGACTACAAAGGAAGCCGCTCCTCCGTCCCCCCCAATCAGACTTCAAAGAAGCCGCCCCCCTCTGCGCAATGCTAGAGCTTGTTTTTCTCGCGTTTGTTCTTTGCAGCCCGGCCGCACGGCCAGTGCTTCATTCCACCATCACACCACAAATCTCACATTTTGTTTGCAAGTCCCGCAACTTGTTTTTATGGTTGCATACAAGTGAGCGTGCCACATGATTTCGCTGTTGAAAGGCACCTCACAGCTGGTGTCAATCACTGCTATGGACCCTGATGTAATACCCTGATGTTATCGCCACTAGTATGAAGCGGTGTTTGTCTTAAGAACATTTTGGAGTCACTCTGTCATCGTGTCTCGCGCGGCCATCTCGAGGGTTGCTGCGTCTGTGGCAGCAGGCCTCCCTTCTAGGTGACATTAGGGGCATTCCGAGTAAACATGCTTCTGACCCACTCCTTGCATGTGCTTGGATTTCAGATAACTTCCTTTCAGGCCGAATACTTCGTCTCAGGGCTCACTTTACTTCACCAATTACCCGGACTCCAGGGCCCTTAATGACAGACGTTGTTTGACAGAGACCAGGTATTTTCACAGGACCCAGCCCCCACCTTTCCTGTCTAGATAACCTGATCACGGTGTCAAGGATGTTTACCAGGCTGGGAGCAGGAGATGGAAAACAAGCTTGTTTACACAGGGCGTGGGTATCTCATGGCTTTCTGTTGAACTGCAAAGAACAGGGGGTTGGGTGTGCGACAGTTCCTGGGCAGAAATGCATGCTGCAAGATGTTTTTTGTCGTGTCAGTTTAGATTTTCCTCAGGCATCAGCAGAAATGACCAGGTGGGTCGTGTGGAAGTGTTTGACACGAGATGGCAATGAAAAAAAACAATGGAGTCCCGGTACAGATGATGCTAATCAGAAAAACACTTTTCCTCAGACCCTCCTTTTGCCATTGAGTGGCAAATACTTTTAAGAAATGTCAGTGTTCATAAGACCATCTGTTTCTTGTTGGAGCTTCATCATCATATTGGTTTTGTGAATGTTAGAGGGTGGAGGCTTGATGGTCTGGACACACATTGTACAGAGCACTGGCAGGCACCAAAAGCACAAACAGGAGGAGACCAGGACAGCTACTCCCAAGGCAAGGAAGATGAGGACCCTCCAACCCCACTGGGAAAGGAGGCCCCAAATCTAGCCGGTGTGGGACCAGCTGCCTTCATCCAAATGAATTTCGGAAGAAAGGCTATGCAGACGTCGGATGGCATTGTACACTGTAGGGAATGTAGTTGTGCATTCTGCCCCTCAGGTGTGGTTGAATAATAATTTGGACTTGTATAGTTAAAGTTTATAATGTGTAGTGTTTTTGGTTCTTATGCTTGCTGCCGACCCTTAGCGGGTGGACAGAGGAGGCAAAGCAAGCACGTGGAGCAGGTAAACTTTGAGCCCCCCATTTTTCCCTCTTCAGGAGGGAGTTGGGTCTGCACACTTGCATTAGTACAGCTCTGGGTACATTACACTGTGGATATCAGCGTTTTATGCTAGGTGCCGTCCAATCGGGGCAGTCGGGCAGTTGTTCACAGTTTGTTTGTTTATCCTGGCCAAATAAACAAACCCCATTTCCTGATTATTGTAAATAAAAAAAATAAAAAATGCAGTATGACAAAAGCAATATTGAACATTCTGATAACGTTTGAAATTTGGGGTATATCCGAGGGTACAAGTGGGAAATAATTATATTACTATTTTTCATTGTGAAACTGAGAATATGGCCTTAAACCGATCTCAGGCCTCTTACAAATGATCACATTGGTAACACGAAAGAGATTGAAACTGGTAACTAGCTCCATTGTAACCTAGTGAGGGGAAAGCGGGCTGGGTGAATGCTGTCGGACCTGACAGACGCCCTGTTCCACATTCCAGCGAGAAGCAGTCACCGGAAGTACATGGGCTTGTTGCTGGAGTGCACTCCTCAGGCAAGGTCCTCCCTGGGCCTCGGAGAGTGTTATCTGCTTCCCAGCATCTTGTTTTCATTCAGAACTATATATATGCACATCATACATCTTCATATTTCGTGAGGGACGCAGAGAGCGCGCAGAATTTATTGCACCCAGGATTTATTGCACTCCTGTGTTCTTGCCGAAATGAAGATGAAAGACTAACATTGTCTCTTCTTCCAATCCGGTTTATTGGTTCCTGGATCACTGGGGTCATAGGTGTGGACTACAGGTGAAGGTAATAATCATTCACAAGACGTAATGTCCAGGCGCACAGAACACTTTTTAAACAAGCATTTGCAATGCAATAGCACTCGCATTTAACAAGTTTGAGCTTTTGACAATGTAAACGACAATGCTTTTTATTTGTTTTAAAATCTAAAACCTAAATAAAAGGCATTGTCATTTGCAACGATAATATGTTAATCTTTTGAAAATACGAGACCTATTGCATTGCAAATGCTTGTTTATTTTTATTTACTGCACCAAGACATCTTGTACTGGTAAATTAAAAAAGAGCTAGCCTACTCAACATTGGTGCTTGGCGGCATAGCGAGTGATGGAGAAATCTCCAGCTCATCATGAGTAGAGTGCCTTGGGTAGACCGACCTTTGAGTCAATGAGAATGTTTGCTGTAACATAATTTGGACCTGGGCCAATTCAGATAGATTGCATTACCAAAGTCATCCTGGGCCTTGGCTATATAAAATATCGATAGATTGTTGACAAGCACCAATGTTGAGGAATCTAGCTATGTGTATTTTCGTGGACTTACTGAGCCAAAAAACCTTATTCTCTGTTGCTCACCAATCTGTGTTGGTGCTCTTTTTTGTGGTGGTACTGAGTTTTCTTAATACGGGGTAGGGTTATGCTAGCTCTTGGTATAGAGGTTGGACTGAGGCATTTGGCTATACTAGCAAGTGGGCAAGGGTAAAATTACCATCCACTTTTTACATACGGACACTCCTTAGATTAGTGGCACAGGGGTGGTGTCCTTTTCGTATTTATGTGCACTATGGGCAGCACTTACTATTAGAGCAGTGAGAGTTCTTCACAGGAAATTGTAATAATTTGGGCAATTTGGTTTATCATAGATGGCTTGGAGATCCTAATCTGAATTCATAACATTTGATTATATCCTGTCTAAGCTGGTGAGTAATTAAGGACTATGGGATGTTGGTAGAGGTAATTAAGCTGTAGCACGGTAAATTCTTTGTTTTACTGTTTTACACGTGCAGGTGTGGTAGTCAGATGACTGTACTGAGGAAACCCCTTAAATCAATCCGGTTGAAACATCGACAAAATCTCCCATTTGGTTGGTATGCACAAATAGTATGAAGGGACTGTGAGCTCATACAACTACTCTGTTTTCAACAGTTAGAAATAATGTATACAACCAATGGGAATTGTACAGTGTTTTATGTTGTACATTGTGTAAATATATTTACATTTTTAGCACTGTGGTCTGCACTATATTCACCGGTGTCACTTTCTACTGCACATGAATTGCTAAAAAGCAATTTTTACACAAGCTATGTCCTGTGCTCTTTTCGAATTCATATTGGAATTATTCATGCTGATTAGATTGTGGTTCCCTCTAACACACATGCGAGGTATCGGTTTCTGAATGAGTCCTACTGTGTGATATGGATCAAAATAACAGCTCAAAAATAAAAGCTCAAAACGGGCATCAGTTGGAACAAAACTCTACAATGATCCACCTTCAGCTTTCCTTCTCTATTTACCCACTCATTACATTCAGGGGTGTTGTGCATGCTGTGAATCTGAGCAAATGTTGCAGAACAGACATTTAATAGAATAATCAAAGGCAAAAGTCAAAGTACTTTAACCAGACTCTTCATTTTTAGGTAGCGCATGCGCTGGTCTGGCAAGACATTTAGTGAGTGGGCTTTTGAAATCCGACCACAAGCTTTTAAATGTGGCCTAAAGCTTGCTGTTATGCGCATGGGCACGCACGTAGCCACCATCTGGCTTTCCTTGCGATTAGGCGCCATCTGGCTTGCCTCTCGCTGGCTGACAGACAAATTCCTTGGTTCACAGCTGTATTAGCTGCTTTTAAATTGAAACCTCGCCATACAGAAAGACGCTCCGATACATCATTGTGTTTGCAGACACTGTTAAAAAAATAAGCAGAAATGTAAGCAAAAAATGTGCATAACAAAATGTGAACTTTATTTATTGTCCATTTGAATGCTCCTAATTTAGACAATAAGCAGTTTATGTCCATTAAGGAACTGGCTAGGCATTTACAGATGCATCCAATCAAAGATCCACACACTTTGGGCAATTATCCTGCTAAATATATTATAGATAAAATAGCTAATGTCAGATATTGTCCTGATGAAGACCCGCATGTGGGGGTCTAAATTTACCCTCACACTTAAGTCTGATCGAAACGTCAACACCCCTCATTCAATTACCTGGAATACACTATACTTGTACTTCACCTAATTGGATGATGCAGTCTAAAAACAACAGCATCATTCTACAAAACGGACATGGAAGAATAAAATACGATTGTCTTGTAAACTGCCCCAAGAACACCAGTTTACCTATCTTCGTATCATTGCAACCAGTGCTGTCTGTGTAAAATTCTTTTCTGACTTTCCCTTTTCCACTCCCCTCCCACAGAGCACTTTTCTTGCACTTCTCATTTTGACAACCGTCTATTGTCATATGCTTTATTGATTATGCCATTTCTAAAACTAATATATAAAGAAGGTTTTGTCCCTTGAATTCAGGTATTTGTCTTTCTCTCGTGTATTTTTGAAGAGTATTTTACTCTCTTTTTAAGTAATTATGAGAAAACGTTTTCGGTGACTGTGAATTAATTTCAAGAGTCATTTGCCTCTGTGGATTCCAAAAGAGGTACGTCAGGACCAATTGTTGTTCTTACCGTACTATACCCTGGTCCTTTGACGCATTCTGGGTTACCCCACTACCTTGTTATGGTTCCATACTCCTAGTCCATCCTGATTCCTGGAAAAACTACACAGTTCTTCTTGTAGACTTCTTTCCTGTGGCCAACCACTGGCAACTAATTGCTTAACTTCTAATAGAACCGCATTTTGAATGTCTCCTTCCCCCATTCATCCAGGTATATTGACCACTTAGACACAACAAGTCCATCAACTAGTCCGACCATACCCAGTATCATTCTCTTATGCATTCTGTGCTTCTTTACAAAGACGATTCTTTAAAAGTTTCATGATTACTGTAAACCCCTCAACAAACCTGCAATAATACTCGTAGAGCCCTAGGAACAATTTTATTTCTTTAGTATTGGTAGGTGATTTCACTTCAACAATTGCTTTTGTCAATTGGGGCTGATACCTTAAGAAGCAAGAGATTATCCAGATATTTCACCTTCTACATAAAGAACTTACCCTTTTCTCTTTTTTACTGTCATCCAGGAAGCTTGGGACCTGGTCAACAATCATATTGTGTTCATTCACAGAAGGTGCATGGACCAAAATATCACCTTTGAAAGTATGCACTACGTGACCCTTATGGAGCAACCGATATATGAGCTTCTGGAATAATATGTCCCAAAAAGAGTTAAGAATGTGGTCAGAGAGCATGACTACCCAGCCAGCTCAATTTGGTTATAAGTCAACAGTAGAAAATAATTTAACAGTCCCCATTGAGCAAATGTCTCTTCATTCCTAGGAAATGCAAGACTGTATACAGGAATGTTTTTGTTTAAGGACTTAAGTTGGCGCATAGCTGAACCTAGCCATTTTTAGGTCTCGCCTAGTGATGCAGCGCATGCGCTGCTCGCTTGCAAGATCTATTTTCGTGGATTTTGCTTGCGAAGGGAGACGGGAGATGTGTACGGACCGGACAGAACATGTGCACGCGTACGTCGTCTTGCGATCTTTCAGCACAAGGCGTGCATGGCGCACTTTCACTTTCTCTCCCCGCGGCCTTTCAGCACAACGTGCGCATGGCGCGCTTTCACTTTCCACCCCGTCGGCTCCAGATCATCTCTGAAGCTCCCGGGGACTCTGCATGGCGTCAGCACTATCGGATCCATTTGCATAACCAGTGGCATTCACTTCGGCGAGTCCTGAAGTATAGAGAACAAAGGTAAATCCTCACCGGTATATAAGCGGTTATATACGCCAAAGTATACATGCAAGCTTTTTTTGGTGTCCTATATGCCAGAAAAAATGTAAATGATAGTTACTAGCGCATTGACGGCCGTAACTTCAACACCATTAAAACCGGGTTTCAGCACACCTTTCTATCACACACTCATTCACTTACTACTTTGCACTGACGCATGTTTTTCATAGATCAAAGTTGCACTGACACATGTTTTCCATGTGTCAGCATAACTGCTGCTCCTCTCCCTGCAATGTGTACACCACCGAAACTGGACCCAGGTGGAGCCAGAGTCGCACTATAGAAACTGCATGCCTCGCCCAGCATGTGACCAATCCTAAAGTTGCACAGTACCCCCCACCTCACACTGAAATATCTGGTCAGCCAAAACATGCCTTCTCATATGTTTTTCTGGCTTTTTTTCGGAGGGTTGCTTGCCAGGAGAATGAAGGGTGATGGCACATGTCCAGCCTACTAGTGGGAGGACAGAAACTTTTACAACGAAATTACATTTCACTTAGTGCTGTCTCTTGAAATGGGTTACGAGGCTGGATGCTTTGCCCTCGAGGATGGGGGCGGGATGAACTACCGTCTAACACGAGGGTCAGATTTATTGTGTGTGTGGTCGGAGATGGGGGAAGGGGGGCATGCCTCGCCTTCTGAAGCACAGAAGCCTCTGTTCCTTTGATGAAAAACAGTGGCTTAATATGTGGGTGTCTCGGAATAATAATGAACTCCTATTTAACTAAGCGGGCGTCCGCAGTCCGAAATGAACTCTTTTGAAGAGTCGCTGTGTTTGCTGGCAGCCAGCACTGCTCGTCCAAGAAATCCTGGGGACCTCATAAGATATACATACGCACAGCAGAGAGAATTACTGATACTAAGTACACGTTGATTCCCAGCAACCAATAACGAAGACACAAAGATATTTTCAGTGATAACGTTAGTTATTATCACTCGTCATAACCTCAATGATACATCATTAAGATCATTCACATTAATGACTGTGGCGTCTACATCTCACAAGGTCACTTTGCGCACACTAACTGCTGGCGCTTCTTGTCTCTTACATCCACAACAAGCATTTGCAATGCAATAGGTCTCGCATTTATGCGAGTTTGAGCTATTGACATTGCAGATAATAATTCCTTTTATTTTTGTTTTTGTTTTAAAAACATAAATAAAATGCAATGTTATTTACAATGCCAATAGCTGAAACTCTTGTAACTGCAAGACCTTTTGCATTGCAAATGCTTGTTATTTTTTGCCATCACGACAGGTGTGACCTATTTGGTCAAATCAAGTAATCCAGTTACACCATCGCACTCTAACTTTGCTAGATATTACTGCAGTTTTAGTCTAATAATCAATGGTACATTTCGCACTTTGTTGCAAACTGCAACTACACCCTCCCTCAAAAACAATCTTAATGGGAATACTCCTTGACACATCCCATTGTGTCTCTGAATACTTCAGAATATGACTTTAAGAGTTCCTTGAGCTCCTGCTTTTCAAACGCAACTAAGGAAAAAAGTTTCCCAGTTTCAGTACCATCTCAAAGGTGCCTCCCTCATCCGAGAATGGTATAACTTTTGTATGGCAACATACACCTTGGTAAAGATTTTGCGGTCTTTAAAGGACACAGACTCCCAAAAATATCCCAGTATATACATTTCTGACAGATACATCTGCCGTGTGGATTCCTCACCTTGTGAATATCCCCTTGCGTCAGCAACATTCGGAAATTCTTTTCGTAGCCTCGCGCCGACGTGGATTCGGACGTCATAGAGACACGACATCACTCGCGACTCCGCTGACGTCACCGACGCCTATAATAGGCCCACGCCGGCGTGATGACATCAGTTCCCTTTTTTCCGCGTCGTCGACGCTAACGATTATCGGGAATCTCAGTAGCCAACTGGTACTTTGTTGCCTTTTTGTTTCTATTTTCTGCTTCTTTGTATCCTGTCTCTTCGACAATGTCGACAAAGAAGACCGGCTTCAAGCCCTGCAGAGAATGTGGGAAAATGATGTCTATTACCGACCCGCACGATGACTGCATCTGGTGCTTAAGCTCCGACCACGAAGTCGATGGTTGTTCCTCTTGTCGAAAGATGAACCTGAAAGCCCTGAGGAAAAGAGAGACCAAACTCCTGGTGGCAAAATTGAAAGCTGGTAAAGGAAAATCATCGAGGTCTCGTTCTCGAAAGGCAAGGTCGAGGTCGAAGTCGAGGTCTAGATCTCGAGAGGAGTCATCTTCGAGGTCCGCTTCGGATCATACTTCGAAGTCGAAGAAGAAACATAAGAAGAGGAGACATGAATCCCGACGTCATTCCGGTAAGGAGTCGGACTCGAGGTCGAGGTCACCGAAGAAGGTACGTTCTAAGGTGGTTACTCTGGGTGTCTCTGAACCGGAAGGTGAGGCCTCACCTTCGGAGTCGCGTGTTCAGTCACCGACGCCGGCTTCGAATCCGTCTCTGGCGCCGTCCTCGGCCCGAGATGAGGAAGAGGTTCAAGTGGATGTGGATTCCGCGCCTGCCGAAGAGCCGAATCCGAATCCTCCACAAGACCAGCCTGAGGGTTTCCAACCACCATTTCCAACCCCAGGCCAAGATCCATCAGCGTTTCTTAATGCTATGTATGGTGTCTTTTCAAGGGCATGGTACCCCTCTGGCGCACCTTCGGGTCCCATGGGTCCACTGGCTTTCAATCTAGGAGTCCCTCACTCCTATCCTCCTGCTCCATTTATGCCTTATATGCCAGCCCCGAAGCCGCCTTGGCAATTTCCGGCTCCACCGAGGCCGTCGACGCCGGTTCCGGCGTCACCCGCTTCAGAGCGACCTCGAGAGCATCCGGCTAAACCTTCGGATTCGATACCGACGTCGATCCCGACTCCGTCGGAGCCGTTGGTGGATCCGGCTGCGAGGCGTGTGAAGGAGAGGTCCAGAAGGGAGGCCCAACGCCTTTTGGAAGAAAGAAGGTATATAGAATCTCATCCTGATATGAAAGAAGGTGAATTGGATGAAGAAAGTTTTGATGAACTGGCTGATGCTAGTAGCCTGGATTTCTCCCCGGAGTGGGAGTTGCCTTCAGGCTCTGATACACCTTCTAAAGATGTCCAACCTTACCATATGGTTATGAGGAAGGCGGCAGATCTTCTTCAGTTAACTTTACCTACAGTGGAATTTAAATCCAATCTTCTGACTGAGGTTTTACATGCTCCTAGTTCTGTAGTTGAACCATTGCTTCCATTTAATGACGCCTTGACAGAGCCCATTTTGGAAGTGTGGAAGAAACCTGTCAGCTCCTGCAGTTTCCAAGAGTGTGGCAAGAAGGTACAGGGTTGCACCTGAAGACCCTGCTTTTTTGACTTCTCATACTTCACCAGAGAGCCTAGTCATTCAAGCAGCTTGCTCTAAAAAGAATGTAAGTGCCTTTCCCCAGGTTCCTTGTGAAAAGGAAGCAAAGAAACAAGATCAGGTTGCTAAAAAGACCTTCTCCTCTGCAAGCATGGCATTGAAGTTGACTAATGCCACTTGTCTGATGGTGAGATATGTGCATGCCCTTATGGATTCTTTGCGTGTTCTAACTCTTAAGGTTCCTGATGCCAACAGGAAGGATTTTGAGGAGATGATCTCAGATGCACAGGCAGCGGCTCGCCAAGTTATACAAAGTGGTCTGGACACTGCAGACTCTGTGGCGCGTATCATGGGCACTGCTGTCGCCACTAGAAGATTAGCTTGGTTGAAATCCTCAAACTTTTCAGCGGTTGTTCAGGCGACTTTATTGGATCTTCCTTTTGATGGGTCTGGCCTCTTTGGGAAGAAAGCTGATGCAGCCCTTGAGAGATTTAAAGACAGTAGAGCAACTGCTAAATCTTTAGGTCTTCAGATAAGGAGCTCTTCGACCAACAAGAGATTCAGGGGTTTTGGTCGCTCTTCCTTTTGGAATTACCGACAAGGTCAGCAGCAGCAGCAACAACAGCAGCAGCAACAAAATTCCATGTACAGGTCATACAGGGGAAAGCAAAGAGCGCGTCCTCGTGGACGTCAGGTATCTTCCTCCTCCACTTCCTCCAACCTCCCTGCCTCTGAAAAGCAGTCCTAGATCCGCCATTCAGGATCATGTGGGTCCGGTGGGGGGTCGGCTTGCCCATTTTCTACAAGATTGGGAATCGGTTACATCAGATCTTTGGGTTCTCAATCTTGTAGAAAATGGGTATGCCCTTCCCTTTCGGGAATTCCCTCCCAATTACCCGCCTTGCCAAGGTTTTTGCACCGAGGAACATCTGTTACTTCTGCAGGAGGAAGTGCAGACTCTTTTAAGAAAGGGTGCGATAGAGGTGGTTCCAGAGCAGGAAAAGGGTCAGGGATGCTACTCCCGGTATTTCCTGATACCCAAGAAGGATGGCAGACTTCGTCCAATCCTGGATCTCAGGATCTTGAATCTCTATCTGAAACAGGAGAAATTCAAGATGCTCACCCTTGCTCAGGTTCTTCAAGCGCTGCTAGAAGAAGACTGGATGATGTCACTCGACTTGCAGGATGCGTATTTTCACATCCCAATCCTGAAGTCGCACAGGAAGTATCTCCGTTTTACGGTGGGATTGCAGCACTATCAGTTTGCGGTCCTTCCGTTTGGACTTACTACTGCGCCTCGAGTCTTCACCAAGGTGATGGCAGTGGTGGCGGCGCATCTCAGAAGGTCAGGGATTCCAGTATTCCCTTATTTGGACGACTGGTCGATCAAAGCAGAGTCGTCTGAGAGAATGCTCCATCATCTGCGAGAGACAACCCAGTTGTTGTACAGGTTGGGTTTTCGATAAATGTACCCAAGTCTCACCTGGTGCCCTCCCAGCGCAACCTGTTCATAGGTGCTGTACTGGACACAACTGTATGTCGCGCATTCCCTCCTCCTCAAAGGATTCACGACATGCAGGAAATTTTTCCTTTATTTTACAATGGAGCGGTCGTTCCAGTCCTGAAGGTCCTTCGCCTGCTCGGTCTGATGGCTTCATGCATTCTGTTGGTCAACCATGCACGCTGGCACATGAGGGCGCTCCAGTGGTGCCTCCGCAGGCAGTGGTATCAACACAACGGAGATCTCAGGGAGTCAGTGAGGATCTCCAGAGAAGCTGCGGGGATCTGTCTTGGTGGGGCGTGGAAGGCAACCTGTCTCAAGGGAAGCCTTTTCAGTTGCCTCCTCTGGTGGCCACAGTAAAAACGGATGCATCCACTCTAGGGTGGGGTGCTCATCTGGGGGATCTGGAGGTCAAGGGTCTTTGGTCTCCAGAGGAAAGGTTGCTTCACATCAACCTTTTAGAATTGCGGGCGATACGTTTGGCGCTCAAGGCCTTCCTCCCTTCCCTTCGCGGTTGTTCGGTCCAGGTCCTGACGGACAACACGACCGCGATGTGGTACATCAACAAACAGGGAGGAGTGGGGTCGCAGTGTCTCTGCAGAGAGGCTCTGCGCCTCTGGTCCTGGGTTCAGGACCATCAGATTTGTCTGATGGCAAATCATCTGGCCGGAATTCTGAACGTGCGTGCAGACAGTCTGTCGGCAGTTTTCGGCCGACCACGAGTGGAGGCTTTACCCGGAGGTGGTTTGTCACGTCTTTCGGACGTGGGGGACTCCTCGGGTGGACCTGTTCGCCACTCGCGAGAATGCTCACTGCCTGTCATTCTGCAGTCTCCAGTATCTGATGCAAGGAGCATTGGGGGACGCGTTTCAGTTGAGTTGGGAAAATCAACTCCGTTACGCGTTTCCTCCCATACCTTTGATTCCTCGGGTTCTGAGGAAGATTCGCCAAGACCGGGCCCAAGTCATATTGGTCGCCCCGGACTGGCCAAGAAGGGTGTGGTATACAGATCTTCTCCACCTCTCCTCTCACCCGCCGCTCCGTCTCCCTCTCAGGGCAGACCTCCTCTCTCAGATGGAGGGGCAGGTTCTACACCCTCACCTCCAGACATTACACCTTCATCCCTGGAGATTGAACGGGGCAACCTGAATTCCTTTTCTCTCCCGCCTGACGTGGTGGATGTCATCTTGTCAGCCAGGCGTGACTCCACTCCATTCTTATAGATGGTAAAAATTTGTCACTTGGTGTGGAGGAAAATCTATTGACCCTTTGAGAGCCCATTTGTCTGATGTTCTCCAGTTTGCCCTTTCTCTGGCACAGCAAGGGCTTGCTGTTGCCACAGTTAAGGGCTCTCTTTGTGCGCTGTCGGCATTTCTCTGTTTGCCTGATCAGCCATCTCTTTTCAAATCTCCTGTGGTTTTAAGGTTTTTAAAGGGTCTCACAAATATGTTACCTCCTGTTCCTTTTATTGTGCCTCAGTGGGACTTAAATTTTGTCTTGACCTTTTTGATGGGTGCTCCTTTTGAGCCTCTTCACAAATGTCTTTTGAGGCTTTTGACTCTTAAGACAGTCTTGCTCGTTGCAATAACCTCTGCAAGGAGGGTGAGTGAACTTCAAGCTCTTAGTTCCAAGCCCCCATTCTTGACCATTCATGCTGATCGAATGGTTCTTAGGACCAGGGCTGCTTTTCTTCCAAAGGTGGTTACTCCTTTTCACCTTGGTCAATCCATTACCCTCCCTACCTTTTATCCTCCCCCACACCCTTCCAAGGAGGAGGAGAGGTTGCACCGTCTGGACCCCAAGAGGGCGGTGTCTTTTTACTTGGACAGATCTAAAGACTATTGTTTGGATGACCAGCTCTTCATTGGGTTTGCTGGCTGCAAAAGAGGAAGAGCGGTCTTTAAAAGAACTTTATCAAGATGGATCGTTCTCTGTATAAAGATCTGCTACTCTTTGGCCGGTAAGGAACCACCAGAGGGTATAAGGGCTCATTCTACAAGAGCTAAGTCTTCAACCTCAGCATTGGCTAGAGGTGTTCCTGTTGAGGATATTTGTAGGGCGGCAACTTGGTCTTCCCTCCACACTTTCGCGAAGCATTACTGCTTGGATTCCGAAGTGAGGAGGGACAGCCACTTTGCACGCTCTGTCCTCCAGGATTTTCTGGTTTAGAAGAGTGGACGCCCTCCTCCGGGAGTGGGGACTGCTGTGGGATTCACAAGGTGAGGAATCCACACGGCAGATGTATCTATCAGAAGAACAAGTTACTTACCTTCGGTAATGCTTTTTCTGGTAGATACAATATCTGCCTGTGGATTCCTCACTGACCCACCCGCCTCCCCGTTGCCCACTCTTCTATACCAGAGTTTCTGTAATGTATTTATTTTATTGTCAAGGAGTTGTTTATTTCAAATGTTTTATTGCATTTGCTTCACACTGTGTGTGTTACCTTGATATTTGTACTGCGTACACTGTGTATATGTCTACTGTCATTGGTCCGTCCGTGTGCCTCGAAGGCACGGAAAAAGGGCAGAACTGATGTTATCACGCCGGCGTGGGCCTATTATAGACGTCGGTGACGTCAGCGGAGTCGCGAGCGATGTCGTGTCTCTATGACGTCCGAATCCACGTCGGCGCGAGGCTACGAAAAGAATTTCCGAATGTTTCTGACGCAAGGGGATATTCACAAGGTGAGGAATCCATAGGCAGATATTGTATCTACCAGAAAAAGCGTTACCGAAGGTAAGTAACTTGTTCTTTAGCCCTAACTTAGGCCAAGGGGTTGATGTCTAATGGGAAAAGTGAGAATCAGGTCACTTATTATGAAAAAGAATGTCTGAAACAATATTAATAGGGGAACTAGAGTTAGCAGTTGCCTTTAAAGCAACACCCTTCACCATTGTTTAAAGCACAGGATTCTAGTAAAGTGACCTTGCACTTGTTACAGATTTTAGATATGACAGAGCAACTATTAGAACTCGCCAAGTGAATACTTGAACCACACCTAAAGCACACCATGTGTCCGGTTCCCTACATTTCACTTCTTCCTTAACTATATTTACTTCTTGCAGAAGTGGTGTTGACGATTCCAACAGAAGCATTAGGTTCAACATTATTCATTCTGCACAGTGCACTGGAGCAATCCTAGGAAGCGCAGTCCCCCTGGCAGTTAACTGTTCCGACCACCGTACGATTCCTGGAACAGAATAAATTCTCTTATTCCTTCTTGTCACACCAGCTCATCACCATCTGGTCACATAATAGTGGTCATTTGACGTCGCCAGTATGGGCAACCCCTCCACATAAGAATTGATGGTATAACATGCAAATTGCTTTCTTGTGAAGAAGTGGTGCAATTTTTCCACTTTTCCATTTTTCCTGCAAAAAAAGTGTCCAGTCTGCCTCGCTGTAATTTCAGTTTATTAATTTCAGTTTCCGAATTGAGAGCTATCTGCTTCTGTTTCTGGCAGGTGATCAAAAATACACTGCCTCTCAGGAGCTGTACAGGAAAGCACATTTCTATTAATTGTCTAAACATTTTCTCATCAGTAGAAATCCAATACGTCCAAAAACTCTTACAGCAGGACCCCAAAGAGTAGGTAAGAAAGCAGATGTGAGCTCATACTGCATTTCGGGTGTATACATTTCTTCCCAATGGTAAAACTGTACAGGTTTAGTAAAAGTTAAATTATGCAAAAAACAATTCCACACCTTCACTGTGCAGGTGGCGCTCCAGGACTCACTGTTAATATGCTAGCATTATTTGATGATTGGTGTCTGCAGAATTATATCTTTGTACTTCATTGGCTGTGTTCACAGTGGCAACAATCATGCTGTGTGCTCCCACTGTTCCACAGGCTTCCTACAATGGCCACATATTAAAGGCCTTGCACTGGCTCCCCATCAGAGAGCGGGCCCTCTTTAAGCTGGGATGCACAATGTTTCAGGCCCGCCCCGGAACTGCTCCAGCATTTATGAACTCGGAAATTAAAAACTACAGCCCCGTTAGAGAACTGCGCTCTTCTACCCAGTCTCTCCTTTTTGTACCGCGGTTCAGGAAGAATAAATTGGGGGGCATGAAATTCTCTGTTCTTGGCCCCATTTTCTGGAACTCCCTCCCTCCCACTATCAGATCTACACCCTTGTATCCTGAGTTCCGCAAGGCGCTCAAAACTTTTCTTCAACTATGAGTTCTGGCAAAACTGCAGGAAGAACCCAGATGTTTTCTTCTTAGACAACTTGTCCTCGTCACCACCTGTGGAAAATGACTAAGGTAGGTAAATATGATATTTTTTAATCCAAACATAGGCGCCAGCTTTGCCCAACTCAACCACTGGATCCTCAGACCCATCACATTCCACAGTAGAGCCCACAATAATTCAGGGCCCATGGACCATAACCATTAATGTTGACTAGACATAAATTGCCAATAAATCATCTCTTACACAATATAACACCATGGCCTGCAGTGCTCTCTGTGCTTTTGCCTGGATGAGTTAGGGCTTCTCCAGCCACGTCACCATCACATGCGCAGAATGTCTCTCTGCTCTGGATCCAGTCCGAGCTCAGGGGGAGTGGCAGGCAAATCGAGTGAGAGACTGTGCATTAGTCCTGGTTAAATAGTACAATTAGCTTATGCACTATTTATTCAAGATAAATGGGCAGTCAAAAATATAGCAGGACAGAGCCCTACACACATAAGATCGAACCACCACTGCAAAGTATCCATAGCAATTCTGCAATATATTATTCCACTCTTTATCTTTAAGCGTTCATCCTTGCATTGCTGTCATTATTGCAACGCCTATGTCTTAACCTTCGATTCTTTAAGCATAATATAAGCAGTGATGCTATAGAAGTGAGTAGAGCGAATGTCACTGGAGACCTTGTGTGGATAGCAATTTTATTCCAAGTATTCACAGTGCTTTCTTTAGAGAAAGTATCTGTACTTTTTTCCTCGGACAGATTCCTCCTGTCTGCTTCACTCCCTCAAAAATGTATTGGTGTACTTTGCAGTAAAATCTGACGGGTAAAATATACAACACCAGTCTGAAGGGAAAGTCAAGGAGAATAGGTTATTATGTCCATTACTGAATAACATTCCTTCTGAGTAAGGACATGAGTGCATTGGAATGGGTCAGCACTCAAATACTGAGCCACCAAACACAGGAAGTTATATTGGGCTGACATGGCAGACCTGCTCAGAGTACTAAGGCTAATGTATGAATCTGGTATTCACACCTCATTAAACCCTATAAACAGATATATTGAGCCTGACTTCTAATATCACAGAAACCTGTACCGTCAGAGGGTTGTGGTATTCCTGAGGCTAAACCCAAACTTTAAACTAAAATTCAAAGCACCTTGGTTAAACACAGAATTGGACTACCTTGCCCCAGTAAAATTTGCTTTCACTTACAGTGTACTTTGTGCTGAAATACTACTGTGTCCTGATGATGACCCCCTAAAACCACTTGTTAAGGATGAAATATAGTCCTACATTCAAACTAAGGAAATCCCCAAGATATTGAATAGTGGATTATGCATTTTGGGCTTTCAAAACCATGTCTATTGTGAAATCCTAGTCCACTCAACACCCTTGTGCACTTGTGTTTCACTTTTCCTTTGCTCTCTCACTCTGATCACCCAAGGGCACAAAATATGATATGAGATATTGTTTATCTTTGTGTATATCATTCTCTAGCTCTATTGGAATACATGGTGACTTGGCATTAGTTCATCACACTGAGTATTTATTTTGAGATGTAATTGTCCAGCAAGCATTATTGTATATACTGAATGAGTCCGTGGTGAACCATTGTACCTCTTTACACCTTATCATGGGAGAGAGTGGTGCTCGGCCAGCTTGAAACATGAATGCGTAGTATTAGGTAGTATTAGGTCCAATACATTTCCACAAACATATTCACACTCAAATTCTGCTATTGTGTAATGGTTGAAATCCACTTCCTCTCTCATTTTGAAAATCTATGTCTCCTCAGCATCCTACAATTTTTTTCGTGGTTCATCAAACATATACACCCTTTGTCCTTATCGACGTATGTAATTCTGTTTAAAGTAGGCAAGTTGATAAAAAAGTGTTCTTCATATATTGTTGTGCGTTTACCTCTATTTTGGAAGCACACATTCAGTTTTGTTAAATCTCATCACATGCAAGCTCTCTGTTCTGAGACTGATTTTGTATAACTATGGACTGAGAAGCCCACTTATCCCACCTGACTTTGATTCCAATCGTTTTTACTCACCTTTTACTTCTTTTTTGTTCATCCTGCACTGTGGTGGACTCATCTACTCAGCACGTAGGCAGCATCATCTCACAATTAAACACTGTAGTGTAGATGAAAGCACAAAGTGAAATGCCTCCAAGGGCATTAATGTATATCCTTAATTACTACCGCAAATAAAAAAATCACAACTGCCTATTAAATCATTTTTCCAGTACATCACAAATGCAACTTGCTGTCTCATCTGTGTTTGGTATTCTGCCACATTGAGTTGCCAATAAATGGTTGTTTACTAGAGTTATGAGGATAATCTTTTCCTCAAGGTGGCTTAAGTTTTTTTTTTTTGTGTTCAAATATTTTATTGTATTTGGATGAAAAGAAGTACAATTTCAAAACAGCAGCGATACATCA
This sequence comes from Lissotriton helveticus, assembly GCF_964261635.1. Taxonomy (NCBI): domain Eukaryota; kingdom Metazoa; phylum Chordata; class Amphibia; order Caudata; family Salamandridae; genus Lissotriton; species Lissotriton helveticus. The sequence continues at coordinate 974,582,081 of NC_136057.1, read as the reverse complement.
ATATCAGAGATTGATGCATACAAGTAAGAAGTTAAAAAGAGTTACATGACAAATAGTACCTGAACTGGGATGAAAAATGTAGAGTGTTCTATAAAAATTACCATGTATATATCATGACAGATAGCAGGTCTTTGAAGTTCATCGAGTAGTAAACATGATCCCAAAGAAGATGGGTCAGCTAAAATACCATCATATGGCGCAGTAACGTCATGTATGGCAGAATGTGTATCGCTTGGCAAATAGAGTACATCAGCAAGGGGAAAGGAATGAGAAGGGAAGGAGAAAGAGTAGAAAAGGAGGAGGAGGAGGAAAGGATATTAGAGGGGAGGAGGGTGCAATGGGACATCTGCCACATGTAACATGGCAAAATCAAGAGAGAGACCCAAAAGGATGTTGAGCTACTAAACCCCGAGCAAACAAACCAGCATGATCTCTCTGAGACAAATACAATCCATCCATTCAAACCCGTACAGAGAACCTCCTCGCAATCTTAGAGGCAGTGACATTGACAACCTCACTCATGTGACCGTCACCCAGATGCCTTACTCCCCTAATCCGTTACGACTTAAATGTGTATTACCTGATTGCAGATCAGCAAGTAAACATGCCTCCGATATCTTCGACCTCATCCTTCACAAGGACTTAGACATTATCATCCTCACTGAAACTTGGCTAAATCCCTCTTCCACTCCTATCTTAGACCTTCTAGTTCCTCCCACTCACAAGAGAATTAGGCTAGACAGAACCTGGAAGTTGGGTGGTGGCCTAGCTTGTATTCACAGAAACACACTCTTGATCTCTCAATTAGAGTCCTCTACTCCTTCCACCTGTGAATACCTTTGTCTCAGCAACTCAAGCAAGAACCTACTGGTGTGTAAACTTCTCTCCTTCTACCATCCCCGGGAGCCAAGCTCCCCTTCATCGAGCAACTAATGGAAATTATCTCTGCTAAGGTTGATTCAACCATAGCCCAAATCTTCCTCTGTGATTTCAACCTTCTCTGGTCTAACCGCAATGACCTCGCTGTATCCTGCCTTAAGTCGTTCTTAAATGATCAAGATCTGACTCAGCATTATGACCAACCAACTCATATTAAAGGAGAAACGTTAGACCTCATTGTCTCGAATGAGCAGACCATCACCTTGGATTCCATTACCCCGTGTGACTGGTCCGACCACCACTACATCCTCTTTTATATCAACAGGGAGATGTCGATGAGGATGGCTCAACCAACTCAATTAAAGATATGGGAAAGGGACCTCCGATCAATAAACTCTGATGAAATAGCGGCCCACTGTAAATTGGCCCTCGCCTCCCAAGTGGACTTGTTTGATTTGCAGTCACTCGCCGACTCCTACAGTTCGACCATCTCCAACATCATGGATGACATTGCTCTAATCGAACAAAAAATGCCCCAATAAAAATATCAAAACCCTGGTATAATGACAACTTAAACCCGGCCTATCAACACAACCATCTGCAACTGGTTCAAAACCAAGCAGCCAGTCTCATTTTCCAACAACCCAGACACCAACACGTCCGCCTTTTCATGAAGAGCCTCCACTGGCTTCCGGTGGCTAAACGCTGCGCATTACCATCTTCAAAGCCCTTGCCGGTCATGGTCCTGCATTCATCTCTTCTAGAATTCATCACTATGCCCCCTCTCGCGATCTTCGATCCTTCCATCTGAACCTGCTCACCATCCCCACCTTTAAACGGGAAAACCACGGTGGCCTTAGATTCTCTCTCTCCTGGCCCCTTAATTCTGGAACTCCTTCGCACGGATCTCAGATCAGTAACCTCTTACCCCCAATTCAGAACACTCCTTAAGACCCTTCTGTTTTCTCAGGCATACGAGTAAAGATCCTGCCATTATACCACTGTCGCCTTTCTGCCCACAGCGCCATGAAACCGCCTGGTGTAAGTGCGCTCTACAAATATTTTTAACATGACATAACATAACGCTGCAACCTTAGAGCACTCGAACGTTCCTGGCGATCCAGTCCCTCTTCGGACCAACTAAAGTTCCTTCGAGAGGCTCGGAGCCTCTGCAACAAACAAATTAAGAGTTCTAAGGCTGACTATTTTAGACAACAACTGGACCAAGCGGCAAACCACCCCAAGAAACTCTTCAAATTGGTCAAACAGCAATCAGTAGTAGGTCCTAACCACTCTGACCTTGGTGGCAGCCCTCCCTCTTGCTACTAACTTGCTGCTTTCTTCACGGCAAAAGCAAGACTCCTCTCCATTGACCTTGCCCCTAAGAAGGCTCTATTGTCTTCCTCCAGGGACATATCACCCCATGACCTCTTAGGAAAGCACAGACCTACCAGCCTGATCACCAAGAACAATGTGTCATGGTGCACCTTTACTCCACTTAGTGAAAAAGACAACTACAAGATCCTTCAGAACATTAACCCATCCAACCACTTCAGTGACCGGTTACCCCCGGCCATCTTCAAAGATATCAAGAATGTACTCATCCCCACCTGGACAAGGATTGTAAACGCTTCTCTTTCACAAGCCACGATCCCCGACTCCCTAAAAGCAGCTCAGGTATCCCCTATACTAAAAAAAAAACGAACGCAGACAAAGTGGATCTCAATAACTTCCGTTCTATCTCCAACTTCCCCACCCTAGCGAAACTCATAGAACAATGCGTACAATCCCAACTCTGTGCTCCCATAGAGAATTTCCAACTCCTTGACTCTTGACCAGCATCAATCAGGCTTTCGGAAGGGACACAGCACCGAGTCGGCGCTCACTCACATTATGGATGACTTGTTAAAAATGCTTGACCAAAACTAATCCTGCCTCTCGATCCTCCTTGACCTTTCCTCCACATTCGACACGGTTAATCATGACAACCTCCTCGCCATTCTGAACAAGCATTGGCATTGCCAATAGGTCTCGCTTGTGGGACCTTATAAGTATTTAGTTTTGCAGCACAATATCCTTGTTGCATAATCGGATATTGTGCTGCAAAACTAAATACTTATAAGGTCCCACAAGCGAGACCTATTGGCAATGCCAATGCTTGTTCAATTTATACTCATTTTGCTGGTCGAATTTTTACATAACGCCGACACCGTTGTACTGGAATCGATGCAGCTTAATACATACGAACTCCATCTGCCGAATATTTGCTTAAATGTGCATGCTCCCCTAAATAAACAGAGCTTTATTATCTAGGTATTTCGTTCTTAATAGGTATTTTTTTTTAGGTAGCTGTTTTTATTTTATAATGTCGCCTATATTCATCTTCCGATGCAATGCAGGCTTTCTTTGCATGGTGTTGCCTTGGAATAGTGCTGTGCCTTGCATCGGGAAGAGGCGTGTGTGGCGTGTGTGCTTCTCCTTGGTGTCTAGTGGAGCCTGCTGGGGGATTCATTTGCAGCGTCTTTCACTGCAGCCTCAGAGAGGGCGCTGCCATCCACGAGCTGACGATTCTGACTGAAGCGCTACTTATCTAAAAATGCTACCTTTGAGAGGATGCTTTCAAATTAGGGTGACGAGATTTTAAAAACCAAAAGCCCGGACTTTAATAAACATAGAAGGATGACTACAACTTTTGAACTGACCGAGGGCCACAGAATGATTTCAGACGGCGCTCATGGACATAGACAACACAGACAAAGAGTTACACCGATTATAAATTAAATGCAATTTTTACACAGAGAATTATATGTGTTAATTAAATTGGTTTCTGAACAGACTCGACGCAGATTGAGCATTGGAACATATGAAAGCATGTTTCCCTCTTTGTTCACTTTTCAACAAGCTCTGACTGCAGGTAGCAAATGCTTGACGGCCGGCCGGCGGCGATGGAGGGCAGGAAAGTTAGAGAAAGAGGGGTGAGGGGTGGCGAGGGCAAAAAAATAATAAACAGGCATGCTGTGACGGAGGTGTGAGAGGTCTGGCAGGGAACAGATGGCCTGGCCGTGAAGCAGGGGGCGGGGCAGCGCTGGGGAAGCCTGTGGGAGGTGTCATTGATGCCTTTGATGTGGGGAGGGAGGAGAGCCTTTTGCGAGCAGATGTCCGTGAGGTGTGGGAGGAGTGCCTGATGCGCGTTCACGTGGTTCACGTGAACTGCATGAAAACGCCAGCAAAAAGCTGGTGGTTTCACGAGCAGTTTGCCTACTTGAATTCTCGCTCCGCTCGATGCGCTTGCGCGCATCGATAGGTCGCGAGACCTAAAAATAGGATGGTTTTTTTGGTCCGGTGCTACATTGGTTCTTGTCCTTCCCCCACCACAGATCTCAAAGGGTCAAGGCAAACCACTCTCTCTCTCAGCCCTCTCTAGTCCTCATGGGAGTTCTCCAAGGATCTGCCCTATCTCCGATCCTCTTCAACCTGTTCTTGGAACCATTGGCTAACTCTTTAAACTCCACAAACACTCTTTTCCATATGTATGCGGACGATACGCAACTCCATTTGAAAATCTCTTCCCCGAAAAACTTAATTTCACTCAACACGACTCTAACGTCTACTCAAAACTGGTTAACTGAGAACCATCTCCTGCTCAACACCTCCAAAACGGAAGTCCGGGTCATCACCCTTTGGAACCACACACCCAAGCTTGACCTCTGGTTGAATCACCTCACTACCTTCAACTGCACTCCTCTCTTCATAGATTCAGCCAAATCGCTCGTAGTCACATTGGATAAGCACCTGAATATGAAAAATCACATCAATAAGGTGTGCAAGGGAGCAAACCACTTGACGAGGACACTCAGAAATATCAAACCTTTCCTTCCACAAAACGATTTCAAGCAGGTGGGGCAAGCGCTTTATCCTGCCGAGGCTTGAGTGCGGCAGCTTGACCCTCTGTGTCCTTTCTGAATACTCCCTGGCTCCATTTAGAGCATCACTGAATACAGCGGCTAGACTGGTTACAGGCTCCAAGCGAAACGAGCACATATCCCCCAGTTCTAAAATCTCTCAAATGGTTGCCTTATGAAGCACGTATTCAGTTAAAGATCGCCGTTGTGGCGCACAAAGCCCTTCACTTCAATACTCACAGGTACCTTGCACAAACACTTGAGCTTTCTTGTGGTGTAAGAGCCTCAAGAAGTGCCAATACTTTCCTCTTGAAACCACTCATCCTTAGGAAAAAGAGAACTTGTCACAGATCCTTCTCTTCCACCGGAAGTACGCCTAATCCCTTCAACGACCGCATCCAAATTGGAAGCCCCAAAAAATTCTTTAGGAATAAATTCTTACCCTAATTGGGCTAGGCTCACATTCTCCAAGACATTGTTCTTACTTCCATTGTATTATCATTTGTTATTGTTCATTTTTTTTTTGTTCAACTGTCCCTGAATCTGCGATCATTCCTGTTTTTTATTCCTACTTGATGTCGATTTTGAATTGATGTCCTTCCTCCCATCCTATTGTAAAGTGCTCTGATATCCCTCAGGATCTTGTTCGGTGTATATAAAACTTTATAAATAAATATAGTTATCCAAAGAATGCCATGCATTACTAGCGATTGGAGGTGCATGTTGTTTCCTTTCAATAGTCGTATGGCTTAGGTTTTTTTGCCACGTAAAGCTCCTACTACCTGTGTATTAAAACTCTTTTTTTCCATGGTCCATAAACTTCTTACCTCGCTACACATGTATAGTTAGCTTCATGCATCTCTTATCTCTAGAGAGAATTCTTCTCGCTCCTACAACACCCATGTTTCTTTAAAAGTATATATGTTAATATCTGAGGTTTCTATTTCATTTACTAATCAAATTTGCTCAAGAAAATTGTATTTACCCACTTTTGTTACTGCATGCAGCCAGTTACCACAATATATTTCGTGCTTGGAATAATTGAATAGCATTAGCATTTCCACTACCCATGATGTACGTATTCAATTGGTACTACATAATTCTTGATCCATGTGGACTCGTGTTTAGTAATGTGGTTTAAGGACTGGAGGATGGTGGGTTTTTAAATGCATGTAGTTCAATAGATACATCACATACGTTGTGCACATGTTGTGAGAACTTGGGATGGCATGTAAGTAGGTGTGGCTGCTCGGCGAGAGGGCTTGGGAGACCAGCAAAAGGGGCTGTAGAGGACGAAGTAGTTGTGGATTCTTTGAAATTCATGTTTGAGGGAGCATGCTTTCAGGGCAGTCTTGAGCATATGAAGAGAGATGGAATTCCCCAGGACAATGGGGGAGGGCTTCGGTGTTTGCCTTGGAGTGTTAAAGATTTCTTGGGTGCAAACAATTTATACTTTTTTTTCGGCAGAGTAAATAGCATAGTGGGAGATTAAGAGGCTGCTGTAGTAGCCGATTTTACTCTTAACTAATGCATAAGTCTTCGTGTCTACGAGGTAACAGGGAGGATGATTTTTTGTATATTTTAGCCACTCTTCATTAAGAATTGCATTTTTACACGTGGATGGTATTTTTATCATTAATTCAGTGTGTCCAGTGCATTCTATCTGTACCATTTTTGGTAGGTACAGCAATTTTCCAGTCAAAACACATTCCAGTGTCCTTATTTTTAAATGAGGGAAAAGAAGATGACGAGCTTAAAGAAGCCCGGGGCTGAAAATACCACATAATCCCTCGTACTATTTTGAAAACGTTCCTATCAGTTTCTGAAAGGTATGCTTTCTGCTCTTTCTGGTCTTGATTTATAATTGTCGTGCCTGATTCAGAAATCTCTAGGGCCTGCAGTTTCTGGAAAGAGATGACCTCTGAAGCTAAGATGTGCCTCCCAGATGGGAAAAATGCCAAAAGTAAATTAACTTGTGCCAGCATTATATTTATCAAAACATGTTCCACTCATGCACAAGCTGTTTTAAGCAACTTTACATCAACAATCCTTTTCCCATGTCAGGTTGAACCCAGTTACTTTCTTGGCTGGTGTGGGTAAATCTTCCACTGGAGGTTAGAGGTATGCATTTTTCAAAGCAATTTGGAATCAGTTTTCTGATCTTTAAATGAACCCCAGAACAACAGTATTAAACAAGGCCTCTTGACTTTTCAAAAAATGCAGAATGTTCTGACTAACAAGTTAGGGCATTTCTTTTTCGTAGGGTACCCCGTGTTGATTATTTACCGAAATATCACATTGGCAATCCACAAAAGCATGTTTAAAACCCAACCACCGACAGTTTGCTCTTCAGTCAGTGTAACTGCCCCCTGGTATCGCACCCTCCCATGCCAGCCCCAGAGCTGTACTCCCTCAACACATCTGGCGGTTATACCTCTGTCCTCTTTTTTTTAGGTCGAGCCTGTCCCATTCCGCAGGAATGGATAGGATCGAATTCATGTCGGCAAAATCCTCTTCAAACTAAGGGGTTTCAGCCCGACGTTTTCTTGCAGTTCACGTGAACATGCACGAGCATTCACGGCCAGGGCTTCTCCTCCCCTAGCAGCACTCCTCCCACACCAGCAACTCCCCCCTCCCACACCAGCACCTCCCCTCTCTCTCCCCGCAAACACAGCCTTCCTTTCATTTCTCCTCCCCCCTCCCCAGCCAGCTTCCCCCAGGCCGTGTTCCCTCAGATATGCTATTGCATATCGTTTGCTACCTCTTCTATTTTGTTGCTCTTGATACTTGCACAACTGTCACTATTGTCTCATGTAACGTAACGTTTGCTTTTGTAACATGCTCACTTGTAATTTTGGCTTCATGTATCTAAAAACGCCTCCCTCGCGCTCCTTTCTCCCTCTCTCCCGCTGCCTAGTCCTCCCACCCCCTCCCTCTCCAGCGCGCGCTCCACTCGCATCTGCCTGCTGCTCCCCCGCCCACCCCCCCCACTCCCCCAACCAGCAATGCCGAGAAGCTTGTTTCCTCTAAGAACATATCGTTTGCTACCTCTTGTATTTTGTTGCTCTTGATACTTGCACAACTGTCACTATTGTCTCATGTAACGTAACGTTTGCTTTTGTAACATGCTCACTTGTAATTTTGGCTTCATGTATCTAACAAGCATTGGCATTGCCAATAGGTCTTGCTTGTGGGACCTTATAAGTATTTAGTTTTGCAGCACAATATCCGATTATGCAACTCGGATATTGTGCTGCAAAACTAAATACTTATAAGGTCCCACAAGCGAGACCTATTGGCTATGCCAATGCTTGTCTACCTTGGCGCTACTATTCTCTCTCCTTGGTCTCTGTGTTTCATAGGTGCTACTTTGACCCCCGGTCTACTTGTGCGTTCAAAATTCTCTGGGGATACCGCCTTTCTCCCTGCTGCTTTTTCTTTAATTCCGGGGGCTCTTCATCCTTTACCTAATCCCTGTTGCTTCGGACTCACTCCATAGTCTTCTGTGCTTTTTAGGTCGAGCCTGGGCAGCGCATGCGCTGCTCTGCAAGGCATGCTGTATTAAGGTTAGACATAGAAACTCCTCCCATTTTCAATTTGCTCCTGTTGCTGTCCTTGCAAAATCGTTGCTTTCCATTTGTAAATAGGCTTAATACCCCCTCCTTGGTACCACCTTGTCTGCATTTGTAACCTCCCATAACAACGACTTTTTACTTGTGTCATTACACTGTCTGCTTTATGAGTTGGTGAGCACTATTTTCTTTAATGATGTTCCCCTATTTCACCCACGACATGGTAGCACGCTGCATGCCTTTAGTAATGTATTTATTTGTATTACAACCCGATTTGCCTTAACTATAGCGGCGCGCTCATTTAAATATTTAATTTAGGGTGCTGTCCACTTTCACGGACGCTCTTATTTATTTATTTCTTTTGTAGCGCTGGCCGCTTATACATTAGCGGCTATGCTTATTTATTTAATTGGCCTGCTGCCAATTCTTGTGTAGTGAGTGGGCGGGCACTGAGAGGACTCTTCGAGACGCACATCTCCAGTCAATTGAGCCAAGCTATTAATTTTACAGCACGATTTGACTAAGTGCATTTGCTAAAAATGGGCTTTAAGTACAGTTCTGAAGATAACTCGTTAACTATTCCAGTAAGCTAATTGGTGAGCATGTGCCGTAAAAACTGTATTTCATTACATTACTTAAGTGTTTTCATAGTACCCAATGCTCAAATTACCAACCAGCCTTGGGTGGGTGTGTACACCCTGTATTATTACAGAAAATGCGGAAGATATTTGTGCAGGCCCTTCTCCGATTGTGTGGATCCAAGGTTTGCTCCTCCGCAGTGAAACAGCAAATGTTACATCATTTGCACGGGAGTGACTCCTCACCATATAGCAGATATAGGCGCACACGTAAAAAGACTGGAGGGATGTGCCTAATATGTGTGCAAGACATGAGGGAGTGCCCAATAAGCATTGACATCAGAGCAGAGGGCACGCTTCGGGAGAGTGCACAGTGAGACCCAGGGATTCTTCATGCACCCTCCCCATGGATCTGAGTACTGTAGACCCTTAAACCCTTTGATGAGCATGATTTCTCAGTACTGGAGAGGTATATGTCTCTAAAAGAATATGGCGCACTGTTCCTGTATCTCTGGCCTCTTCCCCCTGGCACAGTTTCCAAGTGACTCTTGCTCTCCATTTATTCTGTGCACTTTTCCTTTGGCACAGGGAGTCTCCCAGATCTTTATAGCTGCCCAGTGTACACATGTATTGTTCGACACCTTCAGACAGTCCCACTTTCAAATCCAATAGGAGTCGTGTTTATTCTAGGATATTTAAGGCCACGTTTATGATCAGAAAAGTAAACTACAGGTTCCGGAATGAAAGTGCAGAGGGCTAGAAACCTAGGACTGGCTAAAGTCTAACTTGACGCGGGCGGGGATGCTGGCAGCTGTGGTGCTTGTGGGGTGCCTCTAACACTCTACATGTGCCCCCTTCAGTTTTATCCATTTGGAAAGAGATTGGTGAAGTCAAGAAAGATTTGATTAACCACAGTTAGCCGTAAGACAGCTCAGTGGGTTGATCGGCTGCTGCAGGGTCTGTGTATAAGTTGTAAATCTGGTGTTCATCTTGATAAGATTACTAAAATCCTTGCACCTTAATTAAGGTAAGAAACATATATTTTATTTAAACTAAAAGAGAAAACTTATTTGTGGTATGTGCTGTATAAGTAGTCAGGCGTTTCATTTCAGCACCAACCGGAAGTGTCACAAACACTGAACGAGGTCCATGGTGTTACCCACGGACCCGTCAGGTGACTCCTGTAAAATGTGTTCCTTCGGCAAGACCTGCATTTCTAGTCAGGAACGCTCGGCAGCTGGTGACGTCACACTTTTGAATGTGATGAGAAAACATGCGTGCAATCTGTCTAAAACGCCAGGAGTGGATGCAAGTGCCACACATCAATCACTGTTCGAGCTAATAAAAATTTAAGCAATGATCCTTGTTATTTTTTTTTTTAAACACACTTTGATGCACGTAGTATAACACGTATATCCAAAACATATTCATCTAGATAGTCTTTTTTTGTTTTTCTCCCATCTTAACATTCTCATTACACGTATACATAGCAGTTTGGTTTTCAGTATCCTGTATGGTAGAAGAGGCTTACAAATGTTATTTTCAAACTGGAAATATTACCAAGCCAGCAATGGGCATGCTGCATCTCAGCAGCATTTCAAAGTAGTGCATATTTTATATCCACCTAGTGAAAACTCATACCTATCCTGCCTCCCACCCTCCCATCCCACCCTACCCCCCTCCTGGTCAGTCTTACTTTAGCTTCCACGATGATTACAGGGAGTCAGTATATAGGCACCCTCCCGAAGGATACCATGTACACGGCAAGATCACAATGTCTCTGGTCTACGGGCCGAATGACAGAGAATAGCCAGGCACCCTGCATGTTACTGAGATGGGGTAGCTTGTGTAGGAGACAGATCCAGTGCTTCCAATTCAATTAACATGGCCTCCCAATCTAATGAGATGTGTTGCTTCCTCAGGCCTCTCTCCTCCACACTCCGAAGAGCTGCACCCTCCATCCTAGTTATTAATTATAAATAAGTGCAGAGGATCAACAGTTTTGTTAGGAGGCCACTGAAACTACGAAATTCCGCAACACTAAGGCTGCCTCGTCCTGAGTCCCTCTCAAGCCTTCTCCTCCCCCGCTCCACACTACCTTTTTCTGAACCTCAGTCTTGCGGTTTCTTTTTCAGCCCCTCTTTCTCATGGTTACCTATCTTTTTTACTTCATCCTGCCATCTACCTCTCATGTCTTTCTGGGTCAGTGTCTGATGATGAAAAAAAATATTCCAGTCTCCCCCACCCCCCTCCAATCAAAACTAGGAGTGGATGCATACCAGCAACCCTCTCCTAGGCGTGGGTGTAAGGTTACCACAAGACTCAAAGTTATTAGAAAAAGCTTTAGCCAGTTCTTGGCGTTTATTTAACAATGCATTCTGAGAGTTGTACTCGTGGTTCACCTTGGTTGAACCAATTAAACTCCATTTTCAGATTATTGAGATGTGTAGAGGACTTAATTGGCTGGACTAAGGTGTCCCCAATGATGTGGAGCCACATGGTACCCCTTACTGTGTAATATGTAGGAAATGAGGGGTAATCTGAAAAAACACTTGTTTTGTATCCACCAAGCGCCTTACTGCGATACCTGTGTCAAGTTTCCCAGGTATGTGCATCGCTCATCCAGTCGAGGTATTTGCTTTCCATTATGGGACATATAGAACTGTTTACCCAATTATAAATTCAGGATTACAAGTCCCAGATTGGAAAGAGAAAAAGCATTTACAATGCAACGGTTTCGCCTTTGCAAAAGTTAGAGCTATTGGCATTGTAAATGACAACATTTGTATTTAAGTGTTGGTTTTGAAAATAGATAAGTAAATGGCATTGTCATTTACAATGCCAATAGCTTAATCTCTCGCAAATGCAACACACACACACCCACAGAGAGCCCCCCACACACAGCCCCCCCACACACCCACACACAGCCCCCCCACACACCCACACAGAGCTCCCCCCACACAGAGCCCCCCCACACACCCACACAGAGCCCCCCCCCACACTGCGAGCCCCCCCACACACTGCGAGCCCCCCCACACACTGCGAGATATGTGACTAGAGGCCTCGAGGCAGACCGGTTTTCTCAGGCTCCGATTTAAAACACCCCGTCCTATCTTGCAGATGGACGGGGGAGGGGTGCATTTTCTAATTTCTACTCCATTTCAATAATCCTACAGTTTGGTAGCTGCAGAAGAGGCTATAACTATTTCACTCCCAAGAGTGATATTGCAGGTCTCTAACTCTTTATTTTAGACATCACTTTTTTTTTCACAGAAGCAAAGTTTATTGCAATCCTTGTGGGAGAGCTAGTATTTCTTTAAACTTTTGCTACAAGCACTCTCTGTACTGCTCTTGTCCTATGTTCAGAAAGGTGCTGTGTCATGTTGACTCTTATGTTCTCTTTTGGTTCATTGTTACATAGAATAAAGTCTTCCTGCATCCGTCTGGGTCTCTTTGGGTCCAGTTGACTCCCTTTCCTTCTTGTAAAAGCCATAGTACCGCCCGGTTTCCGCCAGGATTCTTCAACTGGCAGTTCTCCTAGTTGCACGAGTTTGTGCGGCACAAGTTGTATAGCTGCATGTCATCTGATGCCATTTTGCAGGCCTGTACTTAACGGTGCTCAAATCTTTCAGCGCATCTGCGTAGGTGTGGTGTGCATGCGCCTGATTAAATGTGAACCTTATTTGCGGTGCAGGCGCCGGCAGAACCTCAAAATGTACATATCTACTACTTCACCCTGTTAAAGGGACAGTGACTTTGTCTGACATCCCGCAACCAGGAGCCTGCATAAAATATCAAGAACACTCCTCGCGCAGGTTAACGTCCAGGTGGGGCGTCTTCTTCGGAAAGGACTCCTAAAAGCTGTGTTAATATAAGCTTGTGTTCTTGTGCAATGTAACTGGTGCTAATGTAAAGCGTTCCTATAATTTCCGGTCGAGTTTGCGCTCTATAGAACTGCAAAAAGAAGCTGCTTAGCTGGGCCATTAGCGAGATTAAAGACTGCTTGTGGCATGTGCATGCACAATCGGCAGCCAATCTCTTTCTTATCTGAGCATTAACACTAAAGAAATGTCTCTTTATAAAACGTAGTTTCCGCAGCATGTCATTAAACAGCACACAGAACAAACCGTGCCACCGGTGGGCTTTCAGATATCACTCGGAGACATTTTTAAGTTCAGGCGCATGGGATTAACAACAATTAGAACGAATCACATTATTGGTTTCTACTTTCTTTGTGTGATGATATATTTTCTTTGTGTGATGATATATTTTATAGATTGGGTGCGACTGTTTGGCACCCACGAAATCAGGATGCAGTTTTAGAGCCTTAATAAAAACTTCATGCCAATCCTTGCATACCTTGCCACACATTCCTGTGATGCTGAAGCCACCCTGTTAGGGTCTGGGGCGCCTCAAAGCAACGCGTCTGGCTGCTGCGGCAATGCTACTTCTGAAAGGCCCGAAGGGCAGTCACGCGCCTTTGCATGGCAGGGGGAGAGTCCTTTCCAACGACAGCCCTCGAGACCTTAAAAAGAAAAGAAGTGTGGCCGGACACGTAGGTCCCGACGGAGGACTAATGATACCGCGCCAGGCAAAGACGGAAAACAGACACGACAACGAGCCACGCAAAGACGGAAAACAAACACAACAAAAAAACAAGACGGAAAGAAGCCACGGACGACGACAAAAAAAAATGAACGAAAGAAGATGCAGAAACGCGCAGAGCAACGAGAAGTCGACGGGCCCCGGCGCCATCTTGGGCGGAATGACAAAAACACGCCTTGCAGGAAAAAAAAAAGCAACCGCCCACCGCCGCAATGACGGCAACAAAGGGGCGGAGACGGAAAGAATCGCCGGGAACGCCCACGAATCGCCTCTCAGAATGACGGACGCCTCTCTCTTCCAATGGCTAGCCTCCATGTATGGAGCTAGCCAATGGAACAGAGAGGCGGAAAAAAGCCACACACTGTAAGACATAAGATTTCGCTCAGCTTTAGGCGAGGCGAAACCTAAAAACGTGCACTGGAAGAGCTACTCCGGCTTGGATGGACATGGAAAACTTGAGAGCCCCCCCTCCCCCGGACTGTAACCTTCTCTCCCGAGTGGCAACCCTTTCCTCGCCTAGCCCACGAGCTGCCTGTCGGTTTAGAGGTAGACTCTTTCGGAATGATTGGAGTTCTTTAACTGGTATTTCGGATGGTGCAACAGAAGTAATGGTAGAAATTTCTAAGGAGCAAAATGAATGCACACGCTTGTCAGACCCACGTGTACAACCTCGACATGACACGACCCGATGTCCCATGTGCCTGCTGACAAGCCTTAGTACATAGGCAGTGATTGCCAAACCCTTCCTGGCTGGCACCTTACGCCTTGTTTCTGTGACGCAGAACTCACAAGCGTTTAAAAGTAACGCCGCCATACTTGAGGCAGATACCCATCAGCAGAATGAACAAAGCGTGCACTCCCGATCAGTCTATGGTCGAGTTAAAAAAAAAATGAAATCATAATATGGCCTTATCCGAAAATGCACGCCGGAGGTGCAGGAAAAGTGACAGCCGAACAGGACTAGAGATAAAGGTATTGCACTGTGATTGATTTGTAATAAATAAGTTCCAGGGCTTGTGTGATTGCTCGGGACGCCTCTGCAGCTTGCACTTCCAACCGGACCTGCTATCACTGCCAAGTGCAGTAGAAACACTACCTAGTAAGCATCACTTTCCTACAGATTTGTCACTTTGGACAATTTCAGGCCACCCAAAGCGTGACCTAGGCGTGCTCGAATCATTCTTTTTAGGTGTATATTTAAATCTCAAACTGAAGGGCTCTGGTAAAAAAATACAGACGGCACCACTGTGGTGGACTGTCATAAATAAGTGCCGGTGTTCAGAACTAAATGCCGGTGCCATACACCACCAAGCACTGGCACAAATTAAGCACTGGCGTGCATGAAATGATTTCTCTGTTGTATTAATACACTGCACATAGTCAACGGAGACGGTTAGGAGCCTGAGAGCCAAAGATAATTTTACCCTCACATTGTAACACAATGAATCTACAAGTGAAACTCATAATCCAGTTTGTCTCAGCTCGTGTTCATTCATCATTTTGTGTTTTCTTTGTACTCTTGCTTCCGTTTCTTGGTATTTGTTTTTTTACTGTAGGCTCTTAGTATGTTGATTGACTTTCTATTAGTTCCTTATCCCTCTCCATCAGAGATAGTTTACCCATTCTTCCTCGGATATAGGAGCAAATCTTTCCAACACCAGCTTAAATGTTGCTAGTCTGTCTTGTATTCTTTTACTTATGTTTTTCTGTAGCATCTCTCTTTAAAAAAGAACATCTTGTTGATATTCCTTCCTCATTGCTCACCCCTCATGCAAAGTCTTACAATTGTCCTTCTTGACTGCCATTTCCTTTAGTTGTAAGCATTAAAGTAGATTTCTCGGATGTGTTGGGGCAAAAACGATGTGGTGACATTTCAACAATGAATCCAATTAGCTTCACTTGGTGATATTTTCATATGTAGATTTATCCGGTCTCTATTTTTTTTTTTAACAATTACAGGAGCAAAGCTTTTTCCTTAGGAACCTGACACTGGCACTATTGAATGCGGGGTTGAAAATTCCTGCACTGCAAATATTGCTTCCACTTAGCCTCTTTCTTGAGTCACCCTGTGCTCTCGCCCTCCATGTTAGTTTCATCCCTGCTGTCTTCAAAACTTTTTCCGCACTTTCTGCCTGTCTCTGTCTTGCTTTGGGTTAAAGGCTAAGAATGAAAAATAAAATAAGTTATTTTCTCCAAAAATGACTAACCATCACCCAGCACATGTAAACACAGGCACAAATTAAGCACTAGATTTTCCAAAGCTGGTGTTTTGCTGACATTTCAGAATGGAGCCCAGATAGCTTTAATTGACCGCTGTGCTTAATGGAACATGACTATATTGACTGCACCTGCTCAGTTTACTCGTAATCTGTCTTATTCACAAAGCATTTGTTTTGTTTGCCCTTCCATTGTTTTTACTTTTGTTGTATTTTTTTTTACTCTTCTGCCATTTGGGAGTTAGGAAATAATGGATTCAGTTGGTAATGGGGGTCCCCATGCCCATTCTGGAGGAGATTTAGAAAGAATTGACCTTGTAAATTTGTTTGCACATTTCTTTGGTCAGTAAGTCCTGGTTTACAAACGAGACTTGCTGCCAGGGATGGCCACAAACTGGCACTGCAGCTCCTGGTCGCATTCTCATAAATCCTTTATGGGTTCCGGAGTGGTGTGCTCCATGCCGAGAGAGACGCTTCAACACCCAATCTGGGGTAGCAGGCGCTATATAAATTGAAACCTTTTTCCCCTCTTCTATCCCTCCGCTATCCTTAGTCAATGATTTGGATTGAGAACATATCCACCACTCTAATTGCTTTCATATTTCACTATAGCCTTTATGGGTTCCGGAGTAGCGTGTTACTCCCCCAAAAAGCACTTTGACGCCTTGTCAGGGGTAGTAAGCGCAATATAAATGCAATTACAATACAATAAAGGCAGAGCAGGAATTGGCTGTGATAACTCATGTAGACTAGCAGTATCGGTGTGGCACTTCATCATATAAAATGTAGTTAAAAGTATGTGTTCAATTCTTTTTTAAATATAATAATAATGCTAATAATAGAGTTTGGACTGCAAGGGAGTGTGGTGAGTTCCTTTTCTGTATCTAAATTAGCTAGTCTAGAATTATTTGTTTCCTGAAAGCTCTAGAAGGAAGGAGTCTTCGCTCTGATGGGAGCTGCTCACACTTGAGGGTCGTCCTATCAGACACCACTGATCAGTCCAGGAGCAGGAGTAAATAAGACTTTCCATTGTCCAGGATGTTTTAGGCATCCTCACATTTTTTTTTTATGAGAATTGAACAATACCATCCTGCATCCATATCACAATCCGGATTGACGAATAAATGTCATTGAAAAGGTTGAAATCGGCAATTGCCCATATCGTCTGAATCAGTACCTATTTTTGTGTCGGAAGTTATCTTTTCTGTATTAAGAAACTCAGGAACCAGCCGCATAGACAGTGATGTTTTGATTAAACTGGTCTAAGAGGGGCTAATAGATGTGATACCTTCTTTATAATGTTGGCAGGGATCGGATCACTGTGGCATGAAGTCGGTAATATTTTGCCATGTTAGACTGAGATGGTGTGGGTGTATGAGATATAGTTCACTGTGCCTGTAGAATGCGGAATGTGAGATTCGGTTTGAGGAGTCATTTGGAAGTTGTCTTGGTATGGCTATACTGCGTCTCCGCAACCCCAGATAATTGTATGTCCTTTCAAACTAGTAAAGCTACATGTATATCAGTCATCCTTGTGACTTCCACAACAATGAGAAGAGCTACATAAACTTTTGAGGGCCTGCTGGAGCATTCTTCCTTAAACAAGTACTTATGATGTCTGCCTGAGCTGGATTTCCCCAGATCTTGCATACAGTAAGTAGATTAATTTTTCCACAGAGGCTTCTTTTTTAACTTCAAATCACTGCAATTCAAATAATGGAGACTATTTTCTAAGAATGAGTACTCTTGTTATTAATTTTACCTGATAGACAAAAGTTCTCTGGTCAGCAGCATACTGATGGCCCAGCTTTGTAACCACTGTGGAGGAAAGGGTGCTGAAACTTGTTTTGATGAGAGATCGTGTCTTAGCAGTCCAATAGGAATGTGTATTGTGTACCTTCCTGGGGTACAGCATCAGAAGCATGAGTAATCCTAAGAGACTTTTGCTACCCTTTCTAGTGTGTAGTGGTCGGAGTCTGTTAAGAGCCTCTTAAGACGTCTTTAGATTCACCAGAAACAAAACATTGTGTAGGAATCAATAGTATTAAAAAAAAAAGAAAACTGTCTAGCTAGTTAGGCTGAAGTTCAGTACTATGACTGATTTCTCTAAAAGAAGGTGATATACTACAGATTTGTATAATGTTATACGGTTTAAAAGCTTTGCACTGTGTAATATGGAAAGACTCTAATTTTGAAGTCGTTTTGTGATGAATTAACAATTTTGGCTTAATGAGTAAATTTGCCATAACTGATCACACCTAGTAACACAAGATCTGTGCTCTGTAAAAATCAGCTGGCACGTTACGTAGCACAGGTGTAGCTGTAATGAGCAATGGATTGCTTTTTAGGACATATTCTTATTGTAGTGGAGCATCTCAACATGAGGTGCTGTTGATGGGATAGTATGTTGTGTGGGGATCCGATGGCTTCTAGTTGGAGAAACAGGATTGCACTTGGTTAGGGATTTCAGGGGCTTAACTTTCTATTTATAAGCACCATAACTACTAGTCCTGAATAGGTGGCCCCTCCTAAAACTTTCAAAACACTGCATTTTCCGCCCACCCGACCTTACTTTCAGGGAACCGACCCCGGAAGACAGTACCAGTCTTTTGCACCTGGTACTTTGTGACTCTGAACCTAATCGATGTGCTTTGTTCTTCCTCTTAGGGTCACTCATGGTTTGATGCACAGCGACTGGAGCACAAGCCTTGTTCTTATTCAAAATCTCTTCATATGCACAAAGCAGCTGTCCGTCGTCGCTTTCACTGCACTCCTTGCAACCAGCCGCTGTGCCACTGTTTGTGAGCTCCTTCACATCGTGGTCTAACACGGTCCCAGCACTACATGCTGCACATGCACTTGCTGTGCTGCACTGCTAAAAGTCCAACATGGCCTCCCAGCTGTTACTGAAACAGCGTCTTCTAATCTACACTTGCCAGTTCCTGCTTTGCGATATCCATTGTGATCTGTAACATATGTGCCAGTCGTTCCATATACATTGTGTAGCTTTGCATCAGAAACCAATATGCAATGGTTTTACATGCATGCATGAGGAACAACTGCCTGAAGCTGATCATGGGGAAGACAGAAGTACCGATCTTCTGCGACAACCACCACCCTGGGAGCGACACCTGGAAACCCTCCGACCTGGGACCTGTACCCACAGAAAACGCCAGACACCTCTGGATCATTATAGATAACAAGCTCCCCTTTAAATCACAGATCAATGCCACCTCCTTCACCTGCTTCCTCACCATTCTACGGAAAATCTTCATGTGGCTATCCCAGCACACCAGACACACAATGACACTGATCCTCATGACCAGCCAGCTGGACTATGGCATTGCCCTCTGTGTTGAAATCGCTGTACACCTCCTACACAAACTTCAAACCATACAGCACCTCAGCCAGACTTGTCATCAACCTCCCACAATGAACCCACATCACACCCCTCCTCAGGCAACTTTACTGGCTCCCTGTACAGAAGAGATGCCAATTCAGGATGCTAATCCAGACACACAAGGCTCTCGATAACCAAAGACCCTCCAACATCAACCACTGTTGTGTGTCGATTTAGATACCGTATATAGGTTTCCCGATTTAGGCCCTTATATAGGCACAATTCGCATTGCCTGTATATAGGCATAGAAATCCAACCCTTATGTAGGCATTATCCACGCTAACCAAATACAGGCATGGCCACCTACATCCGTCCATCCACGTCACGAGTTCTTGGAAAACCAGACTCTTAAGCCTTTAGGACTGCTTGGATTATTGATTTATCCAAGAACTCATTTATTATGCATGAACATCTATTCCTTAGGGGTTCATTCATGACATTCCTCTGCCCGTTTTTTACGTCAATACTGGCATTCCTAAACACCCTCAAGGTATAAATATACCTTCACTTGCCTTGGCAAACCACGGCTCGGCAGCATACTTGCAAGGCTCGCCACAGTAAGTTCGGAAGGAATTCGAGTCCCCGCCTGACGCACTGACCAGACACTGCCATCCTCCTCGCAAAGAATCCAGATCCAGTGTTTCTGACTCCCCTTGCGGGGTGTTAGAGATCGAGACCCGGAAAGAGATTCCAATCTCTCTCATTCTATGGTATGGAGCAGGCTAGAATCTAGAGGGACTTTTGGCAAGTCTTGGCAACACCAATCCTAACTATAGCTAAACTAGACTATCGAGAAACAGTTCCTACTTCTTACCTCGTACTACACTTAGGTTGGATACACTGGGGTAGAACTAGCTAGAAGAACCAGATGAGTATTCACATTTTTAGCCTGTGTTATTTATGTATGTATTTTTATGAATAAATGTCATAGCTACAAACCATGCTATTGCAGTATTATCTAATCTTACTGCTAGCGCTGTACGTATTATACTTCGCATTCTGTCTTACGATTGTAGCAGTTCATATCTCTTGCACGAGGAATTTTAATGTACTCGATAGAGGCATACTGACCTCTGTCCTATGTCAAAACTATAGTGTATATTATTCCAATGCGCAGAGCCTATCAGGGATATAGGAACTACACTACACCCCCGCCTGAACTTCCACCAGCCGTCAATACATTTACGATCCACCTCCCTTGCACTTGCCCATACTCTTCGCATCCACCCAAGCAGAAGGGGAGGATGCTCCATCTCTTTCATCGCAACAAAGACCTGGAACAACCTCCCCACGCATCTCCGGACTATCTCTTTGCTCCCAGATTTCTAAAGAGCACTCAAGACCTGGCTGTTCGAGTGAGCGTCCTGAGACCTGCAGGCGCCTGGATACTCTATTGGGTGATTAGCAGCAGTATATAACTCCAGTTTGATTTGATTTAATTGATGGTGGTCTATCCTCGTTCCTATTGGCCTGTTGAATTGAGATATCAAACTAGCATATCTTGCATTGCACCCTTCCCTTCCATATATGCCTTGCAAGGTAACAGCTTCATGGATTCACGAGCGGGTGACAAAACCGTCCTATTGGAATTAGACAGCATGCTATATATCTGCATTTTTACATGACTTGGACTTTAAATTGCACATATTCAGAAGTACAGATACAAAGACATTGTCATTTCCCCAGACTCCTACGACTTTTTATCTCAAGTACTGACGTTGGGACTGGAAATCCGATCTCCAGGTTCCAAGGACAAGAATTTAGCCGTAGACCAAGATCTGCCCACTTTGCTCACCACATCTTACTTTTTTCTAGGCCTTGAAAGGGACTCTGCGCTCGTAGACAGTTTCAAAACGACTAAAATACCTTGCCTGATTCTAATTCAAAAGTAATCTGTTGTTCGGGCGTCCAATTCCAAATCAGTAATGCATGCAGTGTGGTCAACTCACCGACGCCTTTTTAGGGCCTTATAGCGCATAGAAATGGTATTGGCATACCTTAAATTGAGGTAACTTTTGTGCTCGTTTCAACTTGAAAATCAATTAATAATGGTAAAACGCTCTGGGTTTGTCCGAGGATCTACATACAGTTCCTATCCATAAGAGCCATTGGAAAAATGAAAATAGCTGTGTCTGCTCAACCTGGCCACTAGATGTCAGTCTACTATCGGACAAGATAGTTGACTTACCACGGGAATACCCGCCGTATAGTGCATTTATGAGGTAATAAGTTGCAGATTGTTAGGTGAACGAAGCACAAAGGAAGCATCGCAAGAAAACTGCCAAAACACCTTTGAATGTTACGAACCCCAGCTCGTACCTCACACCAGTCAAAGCAAAGAACTAATTAACAAACATTAGCTTAAAAACTCCGCAGTACCACACAATGGGCGACCCAGAAAGCATGCACATCTAATTAGCAAGGAGGTCGGAAATACTGTAAACAGAAGGGATTGTGATAAACCCTTTCTGCCTTTTAATTGATGAAAGTGCAGCAAAAATGGATGGCTGTACTGCAGGGGCGTAACACAGGCCCACGCGGTGCGGGGGCGAGGGGGGGGCCTCGGCACTGCACTCTATCTGGAGAGCTCCTAATTGAGCCCGGAGGGGGGCCCTCTACATACATTGCAGGGAGGCCCCCTCCATTTTCGTTACGCCAGTGCTGTACTGGTTATGAAGGCTCGAGTACAAGGCACTCGGTCAGGTGGTGAATGGTCAGTCATAAAAGTTTAAAAATATAGTCCCTTGCAAGGATATTTTGGCATAAATACTGTTTGTCTTTGAACTCATGCGTTCCAACTCACAAGAGGCTCTTAGGCCCCGACTCGTAGAAGGCATGTTTTTTTTTGTTAAATAATTTTATCAATTCTATGCATAGAAGAAAATGATTCCTAACAATATATATGCACACACTATCCCCCAGCGCTTATTGAGTCGCAACAGTTGCCTCGTTCCCAGGGAGCTCCCGGGGAGTCATACTTTTGTGCTACATAGTACTTGCCAGTTCCTGCTTTGCTATATCCATTGTGATTTGTAACATATGTGCCAGTCTTTCCATATACATTGTGTAACGTTGCATCAGTAACCAATTTGCAAGGATTTTACATGCATGCATGACAGACATTGCCGACTGGATGCGGAACAACTGCTTGAAGCTGATCGCGGATAAGACAGAAGTACTGATCTTCTGCAACAACCACCCTGTGAACGACACCTGGTGGCCCTCAGACCTGGGACCTGCACCCGCAGACCACGTCAGAAACCTCTGGATCATCATAGATAAGAAGCTCACCATTAAATCACAGCTCAACGCTCTCCCTCCTTCCTCGCCTGCGCATGCTACGGAAGATCTTCATGTGGCTACACCTGCCCACCAGACGCACCGTGACACAGCCCCTCAGGACCAGCCCCATGGACTATGGCAAAGCCCTCTGTGTGGGAATCTCTGTACACCTCCTACACAAACTTCAAACCATACAGCAGGGTAGAGGCCCTGGGCTAACTTTTTGATCCACATATCACCATGGCTTGCATCCAGGGGTGATCTCTAGTCACTCTCATGGCCTGTGTTTTGAGGTCTCTTTTGGTGTGACTGACTGCTTTCAAGATGAATAAATGGCAGAGAATGACACTTCAAATGGAAGCAGACCCCCTACATAAACTTCAAAGACTCAGAATCATATTTGGTGTTTGGAAATGGATTCTAAGAAGGGGAGCTGTCAACGTTCAAGCAGCTAGTAGGGCTGTGCAAGAAGGAGAATCTTCAAGACTTCTGCCTGGGACCATGGCTGGGTGCCAAAGCATGCTAACCTCCCTGTTGGGTGAGGGGGCACCACCCAGAAAATCCAAGACAACCTGCCCTGAAGCCTGCAGTGCCACTGCCTGCCTGCTTGCCAAGACCAGTGTGCTTTGTGAGAAAGGGGAGAGTGTGGGAAGGCGCGAGTCCAATGGAGAATCCTGCAGAGTGGACTCCCTGATCAAGATGCAAGGAAATAGCAGAAGCGCTGATCAGGCCTGAGCCCCTGTGCAGCTTTTTCTGTGCGGAGTGTAGATTTGTAGATTTAGATTTTATTGTATAGTTAATAAAAACCATTACAAAAGAATAAAAACATCGGTTAAAAACGAATCAATATACATTCCTGATTGAACTTTGCAACATTTAAGAGTAAAATTAAGTCAAAAGTGTCCAGTGCCAAGTCAATTTATTTATACATTGTCCGTTAACTAGTTGTGGGGTGGTGAGTTAAAATCGAATTCATCCACTGTATCCGTTGACTGGCTGGGGAAAATGGTAGTTGCAACGGAGTAAGATCTATTCTTAGTTTTCAATTTTGTGCAGTGACACCCCTTTTGCATTCCGACTTCATGACAAATTTAATGAATCTGCAGATGAATTGTGGATCCGCTGCACTCCGGATTTGTATAGTGGCGGAGCGACAGGTACGTATTCCATACTCGATGAACTTTGCCTTTAACCAGTACCGTCGTTCCTGAGCCAGTGCGGGGCAGATGCAAAGTAGGTGGATGAGGTCTTGTTTTGAGTTGCCACATAGGTCACACTCCTTAGTGTCAGGTTTCCTCCAGTATGGTATATCAGCGTTTGTCGGCAGATTTCCCATCCTTAAGCTGAGGTATTTTGATTTGATATATGGAGAGAAAGAAAACCCGAAATAGGCTGCAGGTTTGAGGACCTTGTATGATTGAATTGTCATCCATGCGTGAGCTCGGTGACTGAAGATCGATTTGTCATTAATCAACGAATGCCTGTTTGCGACCTTTTTGACAGCTAGTTTAAATGATGGTACCGATAGCTTAATTTGCCACAGCGATGCAAGTTCAGTAATGTCAAGGGACTGTTTTAAATACTTGGCATACTGGGAATTCGGGTTGTTTTGCATTGCTTCCCACGTGGCAAGGTTGATTTCTGTTTCCCTGATCATCCATATATTATACCAGAATATAATGGTCTCGTACTTTTTTTGGAGTTCTTGAGATTGTAGGCCAAACTCCAGTCGGACCTGCGCAGGTGAGGCATTGGGCGGTAATGTGAAAACCCGCTTATAAACCCTAATTTGGATTTTGTCAAGAAGCTGTGCACTTCTGCCATGATGTAGCACACTGCCATAGCCTATTGTAGGGAGCAGCTTGGCCTTGATGACTGTCAAAAGTGGATTAAAATGGGGACCTTTTAGCTGCTTGGAGATGTTGTTTAGCGCATATAACAGGGCTGTTCCCTTTTTTTCGATGACATCAAAGTGCAAAGAAAAGTTAAGGCGTCTGTCCAGCTGTATTCCCAAGTACTTATAATTGTCCACTATTTCTAGCTTCTTGTCATCTATAATAAAAACTGGAAATGTGTTACGCCGACGTGTCAGTATCATAATCTTTGTTTTTTGACTATTTATTTCGAGACAATTGCATTTTGTATATTCTGCCAGACCATGCAGGAGGCGTTGCAGACCTATTTTTGTCTGACTTAAAAGCACCACATCATCGGCATAGGAGAGATGTGTCAAGAGTAAAGCTCCTAGCCTCGGCGGATGGGCGTTAATCCCGTCCAACCTTGTAGTTAAGTCTGCCATGAACAGATTAAAAAGGTGGGGGGCCAAGACGCAACCCTGTTTTAGTCCGTCAAATGTGTTGATCTTCCGTGTTAGACAGTGCCCATTAGCTATCTTTACCTGCATCCAGGTATCGGTATATTAGTCCATTATGGGATTCAGAATTGCATCCGGCAGGCCCTGCTGCTTTAGTTTGCACCATAATAGTTGACGCCTGACACGGTCGAACGCCGCCTTGAAATCAACAAAACAGGAGTACAACGCTTGGTGGTTTTGTATACTCTTTTCAGCAATTAAACTCAATGCCATGGCCTTAGCCATAGTGCCTGTACCCCTACGAAACCCAGTCTGGTTTACCGGAATCTTCTTGTTATCCTCAGACCATTTTAGAAGGTCAATTAGCACCAAAGATGCATAGTATTTAGCTTCGGCATCGATAAGTGCTATAAGACGATAATTAGATGGATTTTTACGGTCTCCTCCTTTATAGATCGGATTTATGATCGCCCCTCTCCAGCTTTCTGGGAGACGACTCGCGTTATTTATTGATCTAAATAAGGTGTTTAACTTGCCTGCCCAAAATTCAGGGTCCTCCTTGTAGATTGCCTGGGGGACACCATTTGGTCCTGGAGCACAGTCTTTCCTGCTTCTCTTAATTATTTTCAATATTTCAAATTCTGCATCTGTACTGGATGTCTGATTTCCACACGATTGATTAACATTCAGGTTCTTGAATTTTGTCGCTGCTTGAGTCCTCGGTTCCAGTGTTTTTAGTGTGTTATTGGATATTATTGTGGGTGGCACCGATGGGTTAACTGAGAAGATGTCCAGTAAATGTTGAATCCATGCTTTTTCCGTGACACAGGTCGTGCTTATTGTTTGTCCAGATCTATTTAATGAATTTACCTGTGCCCAAAATGCTCTTGAGTCGGATTTTTTTGCGTTGTATAGTAACTTTGTCCAGAATTCTGTGTATTGAGTTCCTTTTTCAATCCAAAGCAGTTTTTTATATTGTTTCCTGATTGATCGTACTGTTTGCCAGACGTGAGAGTTTGAACTATGGCCCTTTGTTTGCCTCATACACTTCCGCAGGCGCCTTCTTAAGGATAGTATGGTCTTACTAAACTGACCCCCTTTCTTTAGGTTGGATTTATTACTCAAATTGACTCTAGTTTTTGGTAGCTTATTTACAAAAGAGGTCCATGCTTCTGCACACAGTTCACTTCCCTTGGTTGTGGTTTGAAGTAGGTGTTTGGCGTCTTTGGCTACTTGTGGTAGTGAATTAGTCGTCCACCTTATACGCTTCAGGTTGATCGTTGTTATTTCCCCAGCTGTCGATTGTGCTTTTAGATGTTGAAAAGGTGCCAAATTAATCTCAATGTGTTGCATTGAATGGTCACTATCCATTGTACATTGGATTTGGAAGCTTTTGACTAAACACAGTAGAGGGAGCGAGACGATGGTATAGTCCAAAATTGTGTTTGCACTCTGGCCTATGTAGGTGGTTAAGGGGGGTTTATCCTGTTTAATTCTTCCATTTAATACGCGCAGCCCCTCATTTTCCAGGGCCCACATCAACTGTTTTCCCACTATGTCAGATTTTTTGGCTGGGGGAATCTCCTGTGTTTCCACTGCCCAGAATTCATTGGCAGCCATGATATTGTCTTCGTCTTCTGGGGGCTGTATAAGGTTGGAGTTGAAATCGCCCGTCAGAATTATCTCCCATTCTGGATGTTCGAGGCAGAAACCTGATATTACTTTGTTAATGGCGTGAAATAATTCTTTTTTTACATTCTTTTTTGGATGGGCGTATATGTTGATTAATATAATGGTGCCAATACCAGCCGGGGACACCCTCTCAAATTTAATTATTTGCATATCTGCCTTGGAGGCTGCCAGTTGGGAGGCCTTGACGTTTAATGCCGTGCTTATATACACCGACAGGCCCCCCTTTGCTCGACCATGGCGCTGAGTGCGGATTGCACTGACGTGAAAACTGATTCTTCCCGGAACATCAATTGGCTCTATTAGCCATGTTTCCTGCAGGGCGATAATATCATAGCTATTCCATGTGTCCATTTTCCTATTGTTATTCAGGATTTCTTTGGCACTGGCGATGTTCCAGGAAAGGACTTTTACTGTGCGATATCGGGTGTTGCGGTCCCTGCTTTGGATTCAGTCTTCAGTTAGATGATCTTGCCTTGGTCTGCTCAGTTGGTTGAATTTGGAAATGTCTGCGCCCCTTGCCCCTTGCAGTACTGAGTATGTATCTCGGCTAGTGCGGAGTGGGCTGTAGCTCTTGCCCGGTAAAGAGCCAATTACCCCCCTCCGTATGCCAGGTGCAACTACCAGGCAGCCACCTGCTGTGTCGATCGGGTTGGTGCCTTTGTATATTAGAGATACAGTGGGCCCTAATCACTTACCCCAGGATGAGGGATCAGCATCAGGAACTTCGCACCACCTTATCCCTCCCCCCCGCCACTACCAGCACAAACCAAAGGCTTACCTTGCAAAGAAGAGTTGCAAGCAGCCTCCGGTTTCTGTGAGTGTCAGGAGCTCAGGGATCATGGAGTGCAGCTCGCCTGGGCCACATACAGTGAACTCACCAGAACCAGTCGCTGTCCCCCCGGTACCCTCGTAGGGGGTATGCCCAGGAGCTCTGATACTGCAGGTGGGGGTAAGACTCAATTGGGGCCATTTGGCCCCAGGGGAACTTGGGAGAGGGATCCAAAAAAGAAATAAAAACATACCAGAATCCTGACGTACCAGATTCCTGACGTCCGCCGCCTCGCCAACGTTTCAGCTCCAGCTGCTGATTTGACGGTTCTCACACAGGCTCCCAGAGTGCCCTACGCAAATCAAGACGCTACTCTCATTCTGGTATTATCCAGCATAAGAGAAGCGTAGGGATTGGGTGGAGCCGGCTGTTTTTTTGCTCCAGCAGGGACTGGGAGCCTGTGCTTCTGAGCCCTTCGGATATCCCCGAAGCAGAAGCTTGGAGATATCCAAGTGCGGATGTAGGTTTGCCCACCACTCCTCCTGCTGCTGGAAGCCCCGCCCTCAAGACTCGGCAGCAGCTCCAGAGTAAAATATAAAGCAGTTTAATTAGCGGTACAAAAAAAAAAGTTTTTATCCTGAAAGTGAGTATTTGACTGAACAAGTGTTCATTACAGCTACTGCATGTGTTACGAGTTGTGAGTCCATGCCTCTTATCCACCCTCCAACCCCCCCTCCCCGAGGGAGCCTTGGAATGTGCAGACCACTCTAATCCTGAGGTTCAGGTGCTAAAGGAGTACTTTGCCCAGTTGCTCGGAATCCATTGTAAGTCAGGCCCCGGGACATCAGGAGTAAAAGGCCTCCACCCCCCACATTTGGACCCAGGGGCACTCTGAACGGAGTTATGACAGACTATATTTGTGTAGACTAGACTCTGTCTTTTATTAATATTTTAAACTAGGCACTAGTTATGACATGTTGCAATTTGGTCTGATTAATGGAGTATTGGTATTCTTTGATTTGTTTTTTCGTTTTCTGGTCTTTAACAGATTTGATCTCTATAGATTGAACACATCATACTCGTACAAGTATGTGTTTAACTTTATTTCAAATGAGATTTCTGTTCTTGTTATTTCTAGTTCATTTAAGTGTCACATGAGCCATTTGATTTTGGAAACTACAAATGCCATTATGTTTCTCAAAACCTATGAATTGTATTAATTTCTGCCTTTTCGGGAGAACCATTGGCGTTGGAATAATATTCTAACAAGTACCTGATTAAAAGTGATAAGAGTTTCCGTTCCTGACTAGGCTTAATTTCAGAGGTAAATATTAAGACCTGATTACGAGTTTGGCAGTGTGGCGGCGGGACCGCCCCACCGCTGCACCGCCAAACCTTTGTGCGAGACTCCCTGCCGTCGGATTACAAGTTTTCTTGTGTCTGACAGGCAGTTCTTTGGCGTTCCCAGGGCAGTGCCTATGAAATAGGCACTGAAATGTGAGCATAAAAGTAAGTACCTGCAGGGCATGGACTGCTGAAGTCCATGCCGTGCAGGTACTGGGGTGCATAGACACATGGGGGCACACCATGTACTCCCCTGTATGCATTCCAAGTGCTTGAGGCAACAGGAGGCCCTGTTGGTCCCCCTCTGTTTCCTCTCTGCCACGGTTTTAATGGAGGAGGAACCGCCATGAAAACCGTGGCGGAGTGACTCGTAATATGCTTCGCGGGACTGCAGCGGTCCCGCCAAGCATAGTACGGCCTCAAGACAGCCGCGCCACCGCCAGGGATTTCTGAAGATATTGTACTTCATGATGAAAAGCTGCCTGCCATGAACTCACCCATTTGATTTTTCATTTGCAGGCATTCACTCCGCCGAGGCAGCTCCTTCACGTTTCTGACCCCAGGGCCTTATTGGGACTTCAGTCTGGTGAGTAAGAACTCCAAGCAACCTTGCGCATAGAGGGATGTTTAAATAAATAATGAGGTAATGGATAAATACATTTACAGAGTAATGTCCTGTTTAGCAGGATATGGTCATTCTTCTGTCATTATTCCACTAGGTGGTTATGATCGAGGTGGTAAAAGCACTTTTTTCACTGACATTCCAAAATGGATGTAGTGTGTACCACGCTAAGTGTATCAAAGCAATCCACGACCACTCACTCCTTTTCCCTTGTCAGGAGTCTGTCAATAGGTATATGTCATGTCTTAGTTCCAAATGGTGCCTCACTATGTATGACTCCCCGGAAGTTAAATAGAGCTTACATTCAAGTCCTACAAGGTGCCAATGATGACATTGTTGGGTCATTGGTGGTCCTTGATCGATTGTAAGGTACGATCAATCAACAGGGATGCCATAGTTTATGAAGGGGGTATTTCCTCTTTCATAAGATTAAGATGATTTGCGTTGTAATATTTACAGATTATTCTATATGGTGAAATGAAGTTATTAATATTTTTTAATACGGACTGTGACTGGTCAGGAGACCACAATCCCGAACCAGTTTTGTGTGAGCTTCAAATAGAAACCATTGTAGTGACCCAGTGAAGTTTAATGGTGATGCTCTGATCACGTTTAATAACTGGTGGTACATTATCTAGGATAATATTATCTGCAAAAACAACATTTAACAGGCATTGTTAAAGTCAGTGGTCTGTACTTCTTTCAATCAATCAACATATTTATAAAGCGCGCTACTCACCCGCAAGGGTCCCAAGGCGCTGGGGGTGGGGGGGTGTACTGCTACTGCTCGAAGAGCCAGATCTTGAGTTGCCTCCTGAAGGAGAGATGGTCCTGGGTCAGTCGAAGGTGGGTGGGGAAGGAGTTCCATGTCTTGGCCGCCAGGTAGGAGAAAGATCTTCCACCGGTGGTGGTTCTGTGAATCCATGGGACGGTAGCGAGCCTGGCGGATCGGAGCTGTCGGGTGGGTGTGTAGAACGTGAGGCAGTTGTTGAGGTATTTGGGGCCCATGTCGTGGAGGGCCTTGTGAGCGTGGGTGAGGAGCCTGAACGTGATCCTTTTGCTGACGGGAACCCAGTGCAGGTCTCACAGGTGGGCAGAGATGTGGCTGTGTCGGGGGATGTCCAGGATGAGTCGTGCAGAAGCGTTCTGTATGCGCTGGAGTCTTTTCTGTAGTTTGGCTGTGGTACCAGCGTAGAGGGCGTTCCGTAGTCCAGTCGGCTGGTGACGAGGGCCTGGGTGACCGTCTTTCTTGTTTCGGTGGGGATCCACCTGAAGATCTTTCGGAGCATGCGCAGGGTGTTGAAACACAACGACGAGACGGCGTTGACTTGCTTGGTCATCGTGAGGGAGGAGTCCAGGATGAAGCCCATGTTGCGTGCGTGGTCCGTGGGCTTGGGGGTGGTGCCCAGTGCGGGGGGCCACCAGGAGTCGTCCCAGGCTGAGGGGGATGGTTCGAGGATGAGGACTTCCGTCAGACAGCTAAGCTTCATCCATTCTGCTACGTCTTTCATTCCTTCCTGGAGGCTGGCTCTGGCGGTGGCGGGGTCGTTAGTGAGGGAGAGGATCAGCTGGGTGTCGTCAGCGTAGGAAATGATGTTTAGGTTGTGTTGGCGTGCGATGGCTGCGAGGGGGCTCATGTAGATGTTGAAGAGGGTGGGGCTGAGTGAGGAGCCTTGGGGTACGCCACAGATGATCTTGGTGGCCTCTGAGCGGAAGGGAGGGAGGCGGACTCTCTGAGTTCTGTCGGAGAGGAAGGAGGTGATCCATTCAAGGGCCTTTCCTTGGATCCCGGCGAGGTGGAGGCGGTTTGTTAGGGTGCGGTGGCAGACTGTGTCGAATGCGGCTGATTTGTTGAGCAGGGACCTGATGTCGTCGGTGGCTGCGATGAGGGCGGTCTCGGTGCTGTGGTTTGCTCGGAATCCGGACTCCGACGGGTCGAGGGAGCCGTTTGTCTCGAGGAAGGTGGTTAGCTGTTTGTTGACGGTCTTCTCGATGACTTTAGCAGGGAAAGGGAGGAGCGAGATGGGGCGGAAGTTCTTGAGGTCCGTGGGGTCCACGGTGGGTTTCTATAGGAGGGCACTGATCTCCGCATGCTTCCAGCTCTCCGGGAAGGTGGCGCATGCAAAGGAGTTGTTAATGATATTCCGGAGTTGGGGTGCGATGATGGAGGCGGCTTTGTTAAAAATGTGGTGTGGACAGGGGTCGGATGGGGAGCCGGAGTGGATGATGTTCATCACGTGGGTGATGTCTTCAGTGCTGACGGGGGTCCAGGCGCAGAGGGTGGTGGTGGGGGGTGCTGGTTCGGTGGGTGGGTGCGTGGTCTGGGCGCCGAAGCTGTTGTGTATGTTGGCGATCTTGTGGTGGAAGAACGAGGCGAGTGCGTCGCAGAGGTCTTGCGAGGGCGTGATGTCGTTGTTGCTGGCGCTGGGGTTGGAGAGCTCTTGAACGATGCTGAAGAGTTCCTTGCTTTTGTGGGTGTTGTTGTCTAGTCGTGTTTTGAGTGCTGTCCTTTTGGTGGTGCGGATCAGCTGGTGGTGTTTGCGGATGGCGTTCTTGAGGGCTGTCATGGTCTTTGATAGATGTTACCTGACCTTTAGGCTATGCAAGTGTTTATTGCCAATGCTGAACAACATTTGCAAAAATAATAAAGAGCAATATGAGCCGTCCCCAGCTTGATGACGGATTCAGGCGCATGATTCACTATTCGGGCATAGTGCGTGAAACACAATTGCACGACTAAAAACACGAAAAACAGACAATCACCCTTTCTTAGATTACTTCCTTTCTTGTAATTATTTTTGTACCGGTACTAACCTAAAAATAGGTGTAATCTCCGAATTCATTCTAAAATAGATCATTTTATGCTGATCCTTTCTGATGGATACTTCTAAACTTAGATTCCTCATCTTATATTACTCCTCAGGAGCTACACTGGATCCAGAAACTATTCTTCAGCGGTGGTCCTGCACGCCTCTAGGTGGTGCTGTGCGGCTCCGCGTTGGCACTGTACTGCCTCAGGAGTGACAAAGTGGAGCTGCATGCAAGTGCCACTTCTGTGTGTTGATGTCAGTACCTTTCAATCTGTGCTTTCTGACGTGGATCCATGCACTATGTGGTGCCGTACGGCTCCTCATTGGCCCTCTACCTCCTAAATCATTGACAGAGTGGAGCTTCTTGTAAGCACCACCTCTGTGTTCTGACGTCAGTTCCTTTCAATCTGTGCCTTCTGACGAGGATCCGGAGCCCTGCTCCCAATTTTGTTGGACTAACGACGATTTCTAATCGATTTCCTGTGTGCTAGTGATCGATGTCCCCACCTTAAACAACCAGCTTCAAATGATGCCACGACTGCAGAAAACAAATGTCGATAAGGGACATGCATAAGGTGTGTCTCTGGTGTTTGGACTCTGGCCATGACTCAATCATGTTATAAAAGTGCTAACATGCATCCGAAGGTGTGATCGGGTGGCACAGCTGTATTTCACCGCACACAAGATTGAGTCATGGCCTTTGCGCAATCCCGCTCCAAGTTGTGGCCACTTCCAAGGCTGTTCTCACAAGCCTTCAAATTTGAGCTCAAAGTCCTCTTGTAAGTCATTGTCCAAGGTCAGGAAAGAGAACCAAGGCTCCTCCCCATCCCGCCACTCCAAACCAAGAGAGAAGGCACGAGGACGTCATGATGCGAGTCATTCACCCTCAAGGTCTCATTGCAGAACATGTTCTCCAGCTGATCCCATTGTGCCAGAGTTCCCTGGGCAATTGACAATGCCACAGGAGACTGAAACCTTTAAGTAGGCTATGCTGCTGATTTTCGGTGTGCTTCACGCTTCCTCTGGTGCCCCTTCAGGCCCCAAGGAACTGCATGGCCCCCCTATCTGGTTACCGCTGGCAGATCCTTCCTCTGCGGTGCCTGACTTTTTCCCATACTGCTCCGCTTCATGCTGCCACTCTGGCTCCTAGACCTGCACCAGACTCTTAGTAGCAGATAGCCACACCAGGAGTAGCATCCTTGCTGCTCAGCCCACACACTCCAACTGACACTCTCTCAACCACACCAGGCACTCCAGCATTCCACTACATCACATCCATACTGTCTGTGCACCAGGGAACAGGTAACTAACGGAAAGGATGCATAGTAATAATTCAAGACACAACACAGTGACGTAGTCCCACAGTCATCACCTGTGGTTCAGGGTAGGCCAAGAACCACTTAACATGTGGTGTGTTCCCTTTCACCCCCACATTAGCACCTCAGGTGTTCATGAAAATGATTGTGCAGGTCACTTACCATCTTTGGAGGTTGAGAGCTCCTATTTTTATATAAGTCAACGACTGGCTGCTGAAGGTAGACTCACTGCCGGCCAGCCCTGTCGTAGACCACCTCCGGATGATGGCAGAACTCTTAACATTGTTGGGTTACACCAAAACATGCCAAAATCCCACCTGCTTTGCACACAGAGGAATCCACTCATTAGAGTGATCCTGGACATGGTGAGGTCAAAGGCCTTTCCTCCACCACAGATGGGCGTGGACCCTGATGTTTCCATGTTAGCCCTGGATCTTGGTGAGAGTATGTTGGAGCCTTCTTTGTCTCTGTGCCTCATGCATCCTCCTTGTCTGCAATGGCATGTGACTCATGTGGCCCTTGCCATAGTTCAAGTACCAAGGCTACCTATCCCTCTCCATCAAGGTCTTAAAGGTGACTGCCCAACATTTACAGTGGTTGCTGATGAGTCTAACTTGTCCTTTTGCAGATCCCTTTCCCTTCCTCACCCAATGCTCACATTGGTGGTGGATGCATTGCTACTGGGTTGGGAAGGTCATCTGGTGAGGAATATAGGTGGCCTCAGGGCCTCAGCAGAGAGCCAGCTCCTACTGTAGCGTTGGGTCATTCCTTTGACCTCCAGTCTTTATGGCTATCTTTTGGGGGACTAAGAGCAGCAGTACCACTACCATACACGCAAGTTTGAATGGGGCCATGGGCCCTGTGCCAAGAGGGGTTATGTTTCTGGGGGTGTTGCAGCAACAGAACATCTTTCAAATAGCCAGCCACCTGGTGCGAGAGGATGGATGAAATAAGCAGAGGTTTTCTGGCAGATCAGTGGCGTCTGGGTCCCAAGGGGGCACTGGGCGTATTTGATCAGTGGAAAGTGCCCTGGATAGACCTATTCGCCACCATCGAAGACGTGAAGTTTCAACCATTATGTGTGTGGGAATTTCTATAATGGATTTGAATGAGGGGCTCCAGTACACATTCCTGCCATTACCACTCCTGCCTCAAGTTCTGAAGAAGATCAAGAACATCTGGGTCCAAGACATCCTAACTTCCCAGACTTAGGTCAGCAGAGTGTTGTACCTGGAACTTCTGAGCATCTTGCTTCCAATCAGGCTACCAATTTGGGAGGGTATCCTAGCTCGGAAAGAACACCGTGTCCTTCATCTGAACCTCTGCAATTTACAGATTAAGCGGCAGTAATTGACTGTGTATGAGTTGTAATCTTATGTGGTAGATGTCATCCTTGCTGGCAGACACACTTCCACGAAATCAGTCTATGTTGTGCACTGTGACAAATGTATTGCTTGGTGTAGGGCCCAAATCACTGACCCCTACAGGCTACCTTTTCAGACATTCGCTGTTATTTCTTAAGCAGAGCAATGCCTTGCAGTGGGCAGTGTAGACAATTATTTGTCAGCCCTGTCAGCCTTCCCGTGTTTGCCTGACCAGTTGTCATTGTTTAACTTCTCAGTGGGGATGTTGTTTATTAAAGTTTTGACAGATGTTCACTCACAAACAGTTTGTGATGTCCAAGTGGGGCCTTGACATTTCTTATGAGTACACCCTTCAAGTCTATGCATAGTTGTTTGCTTTGTCTCTTGTTCTCAAACACGTCTTCCTCGTTTTGATTACAATAGCTTGTCACATGATTGAACTGCAGGCGCTTTCAGTGCAACCTCCTTACACCACCATATTTCCTGAGAAATTGGTGATGAGAACTCAAGCAGCTTTTTTTGCTGAAGGTTGTGACCTCTTCCACATTGAATGATTGATCCCTCTACCACCATTCTTCGCTACTGCTTAGGAGATGCTCCTTCTGTTAGATCTGAAAAGGGCTCAACACCCATCAAGTGGACGATCAACTAAGTGAGATCTGCCAGGCTGCGATGTGAACCCAGTACACATGTTCACATAGCACTACTGCCTAGACAGCCGGGTCTGGTAGGAGAGCCACTTTGACCGCTTAGTTCTATATTACTT
Source organism: Lissotriton helveticus (assembly GCF_964261635.1). Classification (NCBI taxonomy): domain Eukaryota; kingdom Metazoa; phylum Chordata; class Amphibia; order Caudata; family Salamandridae; genus Lissotriton; species Lissotriton helveticus. Next base: position 974,546,650 of record NC_136057.1, on the reverse strand, counting down.
TTTGATTTGAGTCCACTACACAGACCCTCAATGTTTGGACGGTACTGCTTTGGTATATATTCTAAAAGTGAGGGTCTGCTGTTAGAAGTCTCCATCAGAAAAACAAGTCACTTACCGTCAGTAATGGTGTTTATGATGGATACTCTAACCACAGATTCTTCGCTGCCCTCCTACCGCCACATCTTGTAGAGCGCTCTCTAACATCTAAGAAGGCCACAAGTTCGCAATCAGCGTAGTGTCACCAATAATTGTTTTATGCTCAAAGTCTGAGGGAACCGAAAGGGAAAGACAAGAAACTGACTTCAGCGGCACGGGTGCGCTTATATGCGGCTCTGCTTCATCCGTTCTGGGTTGATGTGGAAATGCATGACTCCACCTACCGGCAGGGGAGCACTGAGCAGTGACAATTTCTCACAGCCCAGGTTGAGGGATATTCTAATGGTCCGAAATCTGTGGACGAACAAGGGCCCCTGATTCTAAATATTGGGATGGACAGGGGAACAAGAATTACAACCAAGAAAACCTCCCACACCTACAAACATTTAAGTGCTAATCAGTCACAAAATCTTTATATTAGAATAATCACAGTAGTAATTAATACAGAGTCCACTAAATGTGTATGACATTCCACAAAGTTTAATGTATCAAATTTGTTTCATGTTTTTTATCCAACTCCTAATAAATCTATACATAAATACAATGTGTCAAATTGCATGCTCTCCCTTACCACCCCGGCCAATTAACAACAAAACAATCAAACACTCCATTACAAACAAGTAAAATGTAAACTCTACACATCAGGGTCTAGCAGTATCAAGGAGTTCATTTGCATTCTTACTACGCCACTTCACTCTGACACTATACTCTATGCCACTCCACTCTACGCCTCTCCACTCAACGCCACTCTGCCACTCCACTCCACTCTGTGCCACTGGATTCTAAGCTACTCTGTTCTGTGCCGCTCCACCCCAGTATATGCTTTCCTCTATGCCTCTCTACTCTACTCCATACCAGTCTAATCTGTGCCAGCTACGCCAGGATGTGCCACTCCACTCTGGGCCATCCACTGCACCCTATTCTCTACTCTATGCCACTCCACCCATCGCGGAATGTGCCTATTCAGTAATTTGCCGAAAGTAGCACAGTTGGTTGGTTGCGTATTTGGATAGATCATAAAATATGGCCATGCCTTAACCTCCAGTCTCACGCTCTCGTTTAAGTAGGTGGGATTTGCAGGTTTGAGGCACAATTGGGTACTGGTTTCGTCAAATAAAAATCCTGCAAGATGTATAGCACTGCCCTGCGGTGCGAATGACCTTTCTGATGGTTCACCATAACCATGCCACACATACACCCTGGTGTTGTCTTTCTGATGCTTGCACATAGAATAGATTTGTCATAGAATATTATTATGGAGCGCTGCCACCCACCAAATTCCAAGACTCCACAGAGCCGCTAAGAAGAGTCCGGCGCAAGTAGTGTAAAGGGCAGTGTTAGAATACGAGTTCAACAGCAGGAACGTTAATGGTGAACTATCCCCATAGCCATGCTGAGCGGCCTCTGACCTCCGCACCCTGCGGCCACGGTGCCAGGCGTGCATTACACTCCATTTCATGGGGCCTTCCTGCTGTTTCCAGTAAATGCTGCAGGAAGAGAAGTGAAACCATATGTAGCCCCGGTCCAGTGGGTGTCCCGGCTATGTGCGTGGGGCCTCAGAGAGGGAAAGAGCTCGCAGCCGCAGGGGCACCAAGACCCATCTTTTATGCCGTGTGCACCTGTCTTGGCCCTCACTTTTTGAATCGAGAGGACAGATACTGGACTTTAAAGCCTAACGTTCCCTTATTTTCTTCACATTCTCAGTTCATTGAACTGATTGTTGTGACGCAGCAGTTTCCAAGTTGCTACAGTTTGCTTTTGAGAATAACCATATTTTCAACAGAGCCGAAGTTTACTCCATTTAGTCGTTTTCTAAATTGGAGTCCACGTTGGTGTTATTACCTGTGCACTGTGTCCAAAGGCGATTGTAAAACTCACTCAAAGCAGGAGTGATTTATAAAAACGTTAAGTTAATGAAATGAACGAGCAATTGCTCAAAAATGAACTGGACTGTGCACAGTGGGCACGCAGGGAACCTTGCACCAGACTCCTACGGGTGACCAGCAGAAAATAGGGCAATACCTCCCGAAGGCCCACTTCACTCCGTTAACGGGGCTGTAACGCGTTTGTTCCTCAAATTTCGATGGGTCTGTTATATTTGTACATTTATATAGCGAGAACCGAGCAGGAACCAACCTCACATTATATGTCACATGGGGTGTTGGGAGACAAGCTACAAAAACGTGGACGTCAAGTGGGGACTACACAATATATATCACACATTATATTTCACATTTTAATCAATTAGTTGCAACATTATTCAAGAACTGCCCTTTCAATAGTAATATTCAGTATAGCACTAAGTCACATCACTAGGGGCCATAAAATCCAGTCTTCTTCATTTGTACCTTTTGTGAGATAATGTTAACATAATGTGGCCATTTTTGAGGCACCTCGAAAGCAGATATCGTGTGGCCTTCTCCCAGGTATGACTGGCCGTTTATCAGTGACGTCTGTCCTCAGTCTATTCAAGTTAGATATTTCATTCCATGTAAGATGAACTGCAATACTGGGCCTAATGAGACTCTACCTAAGTCTTTTTCTGTAGGATTTTGTGACTACCATCCGCCACTTACACATCACTGGGACTTAACCCGGACCCCTAGACTGATAAGCCTTGTTGACGTATTTTGTGGAACATTCTTTCCAACATGGTTTCTCGCCCATACCTCGACTACGTTCTGAGGCAACTTAAAGGGTCTTAATCATCGCATGGTCTCAACTGGGAACAGCATTTAGCCTTGAAGTCCTGTTAGACGAAACACGTGTCAGCTGTTTATAACATCCAACGGTCTAAATCACGGTGTGTATGGAACAATAAATGGAAAATCTACATTGAATCAACAAATTACTACTCATACTTTATTCTTATCAAGAAATCTATTTGAACTGCAAGTGTGTGCTTCAGTGCTAATTCTGCTGTTTACCCAATGTATTCAATACATAAACAACAGTACTACGGGCTGTGGGGGCGGGAGCAGTCTTGCCGCTAGCCTCTTCAGCCAGTCTTTTCATATGCTTTTCATGGTTTGCCATTGATTGAATGGACTATTCATCAAGGCCATAGTATTTCGTGAATGGTTATATTGTCCCATGGGTTTCCCATAAGTGTTTGATGACAGGACATCAAGTGGTCCTTAATTAGTCTGCAACATAATGTGTAGTTTGTAATTGAGGACCAGTGTTCGTTACTTAACGTATTTGCTTTGCTGACAAATCATTTTATGTTTAAAATAATTTGTATTCATTTTGTTTGCACAACATACACACCAAATGCCCCCTCACGCCGGGCCAGTATCCAAACTGCATCACTCTTCCAGCTGTTAGAGCCCCCGTGGTTACTGCCTCCTCTTCTGCTTCGATGCCTATAATACAGTGTTATATGCAGAGCCCTTAAGGTTCTTGGACACTCCAGTAATCTATAGTCCTTTGTGAAATAGTCCAGTAATAGAGCCCATTCCTCACAAAATCTCAGCTTCTTCCATTTATACTGTAAGGGAATTCTCCATCCCCAATATCTGCCACAGTTGGGGTACCAGTCCTGTGTGGTGGGAAGCATTGTATTCTGCACTTGGCGAAGATAGTCTATTTGGCCGTGAGCAGCATTGTGCTTACTAAGAAGACTCGTCCCTTATGTGCTCCCCATCGGTCTTCAGGCATCCTTTTTAATACCACACTGGTTGGGCTTTTGAGGAGCCGTATGTCTGGGACCATTTCTATTGACCTCAATATTTCCCTCCAGGAACCACCCACCTTGGGGCAGTCCCACAGGGTGTACGCTGGGATGCTACCTGTCCACACTACCTCCAGCCGGGATGTGATCTCTCGCCCCCTACAGCATGCTAGTGTTGTGGGATCCAGTGCCATTGGTTTAGGATTTTACTCACTGTATCCCTCCCCTGTACGTTAGGGATGCCTTTGTACGTGTTGCATTGTATAACTGCCCATTGTTCCTGTGTGAATTCTATCTTTCTCCCAACTGATCAGTGATGGCCCCTTGGGGTCCCTCTATTCTCTATTACCATGTTATATATTCTAGAATGGGGAGTGTCCTCAGTCACGTTTTTCAGCTGTTTATCAGTCACAACCAGAGTGTGTGTTGCAGCTTCCCATATGCACCGCTGCATCACCCATTGTCTGGCCTGCGTCTGTCTGTATTTTTCTGAATCCTCTAGTCCATAATCTGCCTGGAACTGTTAGTCGCTCAATGGTCCCCTTCTCGAAGAAGTCACTTGCTATGACGCAGCCAGCCTGCTACCATTAGTTGAATGTGTCTCTATCGCTTCCTGCTTCTAAGTCCGGATTCCCTAATAAAGCATCAGTGGCATTCTGCTTCAGCTTTGGACCACTCCAGCAGGTATCCAAGATGGGAGACCTTATAGCACAATGTCAGATTAGGAATAAACACCTCCCCATTTGTGGCGGTTTAAAAACTATTCTGGGTGCTGCTTTCGCCGCCTTCCCCCTCTCTGTTAATATTACACATGTCTGTTGCCTCTGCTTTAGTAACCCCGTCTTAATCTGGGTTGTATCTGCTCAGACAAAAGTAGGACCCACACAAGAATCGTCTTTATCAAGGTGATGCAGCCTTTCTTTGACAAAGGGTGATTATGCCACCTTTGTTGGCCATTCTGTATCTCTCTTAACAACGGGGGATGACAGCAGTGTTTTCCCTCAGAACAACTGCTGTGAGGTGGATACCCAGAAATGTAATAATGGAAGGGATCCAGGCAAAGGGTGAATAGCCTGCCAGCCGAGCTTCATCCTTTGAAATGTCGAGACCAAGAATTTTAGATTTTGCCGTATTGAGCTTAGATCTAGAGACTGTGCAAACGTTTTGTCGATTCTCGTAAAGTGAATGCAGCAATCTCAAGGACTTAGCCAGTGCCACTAAAATGTAGTCCACAAATAGGGGCAGCTCATAATCTTCTATTACTAGTTTCAGTCCACTGCAGCGACTCTAACGTCAATGCAAAAAGCAGGATGGGACCCCTGTCTCATCCCTCATATGGTAGTTATTGTTGAGTAATTAATGCCATTGATTCCAATGTTAGCGGAAGGGGATGATTAGTCCACAAACAGCATGGAGAAAAACCGGTTTCAAAGTGCTTAAGGAAAGAGAGCTGCTTACCAAACATGACAACACATGGCCCCCCCCTGCAGAACTCTGGTGGCCGGTGGAATTGGGTACGCCTCCGTCGCCGAGCCAGAGCGCAAAAAAATTGGGAGTCCGCTGGGATATCAGTCTCTCTTTTGCCTCCCATATTCGGCAGGTTGCCGGATGCTGCTTAACCAAGCTGAGGAACCTGCGCAAGATCCTGAGACTTCTGCCAGAAGAGTGTCGTAAAACTGTAGTCCACGCCACGGTAACATCGAGGCTGGACTACGCAAACGTACTCTATCTGGGCCTTCCCCGTTATTTAATCCAGCGCCTTCAGACGGTGCAGAATGCGGCTGCGAGACTGCTGAGGTGCATTCCTTTCAAACACCCAGTCTCTCCGCATCTTCGGGCACTGCACTGGCTCCCGGTGGCCAGTCGGATTAAGTTTAAAACCCTGACGCTGGCCTTCAGGTCCCTGTTTGGCATCTGCCCTAACTATCTGAGAGCGAGACTCCCCAGGTATTATCAGTCAAGGACCCTCCGCTCCAAAGGCCGGGTGAAGATCGTGGTCCCTCGAGTGCGAACGGTACGGATGGGTGGAAGAACCTTCTCGGCCAATGTGGCGGGGTTATGGAACTCTCTCCCTCCGGCTCTACAACAGGCCCCTTCTGAAACCTGCTTTAAACGATTGCTAAAAACCTGGCTATTCACTTCACAACGCTAAGTACTGCCACACAACGTCTGGCCACTCTGTTCTCACAGCGCCGGGACACCTCCTTGTGAGGCAGCTGTTCGCGCTCTATAAAACTCATTATTATTATTATTAACATCAAAGTAAGTTGTCTTCTGCGATGGTCAAAGTGAATTTAATGGAAGCACAAAACCTGTACGAAGAGTATTATGGCAAAATGCATGGTGTGAAAGAAGTGTCCTTACAACCAGGAGATGGAGTGCGTGTGAAAGTTGTTAAATTTTTTTTAGAAAAGGTTGTAGTAAATTCTTGGAACCATTGCAAGTGAAGAATGTCTATGCCTTTTCAGCGAAACTGAGTGATGGCAAAGTGTGGCATTTTTGTAAGATGTCCAGATGAAATATAATAATAATTTAGGAACAACATCAGAGAAATGTTCCCAACACTGTTAATCCTAGAATGTGGTTGTGAGGTGAGGATGACGTGCCCAATGAGGATAACGCGGTTGTACCACGTGACAGTAGGGAAAATGTTCCATTTGCAAATGCAAGGGAGAGTGTACCTGAGATGAGCACGGATAATAGTTCTCTGGGGAGTTCTCGAGTTTGCTATCGTTGTCAACCACCACCTTATCTGGTAGAGTTTCCTTTCCCCCTCAGAAGTTGAAGGATTTCATTGTAGGTGGAGCTAAGTGTATGATGTGACCTCTTGCTTGTTGTCCTAATTGTATGATGTAACCTAGTTCACTATGGTCATGATGAAGTTGTGTAATATTGCGATTGCTATTGTATAATGTTGTGTTAGTTAAGGAGGAATAAGAGTGGTGTCTGGGCTAGCCAGTTGCAGTGAGCATTCTAGTGTGAGGGGGGGGGGCATTGGCAGTTAGAGAGAAAATTGAAGAAAGACAGAGCTTGAAGGAGATGTTGCTGCCTGCTCTCAAAGATGACGTTATCTTCGTCCTGATGTGTGTGTATATATATATATATATATATATATATATATATATATATACACGCAACCCCCACAGTCACCACCACCCCGCCGCACACCACCCCACACACACACGCACCCCTAAACTTTCCATGTCTGTTCCATTGTACTGGAGACAAAACTAACGTTTCAAACCATTTTTCTATCCCTGAACCTCGACGTGTCATCAGTGAGGAAATGCTGTTTCTCCTCTCTCAGGAGCTACATTTTCTACAACTACTTTTCTCTTTGTGAAAAGTTTTTCCACGCTAATCTCCTTCCTTGAAAGGCTCCAGTTTCCTCTGAAGAACTCAGCCATAATTTCCAGACAGTCAGACACAGTATAGTAACAACGCAGTGAGCGGCATAATTGAGAGGCCAGCCCTCTGGAACAATTTGGAATGGATCCCTGCCTTTGAACCTTCGTTTTTGCAGCCTTTTGATGAGCGGCAGCGTCGATGTACTTTAATGCAGACTATATTAGTCGGGAGTCAGGGGGCGGTGTAGGTTGTGTAGCCGAGTTCCGTATGAATTGAAATGTTTGTGTAAAATAGCTATATTGGCCGGAAAGAAGGAAAGGCCTGGCTTGCCAGTGCTCCCACTTAGTCCGCCGAGGATCTCGTTACAGTAAGTCTGGCCTCTTTTGAAAAGTAACTCGCCAAGGCCTCAGGAGACTCTGTCTTAGAATCCGTACTGCGCGGCCAGATGTTGGCTTTGCAGGAGTAGCACCGTGTTTGCCTTGCAGTTAAACATTCCTTTATTTGGGAGATTTCTGACAGGGCTTTAAATGCGTTTTCATTAGACATACTAGGAAAATGGTTATTAACGTGTTTCAACTATGTGTTTGTTTTAAAGAGCCTTAGCATTCAGAGAACAGTCAGCACCAGTGGTTTATAACGTTGAGGCACGTCTGTGCTTAGCATCGCTCTGGCATTGATGACAGCTGTGTGCACCCTGAAATTCACATGTCGAAGCCCGGCCGACTCAGCCTTTCATTCTTCCAAAACCAATAAAATGAGCCCAGTTTACAAAACTAAGGTAAAACGCTCTGTAGCAAAACGTATTATTCTAGCTTTCATCGAGCCAACATGTTTTGTCCCTTCAGGGAAGTGGTTGTGCATTTTTCAGTGTTGATGATTTCCATTTGTGTGGTTTCCTTGTTTGGCTCTACATTTCAAGATAACCTCCTGAAAGATGCCTATGCTAATAATGTTTACTGAAATATGCATCCATGTGGAGAGAGATATTTACAGGGTCATGTACCGACCAGCACTAGTTTCATGGATACACAGATAAATGCCTTAGAAAACTAATATTTGAAGCCGTGTACGTCGATAGTGATCATGAGGCGAAGGGCAGCAGGGTGGCACTGGTTCGCATAAAAATGCCACTTGTTTTAAAAGTGTGTTTTTATAGCCTTAAAGCCCACTGCCGAGAGCTTTACCGGTTGTTAAAGGCCCTGAACCCGAGTTACAGGCCCGAGCAGTCTGGCATTGTGCGAGTTCAGCCTGATGCACAGCATTAACCTCGTTTTTACGTTCTTTTTCGCCCTTCTTGTGATGTTGCCCATCTGCTGATGGTCAAATGTAATTGAAATCCTGCTTATAATTTTTCGGAGGCTCCTGAACTGAATGTTACAGGGTTCCTTCCGAATGATGTCGAGGTCGTATACGGATTCATTGTTTCAACCCCTGTATTCCCCTCGCCCCTGCAAACCAGAAATAATCTGTCGTACTTGTCTTTTCTATAAAGCTTGTAAGAATAATTGAATTGAAGATAATCGGAGTAGTGAGTGGTGTACCAGTTTCTGAAGGTTGTGAGGACCATTACACCAATCTGCTTTGTGTTTAAGGCATAGTGTTCAGAATTAGATCCTTGATTTTATGCACATCCTGGCTTTTTCATCCTTAGCAGGCTGAAAATGAATGTTTTTTGTGGAAGAAAGCGTATATTGTGTTCAAGTTGGGTAGTTACCAGCACTTGTCTGTTTATTTCCATTGTCAGTTTTAAAGGGTGGGAGTATTTTCCAAAGAGCAATGCAGACAATCTTGAATTGAGTGCACCATGTTGCCTGCATTGTAACTGTATAGAAAACAAGCTTTGAAAATTCAACTTAAGTTTAAGCCATTTGCTTTGCTAATGGTATTGTGTGGACACGATGAGCAACACCACGCCGGTGGCGGGAGCTGCCGCCCAGCAAGATGGAGGGCGCAATCCAGCGGTCACCGCCAATCCTCCGCCACTAGTGCACACCCACACGGTAGTCGCACCACTACCCTCCTTCAGTGAGGCCGCGGACCCTGCAACGGCTGCGCCAAGATGGAAGGCCTGGGTCAGACGGCTCAACCACTACGTCAGGGGACCCGCGAAACCGATGGGACTGTCAAGCGGTCACTCCTCATCTACTATGGCGGTGCGGAGATCTATGATCTATTCGAGACTCTCCCCAATACCGAAACCGATGATGACTACAGGTGGCGATCACCGCGCTCAACAGACACTTCAACCCACAGCTCAATCACGACTTTGAGAAGTTCAAGTTCAAGAGTGCGTTGCAGACCAAGACCGAATCCGTCGATATGTTCTATGCACGACTACGCCGGCTGGCCAGCACGTGCCCCTTCACAGACCAGAGGGACGAAATCCGGGACCAGATCATCCTAGGATGCTGCTCAAAACACCTGCGGAAGCTAATCCTCCGGCAACCTGGAATCTCGCTGGATGAGATCCTGATCCTAGCCTGCTCCCATGAACTGTCGGACGCCAGGGCAGAGGAGATGGAAGCCGCCCTGCACACACTTGTTGTTTTTGCATTTGCAGCCGCCCCGCACACACCAGTTACCGCATCACCGACGCCCAGGAACCCACCAATCAAAGAGGAAAAGGTGGATGCCATCCAGAGACACCCCCCCCCGACGCCTCGCCAGGTGCGTGGACCACCACCAGGTGGACCATGTGGATACTGCGGCGAGGATCACCCGCGATAGCCGTCTGCGGGGCGAAAGGAATAACATGCTCTCGCTGCGGAAGGCTAAACCATTTCGCCAGAGTGTGCCGTGGTGGGAGGGTACGATCGACAGTGTCAAGGCCCAGAAGTGTGTCCCAGCACGTTTGCCAAATCTCCCTTGATGACCCACCGCCGGTGCCAGATGACCAGCCACAGGAGCGACGTCCCATGTATGAGGATGAGGACGACGACAAAGTGTTTGTGGTGTCATACGTCAGCCGGACGGGGACTTGTCGAAGGCCACCTCCCATGTGCTCCATCTCCATCGAAGGCACTCACGTACGAGCCCTCATCGACACTGGGGCCTCGGTCAATGTGATGGACTCCGACCAATATGATCGCCTATCACCGCAAACTCCTCTCGCACCATCCACTGCAAGGATCTACACTTATGGAGGGACGGACCCGCTCCCTCTTCGGGGCTTCATTCAGACCAAGATCGCAAGTGGGCGCTACTCCACCAAAGCAAAGTTCCACATCACAGAGGGTAAGAAGGGGACTTTGCTCAGCTGCCACACGGCCGAAGACCTCGGGCTTGTCTTCTTCGCGAATCAAGTTCATGAGTCCCATGCGGAAGCAATGTTAAAGGAGTTTCCGGCGCTCTTCGAAGGACTGGGGAAACTCAAAGGCAAGAGGTTCATGCTCCACATTGACCCTTCCGTGCGACCAGTGGCCCTCGGGCACCGTTGGGTGCCCTTCAACTTACGCCCACAAGTGGAGGAGGATCTAAGGAAGCTCGAAGAGTTAGGGGTCATCGAGAAGGTGTCTGGGCCTACCCCATGGGTGTCCCTGCTGGTCAGGGCACCCAAGCAACCAGGAGCCATTCGACTCTGTGTCGATATGAGACTACCGTATACAGCTGTGAAGAGGGAACGCCACATCACACCCACAACGGACGATATTGTGGCCGACTTAAATGGAGCAAAGTGGTTCTCCAAATTAGACCTGAGCACCAGCCACCATCAACTGGAGCCGGAAAACCGGTACATTACCACTTTTTTGACGCATTTGGGCCTGCGCAGGTACAAGAGGCTCGGCTTCGGAGTGTCCTCAGCCGCCAAAGTCTTCCAAAATGCCATCCGGGAAGCACTGTCGGGGCTGCAGGGAGTGATCAACCTCAGCTATGATATCCTCGTGTACTCCACCACGCTCGAGGAACATTACTCGCTCCTCAGGGCCGCGCTGAAAAGGTTAGTGGACTGCGGGTTAACTGCACAAATCTAAGTGCTCCTTCTATCAGGAGAGCATTGGCTTCTTCGGCTATAAGTTCACCCGTGAGGGACTCCTGGTGGATCCGAAGAAAGCAGAAGCCATCCAAGCATCCAGCACCCCTTGCAACCCCGCCGAGGTGAGGAGCTTCCTCGGCATAGCCATGTACTGTGGATGGTTTATTCCCAATCTGGCAGCCATATCCGAGCCACTGCGTGCACTCGCGCGTAAAGACCCCAAGTGGGAATGGACGCTGGCGGCCAACAAGGCTTTCCAAGACATCAAGGCGGGACTGCTGGACAAGACCGTGATGGCCTACTTCCATCCACAACGCAGAACAGAACTGGTCGTCGACGCCAGCCCTGTGGGCCTTGGAGCGGTCCTTCTTCAAGAACATGGCCTGGAAGCGTGGAAGCCAGTTGCCTGCGCCAGGAGAGAGAGAGAGAGAGAGTGTTTGTTTGTTTGTTTGTTTGTTTTGAGGCATAGGGGCAGATAGGTTTGAGGCATAGGGGCAGATAGGTTTGAGGCATAGGGGCAGATAGGTATGAGGCATAGGGGCTGACGGCCCGAGGGACACAGGGGGTCTGAAGGGCTGGGGTGGGCGGTTGCGGGAAATGAAGTACTAAGGGGCAGAGGACTCCGGTTTTACATCAGGATATTTAATATCTTTTGTCCAGTTCACCAAAGTCTTAAACCAACTCGATAAATGTGAAAGTGTGTCTTGAACCCTAAAAGGGTCGTGCACGTGACCCCCTCTTTGGGACCAAAAATACTCTCACATTTTTAACACTCATAAGCGCATCGGAATATAGTTCTCCTAACCTGGTGTTGATGGAGGCGTGGGAGGAGTGGCGAGAACAGACGCCCAGATCATCTCTCCCAGAACATTGTTCTAAATACCTTTGCTGTCAACTGTTTTCGATACACACGGAAACAATTTTTTTGTGACCCAGATCACGTTTTTGTATGTTGGTGATAGAGCGACCATGCCAGGACACTGATGCAATCTTTTATAAGCATTATTAAAACTGCACCTGGTTAAAGAAATACCAACTGCCAATGCCCATCCAGCCACCCTTCATTACGTGAAAGCAAAAAACACCTTCGAAAACCCACCGAAAGAAAAGCCAGAATCAACGCGGCACACACTGCAGCCAAGCGAACACTTTGCAGAACTTGCTCTCAGCATTTCTGTTTTCAGACAGAGAGTAAAAAAAAGAGCCACCTCCGATCAGGAACACCACCTTCTAGAAACCGAGTTGGGGCCTGGGCAATAGGGGAACCCGGGGCCTTGGAGGAGGGTCCTTTTATTGAACCTTACCTGCTGAAGTTCTGCCCTCGTGTGTCTGTTTCAGGCAGCCCTGGACAGGAGGGTACGAAGGCGAGCTCTGCTTCTCTCTCTCTCTTTGCACAAGCCTTATTCCAACATGCCATTCGCTCAGTGCGCATGCACGCTGCCTCCATTTATTTCCCACACAAGTCTCTCGGGCGGCTCCTTCAACGACCCTCTTCCAGTGCTTGGAAAGTGGCCCTGTTCGAAGTGAACTGCAAGGAGCACTCGCCCCACTGCCAATTCGATGTTTGTGGCTGGATCCTTTCCAGGCCCTGCCAGAACGGTGCCAGGCAGGCGGAACAGTGCTTTGAAGTCCCGCACATGGTTGAAGTCCCTGGAGGTGGATGTAGGCGTTCAACATTTGTGTCAAAGAGACGGGTACTTTCAGTGCCTCCTGAGAGACAGTGCAGTCAGATGCCAAAGCGCGAAAAGACAACGACGCAGAAACTTACACTCCAATGTTGTTTATTAAAAGACAACGCTGTTTCCTGGTTCTAACAACTAAAAGTACGAGCTAAGCAAATGAAAATCACGCATACAGCGAATGGCATTGAAACCTAAAACATCGGCATATATTCTGCGTCGCTCAGAAATCGTCCATTTGGGGGCATTGGCTAACAAGCTTCAGTAGCACTACGTTTAACTTTATATTTTAGATTATACAAGGGTGATTTTTGTTGCACGCCAATTATCCTTCTGTAGAAAAGAGGCTATCTTCACGTCTCTCTCCCTCATCAGCCCCAAAACTCTTACTAAAACAAGCGCTGACCTCATTTTCTCTTTTTCTGCCATCCCACTTGGACGGACTCGGCCTGACTTCCTGCTGGCATAAAAGATTTATTATCTTCTTTATGGGGCCATCTGTTTGGACCCATAAAGAAGATAACAAACCTTTTACGCCAGCAGGAAGTCAGGGCAGCCAGTCCAAGTGGGACAGCTCTAAAAGAGAAAAGAGTATGTCACTGTAAACTCTTTTCCAATGGCTGGCCACCGTTTGGCATGAGTAGTGACGCCAGCCAGTGGAAAAGAGGAGCGGGGCTTAAACCCCGCTAGTGAAAGCTACCCCTAAGCGTAAAATCTCGCCAGCAAGACTGCGCATGTGCGCAGCCTACGCTAGCCGAGACCTAAAAAAGGTTAGGCATGATCTCTAACTCTGGACCCGGTCTTGAGTCTTACCACTGTTCAGAATAAACTGTATCCTTTTTATTCGGCTGGAAGACCAGCCTGTAGGCTATAGGCTTAAAGTTCTGAAACCTGGGCATCATCGCAGTAAGGACTCGGTAACTCTGGTACTGGAGGTGCGGCTGCCCAGCTTGATCAACCAATAGCATGCCTTTGCGATGTTGGTCTTTGAGTTATCTATTGACATTTTCCAATCCAAAAGAATTCCCAGATTCTGATTCTGCCGACTGGCTCAGTGTTCACCTCTAGTCTGCCAAATAGAATAGGAATGGATGCATATTATATATTAACCATTGTATCCAGAAACTGTCAATGCACCATTCAAAGCATTTGCCAGTCAGTAACATGCTGATCTCTGGTAGACCTTTATTGTCCTTCGTCATGTTTTTCCCCTTTATGGACAGCTCCACAAGGCAAGTCACTAATTGTGTATGTCCGAGTACATTGGGGAGCACAAATGTGCAGCTACTCAAAGAAAGCAACCCAATTACTTAAGAACCCCACAAGTGACTGTCCCACTGGGAACCCCAAAGTCCTCCAGGCGAACCTGCTGAGAGTGGTCAGAGCAGAAGGAATGTCACTATGGAAGTTCCATTGTTGCCGCCAAGAACTCTGTTCTGCCTGAGCTTCCATGGGTATCCTACCACTATACTTCCTCCTCCTCCTCCTACCTTCAATTTGCCAACCCTCACCCCCTTCACCAGCGTTCACCTTCCAGGGAGGAGTGCTTTTTGGAGAACGTAAGGAGGGATTCAGCAGAGGACCACAATTGTTTAAAGAAAACAAAAGGAAACGGTATCGGGGCAGCATCCTATATAAAAAAATATATATATATATACGGTTGTGCAGGTGGACTATAGAAGCACAAAAGAGCTTAATTTCTGGGTAACGCCCTGCCCCAACCACTCTACTAGCGACGCCTGCCTCTATTATCATATATGTATGAGAAACATGCATTGTCAAAAGCAGAGGGTCTGGCTTTAGCTACCTCCTTTGGACTTAGTGAATGCATATGAATTATGTGCAATAGCAAGATGTCACCACTTACAGAAAGATAAACCAATGGCAGAAGTAGGCTAACCCTGTTCCCCGTGCTGTATGCTCCGTGGGTCAGAGCAAAAGAATAAGTGGCACACTAACAGAGCCATGGATGACAAAAGCTGGCTGGAGGACTCCTAGTATATATGTCATGTATCAAAATCAAAAGGTCTTGGCTGACTGATAACGGAGCCCCGTTCCTCGGGCGCAGATGCCCGTGGTCTAACTTCTGGCTGGACAGGTATTGCAGGGTATATACGCTCCGGGGCATATGGTGGGGGAGGCCTTGCATTTAACAATTCCTCAATCTCATCTTCCGCCCCTTCTCTGGCTACATAACATTGGTCTACCTGCAGTTTAAACCGCCTGTCTGCAATTTCAATATTTTGTTCTACCTTATTTTTGTCATATGCGATAGCCTTCTGGGTAATAGTCTGTCCCTGCTCTATCTTCATTAATTTTTCAGATCGAATGCGTCGTCTCTTAGCTTCTTTCTGCCATTTGTTAAGGGTGTCGAACATCGACTGCCGGCTGCGTTTAATAAAAAGACGTTCTTGTAAATATGCCAGTTTTTGTTCATCGAAAGACCCTGTTTTTGGCCACTGTAATTCTATATTGTCCTTAGTGTATTTATGCCACAGAGAGTTAAAGATGAGGGGGCCAATACCATGCTTACAATACATAAAGTGGCTAGGTGTCCCCTCTGGGGGGTTAGGCTGACTCTCGTCTAACCTCCCTTCCTCACTATGGACACAACCAAAACACAATTTGCTAAGGCACGGCATATTGTATTATCTAGTTTCTGGCTGAAAAGGAATTTCTCCGTTAGTACAAATTCAACAAAATTAAATATCACGTTATCCTTACGCTTTCATTCTCATGGCCATGACACCCATCATCCTCACATCCGTATTTTCCTTATACATCAGACAAACGTAAAACGTGACACATAAGTTCCTGCAATTGCAATCGAAAAAGTGGAGCCCGTCGGCTCCCACTCGTGGAGAACTCTTCTGCTAATTTATTCAAAAGGCTGCAAAAACACGACCAACAACAGTCTCGTCCTCAGACTGCCTAAAGATGGTTACACAGGTTTTAAACCACAGACCGGTCTACAGGCCATCCGACAGCATTCATGGTTCACCTCCCGAACTGTTCTGGCTAAGCCCGCGTTTCAGCGCCGCTCCAGATTTGTCCGGGTGCTACCCAATCTCAACCATCGGCTTTCCCGAGAACAGTCCGGCCGAGCAGGAACCGCAGTTCCCCTAGGCGTATAATCCTTATCTTTAGTGTACCCAGAGCGTTCGCACGTGCAGTTCCACACTGCCCCCGTCGAACCTCCGACCAAATCCTCTCTGTGACAACTAATGCAAAGTCAGAGTTTCTCCGTGACCATGGGCCACCAAATGCTTAAATCCCGTTATTTAAATCTACATATGCAATTCAACATATAACGAGACACAACACTCACCTGGTGCACGCAGGTTTGCCGGAACGTTCTTCACTGCCGACGTTTGCCCAGTATCAGCGCTGCAGGTTCTCGGGTTGCACCCGAAGGACTCCGGCGTGGGGTTACTAGCAGCTGAAGCCCTCCGGATCGGGAGGGCAGAGCAAAACCCCAATTTCTTATGCGTCTGGTCTGCAACTCTCCCGATCAAGAGGACCCCTTTCGATGTCGCCTGTGGCTACACAGGGACGACCCCAACGCGGAGTCCCGGCGGAGTCGCCAACTGAAGTACCGAAAAATATATGATCCCCTCCCAACAATAATCATTACATTACCAAGTCCCTTATCATTACAAATAAGCAGTCGGTCGGCAGTGTAGAAGGTTCAAGCGTTTATTAGACAAACACAAACTCTGCCAGAGGAGCTCCTTGCGACCTGACCCAAAAAGTCCGCCAAGAAGACTGCTGGCACATTGTCAGCACATCACATATATACAATTGCGTTGGCACCGGCATGGCCTAACATGGAAAAATACAAATTGGTACAAGCTAGTACAGTAATAGGAAAGCCCATATAAGGCACACAAAGAGCTCCTGATTTCGCTCAGGCAGCAAGGTCAGACGGGTGACTCCCTTCTGTCTTCTCAGAGACAAACCACCCTGCACCCCTCCCGGAATGTGCTTATCGGCCCTTCCTCGGCTAACTACGACCTTGCCGAGCCTACCGAGCTGAAACAGCAGTTTCTGCAACAGTTGGTTTCTTTCCCAGGAGCAGGGCCTTTAGAGCTAAGGGAGAATAAGGCCTGTGCATGTACGATACTAAAGAGGGCCATAATATGGTATTCATATAGCGTAACGTGGCATGAAGCTAAGTGAAAGAAAATACCGTAAATACTAATTATGCATGTCTACAGTGTGAGTTTAGTGACACCATGCTAATCCTAACATATCGATTATCAATACTACGTGATCAGGAATCGATTCTGGTACCTCAGACACCTGGCCTGAAAATGTGTGCAAGAGGAAACTTGGGGTGGCATTGGAAATATTTTTAAATGCAGAACTGCTCGGGACTTTACTGTGATGTACCAACCGGTGCGCTGCCTACATTGGTGAGTTCCCAGGGGTGAACAAATCTAAAACACATGCCAAAGTCGTAGTGCAATGTGATCTAGTTGCTAGAATACAGGATCATACAAGGATAGCAAGTGAAATGGGATGAATTTATTTGGCAGCCCTTTATGCTTTGAGATCAGCATATATTCTTGGATGTCTAACATGGCGGGTTCCGTGCCAAGTATGTGACCGATGAGCAGATTGTACTCCTGAGCTCCTCAGCTGAGTGAAAATGAGATAATGGGAAGTCTTCTTTATGTATATGTGAAATATGTTAACTTTTCCTGCAGTAAGTCATGAAAGTAAGTGGCGCTTGCAGTCTGATGCTGCCTCTTTCTGGTTTCACTGTTGCATCGCAGTACAAGCTGCTTGTGTGCTGTCAAAGATCACGTTGGGAGAAAACACACTGAACAATAAATGCATATATAGCAAGAAAGTCAGTGCTATGTCTCCCAGGCGAAGAAACATATATGTCATTACGCTCTTATCTTTTGGTAAACTGTGGATGTTAAATCTCTCAATTTCCAATGTTGAGGCAAAACTGACACACTCATAACAAGCATTTACAATGCAATAGGTCTCGGCAGGGCTTTAAGTGGGATGAAAAAACTGGGGGGTCTCTCAAAGGGGTGTGGCCAATGTAATTAAGGGCGTGGCTTAAAAACACTTAAACAAAAAATCTGAGTTTAGTCTAGTGTGCCGCCCGACTTGTATTTGGCTATTTCTGTCCTTACATCCAGATATATGGTGCAACAAGAAACATCATACCTACAACAAGTCCGGACTATTGGCTTTGTCAATGGTTGTTAGTTGCATAAGATAAATAAGCAGCAACTATGGCTTGTAGATAATATTGAAAAAGCTTCCACTTAAAGCCCGGTTGACACCACGACAATGTTGCTGCTCCTGAGTTTCAAAAAGAGAAGGGAAATCCAGAGAGAATATGACTCTCTTTAACGGATTTCCCCACCCCTAAAACGCTCACCTGGCATGACGTCATGGTGTAACTTCTCCACCAGTGAGAAGTGAACAGTGTGACCTGCTGTCACTGCAGTCCAGAACACCGGACCGCCTGTGCCCGGGCACAAAACAGAGCCCGATAGAGACCTGTTTCGAGGCCTCCTTTAAAAAACTGCCGGTGCTCAGCACCGGTGAGACCCGGCCCACTTAAAGCCCTGGGTCTCGGGTTAATTAAGTTTGAGCTATTGGCATTGCTAAATATTGCAACACCAACTGCAACAAAAGTCTATAAATTGTAGGCCAAAAAAATGTGTATTTATTTTTGTAGCAATGGTGGCATGCTGCGCTTTAGATGAATGGGCTACTCCCACCCCGACATTGTTCTTGTTTTTTTCCTCAAGTTGAAGCCCACTAATGCTTGTAAGTCAGTGGAGCGAAAGGGGGAGGTGGGGGGGGGGCTACTTTGTTACTGAAAACCACTAGAGAAACCAAGCTGTGTACTGTGAAAGCCAGAACCAGTTCTCAGACAATGATCACAGACATGGTTAGTTAAGTTCTATGTGGGTCTGCAGACAGTAAAACAGTGCTTAATTTGTGCAGGTGCCCGTGGTGAGCACCAGCGCTAATTTTGGGGATCAGGACTTCTTGAACATGGTTGCTTGTCTGGTTCCACCTGTGCCTGGACGTGATCTACACTTTCACAGCGCCATTCTCATCCACAAAGTCCTGTGAATCTGGAGTTAGCTGCACAGCTAAATGAAACCTTAACTCCGAGTGGCCAAAGAGAAATCTGGCATTCTGCGCTCTTTGAAAGATGAGGTGGCCTGCAGTCTTGGCTCAACGCCCATTGGTTCTGGATTAATCACGTGCTAGCCCGTTCCTAAAAACGTGTAACTGGTCTGGTTCTCGCAATGCTTTGGGCTGAAGTTCGCTTCATATAAAACTGCAAAAAAACAAACATGATTGCAGGCTTTGCATAATTGAATTTCCTTTGAGTATTCCTGGGACAGGCATAGTTTGTGTAACAACAAATAAACCAGCTGCACGAAAGAAAAAAAACGCCAGCGAGTGGTGAAAGTCTTCAGCCGGTTGCTAAAGTCGTACATCTCCCAGTACTGGTGCAGTATTTCAATCTTCGCAGGGGAGCAGAGGCGGGAGGTTACTGGGGTACAGAAGGCAAGAGGGGGAAACAAAAGGCAGCAGAATGGGGCAAAAACAAGAGCAGGACAACAGAGGCACAAATTAAGCAGAAGCAGCAGGAAAAATAACTAGTCTTCCACACATCCGGCGTGCACACTATTACGTTCGTTGATTTGCTTTATTCTCCTGAAGATGAACGCTCTCTGCAATTGCGTAGGAAAGACATGATACTTTCCGACGGATAAAGGGTCCCTGAGAAGAGGGCATCCTTCCAGCCTTTTGGTAGTGGGGCACAGCAGCAACCTTCCTCTCTCTTATCCCTGAAGCCTAGGGGGGGGAGCTCTCTCCAGCCCCTCGTCTGCATCTACTCCCCGGATAGGCGTGGGGGCTCCAGCAGGACGGAACAGGGACCGGGTCTGAGAAAGGAATGCGCGCTGGAGTGAAAAAACAAGCTCACGCGCCGCTCCCAGACCTGATATTACCATAACCATTGCCTGCAGCTTACTGTACTGATGTGATTTCTTGTACTGATGCACCTTCCTACAATGTACTCATGTTTTATGGTAACGGTAATTGTTTTTATGTTTGTTGATAAAACTATGTAAAGTAAAATAATTAAAAAAAACTGTAAACACAAATACATGAAGTTCTCTCACACGCCTTGCAAGATACTCGTGCAGCGTGACTTTACAAGCTCAAAACAGGCTTGATTTGAAAATGTAGGCTACTTTTTTCAGCTATGTGGTTCGCTAATAGGTGCTCAGTCCTATTTTTTGTCCCAGTCTGACCCTGCTGTACACCATTCCTCATCTTCATGTGACTCATTTTATCAACCTCAGATAGGTGAAGGGCTGCGTCTATTCCACTAGAACCGTAACCAGTGACAGGCTACAAGCAAGGCTTTGTAGCAGATGCATTAACCAGCTAAGCTGCCTTGTCATCCATTGAAGTATGATGGTGTTTTTTTTACACGTTTTGTGTTCAGTAGGCCTGTTTTCATAATATGCCTGGTTTGAATTCCTCATGGCGCTTGCTGCCAGGGTTGTATACGTTTGTAACCCATTAGTATATTATGCTACCTCAATGGTATTCTGTTACTCGGCCTCAAAGATGAAGCATTGATCCGGACCTGTGATGTGCAGATATACGAGGCGAACGCATATGCACTGACCCCACTACTGGCAGCCACTGCAGACTAGTCAGGCACAACTCTGAGCTATGTTGTCAATTTGCTTTATAGCACAGCAGAGGCACCACCAGGCCAACTGGGCCCTCCACCACTGCTATGCCAGCCGAGTAAAGCCATGAACCGCATCCTGATGCGGAGCCCAGTGAGGAGAGCTGCTCCTGGGTCACAGCCGAGAGCCCACGGCTAGAGGCGCCTACTCTGACCAGCGGAGACTATGAACAGCTTTCCTCGCACACAGAGTGAAGAGCCAAGAGGGCTCACCTGGGGGTCTTATTTGTAAGATGTCCCAGCAAAGATGGGCCGGCGTGGACGAGTGGAGAGAGAGCTGCCGACTAGCGCGTGCATCTGTAAGTTGTTTTGGGATGGGGTTGAGTCAATCACGTGCCCGACAGACTGGATGTTCAGGAAGCATTTAGAAGAGGTAGTGCGTTCAGCACAGCAGGCAGGGAGAGAAGGCTCAACATGCAGTGTGCACGAGCTCATCAGATAGTGAGTGGCCATTCAGAATGCAGTGAGTAGGCGATCAGGCAGTGAGCGGGAGCTAAAGAAGCCGCGAGCTCACGCTTATTAGGCAGGTCGTGTAGTGCGTGGGTGCTTAGGAGGCAGAGTGGCCGTTCAGCAAGCAGCGCTGAGGTGGGCTGTCAGCAAGCAGGGAGAAGGACCATGCACAGGCAAGAAACTCAGCAGTCAGTGAGTGGACTACTCCCTGGATAGGCGTGGGGGCTCCAGCAGGACGGAACAGGGACCGGGTCTGAGAAAGGAATGCGCGCTGGAGTGAAAACGCAAGCTCACGCGCCGCGCGCCTCTCTGCAGACTCCCCCTGCATTCCAGAGAGGCGCGCGACACGATCCGGGCTGCATTAACTGCTGTGGAGACAAGACCTTGCCGCGCGCACAACGTTATCCTATGGGAAAACGCTGCGCGCGGCCAGGTCTTGTCTCACTTCGGTGTTCTCAGACTGCTGAGACGCCGACAATAGTTTTCTGGCGAGAACGCGCTTTCAGCGCGTTACTAGCCGAGACCTAAAAAGCATACCCTCCTATTACAATTTTCTCCTTGCAGCTCTGCAGCTTATCATTGCTACCTCTAGCCATTAGAGGTTGTGAAGGACAGAGATGATTTTACCACACCATGAAAGCGACACAATGGCACTGGCAAATCTTTGATGGATAAAAGTGTGTTGTAAGTTTGTTGATTATGCTGGTTGGGTAGCTTAGGAGCTGTGCAAGTGTCAGTGGTAAGTTAATCTAAGAGCTAACATCCATCCTGAGATAGAGCTGCCTTGTTAGTGGTCTGAACTACAAACACCAATTCTTCACTGCTCATTCACTTAACTTGGCTTGCAGCAGGTCCTCTTGGAGCCGCTACTAGCGGTTTATGTGAAGGTGAAACAGCCGGGGAAGCTGCCTGAGACGAGGCGGGAGGCGGACACTATGATGATACCTAAACCGGACAGCGCCCCAGAAGAGATGAGCTCATTTAGGCCCCTCTCCATTATTAATACGGATGGCAAACTTCTGGCTAAGGTTCTGACAAACTTAAGAAGGTTGTAGGTTCCCTAGTACACGAGGACCAGTGTGGTTTTATTACTTCAATGATTGTCAGATGTTAACGCATGTTCTACACTTCACACAGGAGCTCAGCATGGATGGTGGCCTATTAGCACTGGAAATCGGAAAAGGTTTTCAGTACAGTTGAGGGGTCCCATATGTTTGTATTGCTAAGGATAATGGGGTTCTGCCTGTTTTTTCCGAGCTGTGTGAAACTCCTTTACATTGAACCCAGGTGTGTCTGGGTAGGGTGATGTCCACTCGATGGGTGATTCAATGTTGCAACAAAAAGAATGCCCCGTGTCCCCTCTCTTGCTCAGCCTGGCTCTGGAACTGCTGCCGGTCAGGCTTCAGGACGAGCTACACAACTGGGGTATCATGATGGGTGGTCTTACACACACCGTAAACCGGTCCTAGGATGCTTGATTCCGGTCCAGGGAAGATATGGCTTGGCAGTTCGGGCTGGACTGTTCCCATGAGGCACAGGGTCAGACTGATTTGCATATAGCCATGTCTGAACTGGGGTGGCTTGGTGAGCAAAATAACGATGGATTAAACCCAGATCTGTGACTGGGGGTGAATGTTTTGCCATTGTGCAACATTCCATCCATCATCTTGTTTGTTTTGCTGGTCTTACACACAGTCATCATGTATACAATGATACCTCGGTTGACCTCCGAGAACCCCAAATTTCATTGCCGATCCTCTTTACAGAGCTAGAATGATTTGGAACGATATATGGTCTTCAGATCAACAGAGACAAAACTGGATCTGGCGTGGTCGAGCCTTCTCCTAAAGCGTAGACCGACCTGTCGCTCACAAAAGCCTCCTCCTCAACTCTTGAATTCCACAAGATACTGAAGACCTAGCTTTCCGAGTAGTCCCACTAAGCCCTTGGTGTGGCTAGACTTACACCTGCTTTGCTCCAGGATACCCTCCCAGGTGATAGTGCGATCTACAAATCTGTATAACATATTCATCAGATAGCTTTATTTCTTTTGTAGCTGCACAGCACAAGTTTAATCTTGGATCAGGACAATTTTTACAATATGCCAAGCTGTCTAAAACAGCAAGTGAACTATGGCCAGAGTTTCCGACAGCCCCTTGAGTTTCAGCCGTTACGACCACAATTATGGAGTTGAGCGACGCTACCCCCGCTATATATCCCATTTATATAGGGCTCCCAAGTCTGACAGATGCGATCTGGATCTCTAGCCCTGACAAGTGTTGGGCATAGACCCTGACAGATGCTGACTGGGACTTAACCAGTAAACAAGTGATAATGATCTCCAGTAATGCCAGATTTCAGCTGACCAATGTTAACTTCCTGCACTGCACTTCTACTACTCCTTGTGTAATTCACCCAGACAGATCCTGCTCTTGCCCTAAGTGCGAAGTGGGAAGTGCTGATTTTCTTCACATGACATGGAGTTGTAGACCGCTCCAACTTTTGGCAGGCAGTGGTGCGGACATTGGTGGAACTAGTGAATATTCCTATAGTGTTCTCTCTTCGACATTGACTCCTCAATCTTATTCCTAAGCTTCAAGAGCAACAGATTGCATATGAATTTGCTTCACTTGTGTTGGTGCTGGCAAAACGCTTGGTCCCTATTCACTGGATGAGAGCACAAGTCCCCTCTTTGGCAACTCGAGAGAGGGATTTGAGGGAATGTGGTACAGCGGAGGAGATCAGAATGAAAATGGTTAGAACAGAACTGAAGCTTCAGGATGATTTGAAATCGTGGCCCGATATGCTAAATATGCTAATGTGGACAGGGGTAATGGGAACTGGAGCAAGATGGCATTAAGGCTGGCAGATTTGCATTGGACAACTCCAGTGATTTTTAATGTGGCCGTGTTGCTGTGATTTTCTTATGTCACTCATACTGTAGTTTATTCTTTACAATATAAATTAAAAACAAATGTTTAATAAAATTCGGGTTGCCACCCTATTTTGTTTTGTGTCATGCTCCTGACAAGCCAGACCAAGACCAATTTCCACAATCGTTCAGGATTGCAAATGTTTCTTAAGTGATTAAGGAGCGCTGTCACATCTCAGGCTCCACTGTAATGACTCAGTGACCTGAAGAATTCCTTCTGGCTTCAAGAATCCTCTAATTGGAGGCTTTTGGAGTTGTATAAAGCTTTAGGATTGCCTTGTAACTCTGCCAATCCTCGTGGATGGCAATACTAGAGACCACCCACCTGTGCTGGCTCCCCTATATTAGGTGCATTGACCACTGCATGGCTCCCGAAAATTAAGCAGAAAATGGCCATTACAATTTCAGACAAATGTACCACTTCTCATGCCATGTCCCCACCTAGCTGTCTACCCAGGTGATTGTGTGTCCAGTGACACACAATCTGCTTCATAACTTCTGCATAATGAAGTTCATTCTCCTCCTGGACAACTTAATGGGTGCAGGTGCCCTGGCCCCTCCCCATTCCTTATGTGCGATCATTTCTGACCCACAGACCCCCCAGGTTAGTAAGAATCTCTCTCATGGTAATGCTGTAGAGAAACCTCCCCCAAGGTTTAAGTCCTTCCCCCATGTGGATTATAAGCATTTCGTATGTATACAGCTTTGCCACTTA
Source organism: Lissotriton helveticus (assembly GCF_964261635.1). Classification (NCBI taxonomy): domain Eukaryota; kingdom Metazoa; phylum Chordata; class Amphibia; order Caudata; family Salamandridae; genus Lissotriton; species Lissotriton helveticus. The sequence goes on along the minus strand of NC_136057.1, from coordinate 974,521,968 downwards.
AGTTTCCAGTCTGGCCTACTTTATCCCTGGGGCTTCCCCCAGAAGGGTTCAGAATTAGAAAACACGTGGATTCCATTCATGCAGATTTCCCATTAACACCCGGCTCATTTATGGTGTCAGAGCTTCCCACTTAATTCCTGGGGTTTTCACCCCGCGAGCTCAGTGCTAGGGAACCTGTGGTTTCCTTTCTTCACCTTGGCCCATTTTGTTGCTTTGGCCACAGATCAGCAGCCCATCACGCAAAGACCTGGCCCGTCAGTTTGACAACATGAAAAGATCACCACTGTTTCAGAGTGTACTTAAACTTATTAATTTAAGGATCGTGGCCAAGCACCCATTGAATATAGCAGGACAATTTTACAATCTTAGTCATTCAGCACAACAAAATACTGTACACAATAAATGTGTACATTGTGTGATTGTTGTTTAAACAAAATCCAGTTTCAGCTATCCGGCAATTCGCACTAGACAATGTGATGGCAACCCTTCTTGGAGAATCGGGTGTGGGCATGCAATTTATAATATACATATATTTTTCATTCCTTGCTATTAGCATAACCAAGCCTTGCGCATAAAGCATTCAGTGATTTTTGTTGAAGACTAAAATTGATTTCCAGCCCTAAGAGCATTACCTAATTTTACAAGGTGGAATTGGCAACCACCATTTTGAGATCCAGGTTCAAACTTACAATCTACACAGGATAATTGTCACTGAACGACATAAATGGCAGTGCTGCAACAAATCCTGCGCACCGTAATAGCTAGCATTCTCTAATTGCCACTGAAACAATTTGCACATATATTTTTTATAAGTCACAGAAATTGCTTTACAATCAAGACCTAGGTGATGCTTTAATAATGGAAATTCAATATATTATCCAGACATATATCCATTACCCACTCCCTACCGTAGGGTGTGATGGCAAGCATTCTTTGAGATTCAGGTTCAAGCATACATACCAATTCCAATATGATCATTTGGCACCCCCTTGTAATTACTGCTCCCAATAGCCTTGGGTGTTCAAAGATCGTCCTGGGAAACAACTTAATATACCACTAGCCAGAGCATTCCTGGATTCCTGCCAGAGGATGAGATGGCAACCCTCCTTTGAGAATCGGAAGCAAAATATCCTTTGCTAGTCCATATTGCTAGCTCAATTTCCAGAGTGACCCCTCGGGCAGCCTCTTTGAAAAGCATTTGGACAAATCCTATGCTTCAGGGTGTGTGGATACATGTCTCCCCTGGTTTATGGTCTTTGCACTACACCTAAGGTTGTGTTCGGAAGGAGGCTCTTGTTATGTTATGTTATGTTACTTTGGTTTATATAGCGCCAACTCACCAACAGGTCTCGAGGCGCCCCAGACCAAGGAAACGCACTATATTCTTACTCGCAGAAAAGGTGAAGTAGTATACAGGTTAACCTGTGGATCCGAAAGCCTCCCTAAACAGGATAGTTTTCAACTGCTTTCTAAAGCAAAGAAGATTAGACTCTTTGCCAAGGAAACTGGCAACTTATTCCATAACAGTGGAGTAAGTATGGAAAAGGACCTTCCACCTTTTGTGGCCATTTTAAAACGAGGACAAATCATTCTTGTAGGAATATATGCTTTACTCAGCAGAGAATTATTTGAACAGCAGTTACTCAGTATATCAGTATCAAATAATCTTCATTCGACCTAAATAAGGCCATGAACGAAAATGCATAAAATACAGAAAACAATATAAATAGTACGTTGTGAAGTTCATTAACATATACTTGCGTGTTAAAACAATTCGTGTTTCATGTCATTATTTTTCCCTTGTTAAAAGCTCTCTGCCATTGATTTTCTAATTATGATGGCAGATGAAAAAAGAAGACAGTAAAACATACATGAGGAGAAGTCCGTGATTGCAGATGAAGCCGGCGATGCCCTAACTTTATTTATAGAGACTCCAAAAAGCGCAGTTATTCAGATCAGGATTACCTACCTCTTCCGGCGCCCTATCGTTTGGCTGTGGCCCACCATTTCTGCCACTACGCTTAGGCAGATATACTGTTTTAAATCCATAAATCGGCAGTCTTAAATAGTGCCTTGTATTTCCTCTAATTACTTTGGTGCCAAGGGATGGTGGCTATGGCAAAATATGTATTCTATATTAGCCAGCCAAGTGGTTCATGATGCTTCCTTTAAGAAAATTCACACTTGTATGTGTCTAATATCCTAATATTTGAAAGTCTTTGAGAGGAACCTGCTTCCAAACTCTACCTGTTCGCTCACAGAGGTTGTCATTCCACACGGCAAATCAAAGCATGCTAGGCATTATCGCTGTAGCGGTCTCTTTTCATGGAAGCATGCTGTCAGTGCTTGTTGAAGTTTGTCCCCATTGTTCAGGCCTAGCTCCCCAAGCCGGACTCCTGTTCGAACATCTTAGTTTCCTGGCGGCGCCACTTGCGCTCTGTTTTTACCGTCTATTGGAGGTTAATGTTGAGCATCTCAACACCTAAAGATCATAAGCCCATTCTTGTCGTGTCTCACGGCCACTGCATATCTTCTGTCAACAGCTTGTTTGGAGGTGTGGGCCACATCTGATGGCTGAGACACCCAGCATCATCTCTGCCATTGGCAATCTAGTACTTTCTGGATATTGTTGCCAGCAAGGACCACTGATGGCCCTCATGTACATCCTTAGTTTCATGATCCTGTGCTTCCATCCGACCCCAGTGAAGGTCACGGCATACTTATGTAAACCAACCCAGCTGTAACCCTCATTAACTGGGACCATGTGAGATTAATTCTGCTACAGCGGTTTGGAGGAAAGCCTCATCTGGTCCCTGAATTACTATCTACAAGTGTTGTAGTAAACAAAAAATAATAGAATATGACCTAAAATAAAGCTCCTCAAACTTGTTCTGCCATTACCCACCTCATGCCAATTTTTAAAAATCTTTAGTGAACGCAAGCGTGCAGGAGACTATTTGACTGAAAAGTGGCAAATCAGCGCCATGTACTTAATTATGCACTCCTCCCCAGGATCATTGTATTGTGATTTATTTTACTTTGAAACTCATAATGTATGTTGTAAACCTCGCGATAACAAGGGCCAATTGAATCAGTCGGGACTCCACTGTGCTCCTGAGGGCGAGGAGTCCATAGGGTTTAAATGTGGAGTGTGTGGAGCGAATTAAAAGCGGCCGAGTCCTGCCTGTCGACGACCCCTTAAGGATCACGGCGAGGCATCTTCGGCTATCTTTTTGGGTCACTCTGCCCATCCGCTCTACCAGGGGAGCAACACTAAGGTGCAGTCCCCTCCCTCCCCTGTAGGTGAGGTGGCAAGCCGCATGTCCAGACTCAGGGGCCAGGAAAGGTTCACCTTTGCGAGGTTATTGCACATTCATTGTGGCAGTGCAGTTTATTCAGGGTAACCATCGTGCTGAAGTCCACCTTGTGCACGGATAAGCTCTTGCATCGCTAAAATGCATAATGGCGTCAGAAGGGATCTTCATCTTCCTTCACATCGTCCCCTGTCTCCTCTGCAGCCCCGCAGCTGACAACGGAGGCTGCCAGAATCCGTGTGTGCTCGAGATGGAACTCAGTCCGCACAGCTGACGGGACACATGGAAGAGGTCTGGTTACATGCGGGCCTTTCAGAGCGTGTCTGCCTCAGCCGCCCCCCACCCCTTCCTGGGGTGCGACTCCTTAATATGGATAAACTGCACAATTTGTTGCAAGGGCAAAGGTGCACTGATGTTACATTGAAGCAAAAGTGTAAGACGTGTTCACACCAGTGTGATCTAACACAAGCACAATGAGAAGGCACCAGAGTTTTACATTGAACTAAAAACAAGGTTACTGTGGTATCTTCACTTCTAAGCCATGCTTTCCTCCCTGCGTGTTACCATTGAATGCATCGCAGGAACCCAACTTTTCAATGATTGGCCTTTCCTCTTATGAATCATGGTTTTCACTGTTGATAGTCCTTTGGTTTCTATTTCAGTACTCCAATCTCACACTTCCAAGAATGTAATGTGGTAACGGAAGTGCTGTTATGGGTCACAAGGTAGAGTCAACACCTCCCAGAAGTGTTGCATTTAGTCTAGTTGCAATACCTGTCAGGTTTTGACTGGCATTTCTAGCCATTCCCATGATAAGAACGTTTCAAATGAAACCTTAACCTTTGAAAGATTTAACAGGGCACACATTTGCACCAGCAGATGTCAGTATCTGGCAGTAAATACTTATGCCATGCAGAAAAACAGGCATGGAATATTCCAACTAATTGTCTGTTCTTGATGTACCTTGAAAGAGGTAGGATGCAGACACATGCTTCCCATGGTGCAGTCACAGCGAAGAAAGAACAAAGATGCTCTAAAAGGTTGGTGGGAGAGGGCCAGACGGAAGATAATGCAAGTGACCAGATAGGGCTTCCGCTCTACACTCATTTCTTTGTTATATGCTTTCTAGAACAGCGCCGCTAACTTTTTACAAGCATTGTCAAAACCACTAAATCTGGTCTCGGCACGCTGGTGCAATGGTTAATTTTTTAATTATTGCAAGTATAGGGCACAAAAACAAAAGACGGAATAAAAGAAAACGTGTCTGCCTCTGGCAATAAGTGTTCAATATGAATTTTGCATTAGAAAGCATACCTCTGCCTATAATCTGTATACAAGAGTGTGGGTGCGTTCTAACAAACAAGCATACTTCTTATAGGTACAGGAACGCTTTTTAGCTTTAATGCACAGGATTGGAAAATACAATTCTTATTAGCACAATGACAAATTACTATTGGCTTAAAATTACTGTAACCTGAAGACATAGTTGAAACACACAAGGAACATTACAAAAAAAGCACGGGCAAAGCATGAGCTCACCAGCCCTGCCACTGAAGTGCTATTGATTTTAGACATATATGCACATGTGTTAGTCATGCTCCGTGCAAGAGAGCCAATGGCTGAAGTGGGCTGACCCTTGCCCCATGTTGTATGATTTAATGTTCGGAAACAAAATGTGAATAACTGTTGAACAGACCAGTAGATGAAGAGGGTTGATTCAGAGTCCATCTTTGTAGTATGTTTGTGAATTTGTCTGTTTGTTTGTTTCTATGTACGATTTCTTTTTTTTAAATACACGAGGCTGGTAAGACACCTAAAGCTGTCTTATGTATTAGGGAAGTCATGAGTTATGTTCCCACATCAGGCCCCAGACAGAAAGAGAAGGCTTCATGACCTACAGCCACTTAAGAAGTTGCAGAAGATTTTCGCAAACGTTTCAAATGCCAGGCAGACACATTTTCATATGCACTCACGAATATTCATCACACAAATGGCAACAAAGTAGTTTTTTCAATTTGTGATCAAGGAAGATAACTGAAATTATATTTCACAAGGCGTGTGTGTGAATGTTTAATGTGCTTATCCTGTACCTGCAAGGATATGTGTTTCAGAAAAAGTCACTTGTTTGCAGATATTTATGTGTAACTGAGTTGAAAGTATAATGCAAGTAGCCGAACCTTTTCACCATTTTAGTATAGGCTTCTCATAAATAATAGTAACTCTGTCTTGTGTTTGAAGCACATACTTGCTTCATTTGAAACTCACAGGCCCTGGTCTCTAGCAGAAGTCCACCTCATTACAAAACTGGAATTCTAATGTGTTACAACGTGGATAGTTCCCAAAATGATGATGGGCCCAGCCACCTAGTGTGGTAGCTTCAACATCCGGTTCCCATTCTACCACTGGAATACATCCTGGGGTTGTTCTATAGGTAAACCGACTCTGTTTGGTATGTTTTGCAATAGGAAAGGAAGGTGGTATTGTCTGGGATGAGGAATCCAAGGTAATTAAAACTTTATCTGAGGAGTGGCTTTCCACTCTGCTATCAGAATTTTTTGTGCCCCACTTTCCCACAAGGCCCAAAAATGCCAGAGGTTCAAACTCCTTGGTCTCTGTATGGATTTTTTTGTTTAATTTTTATTTCGGGATATACAGTCAGCAGTACACATTTTGATCACATGCAAAAAACGCATCTTGCACAGTGGATGGCAAATCAAGATGCTGTTTGTGGGATTAAGCACTCACCCTGGATTTACAATGCCCCAGGGACTATCCTGGATGCGTATCCCAAATAACATCTTGGAGTACATTTGCAAACGCTAGAAATGCTGTACATCCCCGTTAAGATGAACAATAATACTCAAATCAGATAAAACGTAAGTAAAAACCTTGGCAGCAAATGACAGAGGCAGTGTATCACGTATATCCCCAAATAACATAGAGTGGCTCAACATATATCTGTGTCCAGCCCACTCCTCCCTCTGGATGGACCCATAGTACACTAGGTGACAGGTTGACGAGGCCGTGCCGTGTGGCGCCACTGCCTATCCGAGGCCATCTGATGACCTAGATTAATTGAGGTTCTCACTACTGCCTACATGTTTTCATGATGACCATTGCACCCTCATGGAGGTGGGGGGTTCTCCAACCCTTCATTCCACCCCAACCCAAAAAACACAAAAGCCCAGAGGGCAACCAGAAATTCTCCCCTCCCATTGCTGTCCGTTCCCGTTAGCCGGCGGTATCGAATTAGCGGGATCTCTGGTATCGTCTGCGGCTCGTTCCTCACAGTTCCCTGTCTGAGACAGGGCATCCGTGTCCCCAACCAGCTTTCTGCAGTATCTCCAGCAGTAGACGCCGCGTCTCCAGATCCCGGTCTTAAGCGTAATCGTTGCACCTCTCCTACTCCACATTCGAGCATGTCTGCTCTCCATCGAGTCAGCCTAGGGGGTACAGGGTGTGTCCAATGGATTGCAATGCTGTGTTTAACCAGCACCGGTCCCAATAACGTAAAGTTGTATTGCATTCGGACCGTACATTTGGGAACCAGTAGAACCAGGAGGAGACAATGCATGACTGTTGCCTCGACCTGACTGCCTGTGCCGCCCACATTGTTTCCGATAACCCGACCAGTATGCTGGGAGCTGAGTGCAATCCCACGTCATATCGACAAACGTCGTGTGCTCGACGCCACAGCGGGGACATAACATTGAGAGTGCCGTATTAAACTGCAAACCTCTATGGGGTCAGGTATCTGCAGTGCACGTAATGGAATTGTGTAAGTTTAAAGCCAGCATTGATGGCCACCTAATGAACATTTGCAAATGCTTGCTTCCATTCCCCGTTAGTAAGAGGCAATGTTCTGTCTGCTGACCACCTGGCCCGGACCCGGAAAGAGCCCTGTATAGGCGAGAAATCAGTCCCCTGAAGGAGCCTGCGTCAAGGAACACCGACAAAGTACGAGATTCCACAGGTTCCTCGGGAAAGGAAGTCCTAATTTCGCTGGCCGTGCATGACATTTTTGCATATTGCAAAAAGTGTCCCTCTGGGTTTGAATGCATTCCCTTGCGTCGGCGAAGTAGAGAAAGTTCCCTTTTGAGGTGTAGGTTGAGGCTCTGCATGTTAACTGGGTCAACATGTGTCAGCGACCTGAATGATATGATGTTTTCATCCGGACCGGTTGATCAGTTGTATACAGTAAAGGAAACAGTGAGTGGATGATCTCTTGTAGGAGAGCATCACAACTGCTTCTATAAGCAAAATGCCGAATTATCACAGTGCATAGTTGTCCACACATTTCATTTGCCTACTTGCAGTAATTCCAAATTGAGTGGTCTCTTTAGTGCTCGAAAGTGAATTGTGAGGATCACAACTTTCTAGTGATGTGTATGCGTGGCGAAAGGTTGGATATTTCCACCGTAAATTGACCTGCTAATATATATGTTACTACCCTGTCCCTGCTGTATAGTATGTGTGTTTTGTTAATAATAATTTATCAATGTGAGTTGTGCTGTTGGTGATACTCAAGCACGCCTAGGTGTATCATGCACGTAGAGACTGATAACGTCTCAAAATAGGCTTCTGTGGTTTCCTGTCCATTTGACGTGGTAGACATGCGTGATGTCAGTGTATCGATGTGCGATTGGGTTAGGTATAGCTGTCGGTTTTTTATGCATTTATCAATAAAAGGGAAAGGAAATCACCCCAGAAGCTCCTCAATCTTTGATGGTAATTTGTTTATCTTAAACATTTAGGATCAGAATGGCTAAATAGTGCGATTATGCCTTGTGCTTAATTAGTTTATTTTCTGTTCTAAATGGGTGCCATTATTGAAAGATAAAACGAGATTTTGTGCACCTAAACTAAAATATTAGGTGTTATAGTCAGCCGTGAGGTTCCATTCAACATCACCAATCCTACTCATTGTGTTATGCCAATGACAGGGGAAAAAGGTATTCAAGGTTGAACATTTCCCTTTCAGCTGTATTTCTGAAGTTTGCATAAACATCAAGGGAATTCAAAATCCCTGAGGCGTGGCCAACAAATATGGAATTCCTTACTTACGATGTATGTGTTATCTGCTATTGCATTGTTTGTGACTGAGCAAACTTTTGTTCACCACAAAAACAGATGAGGTTAGAAACCTGGGTCTCCACAGCTCAATTTTCCATCTGTCCTGACTGAACGTTGATGCTTGTGTAATTATCACACACTTTTTTTTCATGGCAACCCAATGCTTTATACTGCTGCCATGGTTTACTTGTTGCTGTTTTTCTTGAAAAGTATTAGGGCACGCATGTGTCTCACGTCAGGACTTTCCGGTGCTGGCACTGAAGTTTCCAGTTGACCCACGCATAGAGTTTACCACTCTTTGGACATCAGCATCACATTCCTTCGTAATGCTTGTGTGATTCATTGTCATTGCAGTCTGTTAAGAATGGACTGCACCTCATTTTTGTCGAAGTTTCCACCATGGATTGGTTAATTGCAGATGAACACCACAGATCAGTGGCCCGCAACTGCTGCTGCGTTGGTACCAGGGATTCCACTATGGTGTCCAAGTGACCGATGTCCAGAGCTTGCTGCAATGGTCCTTGGCAGCAAGCGTGGCTTGCTCTGAAGTGACTGTTCAACTTAAGACTGGGACGAATGCTGAGGTTTTGTTCCGACCTAATGCTAGAACTCACAGACTAATCTGATGATCTAATTGAGTATGATTTTACTATGGGTTTCATTTCATGTCCTGAGACAGACCCAAGAAGCTGCATAATATTCATGACTGTAAGGTCAGTTTATCGATAGAAACCCTCTCGTAATGCTGCTCCTTTGAGGATATACTCGAGTCCTCAGTTTTGGTCAAGGGGCAGAAGAGGAAGAGCAAAATGTGATTGTGTACATTAACTGCAGCTAGCTCCGGATAATGTCTATCAGTCCAGTTCTCCCAGACCTAGTGAATTTGAAGGCAACTGGGCAATCCTTGTACACATATTGCTTTTTAACAATATTTACAGATGGCAGTGGTGGTTTAGTTGGTAGCACATCTATTCTCTTTGTGCATTTAATCTATATATCCAAGTATTGGTGCCCCTCAAGGTTCCGCTAACTGCACCCCACTACCTAAGGTGCCAAAACACTGAAGCCCATTCGGACCCAGGGAGAATGTGAAATGGATATGTCAACCTCGGCACTCTAGTACAATTATAGTATCAATTCACATAGTTATTTAGCACAAATGAGTTCAAAGTACCAGCAGGACATTGATTCAGTTCTTGCTGTATCAATTTAATATAAATATATCACCAAATTTTAAATCACAAGTTTCAAATTTAAAACACAGTAGCAATGTGGTTAGGATTAGACCGCTTCATGTGACAATCCTCCTTTTTAAACGTTGAACCGGCAAAAGGAGGATTGCTACTGTGTTTTAAATTTGAAACTTGTGATTTAAAATTTGGTGATATATTGGGAAGACGCAGTGTGTGTCCCAGCATAGTTACCTTGTCACCTTAAATCACTACTGTATCTCAACATTTATATTGTTTCCCCACATTCAGCCTGTTCTGCCTTTTTAGCGACGAACACATTGCATTTTGGAACTTGTTTCAAATTTTACACTGTAAGGCCCCAAACATCTGGGATACAAAGGAGTACTGATGGCTCGATGCCAGAACTGACCCAAGGGGACACATATGGGTTGCCAGTATGGGCTCTCGGTAACTTCCTATAAGCAGATTTAAGTTATTCTTTTCTGTCTACAGGGCACTGAGGTCTCACAGGAGTCTGGCCTGGCCAGGTGTCCAGACGGAGTTAACTCTGCTGACAAGAATCCGGTGTCAGAGATTGTGTGTCTGTTGGCGAGTGAGGCCTTTAGCCACCAGCAAAGGGGCCCTTTATCCAGCACGAACACCCAAACCGAGTAATTGCAGCAGCTCAGGAGCAGAAACTCCAGTCCCCGCTCAAATAAACACAGGCGAGGCTGGTGCACGGCGAATCTGCAGCCTAGGCAGTAGTTTGCCATTGTTAGGGCGAGTACAGTAGTAGCCACCTGATTGCCTTGTATGAAAACGTAACCACGGGCTGTGTGGGGGGTGCGTACATGTAATACAATTCATTTTGGGTTTTTTCCGATCACGTAGAGACCACTCGCTGCCCATCTCTGCGGCCAACACAGCAGTAGGGCACTGCGGGCATCATGCACAAGCTACTTTTCCTTTATTGTAAATACATAAAAAGCATTTTTTAGATTGGTGAGGGCCTAGCTGTTTCCCAAACAATTATATTTTTCAAAAACCATGGCAGAACGAAACAGGCCTTGGCAAAGCCAAAAGGCTTGTGGCCGATGCCATACCTATTGGATTTGCCAATGCTTGTTAGGTTTCGCCCTGGGCGTTGCAACTGCGTAGCAGTTGCCCCGCCCACGGCGAAACCTCATGATCCTACATATGGACTTTCGTTCCGCCTCTGTCTCCCATTGGCTAGCTCCATAAATGGAGGCTAGCCATTGGGAGACAGAGGCTGTCAATCACGCTTTCTCGTGAAAACGCGATTGGGGGGCGTTTCTCTGTCTTTTTTAAGTCCCGCCCCTTTGCCCTGGGCCGTGCTGCCATTGGCTGCCAGCCCGGGACACCCTCATGATGTCATTCCCGGGCCGCGCTGTGATTGGCTGGCCGGCCCGGGACCTGACTTGTTTTTCTTTTTGTTTCTTTCTTGTTCTCCTTGGTTTATATCATTTGTGGGTTAAGGAGGAACGTTATGTTTTGTGTTGGTGGGCTTCCCCCACGCTGTCAACCCCAGGGAGGAGTGTTTTCTGAGACGTCTTTCCGGTCTGGTCCTTATGGTTGCAACTGTGGCCAAGGAACATTCTGGAATAAAAAAGAAGCTTCGAGGCAGGACCTGTGGCAGCTGAACACTAATACTGGTCTGGCGTACAACACGCAAAAGCAGAGACTTGAACCTGCTCTTCGAGCTCCAAAGTAGGCAGCTCTAGCCGTTACCCCACATCCTCTCCTTCTAGACTGTTATATTTAATAAACTAGATAATTTCCGATATTTATCTCATATTAGTAGAATCATTTCAAGTCACTGTGTAGTGTCACGCGGTGACGGAAGGCATTTATAGGTCATCGGTCAACACCGGCTAGAGCTGCCGACTTTGGAGCTGGGGACCCGGGTGCGATCCTCGGCGTCGGCTCAACATCCTGTGATCTGGGCTTAATTTCCCCGTGCTTACCACAAATTAATCTATTCTTGTGTAATGAGTTTATCCGTGTATTGTATTGTATTGTAATTTCGGCGTCGAAGCGCTTTTTTGACGGGTAGCTAGAGTTTGCGCTATGTAAATCTGCAAAAAGAAAAAAAAACAAGAAAATGTCACACATAGGCAACTTGACACGCACAGCCGCCTCCAGCTAATTTCTTATAGACTCTTTAAGAAATGAGACGAGTTCCACCGCTAGCATTCAGCAGCATTTGGTTCCTTGCTTCCTCCCTCGTTCACTTCCTTATCTAAACCAAGGGTTAGCATTACAACTATTTCTGCGGCCGCGTCCTTCCTTTGTTTTTACTGGTTCTCTCTCTTGCTTACTTTTGACCTAGTCCTTCTTCCTGGTCTATGGCAAGCTTCCTGCCTGCCCTTTGGTCCAGTGGTTGCGCGATGGGTGCAGAGTACACTTGTGGTGTTGCATAAGAAGGGTACCAGCCAGTGTCGGAGCACCTGTTAGGGAGAGGAGACGAAGGCAAGAGCAAGATGCAGCGACTCAGCGTGGTACTCGGGCACGTCCTTCCAGGGGCCCAGGGTTCGCTTGGAACCCGCACGAGGTCGCTGCAGGCTGCCGCCTGCTCAGCTCTTCATCACAGGGACAGTCCCGAGGACATTGTGGTGGTGCACGGTCTGCGCACTGCCATCTGCAAAGCCAAGTGAGGCGCCTTCAAGGTAAAGTACCCCCACTGCTTATTCAGTGCCACTCGCAGTCATTCTTTCACTGCAGAGACTTTGTCATTCTATGCATAGTAGTCCCACTCACTTAGGTATCTACTGCGGTCACTGCCTTTCCTTTTTGCAGATTCATATAGCGCGAATTCGGAGCGCTTTACATGAGCACCAGTTACGTTACAGAACGACACATTCATTTTTGGTAGGCACTGGGAGATTGTTGTATTGAAAGACAACATAAGTATTGATGTTTAAATGAAAGGCTTCCGCACACGCCAGTATGACTTTTCTATTTTTAACTCTATGAGGAAGCATGTTGCAGAAGCATGGTTCAGTTCAACGCTATGAGGAAGCATGTTGCAGAAACATGGTGCAGTTCATGTTTTGGAGATGTCAAATTTTCTGCAACAAGTGTGAACTGACCTAAGAACAGTGGTCATATTCAGTGTGTTTGTGATGATTAAAACATGTCGACATCCAACGTTTATGAAGTCAAGGAGTGTTTTTAGGTACAAAAAAAAACATTAAAAATGCAATAGGTCTCGCCTTTCATTAAGTTAAAGCCATTTGCTTTGCTATAGAATACCATTAGCAAAGCAAATGGCTTTAACTTAGTCAAAGGCGAGACCTATTGCATTTTCAATGCTTGATTTATCTGTTTTCAAAAACCAACACATAAATACAAAATTTGTCATTTACAATGCCAATAGCTCTAACTTTTCCAAAGGCGAAACCATTGCATTGTAAATGCTTGTTTTTCTTTATGACACAAGCTCTGGTAAAGAGCGACAGTCGTCTCTTAACCAGCCCTCAGTAATGGGGAGCAGTCAACCAGGAGCACTGAACCATTCTTAAAGCAGGCCTCAATCAGCACTATCAGAGCTTACACTTGCAGATTTGTTTGCTCAACTTCAACTAATGGTCACAAACGTTGACCCTTAATTGAGCTTAACCAATTAAGCATTAATTGGGCCTGCTTCTTCCAAGCGCTCAACCAGGGCACAGCTACACTCACCAAAAAGTTTTCACATGTAGCAATGTCGTTAATATATGCTCTAAACTAAGTTTTGGTTAACAATGGTGTGATAAAAGTGAATGGTCAACAGTCGATTGGGTTTATAGTGACACCCGGGTTTAAGCTCGCCACCCGAAAGCACCATCAACTGATTCACGCCACCAAGAAAACAGCATTCAAGGAACGACTGGACAACAACGCACACAACAGCAAGGAACTCTTCAACATCGTGAAAGAGCTCTCCAACCCCAACGCCGGAAACAACGACATCACCCCATCGCAAGACCTCTGCAACTCCCTTGCCTCCTACTTCCACAACAAGATCGCTGACATACACAACAGCTTCAGCACACAACCAACGCTCCCCACGACCGCACCAACGCCCCCCACCACCACCCTCAGCGCCTGGTCTCCAATCAACACCGAAGACACCATCCGCATGATGAACTCCATCCACTCCGGATCTCCAACCGACCCCTGCCCTCACCACGTCTTCAACAAGGCCGACTCCGTCATCGCACCCCACCTACGGGACATCATCAACGCCTCCTTTGACACCGCAACCTTCCCGGAGAGCTGGAAGCATGCCGAACTCAGCGCTCTACTAAAGAAACCAACAGCGGACCCCACCGTACTCAAGAACTACCGCCCCATCTCGCTCCTCCCGTTTCCAGCCAAAGTCATCGAGAAGACCGTCAACAAGCAACTGGCTGCCTTCCTCGAGACGAACGGATCCCTCGACCCCTCACAGTCGGGCTTCAGGGCCAACCACAGCACCGAGACCGCCCTCATCGCGGCCACCGATGACATCCGGGCCCTGCTGGACAACGGAGAGACAGCGGCCCTCATCCTCCTGGACCTCTCCGCGGCATTCGACACCGTCTGCCACCGCACCCTAGTGCAGCGCCTTAGCAACGCCGGAATCCAGGAGAAGGCACTGGAGTGGATCGTCTCCTTCCTCGCTGGAAGGACTCAGAGAGTCCGCCTACCACCGTTCAGATCAGAGGCCACGGAAGTCAGCTGCGGCGTCCCTCAGGGCTCCTCGCTCAGCCCCACCCTCTTCAATGTCTACATGAGCCCCCTGGCGGCCATCGCACGCCAACACAACCTCAACATCATCTCCTACGCCGACGACACACAGCTGATCCTCTCCCTGACCAACGACCTTGCCACCGCCAGAGCCGACCTACACGAAGGGATGAAACACGTAGCCGAATGGATGATGACCAGCCGCCTGAAACTGAACTCAGAGAAGATGGAAGTTCTCATCCTGGGCCCCTCGCCCTCCGCCTGGGACGACTCCTGGTGGCCACCCGCCCTGGGCACCGCACCCAAACCAACAGACCACGCACGCAACCTGGGCTTCATCCTGGACTCCTCCCTCTCCATGACCAGACAAGTCAACGCCGTCTCCTCGTCCTGTTTCAACAACCTGCGCATGCTACGCAAGATCTTCCGGTGGATCCCCACCGAGACCAGGAAGACGGTCACCCAGGCCCTCGTCACCAGCCGCCTGGACTACGGCAACGCCCTCTACGCCGGAACCACCGCCAAGCTCCAGAAGAGACTCCAGCGGATCCAGAACGCCTCAGCCAGACTCATCCTCGACATCCCCCGACGCAGCAACATCTCCGGACATCTGAGAGACCTGCACTGGCTCCCCATCAACAAGAGACTCACCTTCCGTCTCCTCACCCACGCACACAAAGCCCTACACGACCAAGGCCCGAGCTACCTCAACAGCCGCCTCAACTTCTACGCTCCCACACGCCACCTCCGATCGACCAACCAGGCGTTCGCCACCGTCCCCGGCATCCGAAGAGCCACAACAGGAGGAAGATCCTTCTCCCACCTGGCCGCCAAAACTTGGAACTCCCTCCCGACCCACCTCCGCCTGACCCAAGACCACCTCGCCTTCAGGAAGCAGCTCAAGACCTGGCTGTTCGAGCAGTAGCGGACCCCCCCTCCCGAAGCGCCTTGAGACCCTCCGGGTGAGTAGTGCGCGATATAAATGCAATGATTGATTGACACTTAGTACGGGTGGGCCTACATGACCTTTTGATGTCATGATATGTAAATTTTTATTTGGGAAGCATGTCAACTTACTCGAAGTGGCATTTGCTCGTTTAACAATAAGTGTGTTCACTTTCTCGTGGGCTCAGCTGACAGCAGAGTTCATCTTCGACTAAACAACCCCCCTCCTCATAATGCCACTGGTCCTGCTGGATTCCACAGCCCGGGTGAAACCGAGACTGGCTGTACCCCGGGGCCCGCCAGCAATGTCTTCTTTGCGCTTCTGGGTTATTCTCCTGCATTCCTGGCATTGCAGGCGACAATGGCGCGCGCAGCCAGGCCTTGAGGTGCAGCTACGCAGCGGTAATGCAGGGCGGGGAGGAGTGTCCTGTCCTGTCCGGCAAGACCTCGAGTGAGATGGCCACAGAGAGAGACGAGGCTTCTGAGAGAGGCTGCAGTGCGAGGAGGCTTATGTGAAGGCGCTAATAATTACAATAGCTTTACAAAATATTCATCGATTTATGCGCAAGGAATGTTAAAAACGTTAGAGCAGTCTATGTCAATGATTTAGTTCCTTTTCATATTTCATGTTTTACTTAATGTCGCATTATCCTGTGGTGTTAGCTATTTCCAGGATGGTGTGTTCCTGTATTTTTTTCGTGTAGCACGTTACTCTTATATGTTGCTTAGTGCATATTTTTAACTGAGTTACATCAAGGTGTTTATAACGGGCCACGATTGAGCGGTCGGGGTTTGAGGATGAAGGCAGTGCAAGTTTCTCACAGGGCCTGCCACAGATTCAAACAAGCATTGGCGTCGCCAATAGGTCTCGCTTTTGGGACCTTGTGAGTATTTAGTTATGCAGCTTAATATCCTTAGTGCATCAACTTTTGCAAGGCTAAACACCTATAGGGTTCCAAAGGCGAGACCTATTGACTATGCCAATGCTTGTTCTTTCTGGAAGTAGGTAGTAAGCCTAATAGCACTGTGCAGATGTCTTTAGGTACCTCCCATCCCGTGGCTTCTTTTAGCTTGTTCAATATTTCGATTCAATAGGGGTCTATCACAGGGCAGGACCACACCAATTGTAGAAAATCCGCTTCTGATGCTCAACAGCGGGTGCACCATTTCGAACGGCCCGGGTATATTCTACTTAGTATTTTGGGGGTAAGTTTGGTGCACGGAATTATACTGAATTAATTTGAACCGTGCATTCGAGCTCATGCTTTTAACCCCTTCATGTACTCTAATCCATTCAGGATCCACCAGAACGTCATTCCATCGTGCTTGGATCAGGAGTACTTTGACCGTCAAGTTGTTACGGATCGCTCTGTATAAATAAGAGATGAAGCAACATCCCTGTGCCATATAGAGCAGCACCTGGTGAACGTTCGTTCTAGGCGGCTCCTCTGGAAAAGAGGGCCACAACTCACGAGCCAAGCGGGCAGTCCTCCTGTATTACAGAAACTGCCCTCTCCCTAGTGTGCAAAAGTTGACTCTGCTTTTTCACATGTAAGAAACTGTTGATTTTCAAAGAGGTTTCCCATTGTTAGGCAGCCACCGTCATTTAAATTTGTGGATTAACATAGTCAGTGATTTAAAAAAAAAAAGGTTGCACCAAGGAAGCCCTTCAACTAGCGATTTGATGCGGAGAAGGCTTTTGACCGTGTGCACTGGCCGTACTTCTTTGCCACTCTCGAGCGATTCGGGTTGGGACCCCGGTTCTGACATTGGATCGCGAGCATCTACAGCGCTCCTCAGACGGCTGTCCAAGTCCATGGTTTGCTCTCTGATCACTTTGAGGTAGGGCGGGGATGTCCCCTCTCTGCCCTGCTTTTCGCCCTATATATGGAGCCTCTGGCCCAGCGACTTTGGGACTACCCCTTGGCACGAGGCATCCCATTTGGGCTAGACTGTCACCTCATTAGCTTATACGCGGATGACATTATCTTTTCGGTTGCACACCCCCTGTCCTCTCTGCCGGCTACTGTGAACGACCTTCAGACATTCAGTCAGTTCTCCCGCTTTAAAATCAATATGCAGAAATCTCAAGTATTCAATCTTACAGGGAGCCAGCCAACAGTGGAGGCTCTCCAAAATCGCTTTGCCTTTGACTGGGTGCCGGAGGGAATCATGTACCTCGGGCTGGTCCTCCACAAAAGCCTTGCGAAAACAGCAGAGGTGAACTTCTCTACCCTAATATCACGGATCCGCACAGACCTAAACCGATGGCGTTGCCTACCCCTTACGTGGTTTGGGAGAATATCCGCGGTTAAAATGAACGTTTTACCATGTGCCTTATATCTGTTCCAAACATTGCCACTAGAGCACACGCCCTGCGTCAAATACAATTGGCGATCGAGGGCTTTGTCTGGGGCCCGATCTCGCCACGTTTACAAGAATCCCAGCTTCAACGGCCTAAGAAGGACGGGGGTCTAGCCTTCCCTAACATCGCTCGATACTTCCATGCCTCGCTTCTACGTTATTTGGTGGAGTGGAATCGTCCCATTACAGAGAAATATTGGGTCTTCATGGATCAGACAGTAGCGGGCCATCACATCTGGCAAGACGCCGGGCTACCGAAAGCGACAAGCGCCTGGAGACTCTATTCGTCACTAGTCACCGTCCCACAATGCTCACATGGGACATGGTCTCTCAAAGGGCCAATTTGACTACATTCCCTTCTCCCCTGACCCCGCTTTTCCAGAAACTTGCCTTTCCACCAGGGATGGACAGCAGGTTTGCAGCGTGATGGGTGGAAGGGGGTTGTAAACGCCTAGGGCACTTATTTGACCTTCAAGGCCTTATCCCCTTTAAGGAACTACAAATCTGACTATAATCTTCCCGCCACCGATTTTTATATGCACTCCCAGATGATACACTGGATCTCTCGGGCTGAGACACGTTCACTAGCTTTCCGACCGATGAGGCCGTTTGAGAAATTGATAATTGGCAAAAATTACGATCAAAGTCTCATCTCTGAAATATACTCCTTTCTTACCACAGCCACCCCAAGGGCTTACACTGCAGGACAGAAACGTTGGGAGACGGAATTAGGGCGCACGTTGTCTGACAAGGAGTGGGAGGATGTTTTCTATCTGGCGCACCACACTACGTACTCCTCGGGCCATGCTGAAACAGTTTTCAAGATTGCGGCATACTGGTATTACACCCTGATCGACTATCCAAATGGCAATCCCAATGTGATGGCCTCTGCTGGTGGGCATGCGGAAGCCCCGGGACACTTCTCCACCTGCTCTGGCATTGCCCAAAACTAACCCGCTATTGGGAAAAGATACTGGATGACATTGATCTGTCCTTCACCACCTTCCCCGGCTTCCTGCTTACACTCTCCTAGGCCTCCCTAATGCGATAACCTTTCCACTGCGCTCGACTAGAGGGCGGCAGCTGGAGCTTGCATTGAACGCCGCACACAGGGTAATATTAGCACAATGGAAATTGGACAAGATACCGGAGTACACACACTGGTTACACAAACTCTGGAATCTCATAGGGATGGAGAAGCTTTCAATGGCAGCAGCGGGGAAGAGTAAAGATTATGCCAAAACCTGGGCCCCTTTCATAGCTATTCTATCCACTGAATTCCTAGAGTTGACCTGCCCACAATACCTCCGTATCCTGAAGTTAGTTCCGGATGACACCTCTGTCGCCCTATAAGAGTGTGTATCACTGGTCCTCTATTTCTTCCTGACGAATTGGGACTTCAAAATATCCACGGCACACAGGCTGACATACATCCTTCCTTTGTTTTGCTCACTGAGGAGAAGGGGTGGGGGAGGATGGGTTTATGTTTGTTTTCTTTATTGTTTTTACATTATTCTTTTTGTTCAGTTCAGTGTTTAAATACAGAATACTATTCAGAGCCTACCGACTTCAGTGGGTCCGACTTGAGTGGAGTCTTTTCTAGTCCAGTCCTTTGACCTCTTGTTTTTTTAACTGGCAAGAATACTCGCTCACAGCACGACCAATCTGTTACCATTCCCCCTTTTGGATGCGGCCGGCCCTGTTGGGTTGTAGGCGACTTGTTGTGTTCAATCAATCAAGCATTTGTATAGCGCGCTACTCACCCGGAGGGTCTCAAGGCGCTTGGGGTAGGGGGGTTCGCTACTGCTCGAACAGCCAGGTCTTGAGTTGCTTCCTGAAGGCGAGGTGGTCTTGGGTCAGGCGGAGGTGGGTGGGGAGGGAGTTCCACGTCTTGGCGGCCAGGTAGGAGAAGGATCTTCCCCCCGTTGTGGCTCTTCGGATGCAGGGGACGGCGGCGAGGGCGTGGCTGGTCGATCGAAGCCGTCGGGTGGGAGTGTAGAAGTTCAGGCGGTCGTTGAGGTATCTTGGGCCTTGGTTGTGGAGAGCTTTGTGTGTGTGGGTGAGGAGTCTGAACGTGATTCTCTTGTTGACGGGGAGCCAGTGCAGGTTTCTCAGGTGTGCAGAGATCTGGCTGTGTCGGGGGATGTCCAGGATGAGTCGTGCTGAGGCGTTCTGAATGCGCTGGAGTCTTTTCTGGAGTTTTGCGGTGGTTCCGGCATAGAGGGAGTTGCCGTAGTCCAGTCGGCTGGTGACGAGGGCCTGGGTGACCGTCTTCCTGGTTTCTGTGGGGATCCACCGGAAGATCTTACGTAGCATGCGTAGGATGTTGAAGCATGACGAGGAGACGGCGTTGACTTGTCTGGTCATGGAGAGGGAGGAGTCCAGGATGAAGCCCAGGTTGCGTGCGTGGTCTGTTGGTTTGGGTGCGCTGCCCAGGGCAGGGGGCCACCAGGAGTCGTCCCAGGCAGAGGGCGACGATCCCAGGATGAGGACTTCCGTCTTGTCTGTGTTCAGTTTCAGGCGGCTGTTCTTTATCCACTCGGCTAAGTCTTTCATCCCTTCGTGTAGGTTGGTTCTGGCGGTGGCGGGGTCGTTGGTGAGGGAGAGGATCAGCTGGGTGTCGTTGGCGTAGGAGATGATGTTGAGGTCGTGTTGGCGTGCGATGGCCGCGAGGGGGCTCATGTAGATGTTGAACAGCGTGGGGCTGAGTGAAGATCCTTGTGGTACGCCGCAGATGACTTCAGTGGCTTCTGATCTGAACGGGGGGAGGCGGACTCTCTGTGTCCTTCCGGCGAGGAAGGAGATGATCCACTCCAGTGCCTTCTCCTGGAATCCGATGTTGTGCAGGCGCTGTACTAGGGTGCGGTGGCAGACTGTCGAACGCCGCGGAGAGGTCCAGGAGGATGAGGGCCGCCGTTTCCCCGTTGTCGAGCAGGGCTCGGATGTCGTCGGTGGCTGCGATGAGGGCGGTCTCGGTACTGTGGTTGGCCCGGAAGCCGGACTGCGAGTGGTTGAGTGATCCATTCGTCTCGAGGAAGGCGGCCAGCTGTCTGTTTAACTCTGAGAGACCCTACTTTTATCATTGCTTTGCCAGTACGACCAGATTACAGCTAGCCGGCCCGCTGGGTTGTAGACGACATAACTTTGTTTTCTCTGCTTTACATTCTGCCAATAAAAACAGATTTAATACTAAAAAAGGTTGCACCACCCATAAAGGCATATCCAGGGCATGTGGCGCTCGACCTACCACATTCTTTACTGTGAGTTCCCAAACTTCTTCTACATGGTGGGCATACGGGAGGAGCTCTTGCACTCATCATCAGGAGCTCTGGCAGAGAACACCCCCATAAGTACCCGCAAGGAGCCGCTTTCCCAATTGTTGTGTTTGTCTAACCAATGAATTGTGTGTTGTAGTTGGGAGGCGATATAATAAAATTCCAGACATGGCACCTCCAAACCTCCCCCTTGCCACGTTCTCTTTAATGTCATCCGGCTGACCAGTTTACGTTTAGAGCCCCATAACAACTCAATTAACAGACTGTTTAGCGCTTTGAAAAAATGAATTGGACTTTTATAAAGTGAATATTGTAGCGCATATAGGCATCTGATCAATCCAATTAGCTCGACTGACGATGGGAAGCGGCTTGTGTCTATGCTGAATTCATGTTTGAGAAAGTGGCATCTGCCATGAGCACGTTTGTGGAGAACACACGCACATGTGACAAATGTGGTACAAATTGCTTATGAGATGCTGAAGGCTGGTTGCAAGTTCTTGTCATAATGTGCATGGATGTGATGTGCTGCTGTGTAACCAATTTAATGTTTTTCTATATGTGGTTGTGCTGGCACATTCTGTTGCCACAGTGGTAAAGGCATAAGGTTGTGGGTCCCAAAACCTGTCCTGCCACAAGATCTCGCTCTGTTCTGATACATAGATGTGTTGGCATCGAATTTTGCTGCTCTTTTTTATCCATTGGTGTATGTGCATCCCATATCTCTTACAGACCTAGGTTAGTGGTATTTAGAAGACCAGTCTAACTGGTTAGGAGAAATGATCAATCAGGAGGTCAGGACCTGGAGAATGAGTCCGGAGAAATAGAACTTTGTATCAAGCATCAACCTACAGAAGAAAGAAAATCAAACGATTTCCATGGGAATGAGTGCTCCACCGAACAAGCAGCACAATCTCTGGCCATGCCAAACCTTTTGGCTGAAAGTGCTGGATTTTATTATGTGCTTGTCAGGCTTATGTTGCTGTTTTAATTCAAAGTAATGAACTGTTACTACAGGGAGGAATTATCCCTGTTCGTAGCGTATCGGTGCAGCTTATTTTCTCCTCTCTTATGACAAGCTTTGGTGGGCTAGCAACGGTTATAGTTAGCAGACTATTAAGCTTCACGTGGAGCGGGTTTGTTGTTCGACAAGTCCAAGAAACATTCCAAGTCCTTGTTTCGTGCATTGCTTTGCTTCATCAGTGTTCACTTAGGAGCACTGGTGAGATGCCATACAAATCTGACTTCAAGCATAGCTTTAGATTTTCGTTCACTCCTTCTCTGAAAATGTAGTTCGTATTGTGTTTTCACTAATTAATGAATGCTTTCTCTCTTCATCTTCTAGAAAAGAAAACGTAGGGACAAGGATGAAGATGTGGTCAGTGTCTGCAGCCTTGACATCAAGGTAACAAACTCTTATTTCCAAATTTACCAAACCAGAGGACATACCGCTGTTTGTCCTGGACCATGAATTAATGCTTGGTATATCAGTTTATGTTCATGGAAATTTGTTAACATACCATTGTGCCACTCAATTAGCTTTTGTGGACATGATGGAATTCTAACTTGACTGTTGTTTATAGCTTATTTTCTAAATATTCTAAGCTGCATCCCGAAGTGAAGCTTTCCTACTCCGCCAGGTGGGATCCACTTTCTAGATCCTTTCAGTTGACACCACTGGGTAGGTGAGGGAACATAGATAAACACCATGTCCCAATGCCCTCGGTTCCACTAGCAAATGGAAGCCATGCTTAATGTATTACTATGTTTCAAACCATGAAATACTGTGTTTATAATCATGTATCTATTCTACTTGATTTTACAGCATTTTGTTTTCAGGATTCATTTTGTCGAGTAATATCTTTGAGAAGTTATTATTTGTGGGGAATTATTATCTATGCACAATTATCATAAGTTGCTGTTTCTTTTCATGTTCAAAATAGTTGAAGTTTTATAACTAACAAGGACAATACAGAAGAGAGTACCGTAATAAGTACCCTGAAGAATCTTTTGTATTCAAGAACAATAACTATGAATATAAGAGGTATAATATAGTAATTAGAATAAAAAATTTAAATAGGAAGAAACAGAAAATAGTATTAATGTATGACACAAATTTCTTTTGAACAGTGCTACTTCTGATTACTACATACAAATTATAATTGAGAGACAAAATAAAAATGTATAGGTATGAAGTAATATAATCCTCAATCAGTTGTCAAAATGAATGATATGATGAGAGGGACTACTATAAGCAATATCAGACGAAGATAAATTAGCACCTCTTCTATTCAAAATAATTCATGACCACCAAACATGAAACGATAATAAGGACACATGGGCGGAGTTTGTACAGCAACAGCGAGACCTGTTGAACAAAAATCAGTAAGATCTCAACAAGCCGCCAAACTAGTTCCATCTAGTATGCACGTTGTCCATCGTAATTCCAATCTAAACAAGCTGCCTATGGTGTACATGGTCAATAGTCCCAAATGGAGTCTAGGTAGCCTCCACGAATCCACTGAATCTCTAATTAACAGAGCTATTCATTGGATTAGGTATGTTAGAGGCTGTAGGTCCGTCATTAGGGAGGATATTAGCAGTGCAGAAAGGCTTAGTTTCCCGGGGGATGCATATGATTGTATTGGATTAGTTTTCAAAAATCCTAGGTTGGCAGGAGACCTAATCAACCTTGAATTCAGAAAATGCTCCCCGGATCACTCTAGGATCCAACTGAGATCCACCCCCCCCCCCCCCTGATTTAGCTGACTAAAAATCAAAAGTGTACCGTTGCCAATCCCGGGGTGAGCTCAAGTTTGTATTCTAATGACTGACTATTGACAGAAGTTGCACAAGAGGAAGATAGAATTGCAATCATTAGGGAAAAGTCTGCCTCAGGTAGAACCACCCTCCCGGGTATCTCGCCTCCTTTACCACTTTTATTCTTCTTCGCCTTCGTCGCCGATCAGGCCATCTAATATTCTAGACATAACATTAAACGATGCTTCTGTATCTGACCCTGGGAATCCAGGATCAATTATCTCGTGGAATATAGCTGGCCTGAAATCTAAAATAGATTCTCCTGAATGGGCAACATTCATCAGCAAGTATGAAATATGCCTATTCCAGGAGACTTGGTTGCTGGATACATTCCATTTTTCTGGCTATCTGAATAATAGTATCCCAGCCGAAAAGCGAGGGAGAGGCCGCCCGTCTGGAGGCCTGTCAATATGGGTTAGGCAGGACCTTGATGTTACATTGAAGTTCCTGCCTAGTAACCATAAGGATTTACAGATTTTAAGGCTAGAGCCCCCTAACAAGAAGCCCATTTACATCTTCAATCTGTATGCCCGAAGTACCGGGGGGAAGAAATCTGAAGTACTAGCCCTCTTGGAAGACCTGATAGAACGATACTCCCCCAATGCTAATATAATTATAGGAGGTGATTTTAACATAACCTCTGAGCCCCTTTTATGTGACAATTGGAACATATCCGATGAAGACAGGGAATGGGGTGTACCCAAACTCGATCTGGAGCCTATAAAAAGGTGGACAGAAATAGTGACTCAACTCAATCTGTCTAAACAAAGGCTTAAGATCAACCAATGGTAGAACTGTCGGTGATCAACACGTTTAGGAGCGGGCCTCGCCAGAGTAGAATAGACTCTATCCTGGTCAGCCTGGGTCTATGGCGACATCTTAAAGATATGACAATTGTTGATAGGGTTGAAAGTGATCACAATCCCCTATGTATGACACTGACCTACTGGGAAGTGCCCGCTAGCGACAGAGGAGAGCTGGGTACTAACTCTCCCACTGGCATCGCCATTTCAAACGATATGCGCCATGTCCGCTGGTCAAAGGTTTCGACTATTCAAGAGAATATCGATTTTATATCAATCAATCAAGCTAGCTCAAGCAACAAGTGACTTGGGTGTAATATGCAAAGAGGGCCTACTGGCTCCTGCTCTAGAGAAAGGTACTAGAATCCTCGAGTTTTTCTTCAAAGAGTTAAGAAGTTTATTTGTTAGGCCTTCTAACCCAAATGGATCACGCCTCCCCCAGCCACCACGATGGTATTGAGGACAATGTAAGCAGGCCCGTTTAGAGCTGGGTAAAGCTATCAAAAGCGGATCAAGCTGGAATATTCGCCTCGCAAGGGCCTCATACAGGAGTGCTCTCTCTAGATCTAAACGTGCCTGGGACGAGCAGAGACGGCAGGATTTAAAGGAGGCCAGATCGCAGAATGACTCGCGTAGGTTCTGGAACGTTTTTAAATGGGGAAGTCAGGGTAACTCGGACAAGCCCCAGAACTGGGTCCCCCAAGATGATTGGGTAGCCTGTTTCAAACCCCAATATGCAAAGGGTGAGGCTTTAAACCTAATCATGGAGTTACCATCCACACCTTTTTTGGAAGACTCGTTCACCCTTGGAGATGTGTATTGTGCCCTAGACCTAGTCATCCCTGGTAGAGCGCCAGGTATTGATGGCATAGATGGCATACCAGCGGATTTATTTCTGCAGGATAAAGAATCCTGGGGTACATACATACTTCTCTTGGCTAATACGGTTGCGAGGGGCGCTCCAATTCCACACTCATGGAATGGGGCAGAAATTATTCCCATATACAAAAAAGGGGATAAATCCCTACCGGGTAATTATCGGCCCATCAGCCTAATTGACACCTCTCAAAAAATCTTTGGCAGACTGCTCCTCAATAAAGTATTGGAGTGGGAGAGGGAACAAAACATTTTATCCCATTTGCAGGCTGGCTTCAGAACTTCAATCCGCACAGTCGACCAGGTCTTGCATTTTGCTATGCTGTACTGGAAGACTGTGGCGATTGGAAGGGGTAGCCTATATGCTGCCTTTATTGATCTTAGGGCAGCATTTGACTTGGTTCCCCGCTCAACTCTATGGAGCGTTCTTAATGACATGGGCATGCCGGGCCCCTTACTTTAATTGATCAGGAGACTCCATGAGGAGAATTTTGCTCAGATTAGGTGGGGCACTCCTGGCAATGTTACTACCCAGTTCCCTGTAGAAACTGGAGTGCGCCAAGGCTGTGTCTTGGCGCCAACCCTTTTTTCTATGTACATTAATGACGTCGCCAAGTTACTGATTGATTCTAATGTTGACGCGCCCTCCCTTGCAGGAGCTAAAGTCCCCATTTTAATGTTTGCTGACGATTGTCTGATAGTTTCCAAAACCCCGAGTGGACTGCAAAGGGCTTTGTTGATTTTTGAAAACTTTTGTACCGCTCGAGGTTTGGAAGTAAACGTTTTAAAATCTAAGTTCATGTCATTTAATCCGTCGAAATCTTTCAAGGGTACTGTAAGAATGAATGAATTACCTCTTGAGAAGGTCCAGGCTTTTAGCTATCTGGGAGTTTGTATCCAGCACGACCTAACGTGGAAACACCAGGTTGAACTGGCTACCCTAAAACATAGTCAGCTCGCAGGAGCTCTAAGCTTGGAACACTCAAGGTCTCTTACTAAGCCGATAGCCCCTGTTCTATCAGTCTACAATGGCAAAGTAGTCAGTTCTGCTCTTTACGGAGTAGAAATTTGGGGGTCTGAGAAACTAGGGGTATAACAGCTTCTGAAAATCGTTTCTTAAGGGACCTAATTAATTTACCTCAGAGCACCCCTATGAGCCCTTTATTTTGCGATTTGGGACTGTGCCCAATAGCTCTTATCGCGTTTATACGCCCAGTTTTGTATTGGAGGCGGCTTTGGACCACACCCGAACTGGAAGTATACGCTAGGGGTTTGTTGGATGTAATAAAAAGTGATATTTCCCAAAAAATCAAGTGGTTAGGACACATTCGGGGTGCATTAAGAGATCTACGTCTCGGGGAACTGTGAGACGATCCAGAAAATGTTAGGTTCCCTTCGGAGAAGGTTCTTAAAGATCTGTACTGGAAGTCTGTGGCTTCAAAAATTTTTAGGAACCCAGCTCCCCTTCCCGTGACCGGTATGTTCCTGGACTTTAAGGATGGGCCAAATTTTGAAGCCTTTTGGGATCTCATCCTGAAACCCCTAGATAGGAAGCTTTACTTCCAATTGAGAATCGGGAGCTTACCAGTAAGGGCGTTCACTAATAGGTGGACTAGTGGGGGCATGACTGCTTGTCCAGCATGTTCATCCACATTGGAAACTATTAGCCACTTGTTATTTGAGTGCCATGCCTATCTAGCTCCCCGAAGGATCTGGTTACGCCCAGTGTGTAGTTTATTGGGTACAAGGAGTGGGTTCCTTGCTGTTAGACTAATCCATACCTGCGCTCATCCCCCTCTATGCATAGCTGTGGCCAAATACTTAGGTTGGGCATGGACAATTCGAAAGAGACTGATGACAGCTTGAATTTTAACTTTGGGGCGAAAAAAACTTTTTGATTGTGTAACGTGTCTAAATTTTACCTTATATTGGATGTCGTATTAATGTCATCTTTTGTAATGAAATTGTAAATTTTATCACTTTTATTATTTTAAAGGACAAATTTTATATGTATTATATGCTTTTATGACAATCGTCGAATAAAGCTTGCTTGAATTGAATTGAATAAGGACACATCTTTCCAACACCCAGAAAAAGACTTTAAAACATCCGACAATAAAAAATGTAAAAGTTAACAGTTCAAGTCAGACAGTTTTGTTGAAACAGCAATAGATTTGCAAATCAAAAGTTTAAATGAAAGTATTTCAGAAAAATGTAATATTTTTTTGACATCCCAAAATTTCCCTCCAAAATGCCAACAATTTGAAGTAGGTAAAAGCTTAGCTTGATATAACTTTAACGGAGTCCATAAGTAGTTATAAAGAATAAAGCAATCTGTTTTATATAGTGATACAGGTAACCATCCTGAAATATTATTTAACCATATTTTTTTCTATGTTTCTTGTGAGAAAATGTTGAGTTCATTATTCCAAAATGATGAAATCAACTCAATGTTGTTTCCTTAAATTTAGTTTTTTTTATAAATTAATGAAACCGCGTGAGATGAAGAAGATACTGCATGAACATATGTCGTGGAATCTGAATTAATATTTGATGGGTAATTATTTAGAAAAGAATTTAAAATAGAATTACCTAAAATGTAATCTTTACAAAAAACTGATGAAGATGAGCTAAATGTATGACCTATTTCATCAAATGATCAAAAAGTATTATTATGTTATATATCCTTTAAATAAAAAATACTAGCTTTAATCCAGGAGTGCCAAAATTATACCGATCGAGATAGTTTTAATTTAGGATTATGCCATAACTACATATCAGAAGTATGTCAAATAGTCCATTGAAAAAGGGGAATCTAAATCATGAAAGATTAACTTTGTAGATTTCAAAATAATAGAGTTCTTAAGTAATATTGATTTATTAGACATCGTTAACAAAGTAGGTAGAGGAAATGGCTTTATCAAGTTATTTTCTATAAGAAGCCATGTAGGGGGATTATCAAGATGGGAATGATTAAACCAAAGAAAACCTTGTTTTAATATAAACGCTTTGATAGTTTAAAAAAAATCTGGCAACCCAAGCCCTCCATTACATTTAGCCATTTTTTATTTTTTGTAGCCTATACGGGGTGTTTTAGTATTCCAAAGAAAGTTGGAAAAATGCAGATCAATAATCTTATAAAACTGCTTAGGAATTTCGCTAGGAATCATAGCTAGGGAATAAAAGATTTTGGGAGCTCTTGCCATTTTTATTAAGTCAATTTTTCCCCAACATGACAGGTGTAATGCAGACCATTTGGAAACATTTTCTTTAATATAGTTTATAATAGATTCGCAATTTAATGTAATCTTTTTTTATAGAAGTGGTGAACTGAATCCCAGGGTATTTAATTGTATCCCTTAGCCAAATTATTTCTTGTAAAGGTAACATATCAGGTGCACTAAGAAGATTGAGAAGAAACATTTCAGTTTTGTTAGTATTTAATTTATAACCTGAAATCTGCAAATATAATTAAATAATAACTTATAATGGAGGGAATGAGAATTCGGGATTTCTTTTAAACAAAAGTATATCATCTGCATATGCTAATGTTTTGGTGATAACATCCTTAATATTAATACCAGTGTTGGCAATACATTTACTAATAGTAATAAGTAAGGGTTCAATAACATGGAGAAATAACAGTGACAAGTGATAGCCTTGCCTAGTACCTCAAACCCCCCACCCCTCAAAATAAAAACGGATTAGACATTAGACCATTGATGAATAGGCGAGTAGAAGGGCTAGAATAGAGAGCAGATATGATGCGAATAAATAGATCACCAAAA
Source organism: Lissotriton helveticus (assembly GCF_964261635.1). Lineage (NCBI taxonomy): Eukaryota > Metazoa > Chordata > Amphibia > Caudata > Salamandridae > Lissotriton > Lissotriton helveticus. The sequence continues at coordinate 974,492,810 of NC_136057.1, read as the reverse complement.
TTAAATACAGATAAGGCATGATATAAAAATTGCCAATGAACTTTATCGAAAGCTTTTTCAGCATCCAATGCAAGCACTCCAGATGGTAAAGATAAGGAGAACCCTTGTTCAATTGCATGTAGTAAGACCTTAGTGCTATTAACTGAATATCTATTTGTCATGAAACCAGATTGATCAGGATGAATATGGGAATCCAATACTAAAGTCAATTTAGTTGCAACAATTTTAGCGTAGAGTTTACAATCTTGGTTTATTAAGGAAATAGGGCGATAATTTGATACAATGGCCGGGTCTTTGTTAGGTTTTGGAAGAACCATAATTAAAGCTTCTGTAAAGGAACCAGAAATTCAGCCTGAAGCTCCAAAAAAGGTAAAAAGTTTAAATAAATGAATAATAAGTTGCAAGGCAAATTCTTTATACAATTCTGCAGGGATTCATTGGGACCTGAAGATATACCCATTGCTGTTTCTTTCCAAAAGGCCTTGTTGCGGTCTTAGATGTAGTAGCATTTGCTTACTTCTGGTAATTTAGGTTCGGAATGATCAGTATAACCGTTTACTGCAATGAATTGCTGTTAAATAGCTTCTTCCCGGAGATTGCTAATGCTGTTAACTATAACACAGTTGGCCGTGTGAAGGTGGGTTGTTCTTCCTTGCATATCCTTACTTGACCAGCTAGAATTGCTCCCAAAAATGTAGTTTTATTTATTTACATGTTTTATATGGGACACTAACTGGCCCCTGGCTGGAGTAGCCTTGCCTTTTCAAATGTGTTACTGCATCTTTAAGCAACAGAACTCTACTATTAGATTTTACACTCCCCCCAGTATGTGATTTTCCCAACACTACAAGCAGTGGAAAACCATGAGAGCCAGTTTGATGTGGACTAATAGATAGGACCATACATAAGGACTTTGATCATGGTGGCAAATCTTCACCTGATCATGCCTAGTAAGGTGCGCCCACTCCTGTGATTTGACCACCAAGCAGAGATTACCAGCTCAGAAGTGACCAGTTGAAAAGATTAAAGACTCCTGTAAGGTAGTGTGTATGGTTTGCACAAGAATTATACTAAAACTATGGTGGATCCCAAACCATACCACTTGGTTTTGAAGAACTTAAACCACATCACATCAACATAAGTCAATTTACTGGCTTCCAGTTCAATGAATGTTCATATTCAACATGTTGTGTACATTTTCTAGCAACAATGAGGTAAAGGCTAAATCTACCTTCTGCTCCACTATACTCCACCTGACGACTTCAGTCCTGTTGAATTCGGCCTAATCTGCATCCATCAAAGAAAAAGGCTGTTTACCTGAAGATGAAAAAAACAGTGCAATAAATTGTCAGACATGCTGTTCAGACAAGCGTTCACAGCGCAGACCACTACGTGAGATTCCTTTGACTGCCACGCACGACTCCCCTTGCATGAACTGGGCCCCAATGTTTGAAATACACAAGATTATAGTACATGTACGATTAGCGTGTAGTAGTACTCTGTGACCTCCCACCATCATTCACTGCTGGTCCCATGTTGAATAATGAAAGTGAAGGAGATTCATTTAAAAATATATCTGAAAGAGACACGTTAGTGATAGATTCCTTACCTTAGAATATCTCCAGGCATCAGACTAGATCCGGACATATTTTCTACTTGGCAGTATCTCTGCCTGTCAGTAGGTGGCGTCCTGCGGCTCCACGTTCGTCACTGGCGTCGTAGGCGCCGAGAAGACGTCACCGAGAGTACTTAGGCATCACCCATGCGCGCTGATGTCAGTTCTTTCTTTTTCCGCACGGAAAGGCGCGGATCCGGATTGAGCATGTACCTCGGTCATTTTTTGGCGACTTTTTGTGAATTTTTTGTCTCTTCAATTGTCTCCTGGTGTACATAGGGATGCCCGACTTTAAGTCTTGTGGGTCGTGCCGCCGTAATATGTCGGTGGCGGACCCCCATGATGTCTGCCTCTACTGCCTGGAAACCGACCATGACTCCTGGGATTGTTGAGACTGTCGAGTCATGGCCCCGAAGGCCTTGCGAGAGCAGCGCTGGAAGTTGTTGGAGGCCTGGCACTCCTCTCACCACCGCTCAGGGTTTAGAGGCTGTTCGCGGGACCGCTCCTGGGCCCGGAACCGTCGCTCCTCGGGCTCTAAGGCTTTACCTTCAGATTCCGGTAAGCGGCGCCATAAGAAGAAGTCGAAGAAGCGTGTTTGCTCTCCGACATTCCCCTGTCGCTCCTCGGAGGCGGACGAGAAGGACAAGGACTCCTGCGCGGAGCCTGGGAGTCCACGGCCTACCCGCCATATCCGGGTCCGTCGGCGACTCCCGAACAGCTGCAAGAATTTCTTTCTGCCATGGACCGCCTTTTCAGACCTCGGGCTCCCGCCTGCGGGCCCTGCGGTCCTGTGTCCAGATCCTGTTGGCGGGGCGGTACCGCCTCTGGCACCAGCCCCGGAGCCACTGGATCCAGCGCCCTCTGCTCTGGCCCCGGCGCCACAAGGTGCAGCGGCGCTGGCGCTGGCTCCGGCCCCGGCGCTGCCCTTGACTCCGGACCCAGCGCCGCCCTTGGCTCCGCCACAGGCGTCGCACTGGATGCCGTTTATCCCAGCCCTGCCCCGGTTCTTGGACCATTTAGTTCCGGCCTGGGATCTGCATTGGGATGCGGCTCCGGCTCGGCCTTGGCCGAAGCCGGTCCTGGCGCTGCTCCCGGTGCCGCTTGCACCCTCTCCGGCCCTGCCGCCATGGCCGGCTCCTTCTACTCCAGAGCCGGACGAGGGATGGGATGGCTCTGAGGACCCCCTTGCGCGGCAGTGTGACTCCTAGCAGGATTGGGTGGATGACCTTCAAGATGCGGGTGAGCTTGATGTGTCTTCTGACCTCAGGTTTGTCTCCCCTCCGCCTACTATGGAGGAGGGCGCTTCCTACACTATGGTGCGGCGTCGGAACGCGCCGGCCCTCCATCTCGACCTCCCTACGGTGACCCTTACGACCAACCTCCTTACGGAGGTGCTCCAAACAGCATCTACGTCGTCTGAGCCGCTGCTCCCTTTCAATGAGGCCCTTACCGAACTCCTCTTGGGCACTTGGTTGCGACCGGCCTCGGGGGCACAGGTGGATAAGCACGTCTCTAGGTGTCATAGCCTGGTGATATTGCCTTCTTGACCACTCACCCCAGGCCTGAGAGCCTGGTCATTCAGGCCTCGACGTCGCAGAGTGCCTTTCCCACGGCTCCGCCAGATAAGGACTCTAAGAAGCTGGACCAATATGGCAAGAGGTTGTTCTCCTCAGCCAGCACGGGGTTGCGGTCGGTTAATACCACCTGCTTATTGGGCCGTTACTCCCACGCAACCTGGGATTCGGTAGCAGAGGTCCTGCCTCAGTGCTCTGAGGAGGTCCAAGCTGTCCTTTCCCAAGCAGTTGCGGAAGGCAAGGATGCGGCGAAGTTTGCCATCAGGTGTGGTCTGGATAAGGCTGATTCCTTGGGCAGGGCAATTTCCACGACTGTGGCGTTGCGGCACCATGCCTGGTTGCGGTCTATTGGGTTCTCGCCAGATTTCCAGGGCTCGCTCATGGACATGCCTTTTGATGGCTCCCGCCTGTTTGGAGACAAGGATGACAGTGCCCTGGAGCGCTTTAAAGACTCACGGGCCACGGCCAAGTCCTTGGGCCTTTCTACGAAGAGCCCTGCCACGCCTGGGTTTAGTTTCTTTCGTGGCTAGGGCAGGGGCACCCAAGCACACTCTTCCAGCATGCCTGTCCAGAACCAGCATCAGCGAGGCCGTGGATTCCGCAGGGGCGAGTCTCATAACCAGCGTGCGGGCCAGTCCACTTCCACCCCCGCTGCTTCTGCCTCTAAGCCTTCCTAATCCGAACTTAAGGGAGCACCGCAAGCCGGTGGGTGGCAGGATCCGCCACCACCTCCACCACTGGCGCGAAATTACATCAGACATGTGGGGGCTGCAGATAATCAGCCAAGGTTACGCACTTCCCTTTCTGTCCTCCCCTCCGACCATGCCACCAGTAAGGAGTGGTTGCTATTCCCACTACTTTCTGGTCCCCAAGAAGGACAAAGGAAGTCTGCATCCTACCTTGGACCTCCGGGACGTAACTCGCTTCCTCCGGAAGGAGAAGTTCATGATGCTCACCCTGGCTCAGGTCTTGACTGCTCTCGACCCTGGAGACTGGATGGTAGCGTTGGACTTGCAGGACGCATATTTTCACATCCCCGTCCTGCCGGCCCACCGGCGTTACTTGCGGTTCACGGTAGGCCAGGAGCATTTTCAGTTTACTGTGCTCCCCTTCGGCCTTACCAGTGCCCCATGGGTGTTCATGAAGGTGATGGCGGTGGTCGCAGCTCATCTGTGCCGGTTAGGAGTGTCAGTCTTCCCCCTACCTCGACAACTGGTTGTTAAAGGCAGGCTCGCCCCAGGCAGTCGTCAACCACCTTTAGACTACAGCCGACCTCCTGCACTTGCTGGGGTTCTCCTTCAACGTGCGGAAGTCGCACCTGAGTCTCTCGCAGAAGCTCCCATTCATCGGAGCGGTTCTGGACTCGACGCAGTTTCGGGTTTATCCTCCCGAGCAGCGAGTCCGGGATATTCAGGCTATGATTCCGATCTTTCAGCCTCTATCCCGGGTATCCGTCAGGATGACCCTCCGGCTCCTGGGCCTGATAGCCTCCTGCATCCTGCTAGTGAGACATGCCAGATGGCATATGCGGGCTCTGCAGTGGGACCTGAAGTTCCAGTGGGCACAGCATCAGGGCAACCTGTTCGATCGGAGGGTACTGCATGACATATGCAGTGGTGGCTCACGAATCGCGATTGGGTGAATGGCAGATCCCTCTCCCTTCCCCAACCGGAGCACACAGTGGTGATGAATGCGTCCCTCCTGGGATGGGGAGGCCACTTGGGAGAGGCGCAGATCAGAGGTCTCTGGTCTCTGGCGGCGTCCCGCTCCATATCAATCTTCTAGAGCTGCAGGCGATCTGTCTTTCACTGAAGGCATTCCTTTCCTCTGTCCGGGGAAGTGTAGTGCAGGTGTTCATGGACCTCACCACAGTCATGTGGTATAGCAACAAACAGGGCGGGGTCCTGGACTCTGTCAGGAGGCTCTGCGCCTCTGGACATGGCTGGAACATCAAGGCATTACCTTGGTGGTTCAATATCTGGCAGGTTCACTAAACGCCAGGGAGGACGAACTCAGCCGCCGGTGCTTGATTGATCACGAATGGCGTCTGAACTTGAACGTGGCGCAAGGTCTCTTTCTGCAGTGGGGAGAGCCTTGGTTAGATCTATTCGCCACCGAAGAGAACGTGCAATGTCATCAGTTCTGCGTGTTGGAATTTCCAAGGCGGCACTCGCTCGGAGACGCTTTTCGTCTCGAGTGGAGCTGCGGTCTACTGTATGCTTTTCCGCCTATACCACTTCTGCCCAGAGTGCTGAAGATCAGGTGCGACCTGGCTCAAGTTAATCTTGTGGCTCCGACTGGGCTCGAAGAGTATGGTATCCTGAGCTACTCAGTATGAGCATCGATACCCCGATTCGCCTGCCTCTTTGGGAGTATCTTCTGTCGCAGCAGCAGTGGACGGTCCTCCACCCGAACCTGTCCAGCCTCCACCTCCATGCTTGGAGATTGAGCGGCGACAGTTGACACCTTTTGATCTTCCTCCCGAAGTCTGTGATGTCATTCTGGCAGCCAGGCGTCCCTCCACCAAAACGGTGTACGCCTGTAGGCGGAATAGATTTGTGGCATGGTGCACAGCTAAGACTGTGGACCCCCTTTCGCCCCTCTTTCTGATGTTCTTTGGTTCCTTCTCTCTTTGGCCCAGCGGGGCTCTGCTCTGGGCACTGTCAAAGGTTATCTTTCGGCCATCTCAGCCTTTCTATGGCTTCCAGATTTATTTATTTATTTATATTTATTTATTTTAAAAGTTTGATATAGCGCTGGCTAGACCCGGAGGTATCAGAGCGCTTTACATGAGCATCGGATCATAGTTACAGGTTACATCGTTACAAAGGTTACACAGTTCTTAGAGCATGGCAACATAGTTACTTGTAAGGTCGAGATAAACAATAAGCACAAATACGTAAGGGGAAAAGAAGGGAAGGTGAGAGATTCAGGGGAGGGGGGTTGGAGTAGGGGAAGTAGACAGATAATGAAGGCGGGAAAGAGGAGGGGAGGGTGAGAGACACAGCATAGGGAGAGGAGGGGAAGGGTGACGGGGACACAAACCGGTAGACGAGTCAAGGCAACGTCCAAAGTCCAGTAAGCTGTGATCCCAGGGGAAGTGGTATCCCTTCCCTATCTCTATTGCGAGAGGCACCCTTTACGTAGTGGACTCTCAGAGGGGTCTCTGAGACTCCAAGGCCTACATACTGGATCCTTCCCCAAAAAGGGGAGAGGGAGTGCTTTGGCAAGGGGTGCCATACCATACTTCAAGTGTGAGTGGCTCCCTTGGCACAGTGTACTCACTCAGCGGGTTCGCTGAGACTCCAGAGTATAAATATTGGATCTTTCCCCAACAAGGGAGGAGGAGTGTTTAGTCAAAGGGCACAAAGGACAGGGGGTAGGCAGAGTAGCAGGCAAGGGGAGAGATTCAGGGGAGAGAGGATAGGAGCTATGGAAGAGACAATAAGGAGAGACGAAAAGAAGTCTGCCTAAAGATCGACTGGGTAGGTGACGACCAAGGAGGGAATCCACGGCCCATCTCCCCTATAGCTAAACCAAGTAGCTTCATCGGATATCAGACAAAATAGTTCGGTCTCAATAAATTAAGAGAGGAGGGAAGGAGAGACCTAAATACAGGGAGGAAGCTGGAGGAGACGGTTGTTAAGCGCTTTCTCACAGGCATTACACACACGTTTCCTCCCGTGCCTTTCATAATGCCTCAATGTGACTTAAATCTTGTCTTGACTTTTCTGATGTGTGCTCCCTTTGAGCCTCTTCAGAACTGTCCTTTAAGTCTTCTAACTCTAAAGATGGCTTTCCTGGTAGCTATCCCCTCTGCCAGGAGAGTGAGTGAGCTCCAGGCTCTTTCTTTCAAACCTCCTTTCCTTTCTGTTCATTGGGACAAGGTGGTTCTGAGGACACATCCTTCTTTCTTGCCAAAGGTTGTCACGCCCTTCCACATCAGGCAGACCATCACTTTGCCCACCTTTGTTCCGCCTCCGCAACCTTCAAGGGAAGAGGAGAGGCTCCACCATATGGACCCAAAACGTGCGCTCGCATTCTGTCTGCAGCGTACACAGCAGTTCCGGGTGGATGATCAACTCTTTGTTGGCTACGTGGGCGCCAAAAGAGGTCGGGCGGTGCACAAACTGACCATCTCCCGGTGGGTCGTTCTGTGCATCAAAGCATGTTACTCCTTGGCCAAGAAGGAGCCTCCTGTGGGACTGCGTGCCCATTCGACCAGGGCAACTGCAACCACTACTGCCTTGGGACGCAGTGTCCCCTTGCAGCATATTTGTCAGGCTGCTACATGAGCCTTGCTGCACACGTCTACAAAGCACTACTGCCTTGACAGTCAAGTCCGGAGAGACGGCTTCTTTGGCCGTTCCGTTCTCTTGTGACTTCCTGGTGTAATTGTGTTTGCAGACCCACCACCGAGGTTGGTATTGCTGGGGTATCTATTTTAAGGTAAAGAATCTATCACTAACGTGTCTCTTTCAGATGCACAAGTTACTACTTGTGTAACAATATATCTGTAAGAGACATTAGTTAGTGATAGATTCCTTACTGCCCCACCCTTCCTCCCCGCTCAGAACTAACGTCAGCACGCATGGGTGGCGCCTAAGTACTCCCCGTGACGTCATCTCGGCGCCTAGCCGCAGGACGCCACCTGCCGACGCGCAGAGGTACTGCTAAGCAGAAATAAGTTCCGGATCCAGTCTGACACCTGGTAATATTCTAAGGTAAGGAATCTATCACTAACTAATGTCTCTTACAGATATATTGTTACACAAGTAGTAACTTGTGCATTAGTGATGTTTGTACGGTGGCCCTTTTGCACTTTTTGGCACTTGCATTGAAAAGTTCATCAGAGCACTGATATCATGAAAAGGTATTGTAGTTTTTCTGCTTAACAGCTTATGGTGTGACTGTAATATGTTTAAAGATACTCATTTGATTTTGAGCTCATTCTAATGCCTTTGGATCCTTGTGTAGAGACTATAGTCTGAGATGTCTACCCAATTTCTGCCCTTGATGTGTGGTAAAAACATAGCTGAAACTTATAAAGCTCCACAATTTGTGACGTACACATATTTAGACACGTGTTCCGACAACAGCTATTACATGGTATGGCGAAAGATAAAATTAGCACACTGTTGCTCTTCTCTGCCCTGCGGCACAAGGTTTATGCCAGTAATCCACTGTTCATTCCTTGTATCCAGCAAAGGAAGCATGTGTCCAATACTTATTGTCGGAACTCCGTCTACGACCTTGGTTACTCACAGTTTACCTTAATAAATCCACGCATTCATGCAGAGAGCAACAGCTAGAGTAGTTACATTTCATACTTAGCCTTACACCTCTTCTCTCAAACGTTTCCATTCTCTCATTACCTTCAGAACTGTTTTAGAAACATTGTTCTTTCAATTTTTATACTATTTGAAGACCTGCAAATTCTACAATAATTTATTAAATAGATCACAGTTCAATCTATTCTAATGGATACTTCTAACTGCAGATTCTTCACCTTTGACTATCCCCCTGACACCTGCCTGAATCCAGAGATTTCTTCATAGCAGGGCTTCCATATGTATTGGTGCCACCCCTGTCACCTGACATCGGTTCCTTTTTCCTTGCCTTCTGACATACATGCAGAGCTCTGCTCCCAAGTTAGAAAAAATGTTTTTGCATCGTAGGAAAACTACAAAGTGTTCTTGAGAACGTTGTCCCTACCCAAAATGTCAGGCTTTTAGCTGTGCCGTGACTGCAGAGACAGACCTGCACAAGGTGTGAATTTTGTATTTGAGAGCAGGACACGTCTCTAAGTGTGCCCTTGTGCACCCAAAGGAGATTCGATAATGGAATGAGAAGCTGTATGTTGCCGAACACAAGAATTTACAGCCTTCACGTACTTCCCGCTCCAAGTCATGGTCCCAATCACACCACACCACATCACATCTGCTGCAACCGCTCCACTTCCTGCTCAAAATCCTCTGGTAATTTGAAAGTCCAGGTCTGAACACAAGCATAAAAAAACGCAAAGTAGGACTCTATCCCATCCTACCATGTATCAAGGCACCAGGCAAGGGAGACGATTCCCTCAGTTGATCCCTTTGTGCCCAGAGTTACCCAGGTCATTGTTAACTCTGCATCAGATTTAGGCCTTTAAAGAGGCCATGCTGCAAATTTTCAGTGAACTTCAGGCTCACTCTGATACGCCTTTTGGACCTGCAAGGGCCTCTAGTCGGGTTTCCATTAGCAGGTCCCTGTCTGGTGCCATCTGTCCTTCTCTGAATCTGTTACATCAGTCTTTCCCTCTACTACAGCCACCAAGCCGCTTTAGTTTGCCCGGGTTGGAGATTAATTGCATCCAACAGACAAATTCATTATGCACACGTTGGCTCACATCCGATCTGCTCTGGAACCAGGAGTCTGGATGAAGTCACCAGACTTGCAGGACGTATTTTCATATGCCCATCCAGAAGTCGCACAGCTATTACCTATGGTTCAAAGTGGACCATTATTGTGCTTCGGCCTCACCAGCACTCCTCAGTTTTCAGTGTTTGCAGTGGTTGCTGCCCATCGTCAGAGGTTCTATATTCCTGTACCTCGACGACTGACTTCTAAAGGAAGGCTTGTCACATCCAGTGGTAGACCACCTCCAAAACTTTTAACTTTGTTGTATTTCATCATAAATAAAGCAAAGTCCCACCTAATGTCCTCACAGAGAGTTACATGTATTGGGAGAACTTTGTACATAGTGGAGTTCAGGGGACTTTAATATCTATTTTAGGCTCGATCCTTTATCTCGGTGAGGGTGAGTTCAACGCTTCTTGATCTCTAGGCTTCATGCATCATCCTTGTTAGCCATGCCAGGTTACACATGCAAGCTCTTCAGTGAACCTGAAATCCCAGTGGGCCCAGCATCAAGACTCCTTTCCGACACCATCCATATCTCAGAGGTGACTGCTGATGATCTGCAGTAATAACTTTACCTTCCCCACCAGGAGTTGACAGTGGTTATGGATGCTTTGCTGCTTGGTTGAGGAGGAGGAGGACGTTCACCTGGGAGGAGATGGAGATCAGAGGTTTCTGGTGTCCAGTGGAGGCTGGCTCCACATGAAACTAACAGAGCTGCAGGTTATTTGTCCTGCGCAGAAGGGCCTTACTGCAATCCATCAAGTAGAGACTGGGACAGGTTCTCGTGCATAACATCACAGCTATGTGGTACTACAACAAGCAGGGTGGGGTGGAGTCGTGGTACTTTGCCAGGAGCCTTAGCATGTCTGGAGATGGCCAGAGTGCCAAGACATCTTTCTGGCCGCCACTATCTAGAACATGCAGTGTCAACAATTTGCCCCTTGGAGCAGAACACTTGCTAGGAGATGCATTCTGGCAGAAATGGGGCAAGGGACTCCTGTACTCCTTCCCGCCACTACCTCAAGTCCAGGTGTGTGCGGTGCCCAGAGTTCCTTAGCATGAGAATCTGTCCTCAAGTCATGCTACAGCCTCGGCAGGGCCTCCTGTCCCACCAGTAAATCAGAGTGATCCACCTGAACCTGCGCCACTTATACCTCCATATGTGGAGATTGAGCGCCAGCAGCTAACCGATTTCAGTCTGTTGTCTGACGTGGTAGAGGTCATCCTCACTTCCAGAAGCCCCCCACTGATTCCCCTCCGTACATACATACACACAAAATATAAATCTACTCTGGGATAAGTTTGTACACTGGTGTTGTGCCCAGAATACTGACTCCTTACAGGCGAAACAATTGGTCATCATATTTATTATTTTGTCTTTATCCCAGCAAGGTCTTCCAGTGTGCACTGTCAGTGTTTATTTGTAGGCTTGTTTGTACTTTCTGTATTTTCTGTCCTTGTATATTGAGCCTGTTGTGGTGTGGTTAATTAAAGGATTGATGCACAAGTTCCCTCCCAAACTGTTTGCGATGCCACTGCAGGACCTTAATTTGGTCACATTGTAGAATCCATCACTCTACTAGCGTTCTTTGCTCCCTCTCAAAAGAGAAGGAGAGGCTCCATCAGTTGTACTAAAAAAGTGCTTCAAGCTTTTACATTGAATGGATTATCATTTTTATACGGTACTCTCTGTAGCAAAGTAAAAGAAAGGCTGTGCAATTGAGGACCTTGTTGAGGTGTGTAGACCTCTGCATTAAGATCTGATGTGTGCTGGCCAAGAATCAGCCCGTGGAACGCCTGAGGAGCCATTCCACCAGTGCCAAGCCCACTACCACTGCGTTTGTATGGGTATTGCCTGTGGTGGACATCTGACTGACTGGGACATGGATATTGTTGCATACATTTACAGTACTTCACTGACAGCCAGTTCAGGAGGGAAGGACACTTTGCCCACTCAGTTCTGCAAGATGATTTGGTCTGAGACCACTCCAAAGATCCTCCGAGTTATGGAGATACTGCTTTGGCGTCTATTTAAAGAATAAGAATCTGCAGTTAGAAATATCTATCAAAAGAAAAAGTTACTTACCTTCGGTAATGATCATATTGGAAAACACTATTTTTGCAGCATGAATCTTTCTGGATTCAGTATGCTGTGCATTATTCCGCGGTCTAGTGGTTGCGTCCCGAATCGTAGTCTTTTCTTTCTTTTTTTTCGCAGCCCAGTTGGGCGTCAATGTCCCACCTTCTGGTGCAGAATCCTCTCTGTCCTCACACCTTGGCGTTGTGTGGAGTGGCCTCTTTTTAACATCTAAAAAGGACCCAAGTTAGTAATCAACACAGTTACGAAGAATTGCTCACTGCCCTGTCTGAGGGTGGCAAAAGGAAAGAAAAAAAACGGTCCGCATGCAGGGGTTACGTTTACATACGCTTACACTCTGTCACTTCCTCGGAGTCAACGTGGAGCCACATGGTGCCACCATTCAGCGTATAGGAGCTCTGCTATCCACCTGGGAGGTATTCTGAGGCAGGAAATCTGTGTTTTGATAGAATGTGCACCAGAAAAGGCATTACTGAGGTAGGTAACTTGTTCATTGGTGCTATTAGTGAGGCCAGTTCAAGTCTGAAAAAGTTTATTAAAGCAGTAAGATCCCTTAGTGACTTACTGTCCCTGCAGCTATGACATGGGTGGGTGTGATCGGGATGGCAACTGTGGCGGTGGATTCCACCATCCTTTTGTTGGCTTTAGATCAGTAAGTCTTAGATGAGAGTCACTGTGTTGGTGTTATCTTTTCATATGGCTATTAGCAGGAGTGAAGAATTGAGCTAAAGCTCTATATAAAAACACTTTTCAGTGAAGTACTGGAGTGATCCCGTTTTCATACCACATATAAAAAGTTTGATATGCTGATTCGAGTTTGCTTTTGCTTAGATCTATTCATATTTCCTATTGTCTGCTGATTTCTAAACGATAGACTGGCGACAATTCATCTCATGGCACACCCTGGTTCGTGTAGGTCTTGGCGGTTGTAGTGCGTTAATAGGAATTACCATTGATGATTAAATCTGTTAATGTGAAGCAGATCAGGGAGCTGGCACTGCCCACCCTCCTCCTTATAAGGTAAATTGATTTCTCTCAATAGAAATGTATTTGTGTTGGGACTTCCTAATTTGTAAACAACCATGTGCGCTACTATTTGCTCATAATGAATTCTTATGTCACAGAAACAAAATGCTTCTTCCATTTCATGCGTGGCAATAAACATGTATTAACCTTATTCTACGGCTGAATGACCACAGAGTAACTTATTAACCAACTTGTGTATATTTAGCTGATTGTCTAACTATGATTTATAGTGAAGTTTTCTTTTATAATTAAACTGTGTTGGCAGGCTTTCGTCGTGTGGGTCAACAAACTTGACGTTTTTGACAGAGTGCGGCGTCCTGCATAGCACATCTGAGTGCACGTAGGCACTAGGAGAGGATATGCCTTTCAGAAGTACTGCTCTCAACAGGCCGAAAGTGGTGGAAATCCTCCCTAGCACCACTCAACATGGTTCAGGGTACTTGAGTTAATTGTTTACCTAAACAGCTAGGTTCGAGGAATGTGGGCTGCTGAATTCATATCTATAGCATAGATCGCCGCCTAGTGTTGGGTCCGGATGATTGCACATTGTTGTCCTGGAAGAGTCTTCGAAGTATCACGAGATGGGTGGCTCCTCCCCTGGACTACAGTGTGCATGGGCATCGACTCCATCCTCAGATTGTTTTTTTCCGCCATTGGGTTCGGATGTAATTTCGTGATCTCCAGTTCGGAATCAACATAAACTTTTTCGAGGCCCGAAGGCCTTTTCGAACCGTCGGTATTGTTTGCGTTCGGTGCCCGGTTCTATTCCGACTCGGTTCCCGAGTTGGATGTCCAGGGAGTCGCGTGACTCTTCGGTGATCGAGGCCCAGTCGACGCAGCAAGACCTTCGATGACACAACATGGATCGGAGCCCGTTCAAGAAGTGTCCCGTGTGCGGATCGAAGTACCCACACATCGACGTCCACCCGGTGTGCAACAAGTGCCTGTCGCCGGACCACGATGAAGCCAGCTGTATGGCTTGTTCAAGGTTTCGTTCGAAGAAGACGATTCGGCTTCGGCGCGTGGCGTGCATGGAGGCCCGGCAGTCGGCCCCGGCACCGGTGGACATCTTCGACAGCGAAGAAGCAGGCGAACACGAAGTTCGGCTGCAGATTTCACCTCCGGCGGAGGACATCGACTACGACTATGAAGCGGATGTCGAAGGCCTAGACGTAGAAGAAGTCGTCGACGAGGTAGGAGATGACAATGAGGCCTATGGGGCCATGGAAGATAGCTCAGAGGAAGAGCTATGCCCCGTTCGAACAATTACAAAGGCTCAGGTCGAGGGATCGCCACACGGCCTTACCAAAGACCTTCTACCAGGATCCACGGCCCCGCCTCCAGGCCCGGCTACGGACACTTCGGCGGAGCCGCCATTGTCGAAAACGTAACCGAAAGTGAAACCTTCGGTGTCGACAACAACTAACGTGGGTGAAACGCCGTCGAAACCAAAGACGTCTGCTCCCCTGTCGACACCCTCGTCTTCCGAGGTGTCGGGGCAACCCAAGCCGAAGAAAGCTGTCGACCCGGTGAAATCGGGCAAAGGCGTCGAGCCGAAGTTGGTCAAGGGCATCCAGCCGAAGTCCAAGACGGGAGTCGAGCCGGAGTCAAGCAAGGGCGTCGAGCCGAAGTCCAAGAAGGGCGTCGAGCCGAAGTCCAACAAGAGCGTCGAGCCGAAGACTGGGGCCCCAAAACTGGTTACCCAGGCCGCCGATCCAAAACAGTCGGGGTCGACGTCTGCTGTCACGGAAGGAGAGCATAGCGCCCCTAAGAAGGATGCTCCTACGCCTCGGCCGGAAAAGCCCAAATCATCAACGCTCGAGTCTTCACATGTTGGTGGACCGAGATCGTTTGTCGGGTCGACGAAACAGTCCGCTTCCTTTACGAAGCAGGTCTCGGACTCCCTGAAACGTATCAGGGACAAGGCTTCGGCGGAGGAACCAAAGACACCTTCCGCCCCGAAGCAATCTGTCCCAACGTCAAAGTCTTCGACGCCAATCCTCTTCACGTTGCCGCCGAAAGTGGCACCGAAGGCCTTCGCACCACGGTCCGTGCCCGAAGCGCACTTTCAGGGTTCTGCGGGGTCGAAGCCTACTCACCCGGCTGGGGGCTTGAGGCATCGACCACCATTGGTAGAGGAGCAGTCGGAGCGCTTCATCGATGCCGACACCGGGAAGCTTACGCTTTACAAAAGAAAGATTACAGCGACACAGCCTTTGGAGTCATACACGATTCCTCTAAAGCGCAAAAAGCCTGCTTCAGATTCACCAGTCTTGGTCGAACCACTGGTTCCTCGGACTACAAGAATTGCCACACCCTCACCAACTTATTCAGATGTGGAGGATGCTGGGGATGAGGACGAAGAATACAACTTTCCTGCCAACACAGATCCAGATGAACACCAGGACTCATGGGTAGAGGCAGGGGACCAAGGGGATCAGCAGCCCGCCCATGACCCTCAGGTCTACAACGTCAAGACCTCTCCCACAGAAGATTCTGCGGCATTTAATGCCTTAATTGAGAGGGCGGCAAAAAACCACGACGTTAAGCTGCATGCTGACCCTGTTGAGGTGAACTTCCTCTTTGACACTTTTTCAACAGCTGAAAAGACTGTAAAGACTCTCCCAATGCTAAAGGGGGTCCTGAAACATGCTGCGGACATTTTTAAGGAACCCACGCGGTCAAGGGTAGTCAACCCTAGAAATGAAAAAAAAATACAGACCGGCACCTGCCGATCCTACCTACATCAAGGGCCAGTTGCCATTGGACTCTCTGGTCGTTTCTAATGCCCGCAAAAGGGCGAATTCGCAGACCACTGGTGATGCTCCTCCCCTGGACAAAGAATCCAAAGTGCTGGAGGCATCAGGAAAGAGAGTAGCAGCTCAGGCGGCCAATATCTGGCGTATCTCTAACACGCAGGCACTCTTGGCTAGATACGACAGGGCACACTACGACACACTAGAGACCCTGTTGCAACATCTACCAGACCAATATAAAGAGGCAGCGGAGATGCTTATCCAGGAAGGGAAGCTCATCTCCAACGCTTCCATTAAGTGTGCACTGGACGTTGCGGACACTGCAGCCAGGGCAATTAACACCAGTGTGATGTTGAGACGTCAGGCATGGCTCAGAATCTCCGGCTTTAAGCCGGAGATACAAACTACCATCCTCAACCAGCCGGTAAACCCTGACAGATTATTTGGTCCTGAGGTGGATACCACCCTGGAAAAAATAAAAAAGGATACCGAGACTGCTAAGTCCATGGGAGCTCTCCAGTCCCAACAGTTTGGAGGGAGCACTTTTCGTCGCTCAGGCAATAGAGGTTTTGCAGCGTGAATCTTTCTGGATTCACTATGCTGTGCATTATTCCGCGGTCTTGTGGTTGGGTCCGGATTCGTAGTCTTTTCTTTGTTTTTTTTTTTTTTTTTCTCTTTGCCCAGGTGGGCGTCGGCGTCACACCCCCTTTGGGTGTATTTCCGGTGACGTCGGCATGCTTCCTGCGGAAGCTCCCACTCTTGGGCGCCATCTTCAGATTCTTTTTTTCCGCGGTCGGGTCTGGATCGTTCCCGTTTGGGCTCCAGACATTTTTGGAGAAAGAAGAAAGAAAATACAGAAAAGACGAGGAGAAGTCATCTGAAGACTCCAGGGGACTTCACCGACGAAAGACAAGCAAAGATAAGGCGTTTTCCATCCAGATCTTCGACGACCGTCGACGAACACGCGACCAGAGAGGCCCTGGACGCTCGAGGATGGACAACACGCCGTTCAAGTTCTGCCGTAACTGCCACCACAAGTACGCGCAGAAGGACCAGCACCCGGTATGCAACCTTTGCCTACCGGTGGACCACGAAAGCGGAGACTGCAACGCCTGTTCCGCCTTCACCCCGAAGACCCTTCGTGTGAGAGAGAGGCAGAGGGTAGCACACGCCGCCCTGCAGGGGAAGGCCCCGACCCCGTCGCTCTACGAGCTGGGGATGTCCTCCGAGGAAGAAGACAACGCTGCCGCCGAAGACGACAGCTACACGGTCGTAGAGACCGATTACACGAAGACTTCTGACAAGGTAGGAGACTCTTCGGCCCCCAAGAACCCGAGAGACTCTGAGTCTCGAAAAATCGAGGGCAAGACCCCGAAAGCGCCGACGCCAAAAAAGGCGGCGTCCGCGACTACTCCCAGGCCCAGCGGATCCTCAGAGAAGGAGTCCCCGGCGCCGAGAGCTGCTGATCAGCAGAAGACGTCGAAAATCGTCCCCGAAAAGGATCGATCGACGAGGGAGAAAGACCCGAAACTGTCGACGACGACCAGAGACCCGATATCCGGTTCGACGTCGAAAACTTCGACTCCGAGAGGCACGGCGACGAGCCATCCGTCGAAGAGAGCGGCGGAACCATCCGACGCGGAACACGCGGCCGAGATGGAAAAGAAAAGAAGGCGCCTCGAGGCAGAAATGGAGAACTTCATGCAGCGGAAAAAAGATTTCGACGCAAGGATGAAGGCCTTCACGATCCCTCACAAGACCAAGCCACCAGTGCTGGAGGCGGTCGAGGAGGAAGAAGAAGAGGTCGCCGAAGTCACCGAGCAAGACCAGGACGTCGAGGTGTTCGACGACCAGGAGGAGTACGAGAATCCCCACGAGAGCTACAGCTATGGGGAGGAAGATGAGGGCAGGACAGACACAGAGTCGGCGCCCTATGACCTTCAGGAGGTAGATTACATCGATGTCGACACCGACAGCCCGGAGGAGGTGGTCGACACCTACCCCTCGAGGCCCTCGCCGCCGGACGACATCGGGGCCTACAACGCGGTGATACAATCTGCCGCAGCAGCTTTCAAGCTCAAGCTCGACGAAGAGAAGCAGAAAGCAGACTTCCTTCTGGAAACATTGCTCCCAACACAAACGAGGAGCCAGTTCCTCCCGATGCTCGAGAGCGTCTTGGCTCAGGGGAAGGAAGCTTTCAGGGAGCCCGCAACATGCAAGGCAGTAACTCCCAGAACTGAGAAGAAGTACAAGCATGCCGCAAAGGACCCGGCCTACATTCAGGGCACGGTCTCCGCAGACTCCATTATCACGGCCACAGCAAGGAGGAGGGCTAACGTACCCACTACCTCGGGCCCGCCACCGGATAAAGAGAGCAAAAGGATGGATCTGGTGGGCAGAAGGATCGAACGGAATGCCGCGACCCACTGGCGCATGGCTAATTCCAACGCCCTGGTAAACAGACACATGTACCAAATCATGGAGGGACTGGGGCAGTTGGTGAAGGACTTGCCCCAGGATGCCAAGCAGAAAGCCGAAAAGCTAATTGAAGAGGGGAAGAATGCTGCAAATTCTTGCCTTAAGACGGCCCTGGATGGGGCAGACACCGCCAGCAGGCTCATGATGATGGGCGTCACGGAAAGGAGACACGCCTGGCTCAGGATATCCGGTTTCAAACCGGAGGTGCAACACAGCATCCTGAACACACCATTCAACGGCAGTACGCTTTTCGGACAAACAGTTGATGAGCAACTCAGCCAACTTAAGAAGGATAACGAAACAGCAAGATCCATGGGAGCATTGCAGTTCAGAGGGAACAAGAGGGGCACCCCGTCACGGAGGCCCGGCGGAAGAGGCGGAAACCAGCCAGGTACATCACACCAGGCTTTCCAGCAAACGCACCAGGCAGACTCGCAGGGTCAGCAGGGCCATCAGAAACAGCCCTGGCAGTACCAACAAAGAGGCCAGTCCTTTCGAGGGAGAAATGGACGGGGACAAAATAGAAGAGGGGGCCAGCAGCCCACCTCCAAGTGACTTCAAAAAAATCCGTGTGCCCACCCACAAAAAAGATCCCAGGGGGCAGCACGTACAGATGGGTCAAGACAAACTAGACACCTACGACCACAGGACACCAGTGGGAGGAAGATTAAGATTCCACCTCCAGGAGTGGAGAGGAATCACATCAGACAAATGGACCCTCAACATTATCCAATTCGGATACTGCATAGAGTTGGAGGCGAGGCCAACAAACAGAAAACCAAGAAGAAAGCCGCTAGCAAGCAAGCAGCTGCAGTGCCTTCAGGAAGAAGCAAAAGAACTCCTGCAGAAGCAGGCCATAGAAAGGGTACCCTTCAAGGAAAGAAACACAGGAGTATACTCAACATACTTCCTGGTACCAAAAGTAGACGAGACAATGAGGCCCATTCTCGATTTACGGTTCGTGAACAAATTCATAAGAACGCAAAAATTCAAAATGACCTCCCTGCAAGAGGTGCTCCCACAGTTGCAGACCGGGGACTTCATGGTCACTATAGACCTCAAAGACGCATACCTGCACATCCCAATGAACAGGAAGCACAAGCACATGCTCAGGTTCACCGTCGGAGAAAGCCACTACCAGTTCACGACACTGGCCTTCGGTCTAAAATCGGCACCAAGAGTTTTCACAAAGTGCCTCGCAGCAGTCGCAGCGCACCTAAGAAGGCAGGGAATACATGTATACCCTTACCTGGACGACTGGCTGGTGAAAGCAAACTCATACCAGAAATGCAAGCTGCACGCACATACAGTGACCAGCACGCTCATAAACCTGGGGTTCTCCATCCATTGGAAGAAATCATCAATGGAGCCGGAACAAGTGAAGATCTTCCTGGGAGCACAGATCAACACCTTACAGGGCAAGGTGTTCCCCAGCGAGAAGAGGGCGAGGGCGCTGGTGAAGGAAACTCGCCTCTACCGGAAGGGACAAGCTCGGACAGTGAGGACGGCGAGCAAGATCATGGGGATGATGGCATCATGCATCCACCTGGTACCGAATGTACGACTCCACATGAGACCCATTCAAGAATGGCTACAGGAGCAATGGTCACAAGCTACAGGCAGTTGGGAGGATCTAGTGGTTGTAACGCACGCAGTGCAGAAGGAGATGACATGGTGGACCATGGAGAACATAGCAAGGGGAAAGCCTCTAACGCCCCCAACGCCAACAGTGACCATCACCACAGACGCATCCCTGAAGGGATGGGGCGCTCACATGGAGGAGCTCAAGGTGAGGGGACTGTGGACACCGACGGATGCCACAAAGCACATCAATTACTTAGAATTGAAGACAATCTTCCTTGCACTGAAGGCCTTTCAAACAAGACTGTACAAGCACAGGGTATTGATACAAACAGACAACACCACTGCGATGTTCTACATCAACAAGCAGGGGGGCACACAGTCCGCACCGCTTTCAACGCTGGCGCAGGAGATATGGAGATGGGCCATCCCTCTCAAGATAGACCTGCTAGCCATACACCTACCAGGGAAGGACAACATACAAGCCGATTGGCTCAGCAGGCAGACATCGGCATCCCACGAGTGGGAGCTCAATGCTCAGGAGACAAGATACCTGTTCGACAGGTGGGGGACACCATCGGTGGACCTGTTTGCCACACGCCAGAATGCAAAATGCCAAAACTTCGCATCCAGGCAGCCCGAGGAGGGGACACTGGGGAATGCCCTATGGATAGATTGGTCAAGGACATTTGCCTACGCCTTTCCCCCGATACCACTGATGCACAGAGTACTGAGCAAGTGCAGAGCGAGCAACATGACACTGATACTGGTCGCACCGCAGTGGGCGAGGCAGACCTGGTACTCGCAGATCATGGAGATGACACAGTGTGCACCCCACAGATTCAGCAGGAGGAAAGATCTACTGTCCATGCAGAACGGAGAGGTACTGCATCCAGAGCCAGAGAGCATGAGCCTAGTAGCGTGGCTCCTGAGGACATAGAGTTCGCACATTTGAGACTACCAGAAAGCACCCTGAGGGTACTTCGGGAGGCACGAAGGCCCAGCACTCGAAAGTGCTACGTTGCGAAATGGAAAAGATTCACAATATGGTGCAGACAGGAAAGACTCCACAATAAGATGAAGAGGGACTCCACAGTGCTAAGGTACCTGACGCACTTACTGGAGAAGAACCTTAGCTCATCCTCGTTAAGAGTTCACTTGGCAGCGATAGTAGCCTACACAAGGGGAGAAACGTGCAGGAGCTTCTTCACATCACAGGTGGTGAAGAGATTCCTAGAAGGAGCGAAAAGGATCGCACCACCCAAGCGGGTGCCGCCACCTGCATGGAACTTGAACACAGTCCTAACGGAACTCATGAAAGAGCCCTTTGAACCACTTCACAAGGCCTCCCTAAAGATGCTAACTATGAAAACAGCCTTCCTGGTTGCGATAACGTCCTTACGCAGAGTAAGCGAGCTTCAAGCGCTGACGCTACAAGAACCATACATACAAATACACAACGATAGAGTTGTGATGAGGACTGACCCACACTTCATGCCGAAGGTGGTATCCAATTTTCACATGAACCAGTCTATACAGATACCGAGTTTTTTCCAAAAACCCACAACCAGCGCAGAGAGAGCTCTGCACACCCTGGACGCCAGAAGGGCAGTCATGCACTACATTGAAAGGACAAAGGGGCACAGGAAAACGAAACAGTTTTTTGTGTCCTTCGCAAACAGCTTCATGGGCAAAGCAGTAACCAAAAGGACCATTGCACGATGGATCGCACAAACAATCCAACTCTGCCACAAACGGGCAGGACAGGAACTGGCTGAGGGGACACGTGCCCACTCCACCAGGAAGAAGGGCGCTACAATAGCCTTCCTGGCTAACACACCCATAGAGGACATATGCCTGGCGGCAACATGGGCTTCGGTGCACACGTTCACGAAGCACTACTGTGTGGACATACAAATGAACAAGGAAGCTCAAGTGGGACAGAAGGTGCTACAGCACATATTCAACACCCAACGCTCATCTTCCACCCAGCCGCCACAGAGATGAGAAACCGCTACAAAATCTATGCACAGCATAGTGAATCCAGAAAGATTCACGCTGCAAAACGAATAGTTTTCTTACCTGTCGGTGTAGTTTTGCAGCTTGAAGATCTTTCTGGATTCACTAGCGAACCCACCCACCTCCGCCAGAAAGATGAGGCTGGAGAGAGAAGAGGTGGTTAACTAAAGAATAGACTTTGAAAATACAAAGCGGTAAATACAAACTAAGAAGAACATTGCCATTACTTCGGAAACGAAAGAAACACGGAAAAAAAGAACCCGAAGATGGCGCCCAAGAGTGGGAGCTTCCGCAGGAAGCATGCCGACGTCACCGGAAATACACCCAAAGGGGGTGTGACGCCGACGCCCACCTGGGCAAAGAGAAAAAAAAAAAAAAAAACAAAGAAAAGACTACGAATCCGGACCCAACCACAAGACCGCGGAATAATGCACAGCATAGTGAATCCAGAAAGATCTTCAAGCTGCAAAACTACACCGACAGGTAAGAAAACTATTCGTTTCCAGAGGCCAGATGTCCCAGCAAACACAATTCAATAAAGGTGGGGCGCAATCCTCTTACACCAAGCAGAGTAGAGGAGGTTACCGGGGCAACAGCACCAAGGGCAGAGGCAGGGGCAACAACAACTCCCGTTCCTCCGCCTCCAACAAACAGTGACGCCCTGTCACTGCCCCGACCATTCCACACCTGTCGGGGGGAGGCTCCAGCAGTTCCTGCCAGTCTGGAAATCCATCACCACAGACAGGTGGGTCAGGAAACTTATCCAGTTCGGTTATTGTTTGGAGCTCACGTCCACTCCACCCAACATACCACCAAAACACCGTCCTATGTCCACAGAGCATTTGCACTTATTGCAGAAGGAGGTTCTTGTCATGCTGCAAAAAGGCGCAATAGAGCTCGTGCCAGTGGAGGAAGAAGGCACAGGAGTCTACTCCCTGTACTTCTTGATCCCAAAGAAAGACGGGTCTCTCAGACCTATTCTGGACCTCAGGCCCCTAAACCAGTATATTCTCTCCGAACACTTCCACATGCTAACGCTGCAGCAGGTTCTTCCGTTGCTCAATCAGGGAGACTTCCTCGCAACCTTGGACCTCAAGGATGCTTACTTCCACATTCCACTCCATCCATCACACAGGAAATACCTCAGGTTCACCATTCAAAATCGGCATTATCAATTCAAGGTCCTTCCTTTCGGAGTGACCACGGCCCCCAGAGTGTTCACAAAATGTCTGGCGACAGTGGCTGCGCACCTCAGGAGACAGAACGTACATGTCTACCCTTATCTGGACGACTGGCTGGTTCAGGCAAAGTCAGCCCAGCAGTGCGCCGCCGACATGTCCCACACCATTCACCTTCTTCACGGTCTGGGCTTCTCACTGAACTATCCGAAGTCGCGCCTTCAGCCAGCCCATGTGCGGCAGTATCTGGGCGCGACGATAGATACTCTGGCGGCCACGGCTCAGCCAAATTCAGTGAGGATCGACAACATCCAGTCGCTAATCCAAAAGTTCAGACCGCAACACTCACTTCCAGCGAGAGTGTTCATGCAGTTGATAGGCATGATGGCCTCCTGCATCTTCATAGTCCCGCACGCAAGGTTAAATATGCGTCCGCTCCAAGAATGCTTGGCGCATCAGTGGACTCAGGCTCAGGGACAGTTGAACGACCTAGTGTTGGTGACCGGTCGGGCATACAACTCTCTGCATTGGTGGAATCCACACAACCTTTGCAAGGGCCGACCGTTCCGGGAGCCTGTGCCACAGATTATCCTAACGACGGACGCATCTCTCCAGGGATGGGGAGCTCATGTACTCCACTACACGGTGCAGGGACTATGGACGACGCAACAAAGGAAGATGCACATCAACTACCTAGAACTGGTGGCAATCTTCATGGCGTTAAAGGCATTCAAAGTACATCTGTGCCACAAGGTCGTGTTGATCCGGACGGACAAGATGACGGCCATGTACTACATCCAAAAGAAGGGAGGTACACACTCTCCACAGTTGTCTCATCTGGCTCAGAGCATGTGGAAGTGGGCCATTCAGAGGAACATCTTCCTCATGGCGGAACACCTCCCGGGCAAGGACAATCAGATGGCGGACCTGCTCAGCAGGTACAGCCACCAAATGCACGAGTGGGAGATACATCCATCAGTACTCCGCCTGTACTTCCAGCAGTGGGGTCATCCAGAGATAGACCTGTTCGCCACAAGGGAAAACGCAAAATGCCAAAGCTTTGCCGCCAGGTTCCCTCACCCACAGTCGCAGGGCAATGCGATATGGATGAACTGGTCAGGCAAATTTGCGTACGCTTTTCCCCCAGCGCCTCTCATACCGCTGGTGGCAAGAAAGCTAAAGCAACACTCGATGACACTCATCCTGGTTGCTCCAACGTGGGCACGCCAGCCATGATACACCACGTTTCTAGAACTCTCCGTGGTACCGCATCAACGGCTGCACCTCACACCCAGGCTTTTGACGCAGAACCATGGCGACATTCAGCATCCAGATCCGCAACAGCTCAATCTGGCGATCTGGCTCCTGAGGTCTTAGAGTTTGGCTACCTTGACTTGCCTCCAGAATGCATGGATATCATTCGGGAGGCGAGAAAGCCCACCACTAGAGCCTGCTATGCAGCGAAATGGAAGCGGTTTGTCATTTACTGTACTGAACACCACATCAACCCGCTAGATGCATCCATTCCCAACATCATATGTTATTTGTTACATCTTTACAAATGCAATCTTGCATATGCTTCCATTCGGATACACTTATCCGCCATAGCGGCTTATCTCCAAAACAGGCAGCATCTCTCCGTTTTCAGAGTGCCTGCCATTAAAGCCTTCCTGGAAGGACTAAAGCGGGTCATCCCTCCAAGGACCCCGCCAGCTCCTGTATGGAACCTCAATGTGGTCCTCACCAGGTTGATGGGCCAACCTTTTGAGCCTCTACATTCATGTGAGATTCAGTTCTTAACGTGGAAAGTGGCTTTTCTCATTGCCATTACGTCTCTACGACGTGTTAGTGAGCTGCAGGCGCTCACTGTACAAGAGCCATTCATTCAAATTCACTCTAACAGGGTGGTGCTGCGCACTAACCCTAAATTTCTTCCTAAAGTGGTTTCGCAGTTCCATGTCAATCAGACCATTGAACTGCCCGCGTTCTTTCAAAACCCAGAGACAGTAGCCGAAAGAATGCTCCACACTCTTGATGTCAAGCGAGCTTTGATGTACTACATCGATAGGACCAAACAATTTAGGCAGACACAACAACTCTGTCGCCTTTTCAGCCCAGCACAAAGGCAACCCCATTTCCAAAGCAGGTATAGCCAGGTGGATCGTTAAGTGTATTCAGATTTGCTATCACAAGGCTAAGCGCACTTTAACGGTCCCTCCCAGAGCCCACTCCACCCACAAGTTGGGGGCCTCTATGGCTTTCCTTGGTAATATCCCTTTGGAAGATATTTGTAGAGCAGCCACATGGTCTACACCACATACATTTACTAAACATTACTGTGTAGATGTGCACTCCAAGCAGCAGGCAGCTGTAGGGCAGGCTGTTCTTAAAACACTTTTTCAGACTTCTGCAGCTGGCACAGGCGGCCGCCGTTAGTGGAGGGACTGCTATGTATTCTATGCTATAGATATGAATTCAGCAGCCCACATGCCTCGAACTGAATATGCTACTTACCAGTATGCATCTGTTCTTGGCATGTAGGGCTGCTGACATTCATATCGCCCGCCCTCCTCCCCGGCGCCTGTAGCGGCTGCAGACTTTTTACACTTACTCTTAGCATGGCCATCGCTTACACTGTTACACTCCATCTTTGCCACAATGGCTAAAAACAATCTGAGGATGGAGTCGATGCCCATGCGCACTGTAGTCCAGGGGAGGAGCCACCCATTTCGTGATACTTCGAAGACTCTTCCAGGACAACAATGTGCAATCATCCGGACCCAACACTAGGCGGCGATCTATGCTATAGATATGAATGTCAGCAGCCCTACATGCCAAGAACAGATGCATACTGATAAGTAGCATATTCATTCTCTTTACTGCCGCCTAGTGGCAGCCTCTTCCTCGACCACTCCCATGAGCTTGTAAACAGCTCGGAATATTACCATTTCCTTCAGTTCCACATTCTCCTCCAGTGCGGAATGGGATGGCTGCTCTATAGAGTATTAACCCCTTCGACGCTGATGACGAGCTCAGCTCGTCATGAGGTACACCTCTCGTACGCTCATGACGAGCTCCATCAGTTATTTTTCTCCATTTGTTTAGTCATTTTATGAGCAGACATGCTTTTTGTATCACTAAGTTGAATACTTCTTGTCATGTAAATTGTCCCCAGGGAATGTCATCATTCAGACCCACAATATGAGAGCGGAGCTTAAAAACCCAGCGTTGTTCCTTCTCCAGTAGTTTTTTCTCCATGTCTGTGTGTGGTTGTTGTATTTCCAGAACCACCCAACGCATATCATTAGGGGTATGTCCCTTTTCCAAAAAAATGAGTGGTCATTTTCGTATTTGAATGCTTGCATCTGAAATTGCTGCGGTGTTCCACCATCCTTGTGTTGACCTTCCTGGTGGTCATGCCGATGTAGTGTAAATCACAACTACATGTAATCATATACACTACCCCTGTTGTGTTGCAGTTTGAAAAGGACTTCAGATCCCAAATCAGGCCGTTGTTACATGTGATTTGTTTAGTCGCACTCGTTAGATGACACACACTACAATTGGAACACGGATAGTGTCCCATCGGTAGTGGATGTAGGCGACGTACTGGGCCTTCTACAGTCTTTGGGCGTGTATGGACTATTAAATCCTTCAGGTTTTTTCCTTTGCGGTGGCTGAACATTGGTTGAGTGAGGTTAAGGCCACCACTGTTCAGTGTCTTCCAATGTTTTTTGACAATTTTTGTCACTTTCTGTGAGGCCACGGTGTAGGTTGTAACACAGATGGGCCTTCTATCAGTGTCATTTGTGGGTTTCGTTCTGAGTTTTGTTTCTAACAGTGCATCTCTGTTATTATTTGATGCTCTCTTTTTAGCCTTTGATACAATTTTGTGTGGGTATTGTCTCTGGAGTAATTTCGTACTCAGTTCTTCCGCCTGGGCTTCATAGTCTCGTTTTTCTGAGCAGTTTCGCCGTAGGCGTAAAAACTGTCCAAAAGGCAGATTCTCCCGTAGCTGTCGGGGGTGGAAACTCTCAAAGTTTAGTAAACAATTTCTAGAAGTAGGTTTGAAATGTGTCGTAGTGGTTAGTTTGCCACCGTCTGCTCTGATGTTTAGGTCTAAAAAGAC
The DNA here is from genome assembly GCF_964261635.1 of Lissotriton helveticus. NCBI lineage: Eukaryota > Metazoa > Chordata > Amphibia > Caudata > Salamandridae > Lissotriton > Lissotriton helveticus. The sequence goes on along the minus strand of NC_136057.1, from coordinate 974,465,954 downwards.
CAATTGTTCTCTGCTCATTGTGGAGGTAAAATTCAGAAAGGGGTCTTGTGAATTCAACCAGGTTAGAAAAAGGTTCACTTCCATCTCATTTCCATTCCAGATGAGGATGACGTCGTCAATATAACGTCTCCACATCTGGATATTTGCAGAGAAAGGGTCATTGGGAGTCAGAATTATTTTATTCTCTAGCTGGTGGACATATAATCCGGCCACACTCGGCGCGAATGTGCTTCCCATGTTAGTTCCATGGGTTTGTCTGTACATGGTCTGCTGGAATAGGAAAAAGTTCTCGGTCAATGCAAGGCAGCAGCATTCCAAAACAACATGTCTCGGAGTCTTATATTGCCACTCATTTTCGAATAGAATCTCCTCCAAAATTTGCAATGTTTCTCTATGGGGTAAACTCGTATAAAGACTCTCCACATCGAGTCCGACCAGTATTTGTGTGGTAGGGTCAAAAGTGAGGTCCTTGATTAGGCATAATACTGTCTAAGTTTGCAGATGCCTTTTTACGACCACAAGTACAACAAACTGATACATATCTGCAAGATACAAAATCAGTATTATGCCTAATCAAGGACCTCACTTTTGACCCTACCACACAAATACTGGTCGGACTCGATGTGGAGAGTCTTTATACGAGTTTGCCCCATAGAGAAACATTGCAAATTTTGGAGGAGATTCTATTCGAAAATGAGTGGCAATATAAGACTCCGAGACATGTTGTTTTGGAATGCTGACGCCTTGCATTGACCGAGAACTTTTTCCTATTCCCGCAGACCATGTACAGACAAACCCATGGAACTAGCATGGGAAGCACATTCGCGCCGAGTGTGGCTGGATTATATGTCCACCAGCTAGAGAATAAAAGAATTCTGACTCCCAATAACCCTTTCTCTGCAAATATCCAGATGTGGAGACGTTATATTGACGACGTCATCCTCATCTGGAATGGAAATGAGATGGAAGTGAACCTTTTTCTAACCTGGTTGAATTCACAAGACCCCTTTCTGAATTTTACCTCCACAATGAGCAGAGAACAATTGGTCTTTTTAGACCTATACATCAGAGCAGACGGTGGCAAACTAACCACTACGACACATTTCAAACCTACGTCGAGAAATTGTTTACTAAACTTTGGGAGTTTCCACCCCCGACAGCTACGGGAGAATCTGCCTTTTGGACAGTTTTTACGCCTACGGCGAAACTGCTCAGAAAAACGAGACTATGAAGCCCAGGCGGAAGAACTGAGTACGAAATTACTCCAGAGACAATACCCACACAAAATTGTATCAAAGGCTAAAAAGAGAGCATCAAATAATAACAGAGATGCACTGTTAGAAACGAAACCCACAAATGACACTGATAGAAGGCCCATCTGTGTTACAACCTACACCGTGGCCTCACAGAAAGTGACAAAAATTGTCAAAAAACATTGGAAGACACTGAACCAGTGGTGGCCTTAACCTCACTCAACCAATGTTCAGCCATCGCAAAGGAAAAAACCTGAAGGATTTAATAGTCCATACACGCCCAAAGACTGTAGAAGGCCCAGTACGTCGCCTACATCCACTACCGATGGGACACTATCCGTGTTCCAATTGTAGTGTGTGTCATCCAACGAGTGCGACTAAACAAATCACATGTAACAACGGCCTGATTTGGGATCTGAAGTCCTTTTCAAACTGCAACACAACAGGGGTAGTGTATATGATTACATGTAGTTGTGATTTACACTACATCGGCATGACCACCAGGAAGGTCAACACAAGGATGGTGGAACACCGCAGCAATTTCAGATGCAAGCATTCAAATACGAAAATGACCACTCATTTTTTGGAAAAGGGACATACCCCTAATGATATGCGTTGGGTGGTTCTGGAAATACAACAACCACACACAGACATGGAGAAAAAACTACTGGAGAAGGAACAACGCTGGGTTTTTAAGCTCCGCTCTCATATTGTGGGTCTGAATGATGACATTCCCTGGGGACAATTTACATGACAAGAAGTATTCAACTTAGTGATACAAAAAGCATGTCTGCTCATAAAATGACTAAACAAATGGAGAAAAATAACTGATGGAGACATTTTTGGGCCGTCGTGATTGATAATATCCTAATCACCGGCATATGTATACCCAATCCCTTTTTGGTCAAAATTGCGGCAAATTAGCTGATAATAACACTGGCTGACGGGAGTATGCCTTAAATTAATTTTTAAGAATAGCGGCCAACCTGATCCAAAAATATTGACCTTTCGAATGAGTGAAAGGTACGCCATATACCTAAGATGGCCGCCAGTCGCGAACGCTCCAAACATCCGACACGCACCAGCTCTCCACTGAGCGTGGCGTGCAATGCGGAAGTAACCGGGCGATTGCAGGTCTTTAAAAACAAACCCGGCGCCCCCGGTCAAATAACATCCGGACCGGAGGGACGCTAGTAGGTGTCTGCAAGAGGGAGGTATTCTGTGAGCAAGTAAGTGTGTACGAACGAAATCGGGCAAATGAAGAGCCTTTATTTATCGATCTTGCGGGTTGATGAACCATCGCATAGCCTAACAGGTCGGATAAAACAAAACAGTGGATGAAATTTATGATGTGCCATTTCTCCTACCTCTCTTAGATTTGCTGGGATACTGAACCCCTCCGAGTCCATGGGGCACAGTTAGGTCCCACTACATGTATGTAAATATGTATGAATGTGTGCGCAAGATGAATGTTTGGTTGTGTCACAGTAAGGTGCTTATCACGTTTTGATGCATGAGAACTACCACTTTTTGTGCATGAAAACAAACACGTTTTTACATATAAAAACGTCCTTTGAGGACCACGGGAAATGTAATCACGTTTTCCACGTGCGATCCGAAATATGTGCTATGTGCGTTATGTTTGGGGGTAACACCCCTTGACTTTTCAAGTTGTCTTTTGTTTTACAGGAACCACGTGTTTGGAATAAATACGTAGGTATTCTTGCATGCACTAATTATAGATTGCAGCATTTTTTACTAAAAATAACTCATTGCAGAGCTAAGGAGTGGCGAACACAGGGCTGGTCCCTGTGTAGTCCCGAAGAAGTGCTTGGGGTATGCATGAAACATGTTGACAGGAGTTGATAGGTACACCTTAACACATTACGTTTAGGGACCCTATTTTTCCACCCCATTTTTAATACTACCACCTAGAGGCAGGAATAAAGTCTATTGAAAACCTACTGGGCAGGTATTTTTAAACACATCACCTAGTCCACTCCACTATCACACCCGCACCACACATAGTCAATTATAAGTGCTCCTACGTAATTCGCAAGTAGCAGCACCCCCCAGCCCGTAGAGGACTGGGATGGCCCCAATGATGAAGCATGTCACCATGGGGCAACCCTGGTGAGTGAGGGGACACCTAGAAAAAGAGCAATTTCTCCTTTTCTATCTACTATACCATCCAGACCAACCCCATTGAGCGTTGTGAATGGATTTATAGTGACCGGCTAGGCTCTCGGGTATCTGGTAACAGAGACCTTATGTTGGATATAGTATTTGCAGGGTGAGCCTATGCTTTTTCTTCCCTCTAACTCCATTCTCTTTAGCCTTGAAGGCATAACACATCCTTTCTAAAACCTCTACTTTCGATGAAGCCACTTGCCAAAGAGACTAGTGCCTTGATGAATGCTTACAAACTTCTAAAACCAAATACCACACACACGACAAACCAATAGCTTCTTGGACTGCCTCCTCTGCACCAGGCCTAAATGTGCCCAGTACTCAGTACCATTCTTCAATTGTGCTATTATGGGCGCAGGGAACCCCAAAATTCACTGCAATCAGAATGCCTACATTTTTCTGGATCGGGGACTATGTTCAACCTCAAAATCAAGAGGCAATGTGTCCCCGCATTAAGAAACCTCCCAATACGTAAAAATATCCTAAATACGGTCAATTAATTAAATTAGCCCACTCAATAACTACGTCTTAGATCAGCAGAACAGTTAAAGGGTTTTATTACAAAATTCAGAAGTTAGGAAATACAGATTCACTGCCATAAAGTGCCTCAATGAAGAGGGCAATACAGAGAAATGAATAATCAAAAATGTTTTAGTCCCAAGTGGGCAGCAAAATCAGGAGAGAAAAGGACAGCATTCTTAGTAGAGCAGTAAAGTCTCTGGCTCACCCCCAAAACTGAGGGCGCTTATACATAATGTACATCTGAATTAACAGGACTGCAGAATCACTGTATTGTTAGAAAATGTATAATTTCTTTAGCAAATCAGAGGCCTGTAAAATTACAAGTCATACTGCCTTAACACCTAAACATTCACCCACTACATGGATAATTATTCCGCCCAGTCTAAGCTAATGTCATCTGGAGATGTTAGAGCAAACTAGACAGACAAACAACAGTGCGTTATATGAACGAGGGCATAGTTATCTAGTTGAAGGACCTCAAGGAAATGGTTGCAGTTTCATGACTGAGCTATGGAAAGTACATCGAAGGCAGCATGAACAATGACAATTGAAATAATCAAACAATCAAGTGTAAAAAGACATTCTGCACGTTGTTAATGATGCACACAAATATCAACGCATAAAATCCTTAACACTATCCCTTGCCTCAATTTGTTGTGCCTGACATTTCCTCCCCTCAATCCCCCTCAGCCCACATGCATGCACATATGTGCAAGTGTGTTGTGCATCTCTTGACTTTGTCAATGCCTCTCTGAACTTTCTTATGGACGCTGGTCACCAACGCAACAAGTAGTTCAACAAGGTAATCCACTACCACAAATTTTGAAGGTGGCATGAAATAAATGAAAAGATTGTATGTATGGTTACTTTAATTTTACATCTGTTGAGGGAACCTTGATCACTCATGGGTTGTTTGGCCGTAAACGTCTGCCACACTCGTGGCAGTGCCTATACGGAAGTCATTTGTCCTTGCTTGCTCTTGAATTTTATAGAATTTAAGGCAAGAGTGCAAGTGAAGCCCTTAAGTCCAAATATGTGTATGCACCGTGCACCTTTGGAATTACATTTGGGTTTGAACGTTACAGATTGTACCCAAAGTTGCAGTTGTGGCCTCTATTTAAAGTGTCAATGCATTTCAGATGTCATAAACATATGCCATGATTCACGATGTTTGCACACAAGAAGTGTAAAGACAAGTTATCTGTGTTGTTTAGCAACCAGATGGTCGCTGTTTGAATACAGGCCAGAGCATGTGGAAGTATTGCATTTGATTCAGTCACGTATGGGCTCGAACTTGACTTTTTTTGGGTTGTAGTTTTCCTACACTTACACTAGATTTTGAAAGAGATTGGGGGATCTGTGCAGCACAGGGGCGGAGGTTGGAAGCCCCATCTTACTTCCCTCTATATACAGAGTTCACTAGGCAAGTGCAATGAGATAATACAAACCATTAAGCCTCCATATAAATTAATCTTTACATGGGAGTCCAATGGAATTTGTATTTTTCCTTTGCAATTGGCTTCCCTGCTCGGTTAGATAATGTCTTCGGTCAATAGATATTTTTTAGTAGGCACCTTCATTGTAGGGAATTGTCTTGAATAAGAGGCTGTGTTCTCAGGGTGTGCGTGGCGTGCAGAGGTGGATGTGTGTCTGTCTTTTGTCCGGTATTGGGTGCGGACTTTTGGAATACTGCCTTTTGAGAGTCACTATTTCTGTCAATGATTGGCAGTTGAACCTAGCGAGAAGGATAACGTGTCTTTTTGGGCCATCTTGTTTGTGTTGTCCGTGTTCCTCTGTCGATCATGAGACTGCTATTTTAAAGCAAATCCTGCTTCCTCGAAAAAACTCATACTATGCTTTTCAAAACTCCTCTAATATGTTCAGTACAGACCCGAGGAGGGAGGTTGTAACATTGGAAACGTTCATTATAACATAAATGTCATGCATAACTCATAATTAGGACACTTACTTCTGAGATAAATGTGGTAGTGCATTTGAAAAGGGAATGGGCCCAGATGTAGATTGATTGCATTCTGCTGTCTAAATGTTCCTGGTTAAAACGACTATTTCCGTTTTTGACATACTTGTTAAATTACTGCCTAATATAAAGTGGCATGGAACTCTCATGCCCCAGACAGCACTCTCAGGACCTGAATATTTGAGGACTGAGGCAGTAATTCAGTCACTCGCATTCGAAACTCATCGTCTGACCCATGTGGATGTCCAGAGATTAATTGCCACTGAATTAAATAGTTTCTCCTCTCTAACTGCGCCCAGTCTCTCGCCCTTGTCACGTAGTCCTTCTAAGTCTCAAGCACGAGGATGACATCCAGAATCTGATCACAAAACCACTCAGCACAAATAAAATTGAGATTTTGCTGACAGACACCTCTTATGTACTGTACTCCATACTTCTTGACCTCAGTCTATGGATAGCTCTTTGATTTTTCACTGCAGTCAGAAATCTTTGGACCATGAGTGATTCCAGTCATTACATGGATAACCAAAATGTGGAAGTATTGTGAAGCTTTTCCTACCAATTGAATTCTGAAATCCATCTCGTCTTTTGTGTCCCCCATCTGCAATGTGACTATCTAGTCACTTCTCTTGACATATCACTTGGACAGTGCTGAGTACAAGCTTGGGCAGAGTTCTGTGTGTCTGTTACTCCTTAATATTTCTGTTACCTGATTATAGCATGCAGGGGCTTTATATATTCTTGACCAGTCCCTGATGCACATTTTGTCCCTAAGAATAGAAGATAGTCTGGAATTGGTTTCAGTCGTTTCTACCCTCAAGATCAGTTTGTAAAACAAGATTCAATTGAATTTTCCACAATCCCAGTCAAATGTGGAAGCCCTCGAGTATTTTTACTGGACCATACCTCTTTAACCTTTATATGAAACCCCTGGGCCACTATAATTCAAGCCAAATACATATTTATTTGTCCATGTGCTTCCAAAAGGCAACTCTACTCGAGTTTCAAGCCTTGCCAGGAGAGACAACCTTAAAAAACTAACCATCCGGATGTCCTCCCTTCCTAAAATGTAACCCAACTAAAACTGGATTAGTTGCTGTACTCTTAACTGTCCACCCTTTTACACAAATGGCTAGAGTTGCTGCACCCTCTTGGGTTCTTCCCCTCTCTGGTGCCTCACACCAGATCTCTGGGCTTTCTTCACACCTCATTCTAACACAGGGCATCACCAAATTGCAGAGATTGGTCCCACATCCACTCCACCTACTTAGGAACCTAAAACCATACATTCCTCACTCTGATTTTCGATCAACAGTTCAGAGTTATTTAACTGGAGGAAATGCAGTTTTTCCTAATTATTCTGTTGCATCTCTAAAAACTGTACTGCAAGGAGCTGCTCTCCTAGACATGGAAGCCACCAGAAGATCACCTCATTCTAACACAGGGCATCACCAAATTGCAGAGATTGGTCTCACATCCACTCCACCTACTTAGGAACCTAAAACCATACATTCCTCACTCTGATTTTCGATCAACAGTTCAGAGTTATTTAACTGGAGGAAATGCAGTTTTTCCTAATTATTCTGTTGCATCTCTAAAAATTGTACTGCAAGGAGCTGCTCTCCTAGACATGGAAGCCACCAGAAGATCTTATCGCATCACTCCCATCCTAAAACACCTTTACTGGCTCCGCATGGAACCACAACAATGACTTTAAGATTGTTTGCTTAACTCATAAAACATTATATTCTGGTCAGCCACCCTACCTGAAGGATAACGTTTGACACTCCAAAGGTCACAGAAACTGACTAATCCTTGGAATCTCAACTTCCGAAAGAGCAAAAACATCCAAACCGGCTTTCTCCTGCCTATTCCCCAGACTGTGGAACTCTATCACTGATCATATCATCCTAAACCCAAATCTCTCATTCTTCCGCAACCACGTAAGGAGACATTTCTTTAATCTGTATCTGCCTAATTAGCTGTTTCATATATGTTCTGTTTCATCCTTTCCTTCAGCGCATGTTATATTTTCTCTTTCCAGTTGAATGTAAAGCACTCCGATGCCCTTGTGCCTATGCCTGCCCTATATAGGTGCTACAAATCTATCAAATAAATAGGCAGTAAAAAAGACCAGTATGCTGCTTATATGGAGGGCTCTGGCTGCCCAATCAGAGCATGCTGACTCCACCCGGATCTGTATTGGAATGGATGATTCTTAAAGCCCTTGGAGGCCTATCGTTCAAATGTTTGTTAAAGGGAATTTTACCTATCAAGTTTGAAAGAATGCAGTATGTGTGGTGCTTTAAAACAAACAAATCACATGGCCAGGCCTTTTGTACATTATGGGGTTTCATTGCATACAAGTCGAAAAAGTATTGTAGACACTTTATTGGAGGTACAATTGCCTTCGTTTAAATGCATGAGTGGCCGTGCATCCCCAGATGTTTACCGGAAATGATTCTTCGGCACGGGGTATGTTCAGCCCTCGGTTCTCTGCACATAGTCTGGATCGAGGGTCCGGGTTCACACTGGGTGTAAGTTGGGCTGGGCTCGGCACACAGCGGTCCAGACAGCTACTGAAAATAATTGAGGGTCTGGTTTCCATATTGCTCGTAAGGAGGAAAAACAGATGTTGCCTAACAAATACAGTGAAACGAACAAATGACTGGCAGCTATGCAAAGACCCTCATGAGTCTGCCAAGTGCATAAAATGAAGGCCGTGGAATAAATCACAATATAAAGCCCATAAGAAAATGAGAACGCCGCCCAAGGAACTGTTAAAACCATAATTGGACAGGGTCTCAACAGTGCGCCTGTCTTGGCCAAACAGATCTTCCATCCCGATGACGCAGTATAAAAATGGTGTACAGCCAGCTAATGTTTATTGAATGTGTTCATAAGCGGTACGTTTTTTTTTTTGATTCACGGTGCACAACATTTTAAGGTGGGTGGGTCTTGGGAAATGAGAAAGTAGGCCGGTTGGTTATTGAAGTCAGGAAAAGAGCGACTGCGGTAAAATGAGAACTGAAAATGGAATTTGAGATGTGTGGGTGTTTTATACTAATGACTGAATGTGCCAAAACCAAGCACCTGCCTCTACTAACATCACACTTTGAACTCGTCTGGTGTGCGCATAGAACTATTAAAACTGCTAAATGTAGTCTTCTGCAAGAGCTGATTTGATACTCCGCTGCTTGTTTTCTAATGACGTCATTATCATCTGGGATGGCGATAAGCTGTAGCTTCATTGGTGGCTTGGACTTTGTCATACGCCGGATGCCATGTCCGGTCCCCTGTATACATATATTTCAGTTTGAGTGAGGAAGGATGCAGATGTGGAGCGGTGGTGTGAAGTGTGGGTTGTGGGTTTCAGTAGAGTGCAGTGCCTGATCCGTGATACAGTGGGGTGTGCTGTTAGAGAGTACAGGTGGATTCTGTTCGGAGCAATGTATGGGATGTGAAGTTCAGTAACTTTTTCCAGCTATCTGGCACTAGAAATGCTCGAATTCGGCTAGCACCTTTCTTGTTTCCGCGTCGTCTACGTCCCTTATTGTACCTTGATGAGGTGCACAGTTATGGTCTGCCCCAGGCGGCGTCATTTTGGGCGCTGCTGGTACAGACCAGAACCATGCATCCTATTACCAAAACAATGATTTGAGGACAGCAAAACCTTGAAACCGCCGATTTATCTTCAGTGCAGGGGAACCGGCCTGCATTTATAGTGCTGTGTGTAATCCTCCCGCCTGTCGGCGGATACCCCAGAGTCCCTTTGACCCCAATGGCCTGTGATTTAAGTGGTAAGAATAAACAAGCATTGTCATAGCCAATAGGTCTCGCCTTTGGGACCTTATGAGTGTTTAGCCATGCAACAGTTGATGTTGTTGCACCAAGGATATAGTGCTGCATAACTAAATACTTATAAGGTCCCGAAAGCGAGACCTATTGGACTGAGGTTGAGTAAGAGTGGGCACTGCCGAACTGTATTAAACTGTAAAGAGCACATTTGTCTGGTGTGAATTAGCATCTGCATTTGCATGTTTCATTTTCAATGCCGGAGGTCGAAGAAGTACACTGGACATATGGAGTGTGTCTGGAAATATAAACGGATGCGGGAGGGGCGCATAGTGAGGTGATGCATTACTCACATAGCAGCCGAGCAGTGAGCAACATGCACTTAATCAGAGTGACTCCAGTCATCAGGTGCTTTGGTTGTCTTTCTGTTTATGAGACGGAGTAGTGTGTTTGTGATGGCGTGATAGGGCTCCTTTAAAGGTGCAAAAGGAGTGATATATCTCACAGAATCGCTAGATGGTGTAAACGGAGGTGGGTTACTAAGGTGGTCTTGTGGTATGGGGCTTGGTCATAGACCTACAAGGAGATGGTCTGTTAAGGTCGGAGTAGGGAGGCGGGGTGGGCACCTGTTGTACACAGTAACACACCGTTCTTGGAGGCTGAACGGGAGCGAGGGGTGAAATTAAGAACTCTTTTGGAGGCTTAGGGAGTGCTGGTGAGGTAGCCTGAGTACCTTTATCGTGCTCTGGTTTTCTGGGCACTAGAACGTTAATTGGGGTCAAAGCCGAATTGAAAAGGGGAGAGTACCAGGTTTGAGTCTTGGCGTTGACTGAATGTCCTGTGATTCTGGGCAGATCACTTAATTTCCCTTTGCCTAGAAAATGAATGCGATCTTGTGTGATGTAACTGGTTCTCATGTAAAGCTCTCCAGTATCTGCAGGTCGAGTTGGCGCTATAGAAAGCTGTTTAAACAAGCATTTGTAATACAATAGGTCTCGCATTAGAAATGTTTGAGCTATTGGTATTGTAAATGACAATTTTTTTATTTATGTGTTGGTTTTGAAAATAGCGAAATTAATAGCTTTGTCATTTACACAATGCCAATAGTTTTAACTTTCGCAAATGTGACACCTATAGCATTTGTAATGCAATATGTGTTGTATTTACGTGACTTAGATGTATTGATATTACAAATAACAATGGTTTTCATTTTTTTTAATAATTAATACTTAAATAAAAGTTATTGTAATTTATAATGGCAATAGCTTAAACTTTTGTAAATAACTTTTGTTAAGATTATGTTCAGTGTATTTTATTGTGACGAAAATCCAGGAACAGAAGTGAAATATTAACATCTTTTTGTGAGATTTGTAATAAAGCGTGAAACATTGAGAGAACATATTAGTAATATGTAATAGGCGAGACCTGCGGCAAACAAATTTTCAGAAGGGCCTCTACTGAAACTTCTCTAACGAGCGCCGCCCGAGTCGTTCGCCGGCCCCAGCGAGCTTTGTGTTTGCAGTAGAAGCTGTTGACACCTCGCCGAGAAGAGAGCACCGCAAATAAGAAAGCGATCAGCCCCATCCACCACTGTTAAATGCGCCCTGTCTGGGGAAGCCCAATGAGGCTAAATAGCTGCTGGTAATTACGTCATGTGACTGCGGGTCCACTAATTTAATAACGACCTCTGAAACCAAGTTGAAGGGATTCTACAAATTAACCCATCCTTATCAAAATGAACGTAAATTGCCGGTGGCTGACACCAACCCTAAATAGCACTGTGGTCCCTCAGCTGCCCCGGCCCAAATTAAGTAGGTCACACAAGGGACAGGAAGTCAGAAGAACTGTACTATCCCCGATTGCTTTCTGTGTAGACCCTCTTCGGCTGCCCTACTCCCTCGGGAGAGAAGGCTGGGAGAGGCTAAGGGTGGGAGAAAGGATCAACTCTGTGATGTCATCACTGTCGTCAATGGGCGTGTGGTGCTGCTGGCCCACTGGTGAATTGCCGTGTGCGCTGCTTATCAGCGTCCCATTTATGCGTTCTCCTAGTTTGAGAGCGCCCCTCAATGGAGCGTTGATTTATTTCCGGAAGGTTTGCGGTGGGGACGTGAGTGCGCTGTAGGAAGGAACAGCTGGGAGGGTTATGGTGATAAGAGCTGCTAAACCATCCCAATAAAGGAGGAATGTTTCAGTCAATGAACCAGCTCTATTCATAGAAGGAACACTGCCCGTGAGATATGCTGGAGAGATAAGCAGTCAATGCACACGCAGAGCGTAAACATACACAGCACGTGACTCACGAGCAGCGCGCCCTTTTTGTTGCGATTGCTGTGTGGTTCCCCCACACACGCATTAGGTTTGTAATATTTATAATGAACACGCAGTTTAATTGGGTGCGTGGCCGCACCATAAACCTGGATACGCAGTTTAATTGGGTGCGTGGCCGCACCATAAACCTGGATACGCAGAATATGCCCATTCATTGCACGCATGATGGCTACCATTTCCAGAGGTTTCTGAAGGACGCAGTTTTGATGGTTTATCTAACAAGCATTTGGAGGGAGGTGCGTTTACAGGCCAGGCTGTGGAAAATGGTTTGTTACGGGAGGACGGCTCACACATAGCTGTGATAGATTAGAGCCAGCATCAGCTCAGAGTGTGCCTCGAGACATTTCAACACACAGAGCGGTGCACACGCACAGTGCTTCCCTGTTGCAGCAGTTCAGATATTACTGGGGGTGTCTGTTTAGTATCCAGCGACTGAGCTGCAGTCTGCACACGAAAACGCCAGATGTCAGAAATGAGCTACAGTTTTAAGAGGTTTTCGTATGTTTATGGAGTGCGTCTCTGCCAGAAGTGAACGAAGGAGGCAAGCATTAAACGAGAGAAGGAAGGGCGGACAGTGCACCAGAGCCCCATCGTGAAACCGAAAGAAAACAACACAAGCCATAGTTGCAGCTTATTTATCTTAGGCAACTAACAACCATTGACAAAGCCAATAGTCCTGACTTATTGTAGGTATGATGTTTCTTGTATCCTTTACCTGAATGCAATGTCGGAAACAGCACAATACAATTTGGGTGGCACACAATGCCCAGCACAGATTTTTTGATTGTGTTTGTAAGCCAAGCCCTTAATTACATTGGCCACGCCCCTTTGAGCGACACTCACAGTTTTTTATCCCACTTAAAGCCCTGTTGTTACGGGTCTCATGGTGAGGGAGTGGGAGTCCAGTATGGACTCATGCAGGAGGGCTGAAAAACGGGTGAACCAGGCCCTGGCCAAGATTGCCCAGAACATTTGCAAAAATATGTGGCCCATGGACTAGTGCAGACTGAGAATGCAGTTCCGTAAATTCACTGGCAAAGGGGAGGAGTAAAGGTAAAACCGGGGCCGGAGCGAGGAGTTGATTCTTACACTTTAGAACCTTGTAAGGACACATGCCGCCCATCTACTGGTATGTGGTATGGCACAGAAATATTGTACCAATGACCAAGCTGGTAGGCCTCAAACAGTTTGTTCTGTTGTTCATGGGTGGTTGTTTTTTGCCATCAAATGTTGAAATGCTTGACATGTATAAAATCAATAAAAAAAAAATAAATAAATAAAGAGTGCTCGTGCCATGCAACGAGAAATGTGACTGCTGCTCATTGAAAAGAGCAGGAGGGGGGGTCCGAAGAGAGGGGGGGGGGGGGTCCGGGGAGTTGAGATGGGGTGAGGGAGCTAGGGAAAGAGGGAAAGAGTGAGTGTACTGTATACACTGAAATAGAGCACACTGCTTCCCCTCGCGGCACTATACTTCGGAGCAGACGGAGCATGAAACGGGGAGGAACTTTAAAGCAACGAAAGATGGGTTGAGATAAGGAAAGACTGCAGAAGGAACAACCGAGACAATAAGCGAATAATGAAGGGGTGTGAGGGGTGAAGCATGCAAAAAGACGTGCAAAATAGGGAATGAGAGAAGGAAAGGGTCCAGGGATACGGAGGCAAGATTTAGAAGTAACTGCAGAAAGGAAAATCAACCAGGAGTGGGGGAAAGGAGCGGTGGGAGCACATGAAGAGAGGAGACGAGATGCCAGCAGAGCCGAGGCTGGGAACCCAGAGGCGGCCCTAAGGCTGGCAGCAGAGAGGGGAAGTTGGAGAGGCTGTGTGCGGGAGAGAGGAACAGATGGCTGTGAAGCAGGGGGTGTGAAGGATGGGGGTGGGTGGGGAGCGTAGGGACGGCTCAGAGGCCTGAGGCAGAGCGCACCATATGGAGAGGGAGGGGGGTGGCAGTGGGATGGTGATTGATGGGCGGGGCAGTGCTGGGGAAGCCTTTGATGTGGCCTGGCGGCCGTGGAGAAATGCTGCTGGCAGTGGGAAGGCTGGGCTGGGCATGCTCGTCCACGAGGAGTCACGTGACTCTCTCGTGCACTGTCCAAAATCCGCTGAATCCACCTGTTAGGAAAGGAATTTTTTGGATTGACAACATTAGGTTCGAGTAACCTAGACCTAAAAAGATGCGAGCACAGTGTGAGGGTGAGGGGGCAACGCAGGGGGCAGGATTACAAACGCCACGGGAGAGGGGAGCAATTGGAGTGCGGCGGAAGCATCAAAGGGCTGGGAGAGGAGGAAAGGTGGGGTGGAACACAGCCTGGGGGAAGCTGGCTGGGGAGGGGGAGGAGAAATGCAAGTAAAGGGTGTGCGCAGGGAGAGAGAGGGGAGGTGCTGGAGCTGGGGAACAGATGGCCGTGAAAGTTTATGGCCCAAAAGCGCGTGCCTGTGGCCACGTGAACTCGAAGAAAACCGCACGAAAAAACCCGTGGTTTCACGAGTATTTTGAGCACTTGAATTCTCGCCATTTCCCATTCCTTCGGAATGGAAAAGGCGAGACCTAAAAATGAGGAGGGGGTGTTTGGAAGAGGCTGAACTGTTCGTAATGGGGCAAGGCTCTGTTCAGGAAATAAATGAGAGGTTCATTTCATGCTCAGAGTGATCCCCCAGGTGGTAGCAGGCGGAGGGAGAAGCCGAGAAAGGCGAATTGAACCCGGGGGGACTGGGAGGGTCTTTGCAGCAGAGGAGGGCAGCGGCACAGTTGTGCGTTAGTCAACACATGGCCGTTCACAGGTGGACGTCTCAGAGGCAGAGGGTTCTCGAAGTGTCTAGAATGCGGGATGAGTCAGTGCCCTCTGCAGAGAGGCGCTGTTAAGCTATTGCATAAACCATACATTTTCTGACATTTCAGAAAGCATTCTATAAACGGAGTTTTCCCTTAACAGAACATACACAATTTAATTTGTGGTAAAGGCGCTGTATTATTCTGCATGAAATTACTGTTCGAGGAGCTGAAGGAAGGGCGTGTGAGAGGGGTTGATTGACATAGAGCATACCTTCGCAAAGCTGGCACGCGCTGACCACGGCAGCAGAAGTCACCCCCAAGACAATAAGAAGCGTCCAGAATCGGATGAAAGAAGCCAACCTGCTTTCATCTGAGAATAATTGAAATACATACTAAAAGCTCGAGGCTCAAAGAGGCCTCTCTGAACAGCCAGGCCCACCCCTCGCTGCCCTGTCACAAACACACACATATCTGGAGGCTGTACCGATGCGATGGGCACATAGAAAATGTAAGTTCAATTTATTTCTAAAATCACAATTAGTTATTTATCGATGGCTGTGTTTAGAAAGAAAAGGGATTGAAAATATACACTCTCTCTTACAGTTCACTATTAGCAGCACGCTTGGTGTTGTCAACATAGTGAAAGTTTATATTTGACATTGTTTTTGCTCAGCGCAGTATTGTCATGTGCCTCGGCTTCTAGGCGCAGTTCCGAGGCTGTAGAGTTCGAGCAGTTTTTGAGTTGGGGATCATTCCAGAAGAAAGTGCAGGTGGTGTTGGGGAGTAGGAAGGAAAGAGGAGGGAAGGAATAAAAGAGATGACAAGAGCACGAAACAAGCATTGGAAATGCAATAGGTCTCTCATTAGAAAAGTTGGAGCTATTGGTCTTGTAAATGTTTTTTTTTTATTTATGTGTTGTTTTTGAAAATAGCTAAATTAATAGCTTTGTCATTTACAATGCCAATAGTTATAACTTTTGCAAATGTAACACCTATAGCATTTATAATGCAACATGTTTTGTATTTACGTGACCATTTTGCTAACATTAGGATGAATGCCCAATTATCGCTAAAGTCCTGACTTTTATCAAACTGAGGTTGGCACACCAGTTACAGGCAGTATTTGAGCATTCCATGGACACAAGGATATCTATTGCTTAGCAAAATGAAAGCTACGGTTTTGTGAAAAAAACATAGTGTTGGGAAATACTGATTTCTTTTGAGACAAATGTCGGCAAAACCAATTGGACTGACTTTAATGTAAAAACATGTGATTGCGTTATAGGCATTTACAAATAATGTTAACGTATTGCGCGCGCACACATTTTGTTAGGGCAGTAAAGAAAATCCCAGTTGCTTTGGAAGCGTTAGGATGGGAGAAGCAAACTAGGAATATTAATATACAAGGATTATAAACAGAAACGTGTTTGTCATCTGTGCACTTTTACTAATAGGGACTTGAACATTTAGGGGCCAGTTCACCAGATTTCTTTGAGTGTTAGAGGTAGTACTCATGTAGAAGTATTTCAGGTAATCGTGAAAATGGCTTCCTGAATTAGCTCCTATGAGTAGTGCGCGTGAGCCAAGAGTGCCAGCCTGTGTAATTACCCATGGCCTGAAATCCGGTTCAAAGATAGAAATTGGCCTGAAATTCGGTTCAAAGATAGCAATAATACTGTAGAAGCAAATTTCGAATAATTTTTTCCTGACATCGTGAATCAGGCTGTGTGATCGGACAAGGGGTGTACTCAAACCACTGCTGGCAACAGCAGTTCACATAAGGAGAAGGAAGGGAGTGATGTTTTTCACAGGGAGAGAGCGCTATAAACAGAATGGCGTCACTGTTGCCATAGTGTGAACTCCGAAACACCAAGAGGGGTAGGGGGAAAGCGCTTCCCGAGAGCAAGTGATTCTGCTGTTGTTTTTAGGCATCAGCTGCAGCGAAAACCGGCCTGATTACACACATTAAACGTCACAACTAATCTTTGTATTGAGAGTTGTAAGAAGTCTACTACAATCCGTGACAACGTAAAGCACCCTTGATGTCTGTCTATGCGGTGTGGTTTACAACCAGGACAATTCCTCTCAGCAACGTTTGAGGGCCTGGTTAAAGCGAGCTCCTGGCGAAGGCGCTCTTCCTGTTGTAAACAAAAGCCAAATACACAACAAGCAAAAAAAAAAGACGCGGCCTGCCGGCCCTGAAAGTGAAAGTACGGCCGGCCGTGAATAATTAGGGGAGGAGCAGCCAGGAGAGAGCAGGAGCGGAGGCGCCAAGCTGGGGAACAGATGGCTAGCGATTTGATGCTGTGCACGCGCATTTTAGGTCAATGCGCTTGCGCATTGACCTAAAGGCGCACGGGCACTGCATCAAATCGCCAGCTAGGTAAACCTCTGTTTATGTTATGTTATTAGATTTTTTAAGCGCAACAGCTACCCCAGCAAAGGGGCGTCCCGGCGCTGCCAAATCCTGAAACAAACGCAAAGGCCATCTAGGGAACATAAGGAGAAAGACTATGCTGATGGAAAAAGAAAGGTTTTGATGGCCTTCCGGAATTGCAGCATATTCTCAATGCCACGAATAGAGTTCGGCAGAGAGTTCCATAATTTAGCTGCCATCACCTGGAAAGAGCGGCCGCCCATGCGGCATAGTTTAAAGCGCGGCACCGTAGCCAAATGTTGCCCCAGTGAGCGCAGAGCGCGCTGCGGGATATACCATGTCAGCAGAGGGCGTAGTAGGGCTGAGCTCTCCGTTTTAAGAATCTTGAAGGCCATCACCTGGATCCGAGATAAAATCGGTAACCAATGAAGTTTTTTCATTGTCGCTCTCACCGAGCACTGAGCACCAATGAGGAACCAACGAGTTTAAGCCCCTATAGTCTCGCTCCGCTCAATGCGCATGCCTCTCAATGCATGCGCATTGAGAGGCGAGACCTAAAAAACTGGAGAGAGTTTGCAAGTCAAGAAATAAAGGAGGGTGGGGAAGGGAATACAAAACGAGGGAGCGAGCATAAAAAACAAACAAGCACTGCTAATATATTGACTGAATGCCTTCTAAGACTAAACACCAGCATTTGTTTTCCGAAAGGCGACATATGGTCGCCCTTCTAGATTAACAACACAAGTGCACAGTGAACATGCTGGAGGCAGCCCCCACCCGCCGCACTTTATTTAAAGTTTAAAAATTGACTGTGCGCCCGTGTTGTTAATCTAAAAGGGCGATATGCGAGTGTCTGCATGTAATTTGAAAGTTAAATTAAAGTTGTACTTACACAATGGCCCCTTGCAGCATGCCGCTTCTGAGCCTTTGTAAGCGTTGAAAGATCAGGAAACATGAGCTGCGAAACTGGAGAGGGGTGGGTATGGGGGGGGCGCTGAAGCAAGGAGAGGCTCCCGAGGGGCTATTAGGAGTCTGCAAACAAGTGCGCCCGCGAAAGTAATATGACCCAGAACAGATGACACCTGCACGCCACTGCTCGCTCCCGACAACTGTAGCCCGTGGGAGGAAACCTTTTTTTTCATTTTTGAAAGCCACACACAATGGACCATTACAATGTGGGCAAAAAAAAAGCCACACGCACGAGTTTGCTGAAAACCTGGAGTGATTCCAAGAGGTCATCTCCTAGAGCAGCACATGCGCGCTGCGCTAGGCTCAACTTAAAAATGGGGTCTCTCAAAGGGATGTGACTAAGAAGAAGGTCCCTTTATATGAAGTGTGGCCTCGGAAACGTAGAGGTCATACCCAGCTGTGTGACATGCAGACCACTTAGACTTCTCGTCGCCTTTTTGTCAACATTGGTGCCAAGTGCCAGTCGTACTGTGGATCTTTACTTCATTTAGCTAGTGCTGTGTGATGCTTTTTGCTTAAACATCCCCCTCTTGTGTGGTTCTAGAACTCTCAGCATCTTGGCAAATGTCTTTACCAGACCCCTTCTGGGTCTGTTTATGGTGCGCTGGAGAGGGACCACAACTCCAAGTCCTGCCCCGATTGCAGAACAAGGAACCTAAAAAGCCATCCGTGAGTGGGGCATGAAGCTTCTGGCCGCTCGCAATGAGACTCTACACCGCTCCTGGTCCCATTCTATTCTCCGAGATTTGTAACGCGCAAAGCGACCCACATGGGGCTTCCCAGCGCTAGGCAGAGGAAGGGGAAAAGGAAACTACTTTTGCAAGTGAGGTTCACAGACTGCTCTCAGAGTTGTTGAATGTGGTGTTCACTTGGGCTTGTCTGTGTCCGAGTCACTGATAGCTCCTAAAATCATTGATATCCATCAATTAGTAGTCAATAATGTGTGACAAGTCCAACACTTTTTTGTCCTGTGCGCTCACTAATTCTAGGTCGTTGGTGAAACACAGTATTGAATTCACACTTTTTCTAGAAACTTACAACCCATGCCTGGTTTTCATTACTAAAACATGGGTCGATTCGCTTTCTAGATCAAATATTCTTGCAGGGCACCCCCAGGGATTTGCCGTTTTTAGACAGGATTGACCGGTGTAATGGGGAGGTAGCATTGCTGTAGTATACAGATCTGACTTACTGGCCTGCTGCAGCCCCCTACCATCTTCTCTCTGTGAAGCGGTCTCCTTTAGTGTAGAAATGCCTAAAACTCCGATCTTTAAAGGGACTATTCTCTACCGACCACATGGTCCTAGATCAATCTTTGCCCAGGAGATCAGCAGTCTGTTGGAGGCTAATATTCTGCTTAGTGACTTTACGGTCCTTGGCGATTTTAATTTTCATCTTGATGCCCACGCTGATACTGATACAGCAGCCTTACTTCAAACCATGTAATCGCTTGACCTCTCTCAATTGTTGGAAGGCCCTATGCACCGGGCAGGTCGTACCCTAGATGGTATTTTCACAAATAGTTCTTCACTTGTAAATATAAGGAAAATGCTACTTACCAGTATGCATCTGTTCTTGGCATGTAGAGCTGCAGATTTCTACACTTTGCATTAGATTGCCACCTGGTGTTGGGCTCGGATGATTGCATGTTGTTGTCGTCTTGGAGAAGACTTTGTAGTCATGAGATGGGTGACTCCTCCTTTGGACGATAGTGCGCATGGGCATCGTCTCCATCCTTAGATTGTTTTTCGCCATGATGGGAAATGTAAATGTATTGTATTTATATAGCGCACTTCTACCCGGAGGCCTCGTAGCGCTGTATTCATACCGCTGTGGAACCCATCCTGGCTTTCCCGTGAAATGTCCACTCCTGGGCACCCCCAAGGTGAAGCCAGGCATCCAAGCGCTGCTCGGGCCGTTGTGGAGATTAAGCAAGCTATTGCCCAGAGTCACAGAGTGGGACCCATGATTAGACTAGGCACCGAGGCGAGAATTATCCGGGGAAATTGAGTTCAAGAGCCGCCGAGGCGGGATTTGGACCCTGGTCCCGGGCCAGACCTCTGCATCAGGGTCTGCCGCTCTAACCATTGAGCCACGCTTCTCCATGATGAAATGATGGAGTCAGTAGAAAGAAAGAAAGGATGTCCATGCGTGTATATCTAAATAAGATAAAACTGGAACAGATACAGGTCCCGGGGAGGCGGGAGGGCGTGTAGAAATCTGCAGCTCTAAATGCCAAGAACAGATGCATACTGGTAAGTAGCATTTTACGTACGAGGCATATGAGCTGCAGATTCTACACTTTGCATCGATTGTGCAGCAGTGTCTCCCCTAGCGGTGGTCACCTGTGTCTGTTGCAGTAGTTTGAAAGAGAGTTTTGAGGGCCGCTTGGCCTACTGCAGCTTGCTGCTTGGCTTGCACATCAACACAATAGTGTTTAGTGAAAGTGTGTGTTGTAGACCATGTTGCTGCCTTGCAGATGTCTTCTAGGGGAATGTTCCCTAAGAAAGCCATGGAGGCTCCTAGTTTGCGTGTGGAGTGCGCTCTAGGAGGAACTGTTAATGTGCGTTTTGCTTTGTGATAGCATATTTGCATACATTTAACAATCCACCTTGCAATTCCTGATTTAGAAACGGGGTTGCCTTTATGTGGTGGAGAGAAAGCTACAAATAGTTGCTTTGTTTTGCGAAAGGACTTGGTCCTATCGATGTAATAGAGAAGAGCTCTTTTGACATCTAGTGTGTGTAAAGCTCTCTCTGCTACAGAGTCTGGGCTTTGAAAAAACACTGGTAACTCAACAGATTGGTTTAGATGAAAAGGAGTAACTACTTTAGTAAGGAATTTAGGATTAGTTCTTAGAACCACCTTGTTATGGTGTAATTGTAAGAATGGGTCTTGTATAGTGAAAGCTTGAATCTCACTAACTCTTCTAAGAGAGGTATTAGCAACGATGAAAGCTGTTTTCCATGTGAAAAATTGTAGTTCACATTTGTGTAAAGGTTCAAAAGGGGGTACCTTGAGCCTGGTAAGAACAATGTTTAGGTTCCACACTGGAGAGGGTGGTAACCTAGGAGGAATAATTCTTTTTAATCCATCCATAAAAGCTTTTATTGCTGGTGCTCTAAACAACGACATATGTTGTCTGTTTTGTAGATATGCGGCAATGGCTGCAAGATGTAAACGTATAGATGAATATGCCAGATTACATCTTTGTAAATGGAGAAGGTAACAGATAATATTTTAGATGGAAGCATCTAAAGGATCAATTTGATTATTATTGCAGTAAATGGCAAATCTTTTCCATTTAGCAACATAGCAAGCTCTAGTAGTAGGTCTTCTGGCTTCTTTAATGATATTCATACAGTCTGGTGGCAGGTTAAGGTAACCAAACTCTAAGACTTCAGGAGCCAGATCCCCAGATTCAGTTGATTTGGATCTGGATGCCTGATGTTTCCATGGTTCTGCGTTAGCATGGATGGTGTCGGAGACAATTTTTAGTGTGGAACTAGAGAGAGTTCTATCAGTGTGGTGAACCACGGTTAGTGTGCCCACGTGGGAGCTACAAGGATCATTTTGAGAGTCTGAGATTGCATACCCCTAGTGGTATTAGTGGGGTTGGCGGAAAAGCGTACGCAAATCTGCCTGACCAGTTCATCCATATCGCATTGCCCTTGGACAACGGGTGTGGAAATCTGGTGACGAAGGTTGGGCATTTTGCGTTTTTGTGTGTGGCAAACAGGTCTATGTCTGGATGACCCCACTTGTGAATGAATGGTTGAAGAACTTGCAGATGTAGTTCCCATTCGTGAATCTGTTGTGTCTGTCCACTTAACAGATCGGCTATCCGATTGTGAACTCCTGGAAGGTGTTCTGCAAGCAGATATATCTTTTGTGGAATGGCCTTGTGGAATGGCCCATCTCCAAATATTTTGTGCGAGCTGGGACAGTTGCAGAGAATGTGTGCCTCCTTGTTTTTGTATGTAGTACATGGCTGTCATGTTGTCCGTCCCGATTAAGACAGCTTTGTTCTGTATGTGCACTTGGAAGGACTTCAGTGCCAGGAAAATCGCCAGCAACTCTAGGTGATTGATGTGAAGCACTTTTTGTTGAGCGGTCCATCTTCCCTACATTGTGTGGTGGAGCAGATGTGCTCCCCATCCTGTGAGGGATGCGTCTGTTGTCAGTACTATATGTGGAACAGGCTCGAGGAACAGCCGCCCTCTGGACACGTTTTTGGTGTTCCACCACTGCAGAGAGCAATGTGTGTGGCAATCCACCAACACCAGGTCTGTTAGTTGTCCTTGTGCCTGATTCCACTGATGTGCTAGACATTCCTGTAATGGGCGCATTTACAGTCTTGCATATGGTACAATAAAAATGCAAGATGCCACCATGTCTATTAATTGCATGAACATTCTGGCTGGGAGAGAGTGTTGGTTTTAAAACCTTGTGACTAGAGCTTGAATGCTCTGAATCCTGGCTGGACTGGGATAAGCTCGAGCTGTATTGGTGTTTATGGTACCCCCTAGATATTGATGCACATTAGAGGGCTGTAGACGTGACTTGGTGTGGTTTATTGTAAACCCCAAGTTGTGCAGTGTCTGAATTGTGTGAGATGTGTGTTGAACACACTGGTTGAATGACTTGGTTTTATGAGCCAATCGTCTAAGTATGGGAAGACATGGATATGTTGTCTTCTGAGTGAGATGTGCTGCTACTACTGCTAGGCACTTTGTGAACACTCTTGGTGCAGTTGTGACCCTGAATGGAAGGACTTTGAATTGATAGTGTTGTCCATCTATCACAAACCTGAGATACTTCCTGTGAGAAGGATGTATAGGAATGTGAAAGTAGGCATCTTTTAGGTCTAGTGTAGTGAGGAAATCACCTTGTTACAATAATGGGAGCACTTGTTGTAACGTGACCATGTGAAAATGGTCTGAGTGTATGTACAGATTGAGAGGCCTCAAATCCAGAATTGATTTTAGTCTCCCATCCTTTTTGGGTATTAGGAAGTAGAGTGAGTAGACCCCTGTTTCTTGATGTTGCAAGGGAACTAGCTCTATTGCATCTTTTTGCAGCAATGAGAGAACCTCTTGTTGGAGCAGCGTTAGATGTTCTGTTCTGTGGACATTGGACGCTGTCTGGGTGGTATATTTGGAGGGGTAGCTGTAAGCTCTAGGCAGTAACCATACTGGATAATCAGTCTTACCCACTTGTCTGTTGTGATGGAATTCCAGACAGGTAGCAACTGTGTTAATCTCCCCCCTCCAGGAGTGGTATGTTGTTGGGGGAGCTGAAGGAAGTCACTGTTTCGTGGTGGAAGAGGATCGATTGTTGTTACCGCGACCTCTTCCCTTATTATTACCTCTGTAGCCCCCTCTAAAGTATCCTTTATTAGGGGATGCTTGTGTATTTGTCTTAAATGAAGCTGAATTGTCTGCTCCAGCTTGTTTGGAGCCTCCTCTGTAGAAGAAGCGACGAAAGGAGCCTCTCGCTTGGGTAAACTACAGAGGTCCCATAGACTTGGCTGTGTCAATGTCTTTTTTCATTTTTTCAAGAGCTGTGTCTACTTCTGGACCAAACAATTGTTGGTTGAATGGTTGATTTAAGATAGTAGTCTGTACCTCTTGCTTAAATCCTGAAATGTGTAACAACGCGTGACGTCTAAGGAGGATACTGGTGTTTATTGCCCTGGATGCAGTGTCTGCTACATCTAGTGCACATTTAATGGAGGCATTTGAGATAAGCTTACCCTCTTGTATGAGGTCATCTGCTTGTGCCTTATATTAGTCAGGTAGATGGTGTAAGAGCTTCTCTAGCTGATCATAGTGTGCCCTGTCGTATCTTGCAAGGAGGGCTTGTGTGTTAGCAATGCGCCATGTATTGCTAGCTTGGGTAGCTATTCTTTTCCCTGAAGCATCTATGATCTTTGATTCCTTATCAGGAGGTGGTGCTTCACCTGATGTTTGGGAATTTGTTTTTTTCCTAGCGTTTGAAACTACTAGGGAGTCTAAGGGTAGCTGTCCTTTAATGTAATCCGGGTCCGCAGGAGCTGCTCTGTACTTTTTCTCTATCCTTGGGTTTATGATTCTAGCTCATACATGATCTTTAAACACTTCTGGTGCATGTTTAATGACTCCTTTAATCATTGGCAGTATTTGCACAGATTTTTGGGATTGTTCAAAAGTGTCTAGTAAAAAGTCTTCTTCTGCCTCATCTGAATGCATGGTGACATTGTGATAGATGGCAGCCCTATTAATTAACTGTCCAAACCCAATATTGTCTTCTGGAGAGAAGGTTTAGATGGATATATATGTGGGTCAGGAATATCTGATATATCCTGTGGGTTTGGATATTCCCAGTCTGGTTAACCTGTTGGGTAGGGGAAAGGGTCATTTGGGTCTTTCCCTCCACCCATGCTATACTGTTCATCATCAGCATCCTGAGGAGGTGTATGTTGTTGAGAATGAAGAGGAGAATTTTGAGGTGAAAAGTTTAAAGGTAGAGCAGGAGAAGGAGATACAGGAGAAGAAGGGTGCATAGGAGATGTGGCAGACTCCTTCTTGACAGGCACTGGAGGTGTAGGTGCTGTATCTGACTTCCTCTTCCTGTGTGGTGTGGTGGAAACATGTCCTGTTTCTGGATCTATGTATATCCTTTTTTGCAAAGGATCAGGTGTAAAAAGCTCTTCTTGAGAAATTGCTTTCGGCGCTGATTTTTTTCGGCTCCGGGCCTGTTTTTTGATTGTCTTTCGCCTTAGGTGTTGTTGTATAGTCCTTTGGCGTACTTTTTGGCACTGAAGGTATTGTTTTCGGAGTCAAGGCCTGGTTCGAGGGCTTAGAGTCATCGAAATCAGGCTTTGTGGGTTTCGGCACAGAAGATGTCTTTAGGAGTCAACGGTTTCTGAGTGTTTTTCGGAACCGGGACTTGTTACGAGCTGGTAGTATCGGCACGTGTGGTTTGCTCGGTATGGAGCTACCGTAAGGCTTTAAAATTTTCTTCGGAGCCGGGCTCGATGGCGGGGCTTTTGAAGCAGTGTCTCGGTCTCGACTAGACCCCGAAGGCGGAGTTTTGACCTTAGCCTTTGGTTAATGGGTTGGGGCAAGGGTAGAGGCAGTCGTACTCATGCGTTGACCTGATGGTTTGGAGTCATCTGAGTCGTCTGCCTCAGATACGATCTGGAGGTCTTCGGAATCTTCTTCAGGGACACATGGACCTTATTCGAAGATCTCCACCGGTTCCGGAGCTGATCTCTGCATGTCGCGTCGACGGGCCCTCCGATCTCGAATGATCTTCTTGGATCGAAAGGACGCACAAGCTGTGCAGCTGGACTCGTCGTGTTCAGGTGATAGACACAGGTTACACACCTCATGATGGTCGCTGTGTGGAAATTTTGCTCCACACATGGGGCATTTCTTGAATGGTGTCCTTTCCATGAGTTGTAGGCCTCACCACGTGGGTAGGCCCAACGGCCCGCGTCGACGACCGGAATCGAATTAATGAGGTCGAGTCTATGTATATTGAAGTTAAAGTTTGTTTTAGAGGTTTTTGCGCGTCGAAGTCTTTAAAAAGTAGATTTTCAAACCGGAGCGGAAAAGTTGCATCTGAACCCAGTGGCGGAAAAAACAATCTAAGGATGGAGCCGATGCACATGCGCACTATCGTCCAAGGGAGGAGTCGCCCATCTCATGACTACAAAGACTTCTCCAAGACGACAACAACATGCAATCATCCGAGCCCAACAGCAGGTGGCGATCTAATGCAAAGTGTAGAATCTGCAGCTCATATCCCTCGAACATATTCTTTCCTTACTCTGGACTGACAATAGTGCAGTTTTCTTTGATAGAAAGTGTAGACAAGCATTTCAGGGATCCAATGCTCGTCCAATCTGGACATCTTCCCATGCTTGGCATAAAATCCATATGCTAGAATATTCTCATCTAGATTTTTACGAAGACATTGAGACAGCGGTTTTGCAGTATACGCGCTGGTTAGATACCGATGCTCGCTACTTGGCACCTGTTAAAAGTGCCAAGATAATGAGAAACACAATTTCTGCTCCCTGGTTCTCAGAGGACCACAGGGCTGTTAAACAGAGTTGCAGGAGACATGAGAAAAGATGGAGAGCAGGCTACTGGGATACAGAAAAGGTCCAGTATAAGAAATGTCTTTCTGACTACAAGGCCTTCATCCTAAAGGAAAAATCGGACTCTTTACGAGTAATATCGTGGCAGCTAAAAATTCTTCTGAAGAACTGTTTTCCACTGACTACGGATACATCTAATATATTCAAGGATTTTAGCAATATCTTTTGTGACATCTTGGCGGTTGCTTTCCGTCACAAAGTCAAAGATGTCTACAACAGATTTTCCACCCTGATGTCTGTCACTCAATGTGATCTGCTAATTCCTAATTGTATGGATGTGGTTGGTGTCCTTAGACAGTTTATTGCACCATCTAGATATCAAAATCCGTGCCTCCTTGTGACCTTTGCACGCCCAGGGTTGCAATCTTGGCAGCTGGGACCATTCCATTTAAGCTGGGAGACATTTTTCATTCAATGTGCAGATCTGGTCGGTTTCCCTCAGTCGTTAATTAAGAAGCCCTCTCTCGAATCACGCAATCCAAATAGCTATCGCCCCATCTTTTGTGTACCCCTGCCATCGAAGCTCATTGAAAAAGACATGAATAAACAGTTATTCAAGCAAATAATTTCTTGAACGACCCTCAGTCCTGTTTCCTTGCCGGTTATAGCATGGAGACCCCACTAATCAAAGATAATGGGCAGATTAGGCTGTCTCTTGACTTGGGTGGAAGAGCTGCCCTCATCCTGCTCGATCTGTCAGCAGCTTTTGATACTGTTAATCATGGGCTCTTGATGGAGTGTCTGGGCAGGATTGGGTTTACAGGAGCAGTTTAGGATTTGATTAATTCCTTCTCAGCAGCCGAGAACAATCTGTTCTTCTGGGCAAATTTACTTCACATTTCTACTCTTTACCTTGTGGAGTCCCCCAGGAGTCCTCACTTAACCCAGCACGTTTGAATGTCTCTGTTACGCCATTGGTCAAACTAATAAAATCTTTAGTTTTTTCCTTGAAGTCCTATGCAGACGACACACAAATTGTTATCTCTTTAGCCACTGAAGACTCTGGGATTGGGGCGAGTTTCTGTGAGTGAATGCAGTTTGTCCATTTATGGATGTCCAGGAACTGCCCGAAACTTAATTCAGGAAAGACTGAGGTCTTGCGCTTTGGTGCCCAGTCTTCCTTTTGGTCAACGGCCTTGTGGCCTCCAGATTTTGGCATTCTTCCAACACTAGTCAGGTCAACCTGGAATTTGGAAATTCTTATCAATAATAAACTGAAATATTCAGATCAGGTAAATGCCGTTACCTCAGCCGCCTCTATACTCTCAGGCTGATTAAGAGGGTTTTACCTTTTATCCCAGTTAATCTTCAGAAAACGGAAGTCACATATTTGGTGTTGTCCAAGATGGACTTCTGCAATAGGCTATATCTCAATGCCTATCGGCATGTACTGACCAAGCTGTAAAACCTGCAAAATGGGGCACTCCGCGTGCTTCTGAAAGTCCCTAAATATATCAGTCTGTCTCCAAGTCTGAGGAAACTTCACTGGCTTCCCATTAGGGTCACTTTTAAGGCTCTCTGTATTGTATACAAAGCATTGCACAATCAAGGTCCCAATTTTTTGATGAAGAGTATTACTTGGTGCACTCCAGCTAGGTCTTTACGATCTGCGTCTGCCAAATTGGTGGTAGTGTTAAAGTTCAAACGTGTGGCCTGGGGAGGCCGAAGCTTTGTTTTGGGAGCAACAAAAGCTTGGAATCCTCTTCCCTTACATATTAAAGACATGCCTGACCTCTTGGCTTTCAGGAAAGCTTTGAATACATGGCTGTTTACCTCGGAATAGGCTTCGCATTTTCTGGTCCTCTTCTGTATTAACCTTGCCAGCACCAAGACTGGATCTCCACCGACCGGTCTTCCCTCAGCACTAGTCTGGCCCATAGTCCCGACAATGACTTCATGACCTCTTTCTGGGACCGTTCCTGTGGTGCCGTTCTCATCGGCGCCAACCCTATATTGATTACAGACTCCGATATGGAGCTGAACCGGCGTCGCCAGACATCTGTTCCGGTGCCGACCAGGCCCACACAACCTAAATTGGAGATGGAACCCCATTATTCCCTGAAGGGTCCTCTGAGAGATACAAATGGAGTTTATCTCAGGATCCCCATTGTTATTCTGACACCCCCTAGCAGAGTCCATGGCCAACAACACCTGATATGAGGACCTGGCTGATGCCAGTGGTCTGGACACCTTACAAGACTCTGGCTTCCGTTCTCCCCCCACAGTGGCTATGAAGGAAGGAGCTTCCTTTGTGATGGTGGTCCAGCGGGTGGCTGAGATACAAGACCTTTAGCTGCCCACTATTGAGGTCAATACCAATATCTTGACAGAGGTGCCTTAACTCGGTGTCCCTCTCACAACCCTTACTCCCCTTCAGTGAACCCCTTCACTGATGCCCTGCTTGGGCCTGGGTCAATCCCTGTACAGACACTCCTGTGCACAGGACTATCTCCACCGCATTCGCCCTGCTCCAAGGGACCCGGCCATCCTCACCCAGTATCCCACCACGAGAGCCTGGTGGTTCAGGCCTCCACCTTCCATTTCACCAGATAGGGAATCCAAGAGGCTGGATACCTTTGAAAAGAGGATTTTCTCTTCCACCAGCCTTGCACTGTGGTCTGTGACCACTGTGTGCTCATTGGGACACTATTGCACAAGTGCTGCCTATGGTCTTGGAAGCGGCCCAAGCCATACTTTCCCCAGCTATTACTAATGGGAGAAATGCAGCAAAGTTCACAATCCGATACTGATTGGATACGATCGACTTGCATGGCAGAGCCATTGCTTCTACGGTGGCGCTACGACATCACCCCTGGCTGAAGACAACTTGCTTTTCAGGGGATTTACAGGCATAACTTATCGTCATGCCCTTTGATAAGGCACGCCTTTTTGGAAGATTTGGGCTTGAATGCTTCAAAGATGGTAGGCCACCACTAGGTCATTGAAGCTCACTGTGGCCCTGCAACAGCATCTTTCAGTCTTTTTCTCACTCTGCGGCTATGGTAGGGGCTATCAGCCATGTCCTTTTCCCCCTAGCCACCACGACCAGCAGGCGCCTTAGTCCTTTCATGGCCACAGACGCAGCTCTCACAAGCCTCATGGGAACTAAGGCAAGAGGTATTCCCAATCCACTTCCCCGGCAGCTGCCGCCTCGAAGCCCCTTTAATATGTTCTCACATCATCGTGGGAACCCCTGTTTGTGGCAGGGTTCAGCACCACCTGTCCCAGTCGCAGGTGATAACATCGCACAGATGAATGCTTCAGATTGTCCAATGGGTTTACACCCTACCCTTCCAACAGACGCTGCCACCTTTGCCATGGTCCCCCGAAAGGTTGACAGAGGACCATCTTTCGCTTTTGCTGCAGGAAGCTCTGGCTCTTCTGGCCAAACCCATTGTGAGAATGCCAGCATCCGAAGTTGGTTCTGGTTGTTATTCCCGTTAATTTCTGGTGCCAAAAAAGGATGGAGGCCTTCGTCCTATACTAGACCTTTTACTTCCTGAAAAATAAAGTTGAAGATGCTTGCTCAGGTTCTGGCTGCCCTGACCCGCAAGACTGAATGGTAACATTGGACTTACGGGACGCCTTCTTCTATATTCTCGTCCTGCCTGCCCACAGGCATTACCTGCAGTTCACAGTGGGCTACAAGCATTATCAATTCGCTGTATTGCCCTTTGGCCTTACCAGCACCCCTCAGGTTTTCACCAAGGTGATGCTGATTGTTGCAGCACATCTGCGGAGGTCAGGGGTTCCAATCTTCCCCTAGTACTAGTCCTGCTGCCTTCTGATTCCACTTTCAGCGCCGGGACGCCCCTTGCTGGGGCAGTTGTGTGCTTTACAAAATTACCTAACATAACATAACATAACCTCGACGACTGGTTTTTGAAGGCAGGCTCGCCCCAGGCACTCGCCTCCCACTTCTAGGTTACGGTAGACCGTCTGTATTCACTGCAGTTCACTATAAATGTGCCTTAGTTACACGTGACTCTCGCTCAGATGCTCCCTTTCATCAGAGCTTTTCTGAATACAGTGATGCTTTAAGCCTATCCTCCGGAACAGCAAGTCAAGGATATTCAGGTTATGATTCCAATGTTTCAGCCTCTATCCTGATTTCGGTGACACTGACTCACAGGCTGCTGGGTCTCATGGCATCCTGCTGATCACACATGCCCATTGGCATATGTAGGCTCTACAGTGGGATCTGAAGTCCCAGTGTGTACAGCATATGGGGAATCTCTCTGACCTGGTCCAGATATTGGAGGGAACTACTAAATATCTGCAGTGATGAGTCGTGAACGGCGATTGGGTCAGTGGCAGACCCATCTCCCTTCCCACCCACAGCTCACAGTAGTGACAAATGTGTCCCTTTTAGGTTATGGCTGCCATCTGGGAGAGGTGGGGATCAGAGGACTTTGGTCTCCAGCGGAGTCTAAGCACCACATCAAGCTGTTGGAACTGAGAGCGATTTGCCTGTTATTAAATGCCTTTGTTCCTCCCATTGAGGGGAGGCTGATTCAGGTGTTCATGGAAAACACAACTGCCATCTGGTATTGAAAGGGGCGGGGTGGGGTCATAGACCCTGTATCAAGAGGCCCTTTGTCTCTGGACATGGCTGAAACATCAGGTTATTTTTCTGGTGGTTCAAATCTAGCGGGCTCTCTGAACATCAGAGCAGGCAAACTCAGCTGTCGATGCCTTGCGGATCACAAGTGGCGTCTCCATTTGGAGGGTAGTCCAAGGTCTTTTCAGAGATTGGGGAGAACCTTAGTTAGATCTGTTTGACACCATCTGGAAAGCTTAATGTAAGCACTTCTTCGTGGTGGAGTTTCAAAGGCGGCTCTCACTCGTAAACAAATTTCTTCTCGAGTGGGGCTCAGGAGTCTGGTATGCCTTTCCACCAAAACCACATCTGGCCTTATTTCTCAAGATCAGCCACATCTAGGCCCAAATCATAGTGGTGTCTCCGGATTGGGCACAGAGAGAATGGTATTCCAAACTCCTGAGCATGAGCATTTGTCGTTACATCAGGCTGCCTCTTTGGAAGGGCCTCTTGTCGCAGCAACAAAGCAGGGTCCTGCACCGAAACCTGCACACCCTCCATCTACACGCGTGGGGATAGAGCTGCAACAGTTGAGAGTATTTGACCTAATGATGTCATTCTGGCAGTCAGGCATCCCTCCATGAAAATGTATACACCGGACGATGGGACAAATCTGTGGCTTGGTGTGCCGCCAATCTGTTGATCCTCTGTCTGTAACCTTTTCTGAAGTCTTTTTGTTTCCTATATCCTTTTGCCTGGCAAGACCTTGCTTTGGCCACAAGTAAAGGGTACTTTTTCACCAAATCGGCTCTTTTGCGGTGGCCAGATCAACCCTTCCTGTTCACGTCACCTGTTGTGACTTGTTTCTTGAATGGTTTACGGCACGTTTCCCCCCTTCACCTTTCATTATGCCCCAGTGAGATCTTAATTTAGTTCTCACTTTCTTAATGAGTTCCCCATTTGAGCCCATGCACAGCTGCCCTCTGAGACTGCGTACCACCAGAACAGGCTTCCTTTGTGGCCATTACATCTTCTAGGAGGGTTAGCAATTGCAGGCACTTTGTTAACCCCCATACACCACCTTTTTCCCAGATAAGCTGGTCCTTAGGAGTCATGCATCCTTCTAACCCGAGGTGGTCACACTTTTTCATGTCGAACAGAACATCAACTTTTTTTTAACCCCTCACCAAATCCCCACCCCTCCATCCAACCAAGGAGTAGGAGAGGCTCCACAGCTGGATCCAATAAGATCATTGTCATTCTCCATTAATCGCTCTAAAGGCTTTTGTGTCTACAATCCACTCTTTGCATGTTCGGGTGGGACAAAAGGAAAGGCAGTCCACAAGAGAACCATCTCCAGGTGGATTGTCCTCTGTATAAAAATCTGCTATGCAATGGCTAAAAAACAATCTCTAGAGGGCTTGAGTGCTCATTCCACCAGAACTGGGACTATTGCACTAGTTTGAGGAATCCAAGGCCTGGACTCCTGTCAGGCCGTTACCTGGGCTTAGCTTCATGCATTTACCAAGCATTACTGCCTGACAGTCCAGTTCGACATGATGGGCATTTCGCCTGTTCGATCCATCAAGACTTTTTCGTCTAACAGATTTGCAGCATAAACACAGTAACCCACACACTTCTATAATAGCTTTAAGTGCACAGTGGACTGACCTTAAGCAATATTCAATACATATGCCTTATTTATATATTTATTTTTTATTAATTTTAACCATAGTTGGTATATCCTACCATGCTTTACAATTTACATATTCAAAAACATTATTTATAATTGTTTTAGCCATATACTTTTCAGTGTTTTACATGTCAAGGACACATTTAAATACAAGGAAAATGGAAATATGATTTCATACATTTCACTTATAAACTTTTTTAAGTGTTTATGTCACATGTATTAACATATGTAACTAATTGCACTCCAAAATATAAATCCACTCTGTCATTCATACACAAAGACAGGCACATCCTCTTATATACACCACTCATTTCTCTTCAAGACACATTTCACATACACTACAAATTCGCCAGAATAGTTCACTGGATCGACTTCAAAGACTATGACGAAGACTCCATCTCTAAAATCCGATCTACCTTAAACCCGAACAACCATTTTAATGACCCGCTCCCCTCCAACTGCCTAGCTGCCATTGCCCAATCCATTGTTCCTAGCTGGACTGCAATAATTAATGCCTCTCTCTGGCAGGGATCGATGCCCGACTCTCTGAAAGCCGGCCAAGTCCTCCCCATTTTGAAAAATCCGTTGCTAGATCCTGCTTCCCCCGACAACTTCAGACCCATCTCCAACATCCCCCTCCTAGCCAAAGTGCTGGAGAAGTGTGTGCAACAGCAGCTAAGTCAACACATCAACAACTTCCACCTACTCGATGACTTCCAATCCGGATTTAGACCTGGGCACAGCACTGAAATCACCATGCTCCACAACGTTGATGATGCCCTCTAAGCCCTTGACCAAGGCAAAACCTGTCCTCTAATCCTCCTAGATCTATCCTCGGCCTTCGACACGGTCAACGGACTTGAACGCTTCAAACTCGGGATTGGAAGGCTCTGTTCTAGAATGGTTTAGGTACTTCCTCCATAATGAATCACAGAGATTCCTAATCAACGGCAACATATCTGCTCCCTCCCCAGTCACGGTTGGAGTCTCCCAAGGATCAACCCTGTCCACCACCCTCTTTAACCTTTACCTAGAACCGCTTGCCGAAGTACCATATGTATGCTGACGACCCTCAAAACCTCATCTCTCGAGGAAATCCTCTCCCTGAACGAAGCCCTGAAACTGACTGCCCAATGGCTCGCCTCCAATCAACTCAAACTCAACTCAAAGAAAACTGAATTTCTCCTAATTTCCCCTCCTAAAACCAACCCTGTGATGCAAATCTGGATCAAGGCTATCTCAGCCTTAAATTGCCCACCGGCCATTGTGGACTCTGCCAAATCCCTGGGAATCACCCTGGACAGCAACTTGAACATGCAGGACCACATCAACTCGATGGCCAAATCAGCCAGATTTCACCTGAGTTACCTAAGAAAATTGAAACCCTTCCTCGATGCTCCCGACCTAAAAATGGCAGTCCAAGCAATAGTCCTCTCTAGACTGGAGTATGGCTGTTCTACCCTCTCGGGTTTACCCAAGATCTCCCTGGCACCTTAAAAAGCCTGCCTCAATGTGGCCACCAGGCTAATTACAGGCACAAGGAAATTCGTCCACATTTCCCCACACCTGAAATCTCTGATTGGCTTCCTCTTGAGGCAAGAATAGAGCGTAAACTAGCTTGCATTACACAAGGCTTTATACTCAAACTCCCATGCACATCTTGCACTGAAACTTGTGATTTCTGATGGAATCAGAAACTCCTGATCCGCCAGAGACCTCCTGCTGCAACCTGCTCGCTTTCGGGGAAAAAAAATCGTGCTTTCTCTGGGGCCGCTCCAAGAATATGGAACTCTCTCCCACCCACCATCAGAAGAATTCCTTCTCCGTCTTGTTTAAAACAGGATACCAAAACCTTCCTTATGGGTAAATTCCTCGTTTAAATTTTCCCTTCAACCACCACTATGACCCTGATAAACGTCTGTCTATTGCCTTCCTTCGGATTACTTAGTCACCCCACCAAGAAACCTGTGGTCTTGTCTTGAGTAATTGTAAATGTAATCTGTAAATACGTGTCCTATCTCTTATGTATTCTGCACCCCGCCACCTCCTAATTTATTTTTCACTCTTGTGATTCTAAGTCTTTTTGTACAATCCTATGATTCCTGTAAAGCGCGCCGATACCCTAACTGGTCAAGTTCGCGCTCTATAAAACACTAAAATAAATATAGTTTGAAGAATGGGGTTTCTTCTGCAATACAAACTGTAATGACCCCTCCCTCTTTTACAAGAGATGTTTTTTACACTCCTTGCTATAACTTGGTCTGTCCAATCTGCTTGTCACCTGGCCAGACCGCTACATCATGAGACATCTATTTATGACCGATGGCGTCCATCAAGTCTCCCATTAAGCCTCGAGTTGTTTCACTGCTTGCTTATTTTAATACGGAGCTGCCCTTTCTCTGTGCACTGCTTGCTAGCTTTGATGTGCCTTTGGGCAGGACCCCACTATAAACAAGCATGGCGCCCTTGTACAAACACCGACGTCAACAAGAGCACGGAGGAATTACCAGTCCTGCTCTGGTTTCTTTCTAATAGCTGCAGTGAATCAGTGCAGGGCCGGGCTTCATAACCCTACCGAAAGTATGGGGGACCACAGCGTCATTGTTATCTAATTCCTCACGTGGAACATTTTGTTTAAATACTTGCACGTGAGCCAACTAACTGTTATGTGACGAGGAAAGACTGTTTGTACCAGCAGAAGTATGGCACGAGTATCTCCATTATTTTTTCTCTCTACTCAGAAAAACATATTTTAATGATATGGCTCAACCCCTTTGTTCTCCGGTACCTAACAACTGTTGAATTTGTTCGCATTGCATTTCAGTGGAAAAGTGACACTACAATCTAACGGAAATAAAACATTAAGCGTGGAATTCAAGATACAAATCTACCTTTGTGCTAATGTGGCAATGTATTCATTAACTGCAGTATTTACTCCTCAGCTGCACCTGTGTCTTAGAAGAATAGAACTTTTGCACCTTTCTCAAATACACGTATTTAGCTCTACCATTAGGATAAGACCGTTACATTTTGCTAAAATTATATGCATAACAATTACACACAGGACTTTCAGACAGCCATTTCCATCCGTTGGTCTTTTGTTGCGTCATTTATATCATCCAATTCGAACGCCATCGCCTTGGAAGCCGAGAAATCTCAGGGTGGAATTTCTTCAAGGCAACGATCCTTGGCCTCTGACACCTCTGGAGCTGCGTAGTCACAGTATTGGCTCTCTTGCACTGTGAGTGACAGCATTCAGATTCTACACACGGAGTACGTACATCTGCACACAAAGTTTACCAATATGCAAATGTGTGCTTTTGAGACCAAGACATATTTTACCTTTACACCATTTTTATATATATTGGTGGCACAGAAGCTACCCCCAACAATGCATTTTTACAAAAACAAGGCAAGCATTGACCAAAAGGCTGGGACCTAATGCCAGACCCATTGGTTGGCTTTGCTTGTTTAATTATTGGTGCTTAAAAGTCTTGCATGTTTATCTGTAATCATGGTGAAAACTACTTGGAGATAGACCTATAGGGAACATGGTTTTGATTTTTTTCCTGCAACCTTTGTACTGCATGTCCAGTGCCCCTTCCTGTGTCCTTGTGCAAAGCCATGAACAATCCCTTATTTTTTTTTACTTCACTGGAGGAGAGAAAATTAAGCCCAATAGCATGTAAAACTATGCCTATTAAAAGTCCTGAGCCCTCACACACCCACTGCTTAAGTGCCACCAGCTTTTTGCACCTGCACATTCTTTATGTGGCAGAGTCTAACTCAGTTGAGCAAATGTTTCTTTTTCCATTTTTGCCTTTCCTTCTGGTGACCAGAGATTCTAGCCTGCCATCTTTCTTGCCCAAATGCCAGGATTCTCTGCACATACTGCGTAGGCAAGCTAAAGCAGTTACATTTCTATTAACTTAACATGTACGTTGTATATTGGAAATGTCTGCGACACAGCCCTTATCAATAGATGCTTGCCATGACATGCGAGGTAGCTCAGCGAGCTAGCACCAGGTGGTATTCCAAGGTGCCCAAGGGGCTGAGGCATACTGGAACATGTTCTGAGGTGCAGGTCGGAGAAGCTGCACTGATAGACAATGGAGGAGAATGCTCAGAGGCCCCTTCCAAACCCAACACTGAACCACGAAGGCTGTGGGGCATTCCGCCCGCCAGATCAATCATCCACAGGGGCATCTCCGCGGTTCTCCTCGTCCCTACACGTACTGGGAAATGCCTGTCAACTGTAGTCTCTACCAATGACGCCAATAAACAAAATTATAGTTTTTTCTCCGGAAGGTCAGTGGACTAATTTATTCCGCTGGGATTGGCAATCGGCCCCGCGATGAGCCGAGTTTGGGAATTACTTGGTCTTCCATATGAAGCAGAACAGAAGCTAGAAATACACCCTGGCACCGAGTCTCCGGACGGTGCACTGCTGTACGACATTGGGAAGGAATCAGTCCCACCCTGGATGTTGTCAAGACGCCTCACGATGACTTAGAATACTGTGACTACGCGGGAAACGGCCATTACAACGAAGCCGTTTCCACGAAATTGTTAACCACGCATGCAGTACAACGTATGCGTGGTTACCACGAAAGCCTTTACCACGCATACCTTTACTACGAGGTTTGTAGTAAAGGTATATGTGGTAAAGGTAAAAAGTAAAAAAAAGGGGGGCTTGGGGGGGGGGGGTCTCCCTTCCCCCCCAAAAAACTCATCTGATGCCCCCCCCAAAAAAAACTCACCTGATGTCACGTCGGGTTATGTATTTTATCAGCGTCGTTTAAGAGAAAACGGAAAATAAACTTCCGCTTTCTATTAACGACGTATGACGTCACCACGCAAGCAATCGAGGTAAATGTTATGCGTGGTAAACGAATTCCGTTGTAACGCATGCGTGATAAAGGCATGCGTTGCAACGGAATTCGTTGTAACGTCATACATTCTGACTACGCAGCTCCGGAGGTGTCAGAGGCCAATGATCGTTGCCTTGAAGAAATTCCACCCTGAGATTTCTGGGCTTCCAAGGCGATGGTGTTCGAATTGGATGATATAAATGGCTATATGTATTCATTTTGTTCTAAACCCTTTGTGGAATCCATAGGGTCGAACCAGTAAAAGACTTTTAAAAGATCATTTTATACATCTCGCATTTGTATGTTATGATGCATTAAGACTGAAATTCAACCGACGCCTGTTTTATACAAATGACGTTTTATTCCGCTATGTCAGTATGCCAAAAGTAAACATTGTCATAAATCAGAACTACCAAAGCCTTGGCATTAATGTTGCGTGGAGTACCTCCTAATAACTCAATTGAACCCATATTCTCATTCTAGACTCTTCCAGCATCTGCGGAAATACCCTTAAAAAGTTTAGAGTTCTACTAATATTGTCAACATCTTTTGGCTTGACTTAGAAATAGCATACCTAACCCATGGAAAACTAGATTTGAATGAACGCAACATCAACTGAAGCTAATCATAAAATCCAAGTTTAAAAGTTTAATCCGTTAATGCAAAACAAATCGCAATGCATTTGTATTTATCCTACATAATAAAGACAAACGTGGGGTTTCTTAAAACAGGCGAGTGTACCCTAGTTTGAACAACAGTTAATTGTGACAATTCATTTTAGCTACTTGACTTGTATGGCCTTCTATTTTGACTCCAGGACACTCACTTTCTGACCGTCACTGCTTACTATATGACAATTGTGCATCTCTGTGTGTGGGAGACGCTTAATGCAGGTGTGGTTCTTAAAATTCTGCAATGAAAGGTTACCACAGTGGGCTTTCATGTACTACGGCGCGGGTACTCTATTGTTGACCAGAAAGCTGTGCATCCTTAGGATGGCACCTCCGATCGAGTCCTGTGGCAGAGGTAGGATTAAGATGGGAGTTTTCGGACTTGAGCCTCTTCTGCCTCCGGTAGGAGGGTCAGGCCTGTGCGGTTGCCTCTTCATTTCAATGCCCTTTGCAGGACTCATTGAGGCTGTTTCTCCTTCTGTGATTGATAGCTGGCTTTTAGCAGTCTCCTTCAAATGTATCTTTCCTAATTTCAGGTCCTTTTAGCCATCACTGCTGGAATAGTTTAAGGTGGGAGGTCTTAAAGCTGGCCTTCTGAAAAGTGTGTGTGGATGAAAGTGTGAAGGGATTCTCAATCTGCAGAACGATACCGCACGCTGACTGTCTTGAACTCTGAAATGTGTCTGTGGCCGTGTCTTTCGTGTCTTGTCCTCTGGTTTGTGCCTGAGTGTAGGTTTGAGACCTCAACCAACGTATAGAAGTTGAAAGATTGAGTATTCTGTCAGCTGCGCAACCTTTACAAAAGCTTTAGCGGATGGTGTTATTCGAACTTGAAGTATCAAATTGTATCCTCGTTCTGCCAGTCTACCCATGGTCTTTAAGTAATGGCGTGAAGCAAAATGATAGGGCCCCTCCGCAGAATGCGATGAGGGGCCCCCGAGTTTCAGATATAGTCATTGGCCTTAGGCTGATCAGGCTGCCCTTCAAGGGTTGGGTGCCGCATGATGGGTTGGGGACCCTCCTGCGCCACAAGGGCCTATATTACGCTAACGATTGCTAAAAGTCTCTATTACTAGTTTATAACTCTGCTGTTAGAATTGACATTAGTAACTTGAAAACTCACTATAGTGTTAACGATGGTGTAGGAAATGGGCGCTTGAAGGCTACCCCTGCTTTCTGCCTTGGAAAGGTTCCGATTATTTTACTAGAAAGATTTGGATCCTTAGGAATGGCAATGGGTGCCAGTGTCGGAAAACTAGTGGGTCACTGGTACCATGAACTTAATTTATGATCAACAGAGGGAGCCCCTTCTGAAATTGAGACCAGATAGGCCCTCCCTAACACTTCATTGGCCACTACTACAAGACATTTTCACTTTTTTTCCAGACTTCAGCAACCTCTTTCCTTCGTGAGGAAGTTAAATCCCACTTGATTGACTCCAAGGTGTAATAAGAAACCCAGTCTCCACGTGTAGGTTTGTGGTGATCCACCAGCTAAGACAAGTAGAGTTGAACAGATATAGTCTCTCACAATTAAAAAGTGCATACATTACATAGTTTTTTAGGAGCTGTCAACCTTCATCCCTACAATCCACTTGCATAGGAGAGGAGCGGTCTTATGAGGATGTATGTTTGCCAAGACTTAAAACAAGCTT
Organism: Lissotriton helveticus; assembly: GCF_964261635.1. NCBI lineage: Eukaryota > Metazoa > Chordata > Amphibia > Caudata > Salamandridae > Lissotriton > Lissotriton helveticus. The sequence continues at coordinate 974,426,195 of NC_136057.1, read as the reverse complement.
CTTCTAGGTCCTTCAAGCTGATATTGTGAAGGGTAAATACAAAGCATCCCAAAACTGTTTCACTTTTGTGGCTTATAATTACCTCATCCCTGTAAGGGGCCGCACTCCTCAACAAAAGGAATGGACCACCCTCCTCTCAAGCTGCATAATAAAGACTAAACCTCAGAGAACTGGGTTGATCAGACTTGTCATCTTCCTGGCTGATGCAAATGTTGTAATTGCAATAAAATCCATCCTCTTATTTTTACTATAATTGTATGCATATCCTTCCTAAAGACAGAGGAACAATACAAATTCATACTGAGAGACCAGAAGAACCTTGCTTAGCAGAAGCTTCTAATGTCACAATTGAAAAAACTATCTTCAGTTCACTATGGCCTCCATGTGACTCTAGGAACGATTGCTTGCTTTCTCTGTGAAACAGATCATGGAGAACATTGCTCAAATTTATTCTCCTAATCTCTGAGTGAGGGTTTGCAGAAGTGGAAAATGGATACAGTCCAAACAGAAGTACTGAACTCCATCTTATACCATTGTTCTAAATACCACATGTACTTTTGACTATGTTGAGGCCTTTAAATCCTTCACGTTTATCAGCCGTTTTGGCTTAGGTCCATCCTTGAATTTACAGAAATGGCTTGACTTCTACAGGGAGGAGAGGCAAGATCTCTAGACCAAAAGGAAAGTAGAGGAAGCCTTTACCTCCTTTGACTTTTTAATAGCTGTCTTTACTTTTATATTTGTTCCAGTAGAGTATGTTGACTTCTGTATCCAGGACATTAACGACTCTGGGAGTGCTGCTGCATGCCCCACCTCCTTTTTGCTTAGTTTCATGGCCCAGGGGTCTGTGGTCCTTGGGGCCTTTAGAGGCTCAGGGAGGGGGGAACCCCAACTCCCAGGGCACCTCTCCCCTTAAAAAATAAACTAAGGGATGGGTTCCCAGGGCCAAAAACAGCCCATGGAAGGGAGCTGCGTGTCCTCTCTCCATAAAAAATATACTTGAGGATAGGGTCCATGGCGTTGAAAGCAGCTCGGGGAAGAGGACTGCGTGATTCCTTCCCCTCAAAAAGCACGCCGGGCCCCAGATGACGGGTTCCCCAGAACCATATACTGCCAGGGGCGTGGGGGGCCGCGTGCTCCCCTCCCTCTGAAAAAAATTCCGGGGGTATGGGGGTCAGAATTGGCCTGGAGAGGTGGGCGAAGCATTTCTCTTCTCCCGCAAAATAAACCCCTCTCTACCACCGCCACCCTCCCAGCCCCAAAAAAGTAGCATTTTTTTGGAAAGTTCCGTGGAGATTCGTCAAAGGGCGCCAAAGTTATTAGCAAAAAAAAAAAAAAGAAATCATTTCCTATGGAAACACAATCCTAACTTTAACTACCCAGTGGCGACTATATATATATATATATATATATATATGCGGTATGTAGCGCCAACAGCCAATATCTGTAACAGACGAGACCCAATTCTTGGTGTTTTCTCAGAAATTTATTTTGCCCAACACCAGTTTGCCACGACGCGTTTCGGCTCTCGAAGAGCCTTGATCACATGACGCAGTTCAAAGGCCAAATCACCATTTTTAAAGTGCACAAGTGCGTAATGAACATAGAAGACATACTATGTGCATCAATGCACAACTAGTACTAACACATATTAAGCGTTTAGCAGCACTATAACAAGAAGTTAAAATTCAGTACTCATGTTGTTGAAATGTAGTGAACTTCATAATTACTGTATAAATACATAAAGTGAACCTCATTACTTGCTTTGAAGGAACCATTAGTTAAATAGCTGGACACAGAAACGACTAGTCTGCATGAAGGGGGTCGCCAGATACAATGTCATGCTAATACCCCAATATAAGTTGTTCATACATCTCTATCAATGACCAACTTAAACTCATTTTGCATATGTGGGTATAACTCTTGCCTACTGTGGGCACACCTAATAATATTATCAACCGTTTGTTAGGATACAACAACAATAAAATATGATTTTAAAACACGTATAAAAATATATATATATATATTCAATATACTGTATATAAATGAGTTGGTTCAATGATTAAAAGCGATATATAAATATATAATTTTGGTTTCTAATACCCATGTGGGCAAGACCGTCATCTGTGCAAAATTGCTAATGGTTCAGTGCAAATTGGTTAATTGTGCATCTACACGCATTAAAGTGCTGATAAAGTGAACTAAAAAACGATTGTGCCAAAGGTAAAAAGTGATAAAAAAATGTGATCATAATGATCTACCTGATGGAAAATGTGGAGGATAAGGGAATTAAGTTAATCTAATGGTAAAAAAGATGGTAAAGTTTTGTTCAGTATAGGACTTAGAAACAAGGACCCCATAAAGTGACACAGTTAGAGGTATGTATGGCAGTTCTCACTCTTGTTGAGCCTATTTGGCATCTTACTGTCTAGTAAGATAATGTAGCGGGTCTCAAGTTTGCGTAGCAGGCCTTCCCTGTCGCCTCCCCTGCGTTGTGGTGGCACCCAATCAATAACAAAATAGGTAAGGCCCTGTGGGTTCTTTTCGTGGACCATTTCGAAATGCCTGGCCACAGGATATGTGGGGTCAGCATTGATAATGGCCCTCAGGTGTTGCAATATTCTTTTGTGAACCTGGGGCCTGGTGCTACCCACATATCTGAGCCCGCATGGACATTGCAAAACGTAGACAGCAAATTCTGTTTTGCAGTTGAGCTTCTCTCTAATCTTGACTGGGACCGGAGAGAAAGGTATTGTATATTCAGATCTGCTGCTGCCATTTTTGCTGGCCTTGCAAGTTGCGCATTTCAAAAACCCTCTGCTTCCTGCAAGCCATGTGCCAGTGGGTACCTCGGGGCTGCTGGAAACCAAACTCGTCTCCATGGACCTCGCTTTTCTGTAGGTAATGTTGGGCCTGACTGTCACCAAATTACCAATCACTGGGTCACTTCTGATGAGAAACCAATTGTTTTTCACTATATTGCGAATGGTTTTATGTTGGTTACTGAAAGTCATTATCAGTCTAGTTTCATTGTTAGCCTCAGTACGACTGATTTTGCCTTTGGCTTCCGTCGAAGGCAGCAAAAGCTCTCTCTCAACAGAGTTAGCCCTCTTTTGAGCAGAGTTGATGGTATGCAGATCATAGCCTCTGGCCAGAAATCTAGATCTGCAATCATCTTGTGCTTTGAGACAGTCAAAATCATTGCTGCAAATCCGTCTGATGCGGAGCATCTCCCCATAAGGGATGCTCTTTATCAGATGGAGAGGGTGGTGACTATGGGCATGTAGTAAGGTATTACCTGCTGTAGGCTTCCTGTGTAATCTAGTGTGCATTTTGTCCTGATCTATATAGACCTCCACATCAAGAAATACAATCAATGTTGAACTTATGGTGCTAGTAAAATGCAAGTTCAAGTTGTTTACATTCAACAGATCAATAAATGCCTCAGCATCTGCCTCAGAACCATCCCAGATCATAAACAGATCATCAATGTAACGCCACCAACCTTTGACCTTGAGTTTCATGGTGGCTGAAAAATCCACCATGAGGACCTGCTCCTCCCAATAGCCCATATGCAAGCAGGCATAGCTTGGAGAGAAGCAGGCCCCCATTGCCACACCTCTAGTTTGTAAAAAATGTTGGTTGGAAAACAAGAACACATTATTTTCTAAACAAGATGAAATCATTTCTACCAACATATTGGAGTGTTCTGTACAATTACTCATTCTCTTAGCAAGGTAGTGTTTGACTGCTCTGATCCCATCCCTATGGTGAATACTGGTATAGAGGGATGTGACGTCTAATGAAATCAGGAGGAAATTAGGTTGCCATGCAAAGTCGGAAAGTTTGCTTATAAGGTCCCCTGTATCAAGAATGAAAGATGGAAGGGACTTAACATACTCTTGTAAAAAGAAGTCAATGTATTTGCTGGTATTCTCCAGGAGGCTATATATATATATATATTCACTGAAAAAACAAAGGTAAGAGGGACAATATGGTTAGGTAAAAATTTCAGTTAAAACAAAGTTTTCAACTAACAAAACCACTGAAATTCACCAGTTATATTTATCTCAAGTAACTATAACTTGTGCCCTTGTCATGCAGCGTACTGTCATCAATTATGGCATTTCAGATGTTGCAGTGATGTCATCAATGCAGTCACTGAACATGTTATGGGTGTTGTAATATGTGAGGTCATTAGCAGCGCATGGCGAGGGCTCAAGTTAGTTTCTTTAGGGCTGCTGATTTTCAGAGGTGTAGCTTGGTCAGTAAGATTTTCAGACAATCAGGCTTGCACATAATGTTTCAATACATTATACGGCAGGCAGGGCACATGAGAGGGGACTAAGGGGCAGTGGAAAGAGAGTACTGCGGATTGGTAGGAGTACTAGGAGAGAACAATATTTTGTAAAATAACCAATATTTTAAGGACTTTCAAAACAGAGATGGAGATAGTGTGTGTGCATTTTGGTCTGTGTGTATGTAAACATCCCCGGTGAAATGCGACTGACCCCACGCAATGCCCGACTGAAAGCATCTGTACAAAATTATTTATCAGAATATACATTTATTAGGGGGGTGTAACACCCCTCCCGTAGCAATGCTCTTGCTGATTCTGTTGGTTCCAGGAAAGATCTCAAAGCCAATCAAAAGTAGATTAATTGGAGTGATATTTATACCATGAGTGGAATTGTATGTTTCTGCTAAGAAACTATTCCCTCAGTCTCAGCCTCATTGTTTAATTTCTGACCTTCATTCCTCTGCCTCAGAGAAGTGTCTTCATAATGTTTAAGTGAACTTTGGTATTGTATCCCATAGTAACGTCTTTGCATGGGTCTTTTTCTCCCCTTTTAATCATCTGTATTGTAATGCATGCCAGCAAGTCATCCAGAGTGTAGAGGGACTATTTCCTATGTTAATAATTGTTACAAGGCAACAGTGGTGGTATTTTGATTAGTGTGCCTTTCAAGGGGATTTGTAGAGCTGCTCCATGTGCTTTCTGGTGCTAGTTTTCTTTGCACGGGTTAACCTTAGGCTTGGCTGCCAGGGGACGTGACATGATCCTGTTTTCTGCACTGCGCCGGTGATGACTGGATCTATGCTTTTTTTTCACCTCTTCAACACATACATTAGCTCAAATAAAGTCTGTTAGTGCATGGGATGCAGGGGGCAGGGCTCAGAAACACAGGGCAGCAGTTGCCTCCTTGTTTTTCTGGTCTCTACTGCCAGCACATAATGCGCGAACTCAGACATTTTGTGAGTTAATGTATGTACTGAAGATATGAAAAATAAACAGACCCCTTCTACACCTCGGCCCCTTATGATGTTTCCTTACTTCCTGCATTTTTCGTCCTTGGAATCTAGGCCCCTGATGATGATGATGTTTCCTCACTTCCTGAATCTCTCTTCCTTGGATTCTAGGCCCCTTATGATGATGATGTTTCCTCACTTCCTGAATCTCTCTTCCTTGGAATCTAGACCTATGAGCTAGAAACAGTAAATAGGCTGGTGTAGAAATCAGATAGATTTCTGGCTGCGGGTATTTCTAATCCTGCATTAATGAATAGTAGCACTAGCAGCCTTCAACGCCATTCATTGTTGGCTGGCTGTCCATTCGACTTAAGTGGAACGAGAAACTTGCCTGTTAGAGTAGGCGTGGCCTTAGGAGGATCCAGGCACTAGTACATAGTATAGGCTGTGCAGCAGTTAGAATCTCAGCTTCCCCAACCCACTACAGGTTGGCGTCAAGCTCCCACGAATTGGTAAGAGGAAATACAGTGGGATTAAATGCATTATCAGTGAGGTCATTTTTTATCTAGCACACCAATGTAAAATCAATATTTTGACACTCTACTGTTAGTGATGATGGTATATCTTTTCTAATGGAGCACAGCTGGTGAACACACCAGACCCCATTCATATGAAAATGGACAGTGTTTTGGTCAAGATAACTCTGAAGAAAACGTTGGTCAGGTAAGCTTTCAATTTGATTGTACTACACATTCAGAATGATCATGGTACAACAACTGTCCACCCGAAGTCTTTGACTTGGGTAGCTTCATCTATCTATATATATAAAAACGAAAGTATGTCTGTCCTTTATGCATTACTCCACCATTCATCCGATCGCCATGAAACTTTGGGAAGTTGTTGAGTACACTCCCGCGAAGGTTTCTGGCATACATTTCTTTTAAATATCGGCCCCCCAGGGCCCTCATAATTTTTCGAATACTGATGTACGCACCAAACGGAAAAACAGCAAATCGTGGATCCACAAGCACTCGAATAAATAAATAGAATTAAAACAGCATTCATCCGATCGCCAGGAAACTTTGGGAAGTTGTTGAGTACACTCCCGCGAAGGTTTCTGACATAAAATGTTTTTAAATATCGGCCCCCCAGGGCCCTCATAATCTTTTGAATACTGATGTACGCACCAAACGGAAAAACAAAAAATCCTGTATCCACAAGCACTCAAATTAATAAATAGAATTAAAACGACACTTTGAAATGTTTTCCATATTAAAATGAATACGTTTCAATAAAAATGACACAATGTAAAATGAATGTTATTATAACGAGTTTCCTTGAATTTCCTTTCTTCGGAGATCGCAGCAACGCGCGACGGGTAAGCTAGACTAGTAATGGAATATAAAAACACGAATGTATATTGCAAATATGGGTCTTCATTGTAATGGTGTTGTGTAGATTTACAGGGCATATGTTTCCGATTACATTTTAATGGTAGCTAATCCAGGCAAATGTAGCTTTTTCCTCAATTTCTGTCGATTTCAATATAGAAAGACAGGACAGTGAGGTATGGGCAGTACTGATCTTTGCTCGATGAGTGATTGGGCAAAACTACATTTGGCACCCCCTCCCACTTGTCCACTTGCATTTTCTTGAAGGTAAGGGGGTAAAATTTAGGAGCACCATGAAAAATGTACAAATAAAAAGCAGGGGCGCCAGCAGCCTTCAGAAGAACAAGTTACTTAACTTCGGTAACGTCTTATCTGGTGGAGACTATATCTAGCCACAGATTCCTTACCTTTGAATTTCCCCCGGCGTCAGACTAAATCCAAATGAAATATCGCGAGCATTACCCCGGTACGCCAGTAGGTGGTGTCTATTGGATTCACGTGGCAGCAACATCCACGCTGGAAGTGACGTCGCAGTAACTATATAGGTGCCACCTAGGCTCCCTGACGTCTGTTTCTTTTCACAACTTTCAACTCCAGGACACTGATTACTGATATGCCGAAACTAGGGCCCTGAAAGGGGCAATCCCTGACCCTAGAAATCCATTAGAGTGGGTATGATGGGTGGGTCGGAAAGGAATTTGCGGCTAGATATAGTCTCTACCAGATTAGGTGTTACAGAAGGTAAGTAACTTGTTTGTCTGATAGAGACTTCTAGCCACAGACTCTTTACCAAGCAATATCGTCCCCAGAAGAAGGTCTGCAAACCAATTTAACACAAGGAAGTCCTGCAGTACCGAACGGGCAAAGTGCCCATCCCTACTGATCTGAGTGTCCACACAGTAATGTTTAAACGTGTGCAGGGAAGCCCACGTTGCTATCTTGCAGATGTACTGCATCAGAACTCCGCATGCTTATGTAGTGGTCGCAGCTTTAGCTCAGGTGGACTAAGCTCGCAAACCTTCTGAAAGTTTCTTCTTGGCCAGTGTGTAGCAGATTGCGATGCAGAGTACGACTCAACGAGAGATGGTTTACTTCTGCACTGCCCAGTCTTTCTTTGCACCCACATACCGCGCAAAGAGTTGGTCTTGTGTGCAGCCAAGGTAGAACCACAATGCAGGGTGATTGATTGCCCGACATGAAAGGATGTGACCACTTTCGGTAGGAAAGAGGCCCTTTTTTGAAGCACCAGTTTGTCTGGGTATATGGAGAGGTAAAGCCGCTCTGATTATGAGGCCTGCAGGTCACTCACTCTACGGGCAGAATAACTGTCACAAGGAAGGCTGTTTTCAGTGTGAGAAGCCTCAGGGGACAAATCTTTTTTTTTTTTTTTTTTTTTAAGTTTCAAAAAACCTTTATTAATCATCTGCACAATACAGCATTGAGTGTTGCACAACTATCAAATACAGCATTTAGATATCCACATACCCCAATCTTTACTCAGCATGGTCTTGAAAAAGAAACCAACAACCCCCCTACCAACCTCTAACCATGAAATCTTCCCCGCCCTGCATCTAGCAACATAGCAGTTTCGTATTGGGAACAGCAGCACACATTTCCAGAAATCTGAGTCTATAATGTCCTGTAGTTAATAAATCTGTACAATCCCTGGGTATATAGCCTTACCATCTCATTCATATGTTAATCGATAGCTCTAGGCGTCCACGACCCACTACCTACCCTTTCTCATCCAGTTTCAAACTCCAGGTTCTGAAGCCGTAGCCACTTCCAAATGGGCCAGAGGGAGTTCCACATTTTCTACCTCCACCTCGCCTGCATTTCCCTCCCCTTCCCAATCCTCATTCATGTCCAGCCCTTGTGCTAGAAGGTTTGCATTCAGAGGTCCCTAGATGTCTTTCGGGCGCGATTTCAGGGGTAAAAGTTCTGCATAACAGTGCAATTGCTTTTGCCAAGTAGATAAATCATGCACCCAATCCTTGAACTTAGGAGCTCGTCCCCTTCCCCACCTAGAGGCTATACGGCGCATCGCAAGCAGAAAGCCTATTGCTAGATTTTTTTTGTGGATTGTACTTCTATCTTGGGTAAGGCCCAGAAGCGCCACCAATGGTGTCAGCTGTATCTGCACTCCTATCATAGCCGACATGCCCTCAAAAACCTGTACCCAGTATTCCAGCACTTGTGGGCATTGCCATGCCAAATAAAGAAAATCCGCCCCTTCCCTCCCGCATATTGCACATTTATCATCCTCCCGCAGGTGGAACTTACGTAACCTAACAGGAGTATGATATAAGTGATGTAAGAATTTAAAATGTATAAGTCGTAATCTGCTATTAGCTGTAATTGCCTCCGTCTGCGTGCAACTGTATTCCCATTGCTCGTCTGTCAGGGGGGTCTCTAGATCCTTATCCCACTCCATCCGAGCTTGCGGGGTCTGGGACGGTGGTGCTACCTGTATGTACTTGTACAACAAAGATATGACGTGCTTTGGTGCATCAGCTTGCAGTAGTGCTTGTAGCTGTGACAGAGTAGCCGGTTCGGTAGGGAACTCCGGGGGTGCCGCCCTGCCGCTTTGTCTAAGCGATATATACATAAACAGCTCCATAGTGGTGGGCTTGCGTGTACTGAAGAATTATTCCCTGGAGCAAAATTGTCCCCCAACATAAAGGTCTCCCCAGGAACTGTAGTGGAGACTATCAAGCAGCTTCCGACAGAGTCCCTCATATGTGATCTGCAGCAGTGGGTGTCGCATCAAAGACATCCTAGGGGAGTACATCATGGGGGCCTCTTATCTAATAGCAATTCGCCGCTACTCAGCGATGGTACAGTCCACCGTGGACGGGTCACGTTCCCTCTCCTTCACTGCCGTGAGCAGGTAGCCCGCGGGCCATGTATCCATCTTCCACTGCCAGATGCGGCATAAATGGAGGTGGATGGAACCAATAGGCCGCAAAGTGTGTCTGGGCGCAATGGTAATAATAATCAAAATTAGGGACCTCAAACCCTCCCTGATGATACGGCAGCATCAATGTCGCAAGGTTGAGCCGCGGCTGTTTCCCAACCCATATGAGTCTCGTAAGCTGCGTGTTGAGCGTTTTAAAAAAAACAACATCCCAGGGTGATACGGTATGTTAATAAATAGATATAAAAATGTTGGTAAGAGCACCATCTTAATAAGGGATATCCTCCCTGCCATCGAAAGTGGCAGCCGCACCCATTTGGATATACTGTCCGTCACTTTATCTACCACAGATCCATAGTTTATACGCATTAGCGCGTCTTTATCCCTAGTGATATGTATACCCAGGTATTTTAAATTGTCATTCTTCCATACCAGGGGGTAATCCAGTTGGTGTGGGATAGTCTTGTCCGTTAGGGGAAAGACTGCGGACTTATCTCAGTTTATTTGTATGCCAAATTTGGTGATTTCCTGCAGCACTGGGTTTAGATTTTCCTGGGGTTTCTTGATATATAGTCATATCATCTTAGTATAGTGAAATGATCAGCTGCGAGACGGGTATACCAGTGCTCTCTCTTGGTGGTGCTGCCTAATTTTTGCAGCTAGGGGTTGAATCGCCAGAGCGAATACAATTGGGGACAACGGGCAGCCTTGCCTTGTGCCCATGGAGGTAGCAAAGTTGTGAGAACTGGCACCGTTTAGCAATAATGTGGCTACTGGCTTCTGATGCAGCAATTGCACCCAGTTTAAAAAAGCAGGGGGCATCCCCATGTACCTTAAAGTTCCCATCAGGTAATTCCACTCCACCAAATCAAACGCCTTAGTGGCGTCTAAAACTACTGCTACCGCTGAGCTATTGGGATCTATGTCCTCCATTACCGCTAAGAGTGTTTTGAGATTATGTGATGTGGCATGTTTCGGGATGAACTCCGTCTGATCCGGCAGTACCAACGATTCCATCAGGAGACTGAGAGGAGTAGCCAGGACTTTAGCGAAAATCTTAGTGTCGCAAATCAGTAATGATAGAGGTCGGTAGGACTCACAGTAGATCGGGGATTTGTCAGGCTTTAACAAAGAAACTATCAGGGCTTCCCCCACGGTCTTTGGTAGGCAGCCCTCCTCCCCCGCTGCATAGAAAATCTCTTTTAGAATGGGGGCTAGTTGTGTCACATAAGTCTTATAAAATTCTATTGGCAGGCCATTTGATCCTGGCGCTCGCCCAGATTTCATATGCATGATTGCTTCTGTGATTTCATCTACTTCTAAATCTAAGCTCAGAAATTTACGCTGAGTATCTCCCTGCCAGGCCAGAGCAGTGTCTTCGAAATACTGTGACAGGTCAAGCTGGGTTCCCCTTTGAGAGGTATATAATGAACTATAATAGTCCACAAATGTTTTCAATTGATCCGGAAGATTCCTGTGCGTTACGCCCTGTGAGTCCTGGACTTCTGCTATATAATTAGAAAACTTGGGAGGGCGTACTGTATTTGCCAATACCTTCCCTGGGCGATCCCCTTCTCTATACACTCTTGCCACGTGATGTTTTCCTCGAAATTTGCACACTCTATCTGCAGTGACCTCAAATTCTGAAATTGTATCTCGCTGTTTGGCCCCAGTCTCGTTTTAATCTGTTCCAGAGGCGAGGTCCCTCTCGAGAGCTTTGATTTCCCCCTCTAATCTATTTAAGTCTCGTCTTATGTCTCTTAGTATGCCCCCACTTTTAGACCTGCACCAACCCCTGGCCGTGACCTTAAATGCTTCCCATACAGTCGTGAGGCTAGACACCAATGCTGCGTTACGCGCAAAGTAGTCCTGAATTTCCTGCTCTATTTCAGTTCTAAAAGCTGTATCATGAAGGTGCAGTGGATTTAGGCGCCAATTTATGTAAGGGGCTTGTTCTATCGGGGCTTGCATAACCACCATCACAAGGGAGTGATCGAAATACATACGAGCTAGATGGGTCACGTTTTCGAGCCAGTGCGCCATGCCAAAGAATACAATCAAGTAATTCACCCTAGACCATGTCGAGTGTACCGCCGAGTGGTGCGTGCCCTCTCTGTGTAGGGTGCTTATATCTCCATGTGTCAAGCAGGTAGTTGGTGTCTGTCAATTCCTTTAGCTTCCTTTGCGTGTTTGTGTGGTGTACAGCGGAGACACAAGCTCTGTCCAACTGTGGGCATACTACTGTATTAAAGTTAACCCCCCCCCCCCCAAATAATATAAGTGGTGCCTATCTCTTGGAGCTTACTTCACAACAGCAGCAGAGTATGTGAGTCATCAGTGTTAGGGCCGTAATAATTAGAAATTGTCACATCATGTGAGTCCAGTCGTCCCCAGATCGGCATCACAAAATTCACACTGCGTTTAATAAGAATAGCGGTCGCTGGGTTTAAGTGTGTTTCTTGCAATAGAGCTATCTTGATGTGGTGTCTGTCTAAATACCCAAGTACCTGCCTTTTCTTCCAAGAATTGTTCAGGCCACGGACATTCCAGGATAATATGTTTAGTTTACCTATATCACGTGTGGTGTCTGCTATTTCCCCATCTCATGTAAATTAAGCTGTACCCCATGTTCCTGCCATTTGTATGCAGAGTAACAAACAATCCAGATGGGCGGGGGACAACCTCCCCCCACCCACTCCGACATCCCCAACTTGTCGGGCATATGCACCCTCCCAAACGTTCAGAAACTTAGTTCAAACACTTACCCAATCTCAGTAGAGAAAAGAAAATTGGGCGTTCACCCTCATGGGAAAAACACAAGGGGCACACAACTTGCCCACTCTCCTCCTCTATTTCACCCACACACCACTCCACTTTCAACATGCAGGTAGCGTCTGCGAGATGGAGGCGAGTGTCCGGGCGGAACAAAATACAGTGCATCATCCAATGAAATACTTCATCAGTTTAGAACAGTTCGCCGGGGGTAGCTCAAAGAATGTTGGTTATTCACGCTGGTAGTAGCTTCCATCGTCAGTCTGGGTTTGATAGTGGCGATTGGGACCTGGAGCGCAGGTGGGCTTCCGCCTCCGTTGATGACGGACCTCGGTGTTGTTTGAGATAGTCTTCCACCTGTTTTGGTGTCTGGAAGAAATGCTGCCTCCCACGTTTCATTATTCTTAATTTCGCCGGGTACAGCATGGCATATGGGATCTCTTGAGCCTGCAATTTCTTTTTTACAGCTGCGATTGCGCCGTGCCTCTTGCACTGTCTGCGTGAAATCCAGGAAGAACGCCAAGGTGGTATTTTCATAGAGGACCGGTTTCTTCTCTCGTGTCTCTGTCCCGGTATTTCAGGAAGCGCACTATCACCGGGAGCAGCGGCGCTCCCGGGGGCGGATGGCAGCCAGGGATCTGTGCGCTCTTTCCACTGTTAGGTGCGTAGAGAAGGAGTCTCTTCCAAACAGGTTAACCACTAGTTTCTCAATGAAATCTTCCATGCGGCGTGTGTTGGTCGACTCAGCCAGGCCAAGAATGCGGCGTTATTTCTTCTGGAATGGGCTTTCAAGTCCGCTATTATCTTTAGTAGTCTGTCCATTTGCGATACTCGCTCTTTAGTCCCCGCAGCTCCATCCTCCAAATCAGAAATCATAGATTCAGTCTCTTTGATTCGTGTTTATGTTGATCTAGTTTGTTGACCACTGAGTCCAGTCGTGCGGTCATAGTGTCCATTTTCGCGTCGATGGATGACAGGCTTTGTTTCATACCTAGTAGTAATGCTTTCCAATCTTCTTCTTGGTGGTCCGCTGTGTCCGAGTCTGTCTGTTCTAATGTACCAGATTTTGGCGTTTTGCGCAACTCAAATGGTATTTTTGTCTATTTAGTAACCGTGCGTCCCATGCTGCCTGTTTGGTGCGTGCTAGGCACTTCCAGATGTGATTTTTAGCCACTCTCCTTCGTCCACTTTGTGGCTCAGAGCGGTCCACTCCAGCAATCGCAGGGTGCTATCTCCACTTCTCCAGTCTATCACGCAAGGGCGCCTCAGAGACCACTTGATTAATAAGACCCTGGAATCTGAGGATGTTACCGTGTCCATGACCAGTTGTGACAGGCCCAGATCATGCAAGTGCCCCCAGCCGTGCCTAGCTGCTTCAGGGCCTTACGTACATCTTTCTTATGTTCTGAGCAGAGCGTTACTAGTTGCCACTGTGATGAGGTGCCATCTCTCATTGGCTTGTGCAATGTGCTCCTGACAAAATCGCGCAGCCTTCAAAGGTGTCTAGCACTTTGCCTCACTCCTCCCTCCGTGTCCTGAAATGGCTGCCTCCAGTGCCTGCCACGTATTCTCGCCTCCACTTCAAATCCCCCTCTCTGAGCGCGCTAGCTTCCACCCCAGTACCAAAATCCGTACCTCTCAGTCTTGGGAGTTCGCAGTGCTGAAGAGTTAATAAACAGCTGTTTGCGCCCTAGTCAGGCCTCCCGCTTGTCTCCAGCCGGGACTGCTTGCTAAAATGGCGGCCGTTCCCTCCAACCGCGCTGGGCGCAGTGTGCGGTGTTTGTATCAGTGGCAGGGCTCCCAACACTGCGCAATCAGTAAATATGCAGCCTCACCGGAATCCCCCTATTCAAAAGCGTCTGGTCCTAGCCTGCACTCACGGCCTCCTTCCGATGAAGCTCGCACTATATCTCCTCCTTGCCACCAGGATACCCCACTCAGCGTGTCTTATTCCCCGCAGCCCGTCTTTTGGTGCAGCGCCAAAATGGCACCTCCGTCGCTCTCCTTCCTCTTGCACGCTCACCTCGGGTGCAGGGGACAATACGTTGTCTCTAAGTCGCTGCCACTGCGGTGCCAGCCTGATGCTCTCAGCTCCCCCGTCGTCATGAGGACAGAGCCTGCGGTGTCCCACTCAACCGCGGACTTTCCTAGGTGCCGCCTCCATCAAGCAGCTCCGGGCATCTGGCTCAGTGCCCGGTACTGGTTTCCTTCGGCTGCCACTGCCCGTCAGTTTGCCCCCCCTGCCGTTTACTTTCACCGCCAAGGACAGCAAAAGGTCCGGTGCTCGTTTTTATGCCTTCCTAGCATTTAATTCTTTGCAGGATGGGGAAAATTAATGTTAATCCGCCCAGCACGGCGGGAGCCTCACGATGTGCGGCCATCTTCGTTGCGCGCCACCTAGACAATTATGTGGAAGATCGAAAGAAGCGCACATCAAAAAAGTTAAGACCAAATTAAGGTCCTGTTGAGGTGTAATAAAGGGTGAAGGACGGAAGAATTAGGTAAGACCTTTGAGGAACCAATGTACAATACGGGACTTAAATAATGAGGGTTGGTCAGGCAGCTGCAAGGAAGCAGAAAGGGCAGCAAGATAGCCCTTAAGAGTGCCCGGAGCAAGGCCCTGCTGGGCAAGAGAAATAGTGGAGAATAAGACTTCAGAAAGGGGATCAATATTTTTTTCTGCACACCATGCCACATATTATTTCAAGGGCTGACTTATGCCATCTTGGTGGAGGGATGCCTAGCTGCCAAGATGGCGTTACGGACTTCTGGGAAAAGGTCAAAAGCTGTCAACTGTCGTCGCGCAATCTCTACACAATAAGGCGAAGAGTGGGCAAGTTCAGGTGAAGAACCCTCCCCTACTGCTACAACAAAAAGAGCAGCCTGATCAGAGGCTTGATGGCCATGCTCAGTAGCTTGGGATACCTGACTCTGTGCCCAGTCCAGAACCACAAGAATGACTTGGGCCCGGTCGTTCCCGATCCTCTTGAGAACTCCTGGCAGGAGCTGTATGGGTGGAAAGACATACATAAAGTCTGAACCCCACTTGAGACAAAAAGCGTCTCAGAGTAAGAGCCAGCTTGGAAACTCCAGCACGTAAAACTGCTAACATTGTGGGTTCTTGGCGGAGGCAAAGGGATCTAACCAAGGCTCTCCACACTGCTGAAAGAGATCTTGCACCCCCAATGGGTGGGGATACTGTTTGTGATCCGCTGGGCATCTTCAGCTTAGTTTGTCTGTCCTGGCAATCACAGAGCCCTCCAGGTGTTGAACCACCAGGGATATGCCCTGCTGTTCCAGCCATGCCTCTTGACACAGGGTCCCCGACCCCACACCGCCCTGCTTGTTGCAGTACCACATGGCAGTGGTGTTGTCTGTAAACATCTGCACTAGCCTTCCCTTGAAGGTGGATAGAAAGGCTTTTCAATGCCAATCGGATCACACAAGCTCCAGTATTTAATGTGGAGTCCGGATTCTTCTGGAGACCAGAGGCCTCTGAGGCATGTGTTACCAACAGCATGCAGGAGGCCATGGGGCCTAGCAGCCTCAGATTCCGTCTCACCAAAACACAGGCTGAAACGTCGGTATCATGGCCTGAATATCCTGGACTCATCACTAAGCCCAAAACTGCACTGTGTCTAGAACACCGCTGATGAAAGGGAGCGTCTGAGAGGGAGTCCGTTGTGACTTCGGCATGTTGATTGTGAACCCCAGTAAGTGCAGGAGGTTCACCATAGTCTGGCAGTGGGAGACAACAGCCTGGGGCAAACACGCCTTCAGCAGCCAGTTGTCCAGGTAGGGGGACACTGGACCCCCTGATCTCCGCAGATTAGCTGCAACCACCTCCATCACCTTGGTGAACTCGTGAGGGTGCTGGTAAAGTCCTCGGGGAGCACAGTAAACTGAAAGTGCTTGTGACCTACCATCCAGTCTCCTGGTTCCGGGGCAGACTAGACCTGAGCCAAACTAAGCATGAGATAGAGGCATGGAAAGAGACATAGTCTTGAAGGGGAGGTAGTTGCCCCTTTGAACAATCTGCAAAACCCACCTGTCTGATGTTATGGACTGCCAGTGGGGCAGGGGATGGCAAATCCTGCTGCCAACTGACTACCCATGGTGGTAAGGGGGCAGATAAGGAGCGTTTGGAGGCTGCAGCAGCCAGGGTGGTGGCGGACTGAACAGACTGCTGGCTAACTTACCCATGAGGTCTGTGGGTACTTCACCCTCATCCACGCAGAGGCTGGGGAGCATGCACGGCACAGTGGCTGGGAGGGAATTGGCACGACTGGAAGTCCGTTCCAGTGCCACGAAAGGAGCGAAAAACAAATTGGGTAGTGCACTGGGGCCGCAGAAATGGCCCAAGGACCTGGCCATAGTCAGAAAGTCCTTGAGTGCTCCAGCCCCTAGTCTGCTTTGTCCCCAAAGAGACGGGTGCCATTTTAGGGCCTATCTATAAGGGAAGCCTGGACAGCTCTTGAAAAGGCGTCCTTAACCAGGTGTGGCACCTCAGGGGCACGGTCGATGAAATCGCTCTGCCCAGTGAGTTGGTTTAGCCAATTCTGCATCTGGTTGTGAACTGTGCAGCTTTTTTCTCTTCAATAGGGCCTTGGGTAGAGTACAGCCCAGGCCTCCTCTTGGACCTGTGGCAGCACTTGTGCAACCATGTCCCACAGAGTATGGGAATAACAGCCCAAAAGGCATGCAGTGTTCACAGACCACAATGCCAGGCTGACGGAAGAAAACATCTTCCCTAAAGAATCCAACCTCTTGGATACTCTATCCTGGGGAGCTGTAGGGAATGCACCCTGCAAGTGGAGACTTGTACCACCAAGCTCTCAGGGTTAGGGTGTTTTATGGGGAGGTGTGGGACCCCTGGGGCAGGCTGGGGGTGGCGGGCGATTGTTCTATTTATAGGAGCCCCTGTGTTAGGTTTGGACCAGGTCCCAAAAGGACGTCTGTGAGAGCGTCATTTAACAGGAGCTAGAGTTTGGATGTGGACACTACCGATTGTAACACCTCTGTCAAGATGTTAGTCTTGACTTCCACCAAGGATAGCATATGAAGCTCCCTCCTCCATTGCCACAGTAGGAATAGAAAGCATGCCAGTATCTGGAGAATTATCCAGTCCACTAGCTTCACCCAGTTCCTCACACCAGTCCATATTTTGGTCTTCTTCATAGGACTGATATCCTGAAGGGTCCAGAGACCCCTCCCAGTCTTCCCTGACACCTAGCCCAAGAGAATAGGGCTCAAGCTACAATCAAGGAGGCAAGGCTCTGGTCGGCGTTGGAATCGTATCGAGATGGTACAACCAGCACCTGTCCGGACCCAGGAATGTATCCTTGAGACCCCAATGGAGTCGCAGCCGGAGCTGCTGGCTCAAAACCAGATAGGGCCCCCTTTGACCCCACGGGTCCCGAAGACACTTTGTAAGGGTTGGGCCACCCAAATATGAGAGACATAGCCTCATAGAACTCCTTCAGTTGGGCAGGGTTTGCTCTGACTCCTGGAAAATCAGGGAGGCGCAGTGTTGGCCCAGGTGAAGGTTTCAAGGAACGAGGCCTTGAATGCTGATGCTCCTTTGTCACGTCGGCCGATGGACGAGGAGAAGTCGAAGAGCACTTTGACATTTTGCTCTCTTTCTAGTGCCTCGACTTACCTGAATTTCCCGAAGACTTGGAATGGGATGATGATTACTTTGGTGATAACTCCACGACCCCAGGACCTTCCTTTGCAAAGGGACCTCGATTTGCACAGAGTTGCATGCTGGGCCGCCATGACCTTTAGGGACTGCTCCCTTAAAACGTTCGGGTTCATGGCGCAGAAGTCAGAGCACGACTTTGGGTTGTTGTCCTGATCCAAGCACCATAGGCTGACGACGTGCACATCCGTCACCGACATCCGGGTACTGCTCACAAAACATCTTCCAAATCCAGTCTCAGGCCTGGGGAAATTCAAAGGTAAGGAATCAGCAGCTAGAAGTCTCTATCAGATCAAGTGTTTACGCACACTTTTCTTTGTATCTAAGTGCAGTAACACTTTTGCTGCAGAGTGCTCCAACGCCCCTCTGGAGGTCGTGCCCTGGACGTAGGCCTAGGTCGTACGTGCTAAAGACCAGTTCTGGGTTTAGGAGTGTGTATCTACTATTTCAAAGCCACTCACTGTCTTAAACGTAGAGTTTAAAACTTGTTCGTCTGTTGCAGTAGCCTATCAAAATCATGGATGCTGATGCACATCTTAGTATGCTTTCTAGAGATGCAAAGATGGAAAGGTCCCACACCTTGCTCGGGTCTTCACAGACCCACCCAAGAGAGGTAGGCAATTGCTGTAACAATCCAGAGTTGCTAATCTCATCATAGCAGCTCTGTGAGCCTGGACTGGCAGCCTCCACTTTATGGCCAAGCAAACAGCACTTCTTTGGGATGAGGAAGGAGTGATATGGGTCTGTAGGCAGTTGGGGATGCTGGAAGGATGCTAAGTATTGGGATTTCTTTTGTTGAATGGCAGGATGGCAGAATGCCAGATGTGTTTAAAAAATAAAAATACTGACCACATTTTTCAGTTTTATTGTTGCATGATAAAAACAAATGCACATTAACCCATCTGCACCTCTCCATCAGAAATAATCATGGCACAAAAGCAAATATCAGATTGATCACATTAACTCCACAGTGTGCCAGGATTCACCAATCGGTATGACTTCATCTATTTAGTACGTCCAGTCCATGCCGCTTCTCCTCACCATTTATTCCTGATCTTATGATACTTGGCAGGATAACCCCAGGCCTCATATACCGGCTTGTCTTGCTGGTCGCACCAATCCACCCCTCTTCGCCATTGGTTAAGTATTGGTGGTGTTGCCGATTTCCAGTGAGCAGCTATGTCTCGCTTGGCTACCATGGTGGCCATGCCCAGCAGTGTTGGATCTGCCCTCATGCCCTCAGACCCCTCAAGTATCCCAAGTAAGAGAAGTTTAGGCGAGAGTTCCACCTCCAAACCCTCCACTTTTGTACGTTCTGCCACTGTCATCTCCCAATATCTTTGAACGTGGGGACAATCCCAAACTATATGGTAAAATGTTGCTGGAGTATGGGAACATCTGGCACATTCAGCATGTGGCTTGAGACCCGCTTTATGTAATCTGTCTGGTGTGAGATGTGTACGTTGTTGATAATATGTTTCAAACCAGTTGTTAAAGGTGAGTAACTGGGTTGTTAGATAGTATTAATCTAAGTTTGTCATTCCAAGACCCCCTTCGAATGTACCACACTGACATTTCGCATAGGCCAATCTCGGTCTTTTGTTTTGCCATAAAAAGCGTGTGGCTAAGGAATCTATCTCTCAGAACCAATGTCGGGCTATTGCTTGTGGGAACTTTTGAAAAAAATATAAAAATTGCGGAAGGACCATCATTTTGATAGGGCTATCCTGCCCATGACATTCAGGGGGAGGTATAGTTATTTTTGCAGGTCTTTTTTGACTATCTGAATCAAAGGTGTCATGTAAAGGGTCCAAGTGAGGGCGGAGTGGATTACCACGTGTATACCTATATATCGAAACTTAGCCTCCACATCAGAATGTTAGTTTGCCTACTCAACATCCTGTGCAGGGGATAGTAGCACCAAGTTTAGACTTAGCAGGGTTAACGCTTACTCCGGAGGCTTCTGCGAAGAGCTGGAGAATCCAAAGGCCGTGAGTTCCGCTTTGTGTGGGGTCAGAGATATATAGGACATCATCCTCGTATAACGCTATTCTGTCATCATGATTCATGTCCCGCGTCCAACTGTTAATCTGAGCATTGCATCTGATGAGGCAAGCTAACGGCTCGATTGCCAGCACAAAGGGAAGTGGGGACTGGGGACAACCATGTGTGGTCCCCCTCCGTATACAAAAAATGTCAGACACCACTCCATCCAGGTGTAGTTTTGATAGGCTGGAGAGGGTGGCAAGATAATAGGTGTATGTTTTGTTGGTTGGACAATTCAGTAGGATGCCAAGCATAGGTTTTTTCTTGGGGGGCAGGGGGGCTTGACGATAGGTATTGCTTTTGTGGAAGGAGATCATGTAGTTACTGTTAGGTCTGCGTTTGCAAGGAAAGGCCAGTCTTTGCTTTGCTTATTACTTGACAGTCAAATAATAAAAATGTCTAGGTTTCGCTTTGTCAAGTTTCATGTAGATCCATCAAGAGGAAGGCAAGGGGTGATTGAGGAGAAGGCAAAAAATTAGCATTTCCTATTAAAACCCAAAGGAAACTTTCCTCTCTGTTACGGCAAAAAAAAAGGAAAGGAATTACACCAAACTTAGCATGAAATTGTTTAAACAATCACAAACAGCTGTGTGGAGCAGGGATTGGCTGGCCATGGATGGTACGGCGCATGGCTGATTGCTAGGTCCTGTGCCCAACCCCTGACACATACAGTTAAATGCCATGCACAGTGGGGGAATGTTGGGTCTGTGTCTGATCAAGGGCCAGGCCTTGCAGCCAATCCACTGCCTTGTGCTCAGGCCAATACTGGAGGAGGTTTTTTTTGTAGAAGTTGGATACTGAATATTAACAAACTTCAAAATTCAGTGAAAAAAAGTCAGTGAACTTATGTTTAGCTTTTGTCATAACACTTTAATATAGCTTAAAACCCTGAAAATAATTTTAAAAAGCAATATTTAAATGCAGTTAGTGTTACGAAATAAAACTGCAAACTCGCCTGAAATTCCTGTTATGTTTAGCTCTGTAAACCATGGCTCGCATACCTGCCGTACAAACAATAACTCGCACACCTTTTGCAATGAAGATGACCTCTCAATATTTATAACCATAAGAGGACTTCACGATACGTATTTAAATCACAGAACATACACAAAGAGACTATATTTTATACATAGGCATGCCATTTCAATGTTAATATCAATGTTAATGGTAAGATAATAGGTCAGGTCACTAGTGAGATCATTTATGTAATTTGTAAAGTCATTTGTTTCATTAGTGGTGAGGTCATCAGAAGTTAACCATTACTGGACCATAAATATATATACACAAAGTCAAAAGTGGTGAACTTTTTCGTAAAATGCTGTATTTATTATTAAAATGGACAGATAAACATTAACGTGTTTCGGTACTAAATTGTAGCCTTTTTCAAAACATAAACATTGGAGTCCATTGCTTGTTTTCTATGCATGATAAATAAAAAAAAACAATGTAAATACACTGGTATACAAAAGTACAAGGACTTTCAGGAGGAATCACAAATCTTAGCAAGTCATAAGATTAATATCATAAATACAGTCTGAAATATTTTTTTTAACTCTTAAAGGTAATGTATGTATTTGGTATTTGTAAGGCGCGTAAATCACCCATAGGTTTCATAGCGCCAGCAGATACTCAGGAGAGATAGACAAGTGGCCAAGCAGAGCTAGAAAAGCCAGGTTTTTAGGTTTCTTCGGGCTTCTGGTGATTTGGTTCCATCCTGATGTATAGAGGCAGAGTGTTCAAAGTTTCTGGGGCTATTTTAGAGAAGGATCTATCGCCATTCCTAACTGTGCGGACTTTGGGAATGGTTAGGAGATGCTTGCTGGTGGATCGGAGGGTTCTAGCCAGGTGATAGTCCGTCAGCTTTTTTGTTAGGTATTTTGGCCCCTGACCGTTAAGGGTCTTATGGACTAGACAACACAGTTTGAACTTGATATTTTTTTATGGGAAGCCAGTGTAATGTCCTAAAACTGGGCGCAGAGGAGGTGTGGGGAGGGATGTTAAGGACCATCCGGGCCGCGGTGTTTTGCAGGACCTGAAGTTTTGTCAGAAGGTCGTTTATGGAGGCGAGCAGTGCGTTTCCATAATCAAGACTGCTTATGATTAGTCCCTGCACTAGGGGCATGCGGGATGGGAGGGGGATCCATTTGAAGATTTTCTTAAGATTGCGCATGAGCCCGAAACTGGTGCGCACTACCTTGTTAACCCCTTCCATGCTGCCGTTGGCCATTGGCCGACGGCAGCACTACCTCCCCAGTGCTGCTGTCGGCCAATGGCCGACGCGGCCCCACCTGTTTTGCAGAAGTGCCGCACTGCTGCAAAATCGCGGCAGCGTTAAACGGGTTAATATGGTCGACCATGGAAAGTTTATCTATTGTTATCCCCAGGTTCCGGGCTGTAGACTTAGGTGGGGGGCAGGGATCCGAGGCCGGCGGCCACCATTCGTCTGTCCAGTGTTTGTGTGCATTTCCAAAGAGCAGTATCTCTGTTTTGCCGGCGTTGAGTAACAAATAGTTGTTAGTTATCCAATCCTTTATTGCCAGCATACATTGTTGGAACCTAAATTTAGTGTCAGTGGGGTCAGGTCCTAGGGTAATTAGCAGCTGTGTGTCGTCTGCATAAGACACGGTTACAAAACCATGTGCTCTAATTACCTTTGCTAGTGGGGACACATATGAATTAAGAGTGTAGGACTTAATATTGATCCCTGGTGGACACCCTTGTCGATTTCCTGGTTTTTTGAGGAGAATGTTTCTATTTGGACCTTTGAGCGTCGTCCATTCAGGTAGCTCTGGATCCAAAGTAGGGCTGAGACCTCGACACCAACCTCAGCTAGGCGTTCTAAGAGAATGCTGTGTGAGATGGTGTCGAAGGCAGCCGACAGGTCAAGTAAAATCAGGATGGCGGATTGTCTTGAATCAAGGGCCAGCCTTATATTGTCCATGATCTCAAGTAAGGCTGTTTCAGTGCTGTGAAAACGCTCTGAATCCTGATTGGGATGGATCTAGCAACTTGTTGTCTTCTAGATGTTTATATAGTTGGTTACTTATCAAGGATTGTATGACCTTTCCGAACAGTGTCAGGAGGGAGATCGGACAATAATTGAGAAGCTGTTTTGGGTCGGCAGTGGGTAGGCAATTCATTCTATTGATTATGGATGTAGCATAGATTTTGCTTTACTAATTAGAAATATTTGAAAATTTAGGCCATGTGGGGAAAAACTCTAACTAGTTATTCAATAATAAAATTGTCAGTGAGTCAGTATGAATGGCACACACCTGGCAGGGCATCCAGCAGTTCACACAAGCACGAAGTGGGTACATTATTCAGATACCAAATAGTTTAATATTCAGATGCTCAGAGTGTAATATGGCAACTATTACCATTGTTGAGTGCAGGGAGGGGACTGTGCCTTCATTCACGAGGCGAAGTCATGAGTGATTCATGATGCCCCTCCCCTCCCTCAACAATGGTGTAGGAGAGTAGGATCTGCTTACTATGGTTATCCCCACTTTTTGCTGGTGTTTCACTGTTTCTCGACTTAAGACTGGCTGGGACCCTGCTATTCAGGACCCCAGCCTAGCTGCTTCCTCTCTAAAATGATTGCATGTACTTTAGGTACACTCCAGATTGGTTACTGGGTTACCCTTGAGTCCCTAGTATATAGTACCTTAGGTACAAAGGGCATAAGTACCCCTGAGGCCTACCAGGGGCTGAAGCATGTATTATGCCACCCCTGGGAAGCCTTCCAAAATGGCACCACAGGTCTGCTACTGCAGCCTGGGTAAGGTGGTGCATGCACCCCTTACTAACATATATGTTACCTATATCTACCTTTAATCACTGACGCATATAAACCTATGTCACTCCTATGGCAGGCCTTATCAATCCTGAAGAGAGAGTGCTTAGTTTTGTGTGTGAGGGTGCCCAGGCATGAGCTGGGCCCCTCTGCAGCTTTCGGAGCCTATTCTCTGAGGCTGTTCAGACCATATACTCTAAAGTGCCTTATAACCTTGCGGTAAATGCTAACTTTGGAAACATGTCATGTTTGGTGTCAACCACTTTGGAATCCTAACCACCCCCCGCCAGTCCTGGCGGCGGGGGTAGAATTCCACCCTTCTAGAGGGAGAAGACATGTACACACTGACCTAACCTGTAATAGTTTAAAAGAGCCCTAGCATCACAAAATGGATGCTGCAGCCACAGACACGAGTCTGACCTCCTGCTGCTGGACGAAACTCCGGCTGGGGAGGCCTGGACAATAGGTTTCCTGTCACAGAGAGCTGTAACCACCTCCCAGACAGGCTTTAGTGTATTGGGGCTGGGTGGGTGCATTCAGAGAATGCTTTTCAGACTGTGCTGGGGCACACTTGGTGTCCCTGTGCATACCCCAGTTCAAACCAGTTGCAGGGGCGAAACTGGACAAAGGGAAAAGGGTGTAACCACCCCTCTCCCTAGTCCCTCCCATAGGTGGGTTCCCAGAGTATGTCCAACCCCCTAACTTAGTATATGTATGGGACCCCAGTCCTTAGGACTTTAGATTACCCCTGGACGAAACTCTGATACTGAATCCTGGAACTTCGAGACATTATATCGACTAGAGGACTGAAGAATCTCCCTTGGGGTCAAGGACTGACTCCCCTGTTCAAACAGGCAATAAAGAAGCATCTTGCCAGTCTGCATTTCCGAAGCTACCGCCGGATTCCGAAGTATTTGCGACTCAGGACACAGACTTCCAGACTTCTCAGAGGCCGACACGAGATCCCAGCAAAGCTGATACCCGCAACCCTCACGAGTGACGTGGAACCTGAACTCCTGCACACCGTGCACATTTGCTAGTGCATCGACTTCCCGAGCTTTCCCGAAGTTGTGTATTGGGCTACTTGTAGTCCGAGCACCATCTGCACCGAAGATTGTGGGCCTACACTCCACAAGTGTTCCGTGAGCCCGGTTTAGCATTTCTGCTCGAGGCCCCTTTGCGATCCCTGGTCCGTCGACTGGTGGGTCCCCACAAAGGTAACTCTTCTTTTCTTTGGGCATCCCTGGTTGCTCCAGAAGTGCCCTGACTTTCCACCGAGTGGTGAGTCCCTCAGACCTTGCTGGTCTGCACCGAAGCCAATCTCTGCTTTCTGCGTGGGTTGCTGTTGCCAAGGCTTGTTGGGTCCAATCCGGAAACCGACACCGCAACACTCGACATCCTTCGTTGGACAGCTCGAATCCAGCTCCTGGTCGTCGTCGATGCCTCCTGGTCCTCGTGGCGGAAGAGTCCAGCTTCGCCTGAAATCACCAGACATCGGTTGTCCTCTTCTCCTTGCCTTCCTGGTCACTGGCAAGTGACCCAGATTCTGTCCCCTCTGCTTTCAGGTTCTTCACATCTCCGATCCACCCTTGGATCCACCCGGACACTTTCGACTTGGCCGCCAGCAGCACTTTGTAGCAGATCGCCAATGAAATCGACGACGAAACCCGACACGAAAAGACACCTATGCACCCGGCTTCCCTGGGTCGGGTAACTGGAGTACTCCAGTGCTCCCATGGGTGTTGACTCTAGAACCTCCTAGTTCTAAAGGGTTTGCTCCAAGTTCTCTTCTAAGTGTCCTGTATCTTTAAAATTCCAACTGCGACTTTCCCCATAGAAGTCAATGGTGATTCGCGGCTGTGTTTTGACACTGCATGCGTCCCCCGTGGGTCCCCTGTGTCACTACCTTGGGTGGTTCCTGGTGGCCCCCAGCGGTTCTAATGGCTCTAGGCCTCGTCTCCGTCAGTCATCGTTCTTATACCACTTTCTTAATATATGGTTTGGTACGCCCCTAGGGCTCAACGTATATTGTGCTAATTTACTGTGTGCTAATTAAGTTTACCGAATGTACTTTTACCTCTAGCCTCATTAGGAGACTAGAGGGATGTGTTTAGAATAAAAACATATATTTTATATATATACCTAGTGTGGTTCTCCTTTAATTTGTTCATTCATGAGAATATAGATTGGTAAAACAAGCTACTTTACATTCATTCAAGACTTAGCCTGACACTGCTTTCCACAGCTACTACTAGGATAGCTTTCTATATATGTTATCTTCAAACCTCCCATCAATAAGGGTTGTTTGGACTGGTGCAAGGTGCCCACTAGAATAGTGGACAGCATATGCCAGGCCAACTTCTCACATTTGTGTGCAGTGTGTGGGATTCCAGCTTGCCATTGTTTTACCAGATAATCTCAAGTGATTGATCATTTGAAAACCACTAAAGGTACCAGAGGTACATATAATACAGAGCTTGTGTCGATGGCTTAAGCACACCCTTTCTACAACTCAAGTGAGTTTAGTAGGTAAACAACTAGAGTAGGTAGTGCATACGCCACTCCTCACTAATTATGTCTTCAACGCCTGGAATCTGTGGATGCCTGCCAGATGTCAGTATATTACAGGCATCATTCCCTTTTTAAGAATTAAGGGCTCTGTGTACTATGAGGAAATTGAAGACAGGCAAGAATGCCACCACCCAACACCTCAGAAAGTGTTACTGCTGGATGACCATAGGAAGGCTACAGAGCCTGAAAGGGTAGGCAGTGGGGTGGGAAAAGCAGAGGAAGAAGAGCCCAGTGGTCCAAACCACCAGGACTCAGACTCTGATGCTGACCAGGCAGGTGACAATGACCTAGACATGGACAATCCAGCTCCAACTGGAGATGAAGTCGGCCAAGGTGGCCCTGTGTTTGTCCCACCAGGAAGAGTTGGAGGTGTGCCTAGAAGGTCAAGATCTAATTTAGAGGAATCTAACCATTCTGACACATCTGTAGGTACCTCTGTCTCTTTTCATAGGAGGGACACCTCCCACGAGAAGAGCGAGAATCAGCTGAGGTTTGAAGAAGCCCAACTGAGAATAAGGAATCAAAGAGTAGCCTTAGAAAGGGAGTCCCTAGAGCTTGAAAGAGCAGGAAAAAAGATGGGACCAGAGTCCCATGGTGGCAGCAACTTCCCTAGTGGTAGGGAAAGGTCTTATGACCATAGAAACTTAAACAAGATTGTCCCTCCCTACCAGAGTGAGGATGGCATCCACAAATAGATAATTACACTGGAAAGGGCCTGCAAAGTTCAGAAGGTCCCCCAGGAGCAGTGGGCAGCAATCTTGTGGCTTTCCTTTGCAGACAAGAGGATGCGGATGATTACAAAGTCTTGAAGAGTGCCATAATAGATGGGTTTGGCCTAACCACTGAACAGTATAGAATACAGTTCAGAGATACCAAGAAGACACAAACTCAGGACTTGGTTGATTCTGTTGATTGTGCTACTAAGGCTCTGGAGGACAGGTTACTGGGCAGTAAAGTGTGTCATTGTACAGGATTATACAACTTGATTATGAGGGAGAAAATACTTAATAACTGCCAGAATCAGCTGTTGCATCAGCACCTGGTAGACTCTGATCTGACCTCCCCCCAAGAATTGGGAAAGAAGGCAGACAAATGGG
Organism: Lissotriton helveticus; assembly: GCF_964261635.1. NCBI lineage: Eukaryota > Metazoa > Chordata > Amphibia > Caudata > Salamandridae > Lissotriton > Lissotriton helveticus. The sequence goes on along the minus strand of NC_136057.1, from coordinate 974,398,654 downwards.
TCAGAACCAGGTTGAAGCAGAAGGTACAGAACCAAGGTAGTGACCAGAAGAAGCAAGATCCTAATAAGGGTGGGGAGAAGGGTAAAGACCAGAAGTCTTCACAAGGCCCCCAAAAATCTTCTACTGGTGGGCAGTCCCAATCTTGCAAAAAGAAAGGCCAAAAGAAACCATGGTGTAAAATATGTAAACAGAACAGCCATTGGACTAGTGATTGCACTAGAAGTAAAGATTCAACTCCAGCCACCATTGCCCCTAAGGCAACTGTTCCCCCTAGTTCAGCTCAAGGTGGTGGTACTCAGCAGAAGGGTGTCATAGGGTTAAGCCTGGGTTCTGAGGTGAACTCTGGCCTAGTCAGAATTCCAACTCAGGCTGTTCTGGTCTGTGATGAAGGCCTGGATATGTCCTCCTTTGTGAGTCCCAGTAAGTTGGGCAAATACAGACAGCAGACTTTGATAAATGGACAAGAGGCTATGGCATACAGGGCCACAAGAGCAAGTGTCACAATGGTGACACAAGACCTTGTGGACCCTGGACAAATCATACTTGGTGAACTTTACCAAGTGACCAATGATAGCAATGTCAGGACCAACCATGCCCTGGCAGTTATTTTCTCCTGGGGAGGGGTAACTGGCCTCAAGAAAGTTGTGGTATGTGCAGACCTCCCTGTAGAATGCTTGCTTGGCAATGATTTAGAGACTTCAGCCTGGTCTGAAGTTGAGTTAAGGACCCATGCAGAAATGTTGGGAATCTCTGCACATGTGTTCGCTGTGACTAGGTCACAGGCCAAAATGTCTAAAACTGAACAGGCCCTGGATTCTGGAATAATGGACCAGGTGCCTTCCAAGAAAAGGAGCGGTAGGGTTAAGGCAGTGCCCCCTGATTCAGAGTGAGGATCGGTCTCTTGAGGGAGATGATTGTGTTTGTGAAGATGGAACTGTCCCAGATGAGCTTGATCCTGATCAGGTTGAGTTCCTGGGGACAGGGGGCCCTTCCAGGGCAGATCTGAGTCGGGGGAAGCTGAGCTGCCCTTCTCTTGAACCCCTCAGACAGCAGGCTGCTGGGAATGCTAGTGGCACCCATAAGATGTATTGGGGTGATGGACTCCTGTATTCAGAGAGTAGAGACCCCAAGCCTGGTGCAGCCAGGAGGTTGGTTATACCTTTGAAATTCAGGGGCTTCCTATTGACACTAGCCCATGATATTCCTTTAGCAGGACACCTGGGCCAAAAGAAGACTTGGGACCGGAATGCCCCTCACTTTCATTGGCCCTACATGTCTGAAGACACAAAGGAGTTTTGTTGCTCCTGTGTCACCTGTCAAGCCAGTGGTAAGGCAGGTGGTACCACAAAGACCCCCCGATACCACTACCTGTGGTGGGGGTTCCCTTTGAGAGTGTGGGGATTGACATTGTTGAACCAATGGATCCTCAGACAGCATCTGGGCACAGGTTTATCCTAGTGGTGGTGCCACTAGGTACCCAGAAGCAATTCCCCTTAGGACCACTATAGCACCTGTGGTGGCAAAAGCCCTCTTGGGAGTGTTCTCAAGAGTGGGTTTCCCTAAGGAGTTAGTTTCTGACAGGGGTGCAAACTTTGTCTAGCTACTTGACTGCAATGTGGAAGGAGTGTGGAGTGAACTACAAATTCACCACACTGTATCACCCACAATGCAATGGTTTGGTTGAAAGATTCAACAAAACCTTAAAGGTATGACCAAGGGTCTCCCAGAAAAGCTTAGGGGGAGATGGGACATCCTACTACCCTGCCTTTTATTTGCATACAGGGAGGTTCCTCAGAAGGAGGTTGGCTACAGCCCTTTTGAACTTCTGTTTGGGCATCCTGTAAGAAGTCCATTGTGTCTAGTGAAGGAGGGATGGGAGTTGCCTCTCAACCCCCTAAACAGGACATAGTGGACTATGTACTTGGTCTCTGCTCCAGGATATGAAAAAGGTAACTAAAAATCTTGAGGCTAGCCAGGAATTACAGAAAGCCTGGCATGACGACCAAAAGACTGTACTGACTGTTTACCAGCCAGGACAGAAGGTGCGGGTGTTGGAGCCTGTGGCCCCAGCAGCCCTCCAAGACAAGTGGAGTGGCCCCCATACAATTGTTGAACAGAAGGGAGAGGTTACCGATTTGGTAGACCTTGGAACTCCCAGGAGCCCACTGTGTGCTAATTAAGTTTACTGAATGTACTTTTGCCTCTAGCCTCATAAAGAGACTAGAGGGATGTCTTTAAAATAAATACATATATTTGGTATATATACCTGGTGTGGTTCTCCTTTCATTTGGTCATTCATGAGATTATAGACTGGTAAAACAAGCTGCTTTACATTCCTTCAAGACTTACCCTGAAGGTTGCTCTCCACAGCTACCACTAGGATAGCTTTCTATATAGGTTACCTTTAAACCTACCATCAATAAGGGTCGTTTGGACTGGTGCAAGGTGCCCACTAGAATAGTGGACAGCATATGCCAGGCCAACTTCTCACAAATGGTAATAAACAGCTTATTATACTCTTTGCATCTATATATATATATATATATATATATATATATATATATATATATATATATATATATATATATATATATATGTTCTGTGCTTTGGCATTTTTTCATGTGCATATTTCTAAAGCCAAGGCAGGCTGCCCAGGGTTGTGTTTCTGCACCGAGGTAATTATGAATTGCAATCTGTGAGGCAGTACATGTTTTTCTCATGTCACTTTTGCTGTGCTATTAGCGTTTGCTTTGTAGTAACAAATGTGTCTATACAGATACATTTCCTCTAAATAATGTGATATTGGGCCGCACTTATTTTCACTGTCATTGCTATATATATATATATATATATATATATATATATATATATATATATATATATATATATATATATATATATATATATATATATATATATATTTTTTTTGTTTTGTTTTTTTCATATTCATACTCCCAAATCACCATCCTCATGAGTGCCAGGAACCAGCAGCTCGGTGTGTCCCAGGGTACGAGGAAACCCCTGTAATACTTAGACTTCCCCAAATAACAGACTTTCTGCACGCCACGCACACCCTCCAAAGATGATAAAATACACCTCACCTCAAATGTTGCTCAGAGGGACTTATTCATAGCAAACCCAATGCGTTTCAGTGTCTACATGCCTTGATCACAGGTGTTACAAATGGTTGTCAGCATGACTTAAGTAGAGCATTAAAAATAGTGACATAAAGGAAGGACTTTCATAGATGTAGGTAGTCAACACATGACAGCCATTTTACAATGTGCAAAGTATAGCAAGAAAACTTCATAACATATAAATGAACCCATCTATATTTCCAATTATATAGATAGAAACAGAATGAGATATAACTTATTATTATTAAAATTATCATGCTGGTAATACATTTCCATATAAAGGACAAAATAAAATTGTAATAGCCACATCCCTGATATGTCTGTGATCCCAATCCGTAACAAAATATTTATACTTATTAATGTCTCTCAGCCAATTTCTTGTCTTTTTTACTCAATTTTCCAATGTTTTTTTTCTTTGTTTTTTTTTATCTGATTTTTTTTATCCTAATAACATGAATTGGTACCTAGTATTCCTACCTCTCCCAATCAAATAAAGTGCACCTATGCTACAATCTTAAAAGGTTACCTCCAAAAATTAATAAACTCCAGATTACGAATTGGACATTTATTGTTACACTAGAGGAGGGCCAGGGTTTGTTAAAGACAATTAAGCCAAATTGGGCATACTGTACAATTTTGCACAGCCACTGGCATGCAGATAACCTACATAATGGGTGGGTATACTGTTTCGTTGAAATAACCATAGCCACATAGGAGGTATTATCTACCAATTCGTACAGGTTATAAACATGACACTATTTGCTTATAATGCAGTAAAATCCTCTATGTCCATCCCCATCTGCTGGTATAATGTTTAACTAAGAGGACTTAACCACAAACATACATCATACTTAATAATATGTCTTACCAAAATTCAATATGCTCTATCTTAACAATAGATTTTGGCTGATGTCCACAATTCGATAGCAGAAATTCATATCCAAGGAAGTATATCTCAGGTAACCTAAATGAAACGGACACATAAAAAATTACAAATTTCCAAAAGTCAAAATTACTATCTAAAGTGCTAAGTGAATCTAAAGTGCTAAGAGAGTTATTATTTTCAAGTATGACCAGCATAATTGGGTGTCTCTTTTCAAGTATGACCAGCATAATTGGGTGTCTTTTTTCAAGTATGACCAGCATAATTGGGTGTCTTCTTTTCAAGTATGACCAGCATAATTGGGTGTCTTATATCACGATTTTAGCTAACGCCATTGCTAATGGGGCCAGGATTCCAGATTCATGGAGAGGGGCGGAAATTCTACCTATTTTTCAAAAAGGAGATCGGTCGTCACCAGGGAACTACCGCCCAATAAGTCTTATAGACGCCCTGCAGAAAGTTATAGCAAGAATGGTTTTGGCTAAAATTCAGGCATGGATGTGTAAGGAAAATATATTATCCCCGATGCAAGCAGGCTTCAGGTCATGCACCAGCACAATCGACCAAGTATTCAGATTTATTCTGATACACTGGAAGGTTGTGTTTTTAGGTGGGGGCACCATCTACGCAGCATTTGTGGACCTCAAATCCGCATTTAATTTTGTCCCGAGAGAGAAGTTGTGGGTTGCCTTGGATAAAATGGGAATGCCACCAGAACTTTTGGAGCTAACTGCAAGATTGCATGAGAATAATTTTGCTAGAGTCAGATGGGGCAGGCAGGGACAGGTGACTGAGCCCTTCCCCGTTACTCGTGGTGTAAGGCAGGGCTGTGTCCTTGCACCAACCCTGTTCTTACTATTCATTAATCAAGCAGTGCAGTTCCTAGCAGACACCCCTACTGATGCGCCAGTTCTGGGCGGCACAAAGTTTCCTCTCCTCATCTTTGCATATGATACGTTGATTTTAGCAAAAACCCAAATGGGGCTACAGACTGCTATAAACAAGTTTGTGGACTTCTGTAAAATTAATGATCTAGAGATCGATGTGTCCAAAACGAAATTTATGGTCTTAACTAAAAATAAACCGCAACGGAGCCACGTCAGTATGAATGGCATTGATTTAGAACAGGTGGATGTTATGACCTATTTGGGGGTGGTTTTAGATTACAGGCTGCGATGGAAGCCACAGATTGAGGCCCTCTGTTTAAAATGTGCCAGTTTAATGGGGTGTCTAGTAAAAGAGCAAGGATGTTCACAATCCAAAAGGATATTGCCAGCATTAAAAATTTACAATGCAAAAATACGTACTGCAATCCTTTACGGTGCGGATTTATGGGGCTTTGTGGACCTTGCTCCTTTGGTAAAAATCCAAAATAAGTTTCTGCGCAGCTTGGTTAGTCTCCCACAATCTACCCCGATCCATCCCCTTCTATTAGATATGGGCTGTCATTCTATTAAAGATCTAGCACGATATAGGATGGTAGCTCTGTGGAGACGCATATGGTCAACACCAGAATTGGTTTTATTTGCTGAGGAAATCCTAGACTTAAGATCAATTATAGGGTCAGGCAACCTCCCGTGGTTCCGAGATGTGAAGTCCATATTGCAAAACATGGGTTTAAGTTTACAGTGGTCAGATCCGGGAAACAGTGCTTTTCCGTCCAAAAAAGAATTTAAATTACTATATTGGGCGACTGTAAAAGAACAACATGTCATGCTATCACAGTCTGCAAACTTGACAGGTTTGTTTTTGAGTCACAAGGTAGACACCCGCTTAGAGCCTTATTGGGATAGCATCACTAGAAGCTTGGATAGAAAACTCTACCATCAGTTTAGAGTTGGTTCGCTACCTGTAAAGATGTTTACATACAAATGGCACGGACAGCAAAAAGAGTCCTGCCCTTGGTGTAGTGACCAAAGGGAATCCATTGGCCACATCTTCTTTGCGTGCCCAGCTTATTCCGCCCCCCGGCGCAAATGGCTAAAACCCATCTGCAGGAAGATAAAGTCACGGGGGTGCACGGAAGCTCTCTGGGTTTTAAGATCAAATACCTCTGAGTGCGTTACTATAGGTGTGGCAAAATTCTTAGGGTCGGCATGGATCATCAGAGCGAGGCATCCTTCGGTCATATGATTAGGTGATGATTCCTATTTTATCATTAATGAATTTCTGTACGTCTTTAGAGTCAATTTAATCAAGTTTTAATGAATTAATGATGTCTTAGAGAATAATGTGAAAATTTTAAAATTGTTAAATTGATCATGTATTTGAATTTTATGAATTATGTATGTATTTTATATGATGTCTTTTATGGTGTAAAAATCGAAATAAAGACGTATGAAACTGTTATTAAAACCAAATTCATTTCAGAGGCAGAGTAATAAAATTACTTCACCTCATCAGTAATTTTTCTCCAGCTTACAGATCAGTACATGTATTCGCCTAAAAAGGAGACCAGCTCTTCATCGAAATTCAGACCTAGTGGAATTTTAGTATCCAGCTCTAGTATCTAGACTCCAACTGTCATAATTTACTAACTCTATTACCTCCTCTTATAGTCTGAGGAATGGCTCTGTAACACAAAATCGCAGAAAATTTGTATTGCTCCGATGGGATTTCTCAGAATGACAGATATTGTTTGTCCTTATTTTGGATAGCCCGCATGTGTTCCAGAATACGCTTCTTAGCTGGAAATAACGTACTGCCCACATACGCTTTCAGACATGGACAGGTTAACACACACACAGACACACACACACACACACACACACACACACAAGCCTGATTGACAAGTCAGATTTTTTCTATTGTCATAAAGGTTTCAGTTACAGGGGAAAATATTTTTTTCACATTAACACTATACTTGCACGCTTTAAAAGCCATGCAGGTATAAAAGCCCTGAATTAAATCAGTGCCAGATTTAGCTTTGGTTATCTCATTAACACAGAGCTTGTCACTAAGGGAATTCCCTTTCCTGTATGTGATGTTAGGATAGTCATCTAGGGCATCAACCAAAGTGCTTTCAGTTTATAAGACATCCCCTTGTTTAATAAAACTTTTCTTGACTTCCTGTGAGAAGATATTATAAGTGGTGATAAAACGAATATTCATTTCACCTGAACTTTCTTTTTGCCCTTTTGGTTTGAGTGCAGTTTCCCGATCTATTTTGACTGCGCTATTAAAAGCATTGGCTATATCCGATCTTTTGTAACCCCGCTCTAGAAACCTTCCAGACATTCTTTCACATTCCTCACCAAAATCACTCTCAGTACTACAATTTCTGCAAAACCGCAGAAATTCCCCATAGGGGATTCTTTTTGTCCGACTGATTGGGTGACTACAGTTGCCATGCAGGAGTGTATTACCTGCTGTTTTCTTCCGAAACAGGTTAGATGTCAATTTTTTGTCTACACCCTTAATATGCAAATCGAGGAATTCGATCTCTGGAGCACTGATATGACTTTCAAATTAAATTCATTGTTGTGAAGTCTCTAAATAAAATCTTCTGCCTGTTCCTGACTGCCCTTCCTTATAATAAAAAGGTCATCAATATATCGAACACACAATCTCACGTGGTCGCTATATTGAATCACGCTACTGGGCACTTGCTGCTCCCACCAACCGTTCAAGTTGGTATAACTCTGAACAATGCAGGTGCCCATCGCTGTGCCTTGTTTGTCTGAAAAACAGGCCATTGAAGATAAAATTGTTATTTGCACAAAATTTGATCATGGTCAATAGCATCTCAGTATGTTGGAAATAAGACATAGATCTTGTTTTTAAAAAGTGTCTACAAGTAGTGAGTCAATCTGTATGTTTAATTGAAGTGTACAAACTGGACACATCCAATTTCTCAGTAGATAATCCTCGTCCCATTCTACGAATCTGATCTTATGTAAAAAAAAAAAATCCTTACTATCTTGGATATGCGAGGGCGACGTCCTGACATAAGGGCGTAAAAAGTGATCGACATACTTGGATATGTGCTGCAACATATATATTCTGTATTTATGACAAACGTGTGGCACTCCTGAATGCCATTTGGATTAAATCAAAGATGTAAAACTAAAAGCATTTCCTGCAGGGGATACTGCAGTGAATTAACAAAATGAAGGGTTTCTTTGTGTTATAGAAATTATGGTTAGTGGTATAGAAAACTGAAATAAGGACACATTTTCTATAAATTCTCACAAATCTTCTTGATCTGGTGTCAGAAGAAATGTCTGGTATGCAGAGTGAAATGTGTACTTCCAAAAGCAGCTGCAGCCTGTCAGTTGATTTCTCAATGTTCTACGGCAGCTTCACTACAGTGTACTAATAAACCACTTGAGCGCTAACATTCTGAATTCATGACAAAAGTATGGCACACCTGAAGGCCTCTTGGTGGAATCAAAGCTGTAAAACAAAGTATGTCTTACAGAGAATACTTTGATGAATGAAGAAATGAGGGGGTTCTTTTGTCATAGAAATTATGGTTAGTGCTCAAGTAAGCTAATATCAGTACACCTTTTCTATGATTTCTCAAATATCTTCCTTGTCCATGTCTGTAAAATATTCTGACGCGCAGATTTAAAAATCTATACTTCGAACACCACCTGGAGTCTGTTAGCTCTCTAGTGATTGCCTATAGCTTTACTACAGAGTTCTAAAGACTAACGAGAGTGCTAACTTTTGTATTCAAGCCAACAGTGAGGCACTCATGAACATTATTTTGTTGGAATTGGAGCTGTTAAATTTAAAGCCTTACCTGATGAGCTGGCTGAAGTAAACTAGCATTGAGTTGTTAAAAATGTAAAGGGAGGTATGGATGTTGCGTATTTTGAGGCATAATGTATTTTTAAAGAGGTGAAAGTAGAGGGAAATGCCTGCATAAATACATCCTCCTTTCTCATCTGTTTACTCATCCTATCCATCTTCAACATCACTTAACAGCCTCTAATTTTAAAATAGTAAACCTTTAGGTAGACAAAATTTGTGCGCAATGGTGCTTGGGAACCCCCAGATGGTCGCCTGTGAAGTAATGGGCTCAGGTCTACCAGCCAACCCTCGCTGCACATGGCCAGAGGCAGTGGTATTGGTCACCTGTTGAGGATTGAATGGAGGGTCTAGCAATGAGCCAAAGTCCTTTAGCAAACCCCAGCTGCGCATGGCCAGAAGCCATGGCTGGGTGAGAGAGTAGCAGTGGACACTGGGGACTGACCTGGAGTCCATGCCCTACGGCAAACCTCTACTGTGCACAGCCAAAGGCCTTCCACTGCAGGCTTTGGATGCTGGGCCAGTTTAGAATATGATTAAAGAGAACACTGGTTAAAGTGATGGTCTGGTTCGGTGTTGAAATGAACTTGCATTTTACAAAAAAAAAACTCTGCCAGTTCTAGTCCAGTCAATTTACTATACCCAGCGCCTCCATTGTGGCCTGCATATGACCTCACATATTACATCACCCATGATTTGTTAAATGACGTATCTGATTACATCTCTCGTTGATTTAAAGAATACTGTTGCAAATGAGTGCTGTGCTCCCAAGCCAATGTGTCAGGTCAAAAGCAGTGCTTGATGGAGGTACAAGTTATAGTTAATTGACTAAAATATAACTGGTGTATCTATGTCAGTGTTTTTTTAACATTAGTTCTTGTATAATGCTCACACCTATCTATAAAATCTCATTAACCTGGCTCCCCTGAGAATATGGAGACTGCAGGCATGCACCCCTGCTTGGATATTGCTTTGAGGCTGGCAGGACCCCTCCCCAAAGCCTCATTCTCCCTGCTAAGAAATGGGCGTGGAAGGGTTGGAGGGCACTTGCACCATTCAGATTCCTTACTTGGTAGGGGTTTTGAATATCGCTTGGATTGTCTGAGTCGGGTCTTTCGATGAGCAGAGTGCTGATCTGATGGCCAAGGCAGTGCAAGGTACCTTACCTTCATTATGGCGGAGGAGGAGATTGTTAAAGACTTGAAGCGAAAGATGCTTTATTTTTGGGTGACAGCTCTGCCAACGGAGGAGCAGGTTTAAACCAGGGAGGACAAGTATCGAAGGAGAGTAGCAATTTGAAGACCATGCACTGTAGATCAGAGAAGCTATCAAAATCAAAACTCTCCAGTGGTGGAATGCAGTGCCGCTCACAAAGTTCATTGTTGTGGGGAGGATAACCCGTGGCCTGAGAATTATGATAACGCCCGGCTACGAGAACCCGCACTCAGACTTAATTAAAGAGTGGGTGGAACTCAATACTCACAGTTCAATTAACTTGATCCAAGTGCTTATTAAATACGCAGAGATTGAAAGATGGTGCAGATTGAACTAATTAATGATCACCTGAGCAATGAGGTGTGACAAGGAACAAGTAACTCTTTGCAACCAAGAGCTTAAAGTAAGAATGGTGAAACTTGAAGAAACTATTATACTGACAAAAGCGCAAACAGTCCAGCGTAACCATCTTGACTACGAACGAGGGCAGATCTTTACCTTCATCAGACGCTTTGAGAACATGTGTAGTCAAAGGCTGGGAGAGGTCAGCCAACTGAGACAGAATATTTTCTTCAGCAACTTCAGCTCTGATACAGGGGCAGAAATGGAAGAAGAGCAGCAGCGGTATGGATAAAGCAAGCACATCAGTCCAAGATGTGTTCTGTTTTTTACAGCTGGACCAAAGATCCAACCACAGAAAAAGGAGACTGCAAAAACCAAATGGAACAAGAGGCAAAGGTGAGGAGGCCGAGGGAAAAGAGGCAGGCTTGGACCCCAAGGGGAGAGTGACTCCCCAATTACAAGAAATGAAAAGAAAAAGAAACGATGATAAATTTGACTAATGTCACCTTGTCCGCCGATAATGAATTACTTTCCCTAGGATTCTTTTGTTCTGTTTGTAGGTATTCAGACTGAGAGTTGTCTCCAAGGGCCCTTGATCAAATGTTCATATTTTATGTATGTAAATATTTTATTTGTATTATGTTTTAACTACTTTTTAGACAAGTCATTTTATATCTGCAAATGTGCTTTTTAACTTGTTCTCTACATTTAAGCATTCATATTGTGGTCTTAGGAAATCTCACTGATATAGCATTGTGAGCGTACCTAATGATAAATAACATGTACTCTGCATTCTAATGTATCTTACAGGATTACACTTATAAGCAAATGTGAGTATTCATCTATGTAACAAGCACAACCGTTTTTATTCAATCTGCCTCAAAACTCACAAGTGTACCTTAAAGCAACTTTTCTCTCTCTTAGCAAATGTAAACTTTTACTCAGTATATTCAAATATTCAAACTGTGATTGTTCCTAGAAGCTGTGTCTTCAAATAAATTGTACAACTCTCAAGCTTCAGTCTCCAACAGCTCATATATATGTTTATTTCCTGTTTTTAGAGCAAGCGTTCCAGGAGCACCGGTTACAAATTAAGCCGTCCTATTCCCCTTAGTTCCCTTTCACGGTCTCTCCAGCGCGGCTTCTGAGCTGCTGCTCCAGACCCCTGGCCCCGCCTGCCCCTAATTAATCATCCCCTCCGACAGCTCTGTCTCTCGTTTTGACTACGCACAAGCTAGAATCGATGTATTTAAGTATGTTCACTAACTTAGCCTGAAGAAATTCTTCAGCAAAAAACCGAAACAGATGGTTTCAAAAAAGAGGAGGACTTCCACCAAGCAAATTGGAGGTCTCATATGTGGATTTTATGCGAAATCTGACATACCTTGAGAGACAATCAGAGACTGATAATATTGAAATTGATAACACAATTATTGAGCATGATGAATTTGGAGGTTAATAAAGGGGGTTGTACAGATTTCAGACCAAAATCTACATTTTTTTCAACGAATTTACTTGATAACCTTGATGTGTTCTCAGAATTCATGACGATGGAATTGAACAACTTGCAGTCTAAGTCTGGTGTCGAAAGGAGACTGAGTATGAATCAGAATGTGAAATTCAGACAGGTTGTACAGAAATGGAGTGGGGAGATGACTGTGTTGAGCAGGCCTCAGATAAAGGAGGTGATGTTGTGCTGTGGAGCAAGCAAATATATGTGGATGAAGCATATTCTCAGTTGAGTGACCAACAATATTATATTAGGATTGCGAAGACTGAATACCTGAAGGTCAAGGATGGATTTTTGGGTGATCTAACTGAATGGAAAGAAGTAGATTTGTACAATTTTCTGAGGGTGGAGGACTCAAAATTGCCTGTGTTCTATCTGCCTCATCCTAAGATCCATGAACGTATGATCAAGCCTCCTGGTAGACCTATCGTAACTGCCCTAGACGGACATTTTGAGAACACTCCTGCTTACCTAGATCAATTCCTACAACCATTGCTTCAGAACCTCCCCTCATACGTTGAAGGTACGTCAGAATTCTTAAAGTGAATTTTTGACGTTACATGGGGGATGATGAGCCTTGACATTACCTCATTGTATACTGGCATTCACCATGGTGATGGCCTAAGAACAGTACAGAATTTTCTGAGGGTCAGACCAATCCAATTTTTTAGACACAACAGCATGCTTCTACACATGATCTGGTTGTGTCTCAGCAGAAATATCTACCTGTTTTTTTTTGTTTGTTTTTTTTGTAGAGTTTTATATAGCGCAAACTAGACCCGAACCGAATCAGGTATCAGAGCGCTTTACATAGCACAAATTACATTTTTTACATGAGGACACACACTTCCATTTTTTTTTTTATTTTTTAGGCACGGGGAGATTAAGTGATTTGCCCAGAATCACAGGAGGTTTTGGCGTCGTTACCGAGACTCGAACCCAGATTCCGAGGTCGAGCGCCTTAGCCGTTAGGCTAACTCCTCTCCCCAGTTTAATGGGGAGCTCTTCCAACAGCAGAGAGGGACCTCAATTGGTACCTGCTTCACCCCTAGCTATGCTAATTTGCATATGGGCTGATCGTAGGAGCAGGTACTCGATGGTCAGGAGATGGTTGAAACATCAGACAATATTCTACTTTGGATAAGGTACACAGACCACCTGTTTATGCTATGGAAGGGAGACGAAGCCTCAGCCAACTTGTTTGTTAACACTATTATCACTAATAATCTTAATCTTCATTTTACCTGCCAGATTAGTTGCACACAATTGGACTTCCAAGATGTTAGAATATTGGTGCAAAATTCAATGCTCACTACCACGGTTTACAGGAAAGCTACCGCCGGTAACACTATGCTGCATGCCAGGAGCTTCCACCTGGTGGCGTTGAAAAATAGTATCCCTTATGGGGAGGTAATGTGGGCGAGACCCATTTGCAGGAACCAAGCTAACTTTGAGGCTTCCCAACAAAACATGGCCTTTAGACTTAAGGGGAGAGGGTACACCGAAAATACTTTGAGTACTGCCAAATCCAGGATATCCAAATGCAGGAGGGGGTAGCCCTCTTTGGAACAGGCAATAAAAACAGTAGCTCTACCAAGAAAGAGGGGTTTAGATGTATCACTTCCTACCATGACCAACACATGAGTATAAGACACTCCTTCACCAAACACTGACCTCTCATTAGGAATGACCCAGTGATAGGTGAAAGCATGACTACTAGACCACAAGATACCATTAGGAAAGTCCCAGCATTGGGGGACTTTCTAGTTAAGAGTGAAGTCACCACAAAGAAGAGAACATTGTTGAAACCCAGCCCTGGCTTTAAAATATGCCAAAAATGCAAGGCTTGCATTAATGGCAGAAACATCAGTGTAGTTAACACACCCTTCAACAAGACCATTAAAATAAGGAAAACACTGAACTGCAAAACAGATGTTGTGGTCTATGCCTTGGTGTGTCCTTGCCCTAAGGTATACATTGGCATGACAATACTGCTGGTGCACAAATGTGTACTACAACACTTGAGGGCTATAAAGAATCTTGATATTAACTATCTGGTAGTCCATCATTTCCAGCAGGTACACAATGGAGATCATAATCTAGTCAAATACAATGCCATTGACTGTATGCCTAGTAAACCAAGAGTAGGAAACAGGGAAAGGGAACTCAGGAGTCTTGAATCCAGATACATTTTGGAGATGGCCTGTAAGGAGCCATTTCCCTCAACATATGATTGCATGGTTTAATTGACAGCAAGATTGTCTTACAAGTTATATGTTTGCATCTTATTGTATTGAACTTTAGTGCAGAGTTGGGTACTCCAAAATGGCGCTGCCCTTTGATATAATTGTCTAGATTATTTGTTGCTATGGTAACTGGTTCGTAACAGTGGCCTTTCATATTAATAGCGTCCTTCCTGCCTTGCTCCTTTTAATAGCAGGAGCAGTGATGTCCATGTAGCTCAGAAGGTCAGTGCATCTGCTGCTAAGATCTGTGTGCCACCTACAGATGAAATTGTTTTAATTTTAATGGCGCAGTCTTAGGTGCTCATTTAAATTTAAGTGAGTAATTGTTTTTTAGGACTGTCGTTTCGAAAATTTATGTTTTATGAACCGCATTTAAGTAGGTTTGGTGAGTGTTGAAATGGAAATGCAGATGTGCTTGTACTCGCTATGTATGAGTAGCTAATTGCCACTGAAAACAGCTGGTGCTGCCTGTGATAGCGTGCTCTGCTATTGTGGCTAAACAACATCAATGGCGGCGCTTAATTGACATAAACAAAACACTGCTCCTCTGTGTGTTTTAAAGCCACATCTGCGTCCATTCACTGCTAAAAAGGGTATATTAATAACCTCCTTCCTGCCCTGCTCCTTTCAATAGCAGAAACCTTGTTGTCTATGCAGCATTGTCCAAATCCAAACATGCTGCCCACCGTGTGTCCCGATACTGTACAGACCTGCAAAAAGCAATTGCCAAAGCCAATAGGTCCCTAAGGCGAGTCCTATTCGCTATGCCAATGCTTGTTCTGTGTTTGTGGTGCACGCTTTCTTTACGATTCACTTTGTATGTATTGCACTTTACAACCGATGACCAATGTTGTGACAAAGGCGTCTTTGGCGCCGAAACGTGTTGATGTTTTTTCCTCTTGGGAAAAAAATAAACCTTTGCAACTTACTGCCTTGGAGTGCCGTGATTATCATTCATCCTGAGGAGAATACTTCTTTTATATATATCATTGAATCATATGAGCACACAATAACTTTTAATGAAATCAGCAGGCTTATGTCAAATATTGGGGTTTCAGATATACATGAACAGCAAAATAGACTATGGGTCTGATTACGATCTTGGTGGATGGGATACTCCGTCACAAACATGTTGATTATCCCGTCCACCGTATTACAAGTTCCATAGAATATAGTGGAATTGTAATACGGTGGACTTGGACGGGATATGTCACGTTTGTGACGGAGCATCCCATCCGCCAAACTCGTAATCAGACCCTGTGTACTTTACGAGTTGCAATTAATAATGAACTGTGCCAAATTAAATCATGACGTCATTGTGCCGGGATAAGGGGATATTGCATATAAAATGATGATTGAATGGTGCTAGTCTCTCCGAGAAAATACACAACGACGTTTAGCGTTTTCACATAGGTGACTGTTGGTGTAAGAAGGGAAGGGACGTTTTCCTCTTTAAAAGTACCCTCTTCACATTGAGAAACTCTATGGCCAGTAGAAGGCTCCAACCGAGATGCTTCGCCACTTGTATCTTTTTGCACAATGGATGATAAAAATAATAAACAAGCATTTACAATGCAACGGTTTCGCCTTTGTAAAAGTTTGAGCTATTGGCATTGTAAATGACAAATTTTGTATTTATGTGTTGGTTTTGAAAGCAGATAAATAAATGGCATTGTCATTTACAATGCCAATAGCTTAATCTCACAAATGTGAGACCTATTGCAGCTGCATCAGACCCCACTACACATCTATCCAGCACTACAACACACATGCAGCTGTGTCACCATTAAAGTGTTACAAAGCACCATAGACAACTTCACCAGCCATCGCACCCTGAAGGAGCACCAGTCAGCACCCCCCAGCTATGCACCAGTGTTCTTCCACTGCACGACACCCTATCTGTGCACTAGTGCACCAGCCATCGCACCCTGCAGGAGCCCCAGCACCCCCAACAGCTGCACCAGTGTTCTTTAACTGCACGACACCCCATCTGTGCACTACTGTTCACGCGGCGTGCACCAGCTCTCCACAGCTGCACCAGTATTAATAAGCAACAGGCGCCAGTAACCCCATGGCTGCACCTCTGCCCTCGAGCCGACAATGGCTGCCTCTCCCGAGCTGCACGAGCTCACACACTGCTGCTCTGGTGCAACCAGCGTTGCACCAGTGACCCCAAAGCACTACATCAATACATCTTCAAATCTTTCTTTTCCACTATTCGCATCAGCAACCCCACTGCGTGCACCAGTCTCCTCCAAGGGCTGCACCTATATAAGCCAATTTTCGAACAATATTTAATACAAAAACTAATTGAAATTGATCAAAACTCTCCATAACAAATGTTACGGAACCTGACTTGCCCGCTTAAACCAGGTGCACTCCCTGCACACTTAAAACATAACTAATGAAGTCCCAGGCTTTTCACAAAATGAAGTACTAACAGAATCTGAATGTAAACTTTACTTGGATGTGTGCAATATGGAACCCGGAAAGATGACAAGCGCAGGAATTCACAAACTAATTACAATGCATGTGTGGGCACTATGCAGCCATTCTGATATGCGCACAAGTCGATATTACAAGTTGCAGTCGTGATGCCCCGATCCCCCACCCCATACTCCACCAAAGGCGCCCACACTGTGTTGCTTCTAAGTACATTTCTTACAGTTGTATTCGCGGTAATGTTAAGTAATATTATTGTATTGGCCCGCGTGAAGCACAGGCCTGGCTTTGGAATATGATCCAGTTATCCCAGGGGCCCCTGCAAGGACCTGAAATGCTGCCCGCACCCCCTTACCGCCGGCCCTAACCAAAAATTCACATTTACACCACTTAGTGTACATTCATGGAAAGAAATGTAGAGCCGTAGATATCACCACCGCAAACACCGGAAGCAGGCAAACATGGACGACGAGACGCGCCTGCCCATATTTATAACGGATGAAGGCAATCTATCGGGAAAAGTTTTCAGTGGAGTTGAGTTTGTAATAACCAACAGCAGGCTCTTCATAATAATAACCAACACAGCACATCATGTCACTAAACGTGACATTAAGAGGAAGTGTTATGGGTGTATTCCTTGGCTTGTGTGAATTTAAAGCACACCTCTACTGGTGCACGTCTGTACTTTGCATCTTTCTAGTAGTTTCAATCAGAGACCCTGATGGGTGGGAACGGACAGCGGGAGGGGGGGGGGGCGGGAACGGGCACACATGGACAGCGGGAGGGGGGGGCAGGAAAGGGAACAAAAGCACTCACCTGGACCTGGACTTCCTCCGGCGGCAGTCGGCCGCGGAATGACCAAAAGAAACATGGACGAGCAAAAAAGTAAACCCCGCCCACCGCCGCACTGACGTCCTGAAAAGGGGCTGGATGAGAAAAAATCTCAGGAACGCCCACGAGTCGCCTCGCAGAATGACGGACGCCGCTCTCTTCCAATGGCTAGCCTCCATTTATGGAGCTAGCCAATGGAACAGAGAGGCGGGAATAAGCCACATACTGGTAAACAAAAGTTTTCGCCTGCGCCGAAAAAGCGCCGAAAAGCTGCGCTGCGCAGCTTTCGACGAGGCGAAACCTAAAAATTAAATAAAAATGTATTTACAGTACCTACGCTGGTTGTGCTGCCCGTTCTTTGTCATCCTGGCACTGAAAGTTGTGTTGTACGAGGGTGTGGAAGAAGACCTGCTTGAATTTGAATATATATATATATATATTATATATATATATATATATATATATATATATATATATATATATATACATATATATATATATTCATATTCATATTCATATATTTGAAAGGGGGCTGTAGTAATGGGACGGAAAAAGTGAGGATAGACGATGCTCATGGTGGGTGCGGTGCGTAAATGGCATAGCATTGTAGATGGGTTTAGTCAATAACGGTTATGTTTCCCCTCTAGATTATTGATAGTTACCCTCTTAAAATTATGTATTTTTACAATAATTGTGCAGAAACGTAAGGAGAGGAATTATTTTACAAAGCACTATTGTGTTTTGTTCTGCTGTGTTTCCGTGTGTGCTACGCTCTATTACTGTATTTATGGATTGTTCTGTTGTGATCTACGTATGACAATCGTGCGGTTGACTTGAGTGTCACACAGACGAGTCTGAGCTGAGTACGTCTACTGCTATATGCATATGAAGGAACTCGCGCTGTGTCTATC
The DNA here is from genome assembly GCF_964261635.1 of Lissotriton helveticus. Classification (NCBI taxonomy): domain Eukaryota; kingdom Metazoa; phylum Chordata; class Amphibia; order Caudata; family Salamandridae; genus Lissotriton; species Lissotriton helveticus. The sequence continues at coordinate 974,380,382 of NC_136057.1, read as the reverse complement.
TTCGTGTTGAGCATGAGGAAATGGCTACAGGACAAGTCGGGTTCTCTATTTTAAATATAGATTGCACTATTCGTCATTGCAAGTAGTGAAGCTCATAATTGTTAACTTCATAACAACGATTTTTCTCAGCGACGCTAGGTGGCACTGCTGGCACTTATGTTCTCACAGCACTTTTGTGATCTGGAAATAGAAGAGCTTATCTTCTGGTGAAGTTAGTTTCCTGCGTGTTTTCAAGGCCAATCTGAGCACGTTGGGTTGTGTTATTCTTGTTGCCTGTTATTGTAGTCGTTGTGCGGTTTTGTTAACGTTTTACTTTATTTATGCAATCTCTAGTTTTGTTTTCCTGTGGCTCGTTATCTAGTGTAGAGTTCCAATAGCTACCATTTTCCTCTTCATTATTTCTCCACTCTAGACGGTAAATGGTTCAAGGCGCTTTTCATTACCCTCATCTACGCCAGTGCCCCCGTGTGGCGGGGCGGGACGGGACTCTGCACCTTAGTGCAGTATGTATTTCCTGTTTCTATCCGGTCTTATCCATGATATGGCACTGAAGCACCTTCGTGGATGGGTAACATGGTACACAGTTGGGAGTGCTTGCTTAGAACAATGTTTTGGTTGGCCTCTCTGAAGTGTTTAGGTGTAGTGCTTGATACCGGAGTGGGCGATAATGAATTGACTTTATATTTACTTTTTGTACCTAGGTATAGAAATAGGAATAATGAGTGTGGCCTATTCTCGTGAATAGTTGAATGCACTCCCATGTCTAGAGTACAGTGTATTCTAATAAGAAAGGTGCATATGTGGTCCTGCCACTATCCTTGGAGGTCAGTAGCTTTCGGTTTTCTGACCAGAATGATCCCAAAGCATCTGTTCCCAGTTCTTTCCTTGTGGTGGATAGAGCCTTTTTATAGGTCAGTGTGCTGCTACTACCGTACATTGGTGGGAAGAACTTTTCTGGGACGGGAGTTGTGAGGCTTCCACTGATGTGTTTTTTCTTGTAGGGAGATGATCTGCAAGGCCTGGTGTCACACCAGATACTTCATCCAACATTCAATAGGGCTTGGGCAGTGGGATTGCCCTGTGGCCAGATCATGTGTTCACCCTCTGCTACGGCCATGTGCAGTGTAGTTTGGCACAGTCAAAAGAAATTAATGGGAGGGTCCAAGGGTAAGTTTTTAACGACCCATGCTAGATACAAACCCCAATATACAAATCTCATGCAAACGGTATCTAGGAGTCAAAAAAGAAGAAAAGACGATGTAACTCAACTGTGGACACGGACACTTACACAACACAAACAGAAAAGTGGATAACCAAAAGTGCAAAATGTGTGACATGTGATTACCATGTGGTATGAATTAGAAGTCTATGTGCGGTTACTGAATAAGCAGTGTGTATAATCGTGAAAAGTGTGAAACAACTAAAATTGGATAAATTGAGTGAATGACGATTTTAATATTATTCCTCAATCGTCCAAATCTAAAAACAACAAAGTGAAAGTACAGATTTGACAAAATATCTGTCAGCAATATCGGTCGACATGTTTCGGCATTTGGAATGAAATAGTTCATATGCCTTCCTCAGGACCTGTTGTAACTACTGCTTATACAGTGAATATTAAAATCAATATCACCTGCAATGTTCAAGTTTCTTAATCCACCACGTACTAACATTAGTAGTGGTGAAGGCACTTCACCCCTCCTGGCTGCAGCTCAGGATTAGAGGAGCACCGCTCTGTCTGTCGGTGTCTCCGCACAGGCGTCTGTGCTGTCTGGGGAGGCTCACGATTATACACACTGCTTATTCAGTAACCGCACATAGACTTCTAATTCATACCACCCTTATTGTTTACATCTGATCATAATCACCTCACGTAGTCTTGATACTATCATTAGACTGTGTGGTGGTGTTCTGTCTCCTGGGCGAGGAGAAACCCAAATGATGTTTAAAAGGGCGGTTCAGGACGGTTACTGATGGGAATATTTGCCCATTGACTTGAATTGCCACATGGTAATCACATGTCACACATTTTGAACTTTTGGTTATCCACTTTTCTGTTTGTGTTGTGTAAGTGTCCGTGTCCACAGTTGAGTTACATGGTCTTTTCAGTGTAGTTTGGCTTCAGAGCCTCACCTGTGCCCAGGCAATGTGCAGCGCAAGTTGGCCTCAGGGTCGCGCCTGTGGCCAGGCCCTGCAGCCACTCCTTTATGACCACCTAATACCCTACATGCTCACCCTTCAGCCCTTCACAGCAATGGTTTAAAGGGTCTTTTGTTCAGTAATATTCAGCGGCCAGCTGTATGCAAGTGACCTACCTTCACTGTACCCATCCTTTTGGTGAATTCAAGTAAAAAGACTATGACATCCATCAAAAGTGCTTCTCTTCTGAAATGTCCTATTTCTTGGGCATCTTTTCAAATCTTAATGACAAGCTTGTAAGAGTCCGAGCATTGATTTAGGTTGTTGTAGCACTCCTAGTTTACAAAGCCTGTAGCACACTGCCAGAATCACCGGTTGATCTCATTAGTAATTTCACTTTTGTTATTTAAATGTAATCAGTGATGCAGCCGATGTCATTTAACAGGTATTAGTTATGTAATAAGTGAGGTCTTGGCCATTCCATTTGAGGGGGTACAGTTAGCCTACTGTAACATGTGCCAGCTCTAACTTGCAGTCACTGCATTTAGCTTTGTTCAATGGCTGTGCTGAACTGACTAGTGCAGGCACTTTCAGATTAAAGACTTGGGCCCAGATGTACTATAAGATGACACACGCTCCTGATCAACTTTCCCACGCCAGGTACTTTGCTGTGATGATTCCACTCAATTTGGATTCAGATCGGAACAAAGTACTGAGACAGCCCTGATTAAGGCCACTGACGAACTAACTTTTATTTCGGACTGATGTGGATCAGCCTCATTGATCCTGTTAGACCTATCGGCGGCCTTTGACACAGTGGATCACTTTATTTTTTGAACCATCATTTGGAAGCGATTGGTATAAACAACCTAGCTTTAAAACTACTCTCATCCTTCCTTATCCATCGGGAAAATGCAATCAAAATAGTTTAGATCACATCGAAACCCTTTTCTTTGCCTTGTGGAGTCCCGCAGGGTTCTTCGCTCAGCCCCACTCTTGAACATTTATGTTGCAGAACTAGCCCGACTCAACCCATCTTTTGCTTTCTTTCTCACCTCATACGCCAAGGACACACAAATTGTGCTCTCTGCCTCAAACAACTCCAAGGATACTAGCGATCAAATCCAGAACTGCATAACACCCATCAACTCTTGGATGAGCAAGCACTGTATCAAGCTCAACGCTAGGAAAACCGAGGTGATCCTGTTCAGAAACAATCCCAACTTCTGGTCAGCACATATGTGGCCTGCAGAAATGGGACCATCTCCACCTTAATACTCACCAAAATAGATTACTTCAATGGCCTTTACAATTGTCTGCAGGCTCAATACGTTAATAAACTTCAAGTGCTTCGGAGTTCGGCATCTAGCCTTCTACTGGGACTGCCCAGGCATCACTCTGTCTCTCTCTCTCTTTGAAAGATCTTCACTGGCTGAAGGTAAAGAACATAATTAATTTTGAATCGCTCTGTCTTATCTACAAGGCCCATCATGACTCCAGACCTCTCTTTCTGAAGAAAGCCTTCTAGAAACTTAAAATAATCAGGTTCTTTCAAAATAATTACCATTAGATATTTTTTAAAAAATCGAAATGGGGAGGTAGCAGCTTCCTGGCAGGGGCTTCCAAACAATGGAATCTCATCCCTTTGTATATCAGGTCCGCTCCTTCTCTTCTATAATTCTGGAAGCACCTGAAAGCTTGGCTATTTAACCAGTAGGCTTTTTTCACTCACTTCTGCACACTGAACAGCTCCTAGACACCTATGGGTATATGAAGTACTTTACAAGTTTAGTTACCATAACATAACTAGAGCTCTGTGTAGTATCGTGTGCACTGTGGAGGACAACCTCATAATCTGTGCAAAGGACGTAGTGGGATGGAAATGGCACAGACACACATAGTTTTTGGCACAAATCTTGATCTATTAAATTTGCGTGAAATGAGCTTGCAAGCATTTCAAATACCAAAATAAACCAGACACAAAAAAGGGTCAAGCGAATATTTCAAGTTAATGCTAAGTGTAATGATGGCAAAACTTAACATTTTATGTGCCTTACTCCTCTGTAGTTGTCCTTGCATTAAAAATAGTACTGGAGAGTGAACATCCAGTACAGAGCTCATATAAGACCCCCCCGCATTGCCTTTTTACTGAAGGGCAACACCTACCATCATGATTAAATGGCTTTTTTTGTGGCTGATGATCTCATTAGAGGGCAATGGCCGATTATCTTCTCAGAGTGCAATTAATGCAAATTCTGGTGCTACACAATTTGTTCCTATTTGTGAAATGCAGCTATGCACATTTTCCTCACAGGACTGCATGAAAGGTAATCCAGGCTAAAGTTTGAAAGGCAGAGTAGAGCTAAAGTGTGTGAACCCAAGGTGGAATGGAAGCCAGTCTTATTGCTGCACAGTGATACATATATCATTGAGATAGTCGGGCCTCCAGGCACAGATTTACCGTGATCACTTTGTGACCGCCTGGACACTGCACCTACTGAACAGATGCTGCATTTCCAGCAAGATCTAGAAGCTACTGAAAGGCACTAGCAGAATTTCATATGTGCTCAGTGACCTTATGGGCCACAACATCTGTCATGACCCGACGGGCCACCTACATATGAGTCATACTTGGTGCAGTTTTCAATACTTTTAATCTGATTCACCTTGGGATCCAGTGAAATGTGTTACCAGCAGATCTCTTGCACCTACAATGGTGCCAGCACATTACCTTTGTTAAATGTTATGCTTGATCAGCAGGATTCCTTTACACCAAGGCTCTTCATTTGGCCTGTTATTTTCTGATAATTACCCACCTCCCATGTGCATTTTCCTTCAGATTTATCAAATTCTATAAGCTCTGTAGAGGAAGGGCAATGTTTCTTAATGCAATGGTGCTCTTGAGGAAAACAGATGGACAAGAATGCTTGGCGTTCAAGATGCCTTTTATTATGTTAGATGGATTATCATGATTTAGGCATTTGTAAACCTTGTAAAACGATAACCTTCAGAACATAAAAAAAGAAGACTTGTTAGGCTCCTGCAAGAAGAAATGGCCTCCTTGCTCCTGGTCCACAAACTGCTTTGCATAGAAACTTGGCTAGACATTCTGCTCAAACAACTGAAAGGAAGGGTGAGAAACGGAGAGCCGAACCTCCTGCCAACACACTGAAGGAAACCTCAGACACCTCTCCTCAGACTCTGCTGAAACTCATTCGGATTTGCAGTAGTATCCTTCTGAGAAGCAACTGGTTGCCAACCTTCTGGTTCCTGTTTAATGTTGAGGCCATCTTAAATGGTGAAGCTTTTTCCAATGGCACCTACAACGAACAGCAAAGTCGATAATTAAAATGTCCTTGCGAAGGTAAGCACTTTGTTGTGAAGATGCTTACCAATCAGGACATCAGTTCCAGTATTAGTTTATTTTCTGCCTGCACCACAGCCTCAGGATAACATATTCAGTATCCCTTGGAAAGAGACAAAGAGTCTTAGCTGTTATATACGATAATCAGTTATCGAAAAGAGACTCTCTAGTGAGCAGATCTCAGTCCAGAAGAGAACATTTCACATGCCTCCACCCATTGGAAACAGTGTTTTCACTACAATCAACAATTAACTTGTAGGAGGCCTTCACTTCGTCTCTTATGAAGACTTGAGTTGATCTACAGACTTAGTCTCCTTCAGAGGAAAAGCAACTCGGACTGTTAATACCTTTACTTCTACATGATGCCAGAACCTTTCCACAAAATGTTGCTATATCTTAGACATCCCTTTCGAAAGTAAATTATATTTACACCTCATTTTAAAATCGGTTCCATTGTTCAAAGTAATTCAGCTTCATTTTTACTGTCCATCGTTCACAACGTTTTGCTGTCCAATGCAAAATGTACATCGTCCTCAGAGACAAGCGACCTGAAGTTTGAACTGATTACACCAAGATCATGTAAGCCTATTCCTCTTACTTAAAGGCAGAGTTCAATCCATAACCGAGGTCCTCTCAGCTTTCGATTATTCAGAGGATGGCAGCAATAAGTACCAGTTTCAATGAAGAATAAATACGGTGCCACCCTAAATCACTAAGAAAGTGATACATACATTGGTATAAAATCGACCCGTTTCCTGTTTCATTCAGTAGGACATGTGCACGACTTCATGTGTGGATCATCATCTTGGTAAAATCAGCAAAGATCTGTACAAAAGGTGCTTGGATTATGCATTCTTCAAGCTGTACAGCGATTTTGGCATATAAGATGCACTTCTTTTGGATAACTCTGGAATCCTCATACAGCATCTTGTCACAGATCTACTCTCCAATTCTGCAGCCAAGTATGGCCTTTCTCAAAGCAAGTTGTTCTACCAAAGCATGCTGCGCAGTGTAAGAAGCTTTCCTCTAAATCTTCCGGATCAGGATTCAATGTAATCATGGCTGTTGGGGGAGAGAAGTCCGTCAGCCCTAACATCAAAAAGTCCTGTTGGAGGCCTACTCATCCCTCAGGAAAGGGACTTTCCCTCTCCTGCTGGAGGACTACAAAAAACATGATCTTAACGTCCAAAATCTCAGATCACTTTCTATGAGAAAAGGGGTGGGATTGTGTTCCTTCAGGCTTGGAGGGACATTATCACATATTCTTGCATGCTGGAGGGTATTGAAATCAAACACACTTTAGAAATTAAGGTGATATAAATGCATGTGTCTCCAACCCAGTGAAACTTCCATCCATCACGCATGCTTAAATTGCAGCATGAAGTGTGCCTGGGTTGATACGGCTGTGAAAAAAGTATGCTTACGATCAATTCTGGGTTTGACACTTGCCAACAAATTGATCTAGAAAAAGAATCTCAGGACACTGGCCGTGCCAAATAACTCCAAACATTTAGAAAGGTGATAACTGTACACAGCAGACTGTAAGGATTTTTTTATTACACATTCCAAAATAAGAATGGATAGAAGGTATTTGAAATTTCTAGTTTTGGCTCATGAATACCAGTTCAAGGTCCTTCCATTCTGTCTAAAGTCTTCCCTGAAAGCCTTCTCCAAATATGTAGTAGGAGCTGCCCATTGCCAGAACAAGGCTTTTTTTTTTCCACGAGCAAAGATGACTGACTAGCACTATTAAGCACATTTGTGACAACACAGTAATCTCTCAAGCACATACCTAAGCATCTCCATCCACTCGGTCTCTTAATGAGTCTTGTTAGTCTAACATTCACTATATAAAATAAATTGGTTGCTTCCTTAATAAACAGAATGTGGAGGTTTACTGAATGTGCACTGAACCTATCTCCAACCCAGCTGTGCTGCTGGGTTGGAGACAGCAAAGCACAGGCTCCCAGGCTCCATGGGAGCGCAAATCATTGGTGCTCGGGCCAATCCTGAACTGCTCCCAGGTATGAGAGCAGCTTCAGGATTGGCCGCATGGGAGTCTGGGTGCCTCTGCCTGCAGCGGAGCAACAAGAAGAACAGAAGATGGGGATGCGGCGGGCTGCAGGCGGCGGGTAAGTTCATTTAAAAAAAAAAATGTTGTTTGTTGTCCCGCCTCCCCCCCTCTCATGCATCTGACACCGGCCGCTACTGGATCAAGAGTGGAGTATTCATGTTGAATCCTGGCCAGAAGCGGAGCTGGATTCTTGTTGAAACTTTGCTAGGAGTGATGAGGATTCTTGTAGAAGCCCAGTCGAGAGTGGAGGACTTCTGTTGTGCCTCAGGTATTAGTGAGGAGTACTTTTGTTTAAGCCTGGGCAGGAGTGAGAACGATTCCTGTTGAAATCTAGTAAAGAGTGAGGAGGAGTTTTGAAGAAACGCATCTATTAATGATGAGTATTCTTGTTGAACCCGGTCCGGAGTGAGACAGATTCTTGTTGAATCTCGACCAGGAGTGAGAAGGCTTTTTGTTGAAGCTCGTGCTGAAGTGAGGTGGATTGATGTTGAACCTCAGTAATGAATGAGGATGATTATTGTTGAAGTTCAGCCAAGAGTGAGGAGGATACTTGTTGAGGCCTGCTTAGGAGTGAGGAAGCTGAAGTTCAACCAGGACTGAGGAAGGTCCTTGTTAAAGCTCAGTCAGGTGAAGAGTATTCTTGTTTAAGCAATGTCAAGAGTGAGGAGGATTGTTCACTAAGTGTGGTTGGAACGTTGTACCCATAGTTACAGGTTCAACTCCCATCTAGCATGTCCACTCATCTTTTCATCCTTCTGAAGTTGATGAAATGTGTGCTCTTGAGTGACAAATCGCATTTGTATTCAGCACCAAAAAGACCAGGGTTAAATGGGCACTTTACAAGTATACGTTATGTTCTGGAAGGATATAGATTAATGGTACAAAATGCCAGAATGTTTTAGAAGAAGAGATTTTATTGTTGATCAAAGTCAGCCTCTATCTTAGCAAGTTGAAGCTGCAGCTCTTAGTTCGACTCCTCCAGCCCTCAACAGGTTTGTAGCTGGAGGCCCCATAGTCGAGAGGTTCTATTGGAGATGCCGGACTCGCTGCTCGCCCTAGCCTCATCATCAAGGCTATTATGTCTCTGGTGGCTGTATATGTCTTATGCAACATTGTCTCTGTTAGCCGGTGATTGATGTAAGTGGCTGAAAATGTCCTTCCTTCCAAGCAGTCTGTGTTGCTGCTTGTCATCTGTGATCTGTTCTACTAACTTCTGTTCCCTTTAGAGAACGAAGAGGTGTCGCAAGCATATGAATCTTGCGTCTACTCTGCAGTAACACTGAACTGCTGAGGGTTTCACATGGATGTTTGCAGGCTAGATAGAGGCTGTGCAGTGTTGCTTTTTAGTGACCATTTCTGAACAGTGTCTAGGAGATCCTTGTTGAAACCAGGGTTTATTTGTTTCTTAGTATCTGAGAAATACAAAAGGTAATTGAAATATATATTTAGAAAAACTAAGTTGTCATACAATGTGAGCGCGTTCATTCCATTGTAGTAAATTGGCTTTATTTAAAGGTGTAGTAAAAAAAATGTAAAAGGTGACCAATCTTTTGGATGGAACGTGAAAAACAAAACCAATACATTACTGCCCTCACCAGGCTTTGGTCGGGGTACATTGATAGTTGTACCAATCCATGCCTTCTAACTATCACCATTGTAACTTCTTTCAGGGTAGAAGGTAACAACCGAGTATACAGCTCTACTAGTCTTCTTAAATGCATAAGGTGTACTGTAAAGATTTCAATATAAATGTCGTATTATAGCCTCCCTTCTTAGTTGATTCCCCGCCACTTAATTTTGTAGCCATTTTAACATTTCAGCACTCCCATTGTTTATTTATTTATACATAGTGTTTTTATAAAGCACGACAAGCCCATCACAGTATCAGAGCGCTGTACAAAGAGAGAGCTGGTTAGCATTGCTGTACATTAAGAATACCTATGATACGCTGTCCATAGAGTTCGAAGAGCAAGGTACAAACAATCAGAAACAATATACAGAAAGGTGAATGACTTTGTCAAAAAAGTTCTCTTATGTCGCATGTTTTTCTAGTAGTAAGGCGTTCACTTCCTTCTTGAAGAGCCTGAGCGAGGTAATCGATCCAGTAGCGGGTGGTAGTGAATTCCATATTCTTGGGGCAGATCCGGAAAAAGTGTACCCGTGTTTTACTTTTTTTTATCTGGCTGGTTCTAGTATGGGATTTAGAATTTATGGAGATTCTTCTGCATAGTTTTATTCTGTTCGCCAAGTATTTAGGAACGGAATTGTGTAGCCCTTTGTGTGTTATGTATGTGACCTTCAGTTGTATCCTAGCTTCAGCTGGGAGCTAGTTGAGGGTTCTTTGTGGCGGGGAGATGCGCATTTCATGTGCACAGTGTCTCGATTGGCAGAAGCAGTGGGTAAAAATTTGCTTCAGCGTTCTGTCATGTAGAGCTATGTTTAATTGCGTTTTCCTTTTAATGAATGCTGGTTTGATCTATCTTGTTTGTCCTCACCATTTTCCCGTATTTCAGTTAGACTCTGGTTTTTCAGTGTTATTACCGCTACAATATAAACAGAAAGACATGCTACTTGTTGAGGCACGACAGTGTGTATTTTAAAACACCATCAGGTATTTTTTATGCCTTATTAAAATATGAATATCCCAAATAATTGGTTCACGAATGTAAGAAAAGCCAGCTTGTCGGCAATAGCAGTTGCTCTCCTTAGTTACTCACCATTGCCCCTGTAACATTGCAGTAGCAATGGCGAGTAACTGAAGAGAGCAACTTTTGTTGCCCACAAGCAGGCTTTTCTTACTCGGCGCATTGGATGCACGAAGGTGCTGTAATATTAATTTACATTACTAGTATGTAACAAGCTTAATTTGCAAGGCGGGAGATTACCTGTTCTTTAGTGTCGGTGTTTGGGAACTATCAGAGCGGCAGTTTAAGGCGCTACTTAAACGATTGATCATTCCCTTTAATCCTAAAACGCTGATTGGCAATTCCCGACAGCTGCTGTGCCATGCAACACCCTCTCCGACACAAAGTTGCTAAAGTTTTCTGTTTGCAATGCTGGTTTCGAATGGTTTAATCTCGCCGGGTGGGGGACAATGGGGCGAGTGTTGCCAAGTGAGCAGCTCTGGCGGGTTTATCCAGCATGTGTCTTTTTTTCGTAATCACACAGAGCAGCTTTAAAATAGACTCTTCAAAGGCCGGGCCCAGGCCGTCTCGCGTTTCACTCTGCGCGGCCCAGGGCGCCAGCGGTGTGCCGGCCTCCGAGCGCACGGGCCCGCCCCCGGGAGCTCGGCCCGCCCCCCACCTTAAGGAAGCGGCGCCGGCCCTGCCCCCGCCAGTCGGCCTCTGGGAGCATGCAGCATGGGAAGGAGTTGTGAGTGTTTCCTCGCACACCGCAGGCTCGTGTACGACAGGGCGCCGCCGCCACACGCAACCTGACACTGGTCCTAGCCCAGGGGGGCAGCATGGTGGCCCACGATGAGATAGGGGGGCTCCTGCCGATCAAGAGGACGATCCGGGTCATAGAGGTGCACAGCCAGGCGTCCAAGGAGCTCGAGGTAGGTTCAAGAGTGCGCTAAGAACTGTAAACTAGGGGGCAGATTTATGAAGGCCCTGCGCCGCCGGTGCGTCACTTTTTCCCATGTTAAAAGTTACGCACCGGCGGCGCAAGGCCTTCATAAATCTGCCCCTTAGTTCATAGCGTCTGTGCAGTAAAGGTGTGTTAGCGGCGCTATGAGAAAGAAGCGTCTTCGAGGCGCGATCTGCATTGTACTTGAAAGGCGTACAGGCAGAAGCTCTCCCAGGCTGCATTTAAGACTCGTGGCCGTTTGAGCCCGCTGACTGCTTCGTGTCTGGTGCTCTGCGAGTAAGACTGGTCGTGAAGTTAATTGAACATAGATGTCTAAAGACTAACGTTTACGAATGACAGTGCTGCGCAGAACTAGAAGTCTGTAATCTGCTATCGTGGGTTGTGCGTGCTTCGTGGTGGACGTGTGGTGTGATGCCTGCGTGTAATCGGCCGTGCTTTAGTAAACCCTCCCCTGTACACCCAGATAGTGAGACTTTGAACCCTTCTTTAATAAAGAAGGGTTCAAAGTCTCACTAATCTTAAAGTCAGATGTGGGCAAGGCAGGTCGTGCTGCCTGCTTGTTTACCTTCTCTTATCGGTTTATTGGTCAGCCCTACAGGTGAAAGGGCTGTGAGGTTATATGCGGAATCATGAGTTGCCGGCTCTCCGTCACTTGTTGCAGGCAGATTGTCGTTTTATATCTCATTTATCTTTGTGTGCATTTGCACACACCTGCGGCTTCTGCCTGTTTTTCTGGCGCTCTGTACACCATCACCGTCTGGGTGAAAGCTGAACACCCGCAGAGGGATTTCAGGTGCGATCTGTAGACATTCACGAATGCTTAACTTTGTTTTTCTTTTGAGTCGGAATTTCACCTTGAAATTACTAGGTAGTGTAACTTTACTGTTTCTGGCTCGTTAAGTTGACAGGTGTCGTATTTGTCTTTTCTTGGTTGCTGTTCTGCTGTTGGAGCTCACACAGTCTAGTCTGTCAGTGGCGCAAACCTTGCACCAGGGTTGTGCGCGACTACACAATATGCCGTATTCTCCAGTATCTGACTTATGTGGCACTGTATCCTCTGTGTTGAGGCACTTGCGGAGGAGCTGCGCACTGGGTGCGTTTGGTTACTCGACACTTGTAGATCAGCTTGTTTTTTTCTTGTCTTTTAAAAGTGCTTCCGTTTGTTTCTGGACGTGCTTTAATGCAAGATGCATGTGTCGTGGCGCTAACATGGTTGTGAACAAGCGCATAGAGGCTATGTAACTTGCAGCGTGTAAAATGTAATGTTCCCAAAATGTAAAGGTATTCTTTGGCGACACTGTGTACAGCTCCCAGAAGGCCTTCGGTTGCGCTTTAATGCCTGAGGCTGGAACCCTGCCCTCGCCAGCCATGCGCTATCTTGATAAAGTGATCAGGACAGTCTCTCTCGTGAGTGTGGCCTGGCTGGAGACCTGTCAGCCCTGCAGTGTCCGCGGCTCCCGTGCAGCTGTCCTGTCTCCGACACACACGTCCAAGACCCCCCCCCCCTCTTCCAACAACTAAATAGAGATTATTGTTCTCTGTGAAGAGCTTATCGGCGCAGTCTGCTTCAGCGAGCCTGTCAGGCTGCCCGTCTTCCTGTCCTTTGTAGCCTGTTGCTGGGCCTTTGAAGTGACGCTTGGCTGGATAAAGTGCACGGGAGAATGCTGGTGGGGGGGTTAGTGCTGGTCATCTGTCAGTTCGTGGTGGCAGGATCCTTTCCAGGGCACCTCAATTTTGGGTCCAGGTTCTATATTGACCTCATATGTTGTGCATTTCTTTACATATTTAAAAGGTAAACAGGTTGTTGTTTATAAACGTACACGTGTCAAACGTATTTCCTCTGTATGCATTAACACGAAGAACCAATACAAGTATATTTCCCAGCTCAATTTATCTGTGCGCCTAAATAAGAGGCTCTCCTTCCATCAAACTCGGTTTCCTATTAAAGGGTGGGTTCGGGGAGCTTCCATACATCATGTATGTTACGAGGAGGCCTCCATAGCAGCATAAATAAAGTGCCAGTGCATGACAGGATTTTGATAAGATGGAGTTTAACGTTTTCCTAGAATCCCTTGTATGTTGGTGTCTGCTTTCCCACTGGAGATGCATAAAGCGCCGCGATACAACACCAGAGGCCCGCTGGGCGCTATATAAATGGCATAGAACGAGTTACTGTAAACGTGGCAGTAATGTTGCAACAGAGGCCTTCCCTAACCTCAGGGCCGTCAGTGGCAAGGTTTGTGTTGCCGTTAGTGCAGAAGAGATCGCTTTGTCACCGAAAGTGTCCAGTGCAAACAAACTTTCTCCGTTGCTGCTTACAATGGCCACAGTCAGCTCAGTGCGCCCCGAGTTACAGTCAACAAGCCGCCTCCGCGTCCAAAGGGTTTCTCCTGGCGGATGTACTCTGTAGAGCGTACCAAGACGTCATCTTTTTGGGTCTAGGTTTCTTTGCATTGTCAAAGCAGTACTCTGCATTTTGCTTGTGGGTATGCTGCGCGAAGCCCCCTGGCCGTAGCAGAAATGCAGATAACTGCAATAAATGTAGAGTCCTGAACTGTAGGGTTGGCAGCTCACCCAGCCCTCCCTTATGCACATGAATTCATGGGTTGTAATCAGAGCAGCATTCCTCGGGGCCCAGAGGAACCACACAACACTGACAACTGTTCCCTGCTCTGTGTGCCATGGTGCGCACAGCCGGGCACAAAGTATAAAATAATGTGAAGACCGTGCACGCGCTCGGGGGCGCGCGCGCGTGTGTGTACACGTGTAATTCTCAGAGGCCCGCAGGTGTCTTAACTGACGTGGTTCATGCTCAGAAAGTTAAATGAAATCAAGTGTGCGCCTTGTGAGGCGCAGCACATCTGCACTGCAGAGCCTGATGTTGATTTGTTATTTTTGTTTCACACACCGTGTAGTGGAGACGTGTTATTGCTTCTGTTGTGGGAAGAACGCTTGTATTCCTCACACAGGAGCCCCTTTGTGCTGCCCCTGTGGACTGCAAGCTATCAACAGGCAGGGTGCCTATGCGAGACTCTCACAGATGTCTGGTGCAGGCGCTCACACATGCCCCAAGCAGACAGAGCTGGGCATTGTACCGCTCTGCGCCTACGCCAACTGGGCAGCACATGTCCGTCAACCATCCAAAGAATGCTAGGCCAAGTGTTAGCAGTGTGCATGCTGGACTGTATGTGACCACACCGTCCAGCTCGCAAGCTGGGCTGCCACCTTCAGTTGTCCCCAAAAATATGCACAGCAATGGAGAAAAGGCCGGGTCAAGTGGGTGGGGAGTGTCAGTCCGCTGATTGCTCTGCCCAGCCCGCCCATATGTCATTGGAGCACAAAGGCAGGTCAGCCTAGCCGAACAGTAGCCCCCGCAACAATGCAAGCGTGTCAAACGGTAGCATCCTGGGAGGCATGGGCATTGTAAACAGCTGCCCGAGGGTCCTGCTGCAGTGAACTCCTGACCCCTGTCTTTTGTGAGAGGAGGCCCGCGGGCAACCAAGCGCCGAGCGACTGGTCCAAGACTGTGGCTAGCCGTGGTTAGTAACGCGCTGTGTGTAGGGCGCACTGTACATAAACATACCGCACCCACTCACCATTACTTGACAGGCAGCCCGTGCCTAGCGAGGTGTGCGCGACTACGTGTCCGGTTGAGCGTTGTGTACGTCATGAAAGTGTTGGCTGTGCCCTGCTGGCTTACCAGATAGAATAAGCTGTTTATTTCGGACGTTCAGTACACTTGCACACTTTCTATCAAGTTGGTTGCCGGTTCCAATGGTGTGCTGGGCCTTTAAGGTTGTTTTGTAGTCAGGCAGCGTTCACGACGCCGACGCGCTCCCGCCTTTGTGACACGCACACATGTGACGTTAGACGCCGGCCTTGGCGTGCTTGAGTGCTCAAGGCAGCGTGGACGTGCTGCTGGCCTTCTTGGAAATGTAGGTTCTTAGTGGAGCGGCCTTGTTTTGATCGCTGTTTGGGAGTGCGTAGAAGAATGTCAGGCCATTAGGTAGCGCCTCGTGCCGCTTTCCTTCCTTGTTTGTTCGGGTTTCATTAGTCTCCTCTGTTTAGTGGAGTTATTTTGCAGAACCCCCATCCGAGCCCAGTGCTAGGGACCGCGGCCTAGTTCTGGCCGTACAAAAGGCCATTATCTCCAGCCAGGGTTCCACCCCCGAAGGCAATGCCTGTAGCCTCTTCATTTGTACCTTATACCACAGCAGACACACCGCTGCCCCCGCGGCTAGGAGCCTGTCAGCTGACGCCAGGCTCCTGCCCCAGGGGGTGCCCCCGCATCTCCCATGCAGGAGCCCTTCTCACCGCCATTTCTTCTGCACTGATCCCTCCCTTGCCAGGGCCTGTTTTCCTGAAACATGCACATTTCCTCTAGTCCTGGAGCTTTTGTGTTCCATGTGAACCGTTGTCCCTCCCTTCTCCGTTCCAAAGCTCCATGGTGAAACAGAAACGGACTGAAGGCAAGGGTTACTTTCGACCACAACCTGCCCTCCTGGTGCCATAGCTCTGTCTCTTGGCCGCACAACTGACTTTAGTCCTAGAGCCGTTTTACTTTAAATGGTCACTGCAATGGTCGTCTAGTGGAACACATTTATTCTGTGGCAGCCCGAAAGTAACGCCACATAATTCCTCTGGAGGTTTATCCCCCCTTCCCAATGCCAAGGCCCTCTAGTGGAACACATGTAGAAGCTGACTGCAAGTTTGCAAGCTACTTATTTCTGGTCACTGTGCGGTTAGTTTTACCCTTCCGTGCCTGTGCCAAGTTGCCTGTAGTGAAATACATCCATACATGCACGGAGTGGCTGTCTGAAAGTAATGTCTCTCTTAAACTCTGGACACTGCAGATACATGCATGCAGCAATGTCTCTTACGCTCTGGACAATATAGAGACACATGTATGCAGAGGTGTTTGTGATAGCATTGGCTCTCTTAAGCTCTGGGCACTGCAGAAACATGCATGCAGTGGTTGTACGAGAGCGATGGCTCTTAAGCTCTGGACAATACAGAGACACATGCAAGCAGTGGCTGGATAAGAGTAATGGCTCTTGTAATTTCTAGTCACTGCAGTCTCTTGTAACCTCTAGTCCCCGCAGAAACACGTGCACGCAGTGGTTGACTGGTAGTATTGGCTCTTGAAATCTCTAGTCACTTCAGGCCATGACTTTTGTGATCTCTGGTCACCTCAGAAACATGTGTACGCAGTGGCTGACTGGAAGTGATGGCTCTTGAAATCTCTAGTCAATCCAGGTCATTGCTCTTGTGACCTCTGGTCACGCAGAAACACGTGCACGTGCACGCAGTGGCTGACTGGAAGCAGAGGCGCCTCCTAGCCCTGGAGCAGATGCCGCGCATACCAGGCAGCGGTGCGTGCTGCGTCATTCCCAGATGAGTCCACCAGTGAGGGATTGCATATCGCCGAGACGAAATATGGCGCCGCCTTCCGACATCAAGCCAACACCTAGTGTTTAAACAGAATATAAAAATATACATTCATTGCAAATCGGGTTTTAAAAAATAGTTTTTCGAACAGTCCAGACTTTGAGAAGAAACTTTGACACAGGCTCTATCCAGATTTGACTGAAAAGGGAAAAACACGAGGAGCGTGCATTGGAAGTTGTTATCTCGGTCCCTGGGAATCCCCACCTGCACTTTGAAGGTGTATTTACACCATGTATTTGACTGGGCCCGCTTACATTCAAAGTGCCTGACTCCAGACATCCACTACAACGGTCACCCCGCAAGTGAGAGTGGGACTGTCACTGCGCCTCGAGACTAAACTCTGCCTTGAAGCGAGGTGTGTGATAAACAGCTCCCTTGGTATAACAGATCACCTGGTTTAAGGGTTCAACTCCCAGGCCTGCGCTAAGAGGAGAGATGGATTAAGCACTGTCTTCGAAATGAAACGTTACCAGCTGTATTAGTCTTTCTTCCTAATCAACGCGTTGAAGTGTAAGATCCTTCGTGACCCCACCCAGTGCCGAGGGTCAGCCATTGGATACAGTGAACGTGCCAGCCGGGGGTTTGCTTGGTATCTACCATTCCCCAGAACCCACCCCGCAAACTTGACTTTTTGAGTTGTCTCGCACTTCGTTCCTTCTCAGATAATGTTTTTGTTCATGATTTTCCTGTGCAGTTCAAACGCCCAATAGTGGTACTTACTGTAAGTTTCAGAACTCACTTTACTTGATGTTTCATCACGATGTCATGCATCTGTCGGACATTGGCACAGATGTGTGGATCAAAGGGATTTGGTCATTTGTACAGAACTTGTTTGCGGATGGGGAGGGTGAAGGACCTGTGGGCCCTGGTCACCCTAGTGGCGGAAAAGAGGCCACAGAACATTGATTTGCAGGGGGGTAACGGGAGTCCTGCTTACATACTCCCGAGGCCAGCACTGAGGGGAGAGACGGTAAGCTCTCAGCAGGGAGAATAGGGACACCGGCTGGGGAGGCAAGGGCGCCAGGTCACACGAGCCTCCTTGGCAACCTGGTGGTAGAGGGGTGGGCCCCTGGATGTGACGGACAAGGATCGTGGGCTGGGGGCTCACCGCTCAAGGATGCAAGTGGGTTGCACCTTGCGTGGTTCTCAGTTGGGGGATACGAGCCGGAGGGCCCCTTGGTGCTGGAGGAAGTAGTTATTACATAACTGTTGGTCTTTAGAACTAGTTAACATAATAGTACATATTAAAATTGTAATTATTTGAATCTTGAAATGTGCAATTTTAATTATGCTTGTCATGTTTATGAATGTTTTGGAAGATTAAACATGGCCGTTTTACCCACAACATGGACTAGTAGTTTGTGGGCTTACATGAGGTTGGGGCGGGGATCATACTGGGGGGTCCGGGCCCTATTCTTGTGTCTTACTCGGTCTGCTTTTTCCACGCCCCTGAACCTGTAGCATAACATCAATTCTCCTAATTACACCCGTTCAACAACCTGTCCTTTTGTCTTTTTCGCAGGAGCCAAGCTACAAGCGAGTTCGACCCTTGACCCGAGTCACCTCCTTGGCAAATTTGATTTCACCTGTCAGAAGTGGTGCAGTCAGGCGCTTTGGTCAAACCATTCAGGTGAGTGTGTGTCCATTCATGGGTGTGTTTACCAACACAAGGTTGTGGTTATTAAGCCCTGTAACTAGCAGATGGTACCCTGGTTTTTCTCAGCTAATGTTGCTTAGCATTGAGCTGCTTTCTACTTTTCAAGGTTCATGGTGTAGTTGTTATGCGAAATGAGACAGTGAATGGCTTACCAAATCACACAAAATATTAGGTTTTGCATCCAAACAGCCTGGTAGCTTTGAAGAAACGAGTCTTATGGTGACCAGGGCACAGTAAGGACTGCATGCAGTCAGTACTACAGTACAGCTTCTATGATCTGTGCAACTAGTATTGTGTAGTGCTGTTGTTAGATTTACCTGCGTCCATCTGCTGGTAGCCGCTTGCCATGCTTTTAGTCCCGGCACACCTGGTAGCATTAGATTTCAGTATTTTAGGTGTTTATTAGGAAGGCTTAGGTGTTGTGCTATGAAGTTGCATAGAAGTGGAGGGAGGGAGTGACTTGCATTAGCCGAGATCCCCAGTCGATAGAGGAGCTTTGGGTTATCCTAAAGAAGGTGTTTAGGTACATCTGTGACTTTGAGAGGGTTGGGGATACACCTTTAGGCATGCACATCTAGGGACCTAGTTAGTGACCACTCTAGGCTGTGATTGTGAGGAAAGATCACTACCTGAATTCGAAGACCTGGGTGAGGTTTAATGGAATAATCTTAACACGAGGCTAGATTGGGGACAGCACTAGATATTAGGGTCATGTGTGACTGTAATGAGTTGACACGTGGGCTTGGTTAGAAGTCCTGGTCTTCCATCCAAGTCTGTGCATAAATAACCGAGTATGAGATGGCAATGAGTGAGTCAAGAACTGAGTGTTTAAAAACAATGGTCATACTCATGATCTATTTCTTCTGGCCTGGATAATTTGTTGGTAACATTGTCTATATTTCCTATTCAGTCTAAACATTTACTTACTTTTCAACAAATTCACACTCTAACATTGCCGTTTACAACTAGAGTTTGTGTTTTTAAGTTTGTTTATCTGAGGAGGGCATAGATCATGGCAACTAACAAATGAGTTAGTGGATAGCCATGACTTGGGACACTAACTACTAACTTCATGTTTATCAAAATCTGTCTTTGGGTCAGCACATGGACGGTGCAGTGTATTGTGTGAAGCACAGACTGCTAACCCCAACCGTACCAAATGAAGTTTGTCTAAGTGCCCATGACACTATTGGCTGTGGAAATGTTCAATCTTTTCACTTTTCAAGGGGTTGACTGACCAGGAGCCCATTTTCTTGAACAGAAGAGGGACGGACTATAGGCAAAAGGGTATATGCTGTTGGAGTTTCGCTTTTGAACAAGGGTAGCTCTAGTTTAGGTTAATGCAGAGTCAGCATGCTAGTGTTTACCCTTTTAAACTGCTCGCACAGTGGGTCCTGGCCGCTCCTCCAAATTGGAGGGGCTGCTTCTCAAAATTGGATACCTTAGCAACATTCATGCAGACTATTCGTAGCTGGCGGCAGGCAGAATCCTTCCGCAAATAGGGTATGGTATGTGCACGGTATTTGCAGTTACTCATGACTATGCATGTATTTGAAAAGTAAAGATGAATAATCTCCGTTCTTAGTAAGGCCAAAGCAGTTTTGTTTCTTTTGTCCACTACTGAACGGACATTGAAAGTACATTACTAATAGTTTAATACAATATTGCCCGCTAAGAACTCTTGATGTTTATTCTTACACTCTTCTCTCCCACAGTCGTTCACTCTACGCAGTGACACCAAGTCGCCGAGCTGTGCGCAGAAGTCATGCAGCAGATCCTCCGGCCCGACTCCACCCAAGAGGAGGAACAGTGTTCTTTGGTCCGAGATGTTTGATGTCAACATGAAAGAAACCCTCAGCACCAAGGAAATCAAGCGCCAGGAGGTGTGTACTCTCTTAGTGGGCTAAGAGTGACGAAGGGGGCCTTTCAGTAGACCCGGTTACTTATGGCAAGTTCCTCCTAATGTGGGGTTCGTACGAAGAGCTGATGATTGGTTCAACTAATATAGTGGTACCACAAGTCTGGACCAGCAGTTTACAATTATCTGCCCAGTTGAGTAGCTCTCATTGGGCTTGAAATTGCACAGCGGTGGAAGAGATCCATTTAGAGTGTACATCTAATATTGTTTGCTTCACGCGCTACAGACACCTCTCAAAGGGGTGTCAATTACAGTGATATAACATAAAAATAGGAAAGAAACTGCTTTCTTGTAAAATGTTTTAAACCTGTTTAATGTGTGGGCCTGTAATGATGGCAGATAAGCAAGCTGTGGATTTTGTAAGCTGCAATGAAGCCTAGGTGTAAAGACGAACATTTGGTAAAGAGTTCTTTCATCCTTTTTGGGCAGGCCATATTTGAAATGTCCCGAGGAGAACAAGACCTCATTGAAGATCTTAAGCTTGCCAGGAAAGCCTACCATGATCCCATGCTGAAGTTGTCCATTATGTCTGAGGAGGAACTTGCCCATATCTTTGGGGATTTGGATTCCTACATACCTCTGCATGAAGGTAGGCAGAGTGCAGCTGTTTCTGTAGTGATAGTTTTGTCATGGCGCAGATCTGCTTTTCGCTGCTTTGTCAGGTTGTTTATGGTCTAATCGAAACAGTGACTTATTCAGCAGTGCTGCTACTGATTTGATACATCTAAATAAGATTTTTTCTCATTTGATCCTTTTTTTTGTACTTCCAGACCTATTGTGTAGGTTGGGACAAGCAACTAGATCAGATGGAACGGTGGGACAGATTGGTCAAATTCTCGTAGACTGGGTAAGTCTTTGCTGTGCTATTGAACATAGTTAAAAGTTAGTAACTTTATTTTGCTGTGGTGGATATGGGATCTTATCACCCCACAACGTTGTCGATGTTTAAAACTCTTGCACTTGTGTGGCCTGGGTTTGGGAATTAAAAAAAGCCATTCAAATAGTAAATGTGCAAAGGAGAATAGCAATAAGTTGTAGATTGCTTGTGTTCACTAAAGCGCCAATACTCATTACTTTGGTTATGAATCTGCTTTTTGTTGTGAAGCCGCACACCTGTCTAACGCCCACCCGATTAGATGTACATTGTTGTGAAGCAGCTTTATGCCCTTCACACTAAATCAGGTCAAATTGACTACCAGCATAAAGCATCCTGTCGAATCATTATGACAAGAATTTGTTCATGAAGTATGCCAAAAATTGTATTCTCTCCCACTAAAATATGTGTTCATTTTATTATTCCCTTTTCTGGCTGCAGCTACCAGGCTTGAATGCTTACAAACATTACTGCAGCAACCAGCTCGCTGCAAAGGCACTCCTGGATCAGAAGAAGCTAGACCGCCGTGTCCAGGACTTCCTCCAGCGCTGCCTCGAATCCCCCTTCAGCCGCAAGTTAGACTTATGGAGCTTCCTGGATATTCCTCGAAGCCGCCTGGTGAAATACCCTCTGCTGCTTAAGGAAATACTGAGGCACACCCCTAACGACCACCCTGACGTACAGAGCCTGGAAGAGGCGGTAAGTGGTTGGCGCTTGAGTTTGCATATGTCTGATATTGGACTATTCCCAGAGTCTGTCTAGTATAATAATGGACAGGGTGGCGACTAGGGTGTAAAAGTGGGGATCAACCAGCACCCTGACCCTTGTAAATGTGAGGACCTTGGCTCGAGAGGAAACATAGATTCTGACTTAATGTTACCTGGTTGCTTGAATGGACACGGTTAGGGTCTGTTGCTTGAAAAGAGGAAGCAGAACAATTCTGGTGCTAGATTGATACTTGTCAGGTTCAAGGTTGCGAGCGAGAAGCTGAAGTATGTCTTTGCTATTGGTATGTTGAAGCGTGAAATTTGGCGTTACTGAAAAAGCCTGCACTTAATAGGTGCGACTTCTTATGGTCCAACTCTTATGCGTCATCTAGATGGCTGGACTGGCTCGCTCGTAGTGCTAGAGCATTCTGTAGTATCCGAATCATGTACTTGGTATGCCTTTTACACCCCCTGCTCATCAGCCAGTGTGTTTGTGTGTGTGTGTGCTGCACGGAATGTTTAGTACACTTTCTTTTCACTTCTATGGCACTTGGGCAACTCTGGCTCTATAGGTGTTCACAAAAATACATAGTTGGCTGAGTGGGGGCTGTATAAGAAATCTCATTAGCTAAATCGCCCTGGGGTTGTGGCAGTTCACCTCTTAAGGCATTCGAATGGTGTGGTTTGAGGGTACATGTTTATGTAGATAGACGCATGGCTGCAGGCCTATTCACTGCTTTACGTTGGCACCTCATAGGTCCTAGATGTATGCTGACCTCCATCCTTTCTTTGTCTGGTATAGAGTAGCACACAAACGTAAATTCATGAATGTCTGCTTTTCTTTTGCAGATATCTATAATCCAGGGAGTTTTGTCCGACATCAACTTCAAGAAGGGAGAGTCGGAATGCCAGTATTACATTGACAAGCTGGAGTACCTTGACGACAGGCAGCATGATGAGCGCATCGAAGCCAGCAGAGTCTTGCATTGCCATGGGGAGCTGAAGAATAAGAATGGACATGTAAGTTGATTTCCTTGGATGTCGCTCACTGTGCTTGGTGTGCATAGAAAAGCCCCATAGGGTCGCCTTTTTGGGGCAAATGCTGTATCTTTAGTTTTAGACTTGTGAATTTGTTCTTGCTTTTTTCACATGGCACACAAATGCAATATAGTCCTGCATGATAGCTGTGCACAGGTCAACATTCAGACATATCTCACAAGTTGTGCGTCAGTGTCTCGTGTAGATGTAAGCCGTATATTGCAGGGCCGTATATTGCAGGGACACTGGTGGGCTCTGATCTATATTTCTTAACGCCCTCCACCTGATTTGCTAATGAGCCATCGGTCCCTTTCATCATTTCAGTGTTACTGCAGGAGTTTGGAAATTGGGTTAAATGTGTGTATGTGCTCCTGCTGTGAACATAGTTTTGCCGGCCCCGTCTTAATTATTCAATAGGTCTTTTCCCAGAACTTAGTGTATGTTTACTACGTCACTGTGTTGGAGTTTCTACCCAAGGTTATTCTTTGAAGGCACAGGGAACGTTCAAATGATGAAAACCAGTCTACCACTCCCTCAAATAGTTGTCTGTAATGAATCCTCGAGCCGAGGAAATGACATTCCCTTTCTTTGCTCAGAGTGCAAGGCTGGCTGACTGTGCAGCCATAATACCGTTCTTGTGTGAAGAGGGGTGCTTGGTATGCGACTTTCAGTCAAATGAGTCTTTCAGATCAGCCATGTTTGCCTAGCTGCCTCTTGCTTTTGAATGACTTCGTTTCTATGGAATAGGTGGACAGGAAGCTACAAGCTTAGGCTTCAAAGTAGTCTGGCTGATTTGCATAAGGCTTTTGTGCATAACTTTGGCTCTTCGTTTTTTTTTAAGTGGCAGTTTGACACTGGGCGTCGCGGCAGCGTAATGTGTGAGCTTTCCAGCTTTTACTGTGCATGAGGACTGAACATGATTGTATATTTAGAATGTATCAATCCAAACAATGTCGACTGAGCCACAGTGCATATAAAGGATTTGAGGTCTTCACGCATTGCGCCTGGCAAGTCACTTGAGATGCGTCACATGGAGCAGGGGGTGGGCTGTATTTCCACATAGTGCAGGATAATGTCACCAAGCTAGAGCTGTTGTAGTAGTATTTCATGAAGACCTTTTAAAAGGAAGCAGGAATAAATCTTATGCAGGTGGTTTATTCAGAGTATATGGCGAACAATCTTATACATGGGATAGTAGTCCAAGAGCAGCCATTTCCCAGTTCTGTTGCGAGTCTGCTGTGACCATTATGCTAACTGAATCGACCAACTGTTTTTAGTCGTATGTCATGATTGTCTAGTGATCCATAACGTTTTTTAAATGTGTTTACCTTCCACAGAAGCTATACCTCTTCCTTTTCCAAGACATCCTGGTTTTAACCCGACCTGTCACGCGGAACGAGCGCCACTATTACCAGGTGTACCGGCAGCCCATACCCCTCCAAGAGCTCATCCTGGAGGATCTGCAAGATGGCGACGTGAAAATGGGCGGCTCCTTCCGAGGAGCCTTCAGCAACTCTGACAAAGGTAACACCATGTACCTTTTTCATGAAGGTCTCGTATTAGTACAAGATCACTTTTTTGCCAGTTTCAGGTTCTTTGCTTCTGGCTACTGTAGCCTATAGAGCCGCCAAATTGAAATGACACGGTCAAGAGATCTTCAAAGGAGATTCGATGGCTTTTCATTAAACAAATTGCATCCTTGTGTTGCAACATCTTTAGTGGAAATTTCTTCAAATAAAACAGAGGAGGGAAGACTGTGAACCGAAAAACTAATTATTATAGTTTGGAACTTAATATTTTTAACTATGTAAAATGCTGTAATATAGTAAAAATAATATAATAGAAAAATTACGCCTGGGGATATTCTAAGGTAAGGAATCTAATACTAACGTGTCTCTTTCAGATATATCGTTACACAAGTAGTAACTTGTGCTTAGCTGCCATTCCAGCAAAGAGTCCATATTGAATTGAAACTAATAAGGGATTCTTTGCTTAAAGCTAATATTTCCCTTGTTAGGTTATTCATATTGGACAAGCTTTAAACTGAAACGCCTGCAGTTGTGTATCTAATACTTTTTTTAATCTGCAAGCAAAAAATATTTTAAAGTTAACTTTGTTTTAACAGCAAAAATAAATACTTGAACATAAGTAGTTTGTAAATTGCTTTTACACTTTCGATTGGCTTAACCTGGAGCTAACATTGTTTTTAATTCCGTTTTTTTTAGCTAAGAATATTTTCCGAGTTCGCTTTCGTGACCCGTCACTTGGCCAGTCCCATACCCTCCAGGCCAACGATATCTTCCACAAACAGCAGTGGCTGAATTGCATCCGAACCGCTGTGGTGCCGTTCCAGCAGGCCAGCACTCCGACCGAACTGAACGGACTGCCCGAGCTCTGCGAGGAGTCAGAAGAGAACCAACCGCCAGCTGAAAACACCCAGCTGCAGCGCCACCCATCGGTGACATCAGTTATTACTCAAATGGAACTGGACGAAAGCACCAAGGAGTGCAGCCCTATTGTAGTTCCGGCCAAAGCTGCACAGAGCCCTAAAATGGCCCAGAGAGCACAGACTGGCCACCGGCGGACAAGAGAGAAAACACAGCCGAGCGCTAAGCGGAAAGAGACACTGGTTTAAAGCCCCATACGAACTGAGGGGGGAACTATTATTTATAAATGTGTACATTTTATTTTTGTAATGTGAGCATGCTAGGATCTTTTTTGCGATCCTACCGTTTTCTGTTTTTTTCTTGTGGCAGCTATTGGTATACAGTTAAAGCTGTTAATCTGGAGTCTGTTTTTGAAGCAGAAGACACTGCACAGATTTTTAATTTGTGAATCAAATAAAGTTTTTTAGCGGTTGTGCCGGTGGCTAGTGGCAGAAGAGAAGTCAGTATTTTGAGTTAAAATGTTTGAGAAAGCCATTACTCAGTGTGCCGACATGACCCAGTTGGCAATTGAGATGTGGTCCATCAGCGATGAATAAAAGACGGAACTGTATTCATGTGTATGCCATTTTTCACGCGCACAGTAGTATTCCTTCCTTGCAGCTCTGTCAGGGTAACTAACCCCTGATTATAGTGAAGTTGTTCCCTTCATTGGAATAGGTACTGTACTAGTACAGTACATACAGAAACTGTAACTTGCTGCTCCACCGGTAGATTCAGTCTAAAAAGTAAATCTGTGTTGCTTAGTTCTTCACACATGGCCAAAAGTTGTCTGCATTACACTTGTAAGATTGTTACTCAATTTGCCCTGTGGACTGATGTGCTGGAGAACAGCAAGAATTTTTGCTGTGCATAGAGTAGTTTTATCCGGACCTTATTTTCAGTGTTCTGGGATAGGTGTTAAAAGACATGGAGGATCTCCATTACTGTATAGCACGAAGAAGCCCAGTTTGACATCTAAGACTGCATCAAAGCCTGGAAATGATCCTTGTGCTCTGTAAGAGTGTTCTCCGTAGTCACTAAGAATATTTTTTGGCCAGTAAACTATGAAATGTGATATTAAGGACATGAGAGATTCTTATTCACAGCAGCAGGGTTGAAATTTAATTTAATTTAGGAGTATGTTTTTCCAATGGGAAACCTAATTTTAAAGGCTGTGGTGTTAATCTACCCAATTAGAATTTTTCTTTTTACTCCCCAGAGAAATTTTGGGAAAACAGACCCCAGTATTTAACAGGTTTTGAATTTTACAGACTGGAACTTTGTCTTATGTGTTGCTCACTGTACATTCCTCATTTTGTTTTGCATTACTTGCCATGTATTTAAATGTATTTTTTTTATTTTTTTCTGGAAGTAGATTTTTAGAGTCCTTGTATTTAATTATTATTATTATTTTTTTTAAATCTGACACAAAATAGCGCTGTGTAACAAAGGAACTCTCCTGGCTGGAATATATACTTGTATATATTTTTACCAAAAGAGGGTTAAAATTCAATACCAAGCCGTATTTGAGCCATTGGACGACGCAGGTGGGAAAGAGATGGAATATAGCATTTTTGTGGTGGTTACAAATAAGTACCATGGCTTGTGTGTGCTCTAGACTACTGTTGGAGAACCACATTGATGGAAGAATTTAAGACTGTTTAGCTATGTCGAAAGAAGGTTTTAGACAGTGTTTTTGGTGAAGGAACATGAAGGTGTTCTTTGTCTCATTATTATATTGGCATTTTATTCTGGAATATAAAAGCAGAGGCAGATGGAGACAAAGACAGATAGGTTACTGTATGTTGAAGAGAGTCTGCGAGAAAAGATGTTGCTCATCTTGATGTAACGAAGAAGAAATGATAAGTAATGAAATAGTGGTAGTTTTAGCAAGTAAAATTACAAAAATCCTTGACGCATTTGATCGTCTAAGAATTGTGCCAACTTTCTGTGAAATGTTACGGGATCATCTTTAGGTGGAGTCCACATCAACCAGTTTGGCATTTACTAATTTAAGTTTAAATTTCGTATAAAAGAGTCCACAAAAATCCTATTGGCATTTTAAAAGTCCAATATGAAATTAGTTGTACAGTGACGGCAACATGCATATACTGTAAAGTTGTAATGTGAAAGGTGGGCATATGTTTAGGGTGGGCGGCCGAAGAGGGGGTGTACATATGTAAAAATGAGTGGTTCTCTGTAAATTTACTGTACAGTTAAGCGGCTGACATACAATAAAAAAAGAAAAAGACCAATTATTGTTTTAGTATTTGTATAGCCCCGTTGACAGTCCTATCTCACTTTATTTCTCTTCAAATTCACAAATAGGCAAAACAATATGCACACAACTTTGGTGCTCACATACGTCGAAACAGTGCTCATTTAGACGCACACCAGGAGCACTTACCTGCCCCCCTGCACAACAGCCTGTGCTTTACTTATTGTCCCTAAAGCTTCCAAGCCGCCCTGAACCCTTTCCTCACGCCTGCACAGGCCCATAAGTTTCTGGAGGGAACCTGAAGAGACACACCTCCATTCTGTAGCCCCAGCTTCTCTGAGCCCTAAACAGCCCAGTGAACTGGACAAAGAAGGTGGTAAGAGACACAGACTATGAGCTGCGTGTTTTCAAACGTTAAAACTGCTCTTTTCCTCTACCTGTGTCTGTTTAAATGTATATATTGGTTTCTGTGCAATTTGTACTTTTAAAACTTCTGGTCTGTTTTTTATCCGTGATTATTTACATTTCTCTCCTGGTTTTCTTTTATATTGTGCTGAGTCCTCTAAAAGGCAATCCACCCCCATTTATGTTTTTTAACAAGCTAAAAAGGGAAAATACACCAAAGAGTCTAGCCGGAGTGTGTTTAAAAAAACTGCTTAATATGCTTTGTGGTAAAAATTGTGTTTGGAAAGAGTAAGTAGCACTTGTTTTTGGCTAGAAAAAGTGATTTGTTGAAGTGCGCGAAAAGCAATATTTTGTTAGTGGCTTTAGATTTTGGCCTTACCTGGAGGGTTGAACAGGAACTACAAAGTGTAGATTGAGCCTGTCTGTATCCAAGGAGATTCTGACTTCAGGAGCACCTCCCTGCACAGCAGCCCATACTTAAGGTCACATAAACCATGTGTAACTTCTTATTGGTTGTTGCATCTGTGCTCTGACTGGCTCGTAGAGCTAGGGATTCTATTGGGCTTAGGATTAGAGTTCTGAATGGCTGGTTGAAGTCGGGGGGCAAGATGGCAGCCGCGCTGCTGGTTGAGTGAGCTGACTCGCCGGCACTCTCCTGGATAACCCCTCCCTCCGACTTACCTGACTTCGGCATGAAAAAAGGAATTTGTATTGGCATTGGACCGGCATGATTTGGAGATCCTGGCTCTGTTGTCTGGAGATACCGGCACCCTGTAGACTAGTTTGCGCGGGTCCCTTCGCTCTTTCAGCATTCTCAGCTGACAGCAACCGTTCACCTGCAATACCGCTGAAGACAACCGCAAGGGGCACTGGGACCCGGGGGCAATAACGCACAGCAGCCAGTGATGCACCTCCAGTTTCTGGCGAGCGGGAGGGGAAGATCCACCTGCTCGTGGGCGGCAAACACTCCCGGCTCTCTTTAAAGCACAGGTGGGAAGAGGCAGAAACGACCGCTGGTGACAATGTGGTTGGGAAGTCTCCGATAGCACCCCAGGGATCACTCTCTCAAAGCATGGCAGCTACTCCTTTGCCTAGTGAGAGTGAAGAGAACAAAGTGAGTGCTGGACAGGTGGTGGTAACGGAGGGTGTAAGGGTATTAGAAGGTCGGACTGGAACTGAGGGAAATTTATACAGCTCAACTAATACCATCAGGACATCTGATAAAGGGGATATAATACCAACTAGCCGACAGATTGTGAGTTCCTGGGGAGATTGAAACCCCATAGAATATTGCTGTTCGGGAAAAGGAAACCACTCAGAAGCATGGAAGTAGCTCTGGTGAGAGGGGAAAAATAGAGGATAAAATACCCAAGCAGGCGCTTCAAGGTGTGGAACAGCCAAGTATGGAACCCGTGAAAGGGGGACTCTGGGGATACATTCTATTCAATGTCAGATCCCTCTAACTCCTCGGGGATGAGAGTCCTGGAAGGGATTGGGCAGAGGATGAACAGAGTCATGGGGAGGAAAGCGATACGGATAGTCTGTGCTTTCAAGAGGGAGTCTCAGGAAATAACTTCTCATGTGCCCCAACAACTGTTCGCAAACACAAAGAGCTAGGCGAAACTGTGGTAAACAAAGCTATGACCCCGGCTGGCTCATTGGTGTGGGATTACTCCTTTACCCCTAATCTGGATGTAGGGGAAGCAGTGGCTGGAGAAGCACCCACAGGAATTGCGGGTTTGGGGAATCCGGATGAAATTACGCTTTCTATTATTTATCAGAGCATTCTCATCGGGAGGAGACTCTAGTAGAGCTCACACACCCAAGAAGCCTGCTGAAAATTTCAGAACTGAGTTTGCATGGTAGCCAAGACCTGCTCTGAATTTGCAGCCAGAATCGGGGAGGCTGAAGCCCGAATCTCGACACTTGAAGATGAACTTGCTGTGCAAAACATTCTTACTGATTCCCTGAAAGGTCAGAAAGAAGATGCAATGTGGAAGCTGATTGACTTGGAGAATCTGTCAAGGAGGAATAATCTGCGGGTTCTGGGTGTTCCAGAGGGTTTGGAGGTTGCAGAAATCCGGAAGTTAGGCATTCCCGAAACTTGCGCAATGGGACTGGAAAGTGGAACTGCAAAGAGACCCACAGATTTCCTTTTAATCAGCGCAAAAAAACAAACAGCAATCGGTAGACAAACCTAGGGCCATCTTGATTTGTCTTAATAATGTTTTGGCCCGTGAAGCAATATATGACTTAGCCATAGGAAAAGGGCGGGAAAGGCCTGCACATTTTTTTGTGAGACCCGATTTTTGTCAGGCAACAGTACAGAAAAGGTGGCAGTTGAGGCAACTGATGCCATTGCTTGAGGCAAAAAGGGCACAGGTCTTCTTGGTCAATCCACCCAAACTAAAGGTTATCTTTAAGGGTCAGACCCAATCTTTCTGTTCTGAAATTCTAGCAAAATAGTTTCTGCAAACGATTGAAGGCAGATATCCAAGTGTAATTTTCTCTCTTTGCAGATTCCTTAATGGTTTTGTGAGGCTACTTTAATTCTAAAATTAGGTCTCTAATGCTTGTGTGCTACTTTTATTCTTTTTTCTTTTTCCTAATTTTTTTGGGGTGGGGGCCAGGGAGGGGCTGGCGGCTGGCTCCTCATCACTGAGGACCCTTAGTCCTTATGCCTCATTTAGTGGGAGGGGGGAGATGGAAATAGCGGTGGGAGGAGCAGGATCAAGGGGGAGAAGGGAAGGGGTGGGGGTTAGGGAGGTCAGATGGGTGCAGATGTTGTTCATCAAGGGCTGTCATAGCATTTTTTTAATCTATGCAGGAGAAAATTAAATGATTACTAGTATTATGTATTCTTATTGGTATTATATGGCAAGATTTGATTTGAGGTGTGTTAACCACAAGGATGACGGGTAAAATGCGTGTTTGTTCTTTGAATATTTGTGGTCTGAACGACAGGAAAAAGAGAGACATGCTGGCTAAGATTTTGCAATTTATGCAGATTTACTTATGTATTCAAGAGACCCACATACCCTGGAGCAAGCGCGGCTGGTTGAAGGACTTAGGTCTTGACATGTTAGCCTGCTCTCAACAGGGCACAACAATGAAAGGGGTGGCTATATTAACAAAGCAAGGTATCGGGGTTTGTAAACGAGCCAAGGAAGACCGTGTGGGTCACTGGGTCATTGCGGAATTCATAATTAATAATGCTCCTATCGCAATCTGCTCCATCTATGGATCTAACTTACACGACCCATCTGTTTTGAACCACTTAAGTGTAGAACTGGCTTTATGGCCACAACCTGCGTTTTTCTGTGGAGATCGCAATATACATTTAGACATCAATTTTAATCTGATTGGTGAATACCCATACATAGGAGGAACCAGGCAGAGCTTTCAAGGCTCCTCAAGGACTACTTATGGAGCATGGGTTGGCTGATGTGTGGTATAGACACAGACAAGATGATCCAGGATTTACTTTCTATTCGGTCCTTCACAATAAACTAGTTTGTTTAGACTTCTTCCTTATCTCTAGCCAATTAGCGGAGACATTCAAAATTGAGATGTTCCCGAGACTTATCTCAGACCATAATCCATCAGCGGTATTTTAAGACCTCAGAGGCAGTGGACTTTCGATAGAAAGTTATTGCTGGATCAGCTGGATTGTGAACATATGGCTAAGTGGATTAGGGAATTTTCTGCTATTAATAGAAATACAGCTTCTGAAATAATCATTTGGGATGCTGTTAAAGCAGACGTATGTGGTGAGACTCTCAGCTTATCTATCTCTCTTCAGAAGGCAGTACAGGGGAAGCTCAGGAATTGGGTGGATCAGCTGAGGATGGCTGAGATTGGGCTTATGAGGAAAATAGCAGGGGCCCAAAATACAAAAGATTGCAAACAATCACCATCACCAAATGTAAAATACACCAGCATTTTGGGGAAGAATTAGCGGCCAAGTATGTACAGCATAGAGCGGAGAGATATGAACTTGGAGAAAACACCGGGAGGATTCTAGCGAAACGCTTACAGCAGCGGGAAGTTTCAAACCGAATATGCAGGATTAAAGATCATATAGGTCAGGTACAGAATTCCCCGACAGAAATCTTGAATGTATTCCAGAACTATTATAGGCAGCTTTACACTGAGGATGGCACTATGTCAGCGGGACATTCCTCGGAAGACTTTTTTTAAGACTTAGAAACAACAGGGGTTACCCATGACAAACATGTGGCCCTCGCAGCTTTGATTACTTGTGAAGAAGTGGAAACTGTTATAACCTACCTAGCTTCTGGTAAAGAGGTGGGTCGAGACGGCATCCTGTTTGAATTTTTTTAGAACATTCCGGCAATTGTTATGGCAAGATATCATGTCTCTTTCAATCAGCTGAAAGAGGTGTCACTCGTGATTCATGGCGCAAGACAACCATTGTTGTATTTAGGAAAAAAGATAAGCCTGAACTTAGTCCATCTACATATAAGCCCATTTCACTTATTAATTGTGATAGTAGGATATATTCCAAAATAATAGCTTCCATATTAGGAAAGGTTATCACCCCCTTAGTCTCATTGCGTCAGCATGGGTTCATCCCGGGGAGGGATACAGTAGATCACATTAGACGCATCATAGCCCTTCTTGATTGGGCTCAGGCCACAGAATCACTGCTAGGGATTATCTTGTTGGACGCTGAAAAAGCGTTCAACTGGGTTTCCTGGCAGTTTCTATGGTCTGTCCTACGATGGAAGAGGTTGTGCCCTGAATTTATTCAAGCTCTCAAGACGCTATATTGCTCACCGAAAGCTGTGGTTCGTATCTCGGGACAGGAGTCAAACGTATTCAATATCAGTAGAGGTACCAGACAGGGGTGCCCATGCTCTCCCCTGCTCTTTGCCCTTGTTCCCAACTACCTCCTATATTACTGGGCATCTGTGCTGCAGCATATGGGGATCCTTTTAGTTGGAATCCAGGCAGAAATTATGCCAGCTGCCAGACCGTCTATATATTGATGAAGGGTTAAAATCACGCTCTACCATCTGATCACCAAAAAGAGCATTTCTTATCTACCTTGGTAGCATAAAGGTCCTATATGGCTCCACCAGAGAGAATCTGGAAATATGCTTAGATTCCCACATCTTTTGCCATGTATAATCAGCAAATGAAATCCCACAGATTCCCTGGACAAAAAGACACGCCTTAGGTTAACAAAATCCACTAGGCCTAAAATAATATTACACGTGCGTTTCTATTGCACTGAAAACGAGGTAAATTGGGCCACCACGAAGTACAGTAATTTTCCACAGCATCAAGACCAACGCCCACACACGTACACAAACCCAGCTGGTACAAGTTGGCACATCTTGGGAATTTTTTACTGAAATATTGTTTTGAAACTTAGCTTGCCGAAATAAAAGCCGCAACGTCTTGCAAATGCTAGCACCTGGCGTAAGTTCCGCTCTCGCATACATTTTTAGAAATATGTACGGAACAAGATGATCTTTGTTTATGTTCTGCGGTCAAGCATGGCCGACCAACCGTTAGGACACCTGACCGCCCCCACTGTCCTAGGACAATGCGGTCACCTATGTATTTTTACACTAGACGCTGGGGAAGTTGGAGAATCGATCTTTTATGAGTTTGTCTCCTACTTCACACAAAACAATGTGCATAAGTATTAGCCTTAAGTCCAATTCGTCAGGTCCCCGATATATACCTGTAGCTGAGAAGTCAGGAAATTCAAGATTATAACGGCAAGGGTGAGGATAATTTTACTCTGTATAGGGTTTCGGGGCCAGGAAGAAGTAAAAGTGGTGGGGATTTCTAAGCCTGGGGATAATAGACGGATATGTATGTGGATCCACTCTGGTGTTTTGAGCGATGATACGCCTATTATTCTTTTGTCAAATACTGCCTGAAGCGCTTGCATTAGGCTTGTAATGAAATGAGTTGTGCGAGTGTATGAGGGTGTACTATTTGAGTCTGTGTTTGAAGGTGTTTGGTGCTGGCTCAAGGGGGCATGAAAATGTTGGTGCGATAGAGTAATCTGTCTGGTGTGGCTATAGTCAATGTTGAGTGCAAGACGGCCGGCCGTCAGAAATGCTCACAATGTTATCGTTGATCAGAAATATTGTGATATTGTCATGGGTATTATCGTTCATTCCCCTACATAAAGTTGGTACAATGGGGTAAGTTGTCAAGGTTAGGTAGGGATGCAGGGCCTGCGGGGTCTTGCAAGTAATCGGACAACAGTGCTCTTAAAAGAGGTGTTGTATCATTCTCAGACTGTGAGTGGGAAGAATTGGCATCGGAGACTGAGGGTGTAGGAGAGTCAGGACCTTCACCTTCCAGAGGTGGAATGGACGCCGCTTCAGATGAAACAGCTGACTGTATAGAATCTACTGAGGAATCCTCGTCAGTGATAAAAATGGGTGAGTTGGCAGGATGGTTAGGGTAATCTAGGTGTTCACGAGGGAGAAAGGGGGGGGGGGCAGATAGGGTGGAGGTATTAGAGGCTTCTGCATACAGCAGGTGGGGGTGGGTAGTGTCTGGAGATGGCGGGGTGAGAGATATATCTGGGAGGGCGTCATATATATAGTTCAAGGAAAGTGTAGAGATGCGAAGGTGGGTGTTGGGAGTGAAAGTGACCCCCAAAATTGCCCAAGCGGCGGATAGTATATTGCGGAGTCCGTCATCAAGCTGAGTGGATTCGCTAGTAGTGGTATTATGGATGAGTTGAGGAATGCCGTGAAGAAACTGGATAGTGCAATTGAAAATGCGTGGTGGGCGTTGGACATCACGAATATAAGGGGAGGCAGAGCATAACTGGTGTGGGGGGGTGCAGAAAGAGGGAGGCAAGGGGTAGGAGAAAATACAAGTTCTCCCCCCCCTGTTTTGGCAATCAATTGCACGAGCAAATGATAGACAAAACAGTGGATGGTAATTGGTAAAACGCGAGGCAAGGGTAGGCAGTGGGGTATGAGAAGGCTATGCTACCTAGCAGTGGTGCAATAAAAGGAAATGTTAGTGAGTATGCAACCCAGACAATGGGGGGGAACAGTGAGCAAGGAGGTGGGGCAAAGGGGAGCAATGGTGCAGATGTTATCAAAAGCACAAGCAATGAGACTGATGACATGAAGTACGACAAATGAACATAAAACAGGGAACAATGGAAAACATTTTTTTAAATACACATATAGATGGAGCAATAAATACTGATCAGGTAAAAAGGATGCATCCTAAAAGAAAGAAGCAATGATATAGATGTGATATCCTAAAAAAGGTACTCTATGGGGCCGAGATTTGGGGCCCCTTTTGCAAAAATAACTTTGAACGGGAGGAAAATAACTTTATACGGAGACTACTGAAAATCCCAACCAGAACACTGCTATTCCCAGTAATATTGGATACTAATATTAAACGTACTGACCACCAAGCAGCACTAAGACCCTTATTATATTGGATAAGGATATGGACCACTCCTGAGCTGATTAATTATAGAGATGGCCTTATAGAGATTATGCAGATTAATGGGCATAAGAGCAACCCCTGGCTAAAACACATTTCATCTTGGGCGAATAATTTCGGTCTAACTCACTACTGGGAAGAGCCCTTAAGATTGACCCCTCTCTGCAAGAAGATCTTAAAGTCCACATTCTGGTCCTATATGCACAATGAATTACTTCATAGCTCATCTACAGGGTCACTCACCCAGAAGTTCCTCGCATTTAAAGACGAAGGTTTCTTCGAACCCTTTATGGACGAGATAGGCCCCCCGCTAGCTAAATCTTTATTTTTAAAATACAGATATGGTATTCTGCAAATAAATGCATATACGTCTAGATGGGGGGGTTCTAATGTAGAAAATGATGTATGTACTCATTACATGCAGAAGGCTAAGGAAAATGATGTCCATCAATTTTTCTTTTGTCCATACTACAAAACTTTTCGGGATCGATGGATCAGACCCCTGTGTAGGAATCTGGGTGTGAGGACTTGTAGCGAAGCTGAACGTATACTGAAGTCTAATACCTCACAATTGGTGGTATACTGTACAAGTAGATTTTTACACAATGTGGACTTGATTAGGAAGAAGGTGGGATTGAAACTCTAGTTATATAGCCGTATATCCAATGAACTGGGATTAGGAATTTTCGCACTTGCACTTTAGAAGATGTGATTAGTTATAGCTATCAAAATTCTTTTAATTGATAAAATGCCTGGCTTTTAAATAATTGTAGCGTATTTATGATATTAGAGGATAGGTTTTATGGCGTAAACCGATCATGTGAATAAAAATTGTATGACTATTTCTACCACTAAATCCTTTGTACCTGACCTGCTGGAAGATTTGTTATGTAAAATACGTGTATTTTTTAATTGTTTCTTTTATGGCTAAAAATAGGCGAAATAAAGATTAAATGAATGAATGAATGAAAAAAGAAACAGTAATGATGGAGATGCTACAGCGGAGGAACGTAAGAGGTAGTGGAGGACACTGAAAAGGGGAGGAGGAGAGGTGGTCGGGAGGCAAGTGTGCCGATAGAGAGCAGAGAGGAGGTGGAAGGGGTTGTGGAGAGAGAGAGTAGCATAGAGGGATGAAGAATTCAAGAAAAAAGGTGGTCAGGAGGTGGTGGGGGCGCGAGGCAGGCGCTCAATAGCGTCCGTGGAAGAGGGAGGGGTGGGGCGCCATGGAAGGAAATGAGTGACGGTAGGAGAAGAGGATCTGCAAAGAGCGCAAACAACTTCCTCTTTTCGCGTGCGCAGAGGACGAGCTGTCAAAGGCTGTCGGTAATGCCTAAAGAAAAGTGGAAGTGAAATATAAACAAAAACACCCAACCCTTGCAGAAATAAATCATGAGGAGAAGAAAGGGAAAGAGTGAAGGACATAAAGGCAGTCCTCATAAATTGATTTGCAGGGGCTAGCCTGTGAGGGGAGGCCCAGGCACCGGAACAGGGAAGCAAAACACAGAGTAAAAAGAATATGAAATACAATGTCAGGGCACAATTCAAATCAGAACGAAAACAGTAAATGGCATGGAATGTAATTTAAAACCATAATACAAGGCAGATAAATGCAGTGGCTATTATCCGCAACAAGAGACACAAAGTTCGACGTTTGCAAAATCAAACAAGATAGAAGTGAAACGTAGAATCTGTCGGAAATTCGAACTCCACCCCATGCACAAACCTGAAGTGCTGAGGGAATATGAATCTAGAATCTGTCGGAGAATTAAACTCCGACCCCGTGCATGCTGGGGGAATGCGAATCTAGAACCTGTCGGAGACTTGAACTCCGACCCCATGCACTGACCAGAAGTGCTGAGGGTGTAGAAATGTAGGACCCTAGGCATACAAGACCAGGACCCTTCCCAACCTTCAACCATCCCCTCCGGGCTACAGCCGGCAGGGCAAAACAGGAAAACCACTAAACCACGGCACCTGAAGCCACAAGAAGCACAAGAGAGTAGTCGAAGTACACAAGAGGCGGACAATTGTATGTAAGAAGGACGAGCAAAATCGTGACCACAAAGAGAGAGAGTTTAAATCGTGACCAGAGATAGTGCTGCAGGGGGACAGGTGGCAGCCAGAGACAGTCCAAAAAAAAGTCCGTCACACACACAGGCAGCAGAGACCAAGAAAATTCAAGGGAAAAAACAACAGCCTTGTCTTACCCGTGGTCTTGCTGCAAAGGAGCGGAGGCGGGACTCTCAGGGACCGGTCGTGGATGTGCACCAGATCCGCCGCAGACAGTACGTAGTACGATTTTTCCGTGGTCGCCAGCTGATAAAGGGGAACTCGGCTGGGGAATGAGGCGAAGGGCTGTCTTTTTAGGATACTGGAACCCAGCTACTATAAAAAGACTAAATTCAAAATACTTAAAGCGGCTTATAAAGTCTGGAGTACGGTACGGCGTAAGCTGAAGATCCCAAATCTGAATGTGTATACTCCATTCTCAGCTTGTGGTACTTTGCCACCAATCTTCCAGGACCAAACTACGTTTAGGTGGGGGAACAAAGGTATTTACTCCCTGGGTGATCTTTGTGATGAGGGTCAAGTTATCTCATTTGCAAGCTTACAGGAAAAGTTTGATCTGCCTAAATGAGACTTCTTTAAATATGTGCACATCCGGAGCTTTCTGGGTGGAAATGCTTTGAGGCCAGTTTTAACTCTGGATACGTTTTCCCTGGTAGAAATAATTCGAATGAAATCCCGTATAGGGAAGATTTATCAATCTCTGCTGGAAACTCTTCCAGATGATATTGGTGCCCAGAATACAAAATGGGCTGAGGATATATTGGAATTATCAAATTAGATTTTAATAACTGGAAGTCTTAGGAGGCAACATTTAGTTTTTGACCTCTATTACACTCCAGCAAAGATAACCAAATGGGGAGGGACTGGGGGGGGGGAATATAAACAGTGTGGGATGCTGGCTGCCGATATTGTACACGTTTTAGGCTGCCCTAAGGTGAGCACATTTGTAAATGATGTTGAATATTTTTTGGGCTACGATTCTAGGGCTGTCAGTTGAAATTACACCAGATCTTGTAATCTTGGGAGTTGAATACAATATGGAGGGGAATGATAGGCCAAGGTCCGTGATAGGATTCTTATTTATTGCAATGGCTATTGTCCGTATATGTATTGCCTCCCAATGAATAAGCTCTGATCCCCCCACCTTTAGCAACTGGCGGTCAAGGATTCTCTCTATATGTAATATAGAATCTTCTGTATATAAATTAAGGGGTCGAAGGAAAAAGGAGCTGGGTCGGAAAATCTGCGCCCCTATTGCCACATGGTTGCAGTAAAAGAGGGATCAGGCAAATCTTGTTAAAAGAATAACCATAGCAGTAGAAGAAAAAACTGCCTGGAAACCATAGAGTAGTGAAACAATAGGTAACCTCTCCTCCTCATTATGTGGCCCAAACTACAGCCAATCAGCTGCCAGGCCCAGCCTACACCATTCCCAGCAGAGCCACCATAACTCAGATTTCCAACCGCCTTCGTGTGAGAAGGAGTCTCCCTGAGCTCAGCTCAGTTTTTTCTCTCTACTGAACTTTTGACCTTTCTACAGTTGGAAGTAAGGTACTGATTTTTGTCAAGATTATTTGATTCAAAATGTCTGAAGGCTCCAAGAAGAGACTTTTCAGAGCCTGCAGGTCCTGTGGCAAGGCCAGATAATTTTCTGAGGACCCACATAAGGAATGCTTGTACCCCAAGCATGTTCCTAAGGACTGCAAATATTGCCGCACCTTCTCTGCCAAAACTCTTAAAGATAGAGAAGCTCGTCTCTTGTTATGGCTTCAAAAGAAAAAATCGACAGACTCGGAGTCTGAGGGTGAAGCCAAAGGACATACCTCTAAGAAACATAAGAGAGAGTCCTCTGAGGAAAAAGGAGATCTGAAGAGACAAAAGGCTGGTAAAATCAAGGAAGGTGGACCTTCTTCTTCTCTTCCTCCAACTCCTTTAAAGCGTACCTCAGAGAAGAAGTCTCCGTCGTCGTTACCGTCAACGAAATCTGCTGATATTCCAGTCAGATCGCCGACGAAGCGGTCGACGACGCCGACGACAATCTCGACGACGACAGCCTAGTTGACATCGATGACGACGACGACTCCGTCGACGGTGAGTGCCAGGCCTTCGTCGACGGCAAGATCTTCGTCGACGACCATCCTGTCGACGATACAATCAGTAGTCCCGTCGACGACGAGAAAATCGTCGATGATGCCTACAGTTGGATCTCCAACAATGATAACATCGACTTACATCTCCATTAAACGGATTGCTCCGTCGACGGGCTCGTCGGCGAGCAAAAAAGGAGAGTTTTCCACTCCAAAGATTTTGGCGCTGCTTCCATCTACCATACTGGATTGCCAGGAATCTGAGGAGGAAGGGCCTTATGGAGTTGCCTATAGTCCCTCGCAGCTTCATATTAAAAGTCAAGACTCGGAGGAGGAAGATTTTCAAGAGACTCTGGAACATTTCTCTTTTAAAGATCGTCCAGTAACAGGCCCAAAGCGTTATGAGTCCTTCCATCAAGCGTATCTCTGAGGATGAAGAGGAAGTGAGTCCACCTGTTCAAGAGGAGGCTTTGTCAGTGCCTGTCTCTTTGATCTCAGACTTAAGACACATGATTGACAGTTATTACAGTCGCTTTCTGGAAGATAATGCTCCAGCCTCTACTACTGCTCCTGTAAATGTTTCTCAACCTGTGAGAGAAACACCTCTGGTTCAGTCACTGCCTCCAGTTCAACGTGCGGACGTTCCGAAAATTATTACTATTCGGGATGATTTAACAGATTCTGATCATGACGATCAAGCTGAGGAAGGAGAGATTCCCCAAGATGATGTGGTCGGGGATGAATGGGACCAATACATTATTCCAACTTCTCCAGTGTCACCATTGCCTCAAGCAAGTTCTCCACCAGAGGATATAGCCAGCTTTCATGATCTAAGTGAAAAACCTGCTAAGAGATTTCAACTTTCTATGCCGGTTAAGGAAAGTGATTGTTTTCTTTATGACTTCAAAGAGTCTTCTCAGAAGTCCGTAAGAGCTATCCCGATTATCCAACATATCTGGGAGGAAGGAATAAAATTGATGAAGAATCCGGCATCAGTTCCAGCTTCAATACCTAAGCTGGATAAGAAATACCGCGCTCCAGAGACGGCTCCGGCATGTCTTATTGGTCATCCTCGTCCGGAGTCGGTTGTGACTCAAGCAGCGCAAAGACGCTGCAAAAAAATCCGATGGCAACCTGCGTGGCACCTCCTGATAAAGAGGGCAAGAGAATGGATGGTATTGGCAAGCGCTTTGCAGTCATTGCAGCATTTCTTATCTACCTTGGTAGCATAAAGGTCCTATATGGCTCCACCAGAGAGAATCTGGAAATATGCTTAGATTCCCACATCTTTTGCCATGTATAATCAGCAAATGAAATCCCACAGATTCCCTGAATTCCGGGACAAAAAGACACGCCTTAGGTTAACAAAATCCACTAGGCCTAAAATAATGTTACACGTGCGTTTCTATTGCACTGAAAACGAGGTAAATTGGGCCACCACGAAGTACAGTAATTTTCCACAGCATCAAGACCAACGCCCACACACGTACACAAACCCAGCTGGTACAAGTTGGCACATCTTGGGAATTTTTTACTGAAATATTGTTTTGAAACTTAGCTTGCCGAAATAAAAGCCGCAACGTCTTGCAAATGCTAGCACCTGGCGTAAGTTCCGCTCTCGCATACATTTTTAGAAATATGTACGGAACAAGATGATCTTTGTTTATGTTCTGCGGTCAAGCATGGCCGACCAACCGTTAGGACACCTGACCGCCCCCACTGTCCTAGGACAATGCGGTCACCTATGTATTTTTACACTAGACGCTGGGGAAGTTGGGGAATCGATCTTTTATGAGTTCGTCTCCTACTTCACACAAAACAATGTGCATAAGTATCAGCCTTAAGTCCAATTCGTCAGGTCCCCGATATATACCTGTAGCTGAGAAGTCAGGAAATTCAAGATTATAACGGCAAGGGCGAGGATAATTTTACTCTGTATAGGGTTTCGGGGCCAGGAAGAAGTAAAAGTGGTGGAGATTTCTAAGCCTGGGGATAATAGACGGATATGTATGTGGATCCACTCTGGTGTTTTGAGCGATGATACGCCTATTATTCTTTTGTCAAATACTGCCTGAAGCGCTTGCATTAGGCTTGTAATGAAATGAGTTGTGCGAGTGTATGAGGGTGTACTATTTGAGTCTGTGTTTGAAGGTGTTTGGTGCTGGCTCAAGGGGGCATGAAAATGTTGGTGCGATAGAGTAATCTGTCTGGTGTGGCTATAGTCAATGTTATGTTATGTTATGTTATGTTAATTGTTTATTTCTATAGCGCGCGGCTACTCAAAGAGAGTGTCCCGGCGCTTTATTGGAGAAAGAGACAAAACTGCAACATACTAACATAACACCAAATAAAAAAACATAACAGAAGAGTGGGCCAAAGATTCACGGAAGACCGGCTACTGAGTGAACAGCCAAGTTTTAAGGCCTTTCCTAAAAGCCAGTAGACTGGTGGCTCCCCGCAGGGCCAGTGGTAAAGAGTTCCACAACTGAGATGCCAACAGTCCAAAAGAGCGGCCTCCGAGGCGCGCTTTCTTTACCCGGGGGACAACAGCAAGGTACAGGGCTTCCGACCTCAGAGACCTGGTCGGATGATAAAAGACCAGCCTCTTTTGGAGGTACTTGGCTCCCTCCTTGTGAAGAGCTTTGTAGGCCAAGGTCAGCGCCTTAAAGGCGATCCTCTTGCGGATAGGAAGCCAATGTAAAGTTGCCAGCAAGCCCGAGGCCCTGGAGCGCCTACTAAGGCCAAAGATTGCCCTGGCAGCGGCGTTCTGTACCACTTGAAGCCGCTGCAGCAAGTACTCTGGAAGGCCCAGGTAAAGAACGTTGGAATAATCCAACCTGGACCCAATCAGAGCCTGGACTGTCAGCGTCCTATGTTCCACGGATAACAGAGGAAGGAACCTCCGCAGCATCCTAAGGATGCCAAAGCAAATGCCCGACACCCCCAGGATCTGGGATTTCAAGGTAAGCCTGTTATCCATCTTCACCCCCAGATTCTTAGCAACCTGAGAGGAGCAGGACGGAGGGAACATATCCAGTGGCCACCAGGTCTGCCAATCTGGCTCTGTGTCGCACCCAAAGAAAAGTACTTCGGACTTGTCGGAATTGCACTTAAGGCTGTTTAGATGGAACCAATGAAAAACAGCCCCAAGGCAATCCCGAATACTCTCCCCATCAAAGT
Organism: Lissotriton helveticus; assembly: GCF_964261635.1. Taxonomy (NCBI): domain Eukaryota; kingdom Metazoa; phylum Chordata; class Amphibia; order Caudata; family Salamandridae; genus Lissotriton; species Lissotriton helveticus. The sequence goes on along the minus strand of NC_136057.1, from coordinate 974,337,722 downwards.
CGCCTCCTCTCTTACAAGAGAAGAGGAGCTGGGTGTCGTCCGCGTAGGATACGATCTGGGCACCATGCGACTCCACCAACGCCGCCAATGGGGTCATAATGATGTTAAAGAGGGTCGGGCTCAAAATAGAGCCCTGAGGGACCCCGACTCCCAGAGGCGGCATCACGGCGGAATCAGGCGGGGCCCAGATCGATTGCCGGCGGCCGGCTAGGAAAGAGGAAAACCAGTCGAACACCGTCCCCCGTAAGCCTATCTCGAAAAGTCTAGCGAGAAGACCATCATGTGGGACGGTGTCGAACGCCGCCGACAGGTCTAACATCACCAGCATGACTTTGCCCCCAGAGTCCAGAACCCCTTTAATGGTTTCCGAGACCTCCAGGAGCGCTGTCTCAGTACTGAGATGGGGACGAAAGCCCGATTGGGTGGCATTCAGGATCTCATTAGATTCAAGAAAGTTGGAGAGCACGCCATGGACGTGCTTTTCCAGAATCTTCGTGAGGGCCGGCAGCAGAGAGATAGGCCTATAATTAACAGGGGCCTTCGGGTCTAGACCAGGTTTTTTGAGTGCTTGAAGTATTGTGAGAAGAGCCGTGCTGGTGAGGGGTGTCACGTGGATGAAGCAAGACGTGGATTTGATTAGGAAGAAGGTGGGATTGAAACTCTAGTTATATAGCCGTATATCCAATGAACTGGGATTAGGAATTTTCGCACTTGCACTTTAGAAGATGTGATTAGTTATAGCTATCAAAATTCTTTTAATTGATAAAATGCCTGGCTTTTAAAGAATTGTAGCGTATTTATGATATTAGAGGATAGGTTTTATGGCGTAAACCGATCATGTGAATAAAAATTGTATGACTATTTCTACCACTAAATCCTTTGTACCTGACCTGCTGGAAGATTTGTTATGTAAAATACGTGTATTTTTTAATTGTTTCTTTTATGGCTAAAAATAGGCGAAATAAAGATTAAATGAATGAATGAATGAATGAAAAAAGAAACAGTAATGATGGAGATGCTACAGCGGAGGAACGTAAGAGGTAGTGGAGGACACTGAAAAGGGGAGGAGGAGAGGTGGTCGGGAGGCAAGTGTGCCGATAGAGAGCAGAGAGGAGGTGGAAGGGGTTGTGGAGAGAGAGAGTAGCATAGAGGGATGAAGAATTCAAGAAAAAAGGTGGTCAGGTGGTGGGGGGGGCGCGAGGCAGGCGCTCAATAGCGTCCGTGGAAGAGGGAGGGGTGGGGCGCCATGGAAGGAAATGAGGGACGGTAGGAGAAGAGGATCTGCAAAGAGCGCAAACCACTTCCTCTTTTCGCGTGCGCAGAGGACGAGCTGTCAAAGGCTGTCGGTAATGCCTAAGGAAAAGTGGAAGTGAAATATAAACAAAAACACCCAACCCTTGCAGAAATAAATCATGAGGAGAAGAAAGGGAAAGAGTGAAGGACATAAAGGCAGTCCTCATAAATTGATTTGCAGGGGCTAGCCTGTGAGGGGAGGCCCAGGCACCGGAACAGGGAAGCAAAACACAGAGTAAAAAGAATATGAAATACAATGTCAGGGCACAATTCAAATCAGAACGAAAACAGTAAATGGCATGGCATGGAATGTAATTTAAAACCATAATACAAGGCAGATAAATGCAGTGGCTATTATCCGGAACAAGAGACACAAAGTTCGACGTTTGCAAAATCAAACAAGATAGAAGTGAAACGTAGAATCTGTCGGAGAATCGAACTCCGACCCCATGCACAAACCTGAAGTGCTGAGGGAATATGAATCTAGAATCTGTCGGAGAATTAAACTCCGACCCCGTGCATGCTGGGGGAATACGAATCTAGAACCTGTCGGAGACTTGAACTCCGACCCCATGCACTGACCAGAAGTGCTGAGGGTGTAGAAATGTAGGACCCTAGGCATACAAGACCAGGACCCTTCCCAACCTTCAACCATCCCCTCCGGGCTACAGCCGGCAGGGCAAAACAGGAAAACCACTAAACCACGGCACCTGAAGCCACAAGAAGCACAAGAGAGTAGTCGAAGTACACAAGAGGCGGACAATTGTATGTAAGAAGGACGAGCAAAATCGTGACCACAAAGAGAGAGAGTTTAAATCGTGACCAGAGATAGTGCTGCAGGGGGACAGGTGGCAGCCAGAGACAGTCCCAAAAAAGTCCGTCACACACCCAGGCAGCAGAGACCAAGAAAATTCAAGGGAAAAAACAAAAGCCTTGTCTTACCCGTGGTCTTGCTGCAAAGGAGCGGAGGCGGGACTCTCAGGGACCGGTCGTGGATGTGCACCAGATCCGCCGCAGACAGTACGTAGTACGATTTTTCCGTGGTCGCCAGCTGATAAAGGGGAACTCTGGCTGGGGAATGAGGCGAAGGGCTGTCTTTTTAGGATACTGGAACCCAGCTACTATAAAAAGACTAAATTCAAAATACTTAAAGCGGCTTATAAAGTCTGGAGTACGGTACGGCGTAAGCTGAAGATCCCAAATCTGAATGTGTATACTCCATTCTCAGCTTGTGGTACTTTGCCACCAATCTTCCAGGACCAAACTACGTTTAGGTGGGGGAACAAAGGTATTTACTCCCTGGGTGATCTTTGTGATGAGGGTCAAGTTATCTCATTTGCAAGCTTACAGGAAAAGTTTGATCTGCCTAAATGAGACTTCTTTAAATATGTGCACATCCGGAGCTTTCTGGGTGGAAATGCTTTGAGGCCAGTTTTAACTCTGGATACGTTTTCCCTGGTAGAAATAATTCGAATGAAATCCCGTATAGGGAAGATTTATCAATCTCTGCTGGAAACTCTTCCAGATGATATTGGTGCCCAGAATACAAAATGGGCTGAGGATATATTGGAATTATCAAATTAGATTTTAATAACTGGAAGTCTTAGGAGGCAACATTTAGTTTTTGACCTCTCTTACACTCCAGCAAAGATAACCAAATGGGGAGGGACTGGGGGGGGGATGTAAACAGTGTGGGATGCTGGCTGCCGATATTGTACACGTTTTAGGCTGCCCTAAGGTGAGCACATTTGTAAATGATGTTGAATATTTTTTGGGCTACGATTCTAGGGCTGTCAGTTGAAATTACACCAGATCTTGTAATCTTGGGAGTTGAATACAATATGGAGGGGAATGATAGGCCAAGGTCCGTGATAGGATTCTTATTTATTGCAATGGCTATTGTCCGTATATGTATTGCCTCCCAATGAATAAGCTCTGATCCCCCCCACCTTTAGCAACTGGCGGTCAAGGATTCTCTCTATATATAATATAGAATCTTCTGTATATAAATTAAGGGGTCGAAGGAAAAAGGAGCTGGGTCGGAAAATCTGCGCCCCTATTGCCACATGGTTGCAGTAAAAGAGGGATCAGGCAAATCTTGTTAAAAGAATAACCATAGCAGTAGAAGAAAAAACTGCCTGGAAACCATAGAGTAGTGAAACAATAGGTAACCTCTCCTCCTCATTATGTGGCCCAAACTACAGCCAATCAGCTGCCAGGCCCAGCCTACACCATTCCCAGCAGAGCCACCATAACTCAGATTTCCAACCGCCTTCGTGTGAGAAGGAGTCTCCCTGAGCTCAGCTCAGTTTTTTCTCTCTACTGAACTTTTGACCTTTCTACAGTTGGAAGTAAGGTACTGATTTTTGTCAAGATTATTTGATTCAAAATGTCTGAAGGCTCCAAGAAGAGACTTTTCAGAGCCTGCAGGTCCTGTGGCAAGGCCAGATAATTTTCTGAGGACCCACATAAGGAATGCTTGTACCCCAAGCATGTTCCTAAGGACTGCAAATATTGCCGCACCTTCTCTGCCAAAACTCTTAAAGATAGAGAAGCTCGTCTCTTGTTATGGCTTCAAAAGAAAAAATCGACAGACTCGGAGTCTGAGGGTGAAGCCAAAGGACATACCTCTAAGAAACATAAGAGAGAGTCCTCTGAGGAAAAAGGAGATCTGAAGAGACAAAAGGCTGGTAAAATCAAGGAAGGTGAACCTTCTTCTTCTCTTCCTCCAACTCCTTTAAAGCGTACCTCAGAGAAGAAGTCTCCGTCGTCGTTACCGTCGACGAAATCTGCTGATATTCCAGTCAGATCGCCGACGAAGCGGTCGACGACGCCGACGACAATCTCGCCGACGACAGCCTCGTTGACATCGATGACGACAACGACTCCGTCGACGGTGAGTGCCAGGCCTTCGTCGACGGCAAGATCTTCGTCGACGACCATCCTGTCGACGATACAATCAGTAGTCCCGTCGACGACGAGAAAATCGTCGACGATGCCTACAGTTGGATCTCCAACAATGATAACATCGACTTCATCTCCATTAAAAGGATTGCTCCGTCGACGGGCTCGTCGGCGAGCAAAAAAGGAGAGTTTTCCACTCCAAAGATTTTGGCGCTGCTTCCATCTACCATACTGGATTGCCAGGAATCTGAGGAGGAAGGGCCTTATGGAGTTGCCTATAGTCCCTCGCAGCTTCATATTAAAAGTCAAGACTCGGAGGAGGAAGATTTTCAAGAGACTCAGGAACATTTCTCTTTTAAAGATTGTCCAGTAACAGGCCCAAAGCGTTATGAGTCCTTTCATCAAGCGTATCTCTATGAGGATGAAGAGGAAGTGAGTCCACCTGTTCAAGAGGAGGCTTTGTCAGTGCCTGTCTCTTTGATCTCAGACTTAAGACACATGATTGACAGTTATTACAGTCGCTTTCTGGAAGATAATGCTCCAGCCTCTACTAGTGCTCCTGTAAATGTTTCTCAACCTGTGAGAGAAACACCTCTGGTTCAGTCACCGCCTCCAGTTCAATGTGCGGACGTTCCGAAAATTATTACTATTCGGGATGATTTAACAGATTCTGATCATGACGATCAAGCTGAGGAAGGAGAGATTCCCCAAGATGATGTGGTCGGGGATGAATGGGACCAATACATTATTCCAACTTCTCCAGTGTCACCATTGCCTCAAGCAAGTTCTCCACCAGAGGATATAGCCAGCTTTCATGATCTAAGTGAAAAACCTGCTAAGAGATTTCAACTTTCTATGCCGGTTAAGGAAAGTGATTGTTTTCTTTATGACTTCAAAGAGTCTTCTCGGAAGTCCGTAAGAGCTATCCCGATTATCCAACATATCTGGGAGGAAGGAATAAAATTGATGAAGAATCCGGCATCAGTTCCAGCTTCAATACCTAAGCTGGATAAGAAATACCGCGCTCCAGAGACGGCTCCGGCATGTCTTATTGGTCATCCTCGTCCGGAGTCGGTTGTGACTCAAGCAGCGCAAAGACGCTGCAAAAAAATCCGATGGCAACCTGCGTGGCACCTCCTGATAAAGAGGGCAAGAGAATGGATGGTATTGGCAAGCGCTTTGCAGTCATTGCAGCAGCATCAATCAAAGCGGCTAATGCAATGGCACTTCTGAGTCGGTTTAATAGACAGTTGTGGTCTGACATCGCGCCAATCCTGTCACATCATCCGGATGATAAGAAAGAGGAAGCAAATACAATTTTGCAAGATGGAGCCAGAGCAGCATCTGAGTCCATAGACGTAGCGATGGACATAGCGTCTATAGCTTTCCGTCAGATGGCTGGAGCGGTAGCTCTACAGAGGCAAGGGTGGCTCAAGTCAACCTCCTTTAGGCCTGAAGTCCAGTCTAAAATCATGGACATGCCATTTGATGGCGAGAGCCTCTTTGGTAAACATATTGATGAGGCACTTCAAGGAATAAAAGCAGACACTGATACTGCTAGATCTTTGGGATCATTGCAGCAAGGCCGTTACCAGTCATTTCGAGGCAGAGGATCTAGAGGACATTTTCAACAACGTTCCTCTTACCAATCAAATAGGTACCAACCATACAATCAGCAGGGTTACCGTCAATACTCCTCCAACCAACAGTATCGATCCTCGAATACATCTTTTCAGCAACGAGGGAGGAGAAAATCTGATGCCAGAGGAAAACAAGACTCTGGTCGCAGACAGTGATATTCTCCAGGCACCTCCGACACCATTTCATATCAATCAGTTCCATTACCTTTCTCAATTCCTACCACATTGGCAGTCCATAACATCGGACAGATGGGTGTTAGACATCATTACACAGGGTCACACCCTGGAATTCTCACAAAAACCTCCAAATCGCCCACCTCTCTGCAGAGTTCAACAACATCTTGCAGCACTGAAAGCAGAAGTTTTATCCCTCATAATGAAAGGGGCGATAGAAGTAGTTCCATCGAACCAGCAAGGGACAGGCTTTTATTCACACTTTTTCCTAATAAAGAAGAGACAATCTTCCAAATGGAGGCAGGTAATGGACCTCAGAGATCTGAACAAATACATAAAGAAAATATCTTTCCGCATGCTGTCCTTACAGGAAATCCTTCTCTTGCTTCGCAAAGGAGACTACATGGTCTCTCTAGACCTGTTGGATGCATACTTCCATATTCCGATCCACAGGAAACACAAAATGTATCTTCGATTCATAGTGGCGGGGCGTCATTACCAGTTCAAAGTTTTACCTTTCGGCCTGAAGTCTGCCCCTAGGGTTTTCACAAAATGCATGGCGCCGATGGGCACATCTAAGGCAGCAAGGTCTCCAAATTTTCCATTATTTGGGCGACTGGTTGATAAAGGACCATCGTACCAAGCAACTCAGAAGTCTTTACAGATTTGTATGGATCTCTTTCATAGATTAGGCCTTCGGATAAACAAAGAAAAATCCTTTCTTACTCCGACACGTTCACTGCAATTTCTTGGAGCAATATTAAAAACTCAGGAAGTGAAAGCGTTTCCATCAGAAGAACGCGTAACAAAAATCCTAAGTCTGACAGCATCTCTAGCATCAAAAAAGTCCACTTCCATCAGGATCTTCAAATCTTTACTGGGAATGATGTCATCCTGTATCCCATTGATTCCCAACTGCCGTTTGCATATGAGACCGCTGCAAGAATCCCTAGACAAACAATGGGTTCAAGCACTAGGTTCCTTCGACGACAAGCTGGTCATAACCTGTCAGATCAAACGAGCAATGTCATGGTGGGGTATCAGGAGCAACTTGACAAAGGGCCTGCTATTCGAACCGCAATCTCCAAGTTACGTCATGACATCAGACGCTTCATTACGAGGTTGGGGAGCACACCTGCAAGACCTAGAAATTCAAGGTCTTTGGCCTCCTCAAGAGGAAAAACTTCACATCAATCTCTTGGAATTGAAAGCAGTTTTCCTGGGTCTTAAGGCATTTCTTCCCAGAATTCAGGGTTCATTGGTCTTAGTAAGGACCGACAGCACTACCACAATGTTTTACCTTCGAAAGCAGGGTGGCACAAGATCAAAGCCCCTATCTGCACAGGCACAGAAAATTTGGACTTGGCTTCTATGCCACAACATAGCTCTGCAAGTGGAGCATGTTCCAGGTATAGACAATACAAGAGCGGATCTGTTAAGCAGATCTTCCGACATTTGCCACGAGTGGGAATTAAATCAAGACCAACTAAATCAGATATTCCATTTGTGGGGCAAACCAAGTTTGGACCTGTTTGCAACTCATAACAACAAAAAATGCAAACATTATCCAAGCAGCTTCCCACAGAAGGGTTCGAGAAGGAATGCTCTTCATCTCCGATGGACAGGGATGTTTGCTTATGCCTTCCCTCCCTTTCCTCTAATTCCGAGAATATTGAGAAAGATGAGATCGGAACCGTGCCAAATAATTCTAATAGCCCCAGCCTGGCTGAGGCAATTTTGGTACACAGAACTTCTCCAATTGTCAGTGGAGCCAAGGATACAGTTCCCAATAACCAAAACTCTGATTTCCGTGAACAGAGGTCAAGTCCTTCACCCGCAATTGACCTCTCTAAAATTGTCAGCTTGGAACCTTTTGAGCACGAGTTCCAGTCACTAGATATCCTGCAAGAATGTCGTGAAATCTTGAAAAGTTCTACAGCACTGTCTACTAACAAGACATATGTGTAATCAAAGATTTTCCCTTGGTTTAAATGTCAATCATTCATTAATTCTCACCACAACTCCAATGCAATATCAGAATCATATACCCTATACAAGCTGTGAATATAAGCACATAAAAACTGAAAACCCCAAATTAGGAAAAATATATCAATTCATTCAATTCAATTGTCAAAACCATAATAAACTCCATAAATCATCTCAACTATTCCCCGAATAAAACAATTAAAAACACAAAAAAGAGAGACAACAATAGGTGAATCAATATAAAAACATCCTGGACTATCAATTCATTAAGATCTATAAACACTGTTGGGTAAAGATCATCAGTTTCCCAAAGCGCTAGTCCCTTGAATTTAATGTGACAAAAGCGTTGACGCGTTTCGGTGATTTGCTGGATACGCACCACCTTTATCAAGACCACAATATTTGAATGTCTCTTTTCTTATTGCACATAAAAAGATAATCTCCAATTATCTAAATCAAAAATATACAAAAAAATACACATCAGTACATCATTAATAAAATACATTATAAAATGCAAGTTATGTACATAAAATCAACCATATGTATTCAATCGAATTATCACTGGACTTATTATTTCTAATTTCTCTATCCCCTCCTGTTTCTTCGTGATGTATTCATAGAGACCATCACAGTATGCATTGTGCCGACTCATTGTTGACATCAGTCATTGGTTTCTTTTTTTTTAATTGATTTTATTTCAGCAAACAGTCAGATATTATACAGGAGATACAACAGACCTATCTTATACAAGACACAGAACACAGAATAGACACTAAATGGAGAGAAGAAGAACATGTACAAATACGATAAATAAATTCACTTGGCCACTTATAACTTATATAAACTGATAAATCAATGAATTATATCCATTTCTGAATTGGTGCCCAAACTTTTGACCCGAATCTCTTCTTTACAACACTCTTAGATCTATAAATGGCCGTTTGAAGTTGATATATAGATAACATTTTGGCTTGCCATTGGCTAAAGACAGGAGATTCGTAATCAAGCCAGTGTGAAGTGATACAGAAACGGAAAGCTGCCATACAGATGAATAAGAAAACTTCTTCAGCTAATGTCCTATTTCCTATTTGATTGGTTTCCAGACCAAGAATAACCATTTCCATATTTAATTTAACAGAGATCCCCAAACCATTATTAATAAAAGAATTCAATATCCACAATAAATTGAGAAAGTTTAGGACATTTAAAAAACATGTGACTAGAATCGGCAGCTATTTCATCACATCTGTTACATTTGTTACCATGACTCCCTTTCCATTTTGCCAGCCTCGCAGGTGAATAATACAAATCATAAATGGCCATGAAGTGTTGGCTCTGCAATGAGCCATTAAACAACACTCTGGTTGATAATTTAATTGATCTTACTATATCAACCTTAGCAATTCCAAATGTCCTTTGCCATTTAATTTCAGTTGACTTAAGATCATCATCCATTTGATTCATTACTAACTGATAAATTGAACCAATTCTCCCCCCCCTTCTAATTGCTTCCAGAACATCATTTTTATTCATACAGATATTATCGAGTAGCCCTTTTGTTTCTAGAAAATTGCGAAGCTGAAGATATTTAAAAAAATCATGTCTTGACAAATTATATTTTACTTATAGGCTGGAGAAAGAGCAGAGTTGAGTATCGTTATAAAGGTCTCCCAGAGTACGAACACCTGCAACATACCACCTTTTTATGACTTGATCATTAAAAATCTCAGGGAGTACCCTGCTCTTCAAGATTGGAGTATAATAATTAATATCTTTAAGATTAATGATTTTCTTTTTAAACTGCCTCCAAATTATGGCAGCCGCTGCTATAGTTTTAAACTTAGTTTTTTTGCAATAACTAATTTCCAAAATTTTAACCAGGGATTGAGGAACTTCCTCCCCCAGTAATATTTCATAAATTGACGGGTATGTCGCTTGATCAATATTAATCCCAGGAAATATTAATATGCCCATATATTTTAATAGAATAAGCCAATAATATAATCGAAAATTAGGGACCCCCCAGCCACCTTTCATCCTTAGGAGAGAACACCGATTTATAGCACGTTTAGTCCGGTTTTAGCTCCATAAAAATCTGGATGCCATTCTATCCATTTGAGAGAAATAAGATGTCGAGAACAATAAAGGGATTGTACGAAATAAGTATAAAAATTTTGGGAAAATTAACATCTTCAAAATATTCGCCCGACCATAAAGAGAAAAATGTAGGTTATTAAGCCTTTCCAACGTAGCGTTTGAAGATTTTATTACAGGTTCAGTATTTAAACGAACAATATCCTCAACATTAGGGGATATTGTGATTCCCAAATATTGAGCCTCAGATACAAACACCATATCTTTAGGGCGGCGATTTTCGGAATGGATTATCTGCCTTTTTGCTATATTTAACTTGTAGCCTGATAGCTCCCCGAACTCTTCTGCCAAAGATATTATCTTTGGTAAGGCACTTTTAATGTCTGACGTAGTGATAGCAACATCATCCGCATAAGCAAATATTTAAAAATTGTTTCCTCTAATCGTTACTGGAATAATTCCTTCCTCAGTTGCCAATTTACGGAGATAGGGCTCCAGATACATGGCAAACAACAAGGGGGAGCAGGGACAACCCTGCCTAGTCCCCCTTGTTATCCCAAAAGATTCAGAAACTGTATCAGTAATCCTAATGGCAGCTTTAGGTTGATAATAAAGGGCCCTAATAGCATTCAGGAATTCATCAGGGAGTCACATCCAGGTCATAACAGCCCATAGGAACCTCCATGTGACCCTGTCGAACGCTTTTTCAGCGTCCAACAGGGCCACTGCTACGGGGGATTCAGATACTTGCGCCCAATCTAGCAAGGTTATTATCTTTTTAATATGATCAGTGGTATCTCTTTTCGCAACGAAGCCATGCTGCCTTCTGGATACAAGAAGCGGCATCAGATTATTTAGTCTGTTAGCTAAAATTTTAGAGAAGATTTTGCCATCAACGGGTATTACAGATATGGGCCTATAAGACCCCATTTCTTCACTAGGCTTCCCTTTCTTTTTGAAGATGACAATGGTGGCTAACGACCATGACTCTGGAGGAGTACCAGAAAATGACAGCTGAAACAGTTTTATGAGTTCTGGTTTTAGCACTCCCCTAAATATTCAATAAAATTCTAATGGTATGTTATCCGGCCCTGCTGCTTTGCCAAGTGCCAATCCCATTATTGCTGCTTCGATTTCTTCCCATGATACTGTAACACTGAGAGGTTCCCTCTGATCTTCAGTTAGCCGGGTTACCCCCTACGCCCTCCAAATATTGAGATATTCTAGCTTCTATATCATCTTTATTTTTAGGTTGACAGTATGAAGATTGATAAAACACACTGAAGGCAGACAATATATCCTTCTTAGACACTTTGACATTGCCACTAAGATCACGAATTTTAAGAATTTCATTTGTTGTTGTTTTTTGACGCAGTCTTTGAGTCACAATTTTACCTGTTTGCTCACTTAGTTAGTAACTTTCAGTTCTGTGTTGTCGGTATTGCGAAATCACTCGCTCCACAATATGGGAGTACACCATGCTGCGTTTGATAGAGAGATCAGTTTGGGATTCTTGAATATGGGTGTTAGATTTAATACTTTCAGCTAGTTTTCTTTCTGCCTGAGAAACCATATCACAATCTTTCATATATTTATCCCGTCTACTTTTGCCTTGAAAGTTCGAATATTTTAAGGTTTCTCCCCTTAATATTGATTTAAATGCGTCCCACACCACTGGAATAGATGCACTGTTATTGTTGATGTCAAAAAATTCCTGTATAATTTTGGTCATATATTGAATATATTCTTCATCAGATAATAGACTCCTCTGAAATGACCAAATTGTTTTAGGCCTTTCCCCGACTGATGGTAGACTAACGTACATTACTAAAGGATTGTGATCAGACAATAATCTTAGGAGAATTTCCATCTTTACTTATGGAAAAAAAATTGGGATACGTAAAAGTAGTCAAGACGGACATGCTTCCGATGTGGGGCAGAAAAAAAACTATAGCCAGGGTCCTTATTATACATAGAAAACCAAACATCCATAAGACAATTGTCCGTCAGTAAGTTCTTCAAAGCCCTGAAAGTTCGTAGTTTAAGGCCCGTATATTTATCGTGTCTGATGTCAAAATGAGCTTCTAGATGAATGTTTAAATCCCCACAAAAAATAATAGGAGAAGTGCAAGCAGATAACTCCTGATTTAAAGAATTAAATAACTCAGCGTCATCCAGATTAGGGCCATAGACAGTATATATTACAAACTTCTGTTGATATAGTAACAATTCTGCAGAAGCCCACCTTCCCCATTTGTCTGCAGTTGTTTTAATACAAGACCCTAGATTATGTCGCATGAAAATCGCCTCTCCCCGCTTGATTCCCGTCTGTTTAGAGCAAACCAATAAATCTAATCCTAAGCTATTAAGGAACCTCCTTTTATCCCATGCAACATGAGTCTCTTGTAGACAGAGAATATCTATTCGGAGTAATTGTATCAATTTGGCTAGTGCCCCCCCCCCTTTTTATTATCATTAAGACCGTTAATATTCAAAGAACATACTTTTATTTTCCATCTCCATTCAAAGAAACAGAAAAGAATCCAAAAAAGAAAAGCCTTCAACAACATTAGGTTCCATACAGATTTCCTTATTTTTTCAAGCTTCGCTATCATAGTACTTCTGTGTCTATAACTGACTGTTGCTGATTTTACACCCCAACCCCACCCTACCCACACCCACCAGTGACCCTCACCACCCAACCAACCCTCCCCCCCACCCAAACCCACCTTATGAGGCACAGGGACAGCCAGTCCCTGGGAGCTCAGGATACCACCCCTCCCACCCCCCCTAAGTTCTGAAGGAGAAATCCAAAATAACTTTCAATCAAATCTGCTGTCCAAGAGAGAACATGAATAGCCAGTAAAAGTTTTTTTTTTTTTACAGTCTCGGCAAAGTAACAACGATTATTCATAATGAGGCCAGATAATCCTTAGCAGCGATTTCCGAAAAGAAATTTTTTGTCTGTCCTCTTACAATGACCTTTAGTTTGGCAGGACTTTGCAGGAATACTGTGGCTCCCTTCTGTTGAAAGCCAGCTATCAATTGTCTCAAATGCCATCGCTTTGACACAGTTGCCTGGCAATAATCAGGTCTGACAAAAAAACTAAAATCTTTGCCTGAGCGTTTCTTATCTGGTCTAGCTAGATTAAATACCGCTTCCCTTGCCAGAAAATTACTAAATTTAACCAGGATAGCTCTAGGATAAACATCATTTTTCTGCTTGTTTCTAAGGACAAATGGAAAACGATGAGCTCGTTCAATCACCACCGACCAATCCCACATTCCCAGTTCCGGGAACGCATCAGAGAAAAGTTCACAAACTAATTTCCGGACATCAGGACCACCCAGATTTTCAGGCAACCCTAAAACTCGTAGGTTATGTCGACGAGCTTGATTCTCCAATTCAGTTAACTTTGCACTGATGTCGTCTCGTTGATCTTTCACCAGAGAAAGTTCTTTTTTCTGAGTCACCACCTCGTCTTCTAATATTGAGATCCTGGTCTCAGCTTCTGAAACTCTAGCAGCCATATCAGTACATATTTTTGTGATGCGTCGAGTGGCATTCTGTACCTTCCGGCAGGTAGCCTGGGTGCGTGCAATCTCGCTTTTTGTATCAGATCTATGGGTTAACAGTGTTTGATATATCATTGCTAATGTGACCTCCGCATTAGGAGCTGCTTCGGAGTCAGATACCATAAATTGTTCATCTAGCGAATTTGGATTATCTGATTCATTACTTATGTCTCTTACAGATTGCACGTTCCGAATTGACTTTTTCTTAACTGTAATGTCTGAGAGAGGTGATGTTTCACCCTCCCCCACTTCTTCCTCTATACTGGTATCATCCGCCGGGTAATCAGCCCAGTCTCTATCCAGGCTTTCCTCTGAAGTCAGATCAGACATTGAATAGAATTGGTCATTAGTATCTTGCATCGTATCTTGACAGCGAGCTGCTAGGAGTCCTGGACTTAGATTATCTTCCAAGGCAATATTTAAATTTTCACTATTGATTCCTGTTTCGGATTGGGCTACTGAACTGACAAGGACTACATCTCCCATAATCCCACTCTCAGCAGTCTCACATTCAGGTGAGGAATTAGAGTTAGAGTTCGGCACTGGGTCCGATTCCGGATTAATAACAACTGGTTCAGGCACCCCTGTTGCTGTTTGCGCGTTAGTATTAACGTGAGTCTGTATACTTGAGTCTGCATTATTGCCTCTTTCACTTGACATAATTTGAGGTTCCTGGGAGGTAATTGCCGCTGCTCCCCCAAATTGTAAACGGGTATTCTTAGCAGATTGCTTTTGGAAGAGTTCAGGTACTGTTTGTGCAACACGCTCAGCCCCTTTCCTAGAAGTTTGGGACCTCGAGGTAGCAGCCGACTCACCGGATTTCACGTTGCTTGGAGAACCGCTTATTAAATCTTCTTGCTCGTCGTCAGCCACAGTGGTTACTTTGTTTCTTCCGCTCCGTGTGAAAGGCACTTTCGCAAGTTTAGGAGGCATAGCAGCGTTGTTCCCACTGGATGTCGGAAATACTCGAAATATCTCCCCAAGCCGAAACGGGATGCGCCAAGCCCGAATAGAGCACTGCAGTGCACGGGCGGAAAGCAAAGTGAAAAACACCATCAGAGGCGGAGCCGCGGGTCCGGTATTTCGTCTTCGTCTCAGCCACACAAAGAGCACTACTTCCACGACAGCCAGACCGCACAAGTCCGAAACGGAAGAAAAATGCCTGAAACAGCACCTTCGATCAGGTCAGGTTCACTAGCTCAATCCTTCATAGTAATGTGAAAGTCGGTTTTCGGCGTTTTCGGCGTCTTGTTCTTCTCCTTCAGAACGAGAGCGGAGGAGCCGGCAAGCTTACACCGCTAGAGTCGCGGTCGCCATCTTACCTCCACCAGCCCTGTATACAGTCATTGGTTTCAATACCCACTCTAGGTGTTCTTCATAATACATCACATTGTACATCACAATCTGCATTTCAATTAAACATCCCTATTTCCCTCCCAATTATGCTCAATGGTTGTGGTTCTATCCACAGCTTCGTATAAGGCTCCCTGTAAGGTTCCATTCACTCTGCATACACCCACTGTGTCTTGTAATTATACTCCTTCTTCCATTTCTTCACTTAATTCAACAGCATTCTGACTAATATTCTAAAATGCTTTGATCTCTTTAGATATCTCATACATACCGGTAGAATTATCTATCAATTGGTACGGTACAGCGAAGCCTTCTTGAGATTCAATATCAGGTTTCTTCAAATGCTGTAATGGGATATAAGGGATATGTATTTCTATATGTCTATCTTAATGTTACCATAGAAGACTACATCGGGTGCGTCTGTAGAGTTGGTGGTCCCCTTAATATCTGAAATCCCATGATAATTACCTGTCTCAATGTAAGCATTTACGGTGTATGTGGCATAAATCGATAATAGCCACTGCTCCGTTTGTTCAATTCAGCAGTCTGTGTGCAGATCTCTATAACGAGAAAACGGAATAAATCCTGCTGTTGAATTTCTAGGTACACTGATGTATTGATTAAACCTCAGTTTTCGTGTCTATATGGATTCAATAAACATTTACCTGCAGATCTTAGTCTATTTTGCCGGTCTCCAGTTACGGGAAACCTTGAGGGAGAAATGTAAATAATGTTTGCCCCATTTTGACAACACTTCGAGATTCTCTAACAGTATCACCTCGACCACCACTATTGCTAAAATTTACCCAATCTAATAGGTTGCTGGCCTGCGAATGGTGCTAGGTGATCACGTACCTGAAGGTGCTCATAAATCGTTGCGTGTCCGACCTCGGGAAGTATAAACTTTACTAACAAGACATACACTGCAAAATGGAAACGATTCTGTAACTGGTGTCTTGCACATAAGGTTCATCCCTTTTCTTCTCCGCCTGAACAAATTCTTCCATATCTGCTGCAACTAGCCAGATCGGGACTTTCGCATTCGTCAATTAAAGTCCATTTAGCAGCAATATTCAGATACCGAAGATTTCCAGGATGTCCATCTCTTTGGTCCCAAAGGTTAACTAAAGAATTCTTAAAAGGGTTATTCACGAAGTTTCCTCCAATTAAACGTCCTCCACCTCCTTGGCAGCTTAACACAGTCTTGTCGCAACTCATGAAGGCACCTTTTGAACCAATCCACAAAGCCGAGTTGCAATTCCTTTCATGGAAAGTAGCATTACTCCTGGCACTCACATCAGCCAGGAGAGTCAGCGAAATTCAAACCTTTTCAATACAAGATCCTTTCATGCAATTCAGATCGGATAAGGTGCTGCTAAGAACTAATCCCAAATTTGTTCCTAAAATACCTTCTTCTTTTCATCCAAATGAACCAGTGATTCTGCCTACATATTTCAAGAATCCTTCTACGGCGGCAGAAAAAGCTCTGCAGACTTTGGACATTGGCAGATGTCTAAAATTCTACATTGAAAAGACAAAATCCTTTTGTAAATCAAACCAATTATTTATTGCTTATTCAGGGCCTAGAAAAGGTTTGGCTCTTTCAAGATCCTCCATCTCTAGATGGATTGCTTCCGCAATCGTCTTCTGTCAAGAGAAAGCAGGAAGACCTCTAGACACAAAAGTCTGTGCTTACGATACACGGAAAATGGCAACGTCAACTGCATTACTAGCAGGCGTATCCCTTCCAGACATATGCAGAGCAGCAACTTGGTCAAATGTCCATACATTTGCCAAACATTATTGACTGGACACAGAATGGAAAGCAGATGCAGCAGTGGGACAAGCAGTTCTACGACATCTTTTTAAATAAGGTACATGTTTATAAATTTACAGTTGTTTTCTGTAATGTTGTTTATGCACAAACGTTTTAATTTAATGACAAATGTGTTTCATGCCTTTTGATTCTTAATGAGTCTTTAAAAAAAAAGAAAAGTGTATGGCACACAGCCCTGAGAAAAAAGGGGGTCTAGCCTCGAAACGCTCTTGCAACAAGCATTTACAATGCAATAGGTCTCGCATTATTAAAGTTTGAGCTATTGGCATTGTAAATGACAATGCCTTTTCTTCATTTAGACCGTTGCGTAAACAAGCACTTTGCACTTATAGTTCATGCTTATGAGAAGCAAGGCTGTAAGTCTCTTTTACTGCCAGCTTTGCTCATTGTAAGCAAGGAATATACGTTCAAAGTGCGTGTTTATGCACTGATTGCAGGTTTTAAAAACAATGAATAAAAGACATTGTCATTTACAATGCCAATTGCTCCAACTTTAATAATGCGAGACCTATTGCATTGTAAATGCTTGTTAAGGTGTATGTTGTCCGCCAAACTCAAAATAAGCCTCTTGGTCTGTACCTTATAGGTCGCTTCACCCCTCTCTCTCCCCGCTCCCAGGGTGGAGCATCAGCGAAGAGCTCTTGGATGACTTTATTGACACACCCGAGTGGACCAGAGACAGCAATGTCAGGAAGCAAGAGCATTGAGGTGCAGGTAGAACATAGATAGATAGAGTGAGGGCGATAGAGTGAGGGCGATAGAGTGAGGGCGATTGATAGAGTGAGGGCGATTGATAGAGTGAGGGCGATAGAGTGAGTGAGGGCGATAGATAGAGTGAGGGCGATAGATAGAGTGAGGGCAATAAAGTGAGGGCGGTAGGAGTGTGTGTGTGTGGGGGGGTTGTGTGTGTGGGTTGTGTGTTTGGGGTTGTGTGTGTGGTTGTGTGTGTGGGGGGTTGTGTGTGTATGGTTGTGAGTGTGGGGAGTTGTGTGTGTATGGTTGTGTGTGGTTTTGTGTGTGTGTGTGTGGGGGGTGTGTGTGTGGTTGTGTGTGGGGGTGTTGTGTGTGGGGTTGTATGTGTATGGTTGTGTGTGGGGTGTGTGTGGGGGGTTGTGTGTGTGGGGTGTGTGTGGGGGGGTTGTGTGTGTGGGTGTGTGTGGCGGTGGGTGTGTGTGGCGGTGTGTGTGTGGGGCGTTGGGTGTGTGTGGGGGTTGTGTGTGTAGGGTTGTGTGTGGGGTGTTGTGTGTGGGGTGTTGTGTGTGTGGGTGTGTGTGGCGGGGGGTGTGTTTTTGGGGTGTGTGGGGGGGGTGTGTGGACTTTGTGTGGGGTTGTGTGTGTGGGGGTTGTGTGTGTGTGGGGGGTGAGTGTGGGGGGGTGTGCAGGGGGTGTGTGTGTGGGGGGTTGTGTGTGTGTGTGTGTGGGTGAGTGTGGGGGGGTTGTGGGGGTTGTGTGTGTGTGTGTGTGTGGGGGGGGGTGAGTGTGGGGGGTTGTGTGGGTGTGGGGGGGTTAGTGTGGGGTTGTGTGTGTGGGGGGGTCTGGGTGTTTGTGTGTGGGGTTGTGTGTGGGGATTTGTGTGGGGATTTGTGTGTATGTGGGGTTGTGTGTGGGGGGTTGTGTGTGGGGTTGTGTGGGTGTGGGGTTGTGTGTATGTGGGGTTGTGTGTGTGGGGGTTGTGTGTGTGGGGTTGAGTGTGTGGGGTTGTGTGTGTGGGGGTTGTGTGTGTGGGGTTGAGTGTGTTGGGTTGTGTGTGATTTCTATCGTACGGCAATAGTAGGCGACAGGCTAGGGGGCTCCAGCAGTGATGCACTAAATAAATCACTACAAGAACCAGATCCGGTTCCATTTACAGAAGGGTGGGGAGCTGTAAAGTGCCACTTTGCCTGGCTAGATTTGTCCACTCTGGAAAAGAAAGGCCTGGGAGGGAGGTCTGGGGGACTTGCGAGAGGGGGTATTTGAGGGAGTAGCAGAGGATCATTTTGCTTCTGGTCTGGGAAAAATATTCAAAGGGAGCCAAAAAAAAGACAATGTGATTTGAGCCCGAACAGGGTTCTTGAAATGCTTTAACTTGCTACTTTTTGACCAGGCCCAACATCTTTGTGAGCGAGGGTGATTCATCATTTCTTTGTGTATGACTAACTTCAAACAGAGTCAGGGAGGCGTGGAGAAGGTCAAGTAATTCCAGACTGGAAGTCTTACCTCTACTTCCACTCGCTTGGGGTTGGCTGCACAATATGCTTTCGTTCTGCTTCATCCACATTTGCCACATATGATTAAAAAAATACCTGGTAATTGCGCTCATTACCTACCACGGGCACGTATAAACTAAGCCAGGGATATCAATCTGGCTTGTCTTACTAGTTATTTTCTTTTTTTCTTCTCCTTGCATTCTCGCACCAATTTTTACGTTAGTTATGAGACCCCTCACGTGAAAATCGGTTTATAATATGTAAGAACACGGTCATTTCGCCTGTGGTGTGAGCTTTGCGGTCACGCAGACCCTGGGAAAGGAGGGGTGGGTAGGGTGAGTAAAGGAAAGCAGAGCTTCCTGGATTCAAAAAACACATTTCATTGCCCCCGGCAGAGAACTTCGCACAGCTCGCGCTGGGTGGAGGCAAATCCGACGAAGCCACCATTTGACATCATACTGTACAACCATAAGTAGCTGTGGTCAACAAGAACCCAGCGAAGACAGGGTGACTTCGTACAACTAAACACCCTGAACATTCAACACATAAAAAATAAATAAACAAGCACGTCCCGAAACCGGAAGTTCGGGAGCGTCACGGCTGTCGCGCGGTGGCTGCAGAAGTCAGGAGGGGCGACTGAGGACGTCGATGGGTGAGTGGGGCTTAGTTGGGGGGGCGGGTGTGTGTATGTGCGTGTCTGTGTGTGTGTTCAGGGGGGGCTGCGTGCGTGAATGAGAGAGGCGCTGTGTGAATGTGGGACAGACAGGAGAAGTGCACGGCGCCGGGAGACGGGGCATGCGCGTCCACGATGTTAAATCTGCGTGCCAAGCCCGGTTAGGTAAGAGAGGGGAGGGGAGAGGGGGTTGCCTGTATGTGTCTGCCTGCGTCTGGGTGCCTGCGTGTGTGTGTGTAAGTAAGTGCGTGTGCGCGTGTGTGTGTGTGTGTGTCTGTGTGCATGCATGCGTGTTAGGCTGTTTGGCTGAGAGTATGGGAGGGAAGTGCACAGCGCGCGGCGCAGGACGGAACGTGCGCGTTCGCGCACACGGATCCAGGAGAAAAAGCTCGTCCACCCTCTTGTCCTCCTTCCCCCCAGACTGATCGCTATACGTCTCCAGCTGGACACATGCATCCTTGCAGGATGCATTGCCAGCGAGACCCAAAAAGGACTGCTATCTATTCTGATACAAGAATGTGAATCTATGAAAGATTGAATACTGGAGAAAAAACTAGTTACGTACGTGTACACTATGGTTCTCCAGTATTATCTTTTATAGATTCACATGCGCCCGCCCACATCCCCGTGTCTGCTAGGTAGACCACCTTTTATCTCTGGTTTCTTACAAAGCTCACTCTTGGGCTGTTGGAAATCTGAGGTATGGTGGCTCTGCTGGGAATGGTGTAGGCTGGTGCTGGCAGCTGATTGGCTGTAGTTTGGGCCACATAATGAGGAGGAGAGGTTACCTATTGTTTCACTAATCTGATTTCCATGCAGTTTTTTCTTCTACTGCTATGGTTATTCTTTTACCGGGAGACTCCCACCATGACGACTGGAACGATACAAGCATGTGAATCTATGAAAGATAATACTGGAGAACCATAGTGTACAGGTAAGTAACTAGTTTTTTCCTGTTAATACAAATCACCATCTTTCACCTCTGCTTTCTCCTAACAACCCTTTCCCTCACCAACAACCCAATACTCAACCCTCTCTCATCGACCAACACCCTCCGCCTCTTTCAACCAAAAACACACAACCAAACAATCCTTCAACTCCACGCTACCAGGTGTATTACTTCTTCCTGCTACCAAATCTAAAGCACTCATAAGCCCTATCCATCCCCCTTTCACACACCAGACACATTCCTTCAAATCACATCACCACCCCTTTACCATTCAAATTTCACTCACCAACAGTGCTTTATATTCAAATCATTCACAGAAACTCACTACCTCAATATCTCATCTCACAACATAGCACGCAGACCAGCACTTCAAGATCACATACACAACTTCATACTATATTTCATCACAAAATAGAAACAAACATCCATTCCCACCCTCATGACTACACAAATACAAATCATAAACCATCTTTACTCTTAGATCTTCTATTTTCACCAACACCTACCACAAGCACCCCAACACAATAACACTCATTCACCCGCCTCTCATCAATAGCACAATTTAGAGCCTTAAAACATTAACCGCATTTTCCACCACAATCCCTAACCACACACCCTGTACACTAAACGAACACAAACAAACAAGATGCCACTCTGCACAACTTTGCATCTCCATGTCTATTAAACAAAAAGACTACTTTACAAAAACCAGACAGTTCACCAACTCACTCAACCACCATCTGCACAGGTAAACCCAAAAAAATAAATGCCTTCTAAACCGGCTGTATGAGGATTACAATATGGAAAAACAACATGTTATGTTATGTTATGTTAAAAGAATTTATTGAGCGCGACTAACACCATTAGGTTTCTTGGCGCTTATGCTGGGGGAGCAGTGAAAAGAGCATGAGACAGAAACTAAATATAGAACTCAGTGAAAAGGAGGGTTTTAAGGAGAGATCTGAACCCAGAATATGAAGAAGACAGCCTAAGAGAGAGGGGAAGGGAATTCCAGAAAGATGGAGCTAGAAATGAGAACCTAAGGCCACCATGTTTTTTCCTCTTGAATCTAGGAACTGATAGCAAGGCCATCTGGGATGACCGGAGATTGCGAGGAGGGACATACGGGTGGAGAAGAGAGGAAATGAAAAGAGGACCTTGGCCTGCAAGAGATTTTGAGATGATGCAACCTAGCTTAAACTTACAGCGAGCAGATACCGGAAGCCAGTGGAGACTTTTTAGAAGAGGGCGAACATGTTGATCTCTAGGTTGGTGGTAAATCAGGCGAGCAGCCTGATTTTGGATCAACTGAAGTCTCTTAAGTTGGTAGTCAGGTATGCCTACATACAATGCATTTGCGTAGTCAAGCCTAGAAATGACTAACGCAAGCAGAGCCAAAGTGAGAGCTTCGGTAGTGAGTAGGCGAGAGATTTTACGAATGTTCCTGAGTTGGAAATGGCTGGAGGACACTACTGCGCTGATCTGGGGTGTCATAAAAAGATCGTTGCTAATGACAACTCCCAGGCTTTTGGCTGAATTAACTGGGGAAGTAGGGCTACCCAGACTTGCAGGCCAGAAAGAAGGTTGCCAAGGATTGGAAAGTCCCCCGACAAGAACCAGTTCGGTCTTGTCGGGGTTGAGCTTCAGATGGTTTGAGCTCATCCAATTACTAATAAAGCAGAGCGTGTTTTGAAAGGTAGTAATGGAATCGGCAGAGGAATCGATGGTGAAGACCAGTTGAATGTCATCCGCGTAATTAAACGCGGTGACACTCAACCCACGAAGGGAGCGAAGTAAAGGGACCAAGTACAAATTAAAAAGGAGAGGGGACAAAGAGGAGCCCTGCGGGACGCCACAGGTCAACTCGACCTGAGTAGCAGAGAACTGGGACAGCCTGACGGCTTGTTGGCGTTTGGTCAGGAAAGACCGAACCCAGTCCAGGGCGGTACCCCGGATGCCAGCCTCTTTGACACGGTCGACCAAAATACCGTGGTCGACCGTGTCAAAGGCGGCCGACAAATCCAAGAGGACCAGGGCCTGACAGATGTTGGCGTCGGCCCCTCTGCGCAGTTCGTCCATCACAGAGAGGATAACTGCCTCTGTAGAGTGCGCAGGTCTAAACCCGGCCTGCTGGGGGTCCAAGACGCGTGAATCTTCAACAAAAGTACTAAGAGTGTGGGTTACATGCGATTCCAGGACCTTGCTAAGGAAAGGGAGAAGGGATATAGGGCGATAGTTGCTCATGATGGAGGGGTCTGCCGAGGGTTTTTTCAGGATGGCAACCACCTCGGCCTGTTTAAAAGAGCAAGGAACCTCCTCGGTGGCCAAGGAGTTGTTTAAAAGGGCCAAGGGGGGTTCAGAGCAGGAAGTGAAGGCTTCCCGAAGGGCCGAGGGAGGGCAACAGTCGCGAGGAGAGCCAGAAGAGACTGTGTGCAAGAGTGAGAGAAAGTTGACTGTCGAGATGGGGGGAATCTGAGTTAAGATATGGGCATTGAGATGATGGCTGGAATCAATAGGCGGAGAGGGGGCTAGCGGGGTTTGGACAGAGATACTAGTTTTAATTTTGACAATTTTTTCCACAAAAAATTGGTTCAAAGAATCACACAGGAATTGGGAGGGAAGGGGCGCAATAGTGACTCTCGCTGGATTAGACAGTTCCTCAACAATTGAGAATATATCCTTGGATTTGTTTGAGGAGTCCAAAATTCTGTTAGAAAAATAGAGGGATTTAGCCGAAGCTATGGCTGATTTATACTTTCTAAGCAGGGAGGAGAATGTCACTTTGGTCTCGGGGGAGTACCCCCGGCGCCAGCGCCGTTCTGCCTGGCGAAGACCAACATGATGGCTATCTTCATACATTTAATACCAATGCTAATAATAAACATGCTACAAGTTCAAAGAGTACTACTCCCTCTCACAGTCTTTAGAATCCCTACTAATAAATGCTCGACAGGGATCTCCCAACCTTTTCTGTAATGAGAGCTACTTATGTTCAGTGAACCTCATCGAGAGATACTAATATTATTTGCATTGTAACAGTGGCACCATACTCAAGGTTACTAACAGTTTACTACCAGCAATTACCTCTGTGCATCAGGCATGGTTGCTAGCAGTAATGTGAAAAAAAAGCTTTGTCAACATGAAATGCCTCTAACTGGGGAATCCATAACAACTATAGCTGCAATGCCTCTGTTACCAAGGTAATACCATTTGTAAAAGTCTCCCCAATGTCTCATGTTTAACACTCAAATATCAGCTTTAAATATATTTTGGAAATTCGTCCATTTTCCTTCAAATGTCAGCTCTTGATTTTTTAAAACGAGCAAATTTACATCTTGTATACACACACTCAATTTGGGTATACGTAAATTATTTCAGCCAAGCAGTAGGGTTGGCTATACACAGGAGAGCTACTTACAGGTAGCTGGAGAGCTACCAGTAGCTCACGAGCTACTCATTGGAGAAGCCTACACGTCTAAAAACAAGCTTAACAGCTACAACCTACTCGCAGACATACAACCTGACGTACTCTTCATTACTGAATTATGGTTGGGAGATGACATGGCTCCAGTTTTGCATGAAGCCTCATTTTACTACTACGATCTCCCTATTAACCCTTTCTAGACTTCCCTTTTCTGTCCCTCCTTTGACTCATCCCAAACCTCATCTTACTAATATGATCTTTCAAATAACTCTAGCTAGAACTCTTCCATCTTCTATCCTGTTCAATCAAACTAACACACTCACTTGTCCACCGTTCAAATTAACAACTTAAATTCCCCTACACTAATCCTCTGGGTTCCGGAGTAGCGGGCTACTCGCCGGAAAGTGCAACATCTCATCAAGGGTAGTAAGCCCTATATAAATGCAATTGCAATACACCATTCATGCCACTCCCATTGAGTAACATGCTACCCATCTGAGAATCCACTTCTGCACCTTAGGGGTTTGAAGCACAGTTTGAATGGACGTACAGTATATTTCAATGCATTCACTTTGTAAGGGGTCTCTGATAGCAGTTTAAACTGTGCATAGTGATAACCGGTAGCATGCCTCGTTCTGGCCTGTAGGCTTGGAAGACTTCTACTCCAATGTATCGATATGGGTTTGGCACATTCACAGACCAGTAGCTCTCTGTTCCATAAACCTCAGGACTTCACTGTGAGAGCAACTGCTAAAGTATGAACATTTTGCCAGATGAAAAAAAAAAAGGAAGCGTGAAATGTTTTATTTTTTTCTGCTTCTTGCCCAGTTCTACTGAAATAAAAAGTTTAATAAAGAAGATAATTGTGTAAAGCTAGTGCTGTCAAATAGGTTTCAGATGTGTTCTACATTGCATGGAAATGTTGCGGTACTGACAGAGGGGAGTTTGGGGATTCTTAAGTATCCAGTGTCTAGTTTTGAGAAGGACACCGCTGCTCTGGGTCATTCACAACGTACTTGCTCATTTGGGTATACGTTTATTTAGATTTTTCCAATAAGCAAGATAAAAAATGTCAGTTTGATTTTTTTCTTGTTTCCAAAAACAGCTGTGCAGTTCCATTTCAGTGGCAAAGCGCATAATGTGATGAGGGACCCCCGAGTCTCACATATCTCGGATATTCACTGGCCTTGGGTTGAATAGGGAGCCCTTGAGAGGGTGGCAAAGATAACTGTTTTGCCCCTGGTTGCTCTATATTTCTTATGATATCGTTCATTTTGCTGGTAACTACACTGGTTGTCCTTTTTTTTGATAAGTTGTTAAAAATGCATGGCCCTGAGTAGGCATAGGTTAGAGGGAGTAATGGTGGAGAGAGCGGCTATGTTGACTTAATTACTATCATCCCGTATCCTATAGTAATTGTGAGATGTCAAGAAGCCGTTATAGGATCATCATAGGATGTGGCTAGTAGGGATCCACAATATAAGGGAATTATTCTGCAGGCTGTGTGAACTATAGTCAACTGGCTGGCAGGTAGTTTTATGATATTAGGAGCAGATTGCCCATTCCTTCACCGCAACTCAGCAAGGGAACTTGCTGCATTGCTTTAAATGGAGGGGCAGAGTGCTCTCTATTTACAAAGATATGGAGCATTCCTGCTCTCTCCTTGCGCTGCCGCACTCTGTGCTGCCTAGCGCAACACAGGCTCCCTTACACTGTAGTGCAAAGGTATCTGTGTTTGGGGTAGGGTTGTTTTTGTGCAAGAAGGGACTTGTTATTGCATGAAAACAATCCTGTGATATATATTCCTGTTTCTATGTGTGCTGCAGAATGCGTCGTGCATGGGCAACACAAGTCTTTAGTAAATCTGGCCCTTATTATCAGTGTGGGTCATAAGGGTATATATGAATTGACATTACTGTACACTGCTCAGGCTAGATGTAGGCCAGTCCTTTATAATGTACCTGGACATAGAATGTTGTGTGCTGGTTGGCCTGGTCCATATTTGTGGGCTTTAGATTTTACTTGATGGTGTAATTATTCAGAGTTCTATTCCAGGCTTTTGGGACGATGTAGTTATCTTGAAATTAGCCATGTTTTCATTTCTCTTCTGAAGTGTATATTCACCGGAATGTTTCTTATCTTGGCTGGTAGTGACTACCAGAGCTTGACCGCTTATACCTAAACAGTAGGGCCTCCTATGGATTTGTTATAGTAAGGAGGTAATTGTTACCTGGAGTGCATTGTCCTG
Organism: Lissotriton helveticus; assembly: GCF_964261635.1. Lineage (NCBI taxonomy): Eukaryota > Metazoa > Chordata > Amphibia > Caudata > Salamandridae > Lissotriton > Lissotriton helveticus. The sequence continues at coordinate 974,311,385 of NC_136057.1, read as the reverse complement.
TTTTATTACTTAAATTTAACTTGTAATTATAATGGCCCTTTTCCATGGTTGGCTTTGTGGACAATGTAAAGTGACTTGAACTTTGCTCTTCTAGCTATAGGTAGCAACTGGAGTTATCCCAGGAATTTAGCCATGTTTTATCTTGGGTGAAGATAGAGAAGGAGTCTCACAGCAGCATTTTGGAGTAGTTGTATTTTGCGTTTGAAATTGGGGACGCAAAGGTATGGACTGTTGGCACAGTGAATGTTCGAGATTACAAATACGAGAATAGCTTGTAGCTTTTGTTGGTATCCAAATGTGTGAGAAGATGTAACACAGTATTTTCATTGTGTAGGTGCTCTTTCTGACCTCTGGTTTCAGGTATAGGTCTGAATCTGTTATTACTCCTAGGTTTCTTACTTCTCTTGATGTTGTTGAAGGAGCCTCGAGTGCCTTTGACCATTTTGCAGTAATTCAGTATTGTTTCCATTGTCCGCACATCATGATCTCTGTGTTGGGGTAAGGTCCATAAGTCTCAATTCCATCTTGAGTAGGCCTAGACTCAATTTTCTTTATTTTTGCAGAATCATTGACCTGCCTGCCTTTCACGTAGACGTCATCTGTCCTTATTTTTCCAAGAATCTGTGGAAGTGTTAAGTCACTCATACAATGACATAAATAAGAGCACCTGGTGCAACATTTTTCGGGGACAACAGCCTTGTTGTTTCTATTTCAGGTTCAGACAAAACAATAGCAAACAGTGTGAGTTGACGTGTTTTTACCTTATTTGTTTATAAGAATGTGTCTAAGACGAGCATTTTGAAGCACATAGGTGATGCCAGACATTCCTACAGTAATGTCAGAAATTCCCATCTCCGGTAAGCTATGGTATAAAAAGGGGTGCTACTTGGCCACTTGCGAGGAGCGCTCCTTCAATCCAGATTATCGTACAAGCTACTACCAGAAAACATCGTCACTGCCAGAGATGCTGCCGCCTTGCACTCTATGCTGATACTGAGGCAAGTCCGTGAGAAGAGGAGCTGATGCAGCACATGTTTTCCTTTCGCAGGGAGCACTTCCTCGCTGACTTCTGATAACTATAGCGTTTTGGTGTAAGCAGGCATGCAGTGCGTTGGTTCTCAATAAGAAACTCTATGTGCAAGTTATGATAGTCCATGATCTCCTAGTGTAGCACATAGAAGTAAGTGTTAGGTTGTTAATGGCATTTTAACTGTAGAAGAAATGTTCCTTTCATGCTTGTTCGCAACATGCATTTGTGCTATTTTAATGATATTCTGTATGGTTATTAGATGTGCTGAGCAACAGGATAAGACTGTTGAAATAAATGATGTTAGTTAGTGTCTTTTTCTTAATGCAATTTATGTGTGATATATATTATAGAGAACAAAATTGGTCTTTCAGTTTACCAAGACATACAGATGATTGACGGAATGCAGAGCAAATCAAACATTCCCCCAGTCAATAGATCCAGGTTAAATCGATCGTTCTTTTGCTCACCAAGCCACCCCAGTTTAGACCTAGCCGTATGCAAATCAGTCTTGACCATGTGCCTCAGGGGAACAGTCCATCCCGAACTGCCAATTAAGATCCTCCCTGGACTGGAAACAAGCATCCTGGGACCGGTTTCAGGGCATCACCCCTCATTAGCCTGGCTAGCTTGAATCCAGTGACCGTGATCCCAGGACCCACTTCTGGGCATACCAGGCGCACTTAGGGTGAGAAAGCAAAAAACACACAGATGATGGGAGGAATTCAGAGCAAATCAAACATTCACTCCCAGTCAATAGATCTGGATTAAATCCATTGTTCTTTTGCTCACCATGCTACCCCGGTGCCTCATGGGAACAGTCCAGCCCAACTGACTGATTTGCATATGGCTGGATCGAAACTGGAATGGCGCGGCATGCAAAAAAACGATGGATTTAACCCAGATCTATGACTGGGCTTGAATGTTTGATTAATTCAGTATTCCGTCCATCATCTTTTTTTTTTGCATTTGTTGCCCTAAGTGGGAAGGGTATGCCCAGACGTGGGTCCCATGCTTGCTACACTACCAGATTCAACCTGGCCTTGCTGATGAGGATTGTTACACCGAAACCAGTCCCATGGTGCTTGTTTCTGGTCCAGGGAAGACCGGGCCTGGCAGTTTGGGCTGGATTATTCCTATAGGGTACAAGATCAAGACTGATTTGCATATGGCTGGGTCCAAACTGAAATGGTGTGGCATTAAAAAAAATTATGGATTTAACCCAGATCTGTTACTGGGGGTGAATGTTTTCTTAATTCAGCATTTCGTTCTTTTAGATTACCATGACTTCCCGAGATCCCTGTTTAGAGACCGTTAATAACTCAAAAGGATTGATGCCACTTCAACTATGTATTGGATGGGGTTCTGCGAGGCTACACTCCCCTGTCTTTCACATTCAGTCATTGGTGCATTGAAATAAGTTCACATGTCAGCCGTGGGTGTGAAAACAAACTTTGTAGAACTAATCCACAGTTTTAGTTTACACAACAGCGTGGTGTTGAGCTTCAAGTGATTACTCATCCATGCCGTTATGGCATAAAGACAGTCACCAAGTTTTGATTTGTGGAAGTCTTCCTGGCTGTCCGTTTTTGGAAGGATTTGTGTCTCATCTGGATAGTTGTAGCACATGCGTTTAAATGATCTGATCCGGTCTGGTAAGGAAGTTACATAGTTGTTAAAGAATGGATGTGATACGACGATCCCCTGGGGGACACCGGTGTTGGGTGCGAAAGGTGATATGTATTGAACATTTTTCTTCTAACCTAAGAGGCAATCCAATTTAGAGCAGTTTTACACTGGATATTTTTCTAGTAGAATGTCGTGTTGAAGGGTGTTGGGTCCAGAAGCAATAGGGTAACCAATTTGTTCTTGTCCACAGTGAGTTTTAGTTCATCCCAAATAGATATGATGGCTGAATCTGTGCCTCTGCCTTGTATGAGACTTGGCTGTTAGTCTGACATCAAGTTATTTTCCAAACTCCTTGTGTATGGATTTAGTTAATGCAGCATTACGAATAAGAAATCCAGTTGGACTGCAACCCATACATACCCCTTGAGTAATGCTGGTTAGGTAGTGTTTACTGGTAATGATCAGTCCCACAAGATGAGTTCTGGAACACAGTGGTACTCCGGAACCTCTTTTGTAACCGAATAACACACTCAAAATAGCACAAAAAAAGGCATTCTTTTGAAAATGTTTATTTTAAAATCATAATCTAGTGCATAAAATATGAATGGTAAACTCGCAGAATACAAAAATGAATACAGTGAAACCTGTCATGGTCAACCAAAACAGTATGAAAGTTTCTAACATAACTGAGTTCTTATCCTAATGCATTTAAGCTATTTCTAAGTGTTATGCTAAGTTTTAGCCAAAGCAGTGAATAGGTCTGTTTGAGTTTCTCAACATGGATTGAACCGCATATCTGTATTTCCTTACGAAATAGCAAGTCAGCTATTCTCTATCACAGATTGTTCGGACTGGAAAATAAACCTCATCAGACTGAAGGCCACGTATTCTTGCTGTATCCAATGTCGCCTCCAACTGAGACCGGTTAGTGCAAATCGGCATGATCCTGGCGTGATAGTCTCAGTGCAAAGGTCCTCTCCAACCATGGTTAGATACAGGAGTTTTTATAGTATTTGATCACTGATTTTATCTTATTAAAGCATATGCAGGGCTTGCAGACACCAAGGGGCACATTCAACAAGAAATCATGCAGCAAGCCACTTTGCTACAGTGCGTGATTTGTAAAGGGCAGGAATGCGACATATTTAACATTACACAAAGCATTGCAGTCTTACCCTTGCACTAGAACACTATGTGCTGCCTAGCACCACGGCATGACATTTTAATTGATATCCAGGGATTTTCCATAGGAATTGGAGCACTTGAAGTGGCTTAGGAATGGTTACCGGCGTGACCTTTCATTTGTGGCTTAATGACGTCTGATGGAGAAGATGGGTATATGCATTGAAACAACTCTTGCATGCCCAGAGAATCCAGACATGGGTCTTGTGGGTGATTCAGGCTAGAACAGATGGTTTAAGCGTTGCAGTTGTAGCTGGCTCAAGCATTGGAAAGATAGATGGCCCATTATTCTGAGCATATTTCACTATTGCTTGACCATAGCCTTGGTGCATCTTCAGTGGGCGAGGCAATTCTTTCATGTTGATAGATTCCATTTGAGGCATTTCTGGTGGAACTTCCAAGATTGTTTCTTGCAAACAGTTTATGCATCAAAAGACTGGTCTTACTTGTGAAGCAACTAGTTTGAGGAGTGTGAGAGTCCAATGCACACTCAGAGTTGTCAACCATTGAAATCCAAGATAGAATGTCAGGTTTTCACGGCACTGTCAAAAGCCATCCTGTCGGTTGGACTGATTTTATTCATTAGAAAAAATGAGAATGCTCCACCCTGTATTCAGGAAAATGGTTAGGAATCTGCCAAGCACACTTGAAAACAATGAATGATTGAACAAAGGTATTATCCAAAAGCAGTCTTAAAACCAGTCAACAAGCCAGCAGGATAAAACGTTCTTGAATAAGTACACTATGCCAGTAGTGTTTGATTATTGGAAGGTACAGTGCATGTGATCTCCAATAGGAGCAGAAGATGCGCCCTATTCACAAGAATGTGGCACACCCATGCATTACCCCTAGCGCTGATGCTAAACACGCTCTTTAGTGCCAGCGTAGGCACCCTGATGTTTATCTCGATCCTGGGTCTCCGTGAGAGTTACTCTGTGGCTTCTTGGCCTACATTCTGCCTGTCGACTATGCTTGATCTGCAGTGGAACCTGAAGACTCAGTGGCCTCAGCACCCAGGCAACCTATTGGATACCATTCAATTCAGGGGTGGGGGAATCATATCGCCCGACGCCCTAACCATGTTGATTTTTAACAAGGGCAAGAAGATTTAATGTCTATTTTGTCCTACGGACAAGTAGACATTAAATCACTTAAATAATATACTGACTGTGGGCACTCTGGGGCTCACAGCAAATCAAAAATGCTGCCAGAGAATCTTTGGCTGGGGGAGCGAAAAGTCATGTCTCTGCTGGAGGTAATTTCCTGGTGCCGTGAGGTTTACGCATTAATCATAAACACTGCCAGTGTTTCAAAAGGTTGGCCCCATTCCAGGGATGAGCAACGGTATAGTGAACTTGGGGAGTTTAGCGGCCATCATTTTGTCATCGAGAAGCAGATTTATAACTCCACGGGGTGAGCACGTTTATCTTTGTTGCCCTATGGATAGTGCTAAAATTCAGGATATCACAGGAGCCGGTGTTTTTGCACATTTGTATGGATAAACACGGGCACAGGAGGTCGAGTTTTGTTTCCTTACGATGTGTTTTTTTGGATTTTCGCACTCCACAACAGAAGATAGCTGCCAGTTTTCTACAGGATGCAGCATTAACTTTTGGGTGGACGAGAGACGTCTTTCTTTGTATCCCTGCATTATTAATGTATGCTAAATATATTTGCAGAATGCAGATGTCGTTTGAATGAATATAATCTCCCTTCAGTTGTACTGACCCACGGAAACAAATCAAGGCTATTTTGAGAGCATGTGTGCACATCAAGAGAGCGTGACGATTATTTGTTTCCGTTATGTGCAATTCGGCACATGCAGACTAGTCTTGTAAGGCCATTCTTTTGCCTTGTTCAAGGAATCATGTTCCCGAGATGCCCATAAGGAAAACTACATTCAGAGCCACCGGACTGTCGGATAATAATCACGCTCACCTCTTTGTCCTAATAGTAAGCCTTGTTTGACTGCACACACTTCGTAAGCTGTACTCTATATTCCACTGGACTAGGCACACTATGCACGTTTCCTGTCAAGCACCTTAACATTTCCTGCTATATCCCTATACACTGACCTCGGGAAAGTGAATACAAGCACAGGTGTCTTCTCAATTTCTCTGCTTTGGCGATTTATATTTTGTGACATTTCTGATAACCGAGGATCGTAAATCTAATGGAAGTAAGTAGCACTTTATATTCAGTGTTCATATTTGAATGTGTGGCTTAGTGCTATTTTGTCATTACAGGCTTAGGGTGGCCTTTGAGGTCGTACAGGTGTGGCAACCCAAAGGAAGGCATTTGTTCATGCTTAGAGGAAAATTGATTAACCACATTAGGGTATAATAATATTAACATAAGAACTAAGAACGCTGTAAAGAAATGGAGTATGTAATTGTCTTGACCCGAGGGTGTTGATTTATGAACATAAAAGCAAAGTTACACAGTGAACAACTTTTCCGAGTTGGGTGCAGAAACGTTTAATTTAAACCACACTCTTATGAAATGATGATTTAACCAATGGCTTGTGATTTATCAAACCTTTTTGTGTGAGGAATGCAGTTGATTGAGACATGAATGTGGATGTGAATAAGTAAGTTTGTTTAAAACGTTTTAACAAAAAACGGTTTTTGTATTAGCCAGAGTTTTGTAGAAAAAAAATACATATGATGAAAAGAAAATTATCATAAGTCAAGAAATACATTTTGTTGATGTGAACACAAATATTTGACTGAGCCTTTGTCACATTCTTGACAAATTGGTGACGGTTGTGCATTGATATAGTAAAGTCGGACGGGTTTTTTGTGTGCATTTTTTGAGTCCGTTTCCCTGCCCCATCAACTAATTCCAAACACTGTGTCCTTAGCGTTTTTCAAAAGATTGGCACCGTTTCCATTAGCAGAGTGGATTCAAACCCCCTGTTGCACCAGGCGTGTGACAACCCGTCACGGTGTGTTTACATCTGAGTTTCAATCACGAGGCAGAGTGACAGCAGCACGGACACTTCAATCAGTAGCCTGGTGCCACATTTCCTTCCTTGCACTAGAGCCCATGACACAGTGGGTACTTCACTGCTTGAGAGTAGCTATGCAGAGATTTAAATATGCAAACATCATAGATCGGTCTGGAGCGAGCGAGTATCTTCAAATTACAGTGAATGTACACAAAATATGCAGTGGGACCTCACATTTTCAATTTCAGGTGGCATTTTTGGCACATTTGCCTGGAAAAATCCAGTCTAGAGGGTGTCTGTTACCCGGTGACGATTGCCTTTGTCTTGATTGAGGTGGTTTGCCTTAAATATGTGCAGGTTATTGGGTTTTATGTTTCGTAGTCTCCCTTTTGTTGTGTCCCTTGTTTATTCTGCTTTCATCAGCCAACAGGGTGTCGACCTACTGCCAGCAGGGAAGTAAGATGCTTCTATAAACCAGAATATTAGGGGGTTAAACCAGATTACTCTTTTTACGCTGAATAAACCGTCCCCTGACCACTTGCCAAGAAAAGTGAAGCCATGATCTTACAGATGCCTGCCTCCTCATCCGGATGCCTCATGTTTGCCTTGGATCTTTCAGTTGCTTGTGGCTATAGTCCCTTCTTGACGCCACCATCTTTCTTTCTGCTACTCACTTCCCGATTAGTTCCTCCACTCCTGTTCTACAAACCTACCCACCTCTCTTCCCAGCATCCTCTTTGCACAGCTCCTTGCATTCCTGCACACTACTTCATCACTGTAGCTCCCCACCTCTAACTCAGATCCCACATATTTCCACTCTGAACTCATTGCAACAACCATCTGTCTCTGTACTCCTGGCTAGTAAGTCAGCCACCAGTGTCTTTTTTTGCTACATGCTCACGAGCCACCACACTACACCCCCCGCCCCCTTTTACTGCATCATCCTTGCATTCTTTGAGGTCTTTACAATTACTAATAACTCGCTTTCACCACAGCGCTTTGTACACTCCAGTTTTTAATGGCACTCCATTTATTGACCTCTGAGTATGGCAGGCAATCTGTCATACTTCAAACATGGCACGCTGATCACACCAGTTGTCGGTGCAGAGCCCAAATACACTGACTCACCTAGCTGGTTCACATATTCTGCTTTTTAACTGTGCATGCTGCCTTTGTGAGGAACAGGCAAGGACTCCGGTCTCTCCCTTTGTGCCCTAGGCTAGTCACTCTCTCTCTCTCTGTTCTAATAATATCTGACATTTCTTCATGCCTTGTCTTTCTTTCTCAAGGCAGTCTGGTTTTGTCCATGTTCTTCAGTATTGCTTTCCAGTATTTCTTCCCCAACACTTCACATCCCTTTACAGTGAGATCCCTCATTCATTTTCTGTGGCCTTTCCCTCTGCCTCAATCCAAACCTCTCAATGTTTTTATCATAGCCATTCGTACCACCCATCTGTCTGTTTTAAGAGCTAGAATTAACAGATGTTATTAAGGCTCAGTTTTCATGATACTCCATTCACTGAACTTGAACAATGGAATGTGGATCCTTGTCAGGATTTGAACTGCCACCTGCATATCACACTAGTGTCAGGTGAGCCCCAACCTACTGAGCCATCTTGCCGGTTTGCAGATTTTTCCTAGCAATGGTGCTAGTCTCTCCCACTATGTCATGATTAAGTCTCCTGCTCTTCCATTGCCCCAGGATTCTCTGACTTCCTACATTTTCACACCCTGTACTTGACCTGTATACCTTTCTCTTATAATTCACCATTTATTTCTGCCCCTGCTATCGACACTGCATTTTCCCATTCACTGAGTCACCCCTATCTCTGTGTCCTAGACCTATGGCCGACATTGCATCCCTCAAGTCAACCCTCAATGTAGCCACAGGATCTCCTCGTAAGTCCCTATCCTGTCTGCCCTCATACTCCTTTTCATCTGTTTAGCTGGATAAAGGGATAAAGTGAGGACACTTTCATCAGTGCCTAGCTGGTGCTTCCTTTCTCCCTTTATCTAGCTCAACACTTTCAAGTATGCTTAATGGTCTGATATTGGTCTCATGGCCATGCCTTCACTGATGCAGCTAGTAGGTTGCTGAAATAGCCACTCATCAACTGCCTGCCCAGTGTGGTTCAGTATTTACTTATTCTTGCTTCCCAATTCCATGTTCTGCTTTTTACATTTGGCCTCTCCCTTATGCTGCTTTCTTTCACCCAGAAGACAGAAATACTGCTTTTCCACCTTCCTTTCATCTAGTTGTTTTGTCACGGAAGTATGCCTCCAGCCATATGCTTGGCTTGTTCCTGCTGATGGCTAACGTCCTGCATCAGCAGGAAATTACTTGCTCTGTTTCAATGAAGAATGCACACTTCTACATAATATTTTGTTGATGCCAATGTTACTGGACATACATATATCGTTTGTCTTATACATTTTGTCACCTCTGCACTTGTCACATTAAGCCTATCTGGGTTTGTGTCTCAATCAACACTTGCTGTTTACAGCATGCCTGTAGGACTGTGGTTTCTATAGGGGCAGAGTGCAGGGCTCATGATGTATAGGGAGGAGTGGTTTGGTGAAGAGGTATCGACTGCTGGCAGTCTTTCTGTTAGCCAAGCACAACTCACAAACAGTCTTAAGAAATGCAGGAAGCTTGTTGTGAAAGAGTGGACGCAAGGGTTTTAAAGCAGTTAACAATAGAATGATTTGGTGTTGAGATAAGATATTGGAGTGGAAGAGGTATGGAACCGGTGGAGAAAAGGACATAGAACATGTGGTGAGCTGGAGGCGAAGGGACACAGCATGAAACCTGTATTGTGTGTAGAGGAGGAAGGGGCATGGAACCTGTGGCCTGCAATGAGAGAGTGAAGGGAAAACACTATTCAGTCTTTATTGAGGAAATGGATAAGGAGATAAAGCTTACAGTGTGAAAGATCAGAAGCAAAGGGAGATGGAGCCTATGATGAGCATGTGGAAGGGTATGGACTGTAATTAAGAGGAAATGGGACCAGTTTAGCATATGTGGTGAGAGGAAAATGGACGTTTATAGGTTTCTATAAGCGAATTTGTGTGGTTGCTTACAACTGATGGGCAGACGCAGAGGGCAAGTTTACTTAGGAGGCTGCTAATGATTAATAAAGCAAGTGTGCTGCCTCGTCTAAATGATTTAGGTAGTAAAGGGGACAAGTGGATTTCATTAAAGGACAAGAAGATTTCTGTAGCACTTTGCCCTTTGGACAAGTACATTTTTTCAAAAATTCCACACCCCTGCTGCCATTCAGGTTTCGGAGAACAGATAAGACGGCAGAAGATCTGCAGTGGTGGCTGATAGACCACAGCTATACCAGTGTAAGACCTCTCATGCTTCCCCATTCAGAGGTGACAAATGTGTCACTGCTGGGTTGGGGAGACCATTTGGGAAAGGTGGACATCAGAGGACTCTGGTCTTCGGTGGAAACTGGTTTCCCCATCTAGCTGCTGAAGTTGCAAGCCATTTACTTGGCGCTAGAGACCTTCAACCAAAGAGAAGCTCATATAGGTCCCTATGGACTACACCACCGCCATGTGCTACTGCAACAAGCAGGGCAGTGTAGGGTGCTGGGTTCAGTGCCAAGAGGCTCTTCACCTCCGAGGTTGGCTGGGACATTAGGGCATTTCCCTGGTCTTGAATCACCTATCAGGATTTTAGAACGCCAGGGTGGGCGAGCTCAGCCAACAGTGCCTGGAGAATTAGGAATGGAATTTATACCCCCAAGGTGGCACAGGAACATGTTGTGTGTATACTGTATAACTTTTTGCCCTACTTCCCTCTAGCCCGAGTTCAGAAAAAGATCAGGAACGAACGTGCCCAAGTCATCTTAGTGTCTCTGGTATGAGCTTCTGTAGCAGCAACAGAGCAGGGTTCTGCATCTGAATCTGCACAATCTACATCTCCATGTGACGAGATTGAGCAACTGCAGTTGACTACACTCAATCTACCTAGTGATGTTGTGGATGTTATCCTTGCTACACAGCACTTAAGTACAAAGTACATTTACACCGGGTGCTGGGATAAATTTGTGGCCTGTTACATACCAAACTGTTCAGTTTGTTTTGTCTTTGGTTCAGCAAAGATTTGCAGTGGCCACAATTAAAGCTTATTTGTTAGAATTATAGACCTTTTTGTGTTTGCTGGACCACCCATCCTTGTTTAAATCACTTGTTTTGATGAATCTCTTAAAAGCTTTAAAACACATTTCTCTTAAACCCTTTGTGATGCCACAGTGGGAATTGAATTTGCTCATGACTTTCCGTATATGTACTCCCTTGGAGCTGATGCACAGCTTCACAGAGAGTTGACTCTGAAGCCTGTATTCCTTGTCACAATTACTTCAGCTCATTGCGTGAGTGCGATTCAGGCTCTCTCAGTGCAGCTGCCCCAAAACTTTCTTTTCCACAAACTGGTGTTGAGGACCATGGTGGCCTTTATGCCAAAAGTCATGACTCCTATTCAGGTTGGGCAATTCATCATCTTCCCAAAGTGCTTTGCTCCGCCTCACCCTTCGAAAAAGGAGGAGAAACTCCATTAACTGGACCCCATAAAGAGCCTTGAGCTTTTACTTCAATTCTATCAAAGACCATTAAGTGGACGATCATCTTATTGTGGGGTTTTCTGAGGGCAAAACAACGTGAGGTGATGCAGAAAAGGACTTTGTCAAGGTGGATAGTCCTCTGGATCCAAATCTTCTGTGAATTGGCCAAAAGGCAACCTATGGAATGGCTGAGGCCTCATTCCACCAGACCCAAGGCTGCTATCACTGCACAAGCACATGTAGTGTCCATTCCTGACATTTGTCAGGCCGCTACATGAATGTCCATAAACACTTTTGCATAGCATTACTACCTTGACATCCAGGTTCAACAGGAAGGGCATTTCATCCCTTTGATCCTGCATCACTTTTTGATCTGAGCCCATTTCTAAGACCCTCTACCTTGGGAGATACTGCTTTGCAATTTATTCTAAAGGTGAGAAATATCCAGTTAGAAGTATGCATTACAAGAACACGTTTAACCTTCTGTTATGCAAATTCTGGTAAATACCAACGAAACCTCACTGCCAGCCCACCTCCCCTTTCTTTGGAATTGTTCCCGTTTTCCATTTAGAAAGTTCCCTAGCAAAAAATGTGCATACTGGTACTTGGATTGGTTTTGGGCTCTACATCTGGTGGCATGAACAGAGTCCAGAAAAAGCACAGACATTGGTGCGCCTGGCTGGTGCTGACATGAAACGCAGTTTGTCCCTTCTGGACGGAAGAAGTCAACACAGAGTCGCATGGTGCTACTGTTAGAAGGGCCGATCTCAGAGGGCCAGGTTGTGCTCACCCGACCACCCCAGGACCCACCTCTCCCACAGATCTTGCCAAGTCTTATCGTGAGGTCCCCACCGGGGAGGACTTCGAATCTAGGATCGTACACACTGAGCTCACACCACACTTACGAACGGACACCACACCGGTGGATTGTAATAACAAGTTCTTTATAAGCAGTAAAAGGAAGGTAGCACTCTTATGTACAATTGATCAAGGGATCATAAAAAGTCTTGGAGGGTTCGGGAAGAGGGAAGCGAGACATTCTTTTAGCCTCTAGGCCAGTACGAGGCGTACCCTACGCACAGCTCTCAATCCTCGAGCCGGAGGATATGGAAGATGGGGGTCGTACTGGCTACTTCACTCACGTCGTATCGGCTCGGTCGTGATGATGGTCTCCATGGTCCAGCCGGGCCAGAGTACTCCTCGAGCCGCGATGAGGTCAGCAGGGCTCGATCTAGAGAAGTTCGTGAGGAGCCGCGACAGCGTCAGCAGGGCTCTGAGGTCTTTGCAAGGTCGAGCCGCGACAGCGTCAGCAGGGCTCTGAGGTTTTAGAGATGGCGAGCCGCGACAGCGTCAGCAGGGCTCCGAGGTCTTAGGGATGGCGAGCCGCGACAACGTCAGCAGGGGTCCGAGGTCTTTACAATGGTCGAGCCGCGACAGCTTCAGCAGGGCTCCGATGGTTACGAGTTCAAGCTCGAGCCGCGACAGCGTCAGCAGGGCTCAGGTGGTTCAGTTCCGTGTTGCAAAGAAGGAGCCGCGACAGCGTCAGCAGGGCTCGGTGAGGCAAGGTTGAGTTCTTCTTAGGATCAGCCGCGATCAAATCAGCAGGGCTTCCAGGTACAAGATACAACTGCCCGCTAGTTGTCGGGCGGGCCCTGATATAGTCCATTCGCCCTTTGATGTCCGGACCCTTGCAGGCGGAGGTCTCATGCCTTGGGGGCTGGTCGCTGGCGAGGTCCGGCGGTGGGCTCTTTGATCCTTTGAAGATGTGTCCCAGACGCCAGCGGGTCTGGAGCCAGCACTAGGGGAGGCCAGAGGTGCGAACGAAACTGGCCCACAGGGGGAGGCCAAGGGTGTGCTAGAAACCGGTCTCTCAGGGGAGGCCGGAGGTGCCATCGAAACTCCCTGGCTTATCTCACTCGGGGAGCCCTTTACCCCCCAGTCGGAACTGGCGCGCCTTTGGAGTCTGGGTTTCACTGGGGGCCGGGGTTACGCTAGGCCCCTGGAGTCAGGGATCACGGGAAGGGAAAATGGCTGCCGGGCCTTGTGGGGCATGCAGGTTTAGGCGCTCGGAGCCGGGGAGTAGGACGGGATATGAGGGGCTGGTCGCCGGTTACGGGGTCAGGGCGTACAGGGGGCAGGACGACCAGGGTTCAGGGTGCAGGCTACGCTAACGGGGCGCTGCGCAGGGAACCCAGGGTGCAGGGCTATGCTCACAAGGTGCGGAGGAGCAGGGCCGGACCACGCCACGAGGCTGGGTCCAACACGCGTCCCCCCCAGCTGAAGGCGGGGAGAACTACCCATCCTCTTGGGGGTTCTCTTCGCTGAGGCGGAAGAATCGGGACAGGCCGTCGTCGTTGGCTTGGTCAACACCAGGCCGGTGCTCGACTGTGAAATCCATCCCCTGGAGGGAGATGGACCAGCGCAACAATTTGGGGTTCTCCCCTCTCATTTGCATTAGCCACCGGAGGGGTCGGTGGTCGGTCTGGACCTGGAAGTGAGTACCGAACAGGTAGGGCCTCAGCTTCTTCAGGGCCCAAACCACCGCGAAGGCCTCCCGCTCGATGGTGCTCCACCTTTGTTCTCGAGGGAGTAGCCTCCGGCTAATGAATGCCACTGGTTGGTCTAGGCCTTGTTCGTTCACCTGGGATGCCATGCTCGGACGCGTCCGTCTAGACCACGAACTCTCGGGAGTAGTCGGGGGCCTGTAGGACTGGGGCAGTACACCTGGCGTTTTTTAAGGTTTCGAACGCCTCTTGGCAGGCGGGGGTCCAGCTGACTTTCTTCGGCTGGTTTTTGGAGGTTAACTCCGTGAGGGGGACTACGATGCTGCCGTATCCCTGGATAAATCGTCAGTAGTACCCCGTGAGCCCTAGGAACGCCCGCACTTCCGTCTGGGTTGCATCGATCTTGGGCTGGAGGGGAGCTACGAGGCCGCTTCCGACCTGGTGCCCCAGGTAGACTACGGACCCTTGTCCGATCTGGCACTTGCTTGCCTTAATGGTGAGACCAGCCCTCCGCAGGGCCGTCAGCACCGCCCAGAGGTGCTGGAGGTGTTCGGACCAGTGGAAACTGAACACTGCGATATCGTCCAGATACGCAGCGCTGAACTCCTCCAACCCAGCCAGTACCTGGTTAACCAGCCTCTGGAAGGTGGCGGGGGCGTTTTTCATCCCGAAGGGCATCACCCGGAAATGGTAGTGACCATCCGGGGTGGAAAAATCGGATCTCTCTCTGGCCCCTTCGGTGAGGGCGATCTGCCAGTATCCGCTGGTCAGGTCGAACGTGCTAAGAAAGCGAGCAGCCCCTAGGCGATCAATAAGCTCGTCTGCTCGGGGGATGGGATGTGCGTCGGTTCGGGTGACCGCGTTGAGCCCGCGGTAGTCAACGCAGAACCTCAGCTCGGGGACAGCACCGGGGGTGTCTGCCTTCGGAACCAGGACCACGGGGCTGGCCCATGGGCTGTCAGAGGCTTCGACCACCCCCAGAGCTAGCATCTTAGAGACTTCGGCTTGGATGCAGGCCCGTACTCTGTCAGGTACGCGGTAGGCTCTGTGCCGTACCTGCGGACTGTCCCCGGTGTCCACGTCGCACCAGCTGGTGACGCCGGGGATGAGGGAGAAAAGGTCCGAGAATTGTCCCAGTAACTGGTGATAGTCCTCGCGCTGCTTGGGAGAGAGGGAGGAGGAGAGACTCACTCCTTCTACTGAGCCATCTTTCTCTTTGGTGCAGAAGAGATCGGGGAGAGGCTCTGTTTCCTCTTCCTCTCCATCGTCCGTGGCGAGGAGCAAGCTCAACTCGGACCGGGCGAAGTGGGGTTTGAGGCGGTTCACGTGGAGGACCCTCAAGGGGTTCCTGGGGGACTGTACATCGATGAGATAGGTCACCTGGCTCTTGCGCTCTACCACTTTGAAGGGCCCTGTCCACTTGTCTTGCAGGGCACAGGGCTCCACGGGGGCCATTACCCAGACCTGCTGTCCGGGCTGGAACTCGACCAGAGTGGCATTCTGGTCGTACCACCGCTTCATTACTTCCTGACTGGCCTCGAGGTTTGCCTCGGCCAGCTCTCGGAACTTCCTCGTCTGGTTCCTGAGGGCCAGGATGTATCGAAACACATCCGGAGGGAGCTCGGGGGCTGCCGTCTCCCATCCTTCTTTGACCAGGCTGAGGGGCCCCCTGACGGGGTGACCGTAGAGCAGCTCGAAGGGGCTAAACCCCAAGGATTTCTGGGGGACTTCGCGGTACACGAAGAGTAGACAGGGAAGGAGGACGTCCCACTTACGCCTCAGGGGCTCTTCGAGACCCATGATCATTCCCTTGAGGGTCCGGTTGAATCGCTCCACCAGACCGATACCCTGGGGGTGGTATGGGGTGGTGAATTTGTACGTCACTCCACATTGTTGCCAGAAGGACTTCATGTATTTCGAGATGAAGTTGGTCCCTCGGTCGCTTACGACTTCTCGGGGGAATCCCACCCGAGAAAAGATCCCCATGAGGGCCCGCCCCACTACGGGGGCCGTCACCGTTCTGAGAGGAATGGCTTCGGGGTAGCGGGTGGCATGGTCCACCAAGACCAGGATGAATCGGTGACCTAAGGAGGTCCGGGGGTCGAGAGGGCCCACGATATCGATTCCCACCCGCTCAAAGGGGGTACTGACCATGGGGAAGGGTTGGAGGGGGGCCTTGCGCTTTCCTCCGCTCTTTCCACTGGACTGACACGTGGGGCAGGACTTACAGTGGGCCTCTACATCGGAGCGCATGCCTGGCCAGTAGAAGTGCGTGACCAGGCGGTGATACGTCTTGTCTTGTCCCAAGTGTCCCGCCAGGGGTACATCGTGGGCCAGGTTCAGGAGGAAGCCGCAGAAGCGTAGGGGTACCACCAGCACCCGGGCTGACCCTAGCTCGGCAGACTTTTGTTCGCTGTATAGAAGGCCGTTTTCCCAATACAAAAAGTGGGAGCCGGACTGGTCACCGGCGGCCTGGGCGGCGGCCTGCTGCCGCGGCCCAATAAAGGACGGACAGGAGGTCTGTTCGAGGCAAAACTCTTCTCGGGACGGTCCTCCTTCCTGGCGCCACTGGGCCAGCTCAGGAAGGTCGTCCAGGCTCGGGGTCGGTTTGATGTCAGGGCCGAGGGGACCCGCCTCGGAGGGAGGGCTCTCCCCGGGGGACAGCTCGGGGGTTTCAGATGCCTCGGGGCCCTCAGGGGCTGGTTGTGCGGTCTCAGAGCTCACCCTCTCGGGGGTGGCCATCCGGGCGGTCATGGACCGGGTGCTCACACAGGCCCATTCGGGCAGGCCCACCATCTCCAGGTGGGTCCTTCGCTCTACCTGCTTCCACGGGGAGCTCTCCAGGTCGTTGCCGAGCAGGCAGTCCACGGGCATGTCGGTGCGGACCGCTACTCGTAACTCTCCGGAGACGCCTCCCCACTCGAACGGGACTTGAGCTATCCGGCAGGTGCGGACGGAGTTGTCGGCTGCGATCACCCTGCAGGAGATGTGGGGAACAATTTGGGCTTCGGTAACCAAGTGGCATTTTACTGCGGTGATACTGGCCCCGGTGTCTCAGAGCGCCCCTATGCGGTGGCCATTGACGGTCACCTGTTGTCGGTACTTCTCTGTGTTGTCTGGCAGGGGGGCACCGGGGACCATCTCCCTATCACCCAAAGAGACTAACATCATTGCGGCCGGGTCAGCCCCCTCGAAATCCTCCTCCCCTTCCTCTTCTAGGGCTACAGAGGATATGTGGCGCGCTGGGGGACCCGCAGCGGCGGCCTTCTTGAACAAGGGGCAGCGGGGGTCATTGGCATAATTCCCTGGCTGTTGGCAATGGAAGCAGGCTTGGCTGACTCGGGGCCCTGGCTTGGCTGGGGGAAACCCTGCGTGCGCTGTGGGAGGCGAGGTGCCGGGCTGGTTTCTGGGGGGACTTCGCGGGGACCCTCCCTGGAACCCCCTCTGTCTATTCTGACTCCCCCCTCCCCTCTGGCGGGAAGATCCCGGTTTGTTTCGACTAGAGTCTCCCCCGGGCCCCCGGGGGACTCTGGTGCTCACCCAGCGATCGGCTTCGACAGCCAGTTTCCGGGGGTCAGCCAACTTGCTGTCCAGGAGGTGCTGTCGGAGTTCCACAAAGCAATTCGTGGACAAATGTTCATAAGCAATGAGGTCGATGAGCCCCTCAAAGGTGGACACCTTGCTGCCCTTGATCCACCCTTCCAAGGCCCGGCTGTAGAAATTCACATATTCCACCCATGTGGTGCCGGGGATCTTCTTGCACTCTCGGAACTGCTGCCGATACATTTCTGGGGTGAGTCCGTACCTTAGTAAAGTCCACATTTGTAAAGCGCACAATCACCCGTAAGGGTCTCTAGGCGCTGGGGGGCCGTCGGGAAGATTAAGCGAGCTTTTGCCCAGAGTCACATGGTGCTGGGCTGACCTGCCGCCGGAGCCGGGGATCGAACCGTGGTCCCCAGATTCCAGTGTCAGTCGCCCTGGCCGCGGCGCCACACCTCTTCCATGTGAGGAGGGCCTCTTTCATGTGGCTGTAAGAGGTTTGTTCGGCGGACGGTAGGTCGAGCAGGGTGTCTCTCCCTTCGCTCAGGAATCGTCCCCACAGCCCGGCCCCCCAATCCGTCCGCAGAACTCGGTGGGAGGTCATGGCGACCTCGTAGGCCTTGAACCATTGTTGGATGTCATCGTTTTTGTAGTATTCTTTTACCACGTCCTTGGGGATGTGGACT
Organism: Lissotriton helveticus; assembly: GCF_964261635.1. Taxonomy (NCBI): domain Eukaryota; kingdom Metazoa; phylum Chordata; class Amphibia; order Caudata; family Salamandridae; genus Lissotriton; species Lissotriton helveticus. The sequence continues at coordinate 974,293,296 of NC_136057.1, read as the reverse complement.
TTGGGTTCCGCCGGGGGAACTGCCTCTCGGGTCACCGAGGTTCGGTTGTCTTCGCTCCGGCCCTCAGTTCGATCTCCTTCAGGCCGCGTTCGTGCTCCAGCTGGAGTCTTTTCCCTTCGTGTTCTCTCTGGAGTTTCTTCTCCTCCAGTTCTCCTTGCAGTCGTAACTGCTCGATGGCTAGATTCTTCTCGGCCAACTTGAGTTCTCCGTCTATCTTCAGACGGGCTAGTTCCAGCTCGTGATTTCGATCGCGTTCTCGGTCGGTCATCTCTTCTGGTGACAGACCTTTCTCCGTGCTTGGACTCCGTGTCGGGGACTCCGCTCTCTCATCCTCTTGGGTGCGGATTTCGGCCAGTGGCCCTTCCTCTCCACCTTCTTCTGTCGGCGGGGGAGGATGTGCTCCGGCCTCCACCCAGGCTGTCAGGGCCCTTTGAAAGTCCTCTTTGGTGCTTAATCCCGTTGTCGGGATATGGAGATCTTTGCAAAATTGCTTTAGTTCTCAGTGCGTGTAGTCTTCCAGAAGCTCTATCTGGAAGGTGGTCTTGTCGTTCGTGAGGCTCATGGTTGTTTTTCGTTCAGGTAGTGTGTCAGTACTGTACGATGCCTAGACGTAGGTTCTTATCGCGACGCTGCCACCAATGTTAGAAGGGCCGATCTCAGAGGGCCAGGTTGTGCTCACCCGACCACCCCAGGACCCACCTCTCCCACAGATCTTGCCGAGTCTTATCGTGAGGTCCCCACCCGGGAGGACTTCGAATCTAGGATCGTACACACTCAGCTCACACCACACTTACGAACGGACACCACACCGGTGGATTGTAATAACAAGTTCTTTATAAGCAGTAAAAGGAAGGTAGCACTCTTATGTAAAATTGATCAAGGGATCATAAAAAGTCTTGGAGGGTTCGGGAAGAGGGAAGCGAGACAGTCTTTTAGCCTTTAGGCCAGTACGAGGCGTACCCTACGCACAGCTCTCAATCCTCGAGCCGGGGGATACGGAAGATGGGGGTCGTACTGGCTACTTCACTTACATCGTATCGGCTCGGTCGTGATGATGATCTCGATGGTCCAGCCGGGCCAGAGTACTCCTCGAGCCGCGATGAGGTCAGCAGGGCTCGATCTAGAGAAGTTCGTGAGGAGCCGCGACAGCGTCAGCAGGGCTCTGAGGTCTTTGCAAGGTCGAGCCGCGACAGCGTCAGCAGGGCTCCGAGGTTTTAGAGATGGCGAGCCGCGACAGCGTCAGCAGGGCTCCGAGGTCTTAGGGATGGCAAGCCGCGACAACGTCAGCAGGGGTCCGAGGTCTTTACAATGGTCGAGCCGCGACAGCGTCAGCAGGGCTCAGGTGGTTCAGTTCCGTGTTGCAAAGAAGGAGCCGCGACAGCATCAGCAGGGCTCGGTGAGGCAAGGTTGAGTTCTTCTTAGGATCAGCCGCAATCAGATCAGCAGGGCTTCCAGGTCCAAGATACAACTGCCCGCTAGTTGTCGGGCGGGCTCTGATATAGTCCATTCGCCCTTTGATGTCCGGACCCTTGCAGGCGGAGGACTCATGCCTTGGGGGCTGGTCACTGGCGAGGTCCAGCGGTGGGCTCTTTGATTCTTTGAAGATGCGTCCCAGACGCCAGCGGGTCTGGAGCCAGCACTAGGGGAGGCCAGAGGTGCGAACGAAACTGGCCCACAGGGGGAGGCCAAGGGTGTGATAGAAACCGGTCTCTCAGGGGAGGCCGAAGGTGCCATCGAAACTCCCTGGCTTATCTCACTCGGGGAGCCCTTTACCCCCCAGCCGGAACTGGCACGCCTTTGGAGTCTGAGTTTCACTGGGAGCCGGAGTTACGCTAGGCCCCTGGAGTCAGGGATCACGGGAAGGGAAAATGGCTGCCGGGCCTTGTGAGGCATGCAGGTTTAGGCGCTCGGAGCCGGGGAGTAGGACGGGATATGAGGGGCTGGTCGCCGGTTACGGGGTCGGGGCGTACAGGGGGCAGGACGACCAGGGCTCGGGGTGCAGGCTACGCTAACGGGGCGCTGCGCAGGGAACCCAGGGTGCAGGGCTACGCTCACAAGGTGCGGAGGAGTAGGGCCGGACCACGCCATGAGGCTGGGTCCAACAGCTACCTACTGGCGCACAGGGGCACTGCTGTGTGAAAGGTTTCCTGATCCAGTCTGGGACTTGAGGATATTCTGAAGAGGAGGTCTCTGTGGTTAGATAGTGTCTACCAGAAAGAGCATTGCCAAAGGTAAGTGACTTGTTCTCCTAGCTCAAACCTAGATCACAGTGAGGGTGGCTCTGAGACTCCTTGGTCTTGTACATCCTTGTCAGCTACTCCAGGTGGCATACTCTGGCCCAGAAGTGGAGCTCAAAATCATAATGGGCACAAAATCAAGATCACCTTTACAACACCATCCAGGCCTAGAAGAAGACATCCCAAAGTGTGCAGTACTGGCTGACCGATCACAATTTATCCTGCAGCAGACCACTCTCTCTTCCCCACCCAGAGGTGACAGTGGTGACAAATGTATCGCCTCTTGGTTGGGGAGGTCAGCTGGGAGATGTGGAGATCAGAAGCCTTTGATCAGCTCCACTTCATCCTACCGTACCCATGGACCATCTCTTTTTCTGAAGGCTTTACTGCCATCCATCAGCGGGAGGCTAGTGCAGGTTCTCTCATATAAAACTACTGCCATGTGGTACTGCAACAGCCAGGGTGGAGTGGAGTTCAGCAGCCTGTTTCCCCAAGCTTGGCATCCCTGTAGGTAATATAAGCAGCAGAACATCATTTTGGTCGCCAACCAACTATGGGGGTCCCTGAATGCCAGAGCAGATTAACTAAGTAGACGTGTAGCAGATTACAAGTGGCATCTTCACCCCTAAATACTGCAGGGTTTATTCGACCAGTGTGGAGAGCCCTCTCTAGATGTATCCACAACTGTGAAGAATTCCCAAAGTTTCCACAAGACAGCTCTTTAGGCGGTACATTACAGCTGGAATGGGACAAGGGGCTTCTGTACACCATCCCACCACTATCTCCCCTGCAGAGAGTTCTGAAGACGATGAGGATGACTGGTCCCAAGTCATCCTAACTGTCCCGGTTTGGGCCAGGAGAGTGTTGCTTCCACGTTGCTTGAGCATGAGCATCTGTCCCCTGATCAGGCTACCACTTTCGTGGGACCTCTCTCTTAGATAGAGCCAGGGTCCTTCATCCAAACCTTTGCAACGTATACTCTATGCGTAGAGAATGAGTGGTGGCAATTAACTGCGTTTGATTTGCTGTCTGATGTAGTGGTTGTCATCCTTGCTGCCAGCCTACCTTCCATGAAATCCATCTATGCTGTGCACTGGGACAGATTCATAACCTGCTGTGGTGCCCAGAGCACGACCTCTTCCAATCAAAACTGTTGCATGTCTTTTGTTTATTTAGTCTTTAGCTCCACACAACCCTACCCCTGCATTAGGTAATGTAATAGATTATTTGCCAGCCCTTTAGGCTTCTCTACATTTGCCGGACCAACCATCCTTGCTCACATTACCAGTTGCGATGAGGTATTTTAAAGGTTTGACGCGTGCCCCCCCACACCCCCCCAAAATAAATAAAACGAATTTCGTTGCACGCACTGCATCGCATTTGGTGATGCAGTGCAAGCAACGAAATTCGTTTAATTTATTTTTATGTTTACTTACCTGTTAAAGTCCGTAATCCATACATTACTACCCCCCACCCTGCCCCTCCCCACGTCACCGCCCGGCCGTGGCTGCCTCTGGCGCCTCGCCATGCTGATGCTTCACTATTCTACGGCGATGCAAGGCCTGCACCAGCCCTCACCCTCTGGTGCAGCACCAGTCCCCACACCTCTCAACCTTCGGGACACGCACGTGCCCTCCCACGCGGCTTCCTCTCCAGCATAGAACGCTCAACAATGGGTAGGTACCCCTTCGTCGCGAATGCTCTGGAGCTCTGTAGGTTGCACTTGTGTCTGTGTGTGTGAGTGAAGTTTGTACTCCCAGTGCCTGTGTTGCACTCAGCATGATTGCCAGGAAAATAGATACAGCTACATTCCAGGCTATGTCTGTTTTGTATAAGTGTGACTGTTGCTGTACCTGATTTGTATGTGTGAAGAAAGAGTGCTCTGTTGTATCTCGTCTTTGTTCGTGAGGGAAGCTTTCACTGTTATGCTTGTGATGTAAGTGCATATTTGTTTGTGTGATGGAAGGTTGGACTGATGTCTGTGTTGTTTCTCTTTTTTTGCGCAAAGGAAGTTGCACTGCTCTCCTGTTTTTTCAAACTGGCTCTGGACTTTGCAAACTTTTCTAATGTGGTCACGTAGAGTTTGTGTTTTTTTCTGTTCTGATTATGGATGTGTATACATTTCCGGTTTGTTTTGGGGTCGTCTATTTGTATTCGTTGTGCTTTTTATTGCACACTCCATAACTCGTGCAAAGCTAATTTGCATTTTCGTTGTCTGTCAATGCTGAGCATGATTCTAGATTGTGTATCCTATTCTGTGTGCTCTGTCTATTCTGTGTTTGCTTCTTGTGTTTGTATCTTCCTTCCCAACAGTGGTTATGGTTTCCTGACTGTTATAAATGAACTACTGTTCCTGTGAACGTCATAAGTTACCAACAATTTGTACTAAGATCAGATCACAAATCTTTCTCCAGAGCTCTGATTTACCCAGCTTAGTTGCTTATGGTGCGCTTAAGGAGGCATTACTTCTTTTTAGTGCTGCAAATCTACATCATTTTTTTGTCCTGGAAAGAAACCACTCCAATAGGGAGTCTGTAAAATTATCACCCATTTCTTAGTATTTCACTAATAATCTAGTACTGGTTTTGGTCATCAATCAAAAATATCTTGTGATTTGGGGCAAGTGACTTTATCTCCTTGTGCCTCAAGTTGTAAATAATGTCTAATGCAAATATTCGTAAAACAGCTATACATTGTTCTGTTTAGTTGGCCCCAATTACATAATCACCTGGTTTCCTGTCGAAGATCCTTGTTAATATCAACCTTGTGAGCAACACAGACAGCTACAACTTAGGTACCATATAAACGTAGATGAAATCCAGTTGCTCTCCAAGGTACGCAAGCAAACATATGTTCAGTGCAACACCATCACTTTAGCACCCAGGATAATCTACAGCATGGCTAAATACTTATAAGGTCCCTATTGGCTATGCCAATGCTTGTGAGCTCTGAGGCGAGTGACCTCCTGACAGAAACACAGCAGGCAACAACCCCATGATAGCAATACATCAAACCTTGTAAATCTGACAGGCCGTTTCCAAAGACTTTTCCCCTTTCCTCTGCACACCCACCACAACGTTAATTTTCATAATTTTTGGGAAGTTCCTCATAAACTAATGCCCCATTGAAGCAGGTGCTAACTTGGGGTAATATGTTGATTTATAAATAAAAACCTACACATTGCATACCTGCTCCAGTGCACAGAACGCATCCAATGCACGTTCTTACAAGTTTATCTAGCTGTAGGAATTTGCACGGAAAGGGTATGCTGATAGTACCAATCCTGTGCTAGACAGCACACACTCACCGCTGCATTGTGGTGCAAGGCTGTGCACTGACACCTAATTAGGGACAGGGTATGGCAGCAGCTGGGGCAGCAGACTGGCTCTGTGCTGTTTGTCCCCTTTGTGCAAAGCTGTACAGCAAATGTAGTTGCTGTCCTGCATTGTGTGAAATATTAGTAAATACAGCTGTAGGAGTCCTTGCTAATCTTTTATGATGTACACAGCTTGCAGTAATATCACCCTATGTACAGGACAACTTTAGAACAACCGTAAAATAACATTGTGTTACCCCTGTGTATGCCTTCTCCGTCTTGTAACCATTGAAGAGCGCATTGCTTCTCCTCTGTCACTGTCTTAATTCAATAACTCCTGTCTTCTCGAATAGCTATCCAAATCGGTCCAAACTCCTACAAAATAATTGCCCCTTCTTATCTTTCCAGTAGTGCTGCAAAGAGCTTCATGCAAAAGTTATGAGAGAACTTCTGGAAATTCTTTTCACCAACAACTAACACTGGATTTAAGGGATACCTAAAAACGGAGCCTCTTTTCTTCTCCCACCATTGAACCCTCTGAGAAGAAATCCTCACCAAAGAACTGAAAGCAAAGCAGTCTAGAAGAATCCTGCATGGAAAGAAGCTAGTGATAGCCCTTTACCACCCTTCAGTGAGAAACTGTCATACTTCATCTATAAGAATGGCAAGATGATTCAATCAACACTTGCCCACTTCGACTACCAATTAAAGACACTCGTTCCCAGAAAGACGGCCCTTCCCACTATCACCCACCCTTCCCACCTTCTACTTACATGAGCCTTGCTTACTTCAGTCTCTTCTCCTACTCCACTCTAGTCTAGGGCCTCACAGCCCTCCACAATTTCTGCTCCTCGCCATTAACCCCTCAAATCTAAAAACTATATGAACAACCACCCTCCTCCTCTCGCTTCTGGTTCGGAGTGGGCAGGCAAAGACCATGGCGGAGCGCACACCCTCAGTCCCCATTCATGAAGTGGTTGTCCCTCACATAGTACTTCTCCCTCAGCTTGATTTCATCTCTTTTCCATACATTCTCCACAAGGACATGCCACACCAGAACCTCACACAAGATTGTGATTGGCGACAGACGTCGAGGAGTTTCATTAATCCATTATCTCCTAATGTCCAGGCAGTTATGACTTTGCTGTCAGCGCCTACTCTTTCCAGCTGCACCAGTCTCTCAGGTATGTGGCCCCTATACAACCCAAGAGCTCTATACGTTCTCCTGATAACCCAGGCCCCAACACTCTTCCTGCTTCTCCTCCTGAGCAAACTCACTCATGGACAACCCTCCCATCACAAGTGCACATACACCCACAGCTCACACTCCGACTTCCGTAACGAAAAACGTTGTTCTCTTGTACCACAGGTAAAATCTCCTTCAGCCTCCTCTTCTGAAGTCAGAAACTAGCGAAGGTCCCTTCCTGACTTCTCCTTTTCAAAAACTCCACACACCTAAACTCCCTGACTGATAAACTAAATTCTCTGTATTCATCCCCCTTTCTTTCTTTTTTTGTTTAAGAAATGTTTATTAGCATTTTGGATTAAATACAATACATATGTCATAAATAAGTGGAAAAATAAGAATATCAAGAAGAAGTACTAAAACATATGCAATGAGCAATAAAAACAAATAAGAAAATGATTATAGAGAGAAGGAAAAGGAAAAAGGGAGATACATGTGGAATAGAATGGAGGAGAAAAGAAAGAAAAGAAAGAAGGGGCAAAAGAGGGGAAGGGAGAAGAAAGAGAGGGGAAGGTAAGAATAAGTGGGAAAATTGAGAGTCATTCAAGGAAGAGAGTTGGAGGAAAGATAAGTACTAAAAGGGAGCCAAAGGAGATCAGATTTAATTTTCAGGGGTACAGAAGAGGACGAAGCGATAGCAATCCTATTTTCATCGCAAACAAAATTCCACCAAGTGTGAACAGAAATTTTAGAATTATCTTTCCAACATAATAAAATAACTTTAAATGCAAGAGAAATAAACAAGTCCAACAATCTTGCAGAGGAAGAGATAAGATCAACATCAGATGACAACGATCCCAGGAAAATAGTCTGTAAAGATAACTGGGCGGAACAATTAAAAACTCTCATACATATCTTCCAAACTTCCTTCCAAAATGATAAAACAGGGAGACATTCGTATAGTAGGTGTTTAAGTGACCCAGTTTCTTTAGCACACGACCAACATAGTAAAGAAGATGTTGGGGAAAACTTATGAACACTTACAGGGGTGATAAGGACTCTGTGATAAATGAACAGTAACGATTGGGTAATACGGGCAGCAGGAGATACTTTAAACAATTTGGACCATATACGATCCCACAACAGAACAGAGAGAGAAATATCAAGGTCATTTTCCCATGCAATCTCAATCTGTACCAGCGGACAATAATAGTGTATAAACAAGGGCAGCCTTAGGTTGTTGAGTGGAGAATAAGGGATAAAGTGAAGAGGTAGGAACAAAAAAGGGTAAGACATCAGGCATTGAAAAGGAAGCTAAGTGTGACTGAATGGCAGACGTAATAATGGTATATTCAGAAACATAAGATGAAGGCAAGTTAAATAAAATTTGTAATTTCGGAAACGTAATGATAGAGTCATTATCAAAAAATTGATGAACAAAAACAATATTCTTTCCTTTCCAGTGCTTGAAATAAAATGATTTGCCTTTATATCGAAGAAATTTGTTATACCATACAACAGATAATAAAAAACATTGCAAAGAGGATAGATTAGAAGAGAAGACATTGTGTAATACTGTTTGGGAGTATTTTAAGATAGGGAATTTGGTTAAAAAAGAACATTTTAACATAAAAACAATATGTTGAAAGGAAAAGTCTTTCAGCAGAGAGTGTTCTAGAAGAACCCAGGTAGGTACAGGGGTATCATTAAAGTCATAGGCCAAAGAAAAGGATTGTTTAATCAGGAAAGCGGAGTGGTACATTTTAAAGTTGGGAAAGCGAACTCCACCTTCAGATTTAGGGCGAATCAGCTTTTGCAGTGCTATTCGGGGATGCTTGTCATTCCATAAAAATTTAGAACAAATAGTGTTTATGGGGGAGAAATAGGAAATGGGAATTTTGAAAGGGAGCATAGATACAGTATAAAGAACATGGGGGGTAATCATCATTTTAATTGTGTCTAGTCTACCCCACCAGGAAAGAAATAATGGGGACCAGATTTGAAGAAGGGAGTTGATTTTCTTTATGAGAGAAACAAAAGTAAGTTTAAGGGTATCTCGCAAGGAGGGTGCAAACCAAATACCAAGGTACTTAATTTTAGAGGGACACCAAGCAAAATCAGTATTATTAAACATGAATTGGTAACAAAGCGAATTAAGTGGGAGGACTTCCGTTTTGGACAGGTTCAATTTATATCCCGAAACAGAGGAATATAACCGGACCTCATCCATAAATGGTGGAAGGGAGGATTCAGGATTCGACATGTAAACCAGCACATCATCTGCATATGCAGACAATTTAGTTTCAGTAGAAGACAATTTAAAACCAGTGATGTTAGGATTAGATCGAATTCTTTCCAAGAAGTGTTCAAGACAAAGAATAAATAATAGGGGAGAGAGGGGACATCCTTGACGCGTGCATCTAGATAAGGAGAAGGACTTGGAAAATTGGTTGTTAACAAAAATACTGGCACGAGGAGAGGAACAGAGAAGTTTGACCATTGAAATAAAAGAGGGACCAAAGCCAATCCAGTGTAGGGTACGAAACAGGAATTGCCAGTTGATACGGTCAAAAGCTTTTTCAGCATCTAAGGAGAGTGCTGCTAAAGGGATTTTAAGATGTTTGCTGTGGGCAATGACATTGGAGAACATACGTGCATTGTCCGCAGCAAGCCTACCCTTCACAAAACCCACCTGGTCTGTTTTGATTAGACAGGGGAATAAGGGAATCAAGGCGTGAAGCAAGAATCTTAGCAAAAATTTTGCAGTCATAATTAATGAGGGATATGGGCGATAATTTTTACACTGGGTGTAATCTTTATCAGGTTTCGGGATTATGATAATTAGTGCATCCAAAAAAGACCCAGAAGCCTTCGCACTCAAAATAAAGGAATTGAAGAGTTGACGGAGTTTAGGAGCAAAAAAAGTATGAAACAAGGAATAAAATTCTACAGGTAGGCTATCTGGACCAGGAGCTTTTGATCGTTTGAGTGAGTTAATAGCTCGAGTTACTTCCTGAAGTGTAATTTCTTCTTCCAGGAGAGCAAACTCATCTGGTAAGGACGGGGGAGAGGGAAGGCCCTGAAAAAAGGATGATAAGTTCACATCAGAGGGGTGCGTGTCATCAGTATATAAGGATTGATAATAGGAATGGAATACTTCAGCGATGTCCTCTTCTGCTGAAACCAGTTTATGTAGAGAGTCATTGAAAATTGGGCCTACATTTTTACGTTCAGATTTAATTTTTAAATAGTTTGCCAACATTTTTCCTGCTTTATTTTGACCACCATGGAATTTGGATTTAATTTTAAGGAGAGTGTTACAAGCCTCATTAGTAATAATCTTATTGAGTTTGGTTTTGGCTAAAATTAAATCTTGAAGGGAGGAGGAGGATTTAGAAGAGAAATACAAATGTTCAAGGTTTTTGAGTTTACGAAGTTGGTCGTCGTATTGTTTCCTATTGAGTTTCTTTTTTTTAGCAACATAGGATATGGTGAATGCTCGGAACGCAGCTTTAAAAGCATCCCAATTATTTGGAATGGAGGTGTCTGAGGGATTATTAAAGGAAAAAAATTCATTGAAAAATTCCGCACTTTCCTTCAAAAAAACTGAATCAGATAAAAGAAAGGCGTTAAATTTCCAACGACTAAATTTAGAGGAGATAAGGGAAAGATCAAGTGAGGTAGAAACAGGGGCATGGTCAGAAATAAAAATAGAACCAATGGCAGATTTTTGAATGGAGGGGAGTAAAGACTTACTAACCATAATGCAATCAATTCTAGAACGGGTGTGATGAACAGAAGAGAAAAAGGTATATTCCAACACATCAGGGTTACATAATTTCCAAGAATCATACAAAGGACGTGAGGCAGTGGCAAATTGGAAGCTCTTATGAGATTCGTCAGGTTGAAATTTACTGGAGGATAATTATCAGAGAAAGGGTCTAACCATTGGTTAAAATCACCTGCAATCACAAAATCGGGGCAGTCAATGGAAGAAATCAGGGCTTTGATAGCATTCCAAAACTTAGGGTCAGGACGTACCAGACCATAAATATTTAGCAGAACCAGTGTCTTATTATGGATAATAACCTTAGCCATTGCCCAACGTCCTTCCTCGTCATGTTGAGAGGAGATAATTTGTACATTCAAAGCTTTGTGAAATAAAATAGCAACCCCCCCTATTTTAAGAAGAGCCGGAGAAAATACAACCTGACCCACCCACTGTCTCTTCAACTTGAGTGATTCAACATCAGAACAATGCGTTTCTTGAAGAAAAACAACTTGAGAACCAAGTTTGGATAAATGAGACAATACCTTTTGACGCTTGACAGGGTGACCAAGACCTCGCACATTCCATGAGACAAAATTACACACCATGGAGGAGAGGGGTGATGGGCGACACGTGGAGAGAACATGGCAAGGGAATCACTACAGAAAAGGAAACAACAAAGACATAAAATACGTGTAAAGAGAGCTCTCAAAATACTCATAGCACAAATGTAAAATCTGGTCAAGAGAACGAAATACACCATGAAGAAGAATAATCGAGAAAGAGATTGCAGAGGGAAAGAAAGATATGGAGCAGTGGAGAATAGGAAAAAAACGCAGTAAGAAGAGAAGAGAAAAAAGAGATAAGGGGAGAGGTAGAGAAGAGAACAGATAAAGGAGAGAAAAGAATAAACAGATCAAAGCATGAAAAATGTAGATTAAAATAGAAGAGGAAAAAAAACATGAAGGAGGAGAAAAAAGAAAGAGAAAAGAGGAGAGGGAAAAAAGAGAACAGATATAAAACAGAGGAAAGTAAACAGATCAAGGCACAGAAGCCTGATCGGAGAAGAAGCGAATAACAAAAACATCAGGGGCAAGGATACGCCGGGTAGGGGAGACATCCCCACGAGCAACCGAGAAAAAGGGACATATAAAAGGGTAAAGAGAAGATTGTAAGAGCGAAAAATAGGAGAATATGAATAAAAGACGAAAGAGAAGAGTCAAACAGAGACAGATGAGAGAAGCATAGAGTAATAGTGAGAAGGAAAAAGAAACAACATGTGAGAATATTAGGAAAAGTAACAAGAAATAGGATTAAGCAACAGTGTCCATCGTCGAAGGAGAAACACTCTGGAGATAAGCATGGAGCTTTTGAGGATCATCAAATGAGCGGGTCCGACCATTATGAGTGATCTTGCAGAAGCATGGATGAAGGATGCCATATTGAATGTGAAGTTGTCGCATAATAGGCCGAAGATTCAAGAATTCTTTGCGTCGGGCATTAGTCACAGTCGAGAGGTCTTGTGAGATGAATATGTTGTGACCAGACCACTGGAGACGGCGTTTCAGCCTGGCAGCTTTTAAAACAGTCATCAGCTCCGTGAATTCTAGAAAGAGCATGATAATGCCACGAGGTTTGTTAGAGGCAGAGTTAATACGGCCAAGGCGGTGAGCTCTTTGAATGTTCAGAGGGTGTGACGCAGGTTGGAGATCCAAAAGTTCTTGTAGGAATTTTTGTAAAAAAGACACCATGTCAGGACCTTCCAAATTTTCCGGAATACCATAAACGCGTAGGTTGTTTCTCCGATTACGATTTTCCAAATCCTCCATGTGCAGCTTGAGTTTGTGGATTTCTTGCTCTAAGAGAGGGATTTTAGTCGAGACATCTTGAATGTCACTAACCCGTTGCTCCAAATTTAAGACTTTGCCCTCTATAAGTACCCAACGGTCTTCAATCTGTTTGAGCCTGTCATTAGCCGCAATCATAAACGGTTGGAGGCCGCGAACCTCCTCAAGGATTGAGTTCAGAACAGGATTAGAGGAAGACTTAATGGGGGAGGGCGGATCATTCTTAGACCGCTTAGGTTTGGTACCAGTCTGAGACAATTTGGAGTCATTGGCCATGGTAAAAGTGTGAGCAGGGGCCAAAAGGCGTGACGAAGAATAAACAATAAGAAGGATACTGCACAGCAGATAGTAGATATGAATATTAGTAGACACACTGAACCAGCTGAATGAAAATCGCAGGTCGCATAAAAAAGATGGCACTGAGGTATGAGGAGATACGATAGCGAGGTGTAGCGTTAAAACTTGAAAAAACTAATATCCATCCTCATAAAGTGCATTGAAAATGAGCAGAACATGACGAAAGTTGAGCGATATGGTCAAAACAACAAGTGGTAGAATACTTGTGGCATAATGGAGAAGAGAAAAAAGTCAGTCAGACCAAATTCGGCATTAGTAAAATGGCGGCACCTTTTTCTGCCAGAAAACACTGAGTTAGTCAATAAAAACAAATAATGGGCAAAAAATGGCAAAGCAGCAGCAAGAAAAATGCCATATTGGTGATGTAGATGGACAATGCAGAAGGATGTTGCCAAATAAATAGCAGGGAGTCGAAGCGGTGAGGAGAACGACGACACGGGCTCAGCGGCCAAAATGGCGGCCGCCCGCGTCGCGTCAGGAGGAAAAGTTACCTCTATGCGTGAAGACTCCACAAAGCACGAAATCCACGTCTGTCGGCAACATCAGGGTCGCGAAGCCTTCCGCCGACTGTGGAGATGTCTCAGACATCTAGAAAGCAGGAAAGAGCGCTCTCACGGCATCCGTGAAGAAAGTCCGTCGCGGAGCTCACGGAGAGTGCGTCTTCACCGTCCGGGGCGCAAGCCACGCCCCCATTCATCCCCCTTTCTACTCGTGGAAAATACCGTGTCGGCCCATGAAGGCAGTTTCAACTCTCAGCTAATTTCTCCCTCCTCTTTCCATGCTACCTATGGACATTTCAGGCTCATTCACCAATATAACAAACGTCCTCACCCCAGAGTAGCTCAACATGTTCTCCGGAAGGATGACATTAATAATCTGTTTATTTTATACACCACTCTGCAAGAACCTACAGATGCTCCCTTGTATATTCCAGTCACCAAGAGAGATGAACACTTTATTGCTCGATCTAAGTAAAGTTAAGTTGACATTCAAAATGTCATATAGGGCCTGATCGCCTTTACTCCCATTAGGAGAACTGATGCATGCCCACGCTGTAATAAGGAGGAAGCAGATTTTCGACATATGTTTAGGGATTGTCCTCAGCAGGAGGCTTATTGGGTGGATGTGGTAACATTAGTGACGGAGATCACTGACAGGGAATTGGAGCCGGCTATGGGACCCTGCCTCTCACATTGGTTTACCCACATGTCCAAAAATAAGGTCACAAGCAAATTCCTAGATTTGGGCCTATTATTAGCTAAACGAGAAATTACTACACATTGGAAGGCAAAGAAGTGCCCAAATATTAAGAGATGGAAGACTGAATTAATTAAATGGGAGGAATGCGAAGGCATTGTTCGGTTACAACTAGCTAAACGGGCAGGGAGCCTGTTGGAGGTAGCGAGGGTTTGGGAAACATTGGTGGTGCTTCTAAAGATCCCAGATACTGAGAGTGATGGGGACCCTGTGGCTGATGCTCCTGATGAGCTGGAATGATAACTCGCCCCTAGCCACTGTATAGCAAGATGAATGAAGGCACTGTGCATGTACTGTCCCCCAGCGCCTGGCATAGATTGGTCTCCCTGACCAATGTATTAGCAACATTTGTGGAACCAACCTGTAGTAATCCCAGACAGTAGAACAATGGCTGATTTGATACGACACGCCTGGTGGGTGGGATACTCGGGTGGGGGGGCGAGGGGGGGAGTTGTTTAGACATAATAGAAGAGTATGGCTACATTAGTCCATAGAATGTTGACAAACTACGTACGATACGTTTAATCATGTTTACACGATTCCTTCATTGTAGATAGAGAAACAAGATCTTGTATGTAACTGAGATATAATATTTGTATTGAACGTGCTGATGATCTTGTTACTTAACATATATGCCCCCTGACACAGCTCACGTCCTGGGAATGCCTGTGCAACTGTATAAGAAAAGCAATAAAAATGTGTTTTAAAAAAAACAATTTAGGAGAACTGATCAGTCTGCATGCAACTGAATGGTCCATGACTACAGGTCAGCATGTAAACGAAGAAATTCAATTGTGGATTTGATTCGGTTCTATAACCTAGCCCTGCTATTCCAATCAGAAAAATGTCCTTCTAACTCCTCCCAGCATGTACTTGAGCTTCTGATTCCCATAGGCCATGCGATTATTCGCCATGACCAAGATGGTAAACAAGGCAGAGGGGTTGCAGTTATTCAGAGTTCTCCTGTAGAATGCAAACGTCTAAATGTATCTCAAAGCCGGGAAATAATCTTCTCTTTGTCGAACAGCTGATTGAACTAATAGCAGAAATGTTCAATGCCAATTTTATTAACATCTTTCTGGGTGACTTCAGCCGTCATTGGGCAGATGAGACTGATACCGCCATGTTACAGCTATCCCTCTTTATGCTCAATAACAATCTCAAACAATTCTGTTCTTCACCTACACATACGTAATCTCCTTAGCTACAAAAATACCTCTAGTCACCCCCAATACTTGTGGATTGCCCTGAGCACTGCCTTATACCATTTACCCTGTTCTGCACCACATCCTCCACCTGCATGCAAATAAACCTATGGTTTGCGTCATGTGTTTCAACAATGTCAACTAGTCCCTACTAAAAACCAAGATATCTTAAAAACTAGTGGACTTGCATGACAAAGCGAACACAAACCTGTTAGTGGAGCACTACAACCTAGGCATGTCAGAAGTTGCAAATGAACTTGCCCCCACATAAACAAAAAAAAGCACAACAACAAGTCTTCATAATGGATTTCTAAACAACTTCTAAAAAGCATTAGAATGAGACAACACACTGGTGCCAATGCCAATCAAAGCAAACTCTTGAAAAGCTAAGACTCGAGCAGAAAGAATAGATAGCCACATTTGCAAGACTAAAGCAGCATTTGTCAGAATAGAAATCAACCGGACTAAAAACATGCCCAGTAAGCATAATGACATTGCCAAGAAGTCTCCCACCCATCGTTATGTGCTAAATCTCTAATATTTCCAAAACAAAATAGAAAAAAGATTGATTTATCTCTCCTGACAGCAAAACATATTTTACTGGTCGTAGCATACAAATCCATAGATGATTCTACTTCTTTTTAACTGATAGCTGACTCTGCTGGAAACCTCTCTCTCTGCTATCAGGCCATCCTGTCAGTGTGCGCACCCCAGTCTTGCTGTATTCATCATCATTCATCCTCCCTGCCATAACTCACATCATCAACGCCTCCCAAAGCCAGGGTGTAGTGTCTGGTTTTCCTCAAACTCAGTCAAGTCACACTTCTACTTAAAAAAAAACAGATGTTAATTCCCCTGACCTTAATAACCTCGCCCAATTACCAGTCTTCCTTCCCTAGCAAAAGTGCTGGATAATTGTGTAGCAGAACAGTTAAAGGAAAACACAAAGAAAAAACATACTGGATGACAACTAGTTGGAATTTAGATCCAGCTGCAGGACAGAGACAGCAATGATACAAGTAATGGATGGTGCACTGAATACCCTGGACAATGGAGAATCCTTCTAACTCTTCTACCTGGACCTTTCTTCTGGCTCAGACATTTATTTGCCATAGCAGAACATCCTCAAACAATGGATGGGATTCAATGGCCCGGTCTGAGATGGTGTGAGTCCTGACTCACAAATCACTCGCAACAATCAAATTGTCAAACGCTTTCTCCAGACCCTCGCCTCTGTATCAAGGGATACACCCAAAGATCCAGCCTCTCCATGACACTGCTCAACACATCTGTGCTCTCCTGAGAAATTGTAATATCTCCTTTAATTTATCTTCAGAAGACACGCAGCTGCACATGAAGGTCTCCTCATCAGAGGACACGGTCAACCTTGCAAAGACTCTGAACGACCTTCAATCATGGATGTTGCTCAATCATCTCAAACTGAACCCCTAGAAAATGAAGTCATTCTGCTCTTTTCACCGCACTGCAATGTGCCAGTACAAGCCTGGATAGACACTTTAAACCTGCTTGACTGCAAACCATCCGTTGTAGAAAATGCTAAATCTTTGGGATTTTCTTTTGACAAAATCCTACATCTCCACAACCACATTAACACAGCAGCAAATGTTATCTCAGCATACAATTACAGAACTGTTGTTCCTTCTCTTGTGCTCTCCAAACTAGATTATGGCAACTCGTTTTTGATTGGCACTCCCAGACTTCACCTAGCCCCATTGAAGGCAGCAAAACACAAAAGATTTATGGACGGAATGTTGCACAATGGCAAGACATTCACCCCCAGTCACAGATCTGGGTTTAATCCATCGTTATTTTGCTTACCAAGCCACCCCAGTTCAGACATGGCCATATGCAAATCATTCTTGACCCTGTGCCTCATGGGAGCAGTCCAGACCGAACTGCCAAGCCATGTCTTCCCGTGACCGGAATCAAGCATCCTAGGACCGTGTCTGTGGCTAGCAGCCTTCATCAGCCAGGCTAGCTTGACTCTAGTGGCGTAGTGAGCACGGGACCCACGTCTGGGCATACCCTCCCCACATAGGGTGAACAGCAAAACACACAAGATGATGGGCGGAATGTTGCACAATGTCAAAACATTCACCCCCAGTCACAGATCTGGGTTTAATCCATCAGTATTTTGCTCCCCAAGCCCCCCCAGTTCAGACATGGCCATATGCATTGAAGGCAGCCCTCAGCTCTAAATCACACCTAGTCACTGGCATTCCAAACACTTTACTTGAATCCTGGCCACACTTTGTCTCCCTGTTGAGGCAATGAGCATTTTTAAGTTAATCTGCATAATTCACAGGGTTGTGCTTGAAGGATCAGCCAATTACCTGCCACACAAAATAATCATCTCAGGGGGTCCCTACTGTTTCCGCCGTACAGACTCTATATGATTAGAAACTCCTGCATTCAAAAAAGCCAGAATTCGTCAGAAAACCTTCTACGGAAATGGTAAAATATAGAATGCCTTTAGGAGACATTTCTTTCATGCGTCTTTCATGAAATCTTTCTCGTGCTGCAATATCTCCCATTATAATGGAGACATTTCTCCCACATAAGACGCCTAATCCAGACAAACTCTTTTAAACTCTTATTCAAGCAGGGGCGGCTCCTCCATGTGGGCAGGGCGAGAAGCAGAAACATAAAATGCTATTATAAATACCATTTTGTGTTTCTGCTTCTCGCTCTGCGAGAAAGCAGAAGGGTTTTGTTGGGTGCAGGTGGGTGGGCAGTCCTGTTCTAGGACAGGGGAGGAGTGGCTTGGCCGCTGACTGTTTGGTCGGCCCTGTGGTGCCGACCAAACCAGTCATGCGCACTCTGCCTTTTCTGTATGTAGGCTACATTGAGTAAATGGCCTCCCCATAGACGCCTGGCTGGTGGGCGTCTCGACCAATCACAATACTGCCATTGCAGCGTTGTGATTGACTTAGGGGAGGGAGGCTGCTTGCTTCTTGTTCCAGAGGACATCGCGGGACCTGGCCGGCAAAGGTAAGTTTACTTTTTTTTTTTAAGTATTTTAAATTAAACAGCCCCACCCCAGCCCGCAAACCCAACTTGTTGATACATTATGATGTAGTGTTTTTTAAAGAGTTGAGTCTTCAACTCTTTCCTAAACTGAAGCAGCATTGGGGCGGTCTTGATGGATCCAGGGATGTTGTTACAGATCCTGGGTGCATAGATGGAAAAATAGCTGTTTTCTTGTTTTTTCTCTTTTACACTTCTCAGTCTGTAGTCTGATGGTGTCTTGGCTGCAGCTGTACCGAGAACCACCAGAGAGGGTGAGCTTGCTAGCAAGATAAGCTGGTGCGCTGGTTGTAAATGGCTTTGTAAGTGAGGCAGCTGGTTTTGAAAATGGTGCGGGCCGCCAAGGTGAGCCGATGGCGTTCCATCAGAGTGAGGGTGATGTGATCATATTACTTCAGGCCCTGGATGAGACATGCTGCACCATGTAGGATATCCCTAAGGGTTAGCAGTGGCCATGGACCTGGGCATTATCACCATCCAGATGTGAGAATATGAGGGTTTGAACAGCAGTTCTGAAGTCATTTTTGAGAAGAAATGCTTGGCCTCCTTTAATAGAGAGAATTGGTATCAGGTCGTCTTTGTGTTTTTTGGCAAGGTGTTCCTTGAGGGAGAGGTTGGTGTCCAGGGTGAATCCAAGTGATTTGGCATTCAATGAGAGTTGGGGTTCGAAACAGTCAGGGTTCATGTCATTGTGGCAGGTTTGTACTGTACTGCATCTTGTTTGTTGTTCTTGGCAAGCAATAAGAACTCTGTCTTGGTTGGGTTGAGCTTCAAGTAGACTCTAGAAACCCAGGTCTTGATGATGTGCAAGTGGTGTTTGAGGTGTTGGCTATCTGAAGCAGACGAACATTCAGTGCTTTAAATGGAAAAAAATAAGTGCAGGTACTCACCTGAGATGTGGATTAGGGGGGCAAGGCTATGGGGCAGGGCTACGGGGGCGTGGCTACGGGCAGAGCTAAGGGACAGGGCAGAGGCACTCATTTAATTTGTTTTGGGTGTAATTAGTCTTCAGATATGCATACTGCAGACAACACGCATAAAAGAAGAACATGCACAGGGACATAGAAGCACTTGTGCATGCAGACAGGGTATTTAGTTCATGTGTTTTAGGATCACATATTCTGATGTTCACATTACCACACCTTGATTCCCCACCCCCCACAGCTGTACTACAGCGTCCTCATCACCACCTTTCTCCTCGATCTGGCTCCAGTCAAGTGCTGCCCTACTCTGCTATGCCAGCAGGAAGCCTACTCTTAGGTTTGAGTCAGGAGATGTGCCTCTTAGCAGGCCCTCCTCGCACACCTACAGGCAACTGTCTCCACTCCCTGCCTGCTCTGCTTTAATACATAGGGGCGTTGCTCAATTAGCAAATTGTAAAGGGAGATTAGCTAGAGTGCTTCACGAAAACGGACCTACTCCTCAGCTGTGTCACGCTTCTTTCTTTACATGCCAAATTGCACTGAGTTGGCTTGCTGCCCCATGATTACTGGTACTCTCTTTGAGACAAGAGAAAGTTCCGGTACTCAAAGGCAGAACATTTTGAAGTGCCGGTACTTAGTACTGGTGAGTACCGGCCCATTTAAAGCACTGGGAATATTTCAAGCAGAGTTGTATATCATCAGCATATTGGTGAAGTCAGACCTTTCACAGGCTTTGAAACTATAGACCATGCGATACTGGTCCAAAGTTATGATTATGTATTGAGAGCTTCTGAAGAAACCCTAAACTGGTTCCTATGGTTTTATATTCAGATAAGAAATCTCTACTCTGCTTAGTCTCCAGAAAGACAGATATGTATGTACTGTGAGACCATTGTGTACCTCAGGGTTCATCCATCTCCGACCACTTATTTAGTGTGTATTTAAAAAGTTTACATGTTACATGTATGCTGACATACACTTGGACTTTCGAAACTATGCAGGTGACACCAGGTAACAGGAAATTGTACTTGGTATGCTCAAATACGTAATGAAACTTTATATGTCAGAAGAATGTTCTTCAATTCAACTGAGTGAGTATACTGACAGAAACCTCGTCTTGTGTCCCTTCCATTCAGGTTGTATGCATGTGTGCAGTACATAAAATTGCCACCCTAGCAGTTGATGACACACAGTGACATTTTTTACGAGGAAAGCTCGCTCCTACTTGCTACTACACCTAGATTGGTTGTTTGTAGTTGATTCAAGTGCTCATGATCCTCTCCATTCATTATTTCACAATAGGACAGGTTTAGACGACAGTCATTAAATAGTTCACACCTTACTTCTCAAATAGATGTGAATGCAGGAAAATCAGTGACTCTTCGTCCAAAGTTACACCTACACCCTTCAGAGTTCCTCAGGGTTCAGCCATGCCCTTGCTGTTTGGCCTATATGTTGAGCCTTTAGTTGCACTATTACACAAACTTGCAATATCTTGCCACCAATATGAGCCAGACCTACAAACAGACTTCTCAAATAACATACAGACTATAATCACTTGCCTATCACTGCATGGATAAGAAACACAAAACTAAAATTTAACCTTGAAAAAACAGAATTCCTGATCCTGTCTTCCAAGCACTATGCCATTTTCCACTAGAATGGTCAGATGGTTCAACAATGTAGCCATCGCTCCAACAATAGTTACCATAACTGATTTCTAGGTGTTTCCCTTGACTCCACACTTTGATTAGAACCATGTGATTTTAACTGATTGAAACGAGAATTTAAGAATAGTTAATTAATCCTGTCGGACCCAATCTCCACGATTCCGGTGACTGGAGAAGCTAGGTGCCGAGCGGGTGCTAGGCGTTGTGGGCGGTGTGCCATTGTCGCCTCCACCTCCTCCCGAGACCTATGGGGCGTGGATCATTTAACCTACAAACTATACAGGTTCCTCACATCAGAGGTAAATCCCACAACTTGTTGGTTTGTTTTCTTGCACTTCATTTTTACACTTTTAATTTTAACTTTCACGTCCTCTGGTTAGGGTGGGCCTTAGCGTGTCCATACCGCCGAGGTACATTTACATACGGTCCTGAAGAATGCCCAGTAAATTACACACATAAACGGGCAGAAACATGTCGACCCCACTATAAGTGGAAACATCCATAACAATTTTTGGTAGTTTCCCCACACATATCTTTTAACCATGTCTGACTGACCAGTGAATAACATTTTTGTTTGGTACAGTCTTAGACATTTTTAAAATCACAATTCTTTTTTCACATCACTGTCACGAAAAACCAGCTCCGCAGTATTCTGGCGTTGGAGCACACCAGGGATGCATTTGGCTTCTCCTGGTGGGCCCGATGATGAAGCATGTCACCAACCAGGGTGGTGAGTGAGGGCTTCCCAAAAAAATCCCTTAAGATTTCCAGTGTGTTCATATAAGGGAATTTTACTGTCTCTGTCTTAGTGCTTAAACACAGATCTTTTTGCGCATGACACTCTTTTGTTGTTTGATACGGGACCCAATCTTTGTCTTATTTAGTCTATCCTCCATAACTCCATTATTTTCTCATGCTGATTCAGTTACAACTATACATTCATGAGACCCAGTCGTTAGTCACTTTGTGTCTTTTTCAGGTGTGAAATAATTCAGTCAATTATTCAGCCAGAATTTAGCAGCCACTGAATATAAAAAAACATCCACAGCCAGTACATGTTCTGCAACAGTTGCTTTCTTAAGGCTTCTTTAATTTCTAAGTACAGATCAATCGCTATTTGACTAAAGAAATTATATGATATCACAGTCACAAATTATTAACACCATGGATCTTAAATTTTGACTTATGGGATCATAAATAGAAAGTGATTAAAAAAACACAGTGAATTAAGGTCTGTATTTTGGAAATTGGGTAACGCTGGCCAATGATAAGACAGGCTTGGCTGAGTTTGAAGGGTTGCGTCCCATTATGAAAAACAGCAGTGAAAACAACACCGTCTAACATTAGACCATTTGGAATTTAAAAGGTCTAAACTGTCTTTTAATGGCTAATATGTCCATAACTATTGTCAGAAAAGTGCCAACTGGCAAATTGAAGAACGCCTGTCTGGACAGCAGACAACCACGTTTACCCTCCTCGATATCATTAAAAAGCTAGTGTGGGCATTGCATTAAGGTCAATCAGCAATCATCATTTTTGTTGTATTCACAGAGCTTTTAACCTCATTCACCGCTTCGCAGGCCATGACTCGCATGACCGCATTACATCTGAACAGGACCCAGAAACTCAAATTCAGGGATTCCCTGGCCTCTTACAGCTCTTTCAAAACTGAGCCTCCATCGGGGTCATCTAGCAGCAGCAAATACCTATGCTCACAGTGTCCACTTGTTTATCAAACATACGAGGAAGGTGACCACGATCATTTAACAGACCATTCGGTGCACCTTACACATACTCAACCTTCGAGAATCAGTAAAGGAAAAATGGTTCAACAGCAAACCAGTAAAGGACGAGAGACTTCTTAGACTTTGTAAGAACAACTTTAAGGTTAGCTTTGGCAGATGCAAAATTGAAATAAGAGGCACTTCAATAAATCTCGTCAGCTGTAAACTCTTGACTTTATCAACTCTTGTTGTGACAGACCAGCAAGTGGTGCCAACATAATGATTATGCAATAGAAATGCTTGCCTGCCAAGGCCATTGCTATACTTAACTATTACTTTATTGTAGACATGCACCACGCGGGCATACAGGTAAGGCAGTGCTCAAAGTATTAGGTAAGAGCTAATCGATTTACCTGGTCATAAGACTATGCCTGCATATCGTTACTGCTGCCCTTCTCTGTGCCAATAAAGACCCCTCACTCAGTCACTGGAGTTCTGGGAACGTAGGGACTGCATAATCTGGGCACTGGATGACCTTTTAAACAATTGGCACACAAATATCAGAGCAACAAGTTGTTTTTGTTCAACAGGAAATGAGTTCCCTAAAGAGCGGCCTTTGCTGTGTATATCCCTGTGCTGATGTCACCTCATTTGGCAGCATTTTCGGTCTGGCTCAGGTAGGTGACACACAGTACAAACTCAATACACTCTCCAGTACCGAGGGGGTCAGGGGCCACGGCAATCATTGCTTTCGTCCGTGCTATGGCTGAGGAGCCAAAGGCTAAGTGCCAATCTGCTGCTGGTTTGAGGATGGATGCACGAGGCAGTGTGACTTAGAAGCCTGCAAGAATGGCCGGGGGCCAGCAGGCTGGGCTCAATGCATCCAAGTACGAGGTAATGCCACGAGGGCACATATGCCCTGGAGGCCGCATGTCCAACAGGGTAAAGGCCGAGTTGGTCCTTCTAACGGGTGGATGTCTCAGAGCAGAGCTCCCGCCGGAGGCCCAGCAAACACCAGGCACGAGGACAGTGATTTTAAGTTGAACTGTGTTCCTAGAACTAGCAGCTTGAGCAGGAGTGTCTGAGGCAGGTCTGTTCAGCTCATGGCCTGGTGTGCTTGCAGTAGCATGCGAGCGACAGACATCCCGTCAGTGGTGCATTATGCACCATATTGGGCTGCGACAATGGAGCCGTCACAGTTAAGAATAGACAACTAATTTGGAGAGACGTCGCCCGCGAGGCACGCAGACAGGGTAACCCGGCACCGCTGCTCAATCCGTGTTCCTGGAAGCTCGACAATGCCGAGGGCCCCTGGGGCCCGAGCAGGCTTGGCAAAGCGAAGGAAAGGATTGAATGTTCGCCTCGGGCCGGCTCGCAACCTGCAGAGCGAGCGAGATGCGAGACTTGCCGACTTTGAAGGGAGGAAGACGCTGTTTCCTTTCTTCGAAGTTTTCTATTTCCGATGTGAGTTTTAGTGCCAATGAGAACATTAGAATCCGAGGTGTTTTATCATCGCTCATTAATTATACACGTGATGTAGACACATGCATGTAACTGAGATGATTCTGATTTAGTAAATATATGTGCTTACCATTATGAAATGTTTACATCAAAACGAAAACGCTGCACTTCGCAGAAGTGTATTTTTCGATGCTTGACTAAACTAGGTCCAAACTAGGAGTAACATTCATCTTGAATTCCAACGCAGTCATGATGTCTGTGTGTGTTTTCATTTTCTCCTCACATTGCAGGAAGCAAAATATGCAGTTCTGTATTGACAGTCTGTCCTCGAAGAACTCTAGTGGAAGCTTTCCTTTTCTATGTAACAAACTCAAGGCCTGAGTCACTGTAGTTCTATTCCTTACATGAGACTGTATTCATTTAGTTTTACTAGATTTGTACTGACACATCCCATGACATTAGGTCAAAAGGGATTATTAGTATTAATTCATGGGATGGTGTTAGACGATGCAGCATTACATTTTGTGTTCTGATTTGTCAATTTGATCATCTTATGTGGACCAGGCAATTTTTGCTGTGTGTTTTGTGATAATAGGGCTCGTCTTTTACGTATGGTTTGCCCTGACTTGGAGAGCTGCTAGTCTCTTGCTTAGGGCTTCCTATATTTTTTACGCTGAGACTTGACTTCATGTCAGACTCTTTGCTGCATTTGGTTGATCCTTATGCTCATTCCCTTTGTTGATTTTTCATGCGTTTGACTATTATTGATGCCTTCCGTACTGGACTTTATTTAATAACCTTCATGGTTTCTAACTTTTCCCGAGCCAGTGACTTCTTGAGTCAGATGACTTATTTGATTGCTGCCTTTTTACTAACGATTTTGAATCTTTTAGGAGCACATTATTTCATCTATTTTTGAGGATAACACCTCCCCCGACCCTGCAAATCTGTTATCTATCAGATTATCAAAGATAGGGCCAAAACTTGCATATGAAAATCCATACCCAGATGCCAAAGAAGCTTTACTAGAATGAGCTTATCTCGCGGTCATTGTCATAAGAGGGAAACTCTTACCAGCACATTACTTCAATGTAGCTGCACATCTCTTTCTCAAGCAATCAGCGTGGGCCTAATTTCTCATCTCCTGAACGACGGTCAAGAAAAAAGTATATGCCTCCTAAAATGAGTCTTCCTGGAGGCTATTTTAGGTCATTACTGGCTCATTTGACAATCCTTGCGCCCTTTGCTAGGCACCTATTTTTAGGGCATCTCCAGTTGACATATGTAGCAGCCTGAGGTATTGGATAGCCGATCTTCTTGATGTACTTTATTACCTGCCCCAAAGAGAATTTCTTGAATTCGTTTATCTGAATGCTTACTTGTGCCTGTATTGTGAGGGACCACACTGGACGGTGGAGCAAATCCAACCCATGGTGGCCGATGCCACCGAATAGCTTTTAAACCAGATAGTTTCAATAGAAACAGCTCCATAGATCGTGAGATTGTTCTGCAAAAATGAATAATCCACTGTATTGTAACCATTCCTTGGATTCAATCACCTGTCACGACTACTGTCTCATATGTCAATGAAGGATCCAATTATATCAGCTTTTTTCCAGGGTCTACAAAGAAAGGAATGCCTTACCAGAGTGCTGTGAGTTATTTCTGTGGGCCATTTGAGGGGTTAAACTAAAATTAGGAAACTTTCGCAAGTTGGAACGTCCTAAATGACCCTCAGTGAGCTGATGTGTCATTTTGCCAGAAGTATTCAAACCAGAGGCAAGCTAGTAATTGTTCTCTAATGTGCAGATAGCCCAACTCACTGCCAAAGGGAGGAATTGTCCTCTGAGTACCTACATGTATATTATATAGAAAACACAGCTATTTTTATCCCAGCCCAGTCTTTTCTCCTGAATTTCACTAATCCCACAGCCTAAATAAATCATATTCCCTTCTTGCTTCCCGTAGTGTTCTTATTGCATGTCATTTAGTATGTGACCGGAGGCTGACCAAACACTGGCAGCCTTGCACCTTCATGGTAAGCAATGAAAGTCGCCTTTTCTTGAGGCCATGTTATCTGAATGTCTTAACCCAGTTATCAATATAATGGACTAATAGCTAGGTCATGGATACTAAATGCAGGTTCTCGAGAGCCAAACCGAATCCACCAGTCTGGATTTCCATAATGAATATTCATGAAATAAACTTGCAGGCAACGGTCTGAATCGATGATAATTTAATTTTCTAGTTATAATTAAAATTTGATTTGTTGTGGCACTCAATGGACATATTAAAGACCAGACTTAGCGTTGTCCTCAATGACCATAAGCGAGCATCTCTGCCTGAAGAGTTTGTAATCTTTGACGCCTAAAAAGAGAACACCAATACGAATACGCATACCGTGCTACTTGACACTAGTTAGTAACAGTGATCGAAGTGGGCTCGATCGGCGGGGCACAATGTGCCCCTACTTCTTTTTTTCAGTATATTCCGTTCCCCTACTTTGTTTATTTTAAACATACATCCCATCCCAGGGCGGCAAATTTGCCATGGCCTGCAAAGAAAGCTCGGCGTTCGGGGTTGGGCAGGGAAGGGTGTGGCTGGCAGAGGAGGAAAAGGACTCTTTTCCTTCTTGCCCAGAGAAGGAAATGGCAGTGTGCACTTCTGCACTGCCTCTGGGACCTGCCCCTTCTCTTTCTTTCTCTTATTCCCTCTCTTTCTGTCTAGCTCCTCCTCACTTACTGAAAACTGAGACTTCAAGAAACGTTTTTCACCCTCTCATTCCTCCTTTCGTTTATTTGTTCCCCTGTGAAATGGATCCAAAAACAGAAAAAACACTTTTGTCGTCTTTTTCTGACATTTTTGTTTTCTACAGTGCAGCCTCAGAAATAAAAGGTTCAAACTATGAAAAATAATAAAAAATGAAATAAAGCAAGACAGAGTGTTTCCAAAGTGGCCAGACTGATTTTATTCACACCCAAACACATTAGCGCCACTTTACAGGTTTACCAGTGAAGTGCTACTTTTGTTTTCTTATTTTTCTTTGAACAGCATTGTTTTCCCTGGGTGGGGAAATGCACCAGACCTGGAGGTTCCACAATGCCTGATTGATGGGTGGATTGGTAACCATGTTGTTCCTGCTTACATCTCACATGCTTTACTTTGCTTTTTCCAGGATGTTGGTACTTTTTTTTAAGCACCATATTGCTTTTGTGTAGTCCGTAATTTGAATTGAGTTACATCCAGGTGTTTAAAGCGGGGCGCAATTGGGCTTGTAAGTGAAGGCAGTACGAGTTTCAGTGGGACAGTATGGTGTTCAGTGGAGGACTTGCTGGCAGGCCTATGAATCAGCACACCCCAGAGCAACAGTGACTCTATCACCGAAGTCACAGGATCTTTGAGAAGGGCCAGCTCAAGAGAGGTGTGACCGGTGTGACCGCACCGGCACTGACTTTGGATGGGGGCGTCCTGTTTGCAAGTATATTATGGTTCTAAAATCACTTGCTGCCTCCTTCCTGGCCTCCAGCAATTTTCAGAGACAAGAAAAATATCATAACGCTAGTGATTAATGTTCTTCCTAGAGAGAGAGAGATCAGAGTTTTGTCTAGTAGAAATTTTGACTCATGGAAAGGTAGGGCAGAGCGTTAATGTGCCTGCTGCTAAGAACATGTACCTTGCAGATCACAAAGTGCACATAATGTAAATTGGTCAGTGGGTCACTGCTTTTGTCAGAGAGATCCTTTTGTTACTTGCAATATATAAGTTAAAATCCTAACACAGAACAGTGCATGCACACTGCAAGGTATAAATTAGAGTGTTATGTTTTTTCCCCAGTCTTTGATTATCCTAATATTGCAAAAGGTGCTCACTCAGATGGAAATCAATTCTAATTATTAAAGAGAACCCCCAACCATGGTTTTCAATTCTCAATTTGTGTTTCTCCAGACCAATCACTATTAAACTGTATTGCCTACTAGTATGGTTGTCATGAGGCTCCTAAACCTTGTAGTCTTTTGTCTTATGTAACATTTCCTATACAGTGATGTATACACATATAATTGATTGTCTCTGTGTAATGTTTGTGATGTAAAGTTCTCTGACGCCCTACAATGGTGTGTGGGGTGCTGTAAATCAAATTAAATCCATCTGAGAGAGAGTGTAGTTGTGGAGACTTGAAGGGCGCTGTTAAAGGGTGCTAGGGAGGGAATCCATGGCAGAGGGAATCATTGGGGGCACCAAAAACATTGTTACACAGGGCTCCCCCAGCCATTGAGACCAGTCTACCTCACCCATTGGTACCTTCATTGGCCGTGTTTTAGCAGTGGTAGCTGCAATTCACCAGGGATCGGCAATGCAGGATTGGCACGCAAACCAAACTCAATTCGCAAACTTCACAGTCTCTCTGCTTCATGCACAAACACTTTTAAGCAGCAAAGGAGGACAACATTATGCCGCAGTGTTGACTAAATATGCAGCAAATAAAGGCTGCAGCTTAATGCCTTTGTGACACTTTATTATTTTGACGTTTTACACATGGTAAAACTCTCTGGAAAGATTTTGCCTTATTAGTACCAGTGTAACATACAAATACAGCAGTGAGAAAGGTGATCAGTCAACCTTTGTGAAGGGCTGTCCATTCGCAGCAACATAAGTCACACTTTTTTGTAACTTTTGATCCATTTGAGCAACAAACAATTTATTAGTTAAAATTTTCAGCTTATGTATCAGATGTTGTGTTATGTGTCAACTATGGCAGAGTAATATAAGACTCAAGAACACAAAAGTCTACAGTCGCCGTACATTTTAACCAGATGAATCACAATCCCAGCCAGTTACGTTTCTGCATCCTAGAGAAAGTGCCACTATTGCCTGGAAAAGATCATTCTCAACATTTATTAAGAAGAGAAACTTTTTGGATAAACCATTTATCTGCGTTACAACCAAAAGGACTCAATGAACGCTTAGAACTTAGCTGCTTTTTGTAGACGTTTTGTTTACCATGGTATACCATGTAGTTGTTACATTGTGAACGCATTTAGTTCTCATGATATTTAGCACATTCTTGTCAATATCTTACTAGGTGTGTATTTCAATGAAATGTTGAGTTAGGGGAAAATTGGGAAATGTGGCTTCCACCACAAAGAATATTGCACATCCAGTGACTATCTTTTCTCAGAATCACACGTACATATTGGTGTAGAAACATTGTAACACCGTAATACACGTGTCATAAGTGACAGCACTGTTATCTATCGCGAGTTTTTACAAATATGCACGTTTCAGAATTGCACTGTATCCCATGCGATTATCACCTGAAGTTTTTCTCAGTTTTTTTTCACTTTATTGAACACATCTTGCGTAAATTATCCAGCCGCTTACTAACACGCTCTGCGCGTTTAAATTAACACTGCAGTATTTTCTCACTGTTTTTCGTCGCGGCAAGTCACGTGACCGGAACTTCATGGCGCAACCCTTTAAACGCTGTTATATACCGTAATCTCTCTGACCAGCATTTCGCTGGACAAATTTGCCGTACTTCATAGACCAGACCCGGAGTGTCTCCCACTTGATAACTACGCTCGTGTTTATTCGTTAAAATGGTAAGAGAAGTTGACGAGTCTATCTCTGTTGGAACATATACAGAGCCCAGACGTTATGTGAACGCTGTGTTTTTCTTAACTTCAGGTATCCCATTTACCTTACATCTTTGTACTTCACTACGGTGAAGGGAGCATACTCTATGGAAATTGATGCGTCGTTGGTTACAGGTCAGATTATAATACATGTAACTGGTCTCCACCTGAGTCACTTGTTCACAAACTCGTTTCGTGTGCACCCGCCCGTTTTATTGCTGCACATCTTCTTCACAAATTTTGATGCTTTACTAGCTTTTCACCCACGTTTTTAGACTGCTTGTGAACACATTGTATTCCATTGACTTGCACAGCAATACACTTTAGGAACGCTGAGTGCACTTTGTATTTCTACATAATATTATATTGGAGATTCTAGCAGTATGAATCAGGTTGTCCTATGACTATATCACTTGACTGCTCGTCTGTTCACCTTTTCTAAAGTGTTACTTTGTTTACTATACTAGCAAATGTTAGTCATGCCTGAGTTTTGCTCTTAAAAAAGTTTTATACTTTCATGCTTTCAGAATTAAATTCCCCTGAAGAAGGGCTCCTGCCCGAAATGCATTGGGCGGAAAAATGTGGAATAAGATAAAAATATGATGTACTATGAAGATAATAGCATGAAAAGTACTAAAGAATAAAATACAGAAAACTGACAAGTTCTTCGTGAAATTTATTGAAAGTTATTGAAATTGCATGAAATTAAAAGAAGGTGTGCCTACTTGGAGATGCTACTCCTAAGGGAAATAACGCATGTTGTAATATTGCCAATCACCCTCCGCCCAGGAGGGTTAACCAACACGGCACCCACCACCTAGAGCAGGGGTCTCCAACCTTTTCTGTAGTCAGAGCAACTTCTGCTCAAGGAAAGTCTTCCTGAGCTACTAGCAAATTTTATAACTGTAAAATACTGACTACAATAAGACCACCCAAAGCAGGATTATCAGTAGTTACCATCCAAGTGTTCCAGGTGCGGTTACCAGCAGAAATGCCAGGAAAACGTTCATCAAGATAAAATGCCTCCACCTGACTTATGGAGTAACATTAAATTCTCGACATTACCTATAGCACAAATTATATAAGTACAGCAGTAGGTCTCCTTAGCACAGCTGAATTTTCATTAATCAGTTTCTGAAAATGCACATTTTTCTTTCAAATACCACTTTTCACTGTGGGCAAAGAAACTCAATTTTCCAGAAGAAAATCTATTTTTTAAAACAAAGACTGCATTTAATATATCAGTTTTCAGATTTTAGGAAATGCAGAGTCACAAAACATCAGCTTGTCAGTTTCATTATGTACTCCCATGTAAAAATGTCTTATATGGACTGACTACTTTGAATACCCAGTTATTACAGTCTTGTGCGATGGATGCCAGTAATGCCCACCATTAAACTAGGGCCACAGTTGATCCAAGGCTGGAAACCATAAGGGCCAGGGCAGAGACCATACATCAGTCATGACCATTATTATGCAAGGAAGAGGCAAATGTATGCCAGTCATACTCCCAGTTTTTAAATGATGGCTTACAGTATACCACAACTAGGCCAAAAGTACCCAAAATAGACAAGGGTGACCATTATTCTGCAATTGGCACTATTATGCCAGGAATAGGCACACTTATGTCAGAGATAACACCCTTATCATGGGGATTAGCATACACATGTGGTGGTCCTTGACACCAGGCGTAGCTTTTAAGAAGAAATAGTGTTTATTATGGACGCAAATAAATGATGATTAGTCTTAGTTTTCACTGGTCTGGATCATGCCCTGTTCTCGGGTCTTGAGCTGATCAAACACCCATCTGATACATTTTCACTCTGATTCATACAGTCCCTATGGACGCAAATAAATGATGATTAGTCTTAGTTTTCACTGGTCTGGATCATGCCCTGTTCTCGGGTCTTGAGCTGATCAAACACCCATCTGATACATTTTCACTCTGATTCATACAGTCCCACACTTTTGAGGGTCAGCACTCATTACTGCTCAGGCTGCAGCTGTTGTACTTCTTTTATGGTCCACTGTTCACACACATGCTGTGCCTGATAAAGCAGGGATACAACATGGTCAATCTCCTTGTGGCTTTGTTATATTGAGATTGGATACAGACTGTCAAGTGGCAGGCGCTGTAGTCCGCTACATTGTGTGTTTGACTGTTTAGTATGAGTTACTGCCATAGGTTTGGCTGGCTGTCACTCTAAGGATCTTGAGATCAGCAGTGCTGCCTTCATAAATAGGCACACTTTCTGAATTTGATACTGGGCTTGACTTCACCTCTGAGAGCTACTTTGAAGGTACTGGCGAGCTACCAGTAGCTCCCGAGCTACTCGTTGGATACCCCTAACCTAGAGGTATCTTGAGTACGGTTTGACCCACTGGTGTGCGACAATCCATATTCCAATTGGATTCTACTATTCAACTATGGCAGAGCCATAATTATATAGAAAACATTTGCAAACTAGGATACTTTGGTATTCATGTTGGATCTGCTCTGGTGGAAAAGGGAGGAGAAGTGAGTATGACAGACAAATGGCTTGTGCTTCCACTTTTAAGCATATTTGGGACATTCTGTAATTGGACACATGTCCCACTTTGTGAATGTATTTTAAAGTTAATAACTCAACCTTAAATAATCATGTGTATCCATTGGTTGAATTAAATAACATTATAAGCTATAGCTGGTTAGTGAAATGACAAACAAATACTAACAATTGGGATGTTTTGTGCATTCTGGCCACACCTCTGACTCCGCCCACTATTCCTCTGGTTATTCCTGCCCTTTGATTCTATGCCCACAGTTCCCTCTACTTTTTTTCCCCCACTTCGACCACTGCTTAGGACTATAGCCCAGATGTACTAAAACCTGTGTGGCACGGCATTAAAATCTACAGCACTGTGTTGCGTGAATGAGAAAAAATTGTACTGCACCACATTTACAGAGAGGTACACACTAATGATGCTTAGTGTTTAGGCACCACAGCCCAAAGGTGAGCGAGTGGTGTCTTGTGTTCGATTTGTGCTTAAGGTATACTACCCAGTACAGTTTTGTACATGATGACAACTAGCAAAGGCTTTGCCATTTCATGGAAATTACACATATTATGCTTGGACATGTGCAATATTCCCTTTTCCCATACTTTGCAAGGTGTTTGATTTGGTGCTAGGCTTCACGGCAAAGCAGGCCATTCTGGTTTAGTAGATCTGCCTTTGTGTGGAATCCAAGGGGAATGAACATTTCCACCCCTTACTGCACTCTGCACACATTATTGGGGATTGGGTCTGTGTGACACAAAGACATTTGGCAATAGGCCTGTGGGAACGTTGGGCTCAAAAAGGCTCTTTGCGCCTAAAATTTGATCAAGAATGTGTTGTCTCCACTATACTATGCGTAGACCAACCTTCACCACAAGATCGCCTGCACAAACCCTTGTTAAATCTGGGCCTTAGTATTGATAACAACAGACACATAGGGGCCCTTATACCTTGGCCTAAAACCCTCCCAACATAGCCGTTAGTATCACTGTAAGTATCATCATGTACCATCTAATAGTGCATGTTCAACAGTTGCTTGGCAGGGGAAACGATTCAATGAAGCTTAATCTATTTATCTAGGGGCAATTCCTCCAAAATAAATGGACAGGAGCTGACAGGGGTACCATAGCTCTATTAAAAAGCAGAAAAAGAAAACTGAGAATGTGGGTAACATTTACTATTATTTCATGCAACACGGTGCAGCAAGGGAACTCACTGTGATGAGAAATAAGGAGAGAGTAGAAATGCTCCACATTTAGAAAGATATTGAACGTTTCTGCTCTCACACTGTGTTGGTACACTGTGTGCTACCTAGCACCAATGCAGGCACCCTTGCAGTACAGTGCAAAGGTGCCTGCATTACAGGCAGGATTGTTTTAGTGCAGGAAGGACACCTTCCTGCACTAAAACAATCCTTGGAGCCATATTCCACTTTGTTTGTGTGGCATGGCAGCGCACATGCAAAGCAGAAGCAATGAGGAGAAATCGAGATATTTCTCACAGTTACGCCTCTGTCGGGTAGGCTCACCATTTTGGTGCAAGCCGAGGTTTACAAGTTTTTGGAAAATCTGGAGTTGAAGCATAGTACACGAACAATCATGCTCCACTCATGTAAGGCCTGCACAATGCACAATAGCGCAAGGTATCCCATAGCACTGCCTGCGTTACTTTGTATTTACTATTTCACAAGAAACGCGCAAAGCGGCTTAGTAAATGGCCAAATTCATTTTGTATTGGGCTGCACCACAAAAGTGTCCAACCCCATTCAACATCATAGTAAATCTAGGCCTGTGTGCTTAGCTCTCTTCCTTCTAGTTACAGTTCTGAATGCCAAATCTCCGCTGTTATCAGTGAATGGTCTTAGTGATATTTCCTCAGTTGCTGTGTGGTCCTGTTCCTAGAAACGATGCATTACAGTATTTGTAACTAAACCTAAGCAAGGCCCATCTTCAGAAAAGATTTTACTCTTGGGTTTATAGGATAGCAAAGTTTGAGCCTGACCAGTGGGAACAAAAACCAAAATCAGGGACTCAAGCAGATGCCCCGATTGGAGTCTAACAAGCTTCTCTTTCATAATTCAATTTATCAGGATCACATACTTCACAGAAGGCCAGCAATTCTCATCCATTGTGAGTTTACAGAAAAACATTGATGACTGAAAAAGATAGACATTTATTATAATGTGCCACAAGGCAAAACAAATTAAATGGCAAATGCTTGTACATATTTAAATTAGTTTAATACATTTCTACAAGCACAGTAAAATTTAAATTGCTAAGTGACTGATCTGAAATAGTACGTGTTCATGCTGAAGACTCATTCCTTTACTCCCCTGTAAGTACAACGGCCATTCTACAAATGATCTACAACCCACCTCAACCACTTAGTCAGACTAGAGAAAAGTCAAAAGACATCCCCATCCCCACCGAAGATCCTCATTTGTGAAAATACACAAATCAGAGACCACATTTTGCACAAAGAACCAAAAACACCTAGCGTTTTTTTACGAGCCCCTTGCGTCGCCAATAAATCACTTTTTTCCATATTAAAACTAAAGCAGTGGTGGCGCAAGGGGCTTGTAAATAAGCCCACAAGAGTTCTAGGTAGTAGGAATTGCTACGCTACGTGGAAAGCATGTAACCTAATAAAATAAAGCAAATTACGTGATTAGAAAATCTTGCATTGCGAAACACTTTATCTACTTCATCCAGTGTCTGGATCTTGATTGTATGAAGTTTAGCTTTGTGAAACGTCCTTAGAATTTGGAAACCTTTGCTGGTGACTATGAAATGGAAATACTGAATCCATCTCATGACTATGCTTTGGATAGATTTTAGCTACATTTTCACTGCAGATTCCATCCACACATTCCAGCTGTTTGTTGACTGTAGATTCCAGCCATCGCCAGATTGCAAATTCCAGTCATCTTCAAATTAAAGGTTTGTTCCATCTGAACTACAGGTTTCAGCCACCTTTGAGCTGCAGACTTCAGCCACCTTTGGTCTGCAGTTTTCAACCACCTCTGGACTGCAGGTTTCAGCCACCTCTGGAACGCAAGTTTTAGGTTCCTTCTAACTACAAGTGTCAGCTGCCCTTGGTCTGAAAATGTCAGATCCTGGATTAGCAGAACTGTCAACTTTAGACTTCAGAATCCCGTTTTTGAGCTGCAGAATTCAACCACCTTTCTAGTTCAGTTTTTATTCGACCTTGGGCCATAGATTGAAGCCTTTTGGCTCCAGATTCCAGTTAACTCTGGACTGATGATGTCAGATGCATTTGGTATTTAGAATTCAGCCACTTATGGTATGCAGATTTCAGTTTTGCCTAGACTTTAGATTTTGGCATCTTTGAAATGGAGGTTTCATGCTTCTGTAGTCTGCAGATAACAGCTGGCATTAGAGTCTATATTTCAGACACGATTCCACTGCATCCACCTTTAGATTGCAAATTACAGCTATTTTTGGACTGCGGTTTTCAGGCTTTTTGTATGTTCGCCATCCTTGTATAGCACAATTTAGTTTGTAGAGAGCGGACCTCAGCCTCTGGGCTCCGGATTTCATCCACGGTAAGACTGCAGACTTTAGGCATTTTTAGATGGGCTATTCCAGCCATCAAGCTCTAGATTTCTTAACCCGTCCGACTGCAAATTGTAGACAACGTTGGGTTGGAACTACATTTGGACTGAGATCATCCAAACCTGGATGAAATATTTCAAATGTCTTGCTTTACCCAAGCATCAGTGCTTCAGGACTGAGTCCCATCCTTGCCATCAACTGCAGTAGAGTTTGTTTAAGCAAGCAGTAAAATCAGGGAAACCACATTACTCTGTGGGAGGAGGGTATCATCCCTTTCAGTGATAGCTATAGTCTAGACCCAGGTTTACCCCATAACCACAGGGGACATGCACTGTGCACATGTGTAACATCTGTGTAAGATATTTTTGGACAACATTTATCTACGAATATTTATGCCACTACTATGTCACTCTCTCATGTGTTATGTAAATCTATATTTACTTATGATGTCATTTTATTTGACATCAACTAACCAATACCAAATATATGTACAGATCGCATACACATTGCATTGCCCTTTCTGCATTGCGGAAGGCTCTCTCCAATAGAAAGGCCCCTGCTGCCTAAAGTGTATGAATTCATTGTTTTGACTGTTTCTGACACATCATGGCAGAATAATGCAGCAGAAAGTCTGAGACAGTGGTTTTCAGACATCTTTAATTACAAGAGGCTCATACAGCATCTTTTAAGAGGCTCGAGGAAAGGTCGAGGACAATTTTCACTCAAAAGGGATCTTTTCCATTGTGTTCAGAGGAGAGTTCCATAGTTTTCTGATGCTAAGTACAAACATTTTCATAGGAAATTCCTGACATTTTAGTTAAACGTGTATGGGAGGGTCCAGTTTGTCTATAAATTTCACTGAAGTTCCAATTGCTGACAGAGTTAGATTCCTGCCACTTGTTATCAATTTTAATGCGCACCAGGAAAGAAGGTCATCTCCCATAACGTATGTTACCTCTGATTTCTCACTTTGTGAATATAACATTATTTGCTTGCAGGAGAAAGTGTTCAGATAAATAAAAAAAAGGGATGTATGTGAATATCTGCCAAGTCCGCCATTGAAAGCCCAGGGACAAATGGATGCTCCTGAGACCAGACCAGACCACTGACTCTGAAGATTCCTTTAGTCGTGGTCTAACCTCTTCAGACCAAATTCTGAAGGGAATGTTCAGTGATCACACAGAATCCATAGTGCTGAACTTTATGGTGCAGACAGATCAGAGGGGTTGCTGGTTACAAATGAGATTACTCAGCATTTTGTATATTACTTGTAACTATCAAGTCTCATCTCTAAACTGAGCCAAATCGGTCTGACAAGGGACTGTAAGGCATAGAAAGATGAAATGAGGTACCGTGAATAACAGTTTTGCAAAGCGGCATGCCGAGATTATAATTCCAGTCTCCCAGTCTCACAGCTTCTGTCGTTGCCTATCTCTGCATATCTCATTTTCACTCCACAATGCCAGAGAAAACTATAGCAATGGGTACATTTAGGTGTATCTTGAAAGTGAGTGGTGGGTGCGGCCTGTGTTAAAGTGAATTGGTTTATGCCACGATTATCACTAGTAAATGAATTTTAAAACAACTTTTTCTATATAAACCTGGTGATTTCGTTTTCTAAATGCAAATCAGCTTTAATGCACTATGAACCTATCAACGGATCCTAACTTTAAACATGAACGTATGAAGAGTTTGCTGGTGCCCCATTTACCTATGGGAATGTCCTGGTACCCTGGAGCTGTTCCCTCAATAAGCCGTCGTGCTTTTCCCCCCAGAAACTGTACCTCTCTCGTCAACTATTAAACAAGTAAAATAGCTTTGAGGGTTAATTCTTCCTTTTAAGTAATAGATTTGAAATTTAAAAACTACAAGTTTTAATTTCGGTCTGGCCCATTCAGATAGACACATCTCTGCGACTGATAAACAGAGTGCACAGGTAATAGATCCCACGTATTGTTCCTAGTGCTACAACGAACAGACCTGTGGTGAAAAGCACTATGCAAATGTACAAGCGATTATGAAGGGTACATTGTGCTGACCTCCATATGTGCTGGGCACCAAGCTTGCCACAATGTCGTTCATGCTGCAAAAATGCAAAATTAGTTGTTGGCTCATTATACTCGTAGGGGAAACTTTGGGCAGAATTTCTTTCCTCCAGACATGGCTCTTTGCTTTTTCAAGGGCCTTGTGGTCCTCTAATTGGGATCTGAATCTAATTTGTGTTGGTTTCACAAAGGCTCCTTCAGCTCCCATTAACGAATGCGGCACTGCTAGTTACCTATAAAACAAGAGTTTCCCCTTGTCTGGGCGTCTACAAAAAGAAATGATGAAATTCAGTCTTTGTGTTTTAATGGGCAATTTGTGGCATTACATTTGAACAAGGTGGTCCCACGTCACCAGTCTTGCATCCCACCTAAGTAACAGAAGTAGGCTGTCACAATGCCAGTTTTCCTTCTAAAGCTGCATTAAACAAAGGGCGAAAGCGCATGCCAGGCCCTATGTAAAAAGATTATGAAGTTTTAACTTGCGCCATGATACAGAGGTTTGGTGCCGGCAATGGGCGCTTCCTTATTGACCCTTGTTTTGCCTGCTCTTGACTGGTCTAACCAAGGATAACTTTGTTGTGCAGCTAGTTCTTTCAAAGCTGGCTTGAGCCTGATTGCCCATGGAGAGAATGGACGCGTGCCTGAGTTAAATAAAAGGAGGTTAACCTTAGGTTCAATTTGATGGACACACTCTAAAAAATGTATTATATATGGTAGCCAATTTGATTATTTTTCAGCAATGTGATCTGTTATATATTGTGATTTATTTCCCATTACCGCCTCTTCTTTATTTGGCACCTCGCTCTCCTTAAGCAGATCAGTACTCTCTAGTCAACCTGTCATTACTGCGTTAGGATAGTGATCAACATACTTCCCTTACACTAGTCTAAGACTATGGTTTAAGTTTTACCACTGTTTGACTACGGCAATTCTTTATACCTTGGCCTTCTGAAATATCTTCTTTCATTATTCAAAACCTAGCTGCCAACTTTTTTCAGGGAATTCCTCAAAGAAGGCTTACCACAAGTTATGTTAAGGTCTTGCATTCTCTTCCTGGAGCCAAACACTCTATGTTCAGGGCTCTTTTTATCAGCCATTGTGCTCTCCAGAACAAGGGTCCTTCTTTCATCCATAGCAGTATCTTGAAATATTGATCTTGAGATCCCTCAATTATCATCTGGTAACTGTTCTGCGTTTAAAGGGAACTCAAACAAGGTGGATATTTATTTGTGTATCTCGCACTTACGCACTGGTATACCGTTCCTTTGGACCTGTGTGCTTAGTCAAAATTATCTGCTATCCTGGAAAAGGCTGAAATCGTGGCTATTCAGTACAGTAGGCTTCTTCTGACATCGTATAGTGCCAGGGCTCTCCAGTGGGTGACAGTGTGCTCTATAAAACAGTCATTCATTCATAATATCAATCATCTATTCAGTGTTTTTTTGTTGAAAAAAAAGTATATGTATATCAACATGTTTCAGCCTTCCACAGTATCAGAGTATACATTTGACACAAGAGAGTGTCTTTTGCAATACTATTTCAATCTTCAGAAGAGGGGCCTGTGTCAAATCGTTCCCAGCTCAACAATCCTGGGTTTCTCTGTCTTTCTTATCCTTAAGAAACTACCACTTAATAGA
Organism: Lissotriton helveticus; assembly: GCF_964261635.1. Classification (NCBI taxonomy): domain Eukaryota; kingdom Metazoa; phylum Chordata; class Amphibia; order Caudata; family Salamandridae; genus Lissotriton; species Lissotriton helveticus. The sequence continues at coordinate 974,253,868 of NC_136057.1, read as the reverse complement.
AAGAGATTGAAAAGGATCATCCACTTCCAATATCCCATTCATAAAGGATAATGGAGAAAACTAGCATTCTAGAGTTTAGGAAGAAAGCATACAGCATTTCATAACCGTCTTCCAGGCAGGCAATGTTAGTTTTATTCAGACTGGGATACCTGCCCAAATCATTGAACTCGTTATAATCCTTGACTATCTAGACTGGCGTCACACTTTGGTGTTCACTCTGGTGCACCGTTCTGTAGGTTTCAACACAACGTGGACCAGTCCATTTTCCTATCAAGGGGTCCGAAATCTACAGGAGTACCTAGAAACTACAAGTGCACTTTGCTTAGAGTTTCCAAAAAACAAGTTGATCCATTTTGGGTCCTACATAGCACGTTTTGTGCAGATTAATCAAGTGGGGGATAAGTTAAAGGTAGAGTTGGAAAAGTGTAATTTCTTTGCTTTCCTAAATAGGATAAAATGGCCGAACGAAATTACACCATACTTGCCAGACATTTAGAACTTAGTGTAAGGATTGTGATTTTGTGCGTTTGGTTTGAATCCGTTCAGTAGTTTTCATGAAATTAAAATTTAAGAGGTGCTCGAGTTGAGCTTGAAGAGGTTACATTTTAGAGATATCTTGACAGCTCGAAAGCTGTATTTTTAATTTACTCATAGCTTTAGCACTATTTGAAGAATTTGCACGAAATGTAGCAGATGCTTAACATGTTTAGCTTACTTTTTGTAGTTTTACATTTGTGCAGCTTCGTTTAGGGCGCTTAAAAGGGGGGAATCATACATGTGTTAATTTGCCAATAACTATGACATCATTAAGCAAACCCCCATGATACTTAGCAAATATTTAGCATGTTTAATCTTCTGTGGGTATGGTAGGTTTTCTGAAGATCCATCAGGAGGGCAAAGTTGAAGGAGAGCAAAACTGTTTGATATGCTAATAACATTGGTCCACTGGAAGGAATCTACATAACATTTGGCAGACTCTTAGGGGCAGATTTACAAGCCCCTTGCGCCACTTTTGTGTCACTTTTCCCATGTTAAAAATGACGCAAAAGTGGCGCAGGGGGCTAGTAAATCTGCCCCTTAGTACGTTCAGCTCAGTGCAGGAATCACAGGTTTCATTTGGATCTGAGATGGTGACTAATTTAAATGGGGGAGTAAAACATTAATATGCCAATAACTATGGCACAGTTTTACAGGTTCGTATAACACTTGGCAGAGACTTGCCACATTTAGCTTACCTATCATATTTTGAGTTTTTGCACACCCTTCAAGGGTATACCTAAAAGGGTGGTCAAAAAAGAAGCATTTCCCACTTTAACTCCGATAGGATTCTTTGTTCTCTGCTACAGAAAGAAGCCCTGAATGGGAATTTCAGCAATTTTGGAATGAAGGTAAAACCATATTCAGGTAAGTGTTGTTGCTTAGAGTGATGTAAATTCATCTCGTAGTTTTCAAGACATTAGCATTACTATAATGTGATTCAGTGGGGTTGAAAGATTTAAAAGATAGAGATAGCTGAACCATTAGTGTGCAGAGAGCTCTCAAAACGCAAGTTTCGAGACTATTGATGGATCTATATTGAAAAATGAAAGCCCCCATTGGACAAAGAAGCTTATAGCATCCTTTGTCCATTTCGAGTCTGCAATAACAAAGTTAAAACAAGCTCCACTAATAAAATACTGGGCCAAGCTACAGGCCAGGCTCCATGACCAACTTGTGCTATGCATGCTCGAAGAACATGCACATTGGAAGTTGGCAATCTACGACTGGTTAGCAAATTATTAGCAAATGAAGCTCCCACCCCAAAACTGTTCGCTTGTTGATGGATTGCATGACACTCCGAAAACTAATGGTAAGATAACCATGCTAAGGTCCTGCAAAAGTTCATGCAGAATTAGTACAGAACACCAGAGTAATTAGCACATGATAGACTTTGCTTTACATTTCCACCCCTTTGATTGATCTGCATAAAACCTGAAATACCAAGCAACCAAACAAAACAGCATGCTGAAGGTTTGCCAGATTTGTTGCTGATTCATGAAGCCTGAAGGCCATGCATGGCAGGAATTGTCAGTCTGCAGATAGTTGGGCACAGGTCTTGTCCTCTAAATGCTGTGCACAGCAGCGGTTGACCACCAGCAGAACTCTGGTGCAAAATCTTTTAGATGTGGTGTATTGCCAAATCCCCCTAAAAATTCACAGAAAAAACATAGGTTTAAAGTGGAGTTATGGCTGTCTGTTTATGTTTTTTTAAAGCAGAAATTCTCCTTACAAATAGTTATAGCTTTGAATTAAAAATAAAAACCATTGAAATGTGCAGGTTATGATTAGGACCGCAGTTCATACCTCGTACAACAGCCATAAAAACACTATTTCACACATCAAATGCAATGCCCATGCCCTCACCCTTTTTAAATAAAAGATTATTTTTAATACCAAATAATAGAAATATGAAAAGTATTATGTAAAGAGCAAATAGGGAACAACATTTACTGCTGTATGTTTTTGGGTAACTAATATGGAAATTTGCTAATTCTTGACCAGTTAGATATATGGAGTGTATCAGTAAATGAAAACCAATTCCCACATTTGTTTTTAACGTAATCCAAGCCGGGGAAGGAGCTTGCAAGTAATTAAAAAGTAAAGAATGCACTTGTCTAATAATAAAGGAGAAGTATTACAGTTTAGAATTTGGAAATCTCACACCACCATTAGTTTCAAGTTTCTTAAGCCTAGATAATGCAATTCCTGGAATTTTATTAGTAGAAATATAAAATAAGTATATTTAATATAGAGCAGAATTTTAAAAGAGAACATGGACAATGTATAACGCATATTTGGAATGATCATTATTTTGATTTAATCTCATCCAACCCACCATGATAAAGCAACTGGAGATCAAGAGTTACAGCACACATGCAAAGAGAGAAATACCTTAAAGTATATTTTTTGTGCAGGAAGACATTCCTTTCTGTACAACAACTACACCTACCATAATGCAGACACCCTTGCACTATGAGACACTCATGCAATATGGTGCAAGGGTGTCTGCATTAGAACATGGCAGTCAAAAGTGCACCAGCGCAGGGAGAGAGCAGAAAAGTGCCACCCCTTAGTAGACGTGGCACTGTTCTGCTCTCTCCTGTTCATGTGGCAGTAAACTTTACTTGCTGCGCTGCATTGTGGGATTTCTTGCTAAATTTTTCCCTTCATTTTTTGATGTGACCATTTAACCCCTTCCATGCTGATGACGAACCCCATCCGTCATGCTCCACGGTGCTCGTGTGCTGATGACGGTTGGGGTTCGTCACGGCCCCGCCCTGTTCTTTTGTTTACCGCACAGCGGCGGAATCGGCCCAGCATGGAAGGGGTTAAAATGAGAGTCCTCAAACATATATTGAATACGAAAACTGTTTAAAGGTCAAGCTTCAGTTTTAGTAAAGGTAAGCATATGTCCAGAAACCGAAGTGTAAAGCAATGTTTGATTTAAAGAAGGGATAACGTGATTGCTGCATCCATATTAGGGGGGATATCAAAAACAAGAATATCATCCGTTTAGGTTGATAATTTAATTTCTAACAGGTCATACCTGAATTCCTTAGTACTAGTACTCAGCCTTTCTAAAAAAAAATGTTTAGACATAGAAGAAATAATATGGGGCAACTTTGCCTGGTACCACATCCTAAAATAAAGTAACTAGAGGCACAGCCATGTATGTATGTTTTGGTATTTTACATAGTGCGAACCTAGCTAGGAAACATTGGAGCGCTGTACATTACTCGAAGGGCGGAATGGGAGCTAATCTACAGGATTGTGTACATAATGTGGGAATTATGCAAATACATTTCACACTTTACAGTTCACATTTTAGGCACAGGAAGATTAATTTATTTACTCTGAATCACATGATCTAGGTCTAGCGCTGAGGCCAGCATCCGAACCTGGTCTCAAATGTACCAAACTTGGCAGCTTTAGCTGTTAGGCCATATGGCCTAAAGGCTATTCATAATAATGTCTGCTTAAGGGTCAATCCACAAAATTTTAATGAGTTGATAAAAAACAAAAAACTATATATGGGTTCTAAATATGTAATCCTAACTCATGCAATCAAAAAGTATTTTTTGGCGTCAGGTGAAATAACAGATACATTAGAGATATTTTAGAGGCTAAAGTAATAATATTGGAAAATAATCTAGCATTATCTGTAGCTCATATATAACAAAACCTGGTTGGTGTTTTAACAAGGAAATGAATAACAAACACCAAGAAAGTGACTAAAACGTTTGGATATTTATTTATTTATTTAAAAGTTTATAGAGCGCACAGCTACCCCCAATGGGGGTTTCCCGGCACTATGTCAGCCGACAAAGGTTGAAACCAGAAGGGGACTAAGGGCAGGAGAACAGCCAGGTCTTAAGAATACGTCTCAGCCGTACGAAAAGCGAGTGGCAGGCTATTCAAAATCTTGGCAGTAATCGCTGTAAAGGCTCTGCCATCTACTCTAGAATGGCGGAAACGAGGAGTCGCCAAAAGGGGAAGGTGATTAGCTCTGAGGGCAAGGGTATGTTGAGAGTGCTTGAGTCCAGCTCTGAGGTAAGCTGGGCCCCGTCCTTGGAAAACCCTAATAGCCAGAACAAGCTCCTTGAACTGAATCGTTTGGCCACAGGAAGCGAGTGGAGCTTCCTCAGGTGAGGGGAAATAGAATGGCGGTAAGGAATGTTACAAATCAGCCTGACCACCGTGTTCTGAATGATCTGTAGGCGTCCTATCAAATAGGCTAGTGCCATAGATAGAGACTATTTTCATAGTCCAGATGTGAGGTAATTGAGGCATGGACAACGGTACGGCGGGACTCTAGAGGGAGGAAGTGGAGGAATGTTCGAAGCACATGCAGCTTACCAAAGCAGGAGGAGGACACCTGACTAATTTGGGATTTACAGGACAACTCATTATCAAACCAGAAGCCGAGGTTTCTAGCTGAGTCCACAGGCTTCAGAGGAGGATTCAGTACTGATGGCCACCAGAGTGACGAAGAAAGGGGGCTTTTTTGGTTAAAGAACAGAACCTCAGTTTTGTCCGAGTTGAGCTTGAGTGTGTTCAGTGCCATCCATGACGAGATATTACACAGGCAATGTCTGAAGTTAGCGAACGCCGCTTCCGAGTGATCTTCAAAGGAAAACACTAATTGAGTATCATCGGCGTATGAGATCACTCTCACCCCATAAGACTCGATCAACGCCGCAAGGGGGGAGACATAGGCGTTAAAAAAGAGAGGGCTTAGCGCAGAACCCTAGGGGACTCCACACCTCAATGGTTTCACGTCGGAAACAAAAGGATGGAGCGAGACTAGTTGAGTCCAGCCACTAAGGTAGGACCTAATCCAAGACAGGGGAGGGCATTGGATCCCTAAATTATAAAGTCTCTCTAGAAAGATGGAATGAGAGACTGTGTCGAATGCCGCGGATAGGTCAAGAAGCACCAACATGGCTGCTTTGCCAGAGTCCACGCATTCCCGAATTGTCTCAGAGACTTCTAGTAGTGCGGTCTCAGTACTATAATCGGACCTAAACCCGGACTGGGAGTCATGAAGGAGGTGACGAGATTCCAGATAACTGGAAACTTGTTCTTGAACTAATTTTTCCAGAACTGTGGCTGGTGCTGGTAAAAGAGAAATGGGTCAATAGTTTTTGCAAAACCACAGGGTCTGCATCGGATTTTTTAAGAATAGGCACAAGAAGAGCCTGTTTTCAGGCAGTGGGGAAGATACCCATACAAAGAGAGGAGTTCCAGATCTGGTTCAGTGATGGATTGATAAGAAGGGGCTAGGGTGCTGAAGAACTGGGCCAGGCAGGGATCCCTAGGTGAACCAGATTTACAGGTTAGGAGTTTCTGTAGCGAGGTGTCAGTAGAGATAGGGAGAAAAGAGGTCAACGCATCAGGGTTAACCGCCCAGTGCTGGGAATTGGGTAGTAAGAAGACAGGGTAAATGTTGAATATATATCCTGAATTTTATCATGAAAGAAATCAGATAGCCCATTACATAGATCTTCGGTAGGGTAGACTGCGCTCGAAATGGCGGACGGTTTAGTGAAATCCTTAACAATTTAAAAGAGAGTTTTTGTAGAATTGCCAGCAGTATGAATTTTGTTAATAAAATATTCTGTCATCATAGAACGTTTGAGTTTATGAAAGTTTTTTATGGCAGCTTTATAGACAGCTTTGGCCATGGAATCATAGGATGATCTCCAGCTGCACTCCTGTTTCTTGCAGCGGCTTTTCTCTGCACTGAGCTCAGAGGTAAACCATGGGGCACACGGTTTTGGTCGTGATGATTTAATGAGTTTGATGGGGCAATAGTGTCTAGAGCTGAAGAAAAACAGCTGTTAAAATTTAAGGAGTCTTGATCTCCTACCAGCTGAAGGGGGGGGGGGTAGAGGAAAGCACAGGAGCCATGGAGTTGCTAGTGACTTTAAACCATTTCCTTCTGTAATCCAAATTAATGGGAGTATTGGGGGTACGAAGAGGTAGTGTTAAGCTGAAAGGAATTAAGAAATGGTCAGACCAAGTGAGTGGTAAGGGAGAAACTACAATCAAATTAGAATAGTTAGTAAAAAGTAAGTCAAGCTTGTGACCGGCTTGATGCTTCGGGCCCCTAACCAGCTGGATCCTATTAAGGCCCTCCAGCGTCTCTACAAGCTGACGTGCTTTGATACAGTGTATGTCGTCCACATGCACGTTGAAATCTCCAAGAATCGTGTAGTGGGAGTGTGTTAAGCGAGAGGTCAGCTGCTATATTATAGAGTTCTAATAAGTGATGTGGAGGGGAGTTGGGGGGTCTATATATCAAAATTCCGAGCTCCAGGCATTGATGGGGTCCCTGCGGATGTTTTTTTAAATGACACCGACAGGTGGAGCAAATACATCTACTTACTAGTAAATCATATTGCCAAAGGTGCTGAAATCCCGGTATCATGGCGGGGTGCTGTAATTATCCCTGTATACAAAAAGGGTGACCGTGCCGAACCTTGTAATTACCGCCCAATCAGCTTAATTGACACTGTTCAAAAGGTTGTGGGGCGAGTGATTATTAACAATTTGCTTGACTGGGTGGAGGACCACAACATTCTATCCCCTTTTCAGGCTGGGTTCCGCAGAGCAACTAGTACTGTGGACCAGGTCTTCCGTTTTCAATTAATCCAGTGGAGGACTGTGGTACTGGGTGGAGGTAGTCTGTACGCAGCATTTGTTGACCTGCGGGCTGCATTCGACCTGGTACCTAGGGCAAAATTGTGGGACGTGCTGATGGCTCTGGGGGTTCCAGGGATCCTGCTGACCATGATAATGAGACTGCATGAAGGCACTTACGCCAAAATTCAATGGGGTGGCTATGGAAATGACACTCCTGAATTTCCTGTTGAGCGTGGGGTCCGACAAGGATGCTCAATGGCACCAACATTGTTTACCCTTTTTATTAATGGCATCGTTCCCCGTATGCAATCTCAGGCTGTGGATGCTCCCTCTCTCGCAGGTGTAAAAGTTCCTATTTTAATGTTTGCCGATGACACCTTAATTTTATCTAAATCCCCAAGTGGTCTGCAAAAAGCATTGGCAATTTTTGATAAGTTTTGTGTTGATCCCGGCCTGGAGGTGAATGCTTCCAAAACCAAACTCATGGCTTTTAATCCTCATAGACATTTTAAATCCAAAATATCCATGAGCGGGCGCTACCTTGAATTAGTAAATTCTTTTACTTACCTGGGGATTCAAATCTCTAATGACAATAGATGGAACCAACACATAAATATTGCATTATTAAGACATAAGCAATTGGCTGGCACCATCGTCAAGGAACACAGGAAATCATTGACCAAGCCGATCAAACCACCCTTGATCATATATGAGGCAAAGGCAATAGGGTCAGCACTGTACGGGGCAGAGTTGTGGGGGCAAGAAAATTTGCAGGAGTTACAAACATCGGAGAATAATTTCCTAAGGAAACTCACAGGCACCCCACAGAGCAGTCCGCTTTTGCCTCTGAGATATGAGCTTGGCAGGAAAGAAATCTCGGAAATGGGTAAACTACGACCGATATTGTATTGGCGCAGGATTTGGACTACGCCTGAGCTCTCCCATTACGCTGAAGGGTTTGCTGATGTTATCAAAGCGGACCGATTTAATAAAATTAGATGGTTCAAATCACTAAAAACAGCATTATGTGAATTAGGACTAAACGCATTATGGTCCGATCCAGCCGGGTCACCTTTTCCCTCTAAATCAACCCTAAAAAACTTATTCTGGGAACGGGTTGAAAATAGGTGTTTGCTCAGCATTAATAATGGGTCCATGACTACAACTTTCCTTGAGGTTAAACTGTTTCCTATGTATGAATTGTATTGGGATTATATATCGAAACCCATGGACAGGAAACTGTTTTTCCAATTAAGGGCCGGCTCACTGCCTCTCCACAATTTAACATCAAAGTGGAGAGATGGAGGACCAGCTACCTGCCCGGTATGTGGGGTAGGAAAGGAAACGCTTGGTCATTTTTTGTTTTCCTGCCATGCATATTCTGCTCCAAGACGTGTTTGGTTGGCACCTATGTGTAGAAACCTGGGTACTAAAAGTAGTATGGTAGCTTTGCGTATTGTCAAATCTACCTCCTTGACCTGGATTATAATTGCGATTGCAAAGTACCTGGGGTGGGCGTGGGTAATTAGGCAGAGATTGCTAGTAGGGTAACTACTCTCTGCCTAGTTGATCAGAGATTGCTAGATAAATCTATTCTCTGTATCGCCCCACGTAACGTGTCTTTTCGGATGGAAAATTTTAATGATTTTTAGCATTGATATTGGATTTTTAACTTGATTCTTACTATATGAACTTTACACCTGTGATTATGAATCTTGATGAAATATAATTGTTTCCTTTTTATTGTGTAAACGTGCTTATGTCATATATGACCTTTGTAAATTTAATTGTTTTTTAATTTATGTGTTTGTATGTCTGCTTTTATGAGTAATACTCGAATAAAGCACTTTTGAAATTTGAATTTGAAAATTCCGACCATTGCTACGTTTGGTGACATTGTGATTCTAAAATACATCGCTTCTTAGGATCCAATATTCAGGAGTTTCTTATGTGAGATTTCCCAACCTGAGCGAAGGACTACTGCAACTCCACCTCCCACTTTGCTGTCGGCCCCATTCGCCCCGGCAAACGGATAATCATTAGGAATGGCCCGGGAAAGGTCTGGATTAGAGTGGTCCTTGACCCATGTTTCTGTTAGGAACATTAAGTCTCATGCATGGTCTTCCAGGGAGAGCCAGATATCGTCTGAGTGACGAGGAAGAGATCTACAATTGAGTAAACAAGCTTTAATATGGGGATAAGTAGCATTCCCGTTAGAGGTGATAGGGAAAGTAGGCGTAACCGAAAGTGGTAATGAGTACTCTGTCATAAAATTAAATGGGCAGGAATCACATTTGAATTGGGAAATGGGCCCTGAAAGCTTGTGGATAACCGGAGACTTACAGCGTTCGTCTCTCAGGTTAAGAAGTTGAGCCTTAGACCAGTGTATTGGATCCCCGGAAAGTCCACTAGCACAATGGCTGGCGCTGGCCACAGTATGGACGTAGACGGGCTTGCCTTTGGCGCATACATTTTGCAATCACTGCTAATCAAAGAGTCGGTCTATAATTTCTTCATTAGCAATGATCTTAATCTGGCTTGGGTAGAACTGAAATAGGAGGCTCCAAGAAAGTCCCATGTGTAAAAGAGACAGATAACAAAGAATTTGATAGCGTAATAAGCTTTGAGGATAAAATTGGAAATAAAATCATAGAAAGCCCACCTTAGCTAGGGGTCTAACCCTTTTTAATGAATGCACAGCATGTAAAATTTCTTCAATAGAAATATCTATGTCAAGTTCCAAGAAATTAGCCTGGGATATAGGGATTTTAGGAATGGAAGAAAATAAGCTATCAAAGGCTGAGGAGTATTACAATCATTAATGAATAGATTTGTATAATTCTTTTCAAAAAGATTTACAATAGCAACATCAGAAACCGTGGCTGATTTATCACACTCATTAATAAAACTTTTGATTAGTTTATGTTCTTTTATATTTTTCAGCACCTAGCAAGCAGTTTATCTATTTTAATTTGCCACTATACGATTGGGATTTAACATGCTACAAAATATTGCAAGCACTCTGAGCCAAAGTTCAAATGTATTTGCATTATGATCATTAACCATAGAAGGTTTCCTAGTGGTGCAATGTTTATGCTAAAACAATTTAATGCACTGGAGTAGAGTAGGATATTGTTAATTAATGTGTCTTTTTGGCTACATAAGCAATAGTAAAGGAATACAAAGCTGCTTTACAAGTATCCCAATTTTAAACCAAAAGCGACACCAGGTTTACGGCCCATATCTGGGGAATATAGCACATTTCCCATCCATACGCATTTGAGTTTCTAGGATTCCAAATCATTACAATGTTTTTTTTTTGTTTCAAGAACACAATATCAGTATTCAGTTTACTAAGATGTGACAATACCTCTTGCCCCATTATAGGATTAGCAAGACCATGAATGTTCCATGGGACAATTTGAACCATGGACAACAAATACATTCAGGATAGAAACATCGGGTATGAAATCCTGTAGAAATAACCAAGACGTGAATAACAGTAACTGCATTCAAGAGAAGCTGGAGATAATATAAAGTTTACAATATAAGAACCTGAGAAACACATAATTAAACGTGCTTGATAAAAATCAATGAGCAGAAAAGGAATTGAACAAGAAGATTGGGAAAGAATAGCATTTCAAGGGCAAGAAATCAAAATTACAAAACAAAAACAACAGAAACTATAACCAGCTTAGAATCATGTTGGCAACAGAACAAAAAGGGCCAACAGAAAAATAAAAAACAATACATTAATAGTTTGCACCCAAGAACAAATGGCAATCAAAAAGTAATACAGTTTAAGCATGCTTTTCAGATATCATCACCATTGCAGATAAGCAGTTCTTATCTCTAGTTCTTCGAATGATTCAGTAACACCATTATGAGTGCTCTTGAAAAAAGCAAGGAGTAACAATGCCATATCTTTCATTAAGCTATCATACAATAGGTCTCATAGAAAGGAATGATATGTTTTTGTCATTAGATCTTGGGAAATGAAGAGCTGATGACCAAGCCAACTACATTTTTTTGTATCCTTAGCAGCTTTAAAAATTTGAAAAATATCCTCATATTCTAAGAAGAGCATAATGGTACCTCTGGGTTTGGGGTTAGGGGACATGGTCTTTTCTACACTGTCTACCGGCTCTTTGGATATTCAATGAGGTGGAAGTTGGTAGCCCAGTCAAGTCGGGGAGAAGAGTTTTTAAAAATACAGTAAAATCTGGGCCTTCAGCTCCCTCTGCAAGCAATAGACACATAAATTGGTTTGTTGTTGTGTTTTTTGAGTTCTTTGATATATCATTGCAGAGCCCATATATCACCTTCCTGCCAGTAATTTTTCAGAAACATCACTAACACATGACTTCATCTCCAGTAACCGGTTCTGCATTACAACCTTCTATCCTCAATGGACTGAAGTTTCCCAATGATAGCTGCAAAGCTCTATCTTCATCGAAACGTTTGTCTTGAACTGGAATATTTGATGATGAGATGAGAGAAGGAGGATCATTTTTGGGTCACTTAAGTTTTGCCCTCGAGTTAGCAGGATGATCTTTAATGTTAACACTAGCATCTGTAGACATTCCAGAGCTTTGACCTTTAGACTTCAGGTAGGAAGAGGTTCTTTGACCTTCCCCAATTTTATATACTCTGAGGACTGATGGTGTCCGGATTCAAAATTTGGAAATGTCCTGATATTACATTCTTATATTCAGAGAAACAACCTTAAGAACATAACAATACGAGAGATACTCTCTTGACAACTCATGCAGTACAATAATAAATATCTGACATCATGACAACTGCTTTATGATGAGTGTTGAGTAAGTATCACAGCTAAATAGTGGAGAAAATGTGGGCTAAATTTATGGCCCGGTTTGGTGGTGCAAAAGCAACGTAAACCTATAGTCTTCTTTTTAAAGCCACGCAAATCCACTCTGTACAGCTTTGAATGGCTTAAAAATGATAAAGTAATGCAACACTGTGCAAATTGCCGCATTACATTACTCTGCGCAAGGGAGGCATTCCATGGGCGTTGTGTGGGTGTTCCCACGCAGCTCCCCTGGTTTTTTGATACATTCCCAGATTTACCAAATCTGGGAATGCACCAAAAAGATACACCTCCCTAGGTGAGGCTTAACAAGGAGAACTATCTTTATTTCTCCTTGTTTCCTCTTTCTATGTGTGCTGCATTCTGCTGTACGAATAGAAAGCGGAAAATGGATCTCAGGATTGTTGTGCAGGAAGGTGTCCTTTCCTGCACAAAAAACATCCTGCCTACAACACAGGCACCCTTGCACCATGGTGCAAGGGTGTTTACGTCATTGCTAGGCTTTCAAAACGTCACCAGCGCAATGGGAAAAGACAGGAATGCGCCATAGTGGATTAATACTGCACATTCCTGCTCTTTCCCTGGGACACAGTGCAGCAAGGTGACTTGCTGCCCTGCACAACTAGAGTCATAAAGTTGGCCCTTTGCTTATAATGATGACTCAGAGAACAACCAATCAAGTAGTTAATCATATATTAGGAAGAATATGATTAATTCACATAAAATGTAAGTAGGCATGTTGATTATCTAAGCTGAACCTCAGTAAGATAAAACAAAATGGCAGCTGCCTGAGAAGAAATGGGTAGGTCTCATGTCACAGAACAACCAAAAGCACAAGTTATAGATGTATGGAGGCAGAATCTCAAAGACCTGCAGCATGAACTCAGAAAATAAAAGCAGAGATCCAAATGAGTGTAAATGTACAGTCTATATCACAAAATCTCACGAAAGCGAAAATGGTGACGGCGCTATAAACAGTAGCTCAGGATGAGAAACCAAGCTTATAAAAAACCTTTGTTTAACAATGTCCCTCGATATCACTTGGTCACAGTGGTTCTCCAAGAGGCATTACAGACCAATCGCAGCATGTTCCATATGATAGGTTTCATTTTCTGATGCCCCGCCCACTTACATTTACATTTATGAGTTAGCATAATGTGTCTGACTAATGATGTATTCATTTATGCATTTACGTTTATATTCTCCATCTCATTATTCATTTATGCGTGTGATGTTATTCAGTTTTCTTAGCTTAGCTTGTGTGCCACCATTTTGGGGTGCTTCTCTCTGCATGCGAGTCGCACTCGCTCACTCCCCCTCCCGTAGGAATAGGAAAAACCCTGAACGCAGCAGTTTTTGTTTCTTAGCTAACTGTGACCGAAACTAATAACAAAAAAACCTAATCAGTAATGTTCTCATGCGCTGGAGAGGCTGAAGCCCGGCTCCGCGGCCTTGGGCAGAGATAACCAAATGTTGCCATTGTAGGTGCAGATGCCTCTTGTGTGAGGCCATTGTTCACCCTCTCCGTGGTCCAGTACTTTTCCAGTATGGGCGTGTTTTACTTTGCTATACCATGTTATAATGTATTGCTGTGATGAGATGAGTCAGTCCTCTCGGCGCACTCCTAGGGGTGAGGTCGGACAGGGCCCTCTCATATGGGAGTTTGTGGCCTAATAAAATACTTTGTTCATTCTTCTCCACTGTCTGGCTGACTTCTTACTTGGTAATTATAGGTGAGTACAGTAAGTCACTCGGGTGGATTTGTGCCACGCTTATCAGATGGCGCCCGAACAGGGACCCCGCGATAAAGATCTTTCTCACCCGTAAGTGGGTAGCATAAGGCCGGGGACCCTCTGGTCGGCACGGTGGGTCCGGGTACCCATTTGATGCTGAGCTTGGTTCTCGCAGCGCTGCCCCACCCTGCTGATCGGGAGAGGTCCCGGTTCATGATCCTGCGCCGGGGTCCGGAAGGCGGAACTTTGGAGCTGACCGTGTTGGTCCCAGCAGCCGGCGGTGGAGAACGGTAGAGGTCAGTACCGCGTATAGAAGGTGAGTGGTCCGACTGTTGATTGAGGGAGCTGGGGCGCTCCAAGAGACTGGTGTGTCTCCGAGACCGGCGTGTCTCTAGTGGTTGGAGGAGCCCGTGTGCTCCTGGGGCTAGTGTGCTCCGGGGAACTCAGAGTGCGAGTGGTGCTCTGACAGACTTGGCGGAGGTTGGGTGGAAGTTTGTTTGTGGTCATCCGACCGGGTGGTACTGTGGTCGAGGCGTGGCTCATTGCGGGCGGATTCTGGGACTCACCGAACCCCTAGTGTGTGTGGTTTGTTGGGAGCGGGTCCCGGGTCTCCCGTGGTAAAGTGCGCAGCGATCTGTAGTGCCGCCCGGGTGGCGGATGTGTTTCCCAATCTCGGAACAGTGAGTGTACTGTTCGGTCTGCGGTAGGGTCCAGGTTCCCCAGGACTTGGTCGACGGGCCTTGTCCCATTTTGGTAACACGTGTTTGGCAGGGATTTGATGCATAGGAAGCGTGAATATATGTGTGTGTGTTTAGTAGTGATTGTGCGGTCTGGGTGTTGGCGAGAGGGTGAGTGTGAATTTTTTGTTGGTGTGTGATTGAGTGGGTGAAGATGCCGTGTTTCAGTAAGCTACGGTGCCTCGGGTGCTGCTGCGGCGCCTCGGACACTAGATTGGCTGAGAGCCAACCCGCCCCAGTGGAGGGCTCACCTAATTTCGAGATGTATGTTAAACATGGATTGACTCCAATTTTGTTTAATACTTTGTGGCACAAGTATACCAAGGGTACTGTAGATTTGCAATGGCCGTTGATTGGTTCTTTCGATGTGGCAAAACTAGATTATTTGCAGGACAGATTATTTGCTAAGCGTAGCCGCCAGAGTATGTTCGATTCCTTGAGGATGTGGCAAAAAAAAGTAAGGGAACGACAGATGAGAGAGGAGAAGGTGGCTCAGAAGAGAGCAGTGCAGACGATGGCACAAAAGGCGAGAGAACATACTAAGAAAGAGAATGAGAAACAGATTGAGCGCGCAGACAGACTTCATAGGTTACAGATGGATAAAAGCTATGTAGTAAGAGAGGAAGAGCAAGATGAGATGGAGGACATTTTTAATGTTCGGCCCCCTCCCCCGTATGCTCCGCAATCATTGTACCCCGTGTTGACAGGTTCTGCTTCCCCTGCGGTGGTTTCAGTTCCACAAACGGTTGCTCCTCCCTTGTTCGGCACCCCCACTTCCTCTGTTTCGGCCCCTATTTTGTTGAACAAGCATTGTCTTCTGTCACCTCTTCCGTGACCGCGCCCTTGGTTTCTTTCTTTGCGGCGAGCCCACCTGCCCCCTCTGTGATCTCTTCTGCGCTTCCCACTGTTTCTGCTAGCGCTACCCCCCAAGGTGAGTTGACGACCCCGACTCGAGGTGCCGGAAGGGGGATACTTACCCAAGTACATAAATTGCTTACACGCTCTACTGTTGGGTTGGATGAAAAAACGATAGTGGCTAATCAGGCTTGTCAGTTGGCTAGGAGTCCTATTTACATACTGGAAGACATCTGGTCCACAATGAAGGATTATGAGCCTCTGATGCAGTGTAGTGTAGTTCCTATTATCCCAATAGGCTCTGCGCATTGGAATAATACCTTCAATAGTATAGGCCTAGACCAGACATTAACTAGGTCTTCTATTGTCGATATTAGACTTAAAGTTTTGGGTTTGCCAGCTAGCTCAGAGTTCACTAGAAACTTTCTCGAATAGGCAAGGAGGAGTTGAACCTCCCTGGATAGACAAGAAGGGATTTCGTTTCTGACAACCATAGAACATGACAACTTTGCTCTCCCCTAATCAAGAGTGTATCTCTAGAGTCGTGTGAAAACAAAAGACAACTTATTTTACTCAGTCAGTACGTGCATTCTTAGTCTCACCAGATTGTAGAGAAAAGGAAGAGACGGGCGTGTTCAATAAAAGATGGTATTTATTGATCAGTCTCTTTTCTTATACAAGAGAAATGGATCGATATTATCGCAATACTTATGGTTAAGTAAAGTGCATACAATAAAAGCAGAAGTATAAAATAATACTGTAAAAACATTTATATGGTTTCTAAGCCATATGCAGGTTTAAAATGGATAAAATAGATACATACATATATACATTTGACTAACCGTACTCAACTGGTGTTTCTAACTACGCCTACCCCAGTGTACCTGACCTAAGCCTAATACGTGGGCGGGAATAGAAAGTAGCAGTTTAAGTTAAGTTTGTTTTGCCAAGTGACTGACTCAAGAATTCTCTGCAAGGGGTTATTCAGTTCTGTACCTGGAATCTAGGATGAATGAGGGATGGTATCTCTCGTCTCTGGTCTCGATATTCCAGGCTGCCTGCGAGGGCTGCTCGGAAGCGCCGGAGCTGGATTTCTCAGCAGGAGAAAGCAGCGTCTCGTTCTCAGCGCGTCAGGAAGGCGGGGCTGCGCCAGCGGGGTCTGCTCTGCTCTGGGCTTCGGCAAGTCTGGCTGCTCCGATCTCGTCACCACCGCGTGTGTTTGCTTAAGGCAATACCGGTAATATTTATACCTGTAAGGTGCCGAGATTGACGTAAGGATGGACATAGATACGTCAATAAGGATGTCATACGAGCTGGTCGTTAGCACATTCTTTTGCTGAAGTTCTCGGTGAAATCAAAACAATGGCCGCAGGGTTTTTCCCAGGTTGTCATAGGTTTGATTTGTTTTGAGAACTCCGTATGCCTTATCAGGGGCTGGAGGAATATCGCTTGTCTAATTAGATGGCAAGCGTTATGACCTAATCAGATAACACGTTCCTGTGCCGTGGTGTGGCTTCATCAGATAACGGTTTCTGCATCATGGGATGGCTGCTAGTTAACTTGTTAACCAGAACAGGGTCAGGAATAGGGGGATCGATACAGAACCTATAGGAATACATCACACCCACTCCACGCTAACTATGGCCATGTTTACGAATCTAGGCATAGTAAAACATACTGTAGAGTATCGTGTATACCTTACCACCCCAAAATACATATAATGCATTTCGAAATTATCTAATATACGGAAAAAACAGTCACATGTATTATATGCACTCAAGCTGTAGAATAATGCTAAAGTAATCACGCATATGTATACATTATTGCTAATTGGTATATGAGAATTTACACATGAAATGGCTCTTAATACAGAAGAAAAAGGTTCGAGACCATTTCATCACAGAATAAAAATAATTATGAACATATCAGCGGGCAGCTAATGTCTATAAAGTTTCTAAAAATAGAAATTTTAGTTCTCTAAGAATAGTTCTTACTTTAAGCAGAAGATAAGTGTCCCGAAAAATCGTAAAAATATTTTGGGGCTGCTGAAAAAATCACTGTCCGTGAACTGGAGGGAAAATTGTTCATGTTATTTTGCTATTCTAGTTGAAGGCCAAATTCAGGGAACGCCGTGTGCTAGCTTGCTCAAAAGTCGTTATTTCTGCTCTGGTGAGAACATCATATCATTTAGACTGTCGAAAAAGCTGTCAACAGCTTCCTGGGAGAGTTCCACTAACTCGGAAAAAGGTGTAACCATGCATTCGTGCGCATGATTGTCTCCATTGACGTTTTGATTAGTATTGCTGACAGAAGGTCGTACCTGATCGATGCTGCTTTCATCTTGAACTTCACTACCCCTTAATCGTAGTGGTGAAGTTTCCACGAATGCCGTCATCAGGATTGGTAGCCGTTGAGGGCAGCACAAAGCATGAGCCTTTATCGGACCCAACAATGTTTCTGCATCCATAGGCGCATCCGATTGTAGCGTCAGACAGGTGTCCAACACGCATTCTTCTCCGCACAGCAGGCACCTTAATACAGGTAAAACACATCGATGCCACATTGGTCGAAATGAAAGAAACCAAGTCATGTTCAGGTCTCTAAGCCGGGATAGTCCCAGGATTTTTGATATCCGGTCCCGGTATCCAATGGCTCGGATTGTTTCTTCCCTTGTCGCAGGTGTTTTGTCTGTGACATGGTTTGCCATAACGAAATATTAGGACCAAGAATAGGATTCCTGCAATTAGTCCCAAAATGAGGGGAAGTCCGCCAAAAATCGAATGGACGAAATCTGGAAAAATACCCAGTATGGCTTTGAATGGTGTTAATGCCATTGAAAATGCTGTCTTAAATACCTTTGAGACTCCACTGGTATCAGAAATATTTAAGATTTCATTCAGGATTTCTGCGAAATGTATGGGGGAATTAGTTGATAACAATGAGTGAATCTCTGCAGTCGTCCTTGCGACTAGGAGATCATACGTTTCTTTTGATGACGTGAGTTTGGTCGGCGTCTGAAGAAGCACTGTTTTCATTCTGCTTAAAGTATCTATTCGTATAGAAGTAATTTTCAAGTTAGGCCATGCCCTTGCCTCCCTGTCTGGAAAGGAGCTGGGGAACAGTGAGTGTCCACAGCACATGACCTTCGCAGTCGTAGTTATGAGATAAGGAGTCCCGGGCAGTAAACTACAACATCTGCGATCCACAATTAGAATGTAACTCCCATTATAGAGTCTTTTAAAGAATGGTTCTATCTCTGTTGCAGGTGCGCCTAGCTGGTGACATGAAAGGTTATTTGAGTTCCCTTCACAGGCTCCATGCAAACTAATTCCATTACACAGAAGTGTACCGCTTAGTGACATCGCACAATTATTGCCACTAAGAAACACTTTCTGTCCTTTATTACTGACACATGCATGTGAATAGGGCAAGTTCCATGTTGTCTTAATGTACCCTTTTCCCAATTTTTCGTACATGCCAGCCTGTATATATTTTTGGCAGTATTGAAACCTGAAGGTTGATATTGGAATATTAATTATCCCATGTATTATCCATTCACTGACAGGTCGTTCTGACATTGTCACTGGTAATCTCTCGAGTTTCTCAATGCTCAGGATTGTATAATCAGCACCCTTCTGTGCCATACTGATTTGTTTATCAGTAAGGTTAAAGATATTGAATAGTGACGTTGTGTTGATTAAACGCCAAGGCACATAGCCTGAACGCAGATTTTGTAACGTCCAGCCAAGCTGTACAATAGAACGCAATTGAGACTGACCGTGTTGTAACAACAGTAAGTCTTGCGATATTATGTCGATTGCTGAAGACACAATGCTGTCCAGAGAAAAAATTCTGGAGGACAGAGTCATTAACCCATTGTCCACTACAGAAAGTGATTTTTCCAAATTAATACGGTCAATTTCCCGTATACTTTCTGCTGTCTCAATTTGAGTCACCTTCCAGGCCTCGTTGTAAGCTGCATATACAGAGGCTGCTATGAAACGTTTCTGACGCTGTTTGCGCGGTCCCATAATGAAATCACGCAAGTCAGCACCATCAGTAAGTAAAGTTAGGTGTTGCTTAATTTCTGTCAGTGTGGAAGTTTGTAGCCATTGAAGGCATAATTTGCCCACACTGTAGGTGGTTATTATCCCTGGGTGTTGTCTTTGGGAATATCTAGGGTCTGGCCTGGTCAATGTGAACCCCTGTGTTTTGTTCAGGAATCTATCTTGACAGTTATTAGTATCTGTGGGCCAGATTAACCATTGTTTCCAATCAGGATGTGTTCTGTTTTGGTTTAATACATAGTTTATGTCTATCTCTTCATCTGTAGAGCTATTGCTGTTCATTGTTGGCTTTGGAATAGACGGTTTATTTAAGTCTTTGATTTTGGCTAGGCCAAGACAGGTAGTTTGTTGAACAGTGTCATTCAAAAATATAATTTGTTCTGGGATCATGCAGGCTCTAAACAATGATTCTATACCTTGTACTTGCCATTCTTTTGTACCCCAAACACTTTTTACTTGAACATTTTTGTCCCAATAATCAAAACCAAAAGTATTCATTTGTTCAAAAAATGAGTCTGAATATATCAATTTCGTGTTTGTTAGCATGGTCTTTGTCCCTGTCTTATTTGACAATTTGAAATAAAATGTTTCAGCATTACTTGTGTTGAACCCTGAAAAGTATGAATATTTGTCATAAAAGGTTCTTGAGCTTCCTTTTGGAGGGGTTGCACAATGTTCCCATTGATTATAATTTAAAACATTTCTAGGTTGTGCAGATTTATGTAGAAAATGGTTACCATAGTGGTTGTAACAGTACATACTATCATAATTAGTCGAACCCTGCAAATAATCATGTTTGGTAAATTTAGCAGACATCACTAAGTCAGACATCATATTATTTATACTTTCAAAGTCCCAATCATCAGCAAATGAGCTTGGTTTTACAAAGTCACTCAACGAGATCTTAATTTGGTGTGGATATTTCAGGATCTCAACCGGACCATAAATTTCGTAGTCAGTATTGTCCCATGCTACCCCACCCGGTATAGGATTGGCTGTGAAGTTGACTGAAGAAAGTTCTCTTTTCTCGACGTGTGAAGATGTGTGTGGCTTGAGGATCAAGTTGATTTTCTGACTTGCTGTGTCCATTTTAGCATATTTTCCCTCAATGAAGCGTCCCAAAGTTAGTACCATGATGAGCCAAAGTATGAGGATAAATGCACCAAAACCCACCCAAAATTCAATCCATGGAGAAATTAGATATGTTTCTTTCAGATGTTTCAAAAGTTCTTTCGCTTTATCTTTAAAGGTTTTTGTTGATGGCTGTGTTTTTGATTCAGTGAGGTCTTCAGAGGAATCCTCAAAGTTTATGAAGTAGCCGGATGCAGTTCTGTCAATTGTTCCAATTGCTTCAGGATTACTGTTTCTTGCATATCCGTTTGTTACTTCATTGTAGGTTGGTGTGTCTGTACTAAATGTTTTTATTTGGGTTTTTAGAGGTCTGAGTTCCAATGCATTGTTGCATAGTCCTTGTTGTTCTTCTGTAGGCGTTTCGAATGTGATTAGCCTCTTAGTTAGGACCTCTGTATTAGTAGCAAACCTTGGTGTTCTACTACTTATCGGGAGTCCTCTTGGCCTACTGTTTGTTATCGGCCACATGATTGTTGTTTTACCAGGTCGATGGATACAACTCGGTTCTCCTTTTTACCAGCAAGCAGCGGTAGTACAACTGATCTTGTCCCGTTGATAGACAAGACAGGAACTGCTTTTCTGTAAGAAGGCCCAAATTCCTTCTTTACTGCGATCTTTTCTCTGACTAGATCCCCGACTTTTGGAATCCAGACAGGTCTTGCTGGGACAGGTGGTGGTTCTTCAGTGGTTGTTGGCTGCTGTTTCAACTTTATGTTGCTCAGGTCTTTTCTTGTTTTGTTTAAGTCCTGTAAAATAGCCAAACGATCTTTGATATCAAAGCTTTTTTCCTTCACCACTGAAGTCTGACTGTCAAGATCTAAGACTAACATCCTAGTTACAAACAATAATTCGTACGGACTGAATCCCCTCAGAGAATTTCTTGGCAGGTTATTTAGACTACGTTGGACACTTATTAGATGTTTGACCCACCCAGCTCCCGAACCTAATATCCTTTCCGTTATAGATAGCTTTATGCCTTGGTTTTTTCTTTACACCATCCCGTATCCCTCAGGAAGGAAGTGAGAAGAATCCCGCTTCGCTATGCTCATTTGGCCGTGCTTCCCCACAAGCTTGAGGGCTAAAGTGAAAACATTGGTCAAACGTAGCATGCTCCTAGCGTATATGCCATTTAGACTCACAAATCTTTGTATAACAGTCCAGACGTCAGCCGAGTGCTGGGGATCTACATTATAAGTGGAAACTAGCCTGTATATGTTAATCGGACGCTTTGCTTTTTACTGTTGATCCTTTCTGGAGTGAAACGCCATGGTATTACACCGTTTCTCTCGCCGCTGCGATCTCTGTTGCAGTCCGGGCATTTTTTTACAAAAATGTGATGATGAGTCATAAGTCATAAGTCATAAAATTTGTATAGCGCGCTACATACCCAGAGGGTTTCAAGGCGCTAAGGAAAGGGGAGGAGGATTATTTGTCAAATATCCATGTTTTAAGCTGCTTTCTGAAAGCTAGGTGATTCTGGGTGAGGCGAAGGTAAGCGGGGAGTGAGTTCCATGTTTTGGCAGCCAGGTAAGAAAAGGATCTGCCTCCCATGGTGGTCTTGTTGATGCGAGGTACAGTGGCGAAGGCTTGGCTGGAAGAGCGAAGTTGGCGGGAGGGGGTGTAGAAGGACAGTCGAGAGTTGAGGCAATCTGGTCCGATGTCGTAGAGTGATTTGTGTGCGTGGGTAAGCAGTCGGAAAGTGATCCTCTTATTGACGGGTAGCCAGTGGAGGTCTCTAAGGTGACCAGAGATGTGTTCGTTGCGTGGGATGTCTAATATGAGCCTGGCTGAGGCGTTTTGGATTCGTTGGAGTTTCTTCTGGAGTTTAGCGGTTGTGCCTGCGTAGAGGGTGTTTCCGTAGTCTAGTCGGCTCGTGACCAGAGCATGGGTGACTGTTTTCCTTGTTTCGGAGGGGATCCAGCGGAAAGTTTTTCTGAGCATGCGAAGGATGTTAAAGCAGGAAGAGGATACGGCGCTGACTTGTCTGTTCATTGAGAGTGAAGAATCCAGGATGACGCCTAGGTTCCGTGCGTGGTCTGTCGGGATGGGTGCTTTTCCGAGGGCTTCCGGCCACCAGGAGTCGTCCCAAGCAGAGGGGGATGTACCTAAGATGAGGACTTCTGTTTTGTCTGAGTTCAGTTTCAGACGGCTTTGTTTCATCCATTCTGCGACTTCTTTCATTCCTTCGTGTAGGTTAGTTTTGGCGGTGCTGGGGTCCCTGGTGAGAGAAAGGATCAGTTGAGTGTCATCCGCGTAGGAGATGATGTTGAGATTGTGTTGGCGAGCGATGGCCGCAAGGGGGCTCATGTATACGTTGAAGAGGGTGGGGCTGAGTGAGGATCCTTGTGGTACGCCGCAGATGATTTCAGAGGCCTCGGACTTGAATGGTGGGAGGCGGACTCTCTGGGTTCTTCCGGTGAGGAACGAGGTGATCCATTCTAGTGCTTTTCCTTGGATTCCGATGTTTCTGAGGCGTTGTAAAAGGGTGTTGTGGCAGACTGTGTCGAAGGCTGCAGAGAGGTCGAGGAGGATGAGGGCGACTGTGTCTCCGTTGTCCAGTAGAGTTCGAATGTCGTCTGTTGCTGCGATGAGGGCGGTCTCTGTGCTGTGTTTGGCTCGGAAGCCAGATTGTGAGGGGTCGAGTGATTTGTTGGCTTCGAGGAAGGCGGCGAGCTGGTTGTTGACAGCTTTCTCGATGACTTTGGCCGGGAATGGAAGAAGCGAGATGGGGCGGTAGTTTTTGAGTTCGGTGGGGTCTGCTGTTGGTTTTTTCAGAAGGGCGGTGAGTTCAGCGTGTTTCCAGTCTTCCGGGAAGGTGGCGGAGTTGAAGGAGCAGTTGATGATGTCTCGGAGGTGCGGAGCTATGACGGAGTCTGCTTTGTTGAAGATGTGGTGAGGGCATGGGTCTGTGGGGGATCCAGAGTGGATGGAGTTCATCAGGCGGATGGTGTCCTCAGTGGAGATTGGGTTCCAGGCGTTAAGGGTGTTAACGGGGGGAAGATGGTCAGCAGATGGTAGGGTGGGTTGGCTTCCGGGTTGGTTGTCGAAGCTGTTGTGGATGTCAGCAATCTTGTTGTGGAAGAAAGAGGCTAGGGAGTCGCAGAGGGTTTGAGAGGGGGTGATGTCGTTGGAGTTGGCCGAGGGGTTGGAAAATTCCTTGACGATGTTGAAAAGTTCCTTGCTGTTGTGGGCGTTGTTGTCAAGTCGGTCCTTGAATGCTGTTTTCTTGGCTTTTCGGATCAGTTGGTGGTGAGTACGAATGGCGCTTTTGAAGGCGTCCTTGTTGCTGGTGGATGGGTCTTTTTCCAGGCCTTTTCAAGGGAGCGGCACAGTTTCTTGGATTTCTTGAGGTCATCGTTGAACCATGAGGCCTTCTTGTTGCCAAGATTGTGATGACGTTTTTTCAGTGGTGCTAAGGTGTCGGCGGTGTTGGATAACCAAAGGGTGAGGTTGGAGGCGGCTTCGTTGGCGTTAGAAGCGAGGGCTGGGGGGTTCAGAAGAAGCGATGAGGAGATCTGGTCGAAGGTGATTTTGTTCCAGTTTCTTTGCAGAGTTGGTTGGGGGTGGTTGATGGGTTTCGGCTTATTGTAGGTGAAGTGAACGCAGCTGTGGTCAGTCCAGAGGAGATCCGTAGTGTGGCTGAAGGAGACATGGTTGCTGGAGGTGAAGATAGGGTCGAGTGTGTGACCTGCGATGTGGGTGGGGGAGGTGACCAGTTGTTTAAGTCCGAGGTTGGCGAGGTTGTCTAAGAGGGTGGAGGTGTTGCGGTCGTTGATCTTTTCGAGGTGGAAGTTGAGGTCTCCCAGGAGGATGTAGTCTTTGGAGGGGAGCGCGTGTGGGGTGATGAAGTCCGTGATGTCTTCACTGAATTTTGCGCGGGGTCCTGGTGGTCTGTAGAGGAGGGTGCCTCTAAGAGTTGTCTTGGGGTCGATGTGGATCTGGAAGTGAAGGTGTTCGGAGTTGGCGAGGTTGACGTCAGAGCTGGTTGAGATGCGGATGGATTTCTTATGGACGATAGCTATTCCACCTCCTGTATGGTCGGTGCGGTCCTTGCGTGTGATCTTATAGTCATCAGGGATAGCGATGGCGATGTCAGGGGCGGAGGAAGCGTTCATCCATGTTTCCGTTAGGAAGGCGACGTCAGGTGAGATGGTGTCTAGTAGGTTCCAAAGGTCAATGGCGTGCCTGTGGACCGAGCGGGTGTTGAGAAGGATGCATTCTAGGTGGTTGGGGTTGGGAATCTGTGTTGTGGTCGTAGCAGAGATGTTGTCTGTGCCGCAGAATTTGCAGGAGTAGCAGGAGAACGGGCCATGGGTGCGTCCGGGAGCGGCTTGGACGCAGTTGGGGGCACGACCAGGGTTAAGGGCTAGGAGGGTGGCGGCATCGTAGGAAATGCGGGGGGGCTGGGAGGGACGAGGGACAGGGGGTCTGGCGCTGGGCGCGGTCCAGGCGCGGACGGGCGTAGACGGGCTTACCTTTGGCGCACCTTCGGCGAGGCCGTAGCGCGTGGACGCTGCGCGTGGAGGCATTGGCCATAAATGGATGGTGGAGGGGGCGGAGCGTGGGAGGGTCAGCAGCTGGGAGGCGGTAGCGGGGAGGAGGGGCAGGGAAAACAACAACAGCAAACAAGATGGAGGTGAGGGGAGGCGAGGCAGGGGCAGTAGGTCGCCTGGGACAGCTAAAATTAATATTAAAATAGACGATGCTGCCAGGTGGCCAAATATAGCTAAATGCAGTGCAGGCGGGCGGCGCTACAAACACAAGCAATGCAGGGCGGGCGGCGCTATAATCACATGCGCTCTGAGCAATGATAGTTTTTAAAACACAGCGCAAATTGGTTACATGCAGTCGATCCCAATGATTAACACAATGCAGGCGATACCGTGACAAAATTAGCGGTGTGAAGATCCCCAGTAAGACAGCAGCAGTGCTGGGAGAGGAGCAAGGGAGCAACCGGTCAGGAGCGAGTCCGGGCGGTCACAGGGGCTGGAAGGACGAGGTAGGCTCTGTGAACGTGGGTGGGAGGGTCAGCAGCTGGGAGGCGGTAGCGGGGAGGAGGGGCAGGGAAAACAACAACAGCAAACAAGATGGAGGTGAGGGGAGGCGAGGCAGGGGCAGTAGGTCGCCTGGGACAGCTAAAATTAATATTAAAATAGACGATGCTGCCAGGTGGCCAAATATAGCTAAATGCAGTGCAGGCGGGCGGCGCTACAAACACAAGCAATGCAGGGCGGGCGGCGCTATAATCACATGCGCTCTGAGCAATGATAGTTTTTAAAACACAGCGCAAATTGGTTACATGCAGTCGATCCCAATGATTAACACAATGCAGGCGATACCGTGACAAAATTAGCGGTGTGAAGATCCCCAGTAAGACAGCAGCAGTGCTGGGAGAGGAGCAAGGGAGCAACCGGTCAGGAGCGAGTCCGGGCGGTCACAGGGGCTGGAAGGACGAGGTAGGCTCTGTGAACGTGGGTGGGAGGGTCAGCAGCTGGGAGGCGGTAGCGGGGAGGAGGGGCAGGGAAAACAACAACAGCAAACAAGATGGAGGTGAGGGGAGGCGAGGCAGGGGCAGTAGGTCGCCTGGGACAGCTAAAATTAATATTAAAATAGACGATGCTGCCAGGTGGCCAAATATAGCTAAATGCAGTGCAGGCGGGCGGCGCTACAAACACAAGCAATGCAGGGCGGGCGGCGCTATAATCACATGCGCTCTGAGCAATGATAGTTTTTAAAACACAGCGCAAATTGGTTACATGCAGTCGATCCCAATGATTAACACAATGCAGGCGATACCGTGACAAAATTAGCGGTGTGAAGATCCCCAGTAAGACAGCAGCAGTGCTGGGAGAGGAGCAAGGGAGCAACCGGTCAGGAGCGAGTCCGGGCGGTCACAGGGGCTGGAAGGACGAGGTAGGCTCTGTGAACGTGGGTGGGAGGGTCAGCAGCTGGGAGGCGGTAGCGGGGAGGAGGGGCAGGGAAAACAACAACAGCAAACAAGATGGAGGTGAGGGGAGGCGAGGCAGGGGCAGTAGGTCGCCTGGGACAGCTAAAATTAATATTAAAATAGACGATGCTGCCAGGTGGCCAAATATAGCTAAATGCAGTGCAGGCGGGCGGCGCTACAAACACAAGCAATGCAGGGCGGGCGGCGCTATAATCACATGCGCTCTGAGCAATGATAGTTTTTAAAACACAGCGCAAATTGGTTACATGCAGTCGATCCCAATGATTAACACAATGCAGGCGATACCGTGACAAAATTAGCGGTGTGAAGATCCCCAGTAAGACAGCAGCAGTGCTGGGAGAGGAGCAAGGGAGCAACCGGTCAGGAGCGAGTCCGGGCGGTCACAGGGGCTGGAAGGACGAGGTAGGCTCTGTGAACGTGGGTGGGAGGGTCAGCAGCTGGGAGGCGGTAGCGGGGAGGAGGGGCAGGGAAAACAACAACAGCAAACAAGATGGAGGTGAGGGGAGGCGAGGCAGGGGCAGTAGGTCGCCTGGGACAGCTAAAATTAATATTAAAATAGACGATGCTGCCAGGTGGCCAAATATAGCTAAATGCAGTGCAGGCGGGCGGCGCTACAAACACAAGCAATGCAGGGCGGGCGGCGCTATAATCACATGCGCTCTGAGCAATGATAGTTTTTAAAACACAGCGCAAATTGGTTACATGCAGTCGATCCCAATGATTAACACAATGCAGGCGATACCGTGACAAAATTAGCGGTGTGAAGATCCCCAGTAAGACAGCAGCAGTGCTGGGAGAGGAGCAAGGGAGCAACCGGTCAGGAGCGAGTCCGCAGGCTCATGCCTGGCCACCAGTACACTGATTGTAGTTCTTCCAGAGAATCTTTTAGTTTGAGGTGTCTGAGACCCTCGCCCATATGTGCGTCTGCAATTAACAAAGTTCTCCTGTCCATGTTTGGAATTACTCTATCCCCCACTCCAGGGATTCGAGCAAAAGGGACGGAGTTTGCATCGATTATGTATGTATAATTGAGTGGATAATTGATCGGTAGCGCTGAGCAGTCGCCTTTTGATGACGTTTTCACCGCCAGCACTGTTTCACCGTCAATGTATTTCATTGTACGCTTTTTTCTAGCTACGGAAGCCGATTTTGTTGCTACCGCTGTGGCTGTCTCAGCCAATGAATTCCCTGCAACATGAACGCCATCACGCTGATGACTCAGTGTATGTATCACGTGAGTCTTTGGTAGTTCTTTTTGTAACAGAACTATTTGTTCCCAAAGCAGTTTTTGCTTTATTGTTGCACCTGTGTCATCTTTGTAACCGTTTTGAATCCATTTCTGCAAATCGTTGTTATATGATTTGACGCAGTAATATGAATCGGACACTATAAGTGTCGGGAATTTGCGATCTGCATTATCTAGCGCCATTTTCAATGCTATTATTTCAGTCTGTTGTTCTGAATTAGTTTCTACTGAGTGTGTTTTTGTTAATAGAGGTCTTAGTTTACCTCCGCGCCACACTTCTTTTGTAATCTCACATGTGGGGTTGTATGCTTGTTTTCCCCAAACGGAGGGTTGAGCATGTCCGTCTGTATAGATTACACAAGCGTACTGTCGTAAAGGCAGAATGTCGGTTGGCAGAGGGAATATTCTTTCATATTCTAGATTTTTTAATTCCTTTAGTTCTGGATCAAGGTAGTAGTATACTTTGTCCGTTGTAATTGAATTCACCCATTGTATCCACTTTGGATTCAATGCTGTTGTTGGTAAATTACACGGTGTTGTTAATGCCTCAAAGGCTGATTCTGCTGTTCTGACTGTAATACGTCTACCGTCAGCTTTATCTTTTTCTCTAGCTATTGCGGTTTGAACTGCATGAACAATGTTTTATTTAATGCTGAATTTCTTTTCAGCTTCTGTGTACAAGTGTGAGTTGAATGCAATTGGTACCTTTTCTCCCTCATTAGAGGTCAGGTGTGTGAATCCGCATCTTCCTGGGATGACTCGAATCACAAGATTGCGTGTGTTATCACGTGTTTCTAATTTTGTTTTTATTAACATGTCTGTTTGTAAGGATCTCAGAATTTCTGTGTGTATGTGAGTCCAATTGGTTCTTTTAAAATCTGGTTTTATTAGATCTATGATCTATAAAGGGGCTTGACCCTTTCTGCGTAATTTGCAATGTATGTTCTTCCGAAATTTAGGAAGCCTAGAATTGACTGAAGGTTTTTTAGTGTTCTAGGTGCTTGGAGTACGGCACGTTTCTCTAGGAAATTGTCAGCCAGGCTTTTGCCTTCACTTGATAATTCATATCCTAAGAACAGGACTGTTAGATGGGCAATTCTAGATTTTTTAAAGTTGAATTTGTAACCCTCTGCTGCGAACCCAAGTATTATGGTGTTCACTCTCTTCAAGTGAGTATCCAAGTCATCATCTGTTAGGTATATGTCGTCGACATAAGATAATGCTTCATCATCATATGTTTGTAGTAACTCTGTTACCCTCGCTGAGAATAATCCTGGGCTGTTCTTGAACCCCTGGGGTAACCGACAGAATTGTTTTTGAGCGCCATTTATTGAGAATGCGGATAAATATCTGCTCTCTGGTGCTATGTTTTGACAAAAGAATCCATTAGAGATGTCTAATGTTGTTTTGTATTTTTTGCGCACTATGTTATTCATTAGTGCAGCACTATGCGAGTTTTGCACTGCAAAAGTTTTGCAACATGAGTTAAGGTGTCTGTAATCCAAAACTAGACGATATGTATTGTCTGGTTTGGAAACCGGAAACAAAGGGTTGTTCATTTGTGAGGTGCAAGTTTCAATCACCCCCTGGTATTCTAGTTGATCTAGGATTTCTTTTACCTGTTTTTTAGCTTCTTGCTTAATTGGGTACTGTCTTTGTGCAGTAGGTTGTGTTTTTAACTGGATTTTGTGAGGAGGAGAGTCCTCATCCCATCCTACATGATTTTTATATAAAGCAGGAGCTTGAGCTACTGCCCACTTTCTAGCAAGTGTGTATTTTTTATGAATTGGGATATGATTTGAGAAGGCAGGCATAATTATTTCTTCGCCATGAGGGCAGTCCCTGACAAACTCTGGTGGCCAGTCTTTTTCAGCTAGAAGGATGTCATAGCCCTTGGAGAGATTATCCCAAAATAGTCCCCTTATTTTTCTAGTCTTATCCCCTTCTATACGTAAAGTTATTTCATATATTTTGTGAGGTTTGCTAACTCTGGTGTCTGCAGTTTCCACTTGAAGATATTCATTCGTGTCCACTGTCTCCAGATGATTCATAAGGACTTTGCGAGCTATGCTCACTTCTGCTGCGCTGTCTAGCATTGTCTGAGCCCATTCTCCGTTTTTCAGTTGTGTCCTCAGTATTCTCGGCATTGTTAACTACTTTAATACTGGCTACCTTCTTTTTTGAAATTGTAATTTCTTTTTTAGATGAGCAGGTTCCTTGTCTTTGGACTTGGCGTGCTCTTCTCTTTGTTCTGATCGTCCTCTTCTTTCCGATTTCTGCGAGGAAGTCTGAAAAGATTGAGAGGGGCGTGTATCAATTTCTTGATATCTATCAGGTTTCTTTATATTATCCCTATTTCTAAGGTTGTATTTTTTCCCAGAGGGCTCACTTTGGGCAGACCTGTGTCCTTGGTTTGGAGATTTTTCTCTCCACCGAGGAGACCTTCCTCTGGACTGGAATTTCTTTTCTTTAGGATTGGATTGTTTGTTTCCATCCCTGCTCTTGTTTTGTGATGTTAAATTATTATTAAAAAATACTTTTTCAGGACTTTCAATCAGTCGGGGTTTTACTGGTATTCCACCTAAACTATCTCTACCTAGTTCCTCATAGGATTTTTCTATGATTCTGGCAATTTCAGCTGGTTGGTCTGCTATATCTGTTTCTTTTAACCTCTGGCGGATCGCCACGTTTGCTGCTTCTCCCTTTATGTTGGCTAGTAGTATAGCCGAGACCTGCTTGAAGTCTTTCAGTAATTTCATACCAAGAGTTAAAGCGGGTTCTGGACCGTATTCATCTTGAATTTGTTTTAGCACATCTGGTATTAACGAGATGGATGGAACACCATGCGTTTTTGTGTAAATGGAAGCAAAGACTGTACCCCAAGTGTCACAGTCCTCCACGTGTGGTGCGATTCCCATTGGAAGACAGATAGTCAGAATCCTGTGTTTTTCTAACGGGGTGGTGTCTGGAAACACCGCCTCTATTTGGGTGATTTTTTGTGCTAACCAGAATGGTATTTGTTCCCGTTTAGCTGGTACTTTACCTAGGCAGGACTGTATGTTCTGTGGTGTAATTTTATTTGTGTTCCCCTGATGTGGGGTCAGCTGTGGAATTTTAATTGCTGGTTGGATTGTTGAAGTCCGCATTACATATTGGACTAATTGTCTATGTACTTTTATTAATTGTTTTAGTTGTATTAAAAGAGCTGCTGCAGACATCCCGTCGATGTCTGGATGTGGTGTGTATCCGGCTAGGACCGGCCACGTTGCTCCTGGTGATGTGATTATTGTGTTTTAGGACGCCATTAAACAAGAGCGCGTGCTCTTGAAATTTAAGTGGTACTTCCACCTCCTCGAAAGGAGTGTATTCATCAGGAGGTTCCTCTGTTTTGTAATAGTGGAAGTGCTTTGTTACAGCGTTCGCTGCTGGAAAGTGTATCCATGAATAGAATACCTGTGTCTGCCGATATTCGTGTGCCTCAATTACGAATATGACTGTGCCACCTCTAGGTGTCAGTCCATTTTCTATAAGTTTTAAAGTTATAGATTTCCTTTTGTTGACCGGGATAAGTATTATATCCGGGTCTGCTTCTTGCATAGTATTATCAGCTGCTACGAGTTCAGCTGCTAATCTAGCTGTCTCTCTTTCTTCATCACTGTCTACCATTTAACCGACAGGAAGGTTATTCTGTTTGTTTGCAGATCAGGTTTCTTATGGAAACAAAGATTAGATGCACAATATTTTGGAACAGTGTATCCTTCAACGTTGACTAAACCAAGAACCATACATAGGAGTTTCCTCCTGCGAGGTTTGGCGGATATTACCTTTCACCCACTCCAGACGTCTTTGGAGTATTATGGGAAAAAAGGGGTCTGAGTGAAAAAGCACGACTGAGTTACTCTAATGTCTTGCGTTAGTTTTATCGCCTTTCCAAACGTTTGGGCGCCATGTAGTGTAGTTCCTATTATCCCAATAGGCTCTGCGCATTGGAATAATACCTTCAATAGTATAGGCCTAGACCAGACGTTAACTAGGTCTTCTATTGTCGATATTAGACTTAAAGTTTTGGGTTTGCCAGCTAGCTCAGAGTTCACTAGAAACTTTCTCGAATAGGCAAGGAGGAGTTGAACCTCCCTGGATAGACAAGAAGGGATTTAGTTTCTGACAACCATAGAACATGACAACTTTGCTCTCCCCTAATCAAGAGTGTATCTCTAGAGTCGTGTGAAAACAAAAGACAACTTATTTTACTCAGTCAGTACGTGCATTCTTAGTCTCACCAGATTGTAGAGAAAAGGAAGAGACGGGCGTGTTCAATAAAAGATGGTATTTATTGATCAGTCTCTTTTCTCATACAAGAGAAATGGATCGATATTATCGCAATACTTATGGTTAAGTAAAGTGCATACAATAAAAGCAGAAGTATAAAATAATACTGTAAAAACATTTATATGGTTTCTAAGCCATATGCAGGTTTAAAATGGATAAAATAGATACATACATATATACATTTGACTAAC
The DNA here is from genome assembly GCF_964261635.1 of Lissotriton helveticus. Taxonomy (NCBI): domain Eukaryota; kingdom Metazoa; phylum Chordata; class Amphibia; order Caudata; family Salamandridae; genus Lissotriton; species Lissotriton helveticus. The sequence goes on along the minus strand of NC_136057.1, from coordinate 974,221,595 downwards.
CGTACTCAACTGGTGTTTCTAACTACGCCTACCCCAGTGTACCTGACCTAAGCCTAATACGTGGGCGGGAATAGAAAGTAGCAGTTTAAGTTAAGTTTGTTTTGCCAAGTGACTGACTCAAGAATTCTCTGCAAGGGGTTATTCAGTTCTGTACCTGGAATCTAGGATGAATGAGCGATGGTATCTCTCGTCTCTGGTCTCGATATTCCAGGCTGCCTGCGAGGGCTGCTCGGAAGCGCCGGAGCTGGATTTCTCGGCAGGAGAAAGCAGCGTCTCGTTCTCAGCGCGTCAGGAAGGCGGGGCTGCGCCAGAGGGGTCTGCTCTGCTCTGGGCTTCGGCAAGTCTGGCTGCTCCGATCTCGTCACCACCGCGTGTGTTTGCTTAAGGCAATACCGGTAATATTTATACCTGTAAGGTGCCGAGATTGACGTAAGGATGGACATAGATACGTCAATAAGGATGTCATACGAGCTGGTCGTTAGCACATTCTTTTGCTGAAGTTCTCGGTGAAATCAAAACAATGGCCGCAGGGTTTTTCCCAGGTTGTCATAGGTTTGATTTGTTTTGAGAACTCCGTATGCCTTATCAGGGGCTGGAGGAATATCGCTTGTCTAATTAGATGGCAAGCGTTATGACCTAATCAGATAACACGTTCCTGTGCCGTGGTGTGGCTTCATCAGATAACGGTTTCTGCATCATGGGATGGCTGCTAGTTAACTTGTTAACTAGAACAGGGTCAGGAATAGGGGGATCGATACAGAACCTATAGGAATACATCACAGCAGCAGCATGCTTTATGGCATATGTCAACGACGCTGATAGCGTTTTGGGATCAGGGTTATGGTGGAACGGCGCCCCAGGTTCTTTATGACATTAAGGACAGAGCCTATAGGGCTAATACTAGTATGAGAGATGTGTTACAGAATCTGCGGATTTTGCTGGAATATAGAAATGAATTGCCGTCAGCAGGAGGGCCCTATTTGTTTGGAGCGCACCCAATGCGCGAAGTTCACCCTATTTTCCATCCTGAAGTGCCTGAAGTGGTAGACCCAGTAACTAATAATGTGACCAGAGCTCGTGTAGAGGCTCGTTTCCAGGAACAGTGGGTATACACGCCTTGGAAACGGAGCGAGGTGTTGGCGCTGAAGGCGCAGTTGCCCGACTCTAGAAAAAACCCGACTGCTTATTACAAAAAATTGACGGAAGCAGCTTCCTCGACGGTCATGACTTTAGCTGACATAGAATTGTTCTTTGGATTGCTGGTTCCGGTGGATGTGTGGAGGCAGGTGAAGGGTACAGATCATGCGGAGGAATTGGGAGGTACTTGGGAGGAATTTAAGGACTGGGATAAGGAACGGAAGCCAGGGGAAAAACCGAAACTTGAGATCTTAGCATTACCGGGGCGAATAATAAAATGTATGCACTCTCTTATTCCTCCAAAGAAGGTAGATTGGGATAAGTCACTGCATGTAGACAAAAAAAGCACGAAGCGGTTTCGGATTTCTTCACTCGTTTCGAGGAAGCCTTTTTGGATTTTAGTGGTCAGGATCTCTCTCAGGATGGGGGCTTGCGACTTTTCGTGAATAGGTTCGTAACTAACTTGTTACCAGAAATAGCGGCTAGATTGCAGGCATCGGAGAATACGTGGACGACGTCCACCCCCTCTGGTATTCTGAGTATGGCTCAGTATTATGAACATAGAGAGAACGAGAACGAAGACAGACAGGAAAAGAAAGCCAAAGACTTGAAGACAAGGGTGCTGTTGCAGCAGGTGTCGAAGGGTTGGGGACGTGGAGCCTCACCTATGGTAGCGGGTCGAGGTGGAAGTAGTTATGGAAGGGGAGAGAAGAGAGAGAGTCTGGGGCCGAATCAGTGTGCGAACTGCAAAAAGGAGGGGCACTGGTGGAGAGATTATCCGGAGCCTCGGTCCAATGCTGGACCAGGCAGAGGTAGAGGTCGTGGTGAATTTTGCAGGGATGACAGACAGTTTGATGAAGGAAGGCGACCAGGGAGAAATTGCTTTGACGGAGAGAGGGATCGACAACATTTTCAAAGTGAGGGTGACCATGACAGAGACAGACAGTACTACCACGACGCATACACATGGATGACATGACTGGCTTCTCCCATAACTAGGACAGCCTAGGACAGAGCATGGGACCAGTTTCTGTGGATGTTGATCAACGAGGACCCTATGTAACTGCGGATTTGTTGGGGTCTCCTCAGAAATTTTTGGTGGACACGGGTGCTATGAAAAGTTCTGTAGCACGTTCTCAGGTCCCAGGGGCGGCTCTGTCTGGCAGGAATAATGTTTCCGTTGGGTTCTCAGATACTCTGGTAATTAGCCCCATTTCTAAGCCTCTTACACTTACGATTGGCCCTTTCACCATTGACTCTCCTTTCCTTTTGACTTCGAATTGTGGCGAGAATTTGCTGGGTTTGGATTTGTTGAAGAGATTGTCTTCCACCATTTACTGTTCTCCGGACGGTGTGTACCTCACTTTGGGTCCTACTGTCGCGCGTGCGCAACAGTGCTTCTCAAAAGACGACCCTCTTCCAGCTGAGTTTGCGGGGATTCCGGAGACTTTGTGGGCCAGTGGTGATACTGATGTGGGAAAGGTGGATATTGCCCCCGTGTCCATCAAGGTTAAGGTGGGAGCCCGATTGCCCCGAATACCGCAGTATAAAATATCTAGGGATGGTGAAACGGCTTTGCTACAAATAATACAGGATTTGATACGGTCGGGTGTAGTGGAGGAGACGGCCTCTAACATTTGTAATAGCCCCATTCTCCCGATTCTTAAAAGACCCTCTGCTGATGCATGTGATGGTGCACCTGATGTTTATCGTTTCGTGATTGATTTACGCCACATTAATAAGGTGGTTGAACCTCAATATCCGGTGGTCTCTGACATTACAACGATTTTGACAATGATCCCTCCCACAGATAGATATTTCTCTGTTTTGGATTTGAAAAATGCTTTCTTTAGTATCCCGGTACACCCTGACAGCCGTCATCTTTTCGGATTCTCATTGGCTGGCCGCAGCTTCAGATTTTTCAGAATTCCTCAAGGCTATACCGAGAGCCCCAGCATTTATAGTCTGGCTTTGAAGGCTCAATTGGATGATTTGGAACTCCCCAAGGGCAATGTTTTATTGCAATATGTAGACGATCTTTTAATAGCTTCTGACACCGAAGATGGGTGTCGAGATGCCACGGTTAAATTGTTGCACCATTTGGCTCGAAATGGACACAAAGTGTCCCTTTCTAAATTTCAATACTGTCGACAGGAGGTTACCTACTTAGGTCATCTCCTATCGAAGGAGGGGAGGAGGTTGACACCGGAGCGCATCAAGGCGATAACTAACATGGCTGTACCTAACACGCAGCGAGAGGTGCGCGCATTTTTGGGCATAACCTCGTATTGTCGCCAGTGGATACCCAATTATGCCTTACTAACCAAACTCCTTCTATATCTGACTACTAAGGAGGTGCGCGAACCCCTACCCTGGACTCCAGCATGTCAAGAAGCTTTTGAGTCCCTAAAACTGCTTTGTGTTCTGCACCTGTTTTGGGAACTCCTGATTACCAGAAGCCTTTTGTGCTTTATGTACATGAGACGAAAGGTTGCGCGTTGTCTGTCCTAACTCAATGTTTTGGAGGGAAACAGAGACCTTGCGCTTATTTCTCTGCTATGCTTGACAACGTGGCGAGAGCGTTGCCGAGCTGTCTAAGGGCTACAGCGGCTGCTGCGGTCTCAATTAGACAATCGGCGGGGCTCGTGCTGGGTTCTGATCTCATAGTGATGGTACCGCATGCTGTGGACATTTTATTTATTTATTTATTTATTTATTTATTTATTTATTTGAAAACCTTTATTGACATTTCAACCAAATACAAATATGGGCCTACAACCCCCGGGGCTGGCCGCTAAGCAGTTAGATTAACAGAGAGCAATTTTTAATCACATGCAGCACCTCGGGGAGCAGAATCACCATGCTAGCGTACTCTTGGTCACTGAACAGCACAATTAGAAAAACAGGATGTAAAAGGTTTTTATTTTATAGTATAGGATGGAAGGATCAGGTGCCGAACAATTTCCCAGCAGCGAAAAACGGCAGGCAGAATAGTAAACGTGTCAACAGTAAACAGTAATCGGTCAAATCAATGGCGCTGGAACAGGCTGTTCAGGATGTGAGGGAATATTACGGTCAATTCGCGCCTGCTAGTCACCTGCCCTAAGACCCAGAGAACACCACGAAAATTGAGGCACAGATGAAAAAGCAGTGATTGATACCAAAGGAAACCCACTGCACTGACCCAGAAAAAGAAAAAGACAAAGAAAGATAAGAGAAGAGAAAAAAGGCCATAGAAACAAAAATAAAAACGAAAAATCCCCTCCCCCAACCCCCCACCCTGCACCCCTGCAGATGACTACGGCCCCCCCCAGCAGTGTGCCTGTCGCCCGAGAACCAAACCCGAAATATAGAAGAAACAGAGAAAAAGGAGAAAGAAAGGAAACCCCACCCAACGGGGAAGTGGAGGAGGGCGATAGTCTATGCGCTCCCGGTCTCTCCCCCCCGCCCTAACAAAGGGGGCCCCCCTAAGCCAGCACGAATAAAGTTGTCCACCATACAAAAATGCCCCGGGGGAAACTACAAACCCCCCGCCCCGGAATCCGTCTGTTAATGAAGCAGTCCCGTTACCAATAGATCCATCGTAAACAATTCAACCCACAATCTCAGCCTTGTCCCCGTCTATCAAAGTTGCCGAGTCCCTCGGATAAGTAAAGCCCCATCCCCGGGGAGTCAAAAGTCACACAGAAGCAGCCGGAGCTTGGGCCAGCAAACGGGAGAGGAATAGCAGATCCCAACGCACACGACTTGCACAAACGATGTCCCTCCCCGTCACCGAAGCCAAGCATCGTTACATCCGCCATGTTGGGAGACCGATTGGGGAGGGGGTGCGACTCGTTCCGATACAGATTATAGTGTGGGCCAACAGTGTCCAGGAGAGGGAAGCAGTGAAATGTTCCAATAACTGTAGGACCGATGTTTCCGAGAACGTAAGAGAGTCACCAATCTCAGCACACACGATGAGTTCCATTTCGTCGGGGGCAGGCACAGCTTCCAGCACCGGGTCCAAACGCGCCACTAGGGCGCCCAACAGGAGGCAGGTCGGCTGCCAGGTCTCAAAAATCAAGTCAGGGCTTGCTCCCGGTCCTATGATCCCATCTGCTGCCGAGAGTAAATGATTGACCTGGGCCCTCACCGTCGCGTGAAGAGCCGCAAGTTCCGCCATTACCATCCGCAAGGAAGGGCCACATTGGGTCCGTTCCGCCAAGTTCCATACGTCCGCAGACATAACGATCCCCACGGAGAGGCGCCTTCTCCGGGGCAGGATACGCCGGAGCAGGAACAAGCCGTGAGGGACGGGCCAGCAGCACGTAGCAACGCGCGGCGGGACCCCCACCCCGGGGCACCAGCGGTGCTAGTGCCGGGCCTCCGGGCTGGGGCCCCCCGCGACGCAGCACCGCGCGCCACCCGTCACCTCACCTCAGGTACAGCACCAGGCAGCAGATGGTTGCAAAGTAGTCCAGTGAAATTTCCAAAAGTTCCAAGGACCGGACCCAACCACTCTCCTCAGTCCGTTGTTGTTCACTTTGGACCCGGGTATCCCAGCAATCGAGTCCCCGGCTTCCAGTCTGGGTTAGGCCTCAACACATTTTCGATGTTACTTCACCCCAGAACATCAGAAAAATTCCGTGGTCACACCATCGGGGTGCCGACTAGTTCACCCACACGAATCCGGGGCAGGAGATCAGGATATTCGACAGGATAAGCGAGCGTAGGACGGAGGTCAGCGGAGCCAGGAGACTATGCGGCCATCTTGGTTGGTGTCGTAGCTCCGCCTCCTGTGGACATTTTATTGAACAGAACGCAGACGCAGCATTTAACTAGTGCTCGTCTTACTGGTTATGAGATCACATTATTCGCACCCCATGTTACGATTACAAGATGTGCCACTTTGGACCCGGCCACGTTGCTACCCATCCCTTCAGATGAAAAGGACGATGAAGTCCATGATTGTTTGTTTCGGACAGAGGAGGAGACGAAGGGAAGGATAGATTTAACGGACACCCCCCTAAATGACCCCGACGGGGAGCTGTATGTTGACGGTTCCTGTTTTAAACTTGCGGATGGTACCTCAACTGCAGCATACGCAGTCACAACATTGAAAACAGTGGTGGAGACTTCTAGGGTCCCGTACCACTCAGCCCAAGCTGCAGAAATAATAGCATTGATGCGAGCGTGTGAATTAAGTGAAGGACTGGACGTGAATATTTACACTGACAGCCAATACGCCTTCAGCGTGGCTCATAGCAATGGGCGACTGTGGGCAGAGAGAGGGTTTTTGACATCACACGGACAAAGGATCCAGAATGGTCCGTTGATATTACGACTATTGACAGCATTGACGCTTCCCAGTCGACTGGCTGTGATCAAATGTAGTGCACATAAAGCGGTGGTGGATGATGTAGGACGGGGCAATGCATTTGCAGATCAGATAGTTAAGGAGACAGCTAGGACAAAACTTCCACGAATGTTTGTGGCAGGACCAGCTAGGTGGGTACCAGACGTTGACATGTTCATGAATACTGTACAAAGTGTGCGGAACATACAAGAAAAAGCGACTGAGGATGAGTTGAGGACATGGAAGGATGGTGGGGGACGGTTGTTCCATATCAAACGAGACCAAAAAAGTTACACTTATTGTGCGATGAATTCAGACAATGTACAGAGCTTTAAGGCATTTTGGTCGTATTGACTGGTGCCAATCCATGCCTTCCTATGTAAATAATGTAACCTGACCACTCAGAAAAGTGATTTAACCTAACGAAGGGTATTAAATCTGTGGTATAAATACTGACACGATACCACTATCTTAATGGTGGAGACTGTTATTTCCCCTCCTGTTCTGCTAATCATTTATAAGACAATTAATTATAGGTAGAATTGTATTCTTGGATCTGGTGTCGAAATAATCTTTTTCTCATTCAATGTTACCTTTTTTATTTTGAGCAATGAGTTGTTGATTCTTTTTTTGAAACCTCCAGCCAAGAAAGTGGAAGGCTTCAAATGTTAAAGCTGAACATTCTGTTATGTGGACTGATTTCAGCCTGGAGGAGATCTGGTGTGACAGTGTGTTTTTCCACAGGATGGAGCTGCATCTCACATTACACCTAATGTCTCAATTACCTATTGGTTATTCCATTACTCTGAGTCTTTTCTACCCGTTTAAGTAATCACATTTAAAGACATTGTTTCCCCCCACCAACCCCAGTCCTATTTTTCTTTTTATTAAAAGTATGCTGGCGGAGTCCCTTTAATAAAGGCCCCCCAAACATCTTCACAACCTGGAACTACCAAACCAAACAATTAATTGCCTGCAAATTACTCTCTCCTCCCCACCCCCCAGGGAGGATTGGGGGATTGTTATGATGGAAATACCTTTGAGTAATTGAGACATCCTCATCTGCTTCCCCGTCATCACCCTTGAGGGATACCAAAGCAGCTCAAGGTGATTCCGGCCAACATGAATAAAAGAAACGACATACATTGAGTGATGCTCACAAACATTAAATGTAATCAATTAAAACAACACACATTTTCTAGCAGCAGAGAGGATTTCTGCTCCAAAATGCTCATAGTTAAGGTCATAACACTGAAGACAGTAGTGCTTCACAATGTTGAAGGAGAAGCCTCTGCAGTAGTGGCTCACACAAGTAAGGGGGGTGGGGGGCGATGGAATTCGACAGACGACTGGATAAGTAATATCAAATAAATAAAACCCCTTACCTTGGTAAGTGGTTTTATTTATTCAATATTACTTATCCCACCATCTGTCAAATTCCAACCCCTCGCCTCACCGCTCTTACCTGTGCGAGCTGCCACTGAGCCTTAATGAAGGGTCCTTGAATCTATACCTACAGCATTGACATCACTCTTGTTAATCTACTCTTGCGTGGCTACATCTCTCTGTCTATTAGCTATTGCAATAGCAGATCATATTCACATACTCAAAGACTGTAAAGAATTTAAACCCTTCCAAGAGGAGCCAAAGTTATCGAGCAATTAATCTACCCTTCTAAACGTTGCAACTCAATCACGATACACCAGAAATGCTCTCTTGATATCGAAAAATTGTAAAGACTCCTCTTCAGCGGCTATGGAATTTGAAACCAATTGAGGTAGCACTATCTCTTGTTCTAAATGAAAAGGCAATTGGATTTTAAGGGTAAAAGCTTGATCTTTATGGAGGACTTGTCTATCACAGAAAATCATCAAATGAGAGTGATTCTACCTCCATCAACCTGTTAGTTGAGAGGATGGCCACCAAGAAAAAAATAATTCCAGGTAAGAAACTGCAGTGATATAGATATTAAAGGTCCAAACAGATTCCTCTTCAGACCCTCTAACACCAGCACCATATCCCAATCTGGAACTAGCCTTGTCACAAGAAGTCTGGAAAGAGAGAACATTTATAAAAGTCTGGAGATGTGATACTCTAAAGGCCCCAACCACCCATCAGGGATCTTTGAAGGTCTTATTCACTGTCGACTAAAACTTTAAAATGGCGGCTGGCAGATCTGATCCAAAACAATCCTGAAGAAAACATTTGGTCTGATGGTTTTGCTAAACACCATTTTGTAAATGATTCCCAATGATGAGCATAGGAAAGTAGGATAGAGTCTCTATGGGGCAGATTTACAAGCCCCTTGCGCCCCTTATAAGCAGCCGTCTGACGCAGCTGCGGTGCAAAAGATGCGCCATGGTGCAGGGTATTTACAGCGTTGTAAAGCCCTGTGCCAGAAGTAGGCGTTCCTGCGCAGGGGGTGGGGGGGGCTGAGTGAAATCTACAAGATTTCACTCAGTCACTTTTGAGCCAATACTGCGTCAAAAGCCTGCGCCTGCTTGAAGCAGGCGTAAGGATTGAGGCAGCATTGTACAGATAGGGCCCCCCAGAGCATTGCTGGAGCTGCATCGCACTTGCGACGCAACTCCAGCAATGCGCCGCCTTTACGGCACAGATGCTTCACGCATCTGTGCCGTTTTTGCCCCATGGTCAGCCGCATTGTAAATGCGGAGCATCCATGGTGGTGGAGCAAAGGCGCACAATAACTGGCGCATCTCTGCTGATATGCAAGGATGCGCCAGTTATTGTAAATCTGCCCCTCAGTGCTTAATTTGAGTAGGTGGTTGCCAATGGGAGCCACTTGCACTCATTTTTCTGCATCAGACATTTCCCAAAAGCTAGTGACGGAAAACATATAAAGGGGAAAGAAGGAGGAAGAGAAAGTCTGAAAACCCACCTAAAAAGGAGAAAGCAAGAACCCACAAGACTGAGATAGAGGGGCAACGAGTGTCTTATAGTGGCTTAAAGAGGCATGAGGTGGATTAAAGATTGCAAAGCCTTAGTAATTGGCACGCTGACACTTAATAGCGCCAGTTGTGGGATTCTGAGCAGAGCTTTGGGTCCTGGCACTCAGTCTTTTCCAAATTAAGCACTGGGGTCCCTTCTTGGTTTATGGAGCACCCTATCTATGTTTCCAGAAACAGCTTTCCTCAAGAGACGTAACCTCTCAACCTCCAAGCCGTCAAGCGTAACCTGCTCCGAGAGGTCGGACTGAGAGAGATGTTCAACACATGAGGAGGGTGAATAGGAGGAACCTACTCTTAACTCCCCTCATTTAGACACAGAAGACTAAACCAAGACGTTTGAGCCAAAATGGAATAACCATTATCACCTTCTCACTCATGATGCTCATCACCTTCAGAATCTGATGAAAAGGAGAATAATGTGCACAGAAACTCATACGGCCACTGTTAGGCAAGAGCATCTATCACACATGCTCCCCTCTTCTTGCTTGTGGAAACAACCTTTGGGAATGAGGCATTCTCCTGGAGACAAAAATATTTTATTATGGAAAACCGCTTCTTGTGAATACTACAGGGCTCAAATACAGGGTCTTGAAATGAAGGGGAAACAATGCTTAGCTTGTCTGAGACCATACTTCTCTTCCCCTTGTTATACACTGCTAAAAATTGAAGAAGTGGTGACTTAGCCCAAAGAAGAGAGAACTTGTTTTTTCTGGTCTTGAGCAGCACCCCCGTATGAGTTTATGGATGACTTTGTTGTCATATTGTTTGTCAAGATTATTACTGAAAATGAAAGAATCAGAAGGTCTGACATCCAGCAGCCCTATCGGAGTCTCCAACTCTATCCAGTTCGAAGAGTGGGTCCTGTAAAGGAGGGGGCATCCATCCACCTTGAATTTCTTTTGGGTCCATCGTTGGCCCCAGCTTTAACTATTTGTATTCCATGACCTTGAAGGAACAGAAATAAATGGAGTTCCTGCCTTCCGCCATGAAAGAACTAGCTACCACTGCAGTTCCTCCCTGATCTATTGGGTCATTGAGAACAGATTGTCCATTTCCATTGATGATGGATTCCAAATGTTCATTAGATGTTGAATGAATTTCCCACGATGCAAACTTGCCCATGGGATAATAGATGCTGTCGCTGCCATGCCCCTCTGAACTTGAACCTACTTTCTAGCTTTTAACATTCTCGGTCCCGTGACCGCTGAAATATTAGCCTCTATTTTATTCATTCAGTTATCCGGAAGAAAAACCACCCCTTTGTCTATGCAGAATCTCACCCAAATCCTGCATTGCAGTAAGACTGGAACTATTCCAATTTATAATGTGGTTGTGATCCTGGAGCAGAAAGATCTTGGTCTTAAAGGGAACATCTGTTCAGGAACTCAAAGGAGAATTAATCATTTAAATATGGATGAATTGCGTTCTGTGATCGTGCAACAGAGCCACCAGAGAAGCCAACCCTTTTGGGAACATCCTTGAAGCTGATTGTAACCCAAAGTGTAGACTGCAAAACTGGTAGTGGCAATCTTGAATAGCAAAAAAATAACTTTCATGATTATTACAAATGGGGATATGTAGGCATGCATCCTGCACGTTTAGTTTCACCATGAATACTTGCAGAGGGGCCACTGGAATTAGCTTTTGTAGACAGTCCATCTTGAAGTGTATTGTTGATACCCACTTGTTGAGCTATGTCAAGTCCAAAACAGGATGGAAACCCCCAGATGCTTTTTCTACTAAAAAATAATTGAATACATTCCTTGCTTCACCTCTTCTTTAGGGACATGAATAATTGTTGTAAAAGTCTTCTACACCTTCCCATAAGATTTTAGCTAGCAAACTATTCTTTGGAACAGACCTAGGGATGAACACTGGATCTGGAGGTACCGATGAGAAGCCTTACAATTACCTGTTGAAAATTATCAATAGCCAAAGATCTGAAACATAATCTTCCCATGTTTTTGCAAATTCATGGATACGACCACGTTCTTCATTTCTGGTGTCCCTTTTTCTCCCACTGCCAGGAGCACTGAGACCTCTGAGTATTAGCATGCTGAACAGTTTCACACTTTGTGGAATAATTTTGTGACTGAAACCTTCTCCTTCTCATTGCCTGCTTCTGTGTCTCATGAGAGGTTGAAACAGAAGGAGAAGTTGATTTCCCGTGTATGCCAAAGAACGCTATGGTCCTTCAATGCTTTTTTGACCATTGATTCCACCGCCATAACACCCGAGCTAAGCTGAACCATCAATGCCTCCTTCCAATCCAGCATCTTCCCAGATGACTGGAAGCGGGCAGCGATCAAACCCGTCCTCAAGAAGCCTTCGGCCAACCCGACGGATCTAAAAAACTACCGGCCCATCTCTATTCTCCCCTTCGCTGCCAGAGTCACGGAGAGACTCGTAAACGCCCAGCTGACCACCTTCATCGAAGAGAACTCCATCCTAGACCCCTCCCAATCTGGATTCCGCTGCAACCACAGCACCAAGACTGCCCTCCTCGCCGCCACCGACGACATCTGCATGTTACTTGACCAGGGCCACAGCGCTGCCCTCATTCTCCTAGACCTTTCCGTAGCTTCGAGACCTTTCCACAGCTTCCACACCGTATCACATCGCACCCTCACAGCCAGACTCCACGACGCTGGGATACGAGGAACCGACCTCAACTGGATCCAATCCTTTCTCTCCGGCAGAACCCAGAGAGTCAGACTCTCACCCTTCCTCTCCTAAACCACCGAGATCACCTGCGGAGTACCTCAAGGATCCTCGATCAGCCCCACGCTCTTCAACATTTACATGCCCCCTCGCCGCCATCGTCAGTCAACATGGGCTCAGCATAGTATCCTACGCAGACGACAACCATCTCATTCTCTCCCTCATGAAGCACCCCCAAAACACCAGACTATGCTTCCAGGAAGGAATGAAAACGTCGCATCCTGGATGAACAACAGCTGCCTCAAGCTCAACTCAGAGGAGACAGAGGTCCTTGTCCTCAGCCCGCCGCATGGGACAACACTTGGTGGCCCTCCGCCCTTGGGAGCCCTCCCACCCCGGCAGACCTCCTGCGAAACCTAGGCATCATCCTCGACTCCTAGCTCACCATGACCCGCAAGATCTATGCCGTCGACTCCACCACTTTCTACTGCCTCCGCAAAACCTTCAAATGGATCCCCCCTGAATGCAGAAAGACCATCACCCACGCAGTCATAACAAGCAGACTGGACAACGGCAATGCCCTCTACGCCAGAATCAACAGAACTCTCCTACATAAACTCCAAACCATCTGCAGCCAGACTCATCCTCGGAACCCCACGGCACGAACACATAACCCAACACCTACGCGACCTCCATTAGGCTACCTGTCGAGTAACCTTCAAACTACTCACCCACGCCTACAAATCCCTACACAACATCAGACCCACATACCTCAATGAAAGAGTCTCCTTCCACATACCCAAAAGGAACCTCCGCTCTGCTGACCTCGCCCTTGCAGAAACCCCCCGCATCCACAGAAACAGAGCAGGCGGAAGAGCCTTTTTCCAACGTCGCAGCCAAGGCCTGGAACGAGCTCCCAGTTAACATCAGAGACTCCACTACCCTGCACGCTTTCAGGTGAGACCTCAAGACCTGGCTCTTTGACTGAACCGGAGCTACACCCTCATCCCCCCCAGCACCTTGAAACCCTCACGGGTGAGTAGCATGCGTTAGAAAACCCCTAATTGATTGATTGATTGACTCCAATTGGTCCCTAAAAAGTTTCATAGCTCGAAAGAGGATCTTAGATAGATATGCTTTTTATTAATTTTCTTATTTCCAGCCCTGCAGCCAAATGTGGTGTCTGGCTAAAGATGAGGCTCTCAAAGCATCACAAGCAATGTCCGAGAAGAACCTAGCTTGCAGGTCAATATTAGCAAGTATACCCAAACAATCCTCTCCTTCCTATAAATTTGCTCCCACATTATCAAAATGTTCCACTTAAGAGTGTGCGGTGTATGCTTCATATATTTCTGCCCTTAAATCTCGATCTGTAGCTGAAATTGTTGTTTTTAAGGTTGCCATGTTCTTTTTGTCAACTCTGATTGAAGGAACACAATCCTCTGGATCAACCGACATCTTTCCATTTAATGTTGCCAGCCTAGGAGGATACTCACAAAGTTAAACTTACATGTGTGTAAATCAACGTGAGTAAGTTTTACTCTTACACTGTTTAATACATTTTCTATTTTAGGCTGTTCACCATTTCCGAGTGTAAATTCACTACAAAGTGTAGATGTGCATGCCTCCACCCCTCAGTTTAGGCTATCGAGTAAGAATACACATAATTCATGACTGTAACTTTTCTATTAGTAACTTTACAATCGTATTTTACATTCATCATACTTTTCAGAGCTTCCAACCGTAGGGTAGAGACCTCTACAAACGGGGCAAAGACCTCCACATGGAAGGAAATGTGAGCATGCTATTCACCTGAAACCAGTACTATACACATGACACCCATTCCCTTCTAACAAAATAAAAACTGCCCACACTGTAGCATCTGCTTTTGTTTCCTCTTCAGCTTTCAGACCCTGCAACCACCACATTCTTCCTTAAGGATGCAGACCATACTGCCTTTAGAACGCAGTTCTGAAGAGGAAGCAGAGACATTTCACTGAGGAGTAGACCGCTATTGTAGTTACATTTGTGGTAAAATACTACAAACAACTACATGGGCTGCCTCCATTCACTTTTAGTGGAACCCAGAAAGCAGCCTTATGGCAGGAGGTGACAGACTCAGCTAATGAATTTAGGGAGGTGGCCCACACTGCCGGGTATATTAAAAAGAAGTGGCAAAATGAGAGGAGGCGGAAGAAGTTCCTCCAGCAAGCAGTGGGCTGACATTCTTCCTTGAGGGCATTCTGGATCCCATTTCCTTCTCATCCCCTTCAAGGAGACTGTCCTCACCATAATGCAACGCGCCAGCTATATGGGCTACCTCTTTCAAAAACAATAATGTGGTGCCACTTAGGATTCTAAACCCCTTATTAAAAGCAAGCCTACAATCACTCGCTCATACCTGCATGGTTATGCACGCATCAAATGTATACCCCTCAGCAACACCCTCTGACACAAGCCGTATAAATTCATACATATTGGCTAATTCTATTTTTATTCACTCTTTTCACACAACAACATTTTCAAGAACATTGGTTTCTTTAGCTGGGGTCATTGCAACTGCAGAAGAGGAGGAATATAATCAATTGTTTTGTTAAATGTTAACACTATGTTAGACAATCGGAAACTCATGCTTTTATTTTAACCTTTTTAAGGCGACGTGTTGTTGGCACATCCATCACTTGCCACAATGTTGACTTTTGCTTCTGGTATTGCAAACAAACCATGACTAGCACCACACAGCAGACAGATGGTACAGATTGGTAACTCAAATGTCTGCTGCTTTCCCTTTAGATCTAACCTTTTCGTTTATTACTGACAATGTAGCTGTCTGTCATTTCTCAAACAGTCCTACTTGTATCATGCTCTACATGTAATGCTATTGTTTTAGATATAATATATTATCTTATTAAATTATCTTCAGACTTGCCAATGTTAGGGGTAGCACTATAGGATATATGTTATGCCTTATCTTATTTTACAGAAGAACAATCTTTGTAGGTCCAAAATAAGTATTCCTAAGATCTTCCTTCTCTTGGCTGGTGGTGTCCCTCCTCCCCCCCTTAGTTGCCTTTTCAGATTCCACCTGCAGTCTTTCTCTGAGATATCTTGTCTGTTTCCTGGTGGGCACACTGCCCCTGATGGCCATGACTTCCTGCTCCTCACTGGTGGTGTAAAATCTTTATGTCCTCCTACTAGTTGAGAAAAGTCTTTCTTGCCCGTATACTGCAGGGATGAACCTTTGTCAGCCCAGTCAACTGAAAAGAAATGTTAGAAAAAGAGAGAAATTTTGAATTATAATATTCAATAATGCATATAAACATAAAATAAAAGAGATAATGGATCCCAAAACACATACGATGATATGCTATCTTAAGCTTTGATGATATGTGTGCCCTTCCAAATAGTTAGAAATTATTTTTGCTAAAATATCTTTTGAATGTGACATTCACACAGGAGAAAAGATTGTGACAAAAAATTGTTTATTAGACTTATTCTATGCTAAAAGTTAAAAAGGATGGTCTTCAACATCTTCCACACATTGATTATCTCAGATTAGAGTGTATTTATTCAAGGCAACAAATCATTGCAAAGGAATGTTCTTATTGCTGGATATTTATCAAACTATTTCATACATTTTCATTATTTGAGTGAATTTGGGATGGAAAGGGTAAATCATACATTGTGATTAGTAAATAAGGCATAGGTACCCAATGTCAGCATCATATAAACTACATTTGACTAAATGGCAATGTCACAGGTCAAATAGCGAATTGTAAATGTATTTCCATAATGTCAAGATCATATGAATTGTCAATCCACACTAACCTACTGTTTTACATGTATCTTAGTAATGTTAAGCTTACAAACCTTTCATAACACAATACAGATGTATTGTGTTATGAAAGGTTTGAAAGTTTCACATGACAACATGAAAGGTTACAAAAAACTCAAAGTAAACACATGGCATGACAGCACACAATGCGTGTGCCCATCAGTGAATATTCTAAAAATACACATACTTTCTCTCTGCTGGTCCATCTCTTCCAGCTGAGCAAGGAGGGTTGGCCAGGAAAGTTTCTGAACCCTTCTATACTGTGGTGTTATGTGGGGGTTCCAAGAATGGGGCTGGAAGGAAAAGCCCATAATTTCCTAGGCCTTTATTCGGGTTCAGCAACTAATGCTGCTGCTCACTGTTGTTTGATTCACCAGCTCCCGGCCAATTGAGACCGCACTGTAAATCCTTTCTTCCACAATTTGTGTATGCACCCATTGCTGCTACTTTGGTTTGCCTTTTAACTTCACCAACTTTGCAATTTAAAGCGTAGAGCCTCACTGCTGCAAACTAGAACAGTTTCCTGAAAGATTGTACAACAATTGCAGTGATACTTTCCCAGAAATTACCTGGTTGGCTAGTCTTGCTACTTTGGCAACTGTTTAACTTACCCAAGCAGGCTGCCTCCGTTGTCGTGAGTTTCCTATGTAGCCCATTGTCGTTTTTCCTATGTTAGCCTAACTATGTAGGTTGTAGGCCGCATTTGCCTTGCACACGTTACCAAATAACATGCCTGTTTTTGTGCCACATTGTATTTTCACACATAGGCAGCACATGCTGTTGTATTTTGTTTGCTTCCTGGGATTTAGCCGGAACAGCCCTTGCAAATCAAACTACATTGCTCCTTGTTATTCCCTGTGGTCGGCCACTAGCCCCTGGACATAATAGGGAAACCCAGCTGCTGTTTTTGAACACATATGTTTTATCATATAACCCGGGACCTAGTGTTTTGAAAAGACACAGAGCAGAGACATTCACACTTCCTTAAAGGTTCCAAGACAAGAAAGTTGTGCTATCTGAGATGTAGAACAGCTATCTATCTATGCCGAGGGATGGGATTTGCCACTACTTCCAGAGATCTATAATATAACAGGTTGCTTTTATAGTGAGGGTAGTTTTAGGCAAATCTATCAGCTAATATGACAGGGCTTTTTATTGAATATGGTCTTTTAATCATGCTAATGACATTACCTACCTGCATATTTTTTCTAATTGAGGCGCAGTTATTGCATATTAGAGCACAACAGTTTCAATAAATATTGTAACTTCCTTTGTGTCTCTTTTCTCTTTATTGTGGACAAGTACAATTGAGAGATCAAAAGGGGAGGATCTCTACCAGGATTCCCAAGAGGGTCGAGAGGGTTGTGTTCTGGGGTGCCAAATCACTTGTCTCAGGTTAGGAAGGCAAGTGAGGCACTATAAGCTAGTCAAATTCGGGCCCAGAGGTGCTGACATTCTATGGTCCCAGGCAGAATCTCTCCAACACCGTGTAGCAGATCATTTTACTGAAATGTGTTCGCAACAATTGTAGTGGAGCTACCTCACACATTTGTTTGTATCCCTGTGGAGGCCATTAGCGCCTATTTCTGGTTTTTCCCTTCTGGCTCACAACCACACTGGAGGAGGGCAATTCCTCCTTGCATGTCTTCAGGACCAACCGCTTTCTAACTCATTTCTTGACGTCTATATGACCTATGAAAACAGCTTTAATACACATGTTGAGTTTTTCATTGGCACTCCAAAATACTGCGCTGCTCTTAATTTTTCCTTGTCCTGATGATAACCTTCTAGTAATTATGGGTAGAATGGCTGTTGACGCTTGTACTGTATCATTGAATGATACATAGCTGTATTTTTACATAGTAGAGTTATACTATACAGCTGTCATAGAAGACATTCTCCATTGTTTTCAATGTATAAAACATACACCTATTTTTAAATCTCTCCACATATTTTTTGCACTGTGGTCCCCTGAGCACTGTTTGCAAGTCACAATGTCTGGCTTTATAAGTATTTATCTTGGTCATTGTGTTTCTGTTGATTTATTTCATTACAATACTATAAGCTTGCCAAATAACTTGCTATTATTTTCCATGGTAATTTAGGATCTACTGTGTTTTGTTTCTCCAATATCCTGTTTTCTCATCAGAAACCATTTTTGCGAAATATGCATGTGGTGCCTCTGGTTCAACAGGTGCTATGAAGGCAGCCCCTGTTGCTTATAGTGCCGACTGCACTGCAGCACATGGGAATGAAGCGCCCGATTTGAGCTTGGCTGCATTATTAGCTGGTTCTTCGGGCCCTAAAAAGCTGAGAGTACTTTCTTTTCAACTACCCCGCCCCCCCCCGCCTCCAATTCATGATGTCGAATTTGGCGTTAGTGAACAGGAGGCCTGCTATTCAAGTCCCACATACATGTTGATGGTAAGATTATAGCAAGCAGCAGCACTATGGAGGAGGAGGATGGTGACAAGAAGACTTCTCAGAATGCCACAGGGAGGCCGACTTGCTCCTTCTGTATGCCATTTCCTGTTTCTTGCAGTAGGTGGATGTCTTCAGTCCCAATACAGACTCTCCACCCTGCATGCGAGAACTCTCCACATCTGGGCGAGAAACCGCTGCACTTAGAGGTAAAGCCCTACATGTATTATAACACTTAAAAAATTATATTAAAAAAATCGGAGACAAACTACTAAATACGTTCAATGACATAGTGAAGCCAGCAAAAGTTGTTTGGTGTGCGAGTTCATTTCTTATGCAGTCAGCCTGGCTATGATTGTTTGGTGTTGAATGTGTTTTA
Organism: Lissotriton helveticus; assembly: GCF_964261635.1. Classification (NCBI taxonomy): domain Eukaryota; kingdom Metazoa; phylum Chordata; class Amphibia; order Caudata; family Salamandridae; genus Lissotriton; species Lissotriton helveticus. The sequence continues at coordinate 974,202,855 of NC_136057.1, read as the reverse complement.
TTTGGAGCTGGGTGGTGTAGTTGAAGACAATCACTCCTTTCTTTACCACACATGTTGCAAGTGTAGTGATCATTATCATATAAAGCTACAACATTTGTTTTTTAAAGGGAAAAGAAAAATTATTAGGTAAAAAATATCCTTGTTCTAAAATGAAGCATGATTTTAAGAAAAACATTTTTTAAACTTTATACAGAATGATATAGTAATTGCTTTAAAAATTATACCCATATTTGTGTAATGAAATTAATATCTACATATATTAAGTTACACAGGATTTAATGATAACATTTCACTAATTTGGATTTTGAAAAATAACTAAAAATGTTTCTTTATTTTCCTGTATATTTCTATAGTTTTTTGTTGACTCCTTTATTTTCTATGGGAGTGGTTGCAATGGATAGCCATGTGTTGTGCTGAACTTATTAAAAATGCAGTTTGTAAACTGACCCCATAGAAACCAATTTCACAACTTGGGGCAATACCATCTCAGCCGCTTCCAATATTTTCTTATACATTTTTTGCATAAACCTTGGTACAGGAAGATGATCTGGATGTTTACATTTCCGCCGTATCATCAAGCGGATCTGTGCAGGACCAAATGATTCTAGAAAAAGTGTTGACGATTTCTCATTTGGAATATCCATGGCATAGCAATCCATATTTTCCCTGAATTGAGAAAGGGTTTGGTCCATCTCCTTATATATATCCCTTTATAAGATGGACCTACTTTATCTGGATAGATAATGGTGGTGTTTTTTTCAATGATGGGGATGTTTTCCGCCCCCAATGTCTTAGCGAGAATAAGTAAGCTATTGCCCAGAGTCACATGATGCTGAGATGCCACCATAGACGGGGATTGAACCGCGAGCACCATGCTCTGAAGACAGCCACTCTGGTCCCTGCCCCACACCTCTTCCCTACAGCAGCGCTCCTATGAAGCCGCTTTGACCTTCCCAGCTCCTACTGGCACGGTATCAAAACAAGATGTAATGCTGTTGGGCTTGGCCTTTATGGTAAGGATTCCAGTAGCATTCTTTTAATACTAATAAAAGTAAAAGCGGGAGCAGAAGATATCCTCAAAGTAGATGACTAGAATGGGGAGGTAGTCGAGGTAGTAATGTGTGTGCAGTTACCAGCTGTTTCTTCTTGTGCAAACCTGCATTTGCACATCAGGTCTAGTCCTAACAGAAAGCCCTTCCTCAAACTGGAAGTTCTGCATTAAGGAACATAACAACTGCGAGTTTTATAAAAGAAGTTAATGTTGTGTTCCCATGATGAAAGTTTAACACTGGCTGGCTCTGGGTAAAGGCTGTGATGAGGGGATCAGAGACAGGGGTGGCTTGAAGAGCACTGGGTTACCAAATATGTTTGCAACATTTCTCAGAAACAAATACCGTCCATTTGGTTACATTTTGCAATTCTGGAAGAGCCAGATTTTGTGCAAAATTCTCAGTATTCTTTTGTAACAAGGAAATAATCCCAGGCTGCAGATGTTAAAGGTTATGTGGGAGGAAGAGTTTGGCAGGGCTCTTCACGAGAAAGAGTGGGGCAGGGTTGGGCCTATCAGAGGAGGGTTTTCAGCAATACCCGACACCAACTTATCTAGTTCTATGTACTTCACAGAGCCTATCTCTCTCCCCAAAGGATATTCAGATCTTCCCGGGAGCCCCATTTAATTGTCCCAGATGCCGTGCCCTGCCTCAGGTCTGTGGCATATACTATGTGACTGCACCCAGATTCCCTCGTTCTGGGATGGAGTCTTGCACCACCTCAAGAGGTCATGGGTATAATGGGGGTCAACTCCTGGGAGGCTTCTATCCCAGGTATTCCCAAGCACCCCAAGAAATGCAAGACTGCAACCCATTTATTTAAATATGGCACTCATTCTAGCTAAGTGCTCCAACACGATGAACTAGAAGCTTTCCATTCCCCATCCACTGAAGCCTTGGAGCACATCTTCATTAGTGGCCAAGGGGGGAGGGGACGGCCCTCTGCCGAGAAGAGGCGAGGGACTTGTGTAGCCAACCCATAGCACACATCTGGGAGGACTTACTATTCCAAATGACTGACCTCCCCGTCCTCTGCCGAACCCTCATTGTCTGCTGATAGTCCTGATCTGCCCCTCTCCCTGGATAATGCAGTGTAACTCCAGGGGTTGGGGTAAAGGGACTCGTTGAATTTTCAAGCCTAGAAGGTAATCTTTCACCCCTGGCCCCCTCCATGCACCTGACAACTCAATGTTCAACTCTTCACATTGAAAGGACACGGGCCCATCCTCCCCCACCGTCGCTTTGCCATTATCCCATGCCCCCCAAACTGCTTTCTCCCCTCATTCTCAACTGTTGGGTAGCTTTCCCTAGCTGGGTCTTTTAGAGTCCATGCCATCACACATTCCAGCCCCGAACACCTCTCCACACCGGCCAGTAGCCCTGAGACTTTTCTCTAAATTCATCCCCAACACAGCGTTAAAGTACTCCTGGCTATAAACCTACAGTGCGTTATGTGTTTAAAGGTGATTACAAATGGCATGTCGCGGTGTGGTTGATCCTGTACCATCCCCTATTTTTTCTTCTAACAAAATGCAATAAAGTTTCTATTTTTTTTTAAACAACAAACTGATTCCTCTGTTTACTTTAATAATAACACAGAAATAATTTACACAGCTGTCAAATACCTTTTAAATGATGTATTTGTCGGTTTGCTGTTTTAGGTTTTATACAAAAGGGGAAAATACTGGATTTACTGCTTTTGCAAAAAAAACTTCTGGCATAGTTGTAGAATTACAGGCCCTGCGAGTAAACCATTGGCCAGGTGAGTATCTCACAGTTGCTCCTATGAGCAATGTGGATTTTATTGTCAAGCTCTACTCTCCCTATACGGCATTGGCCCAGTAGGGGCTGCTGAATGTGACATCTCCGTTCTTTCTGTTTTTATCGCTCTTGACGTTAAGAATAAGCAGTTCGTTCCCCTGACTGGATTTATATGTTCAGAACATATTACACAAAGTACATAATTTCTTTCAGAAAAGACTTTCAAGTCCTTTTTATCTGCTGGACAGGTTTAAAAAAATGTCATGATAGTCGAATTTAAAGACCTTCCCTGGGGTGTAATAAAAAACATAAACAAGAGATTTCAGTTGCAGGAAAAAGTAACCCCTGCAGCACTAAGAGGCAACTGAAGCTGGCCATCGGATTCTGGCCTTGCTCTGCTCTCTGGTGCACAGGCCAGCTGCAAACAGCCAGTGACTTCGTCTGCGCGTGCTGGTCCGATTAGGCCTAGACAGAATGTGATATAATGCTCCCTTATGGCTGCACGAGGGTCTCGGCGTTGCTTACGAATGGTAATAACATATTGCTTGGTAAAACCGGTTCCTGCTGCAGGATTTTCTCGTGGGACTCGGCTCGCACCAAACCAATCCCATGCTTCTGACTTGGCAGGATATGAAGGGAGGTCGCGAGGGCTGTGCTGTGGGATGGCTTTGATTGGTTTGGCAGCGATAATGTGTAATAAAAGCAAAGATTAAAGCAACACCTTTCCTGTTGGAGCCGCCCTGAGTGCTAGCAAAAGAGGCGGTTGCTGCAATCGTGCTTAGATCTGTGCTCTCTTTCTTTGTCCCGGGCGGTGGGCAGGGTATTTACATGTTTTTTTTTATTTGCGTTTGAAGTTGGTAGTTGAGGTAAAGTGCCAACTTGAGAGCCCTGGAGGGATTTAATGTGGCTAGGGAGCAAACTGGGGGTGGAATGATTTCTAAAGGCATTGAATGATTCCTCGACAGGTCGGTGTCTGTGACGGGCTGGGGCAGAGTCAGCCACATGCTTCTCGCGCCTTGCACCATTCAGGTCAGGGGACCTGCCCTCCCCCCACAACTCCGCTGTTAAGTGCCACCGCTCCGGGCACTGAGCTACTCTTCCTCATGTAGGTGGTTCCAGGCCCTCCTCCACCCGCAGGCCTGCGCCTCATACCTGGTGGTCCAGTGGGAGAGCCTTGCTCTTCTGCTGGCCGCTGTTGTCTGTCTTTGTGCTGTTGTTCAATTTTTCTGTCTCTGTGCCGTGTCTGTCTTTGTGCCATTTTCTGTCTTTCTGTGCCTGTTTTTCTTCCAGCCTCTTCACTGTTTCTCAATTGTGCCTCTGTTGTTTTTCAGTCTTTCTGTGCCCATTTTCTGTCTTCTTTCTGTCCTTATTGTGCCTGTAATTGTACCTGTGTCCTCTGTAATTAGCCGTTTTCTGTCTCCGTGCCCCTTTGCCCTCCGTGTCCTTCCCGCCGCTGATGCATTTCCCTCCCCCTCCCCTACTTAATGACAGCCGCGCTGCTGACGCTCCCTCGGACTAAAGCTGCTCATCACCACCCCCACCCACAGAGCCGGACACATCCTCAACCCCATCTTCGCAGGAGGGACAAACCTCCCCTTCAGGCACACCACACAGCCCCTCCGAACAGACCACCACTGTGTACACTTCACCTTTAACACCACTAACGCACCCAAGCCCCCCCAGGCTGACACGAAGAAACTGGAGCAAGGTCACAGAGGAACACCTCAACACCACCCTCTTCCACGACCCCCCTCTGCCACGACTGACGCCAACTCTGCAACCAAAGAACTACACTGCTGGATCACCAGCTGTGCAGACAAGCTCGCACCCCTCCGACACCCCATCAGACAACGCCTTTTGAAGGCCACCTGGTTCACCACCGACCTCCAAGAAGCCAGGCTCTCCTGCAGATGCCCTGATAACTGGAGGAACAGGAAAACCACAGAAGCCCAGAACACCTACAGGAACGCCATGACTGAATACCACCAGCGCATAAGAGCCACCAAGAGGACCTTTATCAAGAACAGAATCCACACCAATACTAGTAATGCAAAAGAACTCTTCAACGTCATACAGCAGTTCACCAAACCCCCCAGCAAAGCCACGGTTGTCACACCATCCCAGGACCTCTGCAACAAGCTCAGCTCCTACTTCCACCTGAAAATCAAGGCCCTCTACGACAACTTCAGCGAACAGACTCCAGGCACCACCCTCCTCTCCACCACCGACAACCAGCCCACCCTCATCACCTGGAAACTAGCTGCCACCGAAGACACTGCCACGACCATGAAGAACACCCATTCAGGAGCCCCACGGACCCCTGCCCACTGCACATCTACCACAGAACCGCTGCCGCCATAGCACCCAAACTATGCCGGACCATTAACACCTCTTCCGAATCCGGCATTTTCCCCGATGACTAGAAGCGGGCAGAGGTCAAGCCCCTCCTCAAGAAACCCTCGGCCGATGCGACGGACCTGAAAACTACCAGCCCATCTCTCTCCTTCCCTTCACCGCCAAAGTCACCAAGAGATTTGTCAATGCCCAGCTGACCACCTTTATCGAAGAGAACGCCATCCTCCACTTCTCCTAGTCTGGGTTCCGCAGCAACCACAGCACTGAGACCGCCCACCTCGCCGCAACCGATAACATCTGCATGCTACTCGACCCAAGACCACACAGCGGCCCTCATCCTACTAGAACTCTCTGCAGCATTGGAGACCATCTCCCACCACACTCTGGCCGCCAGACTCCACGACCCCGGCATACGGGGAACAGCCCTCGACTGGATCCGCTCCTTTCTCACTGGCAGAACCCAAAGGATCAGACTCCCACCCTTCCTCTCCAAACCCACAGAGATCAACTGCGGAGTACCCCAAGGATTCTCACCCAGCCCCACGCTCTTTAACATTCACATGGCTCCCCTCGCCGTCATCATTAGACAGCATGGGCTCAGCATAGTATCCTAAGCCAACGACACCCAGCTCATCCTCTCCCTCTCAAAGAACCTCTAAGAGACGAGACTCAGCTTCCAGGAAGGAATGAAAGACGTCGCAGCCTGGATGAACAACAGCTGCCTTAAGTTCAACTCGGAGAAGACAGAGGTTTTCGTTCTTGCACCATCCTCCACCACCTGGAACAACAGCTGGTGGCCTTCCACCCTTGGAAACCCACCAACTCCATCAGACCACGCCCGAAACCTCAGCATCATTCTAGACTCTGCCCTCACCATGACCTGCCAGATCAATGCCATCGCCTCCACCTGCTTCAACTCCCTCCGCAAGACCTTCAAATGGATCCCCCCGGAATGCAGAAATACCATCACCCATGCACTCATAACCAGCAGACTAGACTACGGTAACGCCCTCTACGCCGGAATCAACAAAACCCTGCTACACAAGCTCCAAACCCTCCAGAACACTGCAGCCAGACTCGTCCTCAGAACCTCATCCCATGAGCACATGACCCAGCACCTACGAGACCTCCACTGGCTCCCCATTGAGAAGAGAATTACCTTCAAGCTAACCACCCACGCCTACAAATCCCTCCACAACATCGTACCCAAATACCTCAATGAAAGAGTCTCCTTCCAAAAGGAACCTCCCCTCCACCGACCTCGCTCTGGCAGAGACCCCACGCATCAGCGGAACCAGAGCAGGTGGAAGAGCCTTCTCCTACGTCGATGCAAAGACATGGAACAAGCTCCCAGTCAACATCAGATGCTCCCCCACACTGTACACCTTCAGTAACAGCCTCAAGACCTGACTCTTCGACTGATCCGTAGCTGCACCCCCCCGCCAGCGCCTAGAGAGCCTCACGGGTGAGTAGCGTCCTTAAAAAAACCTGATTGATTGATTGATTCAGTGGTGTTAATATAAAGTTTTGCAATGCTGGTGTTTGCTTTCAGCTCGCCCTGCAGGCTAGATGAGGCCGAGAGATTTCTGAGAAAATAGTGCATTGAAAAGAGTCATGTGGTTGTTATGAAAAATTGTACTACACATTACCAGGGTAACAAACACGTGGGCTTTCTGAGCAGTCCCTTTGTCACCATCCTTCTCCTCCATCCTGCTGCTCCTTCCTATAATCTTATACTCACCATGTGTGTGGGACTTGAATAGCAGGTCTCCGTTTCAACGGCACCAAATTCGACATCATCAAGGACAGAGGGTCCGTTGAAAAGTACCCTCAGGTTTTTGTGGGTCTGTAGACCCAGCTAAGTAATGCAGCGCAGGCTCAAATCTGGCGCAACATACCCACGTGGTGCAGTGCAGTGGGCACTGTAAGCAACAAGGGCTGCCTTCATAGAACACGTTGAACCAGGGGCGTCAAATGTATATTTTGCAAAAATGGTTCCTAATGGTGAAACAGAATATTATACTAACAAAACGCTGTGGATCCTAAATTACCATGGACAATATCAGCAAGTTATATAAAAGAGATGTGTGGAAGCAGCTAAGGCATCGGCTGAGAAACTGGACATAGGGTTTTCTTGTGGGCTGAGGCTAACAGTACAAATACTGTTTTGAAGTGAATGAGTCTAGTGGCATGGGGCAGTAACCGTTGTAAGGTTTTGCTCATGTATGTAGTGACTAGAGAAGCCCACTTTCCATCTACAAGGAGCCTAGCCTCCATAACAGCAAAGCAATCCCTAGAACGATGCTGGCAAGTCTTGAAAGGTGCCAAGTGACAACACGCAACTCTTGCACTCACTAGAGAACCAACTTTCAAAGACCCATTCTTGGCTGAGAGTGTCACTAGTCCCATCCAAGTAACCTAGGTTTGGAGCAAGGGCATTGCAGGCATGCAAAGACCTAAGGTAACGTGAGGTGGAACTTCTGACTGTCTTGCTACTACTCTAATTGTTTGGAGGCCACAAGACTTCCTGTTCACCCATGTGTAGGTGACAAAATGTGCATGTATATTTTACCCATGCCAAACTTCGTAGTTCCACAATGTTTCCTGATGTTGAAGGTGCACAGTAATATATAATAGATGTGTCTTTGATGATCTGTAAATACTAGGTTTATGGGCCTTTTTTAAGAACCAGGCAATCTTACTGTGACCCAAATTAGACCTGTATAGAAGAGATACCCCTCTGCATTCAGACTTCATGGGTGTAGGTGTCCCAGATGCCATTCTTAGCGATAATTCTATGGTGGCATCATGTGCACGTCCCTGACAGGATGCTTTCTTGTCCAGCCTTCACTGCATACTATGCTGAATGCTTTATTAGTCCACACAGTGGATGCCACAGAGCCACCAATGAATGTGGTCGTGGTAGCAGAGGGCTCTGCACTAGACCAATGATGCCACCCTTCCACTCCCCTGCACACTCAAGTGACACACAGGGACGGCACAACACCCACTCACAGATGTCTTGTCTGGGCCAGGGAGAAACCCGTAACACACATTTCTGCACCCATCTATGACTCTGCTGAGTTCCCCAACAAGGATACTGGGGAAATAGCTGAAGGAGCACAATGCACAGTGCCCTTTATTGAGAACGAGCAAACTCCCCCCAACAACATGAGGAGATCATGGCGATTTTAGAATGCACCTCTGTGGCCGTGACCTCTACCTGGTCATTGACCAGCAGAGCTACAGGCCTGACAAGCAGGCAGGTGAACCCCTTCAGCCCCCAAGGCATGAACAAGCCGTTTTAGGCCTAGCATCATGCCTCTGAGCATGCCAATATCAAACAGCACATACCAAATACATTCAGTTGTCAATGCACCGTCACGCCACATACTGCACTGATTTATGCTTCACATTACCTCACTTGGAATTCATGCGTCTCCTTACAAACGCATGTGATGGAGGGGCTTAAACATATACAGTGTCACTACTGAACACTAAACAGGACCAGCATGGATACCTCACAAATGTTAATACTCTTTGTACTTCAACAGTGTCAAGGTCTGCGGGAATTATCAGACTTAAGCCCTATTTGTTGATATATTTTATTTCAGGATTCTTATTTTACAAAGGTACAGGTGTTACACATCCAAAATCTTCTACTCCTCCCTTCTCAGGTTGGTAGCAAGTCAGGACCTCCGTTCTGGAGTATGCCCCGCAAAAGGAAAAAGAAAGGCTCAGGTCAGAGTCTGTAATATGGTATCTATCAAATAAGGTAGGGGGTACTAGGCGCTAATAAAGGTCCAGTACACGTGCTCCAAAAAATAATATTGATTCAAAAAAGGGGTTACTGTACCTAATAGGACACAAGTCGCGTCTGAGGAAAAGATAGAGAGAAGTTGTATAAGTGAGATATCTTATCTGTCTCACTGGTGCAGGTCCACCATTTGTCTACGGGTTCACAAAATGAGGATCGACACTGGAATGGAACAGAACACACGTTTATTACATCTCATCAGCGGAGTCCATCATACAGACACTACAAGTGCCTGAGAGGGAACTGATAAGCATGGTTTCAAACCTATCTTTACATTTTTGGTACAGTAAGGCAAGCATTAAAACCCCTTTCTCATTGTCACATAATGCTTACAGAACCCCTTTTGGCATTTTTACATAATGCGCAAATGCTGAACCGTTGAATCCTGATAAACCCCTACCCACATCATCTTTGTAGATAGGCAAGGGAGGTTACAGGCGTTGGTGGGCTAACAGATTAGACATCTTTGCACTTTGACCCTTCGGCAGGGCAGGACTCCTTACTGTGGCACGCAAGTATTATCAGTACAACAAGCTTTCCAGTGAGCATGTAACTTCTGACTTTACGAAAGTCCCCGCAGTAACACAAAAATGCGGGCTGGTAGACAAAATGGAAGAGGAGTAGAGGCTAACTTAACAGAATGCATTTTTTACCGTTCAGCAAAGTAGGTATCTAGGTACTATGTGAACCAAGAGAGGACTGTCTACAAGATTAACTCTTGTTCCCCTCACTCATCCCTAGGGATGTCATGCTTCATAATTGGGCGGTGCTCCTCGTTGGGCCGGCACTGCAATGCCGTATGGGTCCCCCGAAGGGTCACTTTAATAGAGATCTTTTTGTTTCAGCGTTTGATGAGTGTGAGAGTGTGTCCTTAGTGGTGTTGTGAGAAGTGAGTGTGAGAATAAATATTGAAACTGGCTAGGGGATATCCCAAATGTTTTAATATGCTGATTCCCCTGCCAGAATAAAAAACCTGTTTGTTATTGTTACTAGTGGAGTAGTAATGTCCCCATGTAACTGAAAAATAAAAAGGTCGACATATTTTGCACCTACAATTGTTCATATTGATCCCTGGTGCTTCATCAGGACCAGAGAGAGTAAAAATGGTTAATGAGTCCAACCCCAATCGTAATTTTCGATTGAGCAGTCCCCCTTTCTTTTTCTAGGGTGGCACCTGCTCGTAATCTTTTTCACCGTTGGTTCGACCTAGAAAGCTAATTGTTCTAAAGAACAGGCTTCATAGGCTATTGCACTGTAACCCACACTGTTACGGGGTTTTACTGGGTGCACGTCTTGCTGCACCTATCTCCGACCATGCATGCCTGAATGGTACACAATGTACCAGGAAAGTGGGTTTGTGGTCGTTTGACACCTGTGGAAGCTTGCTATAAAACAGTGCTCCCATCACCCGGTGTATAGCTCTTCTTGAGTTTCTTTCTATATACTGGAGGAGGTAAATTAGCTTGGCTTATTGTTTGACACATTTGAAAAGAGGAATCCTTTAGAAAGGCCAAACCAGCGCCAAACAGCTGCAGTTATCAATTTGGCCCAAACGAGGAGAAGAAGAACAGAAACTTCAAAGGCAAAAACAGGGCCAAAAAACAAAAAGGTTGGGTGTGAACCATATGCCTTGTTGGCACATGGAGAGCCTAATGCTCGATCTCACCCTGCTACCGTCACCGCCTCCCGTAAGCAATCAGGATATGAGCTTGTACTCGAGAAAGCCACGCTCCAGCAATCAGGATATGAGCTTGTACACTAGAAAGCCACGCTCCTCAAGGAGCGTGACGGGTCGACTCTTTGGGACAGTGGCATCATGGCTTCTCAATGCCCCCTGTTTCCATTGAGTGTAGATCTCCCTGGATACAGCCTCCTTCGAGGTTCCACCAGGCTCTCTGACCCTCCTCTGCTCTTTCTTCCGTGATTTCATGGTAGCGTCTTTTCCACCTTCTCTGTGAATGCCCTCATTGACAACGCCTAGATTTTGAAAGGGATTGCGTCCTATTCTGTTTTTCTGCTATGTCCAATTCTGGCTGTCCTCGTCTGTTTCCCAGTTCTGGGTCAAAGGTATAGAGGAGGCACTTCCTGGTGACCTTCTCCTTAATGTCTGACCCTGCATGTGTGGCTGAAAGTAAAGAACACGTGGTGGACTCGAGGACCACGGGGTGCCGGATACAAACCACAGAACTTCATTGGTTACCTCATCAAGAGTAAGAGGGTTATCCCTGTCAATCTGAGAAGCTTATGTTTACTTCTCCAATAAATAGCATTTTGGAACACTGTCATGATCTTCTGCATGTAGGTGTGCCGGTTCTGACATGCCTCTGCAGTGTTTAATTTGTAACAAAAGAAATATTAATAAATAAGTATACAGGCCCTAAGAGTCCAAAAGGACAAAGGGTGCCTACTATTAATTTCACCTCATACCTCTTTCTGCCAATATCCTACACTTCCTATCTCTCTCACTTCTGCAGATTTTTTTGCCACTGTTGTCTCCCTTTTTAAAAAAAAATTAACTTTATTGGGTTTCACTGACAATACAGCCTGCGTAAAGGATTAGGCCATGTTACATTGCACAGGTTCTATAAATAGGCTTATAGATATACATTTGAAATCCAGGTTATAACTGTATACACATGTGTCATATATATGTGTAGCGAGATTGTGCCAGAAGAAAACCTCATGGCAGAAGCTACGTATGAAACTGGACCTTATCATAGGATGGCATCAGAAAAAGAAAAAAAACACTGGTTATTCCGGAAAACAGTCTGCTGTGCATCTCTGGATCTTGCAAACGTATAACTAAATACCCTCCGCCCACTCTCATGCACATTTACCCCTGCCAGTACACCAGAAGTGCTGGGCAAATAGTCCTTAGAAGTCTGTGATACACCCATAGATAACCTAGGATATCCTCTGCTCTCACTCCAATGATGTAAGGGTGCTAGGCTTATGTCATGGGGATCTCAACCAAGGGGTCGGCTACCACCTGCAGGTCCTTTAAATCAGATAACATGGCCAACCAGGCTTGCATGTTGTCCTCCAGTTTATCATCTCTATGAGCATACCTCATTTGCACCTCTTCTGCAACTTTCCATTCAGACACATCTCTTAGCACCGCTGCATATGTGAGCGACATCCTGGTAAGCCACTTAATTGCTATCAATCAACAACATTTGTAGAGCGCGCTACTCACCCGCTAGAGTCTTAAGGCGCGGGGGGGGGGAGCCGCTACTGCTCGAACAGCCAGGTCTTGAGTTGTTTCCTGAAGGAGAGGTGGTCCTGGGTCAGCCGCAGGTGGGTGGGGAGGGAGTTCCATGTCTTGGCCGCCAGGTAGAAGAAGGATCTTCCTCCCTCCGGCGGTGGCTCTGCGAAAGCGTGGGACGGTGGCGAGGCGGAGGCTGGCGGATCGGAGCTGGCGGGTGAGTGCGTAGAACGTGAGGCGGCTGTTGAGGTAATTGGGGCCCATGTCGTGGAGAGCCTTGTGTGCGTGGGTGAGGAGTCTGAACATGATCCTCTTGCTGATCGGGAGCCAGTGCAGGTCTCTCAGATGGGCAGAGATGTGGCTGTGACAGGGGATGTCCAGGATGAGTCGTGAAGAAGCGTTCTGTATGCGCTGGAGTCTTTTCTGTAGTTTGGCTGTGGTACCAGCGTAGAGGGCGTTCCCATAGTCTAGTCGGCCGGTGACGAGGGCCTGGGTGACCGTCTTCCTGGTTTCGGTGGGGATCCACCGGAAGATCTTTCGGAGCATGCGTAGGGTGTTGAAACAAGATGACGAGACGGAGTTGACTTGTTTGGTCATCGTGAGGGAGGAGTCCAGGGTGAAGCCCAGGTTGCGTGCATGGTCTGTGGGCTTGGGGGCGGTGGCCAGTGCAGGGGGCCACCCGGAGTCATCCCAGGCTGAGGGGGATGGTCCCAGGATGAGGACTTCCGTCTTGTCTGAGTTCAGTTTCAGACGGCTGAGCTTCATCTATTCTGCGACATCTTTCATTCCTTCCTGGAGGCTAGCTCTGGTGGTGGCGGGGTCGTTGGTGAGGGAGAGGATCAGCTGGGTGTCGTCAGCATAGGAGATGATGTTTAGGTTGTGTTGGCGTGCGATGGCTGAGAGGGGGCTCATGTAGACGTTGAAAAGGGTGGGGCTGAGCGAGGATCCTTGAGGAACGCCGCAGATGATTTTGGTGGCATCGGATAGGAAGGGGGGGAGGCGGACTCTCTGTGTTCTTCCGGAGAGGAACTAGATGATCCACTCCAGGGCCTTCCCTTGGATTCCAGTGTTGCTGAGGCGCTGTATTAGTGTGCGGGCCTAGGAGGACACATTTTCTGCTCAATTTTTTCTTTGTGGTAGAGGGAATAAAGTCCAACAATGCCTTGCAAATCTCAAATGGTATTGCCCGTCCTGAAGCTCTATTCAGGTTTTGCAATACCTCCCGCCAGTAAAGGGACAGAGAAGTACAAGACCGTACCATTTGTATAAAATCCACTGTGGGGGCCAGCAGCTTGTGCAGCTGGCTGGTCGAGTAGTGTAGATAACATGCAAAGTATTCGGAGTTAGATAGGTTTGGTGTACGACATTATATTGCAACAGCTTGAAGCGGCATTGGAGCTGACTGTCCGCCTGTTGTCCCCCTTTATTACTAATTTCCCCTCTTTATCTTCCTTATTCTTTCCCCGTCTTCTGATTTTTATTAGATTGAGCCTAGCATTGCAGCGCATGCGCTGCTCGCTTTGCGAGGCATGCTGTATTAGGGTATGTTTTAGAAGTGGTGTGGAAGCCCCGCCCATATTTTTCATTGGCTGGCACCATTGTTCATGGTAAATGCTGGCTTCCGATTGATAATAAGGCTTCTTAGTCCCTCCTTGTTACCGCCCTGTCTCCTTTTGGGACCACCAATCAGGTCTGTATCTTTTACTTGCAGCGTTATACTGTCTCCTTCAATTAGTCAGTAAGTACTTTTTTCTATTCGTGCAATTGCGACAGCTTGTTTATAAGTCTGTTTCTGAACTGTTCTGCTTGTGTTGTGTTCAGGCAGTAACCACTGGGATCCGGAAGGGGGTGCTTCGCTCTCCATTAGGGCCTCGTTTCTGCTCACAGAGACTCAGCACAACACGCTGAGGCCGCAGCGTAGTCTGTTGTCTGTCTCTGCAGGTCTTCAAGATACTTAAAGAGCCTGTGACCGATGGCGACCCTCCCACTCCACGTAAAGCGAGGACCTGCCACGCTATATGCAGACAGCTGGCTGCTGAGCTCTGGTGCACGCTTCAGTGCATCATATTCCGGGGTCCGGGAAACACCTGTCCTCCGCAACCCCACTCCCTTTCAGTCATTGGATGGGCATGTATTCCCATGTTAAAGCATCGAAAGAAAGTTTTCCGTATTAACATCCCTGCCCCCATCACATCTGGGTTTGCGCTCATCTGCACGAGCCTTGGCAGTACATGCCACCATATTTGACTTGATTTTATAGCACGAGTTCTTAAAGTGGTATCGTTACCCTCCACGTTAAGAAGAGATGCATCAGCATTTTTTATTCTAGTTCACAATCGGTTTACTTCAAGGCCCCTTGTTCTCAAGAACCACCGCTTGGAGTTACAGACTATATATCCCACTCACATTCCTGTTCTGTTTCGAGTTCTCCAAGTTTATTTTTCTTGTGCTGGGGTCATTTTTTAGTTTTCCAGGTAACTTTTGTGTTCCCCCACAAGAAACATTCCTGCAATATTCAACTGAATCTAGGCATCCATCCAAGGTATGTTTTTTCCCCCCGGTCTGGCATTAGGAAAGACCTTTTGGGTTTTACTGAAATATACTTGTAATTATAATATACTTTAACTTACAATGGGTTTCAGTCAGACCACTTCATTCAATGGTCTGCTGCCATTCACATTTTCTTCTGCCTACTGCAGTATGGGGCACCGCGTCAGCCCATTTGAGCCCCTGGCTAACTTCAATGTAAGTGACCGCATTCTGCCTTCTTATAAGGAGCGCATGCATCATTTCCTAGAGCGCCAGTGACTTTTATGGGAAAGTGTAAGTTTTCAGACCAAAAACATTTTACCCATTTTTTTTAAGATTGACATGAATCCGACAGGCAAAGTATATTTATTTCAGTTAAAAAAAAAACAAAAAAATGTCTACATGGAAACTAGCGTTGAAATGTTAAACATCATTAGCACATACTGATAAAGGAACATCATGTTATTTCACCCATACTTCTAGATTAAAGTGCAAGGTATTAATGCAAATTTCGTTAAAAAGTGCAATACAGTAAAATTGTATACGAGTACAAGCAGGATCTTCACATCCATATATTCTTGTTTGCTTGATCAGCAGCAGTAAAGCTAAAAATATTTGTGCAAATTTTGGTACAGTGCAAAAGTCGTGAAATTATACACTAATGGAGATATCATTGTCTCTCATAATGTCTCATGTTATTACAGCCACGTTCTTGAATTAAAGTGCAAAGCTGTTAGTGCAAATCTTATTGAAAGGGCAGTGAAGTAAAGCTGTAAACATAATACAAATAAAATCTCTACGTCAAATAATTCTTGTTTCCTTAGTTAACTAAGGTAAGGATGGGGATAAAAGTGCAAATTTCACTACAAGGTTATGGCATTAAAATTGTACATTGTAAGAGAGTATCGCCACATTCATATATTCTTTATGGAGGGATTAATGATATAGACTCATAAATGTAGCTCGCAATGTTTATTGTGCCTGTTGCAAAACGGTAATTTAGCCTTTCGGTGCCAATAACCTGTCCGCTATTGTGATGGATTTTATGAAGGCTGGAATCGCTTCAGGAAATTCTTCCTTCAAACAAAAACTGAGTGCATGTCAACATGACCTAATACCATGCTGGTTAAAAATTCTCCACAACAAACCCTTGGGTTCAGTTTGCAGCTTGGGGCTGATCGAAATGTTACTCAAACTTTCTTCTTGTAAATGACAAAGTTCACCATTTGGAACGGTCAATTGTTTGACAAAAACCAAAGTGCAAGTGGTGCAGCCTATTTTTAGATTGAGCTTGGGCAGCGCCTGCGCTGCTCTGCGAGGCGAGGCATGCTGTATTTGAGTATGTAGTTGAAGCTCCGTCCACTCTCTGCCCATATTTTTCATTGGTACAAAAGGGGGTGGTGATGGACGGAGCATCTGAACCAATCAAACACTCACACCCAGTCAAAAGATCTGGGTTTAATCCATCACCGTTCTTTAGCCCACTCTGCCACCCCAGTTCAGTCATGGCTATATGCAAATCAGTCTGACCCTGTGCCTCATGGGAACAGTCCAGCCCGAACTGCCAAGCCATGCCTTCCCTGGACCGGAAACAAGCTTCCGAGGACCGGTTTCTGTCATTACAGCCTTCTTCAGCCCGGCTTGCTTGAATCCAGTGGCAAAGTGAGCAAGGGACTCACGTCTGAGCATACCCTGCCACACTTATGGCGGCCAAAAGCGGTACAAAAGGGGGTGGTGATCGACGGAGCATCTGAACCAATCAAACACTCACACCCAGTCAAAAGATATGGGTTTAATCCATCACCGTTCTTTAGCCCACTCTGCCACCCCAGTTCAGACATGGCTATATGCAAATCAGTCTGACCCTGTGCCTCATGGGAACAGTCCAGCCCGAACTGCCAAGCCATGCCTTCCCTGGACCGGAAACAAGCTACCGAGGACCGATTTCTGGCATTGCAGCCTTCTTCAGCCCGGCTTGCTTGAATCCAGTGGCAAAGTGAGCAAGGGACTCACGTCTGAGCATACCCTGCCACACTTATGGCGGCCAAAAGCGGTACAAAAGGGGGGTGGTGATGGACGGAGCATCTGAACCAGTCAAACACTCACACCCAGTCAAAAAATCTGGGTTTAATCCATCACCGTTCTTTAGCCCACTCTGCCACCCCAGTTCAGACATGGCTATATGCAAATCAGTCTGACCCTGTGCCTAATGGGAACAGTCCAGACCGAACTGCCAAGCCATGCCTTCCCTGGACCGGAAACAAGCTTCCGAGGACCGGTTTCTGGAATTGCAGCCTTCTTCAGCCCGGCTTGCTTGAATCCAGTGGCAAAGTGAGCAAGGGACTCACGTCTGAGCATACCCTGCCACACTTATGGCGGCCAAAAGCGGTACAAAAGGGGGTGGTGATGGACGGAGCATCTGAACCAATCAAACACTCACACCCAGTCAAAAGATCTGGGTTTAATCCATCACCGTTCTTTAGCCCACTCTGCCACCCCAGTTCAGACATGGCTATATGCAAATCAGCCTGACCCTGTGCCTCATGGGAACAGTCCAGCCCGAACTGCCAAGCCATGCCTTCCCTGGACCGGAAACAAGCTTCCGAGGACCGGTTTCTGGCATTGCAGCCTTCTTCAGCCCGGCTTGCTTGAATCCAGTGGCAAAGTGAGCAAGGGACTCACGTCTGAGCATACCCTGCCACACTTATGACAGCCAAAAGCGGTACAAAAGGGGGTGGTGATGGACGGAGCATCTGAACCAATCAAACACTCACACCCAGTCAAAAGATCTGGGATTAATCCATCACCGTTCTTTAGCCCACTCTGCCACCCCAGTTCAGACATGGCTATATGCAAATCAGTCTGACCCTGTGGCTCATGGGAACAGTCCAGCCCGAACTGCCAAGCCATGCCTTCCCTGGACCGGAAACAAGCTTCCGAGGACCGTTTTCTGGCATTGCAGCCTTCCTCAGCCCGGCTTGCTTGAATCCAGTGGCAAAGTGAGCAAGGGACTCACGTCTGAGCATACCCTGCCACACTTATGGCGGCCAAAAGTGGTACAAAAGGGGGTGGTGATGGACGGAGCATCTGAACCAATCAAACACTCACACCCAGTCAAAAGATCTGGGTTTAATCCATCACCGTTCTTTAGCCCACTCTGCCACCCCAGTTCAGACATGGCTATATGCAAATCAGTCTGACCCTGTGCCTCATGGGAACCGTCCAGCCCGAACTGCCAAGCCATGCCTTCCCTGGACCGGAAACAAGCTACCGAGGACCGATTTCTGGCATTGCAGCCTTCTTCAGCCCGGCTTGCTTGAATCCAGTGGCAAAGTGAGCAAGGGACTCACGTCTGAGCATACCCTGCCACACTTATGGCGGCCAAAAGCGGTACA
This sequence comes from Lissotriton helveticus, assembly GCF_964261635.1. Lineage (NCBI taxonomy): Eukaryota > Metazoa > Chordata > Amphibia > Caudata > Salamandridae > Lissotriton > Lissotriton helveticus. The sequence goes on along the minus strand of NC_136057.1, from coordinate 974,184,744 downwards.
AAAGGGGGGTGGTGATGGACGGAGCATCTGAACCAGTCAAACACTCACACCCAGTCAAAAGATCTGGGTTTAATCCATCACCGTTCTTTAGCCCACTCTGCCACCCCAGTTCAGACATGGCTATATGCAAATCAGTCTGACCCTGTGCCTAATGGGAACAGTCCAGACCGAACTGCCAAGCCATGCCTTCCCTGGACCGGAAACAAGCTTCCGAGGACCGGTTTCTGGCATTGCAGCCTTCTTCAGCCCGGCTTGCTTGAATCCAGTGGCAAAGTGAGCAAGGGACTCACGTCTGAGCATACCCTGCCACACTTATGGCGGCCAAAAGCGGTACAAAAGGGGGTGGTGATGGACGGAGCATCTGAACCAATCAAACACTCACACCCAGTCAAAAGATCTGGGTTTAATCCATCACCGTTCTTTAGCCCACTCTGCCACCCCAGTTCAGACATGGCTATATGCAAATCAGTCTGACCCTGTGCCTCATGGGAACAGTCCAGCCCGAACTGCCAAGCCATGCCTTCCCTGGACCGGAAACAAGCTTCCGAGGACCGTTTTCTGGCATTGCAGCCTTCTTCAGCCCGGCTTGCTTGAATCCAGTGGCAAAGTGAGCAAGGGACTCACGTCTGAGCATACCCTGCCACACTTATGGCGGCCAAAAGCGGTACAAAAGGGGGTGGTGATGGACGGAGCATCTGAACCAATCAAACACTCACACCCAGTCAAAAGATCTGGGTTTAATCCATCACAGTTCTTTAGCCCACTCTGCCACCCCAGTTCAGACATGGCTATATGCAAATCAGTCTGACCCTGTGCCTAATGGGAACAGTCCAGCCCGAACTGCCAAGCCATGCCTTCCCTGGACCGGAAACAAGCTTCCGAGGACCGGTTTCTGGCATTGCAGCCTTCTTCAGCCCGGCTTGCTTGAATCCAGTGGCAAAGTGAGCAAGGGACTCACGTCTGAGCATACCCTGCCACACTTATGGCGCCCAAAAGCGGTACAAAAGGGGGTGGTGATGGACGGAGCATCTGAACCAATCAAACACTCACACCCAGTCAAAAGATCTGGGTTTAATCCATCACCGTTCTTTAGCCCACTCTGCCACCCCAGTTCAGACATGGCTATATGCAAATCAGTCAGACCCTGTGCCTCATGGGAACAGTCCAGCCCGAACTGCCAAACCATGCCTTCCCTGGACCGGAAACAAGCTTCCGAGGACCGGTTTCTGGCATTGCAGCCTTCTTCAGCCCGGCTTGCTTGAATCCAGTGGCAAAGTGAGCAAGTGACTCACGTCTGAGAATACCCTGCCACACTTATGGCGGCCAAAAGCGGTACAAAAGGAGGTGGTGATGGACGGAGCATCTGAACCAATCAAACACTCACACCCAGTCAAAAGATCTGGGTTTAATCCATCACTGTTCTTTAGCCCACTCTGCCACCCCAGTTCAGACATGGCTATATACAAATCAGTCTGACCCTGTGCCTCATGGGAACAGTCCAGCCCGAACTGCCAAGCCATGCCTTCCCTGGACCGGAAACAAGCTTCCAAGGACCGGTTTCTGGCATTGCAGCCTTCTTCAGCCCGGCTTGCTTGAATCCAGTGGCAAAGTGAGCAAGGGACTCACGTCTGAGCATACCCTGCCACACTTATGGTGGCCAAAAGCGGCACAAAAGGGGGTGGTGATGGACGGAGCATCTGAACCAAACACTCACACCCAGTCAAAAGATCTGGGTTTAATCCATCACCGTTCTTTAGCCCACTCTGCCACCCCAGTTCAGACATGGCTATATGCAAATCAGTCTGACCCTGTGCCTCATGGGAACAGTCGAGCCCGAACTGCCAAGCCATGCCTTCCCTGGACCGGAAACAAGCTTCCGAGGACTGGTTTCTGGCATTGCAGCCTTCTTCAGCCCGGCTTGCTTGAATCCAGTGGCAAAGTGAGCAAGGGACTCACGTCTGAGCATACCTTGCCACACTTATGGCGGCCAAAAGCGGTACAAAAGGGGGTGGTGATGGACGGAGCATCTGAACCAATCAAACACTCAACACCCAGTCAAAAGATCTGGGTTTAATCCATCACCGTTCTTTAGCCCACTCTGCCACCCCAGTTCAGACATGGCTATATGGCTATATTTTTCATTGGCTTATGTCATTGTCCTTTGTAAATGCTGGCTTCTGATTCATTAATAGGCTTGTTAGTCCCTCCTTAGTACCGCCTTGTCTTCATTTGTAGTCTCCCCTGAGGACTGGGCCTTTTACTTTGTTGCTACATGGTAGTCTGTAAGCACTATTTTCTTTAATGAGTTTCTCCTACTGCAGGCACAACATGCTTTCCTGCAACATTCAGAGTGCCATGCACGCTTTCACTTTCCATGCAGCCCGGGACAATGGCGGCCGCTTCTTTGAAATGAAACAGGTCATTTACAAGCGTTTCAGCTATTGGCATTGTAAATGACAATGCCTTTTATTTATGTGTTAATTATCAAAACAGAGAAATAAAAGGCATTATCCTTTACAATGCCAATAGCTTAAACTCTCGCAAATGCAAGACCTATTGCATTGCAAATGCTTGTCTCTCTTGCGCTGGGTAAATTTCTGATTATGAAAAAAAGTCCTGGCCTCTAAAAAAGAGTGCCAATATCCATCACTGGCAACCACTAACTTGAATTGTTCACTGACTGCATATATATGAAATGTATCAATGCCAGTACTTTCCTGTGCACATTAGCCACATCGCTGCGGCGGCTATTCCGCCGCAGCGCTAAGGGGGCGGGAGGGCCGCGCGGCGGGTGCATGCTGGTGACGGAACTGCTCCGTCACCAGCCGCGGTTGAGGTGTGCTCATGAAGGAGCGGTTCCGTCATTGCCCCGCCCGCTCAATAGAACGCGCCGCGCAGGCACGAAATCAGCGCCACGCAGACACGTCGGGCGGGCCATGACGGAACCGCTCCGTCATCAGCACAGCGCCACCGCGCTGATGACGGAGCGGTTCCGTTATCAGCACGGAACCGGTTAAATTTGGACTACTGCAAATGATGCTCACACGAGTCCGCATGGATGCATTGCCATACTTTACTCATGAGATTCTTCTGCTTGCTTCCCTTGATCCAATTGGAGCACATTCTGAAAGGTGGGAATGTTTTGTGAATAAGCAATCATAATGAGGGTTTGAAACTTTGTGTGTGCTGACCATCATTTATATGGCTGGCTCTTGAAGATTCCCAAGTAGATTTTAGTTCATCCTGGCCTAGTATACATATGAACAAAATATGCATGTGGTGCGTAAGTTGCTCTAAATATGCCATCTAGCAATAATTCAGTTTTGTGAATCGCGCTCATTATTCCCAGGCACACCATGTGTATCATAAGTACCAGATATCATTTTGTGACTCAGTACAACCTTTTGAAAAAAGTCTGACTAATTAAATTACATTTGAAACAGTCATCGAGATGGGTTGTGAGTTCAGTCCTTTATATTCAATGAAGCCATGCGAAAGTTTGCATTTGGGCCTCGTAAGGGATATGACAGGATAGGACTTAAGATTATATACGAGAAGGATCTTGGTACTAGTTTATCTGATAGTTGGGGAAGAAGATAAAGGAAGATGCATGGCCAAAGGAATGCTGAGAGAAGGAGACCTGGCAGGAAGGAAATGCATCAAGTCTTACCACTGTACTTCTCACTGGCAAGGACTAATGCGTTTCCACAGTATCCAGTTCTAAAAGTCATGTCTCCAGTAAGATAGACTAGAGACAGTTGTTAGACAACAATGCAACCAAAATACTGCAGGCCTCAAGTCTCGTTAGAAGAGGCACAAGGCTCTACCTCTGATTTACTAGAGAAAAAGAGGATTAGGCAATTTGAACAACTTGTTCTCCTTTTTAAAGAGACCGTACACAATACAAGATATTACAGGGGTCATGTAGAGTTGAACACTCAGAGTTCCTACCCTGCCTAACTTGCAGTTGGCCCACTTATTTTGAAGGCGTGGAACCACAGGGTCTCTGATAGCAGAGCCTCAGCATCCACCATCAGAACCTCTTGAGCCGGCTTTTTGCCAGCCACAGACCCACCAGGTCTCACAGATGGTAGCCCCAACCTACTTAAGGTAGGGTCACCATCATGGACTTTTCCACACCTTGTTCGCCATGTGAGGATTGGCAGACCCGGACAGCAAAAGAAAAACCAATGGCAGAAACGCTCCCTGCACACCATGGACATAGACTTTTTTTTGCTTTTCTCAAAAAATGTATACTTTTGGAATTAATTTAGGGTAAAGGAAAAATTCTAAGCAGGCCAAAAAATATGGAGCCAGCTTAGCATAAAACTGTGCTTATAATTCACTTGCTTAACCAGCAAATGCACTCCAGGCACAGAGAGCCCTATCAGGCAGGCAGGGATCTCTAGATATGGCAAACAACCTTCCGCGCAGAGGGTAAAGGCAAACCAGGGAGCAAATGAGCATACAGAATTTTCAGCCTAAGCAGTCAAAATTTCGAGGCCCCCTCGCAAATGATCTCGTAATCTAACAATTTTAATATACCAATTTTATTACACAAAACTAAACATTAACAATTATTAATGTTATTAAGCTTTTTATTTATTTAATCAACTAAAAAAACCTTTAAATATTCAATGGGTACTTTACAGGAGTACAGTATTTTCTCTATAGAGTCTTTAATGTAAAGTGTTTCTTTAAGTTGATTCCTTTTTTCTAGCTTTTGGAAACAATTTAAGAAAGCTCGATTGTACTTTTCTTTCACGATCAATCAAATAAATATTATTTTGATCCGTTGTTGCGAGGCCCCTAAAAGGAGTGTGGCCCATGGGCGGGTGCCTACTTTGCCTATTTGGTAATCCGGAACTGGCTGCGCTTGGTTATTACAAATCAATTTAAAACTATTTCGAAGTTCCACCTTTCACACAGAAGACGGGCGTTGTTGAAGACAGTCACAACAGGCAACCCCCTCAGGTGCGCAGTGAACCGGACATCTCTCCCTCCCCCCTCGATGCCTGCAGTAATGCCTCTAATCCCCACATTCTTGGCTCCGGTGTGCTGAAAGCTTGAACGGATTGCGGAAAAACCGGTTTGTTATCCTTGACCAACTGCACCGTGAGCACGTCTTGGTATGCCCGCCATCCATAAGAGGCCGGAGACTGCAGGGCAGGTGCCTCGATGCGCACTGTCTGCCTATGCAGCGTGGCCACATCTCGCTCATATGTATGTTCTGCTCACGTGTGTCTTATTGCGGCCCGAGAGAGAAAGGTTGCCCCGTGGGTCAACACACAAATAATTATTCATATGACACCGAATACAAATGGATGCTCTCGAAAGTAACCGCTCTTTTCAGGTGCATAAAATACCTTCTTAGTCCGCGTGCCTTCACAAAGCCTTTTGCTACCTGCTGAACAGGGTGATATGAAAAAAAGTGTTTCTCGTTTTTTACAATTAGGAATTAATCTCTTCATGACAAGGAATTACCCGCAACGGTCACGTTTCTGTGTTATGGTGTGTTAGAGGAACCAAGTGCCAGAGGCATCAACATACTTGCCGCCAAACAAGGGAGCATTTTGCCACAGTCCTGACCAGCATCTGACCTCTTTTCTTCCGGTCTGGAGTGGGTCACCGTCCAGCCTCCCTCATTAATATTCATGGGCAGGTTGCAAATTGCATGATTGGCATCATTCATAGGGATGGATGCCCTCAAGGGCCAGCAAACAACCATCCCTGTGATTGCTTTTAAAAAGGGAAAACATTTTTTTGTGAATGTAGCCGGATTTCCTTAAAGGAAAGGGCTGCTTAAAAAAAAAAAACCTTTCATTTTTCATGAGTTTTAAGAATGCACGTTTGCAGTGGTCCCTGGGACCTCTGCCGTCTTCCCCTGAAACATGCATCCCATCCACAAACAGTAAAAGATTCCAAGGGGTCCCCTTCCCATTTGCGAATAAGTTACCATCACAAATGTGGTGCCTGTAACTTTTTACTGGTTTGTGATCATTATTCCGGTAGCAAACTGTTGTTAGTATTGAATCACAATTTGGATGGGACACCCGCAATACGTCCCTTCCAAACTGTCACCTGGTATCCAGTTGGCACAACATTACAGACACCTAATTTGGGTTTTGTACATGGAAAAGAAAAATTACTATTTTCTGTTACAAACTCCGAATCAGAGTGTTTGCATCTTCTATAAGGTTTAGCACATCTGACCCATAAGTCTGCCTGGTGGACAGCGACCACCCAACTTTTCTGCTCCATCTGGTAAGATAAGGCTTTATTCTGAATCTCTGTTTTGCTTCAGAAACACATAATTTAAGAGAAATCTATAGATCTTTTAAGTTCTTGGTGAAAAGATCCTAAGCCCATCTTCCACTCAGTGCAGGGCAGCAAGCAACGTTTTTTAAACATTTTTTTAATTTGTTTTTATTAATGAAATATAGATACATCTGGTGACTGGTTAACACAAGACCACTCATATACCATTACAAGTACATACGACATGTCTTAATATGCGTCCACCTTTGCGGAGTTACGTAGTTGTACCATTCTCCAAACATTTAACTGGCGCTCGGCTTTTTTGGGTGCCGATGTACAACGTACACAGATAATATACATCTCCTCCCTTCCATGTCACTCCTGCTTATTCCTGTTCTATCATCAATTATCACAGCATCATCACCACCCCCTGAGTCCCTCTGTTGTGTGGGTTCTTGATAGTCTCTATCCTCCCTCTTTGCCCGGCATAGCTTATGAGGCTGGGATTTCCTCTCCTTCCGGCTCACCCGTTTCCTTCCCCACTAGGTATGTTTGGTAAGTTCACCAAATATTTTTAGGTCGACTTCGATGGGGGGTAATTAGTTATATACCTCTGCCTGTGCATTACAATATATCATGTCACTGTGCCAAGCCTCTACAGCCGGAGCTGGGCCCCTGGCCCATCGCATCACCACTCAGCGCTTTGCCAACAGCAGCCCAATGGCGATCAACTTACAATCAGCTTTGTCTACGGTGTTATTATAACCTAATAGGGCCATGAGGGGGTCCATCTCTAGTGTAGTGCCCGTTATGTTCCCTAATTCTAGTATGACCGCCCTCCAAAAGGCAGTACCAGGCAACATGCACAAAACCTGCCTTCCATTCCAAACATCTGTGACATGCTGCTGTGTCCTGTAGTCCATATCTGTATAGTCTCTCTGGGGTATAGTATACCCGGTTAATATATCATTGAACTGTAGAAGTCTGTGTGTGATTTATCCCTGATCATGACGCAACAATACCTCCAGCACTCGTCATCAATGACAGTGCCTAGTTCCCTCTGCCATTCTTGTCTCGCCTTCGTCATGGATGGTCAACGGGCTTCTTGTGCAAAGGCGTAGAGTTTTGTGATTAGTTTAGTGGGTACCTTTTCCCTTATAAAGGATGAGAGTGCTGGCATGTCTGGGGGTTCTACCATTTCGTCCCCCAGCAGTACACGTAACATGTGCCTAACTCTAAAATAATGAAAGCTGGCCATAATTGTCGGAGACTCCGACTCGCTCCGAAATGATTCCCAATTCTTCAGAGCCCAATCTCTGAATAGGTCTCCCATTTTGGTGATCACTAGTGACCTCAGGGCCATTACGACCCCTTTCTCCCAATTTTGAACCATGACTACCAATCCACTAACGTGCCGTGAATACAGTACTGAGCCATCCTGTTTGTCCAACAGGTTCCACTAAACGTATGCTGTAGTGTTTAAAGAGTCAGAGACACAATAGCGTCTCTTTGAGGTGGAAAGTAGCGTCTGGGGGAGCATGGTGGGAGCCACGACATCTCTTTCTATATATATAGATGTAGCAAATCCTGCGGTCCATGGAGCCAGTAGGGTGCAAAAGAGCTTTGCGCTGCTTTGTTGTATAGTTCTAAGTCCGGTGCATTAAGGCCTCCCAAGTCATATGGCATGGTGAGAGTCTCCCATTTTGCCCGCGGTTGTTCCCCAGCCCAGGCAAGTTTAATCATTAGGGATTGCAGTGTAGTAAAGAGGGTGCGTGGTAATTGGATTGGGATATTTTGAAATAGGAATAGAAATCAAGGGAGGACCAGCATTTTCATAATGGCAATACGTCCCATTAGTGACAGTGGGAGCTTGATCCAACGATCAGCATCTTTCTCCGGTCTTGTCACTTCTGTTCTGTAATTGTCTAGTAAAATTTTCGAGGGGTCTATGTAGATTTGTATGCCTAAATATCTAACCAATTCCATTATCCAGTGCAGTGGGTACTAGAGGGGGATCAGTGTCATAGCCGGAGTGAGGTGGAATGCCATGGATTTCTCCCAATTGATGCAGAGTCCTGATACGCCTCAAAAATGCCCCACCTCTCTGAGAACAGGAGAGAGGTTCCTGTGTGGGTTCCGGACGTATATCAATGATTTGTCCCCATATGCTGAGATTATGAGATTGTAGTTCAGGAATCGTATACCTGTTATGACTGTGATATTTACGTATTGCAGTTGCTAATGTCTCTGCTACTAGTACATATAATGGGGCGATAGGGGGCACCCCAGCAGCAAGCACAGTTACTGCGCTGCATTGCGTGAAAGGGAGAGACTGCACTTTGCACAGCCTAGAGCCAACACAGACACCACTGCACAGTAGTGCAAGGGTGCCCGCATTACAGAGAGGACTGTTTTTGTGCCGGACACCTTCCGGCACAAAAAAAATCCTTAGAGGCATTTTCCTATTTCTATGTGTGCTGCAGAATGCAACGCATGTGGAAAGAGGAAATAAAGAGGCGAAGTAGTGGTATTTCTCCTTGTTACGACTTACTGGGGAACAGGCACAGCTCCTCCCTAATGGAAGAGGAGCATCGCCCCACTGCTCAGAGCAATCAGATGAGAAATAAAATGATAATAAAACAATTTTATTTATCACTGACCGACTGAGCCAGTAGAGTCTAGGGTGGTGCGGGCCCGAGCCATGGCAGGGAGGAGGAGTGGTAGGCACTGTAAATGCCATGTCGGTTTGGCCAGCCGTCTTAGGATGGCGGAACCGACATGCGCACTTATATTTCTCCAAGTCAGCTGTCTTGCAAAGCTGGGTGGAGAAAAGGCACAGGCTTGCCTGAGCGAGCTTCAGACCAGCCCCCTCAGGCCAATACCGATGCTTCTCTCAAGCTAGGTATAGCATTAGAGCAGCATCTGGATTGGATGGGGAGCCTGTACTGGATGGCCAATGAATTGCCGGGAGGAAAGGAGTCCCGAAGCGACCGTCAGCGTCAGCAGGAGGTAAGTCTTTTTTTAAATGTATTATTCTTCCCCTACCCCCCCTCCCCATCCCCACAACCCATTTGCTGCCCCACTACTTTAAAGTGGCAGCCGCCACTGCTGGGGAAGGCATAGCATTTTGAAGCATTACCAGGTTTACTAGCTTTATTAAATCTTGGAATGTGCCCAACTCCATGTGTGGATGCAGGGCAATGCCCATGCTCCACCCATAGAATGCCTCCCAGCTTAAATTTTACGTAACGCAGCACAAGCAGCTGTGTTGCTTTACATTTCTCTATAAAGCCACTCAAGGCCACACAACTCAGAACTTCCATAGCTTTGTAAATTCCAAATAAATCTTTGTGTTGGCCTGCGTCGCATTGAACTACACAATGGTGATGCAAAGGCTAAGTAAATCTAGGCCTATATCTTTCTGACCATTGTATTCCCAAAATTCCTACTTATTTCATTATGAGAACCAAAGGACACCGATAAGGAGCAGTCATGCTCTTTACTAATCCACTTTACTAATCCAGAGGATAATAGTGGTCCATATGTTGTTTAAACTTGATTAGATGTGGTAGTAGGTCTTGTGTGAATTGACTGGTTGTGAGCCCTGTCAACATCAATGTACATTCTTGTAGCAGCACCGTCAGTAGATCAGGAACTGCTGTACTAGGACCAGATTCACAACGTAGTTGAATATGCACAGAAGAAAGTGAGAAGAAGAACCTTCGGAAGCATGGGCAAAGCTTACATAAGGGATGCATGGAAATCTGTGCTTTTCTCACACGCAGAGGATGGGTTCTGATGTTTCCCGAGACCCTTGGTGGCCTTACAAGACAGTCATGGAGCAGGTGAGAGGAATCGGCTCAGTAAAGACAAAGAGCAGCATTCTGGCATAGTTATTTTTGAGGTTCAGTCAATGGGCCCCTTGGGGATTCCAAACTGCACAGGTTCTTCTAGTGAGGAGGCAGATGAATACATATATGGGCGTTACGAATATGTAGACGACCAACAACATGAGACAAACCTGTCTCCACTTTATTTTATTTATTTAAATTTCTTTAGCGCACTACCTCACAAAAGTCTCCCAATTGTCCAGTCTGATTTTGGATGGATTGCGGGCGCGCAAACAGGGACTCCTTTATACTCGTCACTCGATACAGTCCAATCTTGCATCAATAAGAGACACCACACAGCCCATCGTCCCACCTAGGAGAGCAGTGACAAAACAAGTCAAAGTCTTCTCATTTGAAAGATACATGACAAGATGACCAAAGGCACCTAGTTGTTCACATGTAGAAGGGCATTGATTTTGATACCCATGAGTGGTGGTGAGTGGGCAGTGGCAGGGCCCATAGCTGCTTGGGTGGCGCCAGCGCGCTGACTTTTTAAACGTGTGCATTTGAATTTCGAAATTTGTTGACTTTTAAATTTGGCATTGTATTTTAATTTAGACTCTGGTGGGGCCAAGTAATAGCAGCTGAGGCTTTCCATCCCCCCCGCACTCCCCAGACTTACCTTGGACGCATACGGGGCGGCTGCCTTGTCTTTCCTTCCTTCACGCCTTGTTCCGACAGGGTGGCTAGCACCGTTGAGCGGAGGGCGTGGAGGTGAGAGACAGTCACTTCCGGTGCGCGAGGGGGCCGGTTAGCGGTCTAGTGGCTGGGAGGCAGATGGGCTGAGGGCTACAAAAGACACTGGAGATTCCGCCCGCGTTGTGGTGAGTGGGCAGTGGCAGGGCCCATAGCTGCTTGGGTGGCGCCAGCGCGCTGACTTTTTAAACGTGTGCATTTGAATTTCGAAATTTGTTGACTTTTAAATTTGGCATTGTATTTTAATTTAGACTCTGGTGGGGCCAAGTTAATAGCGGCTGAGGCTTCCCATCCCCCCCCCCCGCACTCCCCAGACTTACCTTGGACGCATACGGGGCGGCTGTCTTGTCTTTCCTTCCTTCACGCCTTGTTCCGACAGGGTGGCTAGCACCGTTGAGCGGAGGGCGTGGAGGTGAGAGACAGTCACTTCCGGTGCGCGAGGGGGGCGGTTAGCGGTCTAGTGGCTGGGAGGCAGACGGGCTGAGGGCTACAAAAGGCACTGGAGATTCCGCCCGCGTTGTGGTGAGTGGGCAGTGGCAGGGCCCATAGCTGCTTGGGTGGCGCCAGCGCGCTGACTTTTTAAACGTGTGCATGTGAATTTCGAAATTTGTTGACTTTTAAATTTGGCATTGTATTTTAATTTAGACTCTGCTGGGGCCAAGTTAATAGCGGCTGAGGCTTCCCATCCCCCCCTGCACTCCCCAGACTTACCTTGGACGCATACGGGGCGGCTGTCTTGTCTTTCCTTCCTTCACGCCTTGTTCCGACAGGGTGGCTAGCACCGTTGAGCGGAGGGCGTGGAGGTGAGAGACAGTCACTTCCGGTGCGCGAGGGGGCCGGTTAGCGGTCTAGTGGCTGGGAGGCAGACGGGCTGAGGGCTACAAAAGGCGGATGTCCCCTCGGAAGCACAGCGGACGAGCGCAGCGGGCGCGACGGAGGCGCGCCGAAGTGTCGCCAAAGTCGAGCCCGTCTGCGCCCGTCCGCGGCCGAGCGCGGGCTAGGGCAACAACCCCTGCTCCAGACAGCAAAATCTATCAGCCTGCGTCCGGAGACCACTTACTCGTGCAGGCATAGTATGACAGCTGAGGATGCGGGATGTGCACACTGTCGGTTCCGCTTCGTCACTGCATTGCAGGGTACTGGTGAGCAAACTGCGCTAGCGTGTGGCCTACTTAATGTGAGGTCACTGCGGAAGCACAGGCATGATATATTCGATCAGCTCACGGAAAGACAGTTGACCTGCTGTTTCTTACGGAAACATGGCTGGACCAGTTCTCTGATTCGGATATTATTGAGGCTATGCCGGAAAACTACTCAATGGTTAGACAGGACAGGCCAGTGGGGAGAGGAGGGGGGATTGCGATTATTTTTAAAAAACATCTCGTATGTCTAATGGAGATGGCCCCAGTCGCAGATAGCGAGGCTGGAGCCTTCCCCATAAAAATCAATGGGGGAATGACGATCAAAGGCTTCCTTATATATAGACCTCCGGGGCCTTGTTCCAGGGAGAGTCTGCTAGATAACGTGACGGAGGCAGCGTTACGCAGGGACACATTTTTATTATTGGGAGATTTAAACCTACACCTGAACAGCCCAGGGGATAAAGGAGTGGAGGAGTTCTGCAGGGACATCCAAGCCCTTCAGCTAGAACTGAAGTCAAGGACATCTTTTGGACCCGATTTTTGCAAACTGGGGAGGGGTCGAAGTCTCCGCTGCGGAGCCGATCCCCTGGACAGACCACTTTCTGGTGGTGTTTTCTATAAACAGCATTAAGTCCATAAAACATACTCAGGCACCCCTGAATTATCCGAGGAGGAAGTGGGCTAAATTCTCCTTAGGGGCATTTAATGAAGCGCTGACACGAGGAGGCCAGCCAGGTGGAGAGGACATAGAATCGGCTGACCTGAATCTGAATAGGCGCATCACAGAGGCGCTTGATTACACTGCGCCACTCAGCCGGTCATCCGCGGGCGGCCGCACGAAGAGAACAGCCCCATGGTTTAATGGAGAGCTGCGGCTGACCAAGGCGGAATGTAAACGGGCGGAAAGATCATGGAGGGTAGCGTATGACAGTCAGGCCAGGGAACTGTTTTTAGAAAAGAGGCGGATACATCACAGGCTGATTAAGAAATCGAAGGCGGCCTTTTATGCAGGAAAAATCCTAGGGGCAAAGAACTCGGCTAAGGAGCTCTTCTGCATTTATAAGTCCTTGACAGCTATAGAATCATCTGTAGACCCGGAGAACTGTTCGGTGGAATCATGTGATCGTATCGCCGACTACTTCTCTATTAAGGTTGCAAGGATCTACTCGACCTTCCCGAACCCTCCTTCTACAGGGGTAGAGATTGATGTAACATCTGTGGGCACAGAGAGCCTGGGGCCTCTTACAAATTTCATCACCCCCCCTCCTGAAGAGCTAATCAGGATATGTCTTTCTGTAAAATCTGGCTCCCCTCTTGATCCGGTGTCCCCTAAACGCTTGGGGGACAGCCTGGAGGTCCTGGAACCCTACATAAGGCATGTCCTGGATGTATCTTGTAAGACTGGCATGTTACCTAGGGGTTAGAAACAGGCAGTGGTGCCCCCTCTTCGGAAGAAACCTCATATGAGTTTTGAGGTGTTAGAAAATCTGCGGCCCATCTCTCTCCTGCCTTTTATGTCGAAAGTGGCTGAGAAGGTGGTAAATGCCCAAATCATGGAATATGTGGAGGAGGCAGGGCTACTCCACACCACGCAGTTCGGCTTTAGACCTCGCCATTCGACGGAGTCTGCCCTATTGCTGGCAACAGAGCATCTGAGACAGGGTGTAGATGAGGGGCAGACGATGGCCTTGATCCTGTTGGACCTCAGCGCGGCGTTCGACACTGTAGCACATTCCACCTTGCTACAGTGTCTGAGCAGAGGTGGCATCGCTGATACTGCGCTGAGGTGGATCCTGGCCTTCTTAACTGGCAGGGGCTTCCAAGGGGCTTCCAAGTGAGGCAAGGAGATTGCTACTCTAAAAGGGTTCCTTTGGGCCAGGGTGTGCCTCAGGGCTCGTCCCTGAGCCCGACCCTTTTTAGCCTATATGTAGCGCTTGGTGCCTCCATTGTAGAGAAGTATGGCCTTCAGATAGTATCCTATGCCGACGATACACAGCTGGTCATCTCCCTGTCGCACGCGCCCTGTCTTGCGGCAGATAGTTTCCGGTCGTGTATGAAAGATCTTGCCGACTGGATGGCTATGAACTGTCTGAAACTCAATGGCAGCAAGACAGAGGTGCTTGTGGTGGGGAGAGGCCAGTCTGCTTGGTCGTCGGCATGGTGGCCATCCTGTCTGGGGCCGACCCCTACCCCCTGTCAGGAGGCAAAAAACCTGGGGGTGTGGTTTGATGCGGGTCTCACTTTTGGGCCCCAAATCAACCGTGTCGTGGGTATGTGCTTTGGAGTCTTAAAAAGACTGAGGAAAATTCTGGAACTGCTACCCACGGAGGCCCGTAAAACCCTGGTACATGCACTGGTGACCGCAAGGTTGGATTATGCGAACCTGCTGTACCTGGGGGCACCTGGGAAAAGCTTCGGTCGCCTTCAAGTGCTGCAGAACGCGGCAGCACGTCTGATCCTCAGGCTGCCCAAAAGGGCGCCCTCGAGGGAGGCCTTGCAGAGGCTACACTGGCTCCCCGTGAGGAGCAGAGTAGAGTACAAGGCCCTTTGCACCTGCCATCGTATCTTGAATGGCAGGGCACCTCGGCCACTGCAGAGCCTGATTGAGCCCTATGAACCTGCTCGAGCATTAAGATCTGCGGGTGGGGGACTGTTAAAAATCCCCAAGGTGAAGAAAGCCCGCATGGGAGGAAGATCGTTCAGGTATTTAGCGGCAAATCATTGGAACAAACTTCCGGTGGAGTTACGACTAGAACCGGCTGAAACTAGGTTCCGTGCTAAATTAAAAACATACCTATATGTCAGGTAGACTGCTCGCCCCTCAGATAAAATTCTAGCTTCCACCTCTCTCACCATAGCGCGGGGACACGCCGGTGTGCGTAACTCAGCGCTTTACAAATGCCCCTATTATTATTATTATTATTATTATTACCCAAGCTCCTGACCTGCTTAGCTGATGATGGACAAAAGCCAACAAGAAAATTTCCCGGGTTGAAGGTGCCTCAGATGAAACAAATCTTTGTTGTGTCCATAATTAATTTAAACCAATAGTGCCCCATTTCACACCACTGAAAGAGAGCCTTCTTACAAGGAAACATTGTTAGATTTATTACTTTTTTAGTCATTCCCCTCTCAGCTCTTCATTATTCGAGGCAATGTTTAATATGTAGAGACATATCAATGAAATCAGCAAGAGATCCTGTACGATTGGTACTCATCAGGTCACCCTCCCACCATGGACCAGCTACACAATAACCAGGCACAGTTTTGCCACCTTGGGTCTCATTGGCAGGCCTAACAGGTTCACTTATCCTCCCCCTGGAAAGATCATAAATCTTGTGGACCATATTTAGGGTTAATCTATAAGCAGGTAAGAGAGCACTTCTGCCGCTCCGGGGCACTACCATAAGGCTGCAGACACCTTGATATGGGCTCCGATGCACATGCCATCCCGGCATCCAGGTAATAGTTTCCACATCACCCAGTTCAAGTCCAGTCACCAGTAATGCAACCTTGGAGGCAGTTTTTTTTGTCCACTCCATTTTCTTCTCCTCCTCTGCAATTTTTCTGGAACCCTCCTAGATACCCATGTTCTCAGGGTATTGTGAGTTTGACTTCATGTGTTTCGATAATTGTAGGAAAAAGTCAACTGTTGAAGTAATTTAGTCAGTTTTCCAGCCATAACAAGAAAGGGGGGGGGTGTATTACAAAGTAAAATGAGATGACCTCCAAGGACTTAAAACAGTGAAAGGTCACATTGAAGCTCACTACATTCACAATCACTTTGTGGAAAGTTGGGCAACTGGGCCAATATATCTTGAAGGATAACAGATAAGTTACTACACTGGACATCTTGAGGGTCTGGTAATAAGTCTGTAGGATACTGACTGCTTTAACCATCCAAACATCTGTTGTTCCTATGTGAAATTCTCATAAATTTAAAAGAGGCTAGGATTAGCACAATTATAGTGATTAGGTGTGATCCTAATTTGCCAGTAATGGTACAATTGAGGGGTTTATAGGTGGAAATAATGCATAACCCACCAGGAGTTTGGTGTAGCTAAGCCTTTTACCAACCCAACTATATGGCTCAATCACCAGATACGAAAGCCAGTTCGGTTAAACCACAAGCAAGTATTTACTGGTAAAACAGTGTCTTAAGTCAGTCGTAGAATGGATGAATAATCCGTGTCTCAAGCTCAATTCTGATAAAACAGAGATTATTTTCTTCGGTGCTAAGGACACGCCTGATTCTTGCAACTAGAGGCCAGCTGAGCTTGGGCTCCCTCCTTTTCCCAATTTTACTGTAAGAAATGGGTCTGTTAAAGTTCATTCTACCCTTTCTTTCAAACCCCAAATTAAGAAAATTTCGGCAAGCTGTTTTGCTACACTCAAATCTCTAAAAGAGGATGTTGCACTTTGTTACTAAACATACTCTCAAAACTATTGTTCACTCATTGGTTACCTCTAAATTGGACTATACAAATAGTCTATGTTTGGGGCTGCCGGCGTATCTGATTCAGCGCCTTCAGACAATTCAAAGCACAGCTGCCTATCTGATTTTGAATATTCCTGTATGTTTATCAGTGACTTCCTACTTACGGCAACTACATTGGTGGCTGTAATCAAATGGATCCAATTCAAGGCGCTAGCTTTTGCCTTTAGCGCATTTAAACATAAAGCATCTCTTTATCTAAGGAAGAGATTCAAGGCTTACCATCAGGCGAGATCCTTGTGATCTAATAATCTAAAGCTACTCAAACTTCCTCTGTTTCACAAAGTTAGGAGAGGTGGAAGATCTTTTGTTTATTTCACTTCTAAGTTTTGGAACTCTCTTCCTCTCAGTCTACACCTTATTCCTTCTGAAAGTGCTTTTAGATAGAACTTGACAACTTTTTTCTTCAATCCCTGTCTGGTAGTCCTGATTTTGGGATAGGATGCTCCTTCGAAAGCAGCTGTGCAGTTTATAAATGGTATTGTATTGTAAGACTAAACATACTATTAGGGGGAGGCAGGGTTTTTTGAGAAATGAATAGCTCCAGGTTCAGATGGTATGCATGGCAGCGAGCCCAACATAAGTAGGGAGTAATATCACCTCAAGATTATTTCCCCACCAAACGTTTTGCCTGTTGCGGGGATGTAAATACAGCATTTTGCCTCTTGTGAACTGCTGAGTTAGTGGAGGCCCAGATGCTTGTGATATATGTGACATGAGTCATACAATGATCTTGAACTAATAAGTGGATTTCAGGAGGAGTAGGATTACTGATACAGAGAGGACTGTGTTTCCCAAGTACTTTGCACCAAATGGCTCTTTGTCAGAGTGGTACAGGACAGGTACTTGTTAGGGTCCTTTTTGGGGCTGCTCTTCAGCACTATCCAGAGCCGCCTTTTGATCAGTGAATCCCAGGTGGGCAGGAATACCAGTGGTTGACCAGTGCATGGGAACTGAAAAAGGGGAGAGGAGTTGTGTATGTCAGTCATTCAGAATGTTGGTGCACTAGCCACTGGGGCAGTGTGGCCATGCCAACAAACATTACTAACATGCTTGGGAGATGAGCTTAGTCACATAGAGGATCCAGTGGCAGATACAGCTAGGTGAGCTCAGGGCCTGTTACCAGCATTGGCGTGATCCCAGTAAATGTGTCCATGGCATTATTCAATCTCACATGATTGAGTAGCTGTGTCCTAAACTGACTACTTTTCCTAGTGTATGCAAGTGGATTGTGTCACATTGTGGCAGTGTCTAGGCCACCGGGGGTATCATGTACGTTCCCTTTTAACTTTAGAGGAGTAATGAATAGGATGTTGAACGGGGCAAGCTGTTCCTCCATGCAGACACCCTGTGCTTCCTGAGAACAGTACTCTGCTGGCACTACCTCTGGCAGGCAGATCAGAGCAAGGGTGCATCTGCAGTTTGTCTCAGCCTGCACTGTCATAAAGTTCTAAGAATCACTGAGCCTCAGGCTTTTCCAAGCTGCCAAGCTTGCTAAATACCTGGAGAAGCTGTTTCTGAGAACGAAGGAAGCCAAGAGACAAAATTGATGATGCAGGGCTATTCACAGAGCCGTGTTTGTAAAGGCACTTGTTGCTTGGAAATCAGAATTGATGCAGTGCTGCTATCAAGGGGGTCCGAGATGTCCGAGATCCATGTTGCGAAGGCCACAGGTGTGTAGGGGTATTTGTGTGAAATAGATGTCTGATGATGAGACGCTACTCATCACCAGGCATATATGGCTGATATAATATACATGTCTGTAAACTGGGCTCCGCTTATAATCACTCCTTCTAGTTCAGAGGGCCCCAAATATACTACAGCCATTCTTTCATGATAGGAAAACAGGAGCATAGCAATAATGGATGGAGAGTTCATTGGCTTTATTGCTGGAGTTATTACAGATCATTGAGTTAAATCGGGTTCTATTCTGGAAGTCTCAAAGAGGGACTGGGAGAATGCTGCCACTAGGCTCCGATCATTTGTGATGTGAGGACAGAAGATGGCTGAGGGGACAGCACCTTAAAAAGGCAATAAAAAAATAAAAGAAGATTCACAGTGAGAGGGAGCTCCAGGCAAGCCCACCACATGCGCCCCTTAAGTTGTAATTTTAAAGGGGAACATCACCAAGGCAGCATCTGGTCACACTAGCTTCTGAGAAGGTAACAGCGCTTTGCGAGATACCCCAGAAGCATCTTCTAGTAATGACCAAGGGTCTTAATTAGAGTTTGACAATACAGCCCCCAAATCGCTTTTTTGGTAGAGGCACTATCTACACCGTACCAGAAGCCATATTTGGGCCATGAAATGAATTACAATGTGCCATTGCGGCTGGCTTTTTGAGACTTAGATGGTGCTAAGCTGCATGGTACGAGCCGTATCGGTGAGATAAAGAATGGAGGGAGGTTCGCTGTACCACTGCAACACGGCAGATCTTTCGGCAGGTGTGCAGGTCCTGGAGAAAGATTCCATAGTAAGTGTCCATCTCCAGGACCCACATTGGGACCTAAACATGGATGCATTGGCATATTTAAAAAGGTTTCTGAGCAGGACCCCAGAGTGTTAATGGTGGTTGCAAGCAGAAGCACTGCCAGCAGAAACTGCATTCATTTGACTGTCATCCAATTGCCTGCCCTGAATTGGCATGGTCTTTACACTGGCTGCCAAATGGTTCTTTCCATCCTCAGGATCATCAGGACCACTGCATTTCCCTTCCTCTAAATATGGCAGTGGTACAGAAACCAGGGTGGTCTGGACATCTTTCCTTTTCTGGTGAGAATCACTTTCCCACCTGTCTCCAAAGGCAAGCCTATGCCGTCCACCCAGATGCCATATCCCCACTTTGTATCTTGCATAAAGCCAGTCATGACCACAGCGTCAAACGAATAAATACAGCAGCTCGGTTTGAAATATGTTTTTTTCTGCTTTTATTGGGAAAATGTCAAAACATTTCATCAGGACAATTACACAAATCAGCATAATAAATATCTAGGTATTGCAAATATTATATAATATATGTCATATGTAGGTTAAAAACTTCTAGTGAAATACATTTGTCATAGAAACAAAAATAGATGTTGTTAAGACACCAATAATACTTATCAACAGTATGAGAGGCAGGCTCCAGGGCTGCCTCTTGTCCCCGCTGATCTATGTACTTGTTGTGGAGCCTCTGGCCTGTGCGCTGTATGAGTACCACTCCCACTGTGCATTCAATTCCCAAATTATAATGTCATAGTGTCCGCTTATGTGGACGACACGCTCCTCTACGTTATCATCCTGAGCATAATTTCTTGTCTGTTCTCTGGGAGGTCATCCGCTTGGGCAGTCATTCTGGATTACAAAAAATCTCTTATATTTCCCCTTACTGCCGCCACGACACTGATACAGGCGGAGTTTCCACTCAAGTAGATAATGGACCCTGGTGCGCTATCTAGGCGTTCAGATTCACACTGATCTGGAAGTAGTAATGCGGGAAAAGGTAGTTCATTACCTTAATGAGGCAATAGATCGCTGGATTCACGTGCCCCTCTCTTTCTGTGGCCAAAATAGCCATTATGAAGAAAGTGGTGCTACCTCGATTTCTGTTCCTATTTGCGAACATCCCAATGCAGCTGCCAAGTGCGGTCTTCCGGACTCTACTCGCTCTTCGGGTGCATCTGGCAAGGGTCGGTAAGCAACCGTGAGTGAGTTTGGATACGCTCACCCTTCCATATGTGATGGGGGGCTTAATGCCCCTGACATCAAAGCTTACTGCAGAGCAGTGCAATGCATGTTTGCCTACTACTAGCTTCATGGACCAATGGACTTACCACATCTTTGGCTGTAACGAGATGCATCATTTCCTGTCACTACCTCAATTTTTATTCAGCAGACCGAAGCATTGTTTGCTTATAATAGACCTCATAGGCTTCACACAATGCCTCTGGAAGAAATCAATGACTTTGCAAACCAGGAACTTGCTCCACTCCCAGCGTCTCCCTCTGGAGTGGTGCATAAGGTTTCCACAAGGGCAGGATAGGGCAGCTGTGGCAGCACTTCAGAGGCTTGGAATACAATACATGGGTGACTTTTTGAAAACAGGGTCCTTCGAGACTGAACTCAACTCAGAGCACAGTGCGACACACTGACTATATTTCAACAGTTCCTTTATTATTGAGCGTGTCATATGTAGCAGGCCATGCTAGATAATCCACTGGCGGAACTATTGGAGCTCCCAACTCTCACATACTGATTGCAAGCAGCGTTGCTGTTGCCGGCGGTCTTGACATTGTAAGCCTTCTCGCAAGAGGCACGGCTGACCAGCCCCACCAAGGCTGGCCGCGAATTGCAGGAAGACCTAGGCATAGACATCAGTGACAAACAGCAAGCTTACTGTTGCTCTGACTGTGTCTCTGTATGGTCGTCATCGACTTTTGCACTGAGGTACCTCAATCGGGTATATTACACCCAGGCTTGAATATTTCGACTATGGGTTACGTGATGATTCCCGCCGTTGTACGCGAGGGGTGCCATAGAGATGGGGTAAAGACTCCTGTAATACATGTTGCGTGCTAATGCACGAAGGGATGTTGCATGCTGGACCCCACTGGCACTTGCAGTGAAAGCACGCATAGCTGTGATGGAAATGCCCATATTTGCTGTTGCATTGATACTACTGCACTGCATATTCAGCCTGAATCATAGCCATGCTTGCTACGGACCTTTAATGATCTATAGCCGTGCTATGTCACTCGTCTGTGCTGGAAACGTCATTCTCTATCGGCTGATTGTAAAATAAAATGAAAATAAAGTTTCAAAAAAATACTTATCAACATTAGTACCTCAGATCTCCAATGTGAAACCAAGTGTGAGGTTAGAAAACCCTCCCTAACTGGTTCCATCATTTTTTTCAGCTTGCTGCGCCTGGGGTCTTTTCGTATAACTGCCACTTCCAATCCACAAAGAAATACAAATTCCTTCCTGCAAGATAGGGGACCCGGAGCCTCCTTCCGAAACCATGCCAGAGCAATCGCCAACCTGGATGTTGTTATGGCCCTGCTTCCTATGAGAAGTTACTTGGGGGTAAATTTACATCAGACCTGTTGGTGTAATCACTCAACTTCCGAGTGGTGGAGGTGCCGAATAAAAAGAAGCCAGGTCTCTGATTTCACAGGCATTGGCTTTGTTGTGTGTCTTTTTACCCCTGACCATTGGCTTCCCACCCACCGACCATACAACACTCCCAGTCCAGCTCGCTCCCAGGAGACACAGCGTGTCCAGATGATTGGGTGAAGAAGGACAGTGATTGAGCAGCACTTGCTTGCTTTTTCCATGATCTGCCTAGGCCTATATTTCAGTTCCATGCTGTGTATCTTCTACATTTCTTCCTTGTAGTGTAGTTCCTATATTCCCTATAGGCTCTGCGCATTGGAATAATATACACTATAAATTTGAGAGAGGACTGAGGTCAGTATGTCTCTATCGAGTATACTAAACTTAATTGTGAGTGCCAGCTAGCTCAGAGGTCACTAGAAACTTTCTCGAATACACAAGAAAGGATTCGTTTCTGACAACCGCATAAACATGACAACTTTTCCCAAGAATAAAACGTATCTTCAGAGTCGTGGAAACAATAGATAATTAGTTCACTCAGTCAATTGAACATGCTTCGTTTCTACAGAGTTGCAAAGGAAAATAGAGAGACAGGCGTTTCAATAAAGGGGTTTATTGAACAGTCTTCTTTCTCATGCAAGAGAGGTGAACTGCTACAATTGTTAGACAGAATGCAAAGTATAACGCGTACAGTGTAAACAGTAGTATACAATAATACTGTAATAGCATTGTCCGGTGCCAAGACATATAACAATACATACATAAATAACACAGGCTAAAATACTCAACTGGTGCTTCTAAAATACACCTGCCCCAATTTACCTAACCTAGGTCTAGTACGAGGGAAGAAGTAAGTGTGGTCTTTAGCATAGGTTTACTTTTTGCCAAGAATTTCCAAAGGTTTCTCTAGGTTCTAATCAGCTCCATACCTTAGAATGAGAGAGGTTGGTATCTCTTTCAAGGACTGGATTTCCCAACACCCCGCAAGGGGAGTCAGAAACACTGGGGCTGGATTTCTCGGCAGAGGAGGACAGCTTCTGATCAGTGCGTCAGCTGGAGAGTTGGCTTTCTTCGGCACTTGCTGTAACGAGCTGCATCGTGCAAGTAGGTAGTCGAACTGAACCGAACCACACTGTGCTTTGCTATACTGTGAAGGTATATTTATACCTTGAAGGTGTTTAGGAATGCCAGCTTTGACGTAAAGTCGGGCATATGAACCACTGAGGAATAGTTGTTCATGCATAATAGTGAGTTTCTTGGAGAAATCAATATCCAGGCTAGGGGAAGTCCATTCAGCTTAAGAGTCTGGTTTTCCAAGAAATAGTTGTGACGTAGATGAACGGATGGAAGTAGCCATGCCTGTCTTTGGGCTGCATGGGCTATGCCTAAATAAGGACTGGATTCCTATGCCTATATAAGGGGAATGTGATTTGTTCTTATATAAGGGCATGAATCAGGAAAATGCACACAGAATCTAAATCGCCACACAACATCCTGATTATGACGCTGAGGTGAAATGCTAAAGGGCTCACTAACATCAGGTTTATGTCTCACCATTAACGTCTGGGCTGCATCTTCTTCTAAATTTTTTTATTGACTTCTACAGTTCACACAAATATGATTCCACATTATTAGACAAGGAGAAGCAAGAAACCTCACTGGTTAAGAGCCAACAGAAAAAGTATAACATGTATACATTTTTTTACATTTGAAAGAAGTTTATTAAAGAAGGTTGCAACAAATTGTACATAGTTACATTAAAGATTGCAAGTATTAACTTAACATCAGGATAATTAAAAATAGGTATAGTATCTTATCGGAATAAAATAGGTTACATATGAATAATTTATAGTATGATAAGAGGAAGAAAGAAAAGGCAATAAGGGAGGAAGAATGCAAGAAATAGCAATAATATCTATTGAAAGAACAAAAGAGGAGAGTGAAAAAGCAAGTAAGTAAGTCAATAGTAATATGTCATCAAAACAAAATCATAAAATAGAATATAAACAAAAGTAGAGTAGTACAACTCACAGTGGTTTGGGGGCCTCTTCCAAGAGAGGCTGGTAATGAGCACAATTTCCAGCATAAATGTCTAAAAAGACAGTAACAGGTGGCAAAATACTATCTCTCTTAATAACAAGTGAAATTAGGCTTGAAAAGAAATTTGTTAGGATTTCTTCCAATTCTTAGTAATCTGTTGAAAGGAAACGGTAATTAATAAATCTAGTCTAACAGTTTTATATGCATTGTTTTTCGAAAGATGTGAAAGGCGCCCAAGAAAAATAATTGAAGGCAAAAATGGAATGTATGTATGAAAACTAGTATTAATTTGAGACCATAGTTTCAGGCAAAATTGATGGATACACAGACATGAAAAAAGAATGTAGTATAAATATGCAGATGTAGCATTGCATGACCAACAATTTGGCAAAGAGTCAGGATACATTTATGTAGAAGAGCTGTTGTATTTTAAAAAGAGAGTTGGAGAGGTGTTGGCAGATCTTGATATTTTGCTTATTTTCAGCCAAATCTTATCCCAAAGTGTGATGCGCAGTGAAATCTGGAAATCTCATTCCCATTGTAATTGTGTTCCCGCATTTTGGTAAGCATTTTGCTTTGGAGGAGGCATTTGGGTGAGTGGATCATATTGGAAGAAGTTGATTATGTTGTTGAAGCAGCAGTATGTGTGTTAATGATGTGAAGGTGGAAGCAATGCTTTGAAATAAAGTACTGAATTTATTACACTATACTCGTGGGAGGTTGTACAATAACTGTGCTTGTCAACACGCAATAAAAGAATCACTTGATCAGAGCTAGCGAACGCATAGTAAACCTTTATCTCTCGATGACTTCCAAAAAATAGGTCTATTTTAAATTTTTAGAAGTTTCTTGTGCCAAATAGAATAGTGAAGAAAGTTTTCTTCATCTGAAAGATGTGCTAGACTAATTAGCTTCTGAAGTTTATATGTAGTTTTATGAATAGGTGATGTTAGAAAGCACATTTTTAAAGAGAAAATGAGATGAATTATTTGAATGAAAAAAGAGGATAATTCAATATCTTTCCAAAAAGGAGAGAATTCTATAGGGGTCTCTGACAAACAGTTGGAAGCTTGTTTAAGTAGAAACGCAGTATAATAACATTGGAAATTAGGGAAATCTGCACCTTCTTGATATTTACTACATTTAAGCTTGAGAAGTGACATAAGAGGTTTTTAATGACTCCATAGAAAGGAGTAAAGTAAAGAGTAAATCTTTTTTTTTAAGTGAGCACGAATAGTAAGGAGAGTGGCAGAGATGGTACAAAAAACAATGGGTGCATGCATTATTTTAATAGTATCAAGTCTATCCCACCATGATAGATAAAAACGGTGCCATCTAGCAGTTGAGTTGGATAAAGTGGTGATAACTGTGTTCAGGTTTAAAGATATAGTATGTTTAATAGAGGGGGAAAACGAAAGTAATAAATATGTACATTTCTGAGGGCTCTAAAGCTTTTTCAGTGTCAAGGGAAATAGCCGCCACTGAATGGATATATTTGTTGGATTTACTCAATCTATTAAAGAAAACCCTGGTATTATCAGAAATACATCTGGCTTTGATGAAACTTGACTGTTTTTTACTGATAAGAAGTGAAAGAAAGGGATCCAGTTGAAGAGCAAGAATTTTAGCAGATATTTTATAATTAGAATTGACAAAGAAAGTTGGTCTATAATTTTTTCACAAGTGTGAGTCTCATCCATCTTTAGGAATGAGGAAAAAAGTGCCTCTTGAAAGGTACCGCTGGATTTTTTTGGATGAAATAAAGTGGGTGAATACCTGATTAATTTTTGGAAGTAAAAGTTTGGAAAAATGTGAATAGAATTTAACAGAAACGCCATCTGGTCCAGGAGCTTTCCCTGTTTTCATAAATTTTATTGCTTGAGTAATAACTTTAAGGGAGACGTCTACTTCCAATGAGGAAAATTCTATGTTAGTATTGAAATCCTCTGAATAGAGGAGATATATTGCCGCATGGCAACTGGATCTGGAGTGGATTCGGGGGTATACAGATTAGTATAATATATTTTGAATGTATCTAAAATTTCGCCCTTTTTTACAACGGGTTGGGAATTCGGTTTTAGAATAGATTCAATTCTAGTTTGTTCTTTTTTAATTTTAAGGTAAGTAGCAAATAATTGATCTGCTTTGTTTTCTTTGAGGAGAAAGGATGCAGCATTTTCTGTAGAGAGTTTATTGAATTTAAATGTTTCTATAATGAGGTCATTAAGATCAGTTGGGGAATTAGTAGTATTATAGAGAGTTTCCAAATGTTTAATGCCTTTTCGTGTTGCAAGCGCCTTCTGAGAGTTTATTTTCTTCTTCTTGTCAACATAAGAGATAAAATCCCTAGCTGATGCTTTTAACGTTTCCCAAACAACATGGAAAGGGAGGCAGGGGGATGAGTTAGGGCTAAAGAATTCAGTAGTGAAGGACTCAAATGTGGTAGCACAGACCGGATAGTGTAACAAGGAAGTGTTGAAACGCCATTGTCTATTACCAGTACTGATAGGGAGCAGTTCCAAGTCCAAAGTTACCAGAGCATGATTTCAAATCAGTATAGAGTAAATGTCTGCATGAATAGTGTGTTGTGCTAATGGTTTGGAAACAAAAAGATAATCGATTTGGGATTGGAATGGAAAAGTGGGAGAGAAAAATGTATATTCTTGTAGTTGCCGATTAAATAATCTTCAGGAACCAACAAGAGATTGTTGGTCAATAAGTACATTGAAGTGTTGATGCATGGCTGAGGGAACAAATGTTGTGTCAGAGGTTTGATCCATATAAGGATCTAAAAATTAATTGCAATCGCCACCAAATATTACGTATTCTGTGAGAATAGGCATTCGTTTAATGGAAATAGCAGGTCATTATCCATTAGCAATGTTGGTAGATGAATATATGTTAAATAAAGAGATAGGAATGTTATTGATACGGAGGTGAACAATCACCCAACGTCCTTCTTCATCTGACTCTTGGCAAAGGAGAGTAACATGCCGCTTTTTTTTACAAAAAATTATGACTCCATTTCTTTTGCCAGAGCCAGGTGAGGAA
This sequence comes from Lissotriton helveticus, assembly GCF_964261635.1. Classification (NCBI taxonomy): domain Eukaryota; kingdom Metazoa; phylum Chordata; class Amphibia; order Caudata; family Salamandridae; genus Lissotriton; species Lissotriton helveticus. The sequence goes on along the minus strand of NC_136057.1, from coordinate 974,158,078 downwards.
CAGACATTTCCAACCAACTGGTGTTTAAGCTTTTGATCTTTTGAAGAATCCACATGAGTTTCCTGTGAGAGTACAATGTCTGCTTTAAGCTTAGACAAATGAGCAAGTACTCTTTGCCTTTTCATAGTTAACCCAAACCATTAACATTCCAAGATATAACGCTTTACGTCATTTAACAAAGATTAAGAAATATAAAATACAAATTATATGTATGATGATAAATTAAAAATACAATATACCACAAAGAAACACTCACAACAGGGATTGAAAGATGGTAAGTAAATAGTAGAAGGTATAGAATTATGCAGAAGTATATGACAGAGGAAAGGGAGCGAGAAAGAAAGGAAAGAAGAGAAAAAAATAGACAGAATCTATATAAAAGGTAAACAAAATGACATACCGAAAACAAAAACATAATTCAAGGGTGGTGGAACCACATTGGGAAGATGACATGACTGGCTCAAACACCAGGGCAAGTCTAGAAGGAGGACAGACCATCCAAACCGACTAGGGATGACGATGATTAGATACGAAGACAGCACCTAACAAAAACCTAGAAAAGAATAAACATGTTACCTAAAGATTTAGCATTAACGAGAACAGTAGACAGTCTTACAACTTCCATTTCTTCTTCTCTGCAATTGTCTAAAAAGTGTTGCAATATTGCAGGTTTCTTATAGGTTGTAGTTTTATTTTTATAGGCACTTTAAAAAGACATGGATGGAAAAGTCCAAATCCAGCATTGAGATTACGCAACTCTGGTCACATGTCCAGAAATGTCTTCCTTTTTATCCACTGTAGCTTTTGCATAGTCTTGAGAAAATAAAATTGTAGATCCTCGCCATGAGATTCGACCTTTTAGCTTAACTGCCTGTAAGACATTCAATAAGTCAGTATACTCCAAAAAATAAAGGATGACACCTCTTGCTTTTTTTAATGAAGATTGAATACGTGGGCCGTGGCCTAGTCTGTGTGCCCTTTGAATATCCAATACTGGTGTTTCAGGAAGGCCAGGAGCCCTTGGGAAAAGAATTGAAAACAAGCATTAGCATAGCCAATAGGTCTTGCCTTTGGGACCTTATAAGTGTTTAGCCATGCAACAGTTGATGTTGTTGCACCAAGGATATTGTGCTGGATAACTAAACACAATAAGGTCCCAAAGGCAAGACCTATTGGCTATGCCAATGCTTGTTTGGAATTTGCAGCAGAGACTCCTCAACAAACTTCAACTCTTGCAGACCGCAGCAGCTGGCTTACTGCTGGGGATTCCTGGGCACCCACAGCATCACAGGCTTCCGTTAAACTACACTGGCTGCCTATGAAGAAGCGCCTCGAGTTTAAAACTCTATGCATTGCCTTTAAAGTGATGCATGATTATGGCCCAGACTACTTAAAACACAGCACACAGGTTCACCGGGTGCACACCCTCCAGGACTCTGCGCTCCTCTGCAGCCAAGAACATCAACTTGCCAAAGATCTCACAGGCGGCAGAAGCTTCATAACCTGCACTGCCAGATTCTGAAACACCCCTCCCTACTGTCTGAAGGACACCTCCAGCCTTCCTTCCTTCCTTCCTTCCGAAAAGGATTTAAACAAGGCTATTCTGCAAAGAACCCTTGGATCTTCTCTGGTTAAACTTAAACCTTCATACAGCAGCAGTGCCAAGATGCCTCTGGGAATGCCTGCGATTTATAATGTTCAATAACATAACATGCTAATAATAATGTTACCTGCACTAGTAACGACAACAGTATTAATGTAGATAAAATGTCACGTAATAAATTAAGATAACGTTACAGTTCCAGAGTCCTGTTTGTCACTAGTACCCCAGGTCTGTCGTACTCAGGTACTGACCTCTGGAGAGTGAACAGCCCAGGCCGCCTTGCAAGCAATTTAATCTGTGGCCTGCAGGCTCCTCACAGACCCTCTGCAGCAGGTACCCCACCACGACGAGCTGCCTCGCATCTTTATCAGGGCAGTTCATCCGACTAAGAGGTTACCTCTGAGCTCTGTGTATGATCTGTAGGTCAAAGGTCAGATCATACACAAACTCGGCCTTTCTTGCACCCGAAGTTGATCAAATGAATACCAATACTTCGACCGGGTAATAACTGTTTATAAAATGTTCTATGTAAAGCTCCATATAAATACCAGGTGATGTTTACCTGCAAAGGCAGATCTGATGAAGATGTGGACCGTCTTGGAGCACTCTGGGGGGAGCTACACCGCACTCCCCCAGAGGAGGGCCCGCCGCACCTCCGCACTGAGGCCTTGAAAGCACATTCTGCCTTCAGAGTCAAGGCGCTACCGTGAAAAAAAACCATAGAGATCCCCGGCCCAGCACCAACACTCGCTCCTTTCCCACGAACAGCGTTGTTGAATTCCGGGTGACAAAACGTGCATTTGCGCAGGTCCTGTGAAGCGCCTTCTCGTGTGTGCACCCACGACGAGTGTCTGCTGGTCCTGCCAGGCGTGGGGGGAAATTGAAGAAATGATTGAGTTTTCACTTATTGCAGAATAATTATATTTAAGGGGTTGGTGAACTGTAATGGGAATTTGGAAGAGAAGACAATCCGTGTTCCAGAGTACCTACTTGCTTCTGAGAAGTGCTGGTACTCTCTCATTGCACTCCTGCAGTAGGTGACAGTACCTACCCATTTAAAGCATGCATTCACCCCACACGTGGTGCTGCACCTAAGTTTACTGCCTGCCACATTCGCTCCTCACGCACAGGACACCCTCTATGTGCCTGCTGTTGTTCCACAAGCTACCGTCTCATCTGCCACTCCCTGGCGCGTGCTGCTTCCACGCGTGTTGGGCCCCAGTTTGTGCAATGCAGCCGTTTATGTAGCCTACTCGTCATGCCTGCACTTCTTCACATACATGTACTGCTCCCCATGGCTGTCCCGACCCCTCACATGTCCATGCTTCGCATTCACGGACAGCAGTAACCGGCTGCAGAGAGGAGCTTATCCCGGTCTCTTGTGAATGAAGGAGGCAGAAGCAGATGAGACTTAAAGCCGATCATAATATTTAGGGGAGATCGGCAGATGCCACCGTGCCTAGGGTAGGGAGATTTGGCACCGGGCGCCAAAAGCGATGGTAGCAAATTGACATGAAGAGCAGCTTTGGGAAAAGGTTTGTTTTGTGTATTGGATACTCAAGGTTTTCAAATCTAAAAAGAAACAAGCGCTGTTTACATAAAACAGTGCCCGGGTGCGTGGCCACAAAGTGAACGCGACGTGAAACCTTTGAAATGCGAAACCGAACAGATGGCACACAGCAGGGCTGCTGCTTGCTCCCGAGCAGCCTAGGCCACAACAAAGGAAAGGCGGAACATGCCCCCGCTTTTGGCCAATTGGGTGCTGTCTTCATTAGAAAGATGCATGCTAAGGCCAATAGTAGGTGGAGAAAAGAAAAGCACACACACAAGCCTGTGTTCCAAACTTTAAAGCCCTTACTAAAATCCTCGAAGAGCAGCGCATGTGCTGGCTCAGGCGAGATCTAAAAAGGAGCGATAATTGTATCTTTCTAATCATTCTGCCAAACCATTAATATACAGATTATTGCGTCTGTTGCGGTTTTCAAGGTCCTTAGTTTGGCTTTTAAGAAGAGAAATTTCCATTTGTATGGGAGGAATTTGTTGAACAACAGCCTTAAAATTTACTCCACCCTCTGTTCCATTTGAGCAACTTTGTTGTCAACACTGGACCATTTGTCATCAAGATTTTGAAGGCAATTTTTTGTTTCTTCCACATATGGTGTAAGAACTGTTTATTTCTCGAAGTAACGTCATTAATATTGGTGGGGAAGTTTTAGCAGGTGAAAGGGAGTCTTTTTTAACCCATTTGTTTGATGAGAGTGCTGAGGAATCAACCAATTTAGATGTATGTTTGGTGGGTGGAAGCAGGATATTTGATGTTGGTGCTCCTCATAAGGAAGGCAGAGCTCCATGTTCTAGGTTCTCCATGTCTTTCTGTAATATAGAAAATGGACTGTAGTCCAGCAAAATGGTGATGTTGAAGTGGTGGAATTGCACTGGAAATATATTTTTTTCATTCATAAACACAAATAAGAGGATGGCAATAAGTTCTTGTGTGATGAGGGAATATTGGCACAAAGAAAATTATTGTTGTTAACAAGTTAATATTAGACAGAAATAAACAGTCAAAGAGAAATTGCAATATAAAAGGCAGCGTATAAGGGTAAAGACAGTAGTAAAGTTCCAAGTCTCTCAACACCATGCATAGGAAATACGCGTTGTGGTGTTCAAAGAGAACGTGAATCAGATAGAAGAGCACGTTGTTGATGACAATCAGCACTGCAAAGTTCAGAGAAGAAGTAGCTTCAAGGAGGAGCTGAATTCTTCCGTTATCAAAACTGATTTAGTAAGGTCACTGATATTGTAGAAAGGAAAAATGAAGGTTTCTGCAAAGCGTTATCTGTCATAAGTTGAGTGAGGAAGCAATGTTGAAACTCAGTAGCACTAAGCATTCCATCAAAAATGTAAAACATATATTTTATGCAGGCCAAAGGAATAAAGTGGAAAGAATTGGTGCACAGAGCCTTATTAATTGAGCTGCGTGGCTATAAAATGTAGAAGTTATAACTGCATCGTAGAATTTGTTATCTCCACTATATTCACTAGAGCAAGGTTGCAGTTCTGCAGAAATAATGTTAGCAGCGTTGGCACAGTTTTAAGGAAAATGATGGTGCACAGAGAAGTATTAGCCCCAAAATAATCTCCAAAGTAATAATTTACATGTGCCTGATGTCAACTGCACTGCACATGGTGAGTTGAGACACTGAAATGGGGGCGGAAAAAAATGGCGATGCGATTCCAGTCAGCAAAACACGTCAGCTGTAATGGAGAAAAACACAGTAATTACCGGTTACCGGGCAAAGATGAGGCCATGTTTGTGATCAGGGGATATTGATGAAGCAGATGAGCTTGATGTAGACGTTGCAGGAATGCGTGGTCCAGGAGGAAGTGTACAGCACTCTGGAACTGCAGCAGAACTATGTTTGCAGGTGGCCATCTTCGTCGGCATCAAGCCACGCCCCCATTAACTAATCTTTACAACAAATGTAAATAACATTCTTTTTTCATGTTCTATGAAAATGTCCCATTAGGACGCTCAGATGTCTTTCTTATGTTGTAGACTTTTTTTTATAATGCATGTAAACCGAGGATTCTTAGCAATATAAAAGTAACAGTAATAGAACAAAATCAAATCATATATATATTTCTTACATTAAAAAGATTTTCAGAAGGGATGGGAGTTCCATTCTCTCACCACAGCCAGGGAGAAATCTCAATCACCAAAAGAGACAGTCCTAACCATTGGAATTTGGAGCAGAAATTGGCCAGTGGAGTGAAGAGTGCATTCAAGCATATGCAAGGGAAAGTTACAGGTCACATAGGAAGGAGAAGAGTCATGGATTACTCTGTGAACAGTGACTAATTACATAAACAGACTCTTTCCCAAGTGGGCAACCAATGCAGCGATATACGGATGGCAGAACTAGGATCCCGGCAGCAAAAGCCTGATCTGTACGAGTTGAACTGTACGTAGGAGCTTTTAGGGAAGTCTGAGGTAACTTGAATTGCTGTAGTCCAGGCAAGATTGTATTGATGACACAACCAAAGATGTGTGTTAATCAGAACTAATGCCTTGTTTTCAGAAGTTTGATATGCCACAAGCAAGTAGATGCTGCTCTGAAATTTTTGATGCTCAAGGGAACGTTTTAAGTCAATGATGCTGCCCAGGTTACTAACAGATTTGGAAGAGGTGGTGGTGGTCACATCACCGCTGACCACCTAGTTGGACTACAGGTTCCTGTGGTGTCCCTGAGGATGAAGAACTCAGACTTTTGGCTGGATTAAGTTTTGGAAAGGTTTGCAGCTATCCAGTGGCAAACTACTTTGGAATAGGTAGACCAAGGGTCTCCAGCCTTTTCTGTAAGAAGAGCTACTTATGATCCATGAAAATCATCCTAATCTACTAATATTATTAGTGTTTTAATAGTGACCACAACAGACAAGGTTACATTTATGGCAACCGTATGCAATTTTACCTGCAGTGATCACTTTGACTCAATATGCATAATTGCCAGCAGTAAAATAAAAAAAAAGCTTTGTCAATGAGGCATGCATCTACACGGGTCATACATCACAGCCTATTCAAATCAATGCACGCCTGCAATGCACACCTAATCCTGTGTAGATATCCGTGAGACCAAAACGATTGAATCAGAGGTTGGAACGGTGATTCTCCTGTAATTAGTAATTCTGAAAAATTCCTTAATACAGAACTCCCTTAATTGGGAGCACGTTTACAATCCAAGAATGAGTGAGCTCTTCTTCTCATGTCTGCAAAGTTCACTTTGTGCTTTCTCCATAAACCTGACTGTGCAAATAGTATGTGATATATTTTAAATAATTTGAAATACTGTAATTTCGGCGCTTTTACTGGCATAATTGCTCAACACATTTCAATTAAACATGATTTCTAATTTTCTGCTACTCCTGGAACTGCCACCAGTCGTTGCTTCCATTTTCAATTATATTGTTATCCACTGACATTGTCATAAGGCCGGGTTCTTGATGTATAATATGTGGTCATTTTTCGTCTTGTCACTCGTTTTCTAGAGAACAAATGGAAGATGTTTTATCGTCCTTGAGATAGTCTCTCATTTTATTATTTCGTAACATATTTAATTAGGAAAATGAAGTAACTAATAATAGATTATCATTAATATATATTTTAAGGCCACAAGACATTTGACAGTACCTCAAACGGAATCTTGTTTCCTTTTTTAAACAAATTACCAATGATTTAAGTTTTCAGTTCTTTACTTGTTCTCAATATAGTCTCTGGAAAAAGGTATGTTATTTTATATTTTATTAATTGAGTATCCATATGTATAAGCTTCATGCGACCATAGAAGAAAATATCAAAAAAGAAAAAGGCCCGGAAAAAGTTAGATGGCACATAAATTGTTAATAACATAGCCAGAATTTTCAACATTTTAAAAGTGAGACTTCTGTACTGAGATATGAGGGGACGGTGCACCAACACTTTACAGCCGCCAGCGTAAACGCTCTTTCATCATTATGGACAGTGTGAAGGGTAAGCCCAACAGGAAGGGTCAGATTGCCTGACTAAGGTGATGGGTGGGTCTATGCCAATTAAATGTTGATGCAAAGAAGTTGGGCGTTACAGAACATACTGGTCTGTGAACAATGGCAAGTGTTTTGAATTGGACCCTTTTCAGACAAGCAACCAGTGAAGGGAAAAGCAAGTAGCAAAAATATGGTCCCACGTCTGTAGCTCTCTGGCAGACTTGCAACTTTACTTCGCAGTAGTTGAATGTGATCCGTCTTTTTCCCCCCAAGATAATTGTCTGTGGTGATGCAAAACTGGAGACCACGAAAGGCCGAGTTCGGCGCAGAATACAGATGGTTGGAGCATGAACTTTGAATCAACATGACTTGGTGGGCAAGAGAGAGTTACTGATAAAGATAAATAAATTTGGTCATACACTCATTTTGAAGGGATCAGACAAATTCCATGTTATTAGTTGATTGACCCCCAAAGAGAGGAGGAAGAGATGGAGTAAAATGTCAGGCACTTGTTCCTTATCCCACAACAGAGTTTTCAATGATTCCCTCGTCATTTCTCTTAAATAGTTAAATGCATCAATTGCCTATTGTGAAAGTAACTTTAGCTTCAATTTTCTGTTGCTTGTTATAAGTGAGAGTAGTTATAGAAACTGTGCAGACACATTATTTTCCCGGCAGGATCCAAGTTCATACACAAACCCCATCAAGCTTGTTAACTGTAAAGTAAACAGTCTGTAAAACCATACAACTAATCAAATAACATCCTGGCATTCGTCTACCTGAATGAATGAAGTGCTTCCGCATCCCTGCCTCACACAGTAAAGGATTTAGAGACCAATGGACTAATCACAGGTCACAAACCATTTGGTGTCTTTTGAACATTGACTCGTTTGTGTGCTGGGCTTCATTTTACGATGCAACTAAAGTACTAATAAGTCACATCACAAACTGTACATTGGCAGAAACCTGAACAAGCTCTTGCTTCTTTAATGCTTTTGAGTTAGGAGGCATTTTGTAACCCCTTGTGAATGCATACAAGTGGAAGGGTCGAGGCCTATCAGGTACACGCATGCCTCCATCCCTGCATTGGAATTCCATACATTTGAGCATTTCTTTCAAAGCATCCCCTGTCCCTCAAAGGAAAAAAGTCTGCATTTAGGAAATGATATATTGGTGGAATACAGTGTTCCTCTAGATCACTGCTGTCCACGAGGCCACCTGCCACCATGTACAAGTAGATACCACCTTATGGAAAAAGATTCCACTTTGTGACCCGCTATCTGCTTAATGATTTGTGAATGTAAGACCAGTTGTTTTTGTTGGGGGCAGGGTTTGGTTCCTTCTTAAACTTCACATCACATGTTAGTGCTGTACAAAATATTCGAATAAATAAATAAATGACAAAACAAGATAACTACAAAAAAATTCATATATCAATTTTCATTTCACTTTCCTAAACTGAGCCCAATAAATTCAGAATATTAGTGCTTAAGCACAGTGAAAACAACAGAAGGTTCATTTGTGGCATGGCCAAAAGACAGATTTAGGTGAATGGAACTATAACCATCGTTCCCTAGAAGTCTTCTACAGAGAACTTCAAAACATATTTGAACATTGGAATGTTGAGATCTTCCTTGAAGACAATGGAGTAGCTCTGAGCTTATAATGGCTGGTCTAGGACTTTTGTCCAACCTTCCAATGTTTGTTCTTATGTTTCTCCATTTTAATTTAGAACATTCTACTCTTGGTGGCTGGAATGTTCTTATAGCCCTCATGTGTCACACTATACCTGTTGTTAAAGGTCCTCAACCTCGTTATAGGCCCCACCTACAGCTCAGGCCTATTACTTGGGTTTAGGGCCTTTAACAACTGGTATAGCCCTCAGCAGCGGGCTATAATGCTATAATCTCACTGTTAAGAACACATCTGACTGATTGTCCCAAGTACAAGGGTCATTTACAGATATGAACACAAATGATACATAACCTCTGTGTACTATTCCCTCCCCATGTCCTTTTGATTCTAAATGTAATTGCCATATTGCTAATACAAGGGGATCTTAATATTAAGGAGAGCTCATTTAGAGATTAGTAGTACATGGCATTTGTTTTTGCTTGCTTCTACCAGTGGTGGCTGGTATGGGACGGGGTGGCAGGGCATGGGGGACTGGGGAGGGGGGGCGACGCCTATTGCTGCATGCCGCTGGTCTCTCCTCCCTCATCTCGCCTCCAGGAAGCAGGAAGCACACTGTCTCCCCTAAGCCAATCACGATGCTATCACCAGCATGATAGCAGTGTTGTGATTGGTCTGAGCGCCATGGTTCGGCACTCAGACAGGTACTGGGAGCCTGTGCATGTTCTCCACCCAGGCTGTGCAATACAGCTGGGTGGAGAAGATGCTAAGTGTGCTTGACTGTTTGCCCGGCCCAAGACGGACGGCCAAACTGTCATGCGCACTTAAGTGCACATATTTCCTCCTCAGTCTGCTGAAGAGCAGTGGGGCGACGCACCTCCACCTTAGCGGAGGAGCCGTCACTGATTTCTACTGAGTAGATGGAAGCGCTTTCATTCCAAAAAGACGCTGAACTGACAGAAAACCTTAGATTTGGCAGACATGCTGAAGAAAAATTTTACTTCCTTGCGGTACCCACTGGTGGCCCACGCGCCAAGTTATAAATGAGGCTTTAAGTCATTAACCATTTGCCAGTATAATAACCTGACAATCTAAAAATGTTATGAAACAATAGACAAAGGGGCAATTCAAACTGTGGGCACACCACTACCATGAGCTGAACCTTTTATAGGAGACAACCAAGGCAGCTTACCAGCAACGGATCACTGACATAATATAGAATGACAAAATATAGACTTACCAAAATATAGTTGCCAAAATGTAGAATGCAAAAATATCGAATTCCTATCTACAAACAGGTAAGTACAAAAATATCGAATCCAAAATATAGTCTGTAAAAAATATAGCCAGTCAAAATATCGATTTTTTTTAAATGTCTTAAAAGTAATTTAAAATTAATGAAAAAATAAATATAATTAAGTAAAACATACTTAAAAATACTCAAATAACCTTAAAATTAAGATATAATTAATTTAAGTTATTAATAAAAAATTTACAATATTTTATCGTAGGATAGCAGGAGGGTAAAATTTAATATTACCACTCCAATGAGTGCAACAGTAGGGAAAGCATTTGATAGCGTAGGGGTAAAAAATACTATTCCCACTCCAGTGAGTGCAACAGTAGGGAAAGCGTTGGATAGCGCAGGGGTAAAAAATACTATTCCCACTCCAGAGAGTGCAACAGTAGGGAAAGCGTTGGATAGCGTTGGGGTAAAAATTACTATTCCCACTCCAGTGAGTGCAACAGTAGGGAAAGCGTTGGATGGCGCAGGGGTAAAAAATACTATTACCACTCCAGTGAGTGCAACAGTAGGGAAAGCGTTGGATAGCGTAGGGGTAAAAATTACTATTCCCACTCCAGAGAGTGCAACAGTAGGGAAAGCGTTGGATAGCGTAAGGGTAAAAATTACTATTCCCACTCCAGAGAGTGCAACAGTAGGGATAGCGTTGGATAGCGTAGGGGTAAAAAATACTATTCCCACTCCAGAGAGTGCAACAGTAGGGAACGCGTTGGATAGCGGGAGGGTGAAAATTACTATTCCCACTCCAGTGAGTTTAACAGTAGGGAAAGTAATGATTTAATATATTATTAAAAATAAATGAAATATCAATACCAATAAAACATTAATTGAAATTAATAACCAATTTAATATTATGTAATAATTTATTAGGAATACAAATACATATTAGTTATTAAAAATTAATAACCAATTCATAATTATTTAACAACTAATTATTTTTCAATAACAAAAACTAATTAATAATAAAAATTAATACCAATTAATAATTAACAGTACATTAATTATCAATACACAAAAAGTATTTTTATTATGTAATTAATTACAATTACATTACTTCCCACCCTATTCCCCTATAAACCCACATCCCACTACAGAAAATAGATTAATGCAATTATCATAATTATCAAATATTTAACTAATACAAAATAAATACCAATTAATAAAACTTAAATGCCAATTAATAGAAATTATTTACCAATTAAAAATTAATTACCAATAAATTTCAAATCAATACCAATATATAAATACAAATATTTACTTAATTACAATTAAATTACTTCCCATCCTATTCCCCTATAAACCCACAACCCGCTACAGAAAATAAATTTTGAAAATTAACATAATTAACAATTAATCAATTAATAAAAATTAATTGCCAATTAATAAAAATAATTACCAATAAAAAATTAATCATAAAATCTTAAAGAATACTAATAAATAAATAAAAATATTTAATCAATTACAATTACTTCCCACCCTATTCCCCTATAAACCCACAACCCGCTACAGAACTAAAAAGCTACATTTAATTAAAAATGTATAATAATTGCTAAAAATTAATATTTAATTTAATATAATTAAATTACTTCCCACCCTATTCCCCTATAAACCCACAACCCGCTACAGAATTAAATTACGCAAAAATTAAATACCATAAAATTCATTACTTAAAATAAATTAAACATACATTACAAAAATGAATATACACTTTTCACACATATACTAACATACAAAACACTTAAAAAAATTATATTATTAAAAATTCGATATATTTATTGCCTATATTGTATACTTTGATATTTTTACTTCTATATTTCGAAAATCGATATTACTTACCTTCAATTCGATATTTTTAACCACTATATTGTGTCCATTCGACATTTTGTCCATTCTATATTTTGGAATCGATATTATGTCCATTCTATATTTTGGAATCGATAATATGACTGTTTACCCCAGCAACCTCTCGACCTTAGTATCTTTATCTGTGTACTGTGCATGTCTGGGTGCCTGTGTCTTTGACATAACACCGGGGTACTAATGATCCTATGTCAATGCTCAACAAGTTCTTACGCCAAGTGTCTCTGCCTCAGTGTTTTGTCCAAGTGTATGGTTTTCAACTGTTCTTTTCAAACTCCACATCTGTTTCTCAGCGCCCGTGTCCAGTATTACAGACCCAGTGTCAAAGTCCTAGTGTTAGCGTTCTTTGGTCAATGTTCCAGGGTCAGCAAACCATTGTCTGAATCAAAAAGTAAGAAAGCGCCCATGTCAAAGGTCCAGAGTCAGTGTCCTGGTATCAAAGTCTTCAAGCAAGAAAACGCATTCTGAGGTCCTGTGTTGGAGAACCAGGGTCAGACCCAAAGTGTTAGGGTTTTGGTGTCACTGTTCTTTTGTCTCTAAGTCTGAGTTCTAGAATAAGATGTAAATTGTGAGATTTGAGGTGCCGCTTTTTAGATGCCAGTATTCCCGGTTGGGTGTGCTTGTCACTATATCTCAGCATAAGGATCCTGTGGTCAGTATCGCAATGTTTATGCCTTTTGCCTTTTGCCTTGTGCCCAAGTCAGTGTCTCGACGTGAATGTCTCAATGAGGCAACCTCCATGGCAGGGACCCAGATTGAGTGTCCCGACATCTGAGTGAGATTTGAGGTGTGACTTTTCTGATGTCAGTATCCCTGAGTATGTGTTAGCGTCCCAGTATCAGTACCCAGGGACATCTTAAGAATTTTGGGGGCCCTGGGCCAAACATTTTTTGGGGGCCCCTGTTCAGAACATCTCTAAATTCATGAGCCAATTCCACTTCTTTCATGTCCTCTTTGGCCAGGTGCACAGGCACACTCATCCAAATTCTTAATGTTTTTATTACATCTAATATTCAGGAGTAGTGAGGTCTATTTTCAATATAGTAACACAGCAGCTCACTAATATTACTGAAAACGACCTCAGAATCCCTCCCATTTCTCATACGTGAGGTCGTGTTTTGATCGAAAATAATTTTCCTATGGAGCTTGTGTGAAACGTAAACACAGCATTTCACTGCAAAATGTCCATAATAGACTTTGACGGTATTTAAAACAATCTGTTTAAGAATTATTCAAGGTTGTCAGGGCAAGAATCTTGGTAGAAGAGAGCTGGCTCTATCAGGTGTGTGTGTGTGTGGGGGGGGGGGGCTGAAAGGCTGCAGTCCTGGGCCACAGCCCACTTTGCCCATGCCTTAAAACGTCTCTGTTAGTACCCCGAGGCCGGCACCCAAATATTTAACACCTTTTGTCTTGTGTCCATGTCAGTGTTTCAATGATGCAATCCCTGTGCCAAGGCCCCAGAGGCAGGATGCCAGTGTAACAGCCACAAGTGACAGAGTCCAACTCTAAATGTCCCGGGCCTCGTGTTCTGTTGATTGTCCACTGTCGCTGTTAACATCTCCTTTTCTCACACATTGTGTCCCTCTCTTATTGTTCATTTCCCTGAATCAATGTCTTGGTGTCATTGCTCTAGTTTCCTTGCCTCTGTTAATGCCCCCATCACTGTGCTCTTGGGATGATCCACGCTTCCTAGTCCGTTCCCTGGGGTGTCTGTCACACTCATGTCCAGGTGTGTGTGAGAGTCAGTGTTCATGTCAGTGCCCTTATAGCAATGTCTACTTGCATCAGGAGAGTCCTAAAGCGGTTGCCCAGGTGAGTGCCGCTGTGATTGACAGAGTGGGTGACCAGGTAAGTGTCCTTTTGCGGTCCGCATTGTTGCCAGTGCCGATGCCAGTCTGGATGCCAGTCCAGGTTTCAGTGGGGCTGCCAGCGGCCCACATATTCGATGGGGGTTTTACCCCACTCCAAGAGGTCAGCTCTACCCCTGAGCGGATGGAACAAGGAGTACCAGGCTGGTGTGTGAGGGTGCGGGATCAAGAACTGCCTACATTATAAAGTCAAGCTGGCTGCTCTCCTCCCCCTAACTCATACCGAGTGCCCTTCTTGAAAACTAAAAATACCATCACTGAGATGGGCAGGATGGATGAGACTCACTTAACAAATGCTTAGAAAGATAAGTCCGGAAGCATTGAAAAACAAATGCAGTGCAGGCCAGAAACGCAGGGGTCAGCTTACCACTCAAGAAAACGAGGCTGATGACAACAGGAAGGAATTTGAATATGCAGAAACAATATACTGGGAGCCCTTGCTGAGCCCCTAATATTTTCAATTTTTCTATAATTAAATTACATTCCAGAGTTCCAGAAGGGAAGGGAAACTCTACCACCCCCCCTCCAACCCCAACCCCCCGCATTATAACATTTTGTTAGCATTTGCACGTTTCAAGGGAGTTTTTTTTAAGCAAAGAGCACATTTGAAAAGTCCTTGACTAATGATGTAGTGCTACTATATTAAAATCCTGAATTTAGACACTTTCAGCGATTGGGGGTACATCAAGTAAAAGAAAGATTGTAATCTCGTAGACCATAACTACCTCCACGCTGCTTCCTAAACACGTGCGCCTACGAAATGATAGGCCTGGCAACAGCGGTTCCTTCACTGAGATTGTTTTCCACCATGGTGCGTGGCATCAGCAAATAGCATTTACTTTTTTCTGATGCTGCACAGTATAGGCAAACTCAGGCAAATTCAGGCCCGGTTTACCACAGAGGCCTCATCACATTCAACCTGTGAAACACTGCCGGGCAGGACAAGTTGGTTGAACTCAAGAGTCACACACAGAAAGTTCATAATTGGCTTCGAGATCAGGTACGAGCATTAAAAGCATCCTCATAGATGGATGTGGCAACAAATGGACATTAAAAACAAGAAGGCTACGTCCAAAGCCTCATTTCTAGGACATAGCAGGTAAAAGTGACTACAATTTGTAGAAATTCTTCCTTTGGCTTGCAAAAAAAGTTATTCATTGACCCAGTATGGGTTTTGTAGCAGTGCCCACCCCCTCATAACTAGAGGTTGATTGTTCTGGACTCAACACTGGCAAACCACATGGGCAAGGTTCTGCAGACAGAACAGATCACTGCGCTGCCTGATGAAGGAGTGAAGCTGGGACCAGCATCAGTGTCTAGCTTCAGAGGCACCTGTTCCCTGATGCTGATGCTGCAGCCTGGTTGCAGCTTTGTTATCTAGCTGAGCAAAACCTGCTGAAATCTCTGGCATGATGAAGGATGTGAGTGGGCGCTAGAGTGAACGTGGCAGTGAAATAAAATCCTTCATTTTTGCACCTGTGCACTATGCAGTTTTGCACTGCAATAACTTCATCAGTCACTTTTAAAGACTGCTACAGCCACATCTCATTATTCAGTGGCGAACCTGGTCACTGTCACTCCTGTTCCTTCTAGGTTTATGCAGTGACAGAGATGTAATTCAAAGACCCCCACAAGTCACCTCCGGCCCCCATCAGTGTCAGCAAGTGTCTGCTCTTGAACTGCCTCACTCACTGCCTTTCTGAAACAACACATTTCAAACAGTTGCTTTCTCCCTGATGTGCCAGTGAAAGCCCTGCCACAGAGAGACTTTGTGGCTTGCTTCCTATGTGTTTTGTTTTCTGTGTGGATTGTCTTAGGAGATGCGCTTAGCTATGGGCAGGATGCTTACTGAAGATGGGTTAACGCTTGTAAGGCGTTTATCAGTGAGTTACAATGATTGCTCGAGGCCTCGACGTGTAATGCGGGTCCTTGAGCACATATTTACTGTTGTTTCATGCAAAGCAGGGAAGTTGCTGCATCGCGTTGCGTGTAAGGGAGAGAGCAGAAATGCTCCATCTTCCGCATTTCTACTGTTTCCTAGCGCCGGTGCACTGTGTGTAGCGTAGCACCAAATCAAGCACCCTTGCACCCCAGTACAAGGGTGCCTGCATTATGGGCAGGAAATGTTCCTGCGTAAAAACAATCCTTAGTTGCATATTCCTCTTTCTATATGTGCTGCAGGGTGTAGCATGCATGTAAAGAGGAAGTGACAATATAGATATTTCTCCTTGTTATGCCTCTGGTGGATAGGCACACCATTTTGTCACAAATTTAAGTTCACAAGACTTTACAAATCTGTGGTTGCATCAAAATACATGGGTGGATGCATGGAAACTCCCATGCATCCACCCATGTAACACCTACCCAACGAAAAGTAATGCAAAGTAGCGCTATGCACTGCGTTGTATCACTTTGTATTTACTAAAACACACAAAGTGACTTTACATGGCTTAATACCCCAAATAATTTTTTGCCAGGGCTGTTCCACAAAAGTGACGCAGCCCTGTCCCAAGATTATAGTAAATCTGGGCCTTGATGTCTGCCTGTTGAAACGGGGAATATCCTTTACAACGCAACTGTTACAATGCACTACCATTACGACGCAACCATTACAACGTAAGTCATTACAACGACTAGCGCTGGGGGGCACACTAGGATAGGGAATAGTTTTAATTTACTATCCAACACCTTCCCTACCATCCACGGGGACTGGAGTTGGAATAGTAAATTAAACTATTCACTATCCAGGGCCCCCCAACGCAAGTCGTTGTAACGACTTGCGTTGTAAAACTTGCGTCGTAAAGGCATGCGTTGTAATAGCATGCGTTGTAACGACATACATCCGTTGAAACACTGCACTATGTTACTTGAATGCTGCTTCAATGCATACCAAGCAGAAGGTCAACGTGCAGGGAACTCTGTAATTAATGCATGAATTCATGAATGGAAGTCCAATTCAGGAACTCTGGACTATTTATGTAAGATTGGCTTCTCTATAAGCCTGGGCATTTAGTTTGTTTTGGTGGAGCATCCCTTTACCTGGGAACTATAGCAACCAGTAGCCTTGAGGAATTAGGAAACTAGGAGAGGGCTGGGCTATATATCCCCATGTGAATGACCATAAGTACCATGAACACAGAAAATAGAAGGTTGGCAGTGGAGCAGCCAATCAGGTTGCTCGAAATGCGGTCCGGAGATCCCAGTACAGGGACTCAGCTTGAGCTGTTTCACAACAGGCAACTAACTTGAGAAGTGGTGAAAGAAAGGGTGCGAGTGTGCTAGGAAATTGAAGTAGTATTACCATCAATGGCCTTGAAGATGCCGGTAAGCACAAATACCACCTCAGAGAAGGAACACAGAACTGAAAGTGCTTACTTCCACACTACAGAACAAGAAGGTTAGTGCGCCAGATGACTACATACCCAGAAACGACACTTAAAACTGCATTGCTCACTGTGATTGTGGAATGAAAATGTACCATGCTTTTTGTCTGTTGCACAATTGTGAAATGCCTCTTCTTGTTCATGACTGTAAATAACAGCAAACATCAATTGTCAGAGAATGAATGGCGCTCGCTGGGTGAAAGTGGTGCGAGATCAGCTTTAAGAAACAGGCAAAGATTGAACCGGAAGTAAGGCTGTAACTTCTGCATTCTCTAAGTGGGAAATGGTCAAATAATTGAGCTTCTTTATCATTAGGATGTGAGGTCTAAAACAAGGTGACTGGAAATTATTAAATACCGATTTCAGACACCCTTTTGGGCTCTGAAAGGATGCACCCAGGGTTCGTGACAGACAGGACTGTGGCCAAATCTTATTTTCTTGAGTCTAGATATTTGAATGTCTCTCTCCACTGAAATCTTTTTACAAACCCCTTTATCACCCCTCTATCACACTGTGCTTGTGCAAAAGCCGGTCCTAAAGGATAATAATGGTTCCAACGAGGTTTTCGAAAGACACAAGCTTTGGAGGGGACCTGGTCTGGCAGTTCAAGTTGGATTTTCCTAGTGGAGCAGGAGGGCTAAGGCTGATTTGCATTTGGCTGATCTCGGATGTGGCATAGTTGGTGAAATACCATGGACTGGAATAGGTACCAAGCAATTAAATGCCAGTGGCTGAGACATTTTCAAGTATTCTCCCCAGCACACTCTGTGTTTCCTCCAAATTTTGCATACACATTTTATGGTACACTCCTTCCTCACTACGTCTCACTTGTAGTTATCATTACTTTACAATATCTTTCATCAGTGAATTTCTAGCGGCCATAGGACTGACAAGAAAGCTATATCACATCCCGTAAAAAAGTAAAACCACAACCCTATTTATATGTGGAAAAGGTTTTGGATCACATTTTGTTGCACATACGAAAATGTACAGAAATTGAGAAGCATTATTTAAAACTCGGCATTGATCATAGCACCAGATGAAACCATCCAGTAATTTTCAACAGCACTAGTATTAAGAAGTTGGCGCTCATTGGCCTAGACCAGTTTTAGACACACTAATCCTTTATTGTGTTCTAGAGTTGCATGCTACTCACTGACAAAACGATTCAACACCTCTTCAGGGGTAGCAAGCACTGTATAAATGCAAACCTTTTTCCCTCCACTATCCTTCTCAATCAAAATAACTAACATATTCACCACTCAAATTACTTTCATGGTGCACATGTTGTGCCAGCGCTATCATGAGAGGGCATCCCCTCATTGCATGGGGGAATGGCCCCTTGCAAATGACGGAATCACTATGCCTCTGGGTCTCGGCTGTATTTCGGACATGGGTGCCGAGAGAAATATGCCTTTAAGAGGCACACTGAAAGTGCATCTCTTAAAGGCAGCCTTGTAGGGGGAAAACAGGGTCCCATTGACTCCTATGACATCACACCGCAGACGGGTGCAGTCACCTGCCTGCAAAGAGATCCCTAATACCCCTTAAAAGTGCAGGTGAGTTGTCGCCTGCAAAGTGAAACACAGAGCAGCTTTTAACTAGTTTACCGAAGCGGAATGTCCGTCGCGGTGCGGGCATTCTACAGAGTGGACAGGGCTGCGGCGGTCAATGGTCATGTGCAGCACCCGCAAGGTAGTGCTTGTGTCGGCCGGTGGCCGACGCGAGCACGGAACGGGTTAAACAGCTATTCTGTACTTCACTTGAATGCGCTACCCTGGGGGCAGCGCGAGTTTGCGGCTGCCTTGGGGGCAGCGCATCCCTTCTGCTACAGTACACTTTCCTTGTTTGTGCCGGGTGCAACTTTTGAAAGGTGTACCGTGGCTCAAACAAAGAAAGTTCACTGTATTTGTGATACAGCCCCTGCTCCGTATTTCACTTGAAGGCGCTGACCCCAGGGCAGCACGAGTTTTGCTGCCCTGGGGGCAGTGCATTCCTTCTAATATGACACATTATTCTGTTTTGTGCCGGGTGCACCTTTTGAAAAGTGCACCATGGTGCAAACATGAAAAGTGCACCATATTTGTAATATGGAACAAGATACTTACTACTATGGTGGAGGAAGAAGAGATCCGGGTGACACAGCATCCTCACAAATTAAGGTCTTTAATATAGTAGTCACATTTAGTCGAGAAAAGCAGGCACCACTAATGTCAATCTGTATGAAATAGAACAAGGTGTCTGTGAGTGTATGAGGCAGAGACAACCCATCCACACAGAGCAGAGTGCCATTATCACACAAAAAGCCAAAGAAACACACATACAGAAGTATGCGGGATGCTTTACAGTCCTCTCTTATTAAACAGAACACAGATATCTCTTTTCAAAGCAACAGGATGGTCCCCTCCCAATTCAACTGGCGTGATCCAAAGTTCATCCCTGCAGTAGAAGCAACTCTAGTATGCACTGGATCTATCCTTGACGCATCACGTACTAAATGCAAAGCTCCACCTGCACACAAATTTGCAGATGAACATCCAGGAGAGCACAGTGCTGTCAGTTGCAGGTGGGAAGAAAGTACATTATCCTACACAAAATGATTAATAAGAACAAGGAAGTTTAGGCTATTTCCTTTGTATGGTTCTTAAAGGACATGGAAACCCATTGTATCCCAGCGTGGAGAAAATTACACATTCATTCCAGTAGGCTTTAAGAGGCCTAAAGCTCTCATTTGAGTTAATTATCAGTCTGTGGATCATACCCTAGTTATGGGTTATTCTGGCATCATGCTTATCTAGTGCCTCGTGCCATCCTGTAGTCACACTTGCGTCAAGGTACTGGCACTGCCCGTGTACCCACGGGGTGCTGCTGATCAGATCGCCTCTTACACCCAACTGGAATAAATGTGTAATTGGCTCCACGCAGGGATATGATTCTAGCCATGAAGAAAGCTCCAGATCTGTTTCGACTCATTGCATGGGCCGAAACATGTTGGCACGCTTTATTCAAGGTTAATTGAGTACTAAATCTTAATGGTATCCTTCTTGTTCTATTTTTAACCATACCCCCAGTATCCTACTAATAAAGAATTTGTCTTGCTATATATACTTTGAGATATTTTTTTTTACCACTACCCATCACTGTCTTCTGGATTATTATCCAGTTTATATTTTATCCAAGAACTCCCAGAGATTTTCTTCTGGCTGAGTCCATCCTGCTGGTATTACCACGACAAGTGAGTGAGGCGTCGATTCCACTATCTTTGTATACCCTGGGAAGACAGTAGAGCTTTGGTTCCGTTTCCCTCTTTCTTGGCCCATTTGCCCTTATGTGAGTAAGTTCACTGCCTTGCCCAGGGGAGAAAAGGGGCATTAGGGTTTTTTCCTACCTCAACTTTGCCCAAGGAGGGAGTGGTGTGTGCCACTCCTCCATCACCTTGATCAAAGGTAGGGGGTATATTGAGCCTTCACCTTGCTCATGCTGCCGGGTTTGGTCAGTTCATATCCTCATCTTGTCCAAATGTAGGGCTGTAGGCGGTAGTTTGTTTCCTACCTGCCTTGCCCAAGATTGAGTGATAGTACCCTGCCCTTCGTGCCCCCTACCTACCAAATTGTGTTGCGCAATGCTGTATTTGTCACGGTTTCTTTTATTTCAGAGTTTACTCCATGAGCTTTGAGAGTGTTTATTATCAGATGCCTTTAGATCCATCTGCTCTAGATAGCTCATAACTGCACCAGTGCTGGTACTTGAAGCAGGTAGATTCCTGTAACACCTGAACATCCACTGTGACACTCTGGGACAAATGCTTGAGGAAAGGGTAGTAAGTCGTTGACATCCAAGCAGTGCAGCTTAAAAATCGTTTTTCAGTCTTGCTTTTTTGTAACATGTTGTCAATAAAGTTCCTTTATAAGTGGTAGTTCAGAATAAAATTGATATATATTAGCACATTGTTATACCAAGATTGACTCTGCTACTCAGAATGCTTAGAATGGTGGTTCTTACTATTGATGTTTGCCTGTATTCTAAGAACAGACAAACATTAGCATAGTCAATAGGTCGCGCTTTTGGGACCTAAAAAGTATTTAGTTATGCAGCACAATATCCTTGGTGCAACAACATCAACTGTTGCGTGGCTAAACACTTATAAGGTCCCAAAGGCGAGACCTATTGGCTATGCCAATGCTTGTTATTTTTTGTTCTTGGGGGAAACCGGGCTAGTGCCAGGAGGGTCAAGGGTGAGTGCCAGGGAGGTGAGGAGTGAATGCCCGAAGGGACATGGGTGACTGTCAGGCCAGGGGGAGGAAGGGTGGGTGCCAGAGAGGTGAGGAGTGAGTGCCAGGGAGATGAGACGTAAGAGTCAGGAGGGTCATGGGTGAGTGCCAGGGAAGGGAAGGTGAGTGCTGAGAAGGGGAAGTATGAGTGCCAGGGGTGAGGGTTGGCTGCTAGGCCAGGGGGGTGAAGGGCTAGTGCCACAGAGGTGAGGGTTGAGTGCCAGGTCAGGGGGATGAAGGGTGAGTGCCAGGGAGATGAAGGTTGAGTGCCATGGAGGTGAGACGTAAGAGTCAGGAGGGTCAAGGGTGAGTGCCAGGGAGGGGAAGGGTGAGTGCAAGGGGCGAAGGGTAGCTGCCAGGCCAGGCCAGGGGGTGAAGGGCTAGTGCCAAGGGGGCGAGTAGTAAATGCCAGGAAGGACATGGGTGAGTGGCTGGCAGGGGAAGGTGGCCTCTCAAATGGGAAACGCATGAGCGCATCGAAAAGCAGGGAGGTGACTGCTGAAGGGAGATGTAAATGGGCACAGAGAGGGGGAGCGAGGCGCGCGCACTTGGGAGAGGGAGAAGAAAACCAGATGGCGCCTCCGCTCGTGCCTGTGCGCTTAACCGGGACGGAGAGAGGGAGGGAGGGAGAAAGGGACGGGGGGAGAGCAGGAGGGACGGAGAGAGGCAGGGAGGGGGAGAGGGAGGGATGGAGTGAGGGAGGGAGGGACGGAGAGATGAAAGGAGGTAGGGATGGAAACAGGAAGGGAGGGAAAGAGGAAGGGACGGAGAGAGGGAGAGAGTGAGGCAGGGAGGGAGAGAGAGAGGGAGGAAGGTGGGGAGTTAGGGAGGAACAGAGAGAGGAAGGGAAGGAAAGAGAAAGGGAGGAGAGAGGGAAGAAGGGAGAGAGGGAGGGACGGAGAGAGGGAGAGAGTGAGGCAGGGAGGGAGAGAGAGAGGGAGGAAGGGAGAGAGAGAGGGAGGAAGGTGGGGAGTTAGGGAGGAACAGAGAGAGGAAGGGAAGGAAAGAGAAAGGGAGGAGAGAGGGAAGAAGGGAGAGAGGGAGGGACGGAGAGAGGGAGAGAGTGAGGCAGGGAGGGAGAGAGAGAGGGAGGAAGGGAGAGAGAGAGGGAAGAAGGTGGGGAGTTAGGGAGGACCAGAGAGAGGAAGGGAAGGAAAGAGAAAGGGAGGAGAGAGGGAAGAAGGGAGAGAGGGAGGGACGGAGAGAAGGCTAGAAGGATGAACATAGATAGGCAGGGAGGGAGAGAGGGAGGTGCGGAAAGAGGGATTGATGGAGAGAGGGATGGGCGGACAGGGGAAAGGAGGGAAGGAGGGAGGGAGGGAGGGACGGAGAGAGGGTGGAATGGCGAGAGGTAGGGAGGGAGAGAGGGAGGGAGGTGGGGAGAGAGGGAGGTATGGAAAGAGGAAGGGAGAGAGAGAAGAGAGGAAGGGAGGGAGGAAAGTAGGTAGAGGGAGGGACGTGGAGAGAGAGGAAGGAGGGAGAGAGGAAGGAAGAGGGGGAGAGAGTAAGAGAGAGAGGATGCGAGGGAGAGAGGAAGAGAGGATGAGAGGGAGAGAGGAAGAGACGGAGGGAGAGAGGAAGGGACGGAGAAAGAGTAAGAAAAAGAAAGAAGGAGAAATAGCAATGAAGTGAGAGGGGAGATAAAGAGAGAATGAAGAAAAGGACAAGAGCTAAAGGGAGAGGAGAGAAAGCAGAATGGAAAGGGATGAGAGGGAGAGAGAGACACACATCTAGAGCAGAAGCGAGACAATGTGAAAGAGAGCAAAAGAGACCGAGAGAGAGGGAGCACGCCAGCGAGCGAGTGGGATCAGGAGAATAAGAGAGATGAACAGCTAGAGAGGGACAAAAGAGACGAAGAGAGAAGGGCGTAGACTCTGTGTACCTTGTGAGAGAGAGGGGCAAGTAGACGCCACCGGCAGCAGAGCTGAAACTGCCCCGCTGGGTCGGTAAGTACTCACACAGATCAGTGTGAGAGGCACAACCTTGCAAGCGCTATGTTACACAGTCTAACTAAATACGAAACAAAGCGCTATGTTACACAGTCTAACTAAATACAAAACAAAGCGCTATGTTACACAGTCGAAATTAAAAATAAATTGTTTAGGCAAAACAAATCTGACATTAAAATCAACCGTCAAAAAGAGAAAGAAATGCTAAGAAAAGGTCTGATCAGAAATACAGTTTAAGCTGGATCCCCCATGAAGCACTGACATTTCACAGTCGCACTGACTGGGTGTCGTGTTAGCATCCTAACAAAAGGATAAGTTGAGACATCAAGTGCACAGGGGGCAGAGGTCATGTCTGGTGATGGTATGTGGGTGCCGCATAGTTCACAGGGTCAAAAACCAATCCTGCTCCCTGGCTCACCACTGACGCCCACTGACCCAACTGTGGAATTTGAAGACTTTTAAATTTGAGGAAGAATGAGACCTCCGATGGAACAATAAATAAGCCTTTCATTTTTTTTAAAGAAAAAAAATTAAAAGTACAAGTTATCAATACTACTGTAGAGAGGTAAGTTATTAGAAGGGGCCGGCAGGGCCATTGATGTTAAATCGACAATGGCAGCGCCTTTCTGTACCACTGGATCTTCACTGATAGTCATAAATGTTAGAATAATTTCCGGATGAAAGCGTGGCAGTGGTAAAAGGGCTCCTGGGCGGAGCGCACAGCACCGGTTCAAACACCCCTGCTGTTTGCGGGCTCACCTTCGACACCCACAGACCCAGGCATCGACTTTAAAGACGCGTTTCAAGTTCTGCGCTTCGAGCGCAAGAAGAAAGCGCTCTCCGGCGGCATCAGATCAGGGCACTTTTTTTGTTTTGAAGAAAAACATTAAAAAAACAAATCAATAGCATGGAGGCATAATTGGCAAAACAAGAGAAGGAAGGCTATCAGAAGGGGCCGGGACCTGTGTTATGGCCACGAACCGGAGCACCGGCTGTGTTTGTTAGGAAGGTTACTCGGCTTTGAAACGCTCCTCTAACATGGTTTTCTGCACCTCAGATAAATGTGTGAATGCGCAGTCTGCTTTCAACTCTTCAAGGATGAGCCTGTCTGATCAAAAGATCTGAGCCGGAGCTACAAGCAGCGATCCCTTGTTGTGGCCACGCAGACGCGGACAAGAAAACAAGATAAAAGAATGAGGGGTAAAGGTGGTTTTGTGAGAGGGAGGAAGGACGGACATGGCATCCAGCAGAGTGACGCGATCGGTGGGGGAGGGGGAGGGAATTGAAGCGCAAGCAAGCAAGGTGGAGAGAGGCGCACAAGGCTTAATGAGCCATGACAGAAAGCCACATGGCGGCTGCGTGCGTGTACGCGCGCATAACCGCAAGCTTGAGGACAGCAAAAGCGTATGGTAGGACTTTTAAAAGCCCACTTACTAAATGTCTCACAGGGTAGCACATGCGCTGGCTCAGGCGAGACCTAAAAAAAGGCAGAGACAGTAGGTGTGTCTGTTTTCCTCTGCTAGGGCAGATTGAGGGGCAGCCGCGGTCGGTAGTAGGAGTTTCTGCAGGGCGGTGACGTGGGGAGGGGGAGGGTTAGGGTGGGGGGAAGTAATGTATGGATTTCGGAGTTTAACAGGTAAGTAAACATATAAATAAATAAAACGAATTTCGTTGCGTGCACTGCATCACCAAATGCGATGCAGTGCGCGCAACGAAATTCGTTTTATTTATTATATGTTTACTTACCTGTTAAACTCCGAAATCCATACATTACTTCCCCCCACCCTGCCCCTCCCCACGTCACCGCCCTGCAGAAACTCCTACTACTGACCGCGGCTGTTTAGGGGTGAGGAGGTGGGTACTGATAGCCTTTTAGCGACATAATGTGTTGGGCTTTAACAGGTATTAACAGCTCCTTCCTCTTTTTCTGTGCCATTGTCTTTAATTGTGGGACAGGCAATTAACAGTAGTTAATGCCCCTTGCTGAGTGGGTTAACCATTGGTAATGCTAAAGCAGATGGAAATAAATCTTACGTGCCTTTCTGTCTGGTTTCTCATTCTGTGCATGGTCAGCTGTTTCTCTGCATGTTTGGTCTTGAATGGGTAGTAGAAGAGGGCAGAAAAAAACATGATGTGGATATTGCTTTTCAAGTAGGTTTACAATCCATTTTTAGAACTTTTCAAAATCAATCACTCACAAATATGAAAAATACAAGCTTGCAGAGTTTTGTTATCTGAATTACTTCAAATGAGTTTTATTGACAAGAAGTTTTATATACACGGTACAGTATATAGCAGTAGAGTATATGTCTCCCGAGGGGAAAAGGAACAGCTTGACAACTTTATATGCCGGTTAGGTTACATACGCTTTTTGTGAGATCATGCGTGCTACATTCGTATACTCGGTGCATGGCGTTATCTGCGGCATGCGTCCGTGCCCCCGGGTGACGGTGAAAAGAAAGTGGGAAAAGAGAGAGAGTGAGAAATTGGGAGGGAACACAATGTTCGAGTGTACTTCATGCCTGTTCAAAAGTCACCGAAAGCTAAAATTCATGCAGTTTGGAGAATCGGTCTTTCTGTATCTCTTTTTCTCTCACTCTTTGGGTATGTCCTAGAAAGAACATTAGCTTCTGACAGACTAACGTCATAAAAACATTCAGAAATAAAAAAAATGCATACATGTATACATTAGGTCAGCTCTCTTCATCCTTTGGTCTGTACAACTGTCATTCACATTTTGCTTCCATCCACCACAGGACAGAATATGGGACAATGGGTGAGCCAGCTTTGACCATTGGTATATTCCAAAATGAGTGACAGCATTTTCCCTGGTCAGATGTACTTAAAAAAAAGCAGAAGCGAGGAAGGCCGATACTTTACCTTAACTTTACCCTACACACACGAGGTCCTACGCGCTTTAGCATCTCCACTGTCTGAATGAACCTACCAGGCAACCTACAAAGGAGGCAGAGAAAAAAGGTCCAATGCATGTTCATACCCCTTTTATAGGGCAACCTATGAAGATGAGATCTTGGCAAAAATATTTGTAGGTGGCAGGTGATGTGCCTAGCTTGGGGTGTGAACACACCTCATGAGGCCAATACTGGTTTATGGTAGAAGATCAAGGAAGTGATGTCTTATCACAGGATGCTTTCATGTCCGATACATTATCTAGTACTAGTAGCTTGAAAGAGCATGTTAATGGTTTGAGGCCCTATTAAATTTGCAGAATACCCGACAGTGACATCTTAAGGATTTGTGAGGCCCTAGGTAATACGCCTTTTAGGCCCCTATTTGGAACAACTTTAAATGTGTATGTATGGAATCACAAATATAACCACCTTCCCTACCAGCATTCTTAGTGCAACTGAGAAAATCAAAGCCATTGCTTGGAGGATTTTCACCATTTCATTGGCTCCATTTTAATATCTTTCTCCAAATGTCTCTTTCCCTACCCTGTCACTTTTATCTTTTTTATAAGTGTGCACTTCTCTGGCTGGATAGTGACCTATGACCCTGCTGAGTAAGATAAATGGGGTGGGGCAGGATACTGGAGATTGACAGAGACAAAAAGAAACAGTCTAGAGAGAGACATGAAGTAGAGAGGTGGGTAGAGATAGGGATGATGGAGAACGATATGTAAGTTAGGGAGAAAAGTAAAGTAAATAGAGAAAGTTAAGTGTTGCATCCAGGAATCACAGTAGAGAGAAGTAAACTTATAAATAAGTTTAATCTTGAATACAAGTACAGCACAGATCTGCAAGAGTGTTCCTTCATCAAGTCTCAGTCATCATCTGAAGATCACAAGCTTAACATTCTATGATTACCTAGCAACCTAAGCACTAGGACTAAGCAGTCTAATGAAGAACATATAGGAAAACTAATTAAAACATAGGATAAGGAAACACAGGAAACACGGGATATAACACACCTCCCATCCTACAAAAGAAAAGAAAAGAAAATAAAATAAAACCTTATAAACAACAAGAAAATGTTAAACAGTATGGGAAACATACTTTGAAAAGGAGAGAAAAGTTAAGTGGCATAATCTTCTAAATATTTAGGTTTAGACTTAATTCTAGAACTGGATCTAGAACAAGAAACAGAAGCATCAGGAGACGGGAAAGTACTCACGTCCCTCCCCATGCTCTTCTCAGGAGATTCAACGGAAATTCCACCATTACCATCTACTTGCGAACTCTGGAAATCAGACATGTATGGAGACAAAACATCCAAATCCGCCTCCAAATCAACAAGATCCAAACTAGAACTTTTAACCTTAGCAACCCTTCTTTTGCTCCACCACTTTCCTCCAAGTACTTTAACAGCATGTTTGCTGACTTGAACAACAGTTGTTTCAGGATAAAACTTTGAACCCTTCACTTTACATGGTCTTCTAATTTTAACCTTGTCACCAATATTGAAACTGATTTCTTTAACATGTTTCTCTTGATCATATCTGATTTTAGATTTCATTTGAGAAGATTCAACATTTTTTTTAATTTGATCTAAACTAGATGCACCTCCATCCTGGTAAGTTTTACTGACCACCCAACCAGGGGATAATTCATTAAAAGATTGTCTCCCTCTTAACAAAAAGAACGGAGTAACTCCAGTGGTCGAATGTGGGGTGTTGTTGTAAGACCAAATTCGGTCACTCACCACTTCTTGGACATTAAGCCCAGAAGAAATAGCTAACTGAACAGCATCCTTCAAGACACACGGTTCACACGTTCAACTAAACCATTACCTTGAGGGCTATACAAAGCAGTGGTAAGGTGCTTAACAGCTAAGTTCTTCAAAAAATTCTTCATGTCATGCGACACGAACTGTACACCATTATCTGATACCAGATAAGTAGGAATCCCCTCAGATTGAAAAAGTTGTTTAAGACATTTAATTACATTCGCTGTGTTCGGTTCCTTCAAAAACTTAAAGAAAACCCACTTAGAGTGATAATCAACAATAGTAAGAATAAATCTGAAACCTAGATTTAAGCCTCCAATGGGTCCTAAAAAATCCATGCCTAATTTCTCCCATGGACTGTTAGGAAAAACAACAGGACACAAAGGTATAAAGTGCGCAAAGATTTCTCAGCATGTGAGCATTCAACGCAATCATTCAAAAAGGAATCCACACAAAGATCCATCCCTGGCCACCAATAATAAAGTCTTAATCTCTTTTTTGTACTAGTAATCCCACCGTGACCTTTGTGAGCAATATTAATAACCTTGCTTCTGATAGACACAGGAGGAATAAGAGAACAACCTCTCAGAAGAAAATCACCCTCCATACTCAATTCCTCTCTAACTTTGGAGAATGGAAGAAGATCCTTGTCAACTTGATTTTCTCTTGGCCAACCTTCTGCAATATATCTTTTTAAAATGCACAGAGTATTGTCCTGTAAAGAAGCCTTAATCCAATCAGACTCAGACACAACATACCTAGCTAATTCCAGACCATCCAACAAATTAACTACTACCTCCTTGTCATCAAGAATAGGTGCAAAGTCTGAACAGCTTGAAGGGAATCTGGACAAAAAATCAGCGGTAACGTTTTTTCCTCCTGGAATGTGTCTCATCACAAAATTAAAATCATAAAGTTTCGAGAAAAGTCGAACCAATCTTGGACTTGCATTCCTTAGACCTTTGTCATTCCAAATATAAATCAATGGTTTATGGTCTGAAATCAAGACAAATTCCCGACCCCAAACATAAGTAGAGAAATGCTTAACTCCCCACACACAAGCTAGAGCTTCCTTTTCAATTGTACTATAGTTTCTTTCAGAAACTGTAAGTTGAAGGGAAGCAAAAGCTATTATATTTTCATCACCAGTATTAACTTGACTCAGGACAGCTCCTAACCCAGCATTACTGGCATCCACAGTAATGTATGACACAGAATTCTCATCAAAAGGTTTGAGAGCAGGAGCTCCTATAATCAAATCTTTCAAAGATTGAAATGCCAGTTTGTGTTCCTCACCCCACATAAATTTGACGTTGTTTTTTGTGAGCATCCTTAATGGTTCACTTAAGTGTGCAAAATTCTGGACAAATCTTAAGTAAAATTCACTTAACCCCAAAAATGACCTTAACTGGTCCTTATTACTGGGTTGAGCACAATCTCTAATTCCTTGCAACAGGTCACGTTTGGGAGCAATGCCTTTATGAGAGATAGTATGACCAAGATACTCGACCTCATCTAGCAGAAACTTACATTTTTGTTTTTTAACAGTCATACCATGATCATTCAAAATACCCAGTACCTGGTCCAACTTGATAAGATGTTCTTCAACAGTATTTGTAGATATCAAGATATCATCTTGATACACTAAAACATCACAAACCTCGCCAAACAGTTGAAACATCAGTTTCTGAAAGACAGAGGCTGCCGAAGCTAGGCCAAAAGGTAACCTCAAGTATCGGTAAGGACCAAAAGGAGTGTTGAAGGCTGTAAGGTCCCTAGATTCTTCACATAATTCGATCTGATGATATGCTGCCCTCAAATCTATGGTGGAAAAAACTTTAGTACCTCTTAATTGAGCTAACATGTCTTGGATACGTGGCAGGGGAAAACAATCCACTTGTATGTTCTTATTCAAAGCTCTAAGGTCTACACATAGCCTAAGCTCATCACAGTTCTTTTTAAGTGCGACCACAATTGGCGAAACCCATAATGAAGAATTAATGTGCTCAATAACACCATCCTTACACAGTTGATGCAAATGAATTTTAAGCTTCTCCCTAATACTAAGAGGGACATGCCTGACCTTGTGGATCACCGGCACAGCATCAGGTTTCAAAATGATTCGGTGTTCAAAACCCTTAACAGAACCAAGAGTGTCAGAAAACACAGCTTTGTGATTTTCTATAATTTTTTCAAGTGACAATTCTTCAGAAACCAGAGCATTAACTGTACCAGAACGATCTAAAGAAATGGGATTGTTAGTACCAGGTCTCAAAACCAAAGGAAACTTCCCTTGATCTCTCCATCCAAGAACGTTATAGCCATTCTTAGCTACATAAATTTTAGCCTGTACAGTGTGATCTTCAAAAGTGAGATTATCAACAAAATAACCCATTAAATCAATGACCTTCCCATTAAACGCAACAGTAGGTATATCAGGGGGTAAAAGATGAATTCCCTTCCACTTTTCCAAGTAAAGAACATCAGTAATAATGGTGATGGGCGACCCTGAATCCACTGTAACTTTCACAACAACCTCACCAATTTTTAAATCACAGACAGGATCAGAAGAATCATCTTGATCATCTACTAAATCTACAGACAATAGAATCTTCCTAACAATCTGCTCTTCACTTACATTAGACACCTCCTCAGAATTTGTGACCTCCAAAAACATTGTTTTAGTTTTGAATTTGCACACAGCGGAAAAGTGCAGATTTTTTTTTACAATTAGTACATTGTTTTTTTTAAAG
This sequence comes from Lissotriton helveticus, assembly GCF_964261635.1. Lineage (NCBI taxonomy): Eukaryota > Metazoa > Chordata > Amphibia > Caudata > Salamandridae > Lissotriton > Lissotriton helveticus. The sequence goes on along the minus strand of NC_136057.1, from coordinate 974,127,247 downwards.
CAGGACATGAAGTGGAATTAGCTAGATGTGATTTTGAACCACATCGAAAGCAAGCAGGAGATTTATCAGTTTTCCTCCATTCATTTGGAGGATTTGTCACGTTGTTTTGCATTTTGAGATAAAACCTTATTTACTAAATCAACATGAGTAGGTTTATTATTACTCAATTCTTTAGAAGCAGTAACTGACCTTTCAATGCCTCTTGCAAGTTCTAAAGTTTCTAAAAGAGAGGGATTCCGACAACATAAAATTCTCTCTTGAACCTTATTATCAAAACAATTTACGACAATTTGATCTCTAAGATACTGGTCAATAGAACCCTCAAATTCACAGGTCTCAATTCAGCTAAAAACGTATCAATTTTTTCATATTCTCTCTGTTTACGAGTATAAAAATTGTGTCTCTCAACAATTATACTCGGTTTATCTTTAAAATACTTTTCTAAACGTGCAATAGCTTCAGTATATTCATTCCAGTCGTCTGAAGGTGGTCTAACTACAGGAGGTTGATGATCAAAAATTCTCTGACCTTCAGCACTCAAAGCACTATATAACATTGCATTTTTCCTAACAGGAGAAAATTTTACAGCATCAATGGCAATAATGTAACTATTAAACGATTTAAACCACTGAGTCCACTTAATTTTTGGAGTGCCTGGTTCCGGAAGGAACGGAGATGGAAGAACTGCAGTTTGTTGAGCCATGGTAAATTCTAGGAGAGACTAGAATATAGAAATAAAGAGCTTATCTTTTACAAATTAAGCAAAATTGTTATTTCAGGAAAAAACAAGTTGAGTGTATCAGGAGAATTGAAGCAGAAAATTATTCAGACTGTGAATAGCTGTGTGTATTAGTGTAGGCAACACACAAACTAAAATAATGTCAAAACACTGTAAAGCTGTGTGTAAGGGTGAAAGATACACAAAAGACTAAAAGTTTTGTAGAAAGCTGTGTGTATCAGCGTGAATGATACACAAAACTTTGAAACTCTGTAGAAAGCTGTGTGTATCAGCGTGAATGACACACAAAATTCTGAAATCCTGTAGAAAGCTGTGTGTATCAGCGTGAATGACACACAAAACCTTTGAAATCCTTTCGAAAGCTGTGTGTATCAGCGTGAAAAATACAGATAAAGACCACAGTTCAATAGTTTAAAAATAAATACCTTCTTACAGCAGTGAAAACCAAGGTGTGAGTGAGCGCTAATTGCGTGTTTATGAAAGGCCAAAAGACGCGATGTTAAACACACTCGCTGTTGAAAGATATTCAAATGTGTATGAAATGAAGACCGAAGATCGTCAAGATGCACTGCGTTGCTTGTGTTGCTAAGAGACAAAACAAATGACCTCGCGTGATGACTTGCACGTCGACGTATGACGTAGCGATGATTTCCGGCTCTTGAAGATCGAGCGAAGATGGCCGGAGATTCCAAAGAGCGTCACTGAAGCGCACTGGAGAATTCTCGAGACTCAGGCCAAAGAGGTAACTGTCATTTCTTGAATTTAAATAGCGCAGGAATGTAGATTTTAAAACTTCGACGATAAAAGCATTTGAAAAGAAATCGAACAAAATTCACAGTTAAATGAGACTAGATATTGTCAAAATTTCGGCAAGGAGTAAAATAAACGAAGAAAATATGCATAAAGATGTGACAATTATGTCGTTTTAAAAGAAAAATAGTTCCAAAGTCAAATTTAAAAAATAAAAAGGTCTATGAGCCTGCATCGATGTATACCATCACAATAAGGTACATGCAGCGAAGCTCCCAATAGAATTAATAAGTCTTAAAAATAAATAAATAAATAGAACTTATCTTGAAGGTAGATGTAGTAGTTGATGTTCAAAGTTCAAAGTAGATCAGTAGATTAGTAGTTATTGTTCAAAGTTCAAAGTAGATCAGTAGATCAGTAGAGAAAATTGTAGAGTTGAAGGTCTAACCATAGTATTCAAGGACAGACCATTCAGGATCATGAACACTGAAATCTGATCAGATCTTCTTGAAGAAGTTTCAACGTGGGTTCAGTGAAGTGCTGGCTTGACCACCTCGTCGCCAAATTATGTTGCATCCAGGAATCACAGTAGAGAGAAGTAAACTTATAAATAAGTTTAATCTTGAATACAAGTACAGCACAGATCTGCCAGAGTGTTCCTTCATCAAGTCTCAGTCATCAACTGAAGATCACAAGCTTAACATTCTATGATTACCTAGCAACCTAAGCACTAGGACTAAGCAGTCTAATGAAGAACATATAGGAAAACTAATTAAAACATAGGATAAGGAAACACAGGAAACACAGGATATAACATTAAGGTAGCCAAAAGGAAAGATAAAGAGAAGTAGAAAGAGGAAGGTATAGGTAGAGCGAGGTAGAGAAATAGGTATGGCGTTAGAGTGCGGTAGAGAGGCAAAGGTGGAGGTAGGGAGAGCAAAATATAGTGAGATGCAGGGGAGTACAATACTCTAAGATGTGAGGTAGGGAGAGGGGTAATGTAGAAAAATAGGTGAAGGCAGCAAGAGGTAAATGTAGCTAGAGACTAGAAAAAACCAAACCGATGGAAGGAAGAGATAGAGAGAAAAACTAGAAGAGGCTGAGAAAAACTGGTCTGGTAAAGAGAATAGTTGAGAAGAGAGAAATGTAGAGAGAGGGGTAAAGGGTTGAATGAGAACTGTTGTGTAGAGCGAACAGAGGAAGTTGAGACATGTGAAATCAAGAATGTGAGAGGAGGTTTATACAGAGGTAAAGAGATGTGAGCGGAGGAGCCGGTGAGATAGAGAGATCTATAAAGAAAGAGGGTGAGACAGGTGAGGTGGTGGGGGCGCTGTAATTCGAAAAAGGTCCAGAGATAGATTTGTGGTTGTGTGAGAGAGAAAGAGAGAGAGATAGGAGCTGATAATAGAGATGCAATTGTAGATGTAGAGAAATAGAGGTAGCCTGAGAGGTGAAGAGAAGAAAATACTTTAAAAAGAGAAAAGGTAGGTGGACAGGTGAAGTAGTGAACTAATGGTGAGGTAAACTGAGAAGTTAAGGAAGGGAGTGAGAGAGAGCATGGTGGGGTGTAAAGAGGTGAAGTATTGAGGTGGATGTGAGGAAAAGAGATGAATGAGAAAGCAAGGTTAGGGGCTGAGAGATGTAGAGCAAGGAAAGGCAGTGGAAGAATGGGATAGAGCTAGACAGCTCAGGTAAATATCAAGATTCAAGATGAGGCTGTGTGAGAAGCAGTTGTCGAAGTGGGCGGGATCTGAGGGACACAACGTGCCCATACCTTTTTTAGTTCAAGAAAAACAATTGTCCCTACTTTTGGTGAAAAGACAACCATTTCGGACAGTTAATTCCGACAGTTAAAATGCTTCATCTGATGTGTAAGGCAGGGCGTGAAGCCGAGGGAGGGGCAGGCAAACAAGCCTTCTCGCCAGGGTGCCTGCTTGCCTGAGAGAAATGTAAATGTGCACAACTGGTTAATCTGCAAATGTAAAGGCTGCTTCGAAGTCAGTATTGGCTTCAATTTAAAGAGTCATTTGAAGCTTCTTGATAACAAATTTCTATTACTTTTGTGTGGTATTGCAAGGGAGTTATCATCTGAGCTGTGAAGAGTGTGCTTGTAAAAGACAACTTTTAAAAACAAATGCGCATACATACAGTCTGGGTATTAATAAAAAGTATATTTTGAAAGCACTTTTTTTCTTAAACCTTTTTGCGCATTTTATAGTAGTCAATCCTTTCGTGTGTGTAATGCAAGTTTAAAATAATGACTTGCATATTCACAGTGATTTCTGTCACAGACTGACCTCGTAGCACTTAACATACACAAGTCTCTATTCTCCACTGCACCAACCAGGTTTCCATTCTGTGGCTCTGTGGTTACAAACATGGGCCTCTGCAGTGAATTAACTGATAGAGTTTTCATAATGTACGATGGTGCATTTCTCACTGATTAATTTAGCTTACATTTTTTTTCATTTAAGGTGTGCATTATTTTATATGTAGTTACCTGAAGGTGAGAGAAAGATAAAAGTTACTTAATATTTTTTTTGCCACACTTTTGACCCCGCCCCCACGATTGCCCACCAGCACCAATTTCTTGCATCATCATAACCTGCATAGTTTTTTTAATGCACTTCGACCACTGGTGAGAAGTGAAGTAGATGGAAGAGAGATACAGAGAGGTCAGATGGAAAAAGAGCAGCGAGGTACAGAGAGCGAGAGATGAGGTAGATAGGCTTGAGGTAGAAAGAGGAGGTACATACTGATAGATATAAGCACACAGAGTGATCGAGGGGCTAAGCCTTGAGAGAGAGATAGAGGAAGATGGAGTTGAGTGAGCTGCAATGGGCATATTGAGGGAGAGGTGAGGTAGACAAAGGTGAGGTATAGTGACCTTAGAGAGAGAGATAGAAGGAAGGTCTGTAGAGAATGAGAGAGGTTAAGAGAGGGCTAGGGCAGAAGGTGAAGTGAAATAAAGAGAGAGAAATGAAAGAGATTATTTTTCAATGTAATTGCCACCAGCTGCCTGAGTGTGAAGGTTAGGGGTGGGAAGTTGCTGTTCTGTATTGTGCAACATAGAGAAAGTACTACATAGCCATATTCATTAAACATGGACTGCTGCTGCTCACTACCACTGCACTGGCACACAAACAGGCGGCATGGCACTGTACATTACTTTGTGCCATAGTGCTGTCTAGAATAAGATTTATATTGGAAGCAGACTCTTCCAGTACAAAATCCTGTGCCTAGATTGTATGTGTGCTGTGCAGTGCGGCACACATGCATGCAGTGTGGAATGTGCAAAGAAATTAAAAATTGCCTCATGTTAGCGTCTCCATGTCATGTCATGTCAAAAGTTTTTATATAGCGCATCTTATCACCGCAAGGTCTCAAGGCGGTGTTATTTTTCTATGCAAAGCCCAACCTGTCTATCTTATAGATTGGACTTTACGCCAAAAAGCATGGGGCCTCATTTATGAGAAATGACGCATCGCTGCGTGAAAGCAGGGATGCGTCACTTCTCAGTGCGCACTCCTTGCGACATGATTGATGCGTCATATTTACAGTATGACGCATCATGTCGCAAGGAGTTACAGATACGTCAGTATTTCAGACGTATCTGTAAGCGCAAAAGTCACGCATTGCTGGGGTGTGTCACAAAAGTGACGCAACTCCAGCAATGCGTCCTTTCACATGGGGAAAGCCCCATGTGAAAGGGCTTGCGTCAGTCTTACGCCTGCTGTGAGGCAGGCGCAAGATTTTGACGCAACAGCGTCCTAAAAGTGATGCAGTGAAATCTCATAGATTTCACTGCGCCACTATTACGAGGCTTTTTGAGGGGGAACGCCCCCTCTGCATACATTATACCTGACGCAGGTATAATGTAGCGCAGGGGTTTACAAAGTGACGCATCTGCTTAGATGCGTCACTTTGTAAATAGTGCGCAACAGGAGGCATGTTTTACGCCGCCGATGCGTCACAAAAAGTGACGCATCGGAAGCGCAAAACTGACGCAAGGCCTCATAAATGAGGCCCCAGGATGCTTGTGCCAATCTCCCCACGTTACACCAATGCCCCTTGACACAAAGGGGTGCAAAGCAACACAAAGCACTATTTGCTCTTGAGAAAAGGGCACTTTTGCAGTGCAAAATACTTTTAGTTTGCCTATGAAGGTAAATACCATTACGTTTGTGCTGCTTTGCATGACTTTGCCCTGGGCGAACCTATTAGCAAATTTGGCTTTACATTTCTGGTAAGCATGTTGAGACCTCGAATTAGAAAAATAAACTGTTTTTTTTAAGAGAACACTATTATGGCAGGAATGTAAACGTTTCCGTTTACTTTACGAGGGGGGACTCCTTGGAAGGTGGGGCCCTGGGCAATTGCCCACTTTGTCTTAAAATGTTTCTGATATTGCCCGCTGTCTGAATACAAGTAACAAAATATAACTTATGTAAGATCCAGAGATGTCCATTCAATGAGAAAAATAGCTGCCTTTTAAACATTTGATGAGTGGGGCCCATTATATTTGTAAATTTGCTTTAGTGTGAGCGTATTTTGATAAATCGTCTGCTTTGTTTTTTCTAATACTCTGCTACTGAGATTAAGGATAGTAGAGAAACCCCTCCACCCCACATATAGTACCACATTTTACAATTCACAGCCAGTATTCACAAGTAATATGAATTGAACATGTAAAATATGCATATCTATGACCTCAGTAGCAGGCACTCAGCCGGCTGAGCTATCCTCTGGTGTATGCGCGTGCCTCACTCATCCTTTAGTAACCCCAGAGGCTCGGCCCAGCCAGCAGGAAATCTTTCCCGTAGATCAGAGCATTCTGGGATAGGCTGCCGTCTGGCACTCAACCCGAGCCCTGGCGGCACGGGGCGGGGTCCAATGAAAATACAGATCTGTCCTCCCCGTCCCTGCAGGCCTGGTGCTGGAAGGTGATAAACTCAAATTCTTAATTTGACAACAAAAGGAACTGTGGCTTTAGCCAACTGTATTTTAACAGATAATTTCGCGTTGCCAAGAAAAGCAAAACAAAGGGAAACTAACTCCAGCTTCGGCGCATGGAAAGTTTGGGAGGGGAAGTGTTTGCTTTGTGTCCAACATTTAATTTAAGTTGGCACTGGGAGTCAGTTGCCTGTGACCTCAGCCCGAGGCCCTAGGGGGCTCAGATCTCACACTGGGGCTTTTATTTATTTTTTAAATGGACAGTGTGGCCACCGAGTTTGTTTCTGGGAGTGTGCCAGTGCCACCCTAGACTGTGCAACGAGTAGTAAGAGGCCCTTCCCGTGCTCGGCCAGCGCTCTGCCCACTCTGCACGAGAGCCTCTGGTGCCAGCTTTAAAGTTCTGCCACTCTGGAGCAACCCAAGTGGAGACTGAGTCACAGCTGCACAGCGTGGCGTGAGTGATCACTAACCTCTCAACCAGCTTTCATCAGTGAAGCCAGAGGTGCAGCACAACAAACCCAGCACTGGGAAGTCGAAACAGTGGGGTCCCACCCACAACAGGGAACCACAACACCAGCCCAAAATCAAGCAAATGCCGGTGTAGAGACATCTGTAGACAGTGCTCACAAGGCCCAAAACCTATGCAGGACTGAGCAAGAATCCCTGGGAAGCAATGGATGTAAAACTGCTCCTATGCCCAGTGACCCCACGACTTTGCAAGTGTGGAAGAGTCGGTAAGAGCCTCTGCAGCACAACAACTGAGGGCAGGAGCGCTGGGGCAATCGGCAAAGGAGGGAGGAGGAGTGGGGCAACCAGCAAAGGAGGGAGGAGGAGTGAGGGAAGCAGTGAAAAAGGGAGGGAGGGGGTCAGCAGCAAGCACCAACGACAGGATGGAGGGTGGTAGGGGTAAGCAAGAACCGGAGGGAGGAGGTAGCGGTAAGCAAGAACAGGAGGGAGGGGGTATCGGTAAGCAAGAACAGGAGGGAGGGGGTAGCGGTAAGCAAGAACAGGAGGGAGGGGTAGCGGTAAGCAAGAACAGGAGGGGGGGTAGGGGCAAGCAACACCAGGATGGAGGGGGTAGGGGTAAGCAAGACAGGAGGGAGGAGGTAGGGGTAAGCAAGAACAGGAGGGAGGGGTAGGGCAAGCAACACCAGGAGGGAGGGGGTAGGGCAAGCAACACCAGGATGGAGGGGGTAGGGGTAAGCAAGAACAGGAGGGAGGAGGTAGGGGTAAGCAAGAACAGGAGGGAGGAGGTAGGGGTAAGCAAGAACAGGAGGGAGGAGGTAGGGGTAAGCAAGAACATGAGGGAGGGGGTAGGGATAAGCAACGATTATGAGAGGGAGGGGTAGGGCAAGTAACATCAGGAGGGAGGGGATAGGACATATAAAAGATGGGAGGGCAGCTAAAAACAACAGGAGGGAGGATGGAGGCAACAACAATGGGGAGGAAGGAAGGAAGGGCGGATACAAGCAACGACTATGTGATGGAGGGTGGGTGCAAGCACGAGGGAGGAACACTGAGAAGGTAGAAGTACACAAGGGAGCCAGATAAAAAAGACACACTCCGGGAGAGTGCGTGAATAGAAAGACAAATGAGCAATGAAAGGCCACAAGTAATTCATTCGTTCTCCAGGGGAGCAACAAACACACGAAGAGGAAGCAAGACTATGGCAGCCGGCCAATAAGAATCAAGCACATTAGAGTGACAATGAAGTTAACGAATGGTAAGCAATGTGCGAGGTTTAAGTTCACTGATAGAAAACCAACGGTCTCGTTGTCTCGGCGAGAGCTAAAAAGGGAAAAGGTTGTGTTCAAGGTGATTATGAGTAAAGCGCTGTGTAGTGCCTAAATAACTGCAACATGAAATAATTGAGGAACCCACTGCAATTACATTATTAGCATCCTTCCCAAAAACAACGGGAAGCAGAAAACCACCTTCCTCAGCCGGCAAGGACCATGAAGATCCATGTGGCAAGCAGTGCAGGAGAATGTCAGGCACTGAACCGCAGGCTCTGGACAGGCAGACCGGCCTTTAGTGCTGGACAGAAGCACAATTTTGCGACAGCTCTTAGGGGAATTAATTTGTACTTTATGTTACGCAAAACAAAATAAACAGAAACATATCAGGCAGCTTTCCCTTTCGAACAGTCATCCTGTGGTGCTTGGTCAAGCCAGACTCCGGGTCTCTGGCATGCATTAGCGTTATCCCTGGCCCGACAGTGTCTGCAGTCCCCGCCTGCTGAGACCCACACCTGCTCCGTTAGGCCAATATTAGATGTCTCCTCTCAGCCTGCTGCAGACACAGCCAGTTCTATTCTGAAAGCAGGGTGCAGCTGACACATGACGTAAGGCAGGGTGGGGGAGGGGGTTTACTGGGGGAGCTCGGATATATAGGGAGGTTGTATATGTCTGCCTCAAAGGACACTATTGAGTGAACATCGAACAAATGAAGGGCACATTTTCCAATTATTATTAGCATTAAGTGCTCACATAGCGTCTTACTCAACACAGGGCTGTTTCAAATAGATATTTCACAGAGCGTTACTTTTTCTAGGTCTGCCATTATCCGAGACCATTTAATTTTATCAAAATGTTTCATATATATCATATATTTATACTGGCTTTCAGCATATAGCAAGGGACAGTGGATCAACCCATTTCAACCATTGGCTATTTTCACTGTGGTGACAGCATTATGCTCTTTCACAAGAAGCACATCTGCACACAAAGTAGTGCCAAGGATTACTAGGTCAATGTGTGCTTTTAGAAACCAAAACAACTATTTTTGCATTTAAACATTGTTTTTTCAGCTCTAAAAATAACGCTGTACAGAAACCATAATAAAACAAAGCAAACATTGACAAAGCCAAGAGCTACAGCCACCCAAATCCATTGGCTTTACCAATGCTTGTTTCCCTGACTCTTTCTTCTTTGTTATTTCTATTGCGTTTCCTTATTTTGGTGAATTGCTGGGGTTAGTATTACAATGCTCCATGGTACCCATTTTAGAGCTACTTATGTTTAATGAAACACATTGAGAGTTACTAATATTATTAGTGTTGTATAATCTTATTTTTTTCCATTTGTTTTGATTCAACCAAGCAAAAGCTATCTAATTTAATAAACTGGGCTACACACAGGTGAGCTACTCAGAGGTTGCTGGAGAGCTACAGAAGCTCATGAGCTACACGTTGGAGACCCCTGAAAAAGACAAAAGACTGTCAACACCATCACCATTTTAACCTGTGGCCTGTACACAACTCTCTACAGCCGACACATTGACCAAATTAGCTGAGCTTTCATGGGAAGTGAAGTGGCCTAGTGTTCACAGTTGCCTACTGTGCGACATGAGGAACCAGGGATAAATCCAATCCTCGATGTAGCATCTTGTGAATCCCAGTAAATATCTGTGTTGAAAAATAAACGTATCATCTGTGTCTGTTGTGAAGTGCTCTTATGCCCTTGAACAAGGCCCACTTAGTAAAACTGCCAAAGAATGTGGATTCTGCCTATTGCCCAGTCTCTAATTTTATATTCCAAGAATTAAGGACAAAGCATTAACCTTTAATATCAGAAAGAAATATCCATCCACTGGCTGGCATAAACTGGAAACTCTGGGAACAATCAAGACTCCACTCGTTGACCAATTGTGTGATCTTAGGCAAATACTTTATTTCATGGAGCCTCCCAGATATAAACCAATCTTCAAATATGTGAGTTCAGGACGTCCGCTGTAGAAAAACCTGTTGTCTTTTATTTAATGGACTATTACGTTGTGATATCTATAATACAAATCTAAATCTAAACAACATGTAGGGTCCACATGACAACTGACTTGTCACTAAGAGCATTGTCATCAGGGAGGGGGCAGGAATGTTTCTCAGATCATGTTTAAAACTTCTCTCCTTTAATAATGCAGAGATATAGTCTGATTTACTAAGATGAACCGCGACCACTTTTTTTTGTTTTCAGACATTATATTGTTTTTTGTAAAAACAAAGCCATAATACAAAAATCCATATTACACCTATGTTACTGTACCTAGTATGCTGGCAATGCATATAGAGACCACGATTGCATACAGTCTAAGAGAGGCCATACAATCCAATAGCAACATGTCCAGCCGTAACTGGTTAAGTTAAGTAAAGAATGTGGTGAGGAGTCAACGTACAAGCCTATAATGCGGGAGAGATATAGATCTCTGTGGCTCCAAGGCAATCGGGGATATCACAGAAGAATGCAATTCTATCTATAAATCATACCACGGGGAAGAGAGAGATAAAGGAAAGAGAGAAAAAGACCCCAAGAAGAGCTAGGGAAGATGATAGGGAAAGATAGATTGAGAAAAGAGGGAAACTACATTATATGAATCTGACAGGACCACCAGAAATCATATCCGATGGTAACGGCAGGAGCGGTAGATTTCAGTAAGTAACAATTGCACCTTGCATTTAGGAACCTATTGTTCACGAGAGCACCGATGGTGGCTTGCTTTTCTGGAAATATTTATAAAAGGAGTCCCAAAGGCGCCTGGATCCGGAAGCACAGTGGAGTTTTGCATGCAAGATTTTATCCGCACCTCTAACGGAGGTTTTACTCATCTTCAATGTAATCATGGGAATTATTGCTTTCTTGCCCTTCCATAAACATTCGGATATATAATTATCCACACATTTGAACAAGCATTTACAATGCAACGGTTTCGCCTTTGCAAAAGTTAGAGCTATTGACATTGTAAATGACAACATTTTTATTTATGTGTTGGATTTGAAAACAGACAAATAAATGGCATTGTCATTTACATTGCCAACAGCGTAATCTCTCGCAAATGTAAGACCTATTGTACCCTACTGGACGAGCTCAGCAGACAGCAATTACTACCACACACACACACCCAGAGCCAGCCACACACACACACACCCAGAGCCAGCCACACACACACACCCAGAGCCACACACGCACACCCAGAGCCACACACACACCCAGAGCCACACACACACACCCACACACCCAGAGCCACACACACACCCACACACCCAGAGCCACACACACTCACACACCCAGAGCCACACACACACACACACACACCCAGAGCCACACACACACACACACACCCAGAGCCACACACACCCACACACCCAGAGCCACACACACCCACACACCCAGAGCCACACACACCCACACACCCAGAGCCACACACATCCAGAGCCACACAGACCCACACGACTGAGAAGAGGGAAGGAAAAAGATCGCATCAGTCTTTTAGGACCATCAGAGAGACCTCCCAAAGCCAGATCATGTGGTGGTGTTTTTGTACCTAAACACCACACATGAGCAAAGATTTGCAGATAAATAGGCACACTAGCAATGTTAATAGAAAAACAATAATCAGTACTCTCTGTCTACTTAACACATTTGTGGTTAAGTTGCAAGCCCAACCCCCAAGGACACATTCTTGATGTAATACAGAAATGCTGCCCAGCACTCGCTGATAGGAAGCAAATGAATAAGCGAGAACATTCTAGTACAGAGATTCTTAACCTGTAGTTAACCTGCTCAGTGATTCCGTGACTGCTTGGAAAATTAAATAATATTAACAGATTCATAAAAAAGTATTCAATTAAAGAAGCAAAATGTACAATTTAGCATTTTAAACAGTTCTATAAATGTGAGGGAGATTGAAATTGGCAGATAAAAATAAAGTTCGTAACCTCGGATTGATATGTGGGAGCAGTGCTAGTGCAACTAACAGAATATAGGATGGACGACGAGTGTCCTCAATTAAATTTGGAAAAGCTTCAATCTTACTATTGAAATTAGAATTTAGATGTATTTATGTTTGTTTGTGAATTAAATAAAAAATTTAATTGTTTGAGGAATGCTGTTTCTGTATTTTTTGTTATAGTTCTAATCATCTAAAATGCATAGGATGGGAGCCACTATTCTCGTACTTACAAATACATATAACGAGATGAGGGATACTACCAGCATTGTTAAATTAGAGTAATAAACACATTGGGGCAGATTTATGAAGGCCTTGCGCCACGTTTACGCCGCTGTTGCGTCACGCAAGGCGGCGTAAACGTGGCGCATCCCTACGAACGATTTACAACGTGACGCATCTAGGCAGATGCGTCACGTTGTAAAGCCCTGCGCCGCTTGTGGGCGTTCCGGTGCAGGGTGGGCGTTCCGGGGCAGGTGCGCCACGCAAAAGTGGCTGAGTGAAATCTATAAGATTTCACTCAGTCACTTTCAGGCCAATGCTGCGTCAAAAGCCTGCGCCTGCTTGAAGCAGGCGTAGGTCTTGATGCAGCATTGGTCAGATAGGGCACCCCCGAGCCTTGCTGGAGCTGCGTCGCGCTTGCGACGCAACTCCAGCAATGCGCCGCCTTTACGGCACAGATGCGTCACGCATCTGTGCCGTTTTTGCCCCATGGTGCGCCGCATTGTAAATGCGGCGCACCATGGGTGGCGGAGCTGTGGCGCACTGTGGCGCACATTAACTGGCGCATCCCTAGGGATGCGCCAGTTAACATAAATCTGCCCCATTGAGAGAGTCTTGGGAAATAATTCTCAAAAGGAGGGCCCTCGTTTCGGGCCACCCGGTCATTGTGCTTTAAATTTTAAACACGGTTACCATGTTGTTTGAAAAGGTGGGATACACAAAAACACTATGACAACATACACTGTTATAGTCATTAGAAACTATAACTACGTACACATCACTGCTTCAAATCACCCAACTTCACAAGAAACAGACATGGGTTGATGGAAACTACAAAACAAATGCAAACTCAAACTTTACTCTAAGACATAACGAAAAATAAAAGCATTTAGGTGTACTTTAAAAGGGATTTCTACCAAATAAAATGACAACGTACGTTCGCAATACAATTCTCTAGGGAGGTTTAGGTTTCTCTTTTTTTGGTTGGCTTAGCGTTCATTGCAAAACTTAATTGCTTTCAGGTGGTCCCCAGAGAGTAAACGTGGAGGGAGGGGTTGTTGTGGCTACAATGCCTACTTGTCTAGGTACAGCGTATTTCCATAATTAAAAATTATGCATTTTCAGAATGTAACTGCAAAAACCACCCAACACATGGCCACATGGGTATAGGCCTATGCCTCCATTAAGCACCACACTAACAATAACAATAACCGTAACTGTGGCAACCAGGACTTATTTCGCATTCTGAGATATAACCCGTGGGCAGCACCCGGGCGTTGCTCTGGAAGAAGGTGGGAGTGCCCAGCTTGTGACTCACCCTGAGGGGGGGGCAAGGCCGGGCTAGAGCTACTGCTGAGTGGGTGGGAGGCCGCGGAGAGTCCCACTGTCTCTCCCGGTAACACACCTCGCCCATGACTCATCTCTGGTGATAATGCAGCGCAGTGAGATCACCGCTGGCGCTGCCCTCCTGAGAGTCACTGAAGTGCTCCCAGCAGTGCCCTCCTAGGGACAGTCCATCTCAGGGGGCCTGGGACTTCAGAGGAACAGGGTCGGTAGGTGCTGCGAAAAAACATAACGCCTCTAGTGCTATTAACAGCCACAATACGTGTACCAACGGGAGGTGAATAATCGTCAGCGTAACAGCGGGAGGGGGGGGCAGGAACGGGCACAAGGACAGCGGGAGGGGGGGCGGGAATAGGCACAAGGACAGCGGGAGGGGGGGCGGGAACAGGCACAAGGACGGCGGGAGGGGGGGGCGGGAACAGGCACAAGGACAGCGGGAGGGGGGGCGGGAACAGGCACAAGGACAGCAGGGGGGGCGGGGCGGGAACGGGCACACGGACAGCGGGAGGGGGGGCGGGAAAGGCACGGACAGCGGGGGGGGGTGCTCACCTGGACCTGGACTTCCTCCGGCGGTGGTCGGCCGCAAACAAATGCATACTAAAGTAGAAATAGTTGCTGATATGCATGAAATGCACAATACACATGGAAGATTTCAGATAAAGGCTAAACATTAAAGATTGGAATGTACAAATAATGAGGGTATTGGACGGGCAGAATATCAAAAACAGTTTCAGTGAGCGTGTAAATAAAAACACTACACAATCAACAGGATAAGGTTTGCCATCTTGCACGTTTTTGCATTTCCCCTTCACCCTCCACACCTGTCTGTTTTGTACCATTTCCCGCTCGCTCCTTTTAATACACCATCTTCTGGTGCTTCGAGAACACTGGTAACAGAGAAGGTATTACATTTACATCATTCAGGGGCAACCCGGCTTCAGCCATCCAATCCAAGTTAACAGGCTATTAGCTTCACTGCAAAAGGGGCCATACGGTAAATGCTGGAAAGGCACGGACAGCGGGAGGGGGGTGCAGGAAAGGCACGGACAGCGGGAGGGGGGTGCAGGAAAGGCACGGACAGCGGGATGGGGGTGCTCACCTGGACCTGGACTTCCTCCGGCGGCGGTCGGCCGCGGAATGACCAAAAGAAACATGGACGACCCAAAAAATAAACCCCGCCCACCGCCGCACTGACGTCCTAAAAGGGGCTGGATGAGAAAAATTCTCAGGAACGCCCACGAGTCGCCTCACAGAATGACGGACGCCTCTGTTTTCCAATGGCTAGCCTCCATTTATGGAGCTAGCCAATGGAAAAAAGAGGCGGGACAAGCCCACATACTGGTAAACAAAAGGTTTTCGCCTGCGCCGAAAAGCTGCGCAGCGCAGCTTTCGACGAGGCGAAACCTAAAAAGGAGGGGAAAAGGGACACCGGAAGCATAGTGGCAATAAAACTAACCAATGGAGCTACCATCATTTTAACGGTTTCCACCCGACTCACCAGGTTATATTTTTGGGGGACCATGTGTTGAGTAGGTTTTTTATTTTGCTAAGTTTTTTATGTTCATTAATGGAGATGGAGTGTTTGAGGTCCCAGGATGCTTGTTTCCGGTCCAGGGAGGAACTGGCCGGGCAGTTCGGTCTGAACTGTACCCATGAGGCACAGGTTCAAGACTGATTTGCATATGGCTGGGTTCAAACTGGGGTGGCGTAGTGGGCAAAAGAACCATGGATTTAACCCAGATCTTTTGACTGGGGGAGAAAATCTGCATTGTCAGCATTCCGTCCATCATTTGTTTGCTGTAACGTCTTACGCATCACCCATTCCATGTCCAGTAGGAACACAGACTAAAATGAAGAATGTAAGGAACAGGGTCTAGAATTTTTCTTCAAACCCCATGCACTCTGCAAAAAGTAATGACCTCATTTTGTGTCCCTCGGTGATCGTGATGGTGCTGTACGGGTCTAATCGTTTTTATCCACACTATGGGCCTCATTAGGATGGCGGTTTTTCCGCATCCTCCGGGCCGGCGGAAGTGTCCGCCGGCCTGGAGGATGCGGAAAAACCGCGGCGGAGACTCCAAAGACCCACCGCCAAATTAGGATGGCTGGTGGGTCTGGAATTCCGTCCGCCGCTTTTCCGCCGCGGTCGGCTTCCGACCGCGGCGGAAAAGCTATAACATGGCAGGCGGTGTCTATGAGACACCGTCCGCCATAGTATGATGTTTGTGTAAATATGCTTTTCCACGGCGGCTTTTCCGCCATGGAAAAGCATACGGACATTCACTTTGGGGGCCCGTTGCGGGCCCCCTGGGTGAATGGGGGGTGGGGGGTGCACATGGGGGGTACCTATGGTACCCCCCTGCATTTGCGTACACAAAGCAGCAGGCACCGTGCGGTGCCTGCCGCTTTGTGCATGTAAATGCAACACATGCATTTTTAACATTGCGGCGGGTGCAGCTTGAAGCTGCACCCGCCCCAATGTTAAAAATAGAGGATGTGACCGCCACCCTGGCGGTCACATCCTAATTGCCATGGAGGGACCGCCGCTGCCCATGCGGACGGTCCCTCCTACTCAGGGGTGGCGGACGGACGCAATCCTAATCGGCCCCTCAGTGTGGGAGGGTATACTCAGACGTGAGTCCCTTGCTCATTGCACCATCAGGATTCAAGCAAACCGGGCCGACGAAGGCTGTGATGCCAGAAACCGGTCCCCGGGAGCTTGTTTCCTTCCCAGTATAAGAATTGCCTTGGTAGTTTGGTTTGCCCTGTTCCCATCATGCACTGGGACAGGAACAGACTAATTTGCATATAGCCAGGTTCTGAGCTGGGATGGTGCAATGAGCTAAAAAACAGGTGATGGATTAAAACCATGATCTCTTGACTTGGTAAGAGTATTCTGCATCATTCAGAAACTCTGTCCATCACCACCACCCTTTTTCCAAAATCGGGTCTGGGGAGGGGACATAATGAAGATTATTCCAGGACTCTCGCAAGGAGTCTCAAGTCTACTCTCACCTTACATTCTGATTGGTTAAAGTTTAGAGTGGCACAGTGATGGCAAAAATGTGTGATGTTGGCAATGTGCCTTTTTCTCCCATCCCCAATGATTTAGAATAATGAGATACATTTTCAGTAATGAAACATTGTGTCGTGGTTATCATCGGCACATCCAGTTATTAACACTGTGCACAATATGTGCAACATTCTGCCGTATCATGATTACCAATAGTTATTCCCCATTTATAGCCATTTAAACTCTAAATCCAGTAGTAAGATTGTATCTTCCAATAACTGTCACGTGCTTTCTACGGCAGGGTATTACTCCTGAATTTCCCATACCGAGTCTGTTTTTAAACCCTGGACAGACTCAAACTGGTTTTGCTCCCAAATGTGGACTCTGTGTTGAGCAAAATTAGTGCATGGACCCATGTTTTTTTCTGGAAACATTCCTCCAGATGTGACGTGTATACATTTTCATGGGTAAGAGAGGTCAGGACTAGGAGAAACATGTGGATTGCCAAAGTGGCAAAACTGATCCTGCATATCATCCCTTATTCCAAACTGATATATTTGGGATAAGGCTGTAAAATCATCACAGGGGGGAGAACAAAAACAACAAAAAACACATTTTCCCCCCTCTAGTGATAATTTGTGCAATGCCCAATATTTATGGAACACTCAGAGCCAGAACATGAGGTATATTTAGTATTTGTTGAGACATTCGATAACTGTGAGCAAAGCAGTGGCATGACTTCCACTGGCCTGGTGGAAAATCACCCACTATATTTACAGATCCCAGCTGGGTTGTGAGGAGACCTTTCACAGGAAGTGTACTTGAATGCACAGCAGGGACACTTTCTGCTAAAAAGAAAGGTGGCTGGCTGCCCCGTCATGGCAGTATGTCGGCATTCATTTTTGTTTTGTAGAAACAATCCCCCCAAAGTGGAAAACGCTTCTTGGGGAGCAAGTTGTGCAAAAGTCTCCCTTTGCTGGTCACACCGCCCAACATGACCATCTTGGGCTGAGAACCAATGCCAATCTTCTTCATGCAACTCTTGCCCATCTAACTCAAGGACTCATTCAGGGCAAGTAGCCCCATCAGCTCCCCTGCTGACTTTTCCTCACCACAGGTGTTTAAGGACAATCTACATTTTTCTACCACTGAGTCCTGACAAGCATTTTCATCATCCCCTTAGCTGTGGTCAGCGTGTTCAACATCCTCAATACCTGCTACATCATACCATTCAAATTTTTCCACAGTGTCAGACTGGGATGTAAAATAATCCCAGGCACAAAAATAAAAGTAGCCCCCATTAGCGAACCAGATAGTTAAAACAGTGTCCTACACTTGAAATGGGGGCAGTTTTGAACTTGTAAAGACATGCTGTAAAGGTATTTTTCTTGGTATGGGAGACCATGTGATTTTGGGCTTGCTGCAGAAAATGGTTGTGATGGGTAACAACTAGTGGGAAACACAGGCCCAAAACAAACTACAAACTGGCCCACATACTAATTTGTCAGATCAGCCCTTCCAGAACTGCCCGATTGCCATGCAGGCCAGTCCAACCCTGTCCTGCTACAAATGCAGCCAGCTACCAATCTCCAACAACCTGTTCCTAAGTAAATTCATTCAAGGAGCTGCCCAAAACATTGCTCTTCTTCAACATTCATATACAGAATTTTTAAAAGTCCATGCATTGTTATTTTTATTTGTGGTTGCTCTGGTTTGATCCATTCTGTGCTATAAGGTTTTTGGTTGTCTATAAATATATCTGACAAGACACACGTTAGCATGCCCTCTATTTGAAAGGACCTCAGAGTAATTTGCACACTTGAGCCAAGACAAATTTTATTAAAAACTTCAAGAAAATGAGTACGTTGAAGTTGAAGGTCATCTGACAATCCCAGAAGACAATTTCCAGAGAACTGAGATGTCCATCATAGTTTCAGTAGGCCTGGCTCTGCACCTTAGTTTTAGGATGTATAATTCATAGTCATATAATGAATGTAAACGTAAGTCATTATACATTCAGTAAATATCCTGAAATTGTTTTCATAAATCCCGCCGGACCTAAATTACATTGCACTGATGCAGAATAAACAAACTAATTGAAGACATTGGCTAAATTCTAAAAGTAGTACATTACTAATTTTAATCTTTTGGGGATTTGCAGTGAACATATCATAATCCACTTAAAGGGAGCTTGTCTGTGCTGCTTTGGGTATTATTGCAAACCTAATTGTAGTTTTCGATCCAAATTGTAGGAAAGTGGAGTATTTTTTGATGATGCTGATTAGGCATCACCATACAATACTCTCACAAACCCCAAAGATGGTCCTTGGGTTCACAATAATAAATCCTTAGCTCATTCCTGGTAGAGTGGCAAAGAGCAGTGAGGCATTAATAGAAGTGTAAAGCATTTCAGAGTACTAACATGGACGATGAGTAATTGACATGACTTGAAAGAAATCCAACATGGTAGCCACCTGAAACTTCGTAAAGGTAAGGGCTACATTTCTCACAATGCACTGGACCATCTACTTCTGGGTGATCCCACGGAGGGCTCGAATGCCAGAGATTCTTTGGTTCCGCTATGTTGTTTTTACCTGCAGTTGCAAGGGACTAGTGCCACTGGTCCAGGGGAGTCTGATAATGCCCTTGGCTCTCAGAGGGGTTCCTCTGTTTGTGGGAACCGAGCTTTGGTCCAGGAAACCGTGTTTATGCAGTTCCAGGAAGGTTACCACAGGTGCAGAATATCACACATTTGGTTTGCGCAGATCAGAATTGAGGTTCTGGTGTCAGGGTTAGCCCTTAAATATTGGATTTAGGGGTGCAAGTGGCCAATGGGCAACTAGCCCCAGTGACTAATCTGCCTCTAAAGTTACCACAAGAGGAGGTGTAGGTCACCTTTTCTACCAAGAATCCACTATTCTACCACTTTTAGAAATGATAGATGTCTTACTCAGTTGTATAAACTAGTTAGCCCAAACTAGAGGTGTGGCTAGCATTCTGAGGGTGTCCACCTCCTGACTATCAAATTTTCACACCTTCCCGGGAGCAAATGTGTTTGGGGGCAGGGGAGGGCTGTTTCCACCTTTGGAAGGCAGCCTGGTTGCATATCACAGGCGCTGCAGCCTTTGAAGCTCACCGCCTTCATGTCCCACTTCAATAGCCAGCCTGTCAGAAAGGGAGTTGTGTCCTCCTTCCCTTCCAGGCCATTGTTTCTAACTCCTAGGAGAGTTCACACCTCCTGGCAGAAAGTCAAATTCCTGTCTTCGCAGCAGCAAGCGCGGGCTGGCAGCCAGAGCACAGGAAAGTCTGGGGCAACCAAGTAGGCAACTTATAATGTAGCCACTTGGGTGCATGCCACCTCGTCCTCGACACAAAATTTGTATCAGGGGTGAGGTGGCACATTGTTTGATGCCAAATGTTACCTATTTAGGCAGAACCAT
Source organism: Lissotriton helveticus (assembly GCF_964261635.1). Lineage (NCBI taxonomy): Eukaryota > Metazoa > Chordata > Amphibia > Caudata > Salamandridae > Lissotriton > Lissotriton helveticus. The sequence goes on along the minus strand of NC_136057.1, from coordinate 974,107,065 downwards.
AATAGGGCTGCCAACCACAGGTTTGCCTGAGGGCCAGCCTATGTTATCCTATGGACCATCTATCACTTATAGTGTCCTTCAAGAGTAAAGGCCACTATAGGGACATATAATATATACATATTGGGGAGAGGAGTTGGCCTAATGGCTAGGGTGGTCGACCTTGAATCTGGGGACCTGGGTTCAAGGCTTGGGAATGACGCTAAACATCCTGTGATTCTGGGCAAATCACTTAATATCCCCGTGCCTTGCAAAAATGAATGTGTCCTCATGTAATGCAACTGGTGCTATATAAGGCGCTCTGATACCTGATTCGGGTGAAGTTTGCGCTATATAAAACTCTGTAAAATAAAAAATAAACAAAAAAAAGATAAGCTTGCACCTACATATCCACGCCTTTAACATAATGTACCCTGCTTATCTGGCTCAGGAGGCCTTCCATAGGGGTGACTGGCACATATAAAAAATAGTACACTGCCTTTGCCACACATGGTGAGGGCAAAGTCGAGTTTAAACAGTTTTCACTGCTCTTGCAGTCTGCAATGGCAAGCCTGCTGTCCGTAATCAGGGTGGCATAAACAGTGCTTCAGGTCCTGGTGACCCCTTTAACACCCATGCATCGGGTACCACTTGTTTCATATATCAGGCCTTATAAGGGGGTTAAAGTCCTTGCCATTTGGGGTTACGAATTCGCACATATCAGTTTTAGGTAGAGAGCAGAGGCACTGGGGTATGGTTAGCAGGCTCCAGTGCACTGTCAGTTGAAAACCACGATCTAGTAGACCAAATGGAGGCAAAAAGTGGGGGGCATCTGCAAAAAAGGTCTATTTTCTTATACAAATTGCTAACAGCAGCTAGTCAACAAATTATCCTGAAACCTCCTTAACACATACAATTCACGTAGAGAGGCACTGGTAGAAAAACAGAAATTGACTACCCAAAGTCTAGTATGTCATGACCTTGAACAAATAGGGGCAGAGCTCAGTAGTTGAGCAGAACCACATTTCATGGCATAACCCTCAGCACCCACCACTCGTAACTAAACACAGGACATCAAGCTCTTTAAAAAACAATCTCCTTTCTTGACAAGTTCACCTTCTATTGAAATGTCATCCCTAACTTTGTCGTAGTTCCAGTACAAACTGTTTCCCATTCTACCAGCCATTTTTGACAAACAGCTTTACAATTCTCAAAACAGAAACAACTTTTATAGCTTCCACTGATTTCTCATTACAGATAACAGGCGTCAACTCACCAATGGCATCCTTAACACCTGCTACAATGCATTGTTTAAACTGATTGTGAACCTGTTCTTCATCAGTACTGATAGACAATCTGAACAGACAGACACCTTGTCTTAACATTCCGATCACCTGGTCTATGTACTTGTATTTTTAATTCATGCAACTTTGATAGAATCCCAAGTGACATTGCTGAAGCCACCATTAAAATTGAAGTTGACCGTCGGACTTTATTGTCTGTGTAATATAAAAGGCTTTTCCCTACAAGTATATGTTAAAATGTTCTACACCCCACAAACACATAAGTACTTATCTTACAGAAGTCGATTACTTAGACTCTGCTTGACTTAGTGAGCTAGAAGCAAAAGCCACCATGTATTCTTTCTCTGATGTTACTAGATTTAAAATCAATCCCAAGCCTTCAGAAATTGTGCCATCTGTTAAATATGTTTTGCAACATGTGCAGGGCTGAATGAGATATCATTCTTTTTTTTAATGTTTTTATTATTTTACAAAACCACACTAAATAATTATACCTTTAAGATAAACATTGCACCTTACATCATGTCATCGGTTCCCTGGCTCTTATAACTTCCCACGTTGATCTTTTCTTCCATTACACCTCAAGTACACATAAACCCTAGTACAGCGGCCAAAGAAACACACACCTATCCGTTACAATAGGGTCTCATTATCAGTTGTCTTACGCTAACTTATGAACATTGAAAGCCATAAATTTCACAGCATATCATCTGGCTCCAACTCCCTCCCTCCTCCCTCTGCTACCGGTGTGTCCAAACCTCTAATCACGTAATTCAATATGTGAATATGATCCTTCTTATCTCGTTTTGGGATACTTATGGGGACAATACCTGCTGCGCTTCATGCGTCCCACACGCCTCCTGTCACTCCCCACAGGGCAGGGCGTGCACTACCATCTCTTCTCCCAGAATGATCAGGGGGAGCCCACTGCATCTTCCCCAGCAGGGTCTGCCTCCGAGTTATCTTCAGGTATTTGTAGTGCTATCACTAGGGCTTTCCACACTCTTGCTGCTTCCTTCGCCTTCTCATTGTTAGCACGTCTAGCCTGTTGCAATCTAACTGTACTCTCACTCGTGGCCCACTTGAGCAGCTCCGACTTCCATTTCCATATGGTAGGCCCTCGGCGTGACTTCCACTGGGCTGTGATCTCTCTCTTAGCCAGTAGTAGGCCTAGGTCCAGAAACGTACTTGTGATTTGTGTCTTCGTATGAGGAAACCAATGTAATACACAGGTTCCCATGTCGGTATCTATGTGGCACTCCGTAATTCCACAAAGCAGTTCTACTACTTCCAGTACGTTCCCAACTGTCCTCAAGACCACATCATATGAGGTAACTCCGCCCCCCTAAATTACAGTGCGGGCACTGGGCAGTTTCCATCCGAAAGTATCGATTAATCTTGGCCGGGGTTAAATAGGCCCTGTGCATGATAAAGAAATGTATCAATTGAAACCTGGCAATCCGTGTACCCTTCCAGGCCCTTCGGATCAGTTGGCCCCACGTCGTTTCCGGTATTTCCTTCCCAAGGTCTGCCTCCCACTTTCCCTGTAACTCCGTCAGTGGGTGCAGGCCTCCGTAACCAACCGCCTGTAGATACATGTGATTGCCTTAAATGTCCCTGCCGCCATGACTACATATTGACACACCATAGAAGTCTGGAGTTCGAAAAGCCCTTCCCTCCAGTGCCGCCGTATAGCTGAAACCAGGGCTACATGCAGCAAATAATCCCCTCGCGGCAAGTCATACCTTTCCTGCAGTGTTTGAAATGGCAGTAGTACCCCATCCTCGTACAAATCCCCCATGACATGGACTCCCATCATCTCCCAGTGTGCTAGCGCCGACCAGTCTCCCCAGTCTGGAAGTGCAGTGCACATGCCAAGAGGGATCTCTGGTGCATATGAGCGACTAATGCTAGCTCTGCGGTGGCTCCGGTTCCAACATTGCAGCAACGTCCACTCTTCAGAAGTGAGCGACCCAAGATGCAAGGGTTGTTGCAATATAATAAATGAGAGCACATGACGAAGAATCCACTGACCCTCATGACCCTCTGGGCTCTGGAATTCTCGAGCCACTGCCTGCGTGAGCCACTGCAGCTGAGCCGTCAAGTAATATAGTTCAAAGTCAGGGACAGCTAGACCCCCCCTCTGCTCTGGGTCTCCTCATGGTAGGCAATGCCACTCACCTTCTACCATTGCCCCATAAGAAGCCGCTAACCATAGATCTAATCCATAGCGGCAAAGTTCTAAAATAATATAACAGGCGGGGGAGCGCCACCATCTTCAGGAGTGCCACCCTCCTGGCCACCGATAGTGGCAGAGTACTCCAAAAAGACAGGCTCCCTCGTAGTCCGCGCAGGGCCCTTCCCACATTCCCTTCCGTCGGGGCATGATAAATAGTAGTCTCAAGATAGGGCAAACACGACAGCTCCCACCAAATTCCCGCCACCTGCACAGGTCCTGCCCCTTCCGGAAGCACAGCGAAGACACAGGTCTTCCCCCAATTAACCCCCAGCCCCGAAATCTCTCCGAACACCCTCAGCAGTGTCTTTGCTCCTTCCAGCGCCTCCCCCGTATTGGCCAGGAAAATTAATACATCGTCCGCATATAGGGATATATATTGTGCAGTGCCCCGCAAGGCGAGGCCCTGGTAGTGGCGCCCCAGTCTAGCTTGCACAGCCAGTGGCTCGATGGCGACAGCGGGCATCCTTGCCGCGTTCCCCGATTTACTGAACAGGGAAAGGATACCGTCATCCCCGTCTGCATCCTGGCTGTCGCATCTCTATACAGTAGTCCCGTCCAGCCCACAAATGCCTCCCCAAGGCCAAAGGCACGAATGGTGCGATATAAATACGGCCACTCCAGGCTGTCCAATGCTTTCTCTATGTCCACTGAGAGCACCGCAGCACTGAGAGTGTTACTGTGGTCTGCATCCAATATAGGAAGGAGGCGCCACACATTAACGGCCGTGTTCCGGGTCCGGATAAAGCCTGCTTGGTCATGGTGGACCAATTGCACCATGTAAGGTAGAAGCTGTATTGCCAATATTCTGCTTAATATCTTATAGTCAGATGTCAGCATAGACAATGGGCGATACGCCGACCTGCCTAAAGCGTCCCTTCCTGGTTTCAGAAGTGGGACAACAACAGCCTCCCTCATAGAAATCGGAAGCCTCCCCAATGTCCGTGCCTCTTTATAAACCATCAGCAATTTTGGAGAAAGTACGTCAATATAAGTTAAAAAAAAACTCAATAGGCAGGCCATCTGAGCCCGGTGTCTTGTTACGCGCCATATGTTTAATGACACCTCGTATTTCCCCCAGCGTAATGTCCTGTCCTAGTAGCTCTGCCTGTTCTTCTTCCAGTCGGGTCAATGCGATATCCGCCAAAAACTCCTCCACTGCGTCATCGGAGTCCATCAAGCGGCTCCTATACAGCCCTTCATAATATTCTAGGAACAGATCATTAATCCCCTCTGGGAGTAGACCGGCGTGCCCATTGAAGAGTGCACCGCCAGGATAGGTGTGCCCTGTGGTGCTGGGTTAGCAAGCTAAGCCAACAGTGTACTCACCTTGTCCCGCTCAACATGTGCCTGTGCCAGATATGCCCTGTGATCATAACAGTGCAACCTCTCTTTCTGACTCACCACTTCTTCTCTTGCCCCCAATAGTTCATCCTGTACTTCCGAATGCCCAGGTCTCTGTTTTGCTGCCCCTCGCAGCCGATTTTCCGCAGCCTTCACTTCTCGCAGCAATGTCTTCCTTACGCCTGCTTGTTTGGCAATACACAGTCCCCGCACCACCACCTTAAATGCATCCCACTCTATTGGTCTTTCCGATGCCATCCCTTCATTCTCAGCGAAGTATTGCTCAATGCCTGTTTCTATGTCCCCACGGAAAGCAGTGTCCTCCAGCATCTCCGTTTTTTTCTTCGCCACATCGGTATTGCAGGTCTCTCCTGCGCCCACCTAATCGTTAGTATTAAAGGGTTGTGTTCCAATATCGTTCTGGTCAAAAACTCACTGTGTAGTACTTTTGCATGTGTGTCGGTGTGCACAACATAGCATCCAGGCCTACATGCAGGTCATGCAAGGCAGAAAAGAAAGAGTAATCACGTTCCTCAAGATGCTGCATTCGCCAGGAATCCACCAGCCCCCACCTGTCCTGCCATTCCCTTCTGGCCTTAGCTATTCTATGTTCAGGGGCGTCCGGCAACAGTGGATATGATCTATCCACAACAACGTCAGGTATGGTGGGAAAATTACCCCCTAATATCACTGGGCCAGTTAAGTAAGGTGCTAGCTTAACTGACAGGTGATTAAAAAAGGCCATCTGGTCAACATTAGGTGCTTATATGGTACATAATGTTATGTCTAAGCCATTCAGTCTACCCCCCACCACTATGAACCTCCCCTCCGGGTCAGCAAACTGGCGGGTCATCTGGGAGGGCACCCCGCTCAAACCCATATCAGTGTTTCTCTGGCAAAAGCTGAGTATGTTGTTGTTAGACCTGACACCTTTTGGCGTGGTTCTTCCCCCATCTTTTTGCCTCTGACTCATGTGTTTTGATGCTGTGCTGGATTTCGTTTTTGCTGATTTAGATGTTTTGGACACTCTGCCACTGCTGATCAGTGTCAGAGTGTAAGTGCTCCCTCTGTAAATTGTGATATTGATTGAATATACCTGATTGGCATATTTGTAGCACCACGAAGTCCCTAGTAAAGTGCACTGTGTGTGCCAGGGCCGGTGATGACAAATGCTACTAGTGGGCCTGCAGCGCGGATTGCGCCACCCACATGAGTAGCTTTAAAATGGTGACTCAGGCCTGCCAGCGCGGAGCCTGTGTGCAGTCAGTGACTGCCATGTCAGCCTGGCCAGTGTCCCCACTGGCTGGGCTTAACCCTCCCCTGTCTGTGCACATCAGCCACCCCTATGGAAGGCTCCAGGTACCCCCCTGGGTAGGGTGCCGTGAATGGATAGGGTAGAGCGTGTACTAGTGCAGGTAACATGCTCTGGTAGAGAGCAGCAGCCACTTTGTGTGCTCACTGCTGTAGGGCTGTAGGGCTCCCTAGGGTAGCCTGGGGAGGCTGGTCCCATTGGATCCCAGCCTATCTCCCTATAGGAACAAGATGGAACATCCATGAGAGATATCCCTGGACTCAGAATTTAATGACACATCTTTTAGTGAAGGGTGTTTTTAAATCCTGTGTTGGAGAATAGCACTTTTTAGAAAGTGGCTGTTCTCTTGTCTAAACCTTTTTCTATGTGCCTGGGTTTGTGGAATGTCTGCCTGGTCTGGCTGTGACAGGAAGGGGCTGCAGAGCCCCAGAGGAGAGGGTCGGAGCCATCCCGGGGATGAAAGGGCACATCTGCCTGCTTGGGAGGAGGGAGGAAGGAATGCCAGATAAGTGCTGGGCTGTGCCTGCCTACCTCCCCCACTTTAGCTCTCTCCTGGTGGTCAACTGACCCCCCTGGCCCTGAAGCTGACAGGAAGAAGAAAGCCAGAGGCACCTCAGTGCTCCGCAACCCCCAGAACTGGTTTAGACTGGACCCAGGGCCTCCATGCACCAAGAACTTCAAAGACATTGGGGGTATAAGGAAAGGACCCCTGTCTGCAGAAGATTAGATTCTGAAATTCTGCAAGCAAGAAGGAACCCTCGCTGGAAGGAGGGCAGCTAGAGAACTGAAGGAAGATTGCCTTGCTGTGTGCTCTAAGGGCTGACTTGTTCTGCTGTCCACCTGGAAGCTAGGGAGAAGAAAGGGACTTTGCTGAAGTGCTGTGACCCTGCCTACTTGAAACTGCCAAGACTCTGCTGTGTGCCGTGTCTACAATTGAATCTCCAAGGGCCTGAGAAGAGCTGGCCTCCTGCTGGGAACCCAGGGCTAAAGGTTCCTAAAGCTATCCCAGGAAACAGCTGCAAAATCGTGCTGTTGGGACCCAGGACGCGTGGTGCTGGACTGCGGGGCGTGAGGAGGAGATCGGTGTGCTCATCGGCACATTAATCGTGAGGGTTGGAGGCTTGTGGAGCCTCCCCTCGTGAAATCTGCTCCCAGGTGGCGGCAAGGTCGAGAGGGGGGTCTAGTTCTGACCAGCGCCCTCTAAAACCCTTTGCCGCCAAATCACCGTCGCAGCCCGGGGCCAGGATCACCCCTGGAAGTGGCTGTTCGTGACCAGGAGCGGCCGCGGCGAAGAACGAAGCCGCCGCGACCCCATTGGCTGAGGGAGCCGAGCCCCCTCACTAACGCCGCGACGGGATTGGCCCGTGCGGCGCAGCGTCACCAGCAGTAGTGGGCCGTGATTGGCCGGAGTCGCGGAGCGTCATCGTTTACTGTCCCGGGAGCCGCCCTGCCATTGGCTGACTCCCGGGTGCTGTGGAGGCTCGCCTGAGGAGCCGCGAGGGGATTGGCTGCCTTCGCTGAGGCAGCTGACGAAGCCGAGGACTCAGCGCGATCACCGCCGGGCCCGGGAAGACGTGACCTGACCCCGCCGAGGGATCTCCGTGAGTGCTCCAGCCCCTGGCCTGCCGTCTCTGCTCCCCGCTGCTCTGTGAAGGATCCAGAGCGGGCGGAGAGCGTCCTGAGACCGGCCGGGCGGGAGCAGCACTGAGCCGGCACCCGCGAGGTGCCCCTGGGGGACCCGCGTCACCACAAGCACAAGGAAAGAAGTCCCCCCTCGCCCAGGATACCGGGTGAGCCGCGCAAGAAGCGCTTGTGGTCCCTGAAGCCAGGGGACCCTTGGGGGATAGTTGTTCTACCTTGGCATTGTTTACTCATCATTTTGGAGAGCGTTTTTGATAACATAAATCAGTGGCCATATCTTTGAGTGCTGATTTAAGAGACTAGAGACATTTGTTTTGAGAACTTCCTGAAATTAAGAAAGACCAATTAAGAATAAAGTGCAACCTTGTTCTAGGTGAAGTGTTTAACGTGCAACCTTTAAACTAGAAATGCTATCTGTTCTAAAGAAGTGATTATCATGCAACTGCTTCATTTACATGCTGAAACTAGATAAAGTTATATTTTATATATACTTACCTGTGTGGTCTCAGTTTGTGGTGGATTGGGAATTGCTGTTGTGTTAAGTGCAAATGTTATCCACATTGTCTCCGAGTTTAGCCTAGACTGCTCGCGCCATGCTACCTAGAGGGTGAGCAGGGGTTATCTCAGAGGGTTATTCCGTTGCCCTGACCGGAGCTAGGGGTCCCTACTTGGGCCAAGGTACTTACCTTTGCCAACCAGAGACTCCCGGTTCTAACATTGGTGGCTCGCGGTGCGGATATTGAACTAATGATTGCACTTGACCGGCAGTGATTTCTTGTACATCACTAGTCTAGTTTAGCGGAACAGGTTGCGCAGGATTTTTTCTTTTTGGTGAAACCTTTTTAGTTGAAAAAGGGTAGGAAGCATCATGTCTCGGAAAGCGCCAAGCGTGAATGGAGACGTGGAGGTGGAATTTGAAATCCAGAAGTTGTTAACCTATAACAAGGAGCAACTGAGAAAAGTCTGCAAACAGCTTGAATGCCCAGTGAGGGGCGGCGCAAATAAGGAAGAGCTACAGACAGCTCTGAGGGCCTGGTGGGAGGCCAAACATGGTGTCCCAGAAGCTCCTATGGAAGAGGGTGGCGCACAGGAGATTGGGTTTTGGCCCAGTGAATTGCCAGTGGCGAAGCCAGCGTCTAGGGCCGGCAGCACCCACTCCAGTAGGAATATTTCTCCAGAGGAAGTGGAGGAGAATCAGAGAACTAGGGCCCATGAGATTGAGCTTTTGAAACTCAGAGCGGACGCCGATGAGAAGAGACTGCGCCTGGAAATTGAGAGGCAGGCGCAGGAGCGAGCGGCGCAGGAGAGAAGGGATGCTCTCGCTTTGGAGGAGAAGAAGCTCGAGTTGGCCCATGAGAGGGGCATGAAGGAATTGGCCATCAAATATAAAGAGAGGGTGCCCAGTTCTAATGGTGGCAGCGCACAACCAGTACAGGCGGGTAAGGTATACATACCAAAGGATCTGGTACAGAATTATCAGGGGGGTGATGATATTTATGCGTGGTTTAGAGCGTATGAACTAGCCCTAAGGATGAATGAAGTGCCTGAGAAGAATTGGGGAGCAGGATTGTGGAAGCATTTTGAGGCCTCTGGGAGGGATGTTTTGGCACCCTTAGAAGCAGAGGATGCTTTGTCCTACTCCGCCATGAAGGAGGCTTTGTGCCTCAGGTATGGGCTCACTGCTGAACAGTACCGCCAGAAGTTTAGGAACTTCAAGAAGCTTGATTCAAGTACTTGGGTGGAGTGTGTGAGTATGTACACGCGTGCACTGGAAGGTTGGATGAAGGGCAGCAAAGTTACTGATTATGTGGGGTTGTGTCACTTGATTAGTAGGGAGCACTTAAGTAGTTTGTGTGTCCCAGAGCTGCGCCAGCATCTTTTGGATAGTAAGTTAACTGATCCCAGTGAGCTTGCTAAAGAGGCGGACCGGTGGACTAGCACCAGGGTCCACAAGGGGGTGGTAAGTACCCCAGCCAAGGGTGGACAGGGTCCTCCGCAGAAGAGTGGGGGGGACACGGGTAATCAAAAGGAGTCTTCTAAAGGGCCCCAAACTGGTTCCCAGGAGAAGGTGTCTCAACCCCCCAAGGCTAAGAAGTCCTGGCCCCGTAAGGGCAAGCAGGACAACAGGCCCCCACCTACCTGCTTTACATGTGGGCAGGTGGGGCACATTGCTCCCAAATGTCCAAAGAAACCTCCAGCACCCTCTGGTGCTCCAGCACCGGCATTGGCCAGTGTAGCTTTGGGAGGGGATTTGATCTCTAGTGGGGAGGAAGGGTTAGCAGTGATGACCCTTGTCTCTTTAGGAGACCGAGAGATGGCCCAGGAAACCTTGCTGCCCCAAAACACTAAGAAATACGGGCAGAAGGTGACCATCAATGGACAGGTAGTGGAGGCTCTGAGAGACACAGGGGCCAGCGTGACATCTGTTAGGTGTCAGTGGGTGTCTGAAGAGCAAATTGTTCCCCAGGTACTCCGGCCTGTGGTGGCAGCTGACAGTTCAGTGCGCTACTGCAGGCTGGCGAAAGTTCCATTTGAATGGGGAGGAGTCTCCGGTATTTTGGAGATTGTAGTAAGTGATGCCTTGCCTGTAGATTGTCTATTAGGTAATGACCTGGAGAGCTCCCCATGGAAAGAGGTGGAGCACAGGACTCACTTGGAGATGTTGGGTTTGCCTGCGTGGATCTGTGTGTCCACCCGTGCAATGACAGCCAGAGAGGGCGGTCTAGCAAAACTGGAGCCTGGAACAGTGGCCCAGGGACCTGCCAAGAGAGGAAGGGGTAGAGGGCGCGGGAAACCGGCCCCCACTATTCCCACGGTCCAGGAGGAGGCAGACCCGGAAGGGGATGCCATGGAACCTACAGGGGAGCAAGTGGCCGAACTAGGGGAATTGCCTGAGCTGTCCCAGTGGCAGCAAGAGGGTGGTCCCTCCAGGGAGGAATTCTGCCAGGCTCAGAAGGAGTGCCCTTCTCTCATTGGTGTGCGGCAGCAGGCTGCCGACCAGGCCGCAGGCCTGGGGTCCAAGGAGCATTTGATCTATTGGGAGGATGACTTACTTTATAGTGAGCCTAAGTTCGCTGAGCCCGGCGCAGCCCGTGTGCTGGTGGTACCGGAGCGCTTCAGGAACTTCCTACTGGGTCTGGCTCATGACGTGCCTCTCGCAGGACATCTGGGGCAAGACAAGACCTATCACAGGCTTGTCACCCATTTCTACTGGCCCCAGATGAAGACGCACGTCTCTGCCTTTTGCAAGTCTTGTCAGACTTGTCAGGCCAGTGGCAAGAGTGGAGGGAAGCGCGTGGCACCCCTCCAACCCTTTCCCGTGGTGAGCACCCCTTTTGAGCGGGTGGGCATTGACATCGTGGGGCCCCTGGATCCCAAGACAGCCCTAGGCAACAGGTTTATCCTGGTCTTGGTGGACCATGCCACTCGGTACCCGGAAGCCCTTCCGCTCAGGACAGTCACCGCCCCAGTGGTGGGCCGTGCCCTGATGGGGATCTTTTCCCGGGTGGGATTTCCGAAGGAGGTCGTTTCGGACCGCGGGACAAACTTCATTTCTAAGTATATGAAGTCCCTGTGGAGTGAGTGTGGGGTGACCTACAAATTCACCACTCCTTACCACCCTCAAGGAAATGGTTTGGTTGAGAGATTCAACCGCACATTGAAGGGCATGATTATGGGCCTGGAAGAGCCCATGAGGCGGAAATGGGATGTCTTGTTGCCATGCCTGTTGTTTGCCTACAGGGAGGTGCCTCAGAAATCATTAGGGTTCAGTCCCTTTGAGTTGCTGTATGGCCACCCTGTCAGAGGGCCTCTGGCTCTGGTGAAGGAGGGGTGGGAGAAATCCCGTGGGAAAACCCCTCAGGATGTGTTCAGCTATGTGCTGGCCATTCGCAACCAGACCAAGCGCTTCAGGAAGCTCGCTCAAGAGAACCTGGAGGCTAGCCAGGAGGAAATGAAGAGGTGGTATGACCAGAATACTTCTCTGGTTGAGTTCCAACCTGGTCAGAAGGTGTGGGTGATGGCGCCAGTGGAGCCTTGTGCGCTCCGTGACAAGTGGTCTGGCCCATATGAGGTGGTGGAGCGCAAGAGCGAGGTTACCTATTTGGTTAACCTGAAGACTCCCAGGCAGCCCCTGAGAGTGCTACATGTGAACCGCCTCAAACCCCACTTTGAGAGGACTGAAGTGACTATGCTCATGGCTACAGATGTTGGAGGGGAGGAGGATAGTGATCCTCTCCCTGACCTCCTGGCAGTCAAGGAGCAAGATGGGTCAGTGGATGGTGTGGTCCTCTCCCCCACCCTGACCCCAGAACAGCAGGAGGACTGTCGCCAAGTCTTGGGTCAGTTCGCCCCACTGTTCTCCCTGACCCCAGGTGTCACCAAATGGTGCGTCCACGACGTGGACACTGGAGACAGCATGCCTGTGAAACAGAAGTTTTACAGGGTGGCTGACAAGGTCAGAGCTAGCATCAAGGAAGAAGTTTCCAAGATGTTGGCGCTTGGGGTTATTGAGCCCTCCAGCAGCCCCTGGGCTAGCCCAGTGGTCTTAGTGCCTAAGAAAGCTGCTACCCCCGGTGGCCCCCCAGAACTTCGGTTCTGCGTGGACTACCGTGGGCTCAATGCGGTCACGAAGACTGACGCGCACCCCATCCCCAGAGCTGATGAGCTGGTGGATCGGTTGGGAGCTGCCCAGTACCTGGGTACTTTTGATTTGACTTCAGGGTACTGGCAGATTGCCTTAACTGACGGGGCAAAGGAGAGGTCAGCATTTTCAACGCCAGAAGGACACTTCCAGTTTCGTGTCATGCCCTTTGGGTTGAAAAATGCCCCCGCCACATTTCAGAGGTTGGTCAACCAGGTGCTGGCAGGGCTGGAGCAATTCAGCGCGGCCTACCTGGATGACATTGCGGTGTTCAGCTCCACTTGGGAGGAACACCTGCAACACCTCACTGAAGTGTTGAAGGCTCTGCAAAAGGCAGGCCTCACTATCAAGGCCAGTAAATGCCAGATAGGGCAGGGATCTGTGGTGTACTTGGGACACCAGGTGGGGAGCGGCAAGGTGGCGCCCCTACAGGCGAAGATTGATACCATTCTGGCTTGGGAACCCCCCAAGACCCAGACTGAGGTGAGAGCCTTTCTAGGTCTCACCGGGTATTACAGACGGTTTGTCAAAGGCTATGGCACCATTGTGGCCCCTTTGACAGAGCTGACATCTAGGAATCAGCCCAGGAAAGTGAATTGGACTGAGGCCTGTCAAACTGCTTTTGACACCCTCAAAACTGCCATGTGCACAGCACCGGTGCTTAAGGCACCTGACTTTTCAAGTGAGTTCATTGTGCAAACTGACGCTTCAGAGCAAGGCGTGGGAGCCGTGCTCTCACAGATCAATGATGAGGGAGGAGACCAACCTGTGGCTTTCATTAGCCGGAGGCTAATCCCCAGGGAACAGAAATGGAGTGCCATTGAAAGAGAAGCTTTCGCTGTGGTCTGGGCTCTGAAGAAGCTGAGGCCCTACCTGTTTGGGACTCACTTCCGCGTTCAGACCGACCACAGGCCCCTCAGATGGTTAATGCAGATGAGGGGTGAGAATCCAAAATTGTTGAGGTGGTCCATTTCCCTACAGGGGATGGACTTTACGGTGGAGCACCGCCCTGGTACAGAACACGCCAACGCTGACGGTCTGTCCAGATTCTTCCGCCTTAGTGATGAGGACTCCCAAGAGGTTGGGTAGTTCTCCCCACTTTCAGCTGGAGGGGACACGTGTTAGACCTGACACCTTTTGGCGTGGTTCTTCCCCCATCTTTTTGCCTCTGACTCATGTGTTTTGATGCTGTGCTGGATTTCGTTTTTGCTGATTTAGATGTTTTGGACACTCTGCCACTGCTGATCAGTGTCAGAGTGTAAGTGCTCCCTCTGTAAATTGTGATATTGATTGAATATACCTGATTGGCATATTTGTAGCACCACGAAGTCCCTAGTAAAGTGCACTGTGTGTGCCAGGGCCGGTGATGACAAATGCTACTAGTGGGCCTGCAGCGCGGATTGCGCCACCCACATGAGTAGCTTTAAAATGGTGACTCAGGCCTGCCAGCGCGGAGCCTGTGTGCAGTCAGTGACTGCCATGTCAGCCTGGCCAGTGTCCCCACTGGCTGGGCTTAACCCTCCCCTGTCTGTGCACATCAGCCACCCCTATGGAAGGCTCCAGGTACCCCCCTGGGTAGGGTGCCGTGAATGGATAGGGTAGAGCGTGTACTAGTGCAGGTAACATGCTCTGGTAGAGAGCAGCAGCCACTTTGTGTGCTCACTGCTGTAGGGCTGTAGGGCTCCCTAGGGTAGCCTGGGGAGGCTGGTCCCATTGGATCCCAGCCTATCTCCCTATAGGAACAAGATGGAACATCCATGAGAGATATCCCTGGACTCAGAATTTAATGACACATCTTTTAGTGAAGGGTGTTTTTAAATCCTGTGTTGGAGAATAGCACTTTTTAGAAAGTGGCTGTTCTCTTGTCTAAACCTTTTTCTATGTGCCTGGGTTTGTGGAATGTCTGCCTGGTCTGGCTGTGACAGGAAGGGGCTGCAGAGCCCCAGAGGAGAGGGTCGGAGCCATCCCGGGGATGAAAGGGCACATCTGCCTGCTTGGGAGGAGGGAGGAAGGAATGCCAGATAAGTGCTGGGCTGTGCCTGCCTACCTCCCCCACTTTAGCTCTCTCCTGGTGGTCAACTGACCCCCCTGGCCCTGAAGCTGACAGGAAGAAGAAAGCCAGAGGCACCTCAGTGCTCCGCAACCCCCAGAACTGGTTTAGACTGGACCCAGGGCCTCCATGCACCAAGAACTTCAAAGACATTGGGGGTATAAGGAAAGGACCCCTGTCTGCAGAAGATTAGATTCTGAAATTCTGCAAGCAAGAAGGAACCCTCGCTGGAAGGAGGGCAGCTAGAGAACTGAAGGAAGATTGCCTTGCTGTGTGCTCTAAGGGCTGACTTGTTCTGCTGTCCACCTGGAAGCTAGGGAGAAGAAAGGGACTTTGCTGAAGTGCTGTGACCCTGCCTACTTGAAACTGCCAAGACTCTGCTGTGTGCCGTGTCTACAATTGAATCTCCAAGGGCCTGAGAAGAGCTGGCCTCCTGCTGGGAACCCAGGGCTAAAGGTTCCTAAAGCTATCCCAGGAAACAGCTGCAAAATCGTGCTGTTGGGACCCAGGACGCGTGGTGCTGGACTGCGGGGCGTGAGGAGGAGATCGGTGTGCTCATCGGCACATTAATCGTGAGGGTTGGAGGCTTGTGGAGCCTCCCCTCGTGAAATCTGCTCCCAGGTGGCGGCAAGGTCGAGAGGGGGGTCTAGTTCTGACCAGCGCCCTCTAAAACCCTTTGCCGCCAAATCACCGTCGCAGCCCGGGGCCAGGATCACCCCTGGAAGTGGCTGTTCGTGACCAGGAGCGGCCGCGGCGAAGAACGAAGCCGCCGCGACCCCATTGGCTGAGGGAGCCGAGCCCCCTCACTAACGCCGCGACGGGATTGGCCCGTGCGGCGCAGCGTCACCAGCAGTAGTGGGCCGTGATTGGCCGGAGTCGCGGAGCGTCATCGTTTACTGTCCCGGGAGCCGCCCTGCCATTGGCTGACTCCCGGGTGCTGTGGAGGCTCGCCTGAGGAGCCGCGAGGGGATTGGCTGCCTTCGCTGAGGCAGCTGACGAAGCCGAGGACTCAGCGCGATCACCGCCGGGCCCGGGAAGACGTGACCTGACCCCGCCGAGGGATCTCCGTGAGTGCTCCAGCCCCTGGCCTGCCGTCTCTGCTCCCCGCTGCTCTGTGAAGGATCCAGAGCGGGCGGAGAGCGTCCTGAGACCGGCCGGGCGGGAGCAGCACTGAGCCGGCACCCGCGAGGTGCCCCTGGGGGACCCGCGTCACCACAAGCACAAGGAAAGAAGTCCCCCCTCGCCCAGGATACCGGGTGAGCCGCGCAAGAAGCGCTTGTGGTCCCTGAAGCCAGGGGACCCTTGGGGGATAGTTGTTCTACCTTGGCATTGTTTACTCATCATTTTGGAGAGCGTTTTTGATAACATAAATCAGTGGCCATATCTTTGAGTGCTGATTTAAGAGACTAGAGACATTTGTTTTGAGAACTTCCTGAAATTAAGAAAGACCAATTAAGAATAAAGTGCAACCTTGTTCTAGGTGAAGTGTTTAACGTGCAACCTTTAAACTAGAAATGCTATCTGTTCTAAAGAAGTGATTATCATGCAACTGCTTCATTTACATGCTGAAACTAGATAAAGTTATATTTTATATATACTTACCTGTGTGGTCTCAGTTTGTGGTGGATTGGGAATTGCTGTTGTGTTAAGTGCAAATGTTATCCACATTGTCTCCGAGTTTAGCCTAGACTGCTCGCGCCATGCTACCTAGAGGGTGAGCAGGGGTTATCTCAGAGGGTTATTCCGTTGCCCTGACCGGAGCTAGGGGTCCCTACTTGGGCCAAGGTACTTACCTTTGCCAACCAGAGACTCCCGGTTCTAACAGTTGTACAATAGACCTGCCCTTGCCATCTACGCTGTAACGCGCTGCTCTCTGCTCGATCAATGCGTATCTCCGACAGGAAAGCTATATGTGCCCCCTCCTCACCAAATAAGCATGCACCTTGTGGCGCTTAAGCATTGTATGCATTCTTCTTACATTCCACGATAGGCACTTAAAATCAAGCAGGGTCCCATAGTAGGCCTTTACTCCCTGGCACCTCAACACCTTCACCATGGACACACCGGCAGCCCCTAGTACCCCCAACAACCTACACAACTTATCCCAACTACCCCTCCCCAGAACAGATCCTAACAAAACAGCACCCATCCAAATTCTCAACTAAGTCACGTCCTCTGTAGCTACTGGGGATTTCTAACTGTACCAACGGGGGAGTCACCCAAGGGCCAGACGCTTCCTAATCAAACTTGTTCAATCATACCCCACGTCCAATAATGCCACAGCTCCTGCTGCAGCGCCCCAAATTGAGGGAGCACCACCCAAAGGCCCCCGCCACCCCCGCCACCCTCACCGTGCACTTCACATTGTCCGAACACTCAGTGGGGAATATCAATACACTAAATCACCGCCCAGTCCTGAATAAAGTCTTACTGTACTACGCATCAACCAACTCTGTCTGGCGTGACATGACGCAAACTGGTGCTCGTTGAGTCCGATTCCTCCGATGCTGTCTCGGCAGACCTTCTCAGAGTCGGACGCCCCCTTCAATTCTGGTTCCTGTTCTTGAGATATCTCCGTCACCGCTTTGAGCGCCTCCAACCTTTCTTTTTCCGTCTGAGAGACCGCCGGCCTCTGGGAACGGAGCCGCCGCCTCTCAGAACGCCGTCGCCGCGGAGGGCACGACACCCCCTCAGCAGCACCCAATCCTCGACCAGCATCTCCTTGTCCTGCCCTGTAGGCTTCCAGCCAGTCCCATGCTTCTCCCGGGGTGTTGAAGAAGAAGGTTTTACCATCCATGGCCACTCTTAAACGTGCAGGAAGCATCAACGAGTATTGTAAACCTTCCGTGCAAAGTGCTTTCTTGACTTCCAAGAAGGAGGATCGCTGTCGCTGCACATCAAAAGTGTAGTCGGGAAACAACGTCACACTGCTATTATCCACCTTGAAAGGACCCACAGTACGCGCCCTGTTCAAAAGCATATCCCTGTCTTTGTAGTGGAGCAAGCGTGCCACCACAGGCCTGGGTGGCCTCCCTGGATTCAATGGGTGTGCCGGCACCCTATGTGCCCTCTCCAAGGCGAAGAAAGGGGACAATCCCTCTGGGGCTACTGCTGAGCGAAACCAGGTCTCCAGATAGTCCACCACACTGGTTCCTTCCGGCAGGCCAACCACCCGTACGTTATTCCTTCTGTTTCGCCCTTTAGCATCCTCCGCTCTCTTTTCCAAGAGTTGCAAGCGACGGTGTACCTCACCCATCTGTGTCTCAAGCGCCTTGTGTGCTGGACCCAAGACTTCCAAAGTGGCTTCAGTTTGTTTTACCCGGTCTGCTAGTTTGGCATGATCCGCTCGGAGAATGCCCAGCCCTACTGACACCTGTGCTATGTCCTGCTTAAGGGCGTCTCTAGTATCCGTGATGGCTTTAAGTATCAATGCTGCTGCGCCCTCCCCTCAGGTTGGGTCACCAATGCTTCTGTCTTACGACCTTTGATAGTCTCCTCTTCCTGTTCTGGGGGTGCACCCCCTTGCTTACCCCGCGGCTTTCCCATAATCGACCTCTTCCCCGGGCCAATGTCCACAATGAATTCCAACCACTTCTTCTCTAATCCCCAGCTCCAGCCAGTGACGTTGCCCGATGCTCCTCACTGCGAAGCGTACCCCTCTCACATCTCAATAGGGGCCGACCGCCCTTTAGTCCTCAATGCTCCCAGGGCACTCCTCCGGTTCCCTCACCAGTTGCGGCTCTGTCCGTTGACGCACTCAGCTGGGCCCCCGGTCTCACTTGCAGGGCCGCTCTCAGGGGCACTCTTCCAGACAGGATCTTGCGGCAATGGGCGCAACCAGCCCCGTTCCAATAGCAACGGTCCGAACAAAGAGTGTTTAGGACCTCCACATCACCACCCTGCTATATGCTGCTTCCAGTGTCACCAGTCCCGCCGTCTCGGCAGCCGACAGCCGCGATCAACGGCAGATCTTCTCCCCGCAGTCTAACCCAGCACCATTTTGTGCGAGTGGGGTCTCTCTGCTTTCCAGCTCAAAATGCCCGGTGGCGGCCTTGTCTCTGCCAACAAGCGGCGCCGACACCTTCAGCGAGGTGTACCATACCACCAGGCGCACTTTCAGCCACGAAAGTGGCCCCCAACAGGATAAGTGACGGGGTTGGCACAGAGCTCTCAGCTCATGCTGCCATCCGCATCGGCTCCTTAGCCACGCCTCCCTGAATGAGATATCATTCATAATGGCTTTCCTGATTCACTTAAAAGCATTACTATGTTCTAGTATCTAGTTAAATTTGACATTTTTCTTAAGCAGCAATCTCAATTACACGGCAATTATTAAAAATGTTAACAAATGTTAAATAAAATGCTCACAACGACTAAAAGGATAGTAATTGATCTTTAGTGTTGTGTTGAGTTACTTGTTCATTGGCTTAAAGTAAATTATCCTTGAGAACAATACCTTCATCAGAAATCTTGTGTCCAAGATGCGCCACTTCTTTTGACAAAAAAATACACTTTTCCCATTGAAGTGTGAAACCTCTATCCTGTAAAATGAAGACAACTTTCTAAATTCTCATATTATGTAGCTCCCCTAACTCTAAAAGCACTAAAAATGCCACCACCACCATCTCAGTACTCCCAAACAATGGACAGATGACAATCTACCACAATTTGCTTAATTAGGTAACTAAGGTCCACACACAAATTTGAATGCCCTTATTTTATGTGCACCAAAAACAAGTGGAGAAACCCATGCTGCGACATCCACCAGCTCCCTTACCTCTTCATTACACATGTCCTTGATCATTTAAGATACTCTATTCCACTCACTACAGGCAACATTTTTTACTTTGTATCTTATTGGGATGCCATTTTGCTTTAAGTAAATGTTGTGTGAAAGTCCACACTCTTACTCTCTGCAATTCTTTGCAAAGCCCAGCATTATACCGGTCTAGCATGGTTTCAACAAAACAACTGTCATATAACATAAGGGTCTTCCACATTATTCACTAAAAACCTGGATTCTTTGTATAGGGGTTAGGTACTGTCCCTAAATAGCCCTGGGACTGCCAGCCCAAAAACTTTGTCCTTTAATTGTTAGATATACTTTACCCAAACTTCTGCTACATTGAAAACAAATTGTAGTAGCAAAATAACCAATAATATAATTTCTTGGTCTATCATACACATATGCTCTAATAGCATTTGGTTCCAACTGTTTACCTCTCCAGCCCTCAAACGAAAAAATGTAGGTTAGATGCATCTTCATCAATACACTTAATTCCATTTCCACACAATCTTTATGCACAATCTGCTATGGACAAGGGTTGTATGACTCAATAACTACTGCCTGAAGCACGACTGCCTGAACCACGACCTCCATTTCCCCGAAAGTTTTTACAACGATCTAATCTTTACAACTACTTCTTTAAGTACGACTTCCTTTACAACGAATTTTCTTTAATTAGTCTTTTTTTGTGGGGTGGAAATCCCCCCACCCCCCTTTGTTTTGCTTGATTTGATATTTTTTTCGTCATATTTAATTCATTTTTTTAACAACTCATTTTTAAGATTATACTTTTAATATTAATTTTATGTATTAATAAAAAGAATCTTTTTAAGAATTGTCCTATCTACGACGCCAGTTTTGTTTCATTCGAAACGATGCAAATGTTTTTTTTTTCTTTTCCTATCGTGGGAGATATTTTGTGATTGGGCAGTGTTGAGTGACGTATCACTCCAACAAAGCCCAATCGTATTTAGCTTTGAGGGGATGGTAGGCGGAAGACAGCAGAGAGAAGTGACGTGGCCGGCAAGTCGTGGTTCCGGACGTCGTGGTCCGGCTTTCGTTGTTGAGCAGTCTTCGTTGTTCTCCCCTCGTAGTTCAGGTGAGTCGTTGTTAAAGAATCGTGGTTTAGGATGTTTCCCATGGACAAGAATGTTGCTCAGCTTCAGTACAAAATGTATTCTCTGGAATGATAACTTGTGGCTCTTTATGTCTAATAATACACTCAACATTTTACTGTCAAACAATATAACCACTGTTAACATTACCAGTACTCAAAACATCACTCCAACTTGGAATTCACCGACCATGTTGCTCATGGTTCCATTTCTTTACACTTGGGAATTTAAAGATGTGTGCACATAATCAGTTTAAATTTCATTCTTCTCTCCTTTCGAACCATTAATAACACTCGCTATTAAGTTAGCTTTAGCATCGTCTGAAAATAAGACTTCTTTTCACAGACATTCTCTTATTACCACTTATCATATATATGTTTGAAAAGTATTCACTCTTTCAACACATGAAACATTTCTTAGCCAAAGCTGGGCATGACCTATAGGAGTATATATGATTTCTAAACATCGTAGATCTATCTGTTTTAGGGCTACCGTCTAGTGTTCTATTCTTGTTTGTAAGTAATAATTTTCATATGATTTTCCAGGTCTATATTTCTCATTATATGACTTTCCAGATACTGATGCAACTTCAAGAGACCCTGTCTCAAACCTGAGTGTGGTTGATTTCAGCACTGCATTGTGATATAACATGACTGGAAGCAGAAAACACTATTAGAAGTGTTTACTCCAACAGACTGTTAAATATCTATTTAGAGGATAACCAATGGCTGGCAAGATATAATGATAAAAGCACTTAAATTCCCCTTGCAACTACAGTTAAAAGAGCAAAATGACGGGTAGACTCCAGCAGATTATAAGCTGTCTTGAACAGTTGACAAAAATGAATGCGAGAAAGTACTACTTGGATGTCCTCTGAAGGCAGAGTATGCGAATCTGCTTCAGTAGGGTCAGATATAGCAACAAATTACTATAATATGGTTCAGGGAATTTGTTGATCACCAGTCCTAGAAAGCAAATGGTTGCCATGTAAGTCATGCACACCGGGCGGTTCATGACCTCAGAGTGCATCTCTGAAACTTGAAGGAGAGACAGTTGTCGAACAACGACCTTGTCCAGGCTCTCAATCTGGTACAGAAAAATGTAATTTGGTATGGTCAAACCAGATCTTAGTGCGCTAACAGTGGAAAGTTGCACTTAAGATTGCTGTACCGCTCCTTAGCTTTAGTTACCAATGATAATTAGCGGAGGTGGACTGGTTCATAAAAAGCATTAGGAAAACCAGAGTAGAGTGCCTTTCAATGTGCTCTGTTTACACAAGCACTTGTCATCAAAATGTAGTAGTCGTCAAATGTTCAACATTAAAAGTTGAAACCAGTATTCAGTTCATTAGAGCCCACACCACACACGCACTGCCAGGCAAAGGCAAGGCTGAGGATTATAGTTGCATTTACAGCACAGAACTAAGATAACATAGTAACAATGCAGCACGTTGTACATCAAACCATAGTTTATTAAGGAATGTGCACACACATTGGCCACCTGGTGGAATGAATGGAAGCATGGGTACCAGAAGTGTAAGGTCACCCGGTGTACATGATTGATTCTAAGTTACCAGAAGTGGAAGTCCACCCAGTTTTGATTTGAACCACATGTTTTAGGAATTAATGGGAGTGAACTGACAGTGCATGGGCACCGCCACCTCCATGAACAAATGAGGGAAGGCACCAGGAGTGAATGGTTAACCAGTGTGAGTAAGTGATGCAAGCTACAGGAAGTTCATGGCCACTCACTGAAGTGGATTAGAGAGGGGGCCGGGAATACATTTTCATGGTGTATAAGGATAATAGACGCCGCCTTGAATTTAAGGCGACTGTATGGAGAGATTGCTAGTGAGACCATGAAATCAACCTGCGACATTTACTCTTCCAGAGTGAATACGCACAGTCTCAATTATTAGGATCTGTGTGGAGGAACCATCACTGTGCCCTAGGCCTGCTCACCCCTAATGGGGAAATATGCAGGCCAGGGTGCTCCGGTGGACCTCCCTGGGGGAAGGCCACACTCCAGACACCCAAGGGAATAGAGCCGGATGTCCCAAGGGGAGGGGGACCTTAGCCTTCAGTGGCTGAAAAAGGCCTGGGAAACTGAGACCGCCTGCTAGAAGGGGGTTTACTATCTAATCCTTTACCACATCCGGGAGCCCTCTGTTCTTGTAAAGATACGGAGCCGTCCCCCGCCACCCTAGATGAAATCTTTTGAATACAATAATTGAATAAAAAATATTGCATGTAACTAGAAGAATAATGTGTATACTGTGCTTCATTTTCTATTTTGGCCCAGAGCCGGGGTTTACTTACACAGAGATCCACTGCAGCAGGAAAGAGGAGCTGCATTGATGAGTTGCCGCCGAGGCACAACAACCAGCCAAGGGGAGAATTTAGCAATCTGGAGCCAGAGGGGGGAGGGTGCAAACTATGTTCTGTAATCAAACGCTCTGAAGTCGAGAATGTGCATGCTAAGGAACTCAGAATATGAAATGATTGGGGGAAGGACGAAGGAGCTGACTTTCATCAAGAAGGACGAAGCAGTAGAAAGAATGAAAGCAGAACTACTAGAAGCCACGCTCAAGGTCTATCAAGTCAGACACACAATAAAGGTAGAAGAGAGACACGACCTACAATGTTAAATAAGCTGGATCTGCCACTGTACACCAACGTGATTCAAGTAGTCTCTCAGATGGTGTAGGTGAGGTCACAGAGAATAAAAGAGCTCATCCCCTCCACACACCAGAGTCCAGGTGCCCTCCCAGCTAAGGTGCTCCCTACTAAGCCTGGAGCGATGTTTAGGGGTGTGGTTACAGTTCTGCAGGTCTCAGGAGTTTTGAACCCATGACTCCCATATTCCACTGAGAACGCCCAACCACAGACTAAGCACCTGGGAGAAGGTCACCTCTATCCAGTAAGAAGGCAGGAAGTCCTTCTTCGCCCCAACCACTTCCTGAATTGTTCTCCATTGTGTCCCCTACATGAAGTGTGATCTATGGTCACAAGTAATGGTACCAGTCCAAGCGGGAGGACAGACCCTCCATCAGGGAACATAATCGGGGTGAGCCGGCAGCTCTAACCAGTGAATATTTATTTCATATAGACTTGATGATCTGTGGGGGTTCATAGAAGAGTCTTTTTACTCACATGGCACAGGTTTGAAACTATTGGGCCTCTAACTTCCCAACGACTTAGTCACGAATATCACCACAGACAATTAGCTAGCTTTTGACACCTGAGTAGAGGAAACTGGCTATCCAGTACTCTGCAGCACAGTAAGTTTCCATAAGCAAAATGTAAACACACAAAGCACACCAAATGTTCTCAGTGTCCAGGTTGACCACCTCAGCTCTCAAATACTACATGCACCACCCACCAGCCCTGAACCATCACACCAGCATTTAGGCTCATCGGCTCATCGCAGAGCACAGGACTAAACCAGCCATTTCAGAGAGTCCAAGCATTGCACTGTGGAATAAACACAGAGTGAAAAGACCTGCTTCAGGGTGCAAAACAAAGCAGTACTCAGAAACACTACAGGAGGTCAGCCTTAAAGACCCTTATCTTTCACTAATCACAGTCTCCAACTTTTGTATGGCAGACTTTGTGGGATAGGATCTAATTGTTGCTAAATTTTCTGACTTGTCAGAGGGCTGACAAAAGCAAAGGTGCTCTGGCTTTGTAAAAAGGCTGCAGTATCACGCACCACTGTGCTTCACTCTAGAGGAGCAAAGCTCATTCAGCTGGGCTGAACATTATTCAGATGGACACTTACTTTGTATTAAACAAAGCCTGTAGACTGTAACATCTTGTCAATGGTACACATATTTACCACAGTCTAGAATTAATGATGTAGAAGTAAAGCACAGAAGAATGAACACATAAAGACACAAACTTAATTATCTTAGATATAGCTTTCTTTGGATAGAAAACAGGGCTTTTATTAGCGCTCTACTAGCTCGAGACCAAAAGATGATGAGTAAAGTATCCCGCGGAGGCCTAGAAGAAAGTATTTGCAGGAAGCTTCATGCAGAACTTTGTGCGGTAGGTTCCAACATGCGTCTGTAGCTGCTCGCCGACAGCAAGCTCAGGATTTGCTTCATGGGTTATCGCGTTACCCTTGGACGTTATTTCTAGCATACTTTGAAAGCCTGTAACCCATGAAAACTGGGCTTTAACTGGGGAGGGTCCTACCTAGTCCTAGACCAAGCAGAATTTAAAAATTGACTCTGAAACGGGTCCCTACCAAGCTCTACAACTCATGTCCTTTTATTCGTTTACAACAACAAGGTTATGGATGGAATGCTTGAATTAATCTTAGCCACTGGTGATCCCTCAGGATCGCATTCCACTCCATCGTTTTTTGTCCACCATGCCACTCTAGGCAAATGTCTGCCTTATGCAAATCAATATCAACCCTGCTTCTTATGGGAACAGTCTTTCCTGAAATACTAGGGGAGACCCCCTCCAGATGGGACCGGAAGCCACCCAGGACAGGTTTTGCTTTAGATAGGGCTCAACAGTATGGTGTAACTTGAGTCCTAAAACACATCTCCTTTTCTGTGCTTGAAGTGACTCCCTAAGTTACCAACGGTATGCCCAAATGTGGGTACTGCGCTTGCTTTGCCACTAGAAACAAGCTGTAGTGATTGAAAAGGCCTAATCAGGTCGAAACCGGTGTTGGGTTGCTTATACTGGATTCATGGAGAACTTGGCCTGGCAGTTTGGGCTGGACTGTTCCTATTGGTGCAGGATCAAGACTGATTTGCATGTGGCTGGGTTCAAATTCAGGTGGTAGGGTGGGCAAAAGAACGATGTGTCGGAATGCTAACTTGAGCAATTGTCAGTGGTTAGACTTATAGCAAGCATTCCTCCCATCACCTTTTGTGTGCTTGATGTAACCTCCTAAGTGTCAGGGTATTGCCAGGTGTGGGTCCTGTGTTTACTATGCCACTGGAACCAAGCTACATCCAACTGAAGAGCCCCAATTGGGGCCAAACCAGTCCTGGGTTGTTTGTGTTCGGGTTCAGGGAGGACCTGGCCTGACAGTTCGATCTGGACTGTTCTTTTTGGTGCAAGATCAAAACTGATTTGCAAAGGCTGGGTCCACCCTGAAGTGGAATGTTCAACAAAAGAATAAAGGGTTGTAATGCCAACCCAAGTGATTGCCAATGGTTATACTTATTTCAAGCATTCCTCCCATCACCTTTTGTGTGCTTGCCCTATATTTATCAAGCCCTATATGCAGGACACAAGGAAATGCCTGCATAAGGACAAAGTGACAAGACAGCAATGGAGAGGAAGGACATGACCTGTGAAATAGTATGCAAATGGAGGATGTCAGAAAGATGTCAGGCGAAAAACGTCACATATGTCTAACAGAGAAAAGTGGTTGGAAGGGAGGAAACATAAGTAACAGAGAGACTCCAAAGAACACCACCCTTCTTAAGAGCCTTAATTTGGTCTCATCTTTTCAGAATGTGAGCATTTTCAATTCCAATTATTAACAACAAAACCTTTACCGTGATTCATACATTTGATCCTGCTAACAATCATTGGCACAGCCAATATGTCAGGCTTGTTTAGGTATATGTTTGTTGTTGCATGATTATATGGATGTAATCACATAAATGTACAGAGAGACAAACAAGCACGGTTCAAGGAGCATAGTGTGTGAATCATAGGAGTTTAGTTCACATGTCTTAAGTCACATTCATAATTACATAGGCTATAAGTCTTGGGAAGGATTTCTAATTGCACTTTATTGGCCATGTAACTTTTCGAGACACCCCCATCTTTTTCGTCCCACTTACAGTACTGTATGAAAACATCTTAAACAAGCACTGGCAAAGCTAATAGGTCTGTAACTGAAAGTATGTCAACGGTATTTAGTGAACGCTTAGGAAGCCTCTAAGGTCACTTCCAGACTCCACCCGTAAGATGGTGGTGCGGGCCCTCATACAATCCAGAGTAGTATACGGGAATTCCTTCAGTCCTGGAGTCCCAGATTCTCTCACTCAGAGCTCAAAGGTAGTACAGGTACACCACTTCTCAGCTGTCCTCCCACCTCATCAGTTAAAGGCAAACTCAATGACTTTCATTGGCTCCTTATAAAGAAGTGCTCTAGCTTAAATCCCTTTTCATAGTCCACAAAGTTCTGAACCAGAAAGGTGCAACATATATTCAAGGCAATTTCAGTCCGCAGCCTCTTTCTCTGACCCTCCGGTCCTCTGCTGCATGAGTCTGTGTTCCTTCCACTATCAAGTGATGCCACCTCGGTGGCTGCTCGTTTCCCAATCTGGCCAGCAAGCGCTGGAATGTGTAACTTTTGCAACTTGCGCAGTTACAGACAAAAATTAAAAACCTGTCTTTTCTACCTTCCACTTCCCCAGTGGGGTGCTGCAGCTGTATTCTTTAGCGCCAGGAGGCCCTATAGGTAATTGTTTCCGAATATAAATGACTTAGAGAAACTTTGTAGAAGAACCTTCAGAGGACACTGCTCCAGTGTATCTCTGGGTCGCCTTAGACTAGAGAGCCATTCGTGCTTCGGCTGTGTCATTTTTGTGTCGTTTTGAACATTTCACCCATGTCTGAACAGTGCAAGTTCTGGCTGCTGCGCTGAAACAATGATACTTGTCCAAGACTGAAGGAAAACTGTAGGTGTTTGAGAGAGGCCGCTTCCTCTATAACATGCGTGCCACAGCATCCTTCTGCAACAGAGCAACAGCAGAGAGCGCATCACAGCCCCTGCTTCCATGTGCAAAAAGACACACAACATTCACAGCAGCACTATACAGAGCAGCATCCATTTCAGAGCTTCAACATGGCTGTGGAGAAAGCCCCAATACCCCTGTGCAGCATAGCAACAGTATCCATCCTAAACACAAATACTATGATGTGTAATCCAGTTCAACATTAATGTCCAACACAATTCCAACAGAATGCACTGTAAAGGCACAGGATACTTGTGCCCCCCCCCCCACAATGTGCCTGTGGAACACTGCTGTAGGATATGCATGCAACGTAGCCGTGACATCCGTATAAATAAGTCACTCTATGCCAAATATAGCCACCGCATATACATAGAGCAAAGTCATAGAATCCTGAAACCAAAAAACCCACATTATACACAGCAACAGCTTCCATGTGCAAAACAGTCAAAACATCCACATGCAACACACCATCAACAATGATATGGAGCCAAAACAACCATGCACAACAGAGCCACGCTAGTCACCTGGAACACAATTGTTACATCTGTGTGTAACAGTCGGCTCCTACGGTGCACCACACACGTGAGCTGAATCCACATTCAGCTCAGTGACAAAACCCCATTTAACACACCACAACCTCTATGTGCACCGCTGCCGCTACATCCGTCTAAACTGTAGCCCTGGCATCCATTTGCAATGCAACCAAATAATATCTGCGAGACAAAGCAACAATATCCACTTACAGAAAACCCACACAATCTATGTGCAACACAGAAACTGTACGCATGGCCAACACAGCCACAGGATGATACCTGGCCGCCACAGCAACTGTAGTCAAATGTAACACAGTAATGATATCCATTTTGTGGTAGAGCCACAGCATCCCTGTATGACCTAGCCACAACATCTGCAATTGCATGTGTAACCACTATTGTAAAATACATGTGCAGCACTACCATTGCACTTACGCACAACACAGGCATATCTTAAACATGCAATACAGCCACCAGCAGCAACAAACAAAAGTGCAATACAACCCAGAGCACACAAATGCAGCAAATATAAGATAAGACTGTTATACACTGCAGCCACTCAATATATATGCAACATCACACCAACTAGCAAGTGTGGGTAACACATCACAATTAGAAAGCACACACACCATGTATTTGCCACACTAGGCCAAAACAGCAATTAACAGCAAATGCCGACCATATGTGTGCAAAAGAAGAGCATCCACATGCACAATTGTTCATATGCAACATGATCACAGCATGCCTATGCAACACAGGCAGAACATCTATCTGTGTCACAGCATCCACGTGTGCAGCAGTCGCTTACTCGGTTTGTAACCCAGTCAGAGCATGTATATGAAACAGAGCCGCTGCATCAATATGCAACATAGCAACGTAAGCTATATGCTGTTTTTAACATGCGATACAACCACAACATCCAGGTAAAAGGCTGCTGAAACCTCCATGAGCTGTAACACCATAAGAGCGGTGTGTAGAAAGCCACAAACCTGTCATCAGCATCAGTAAATCAAGTGTCCAGTATCCACCTACAACAAACTCACATCATCCCTGTGCTGCGAAGCGACCCTTCCATGAGTTAATATTCACAGCAGGGCGCAGCTTTAGGGGGGTGCTGGGGGTGTCACACCCCCCTAATAAATGTATTTTCTGATAAATAGTTGGGTGCAGTGGCTGTCAGTCAGGTATGGTGAGGTGTCTGTCAGATTTCACCAGGAATTGTTATAGACACAGACAAAAATGCACACTGTCTCCCTCACTGTTTTGAAAAATGTGGGTTAATTTACAAAATATTGTGTTTTCTCTCTTAGTACTCCTACCACTCCACATTTATCTCCCTTTGCACTGCTCCTTTGGCCCCTCGCATGCACCCTGCTTATCGTACAATATATTTTAACATTATATGCCAGCCTGATTATTGGAAATTCTGAATCGGCCCCCCCTCTCCGCCAAATCTCAGTGGCCAAGCTTTGTAGGCCCCTGAGTCACAGCCATCCTTCTATGCCATTCATGATTAGTATTTGCATTTATGTTCCTAAATGAATACATCTTAGTTAAATGATAGTGTAGAACACTCCAGGGGTGAAGACACAAGGACGTGCTGGAAGGCAGCGAGGTGCTACAACCACAGCATAAAAGAGTCCGACTGGGGAGTGTAGGAAGGCGAGTTTTGTTTTTTAGTGAGACCCGCCGAGGGACAGGGAAGGGGCCTTGCCTTGGAAGGTATGCTTAGGGGAGAGGTTGCTTAACTGGTGGAGCACACACATGTTGAGCGGGTTTGGTCAGAGAAGCAGAGAGGGCCAGCGACAGGATGTGTCATGTCGGTAGAATTAGACCACATCCGGTTAACGGGAGGATGCTGTGGTCACCCTTCTTCATGCAGATCAAGAAAGGAAGCGTGCAGGAGAGGAAGTTGCAGTGTTTAAGAGTCGTGGAACCGGGCGCGCGCGTGCCGTGAGCGCACCCTCAGTGGTGTGCTTCAAACTGAATCTTGGGGCCTTCAAGCGCTTCTGATGGGCGATGCTGGGAGAGTAGATTAAAGAGGGATACTAGGGAAGCCGTAATTGTGACGAAATTTGTCAAAAGTAAGTTGTAAAGAACTTCGCTTTCAATGTGGAGCTTGTCTTCAGATGCAGGGTGGTGAAAGGAGGAATTTTAGGGTCACAGTCGTTTTGCACCAGGGCGGGTACTAGATTGAGATCAGGAATTCATTTGTCACCACTATTTTCAAATATATAGGTGGAAAAAGCTAATATTACAGACAGGTCTGAAGAGAAAGCAATTAGAGCTGTCAAAAATGTCACAGTTTTCTACAGCATCCCCAGCATTATTTCTCTGCAGCAGCAAATCATGTGTGTACCTATAGGACTACTGAGGAGCTAATATCAGGTCTCGGTTAATGGTGGGTCCATCGGCATGTTCATCGCTGAAGAAGCCCCCTTGCAGAGCCTACTGAGGGCTTTCTAAGGCCAGTCCGTACTCAGGGAAGTCAGGGGAAGTTTGTGTCACAGGGAGGGCTTGTGTATCACAAGCATCCCATATGTGCACAACTTTATACGTTTATAAAATAAGAGCATGTGTGTATTCATGTCACGATTCATTTTCTAAGATGGCGGGTGGAATTTGGATAGAGTAACAGGGCCAATGGCACTGGAAGTGTTAAAGAGTGAGGGGATCCATTCGAGGCTGGTAGGTGGGGTACAGCCACAGCAAACTGGCAGACATCATGTCCCACTTCGGCAACCTGATGGCTGTGCCACCTCTTTCTGAGGTGGGGAAACTGCTGAGCTTCTGACAGCAGAGCCTCAGTTGGCTCCGGCATCAGTGACTCCTTGCGGGTGGCCTTTCTATCAGAGGGCTGATGGCTGAGATGTGACAGAAGGCCCGCCCTAGTTAAGGCAGGACCTCTGAAGTTGATGTTTCTTACACGGGTTTACCATTTTGAAAAATTGTATCTTCTTGTTTTTTATTTTCAGTAATAAACTACGCTTTCAGGGTTGTTCTGAAAAACAAACGAATGTTAGCTAGCATTATTTTTTGTCATACATACCCTGATGTGCCAGCGAGAGCAGTTTTGACAAAAAGATTCCGGCCAAGCCATCTGGATCTCGAAATATGGTGGGGGTCCGCTCCAGGCCACCTCAGGCCAGAATTCCCAAACTTAGTCAATTGCCCGCATCTCAGCTTTATTTGTTGATGCGCTTATGATCAGAGTAGGGTACAGTAAACTTGAGTTCTTGGGCTTGTTAGTCGGTGACCATGATGAAGTGACTATGGGCCTAATTACTAGTTTGGTGGTTGTTTTAATGAGGTACACTGTAGTGTTTACAATGATTGGTATCCTCGTGCCAGAACCTTGGCTCGAGGGTGCTTGTCGCGTGTCATGTATGCTTTCAAACAATGTTCCATGATCCGGTGCTGAACGTTGCATGCCAGGATCCTGACAACGTTATTCAGTTGTCAGAGATCCTGGTATGCGGCGGGAGAGTCTGGTTGTGGGTGCTTCTGAACTTGAAATAAAGAAACACTCTACTCAGAGTTTCCTTGTACATCATTTACTTCATTTGGCGACAAGCGGATGAAACTGCACGTCCAGCACCCACCAGCCAAATCTTCAAAATCCTCGGATTCCTCGTTAACTTTCCCGCTTTTTGTGTCCTGCGTCTGCCCCAAGCGGAATACCTCGACGGTTCCTGCTCGAGACTTCCTGATCGGCGCAAACCATAGTTTTGGCAGTTTTGGGCAGATTGGCGAATTGGGGATCGTGACGTCATTCCTCATCAACACCTCATTGCTTAGCAACAGTGAATGCTTCCTGACGTCGGCCTTTCACGCATGCGCAGTGACGTATGACACGTATGCGCTCCGACGTTGGTGGCCATCTTGCGATCAGCTTCATGGTTACCATGGTAACCCAACGCAGATAGCGCGAACCGGGAAGACACAGCCGATACTTTCACAAGCGCTGTCTCTCGCCAGTGATCTCTCTTCAATCTTTTTGATCGCTTCGATCCCAGGTAGGATCCAGCCTGCATGCTTCTATGGTGACAGGCACACCATTTCTATTTCAAAGTACGATATTATTTTCACACGCTTGAGCCTTTAGATTCGGTGATAGGCTCACCTTGCAACATCACTTTGCATTGTTTTCTTAGTTTTTGCCTGCATTTATGAATTTTGTGATAATTTCATCTTTTTAAAGATATTTTATTTTATTTTTACATTAGCAATTGCATTCAACATGTTGTTTAAATTATAATTGACCTTTCCTCACAATCTTCTTTACATCTTATTGATAATTTTATCCATAACAGTGGCTTCTTCTCAGCAATTCACACAACCGTCTCCCTTCTTACAACAACCTGGCAAACCCAGTATTCCATGGCGCCAATGGGTAAAAGCATTTGAGAATCACATTGTGGCCATCGATGCTGTCAAATTTTCGCCAGAACGCAAAGTTGCAATCCTCTATGGTTGTTTAGGACTTGCTGCACAACATGTCTTTGAGAACTTACCTAAATTTCCTACTCCTGCTGGAGAAGTTGGTGATGCTGAGCATTGGAATTCTTACAAAGAGGCTGTATCACACCTGGCGAAACACTATGACCAAGAGTCAAACATGTTGCTTGAAAGATATAATTTCTTTAGAAGAAAACAATGTGAAGATGAATCTGTAGAAGAATACATTGCGCAGTTGCGACTTTTAGCATCAACTTGTGAGTTTGAGGCGGATCCTGATATTTACATTCGTGATCTATTTGTTTTTTCTTGTTTTTCAAGAAAAATTCAAGAGCACCTCCTTAGTTGTAGAAAACCATCTCTCCAATAAACAATTGATATTGCAAAGAGTATTGAGAGATCTATCATTACCTCTAAGGCTCTTCAACATGATCAATCTGTCAACTCTTTCAAAACTGCAACGCAAGACATTGGTAATTCTGTCAATGCTGTCTCTACATACAAACCTACTAAACAAATTGTTAAAAAAGGGAACACTTTTTGTTATAGATGTGGATCTAAATCACACCTGAGCAATTATCCTATGTGCCCTGCTATTGGAAAAAGATGTGTTCTTTCTAAAAAGATAGGTCATTTTGAGGGTTCGTGCAGATCCTCAAAAAGACCTACCAGAATTAATAGCATTGACTACTCTGAAACCATTGATGATTGCACGGATCATTTTCAAGATATGGTAGTTTCTATCGAATGTAACTCTGTTTTTACTCCTAATTTTGTCAAAGGTCCTTTAGGAACTGGTTTCTTTGGTAATATAGAATTTCCCATCATGGTAGACTCTGGTTCTCCCATAACCATTTTATCAGATGTTATGTTTCTTGAAAAATGGCAAGGATCCATCACATTGTGTCAAATAGATATCAACCCTAAAGCGTTTGGTGAGTTTAACATACATATGTTGGGATATTTCAACTCAAGACTTGAATGTTTAGGGAGGTCCATATTCACAAAGGTATATGTTGCTGTTAGGGGACGCAACATGATTGGTTGGCAAGACCTTGCAAAAAAGGGTTTACATCTTATTCCAGGTTCTGATAACCCAATTTCCCTTGGTGATCCTCCTCAAGGTTACAGTCCCGCTGGCTCTAGGAATGATTCACACCCTAAAACAGATTGCCTATGTCTCACAGACCATACCTCTGATATTAAAAAAGTTCTGTATACATTTCCCAATCTATTTTCCAACAAATTAGGAACTGTCAAAGGTTTTCAACACCAAATTAAACTGAAATTGAACGCCCAGCCTTTTGTTCATCAGGTACATCCTTTGCCTCTTAGTGCAAAGGACGAACTTAAATCAGTCCTCAAAACATTGTGTGATGATGGCGTAATTGCCCCTTGTGACTCCACTGAATGGGTTTTCCCCATTGTTATTGTCCCCAAAAAATCTGGAGATGTCAGGATATATGCGGATTTATGCACCTTAAATAAAAACAAACTGATTGACTGCCACCCACTTCCTAAAATTAATGAACTCCTGGCCAATTTGGGAGTGGCAACATTTTTCTCAATCATTGACCTGCGTTCAGCTTACCACCAGATTCCCTTAACAGTTGATTCTCAGGAGTTCACCACTTTTGTTACATCATTCGGAGTTTTCAAGTACCTTAGACTTCCTTTTGGCCTGGCCTCTGCGGCCAGCGTGTTTCAGAAAATCATGGACAATCTCTTTAAAAACATGTCAGGAGTCCAGGCCTACCAAGATTATATTTTGGTCTATGCCAGTGACTGGGAAACTCACTTGAGCAATTTATCTTCTGTTTTAACCAAATTAGATGAGGCAGGCATGACAATCAGAGCTGAAAAATGTAAATTTGCTACCCAGGTATTGGAGTACTTGGGTCATACGCTGTCTTCAGAAGGAATCAAGCCCTAAATGTCACTCAACAAAGCTATTGCACATGCCACTCCTTCCAAAGACAAAGACACACTTCAGTCTTTCTCAGGCTTAGCAGAGTACTACGCCTGCTTTGTTAAAGGATATGCACAAACCGTTGAGCCATTGTGTGCTCTTTCACGAAAAGGCTCTAAATTTGATTGGTTCGAAGAAGTCTCATCCTCTTTTAATCAGGTTAAAAAACTCATTGTGGAAGCGCCTGCTCTTCACCCGTTTTATGACTCTTCAAAGAGTTTCATTATGGTGGACGCTAGTCTCACGGGGTTAGGGGCGGTTCTTGGCCAATGTGTTTCAGGAAAAGAACACACCATAGCCTTTTCTTCAAGAATGCTCAAACCATCTGAGACTCATTATATTTGCGCTATCGAAAAGTTCAAGAATTACATTTGGGGGCATGAATTTGAACTATTCACAGACCACTAGCCCCTTAAGCAATTATTGATTGGTAATGGGCTTGGCAAAGCGTCAGCCAGGTTGGTTAGACTGCTTTCAAAGTTACTAGAATTCCATTTTTCTATTAAACATACAGGAGGGAGAAATTTCAGGGCTGATTGCCTTTCTCGCATGGCTTTTCATGAACCCTCAAAAGTTGAGAATTTAGAGGATACAGAATGTGTAGTTGCTACTCTTGATGCTGTTAATTCATGTCCCAGTATTACTGAAGAATCCTGGTTGGAAGCACACAACAAGGATGAAAATCTCAAACTTGTCTCGGAGTATATTGTTAAAGGTTGGCCAGAAAATAGGAAACTTGCCAATGAGATGGAAGCATTTGCCATGGTTGCATCCGAGTTATCCCTAGTCAATAACATGGTCATGAGACATGATTTTTTTGTTCCTCCGTCCAGTCTCAGGAATGATATTATCAAGTTTGCACACCAAGGTCATTTAGGAATGTCAAAGACCTCACAACTCATCAAGTTGTGCTATTGGTGGCCATCCTTAGAATCTCAGGTAACATTTTATATTGATTAATAACCTGAATGCCTCTTATCGGATAAGAAATGGAAAGTTATTAATACACCTTTACACCCCGTCCCTTTTCCTACCAAATCTTGGGATAAGGTTGGTTTAGACTTTTCTGGACCTTATGATCTTCTGCCACATGACCTTAAATATCTCATTTTGTTGATTGATTATAACTCCAAATGGGTTTACCATATGTTTTGTGACTCACCCAATTCCACTAATGCCATTCCATTTTTAAAGAAAATATTTTCTGTTTAAGTCACAGATAATGGCACAAATTCAGTTCATTTTTAACTGAGTGTGATGTCAAACATTACAAAGTTGCTCTATACTCACCAACCTCTAACGGTTTGATTGAAAGGGCAAATAGATTAGTTAAAGATGCCATTCAGACAGCTTTTTCTTCCCAACATGATGTTCAAGATTTCCTTGAAGCCAAACTGTGGTCTTACAATATTTCTCCTCATTGCACCACAGGCGTTTCACCATTTTCCCTTTTAAGGGGTAGAGTGGCTCACACTAATTTGTTTCCAAAATTGTTACTTAATAAGCACAATAAGAACACTCATTGCAAAGAGGATTTAAGATCTAGAGTTTTACAAAAACAAAATCTCATTAAATCAGTTCATGATGCTGGGAAAAATTTTAATACTCCAGAATTGAAAGCTGGTGATTGGGTCCTCATTAAAAAACCAAAGAAGGTGTCAAAGGGGTCTTCAAGATTTTCTCCCCCGGTGCAGGTTACTGGTGTCAGCAAGGGCTCAGCCTTTCTTGGTCATAAAGGATTGTGGAATAAAAGATTACTGGTTCATCTTTCTGATTCTCAAGCTGGTTCCTTACTCAAGTTATCCAGACAAGAATTGGAGGATTCTGATTGGATTTATTTACTACATGATCCAGTTGCTGATGTTGAAAATTCCTCCTCCACTCTGGTTCCCATTATACATTCCAGTCTGCAACGTGGTTCTAATCTTCATTCTGTTGTGACCAATGTTGATGCATGTTCCTCATCATCGGAATTGAGAGTTCGCTGTAGGAGATTGCATTCAAATTAAATGACTATGTTTTGTCATGATGCTTTAATAAATCGCTTCTTATAAGTTTGTTTCTTTTGATTTTATATCAATAGTACTATAATTTATTTAGTTTTCTCATCTCAGTTGTTCTTTGTATTTAGTTTCTTGTATGGATGGAGAAGTTGTAGTGTTTACAATTATTGGTATCCTCGAGCCAGAACCTTGACTCGAGGGTGCTTGTCGCGTGTCATGTATGCTTTCAAACAATGTTCCATGATCCGGTGCTCAACGTTGCGTGCTAGGATTCTGACAACGTTATTGAGTTGTCAGAGATCCTGGTATGCGGCGGGAGCGTCTGGTTGTGGGTGCCTCTGAACTTGAAATAAAGAAACACTTACTCTACTCAGAGTTTCCTTGGACATCATTTACTTCATCCACCCTGGTAGACGTAGTTCAAGATGGTTTATTGAAGTTGAATACAGGATATGTAGATCAGCCCCACCAGGAGCAGCCAGCATGCTGCTCAGCCCACTCTCAACTGTGAGTTCTCCTCACAGGCTCCCAACATTCCTAAGCGCATCATCACTGCAACATTCCACTGGCTGAGTAGATGGTGAAAATTGTATAACATTTCCATGAACAGTATACTAGGATACTACAATGGTCCATAGGGCTGGCAAACTCGCGATGGAGGTGCGTTGGCGGTTGGGGACCACTGCACCAGTGGTCCGACTGCCGCATTACAACTACGGTTGTCGGACCACTGCAACCGCCAGGGATCCGGGATCCCTGTCAGTGGCGCAGCTGTCGGAGGGCTGCAATATGCTGCGGCACAACCAAACATATTATGATTTTCCTCACCGCAACAGATTTCATGGCTGTGAGCCCAACCTGAAACCTGTGTTGGCAAGGAAACTAAGGGGGACCTACAGGGCCCCTTGTTCCCTCATGGCCTGAGAATGCCTGCAGGGGGGGGCACATGGTATACCTCCATA
Organism: Lissotriton helveticus; assembly: GCF_964261635.1. Lineage (NCBI taxonomy): Eukaryota > Metazoa > Chordata > Amphibia > Caudata > Salamandridae > Lissotriton > Lissotriton helveticus. The sequence continues at coordinate 974,070,016 of NC_136057.1, read as the reverse complement.
CCTGCATGCACTCCCTTTCCTGCACAACACGGACTTCACAGTCCATGGCATGCAGGAACAGGCTTTGGCATTCCCATTGTGGTGCCCTTTTAATAGTCACTGCCATATTGACGTCAAAGGACCGCACACCAGACCACTAGAACATTTGTAATCTGGGGGGCGGGCGGCGTTGAGGTTTGGTGGTGTGGGAGCAGGGCTGTGGCATGCCGTCCTGCTCCCACACTGCCAAACTCATAATCAGGCCCTTAGAGTCTAATTACGAGTTTGGTGGTCGATAGAACCGCCAAACTCGCGGTGGATGTGCGGTCTCGGTCGGGGACCCCTGCACCAGTGGTCCAACCGCTGTATTAACACTACGGCAGTAGGACCACTATAAGGCCACTGCAGCTGCCATGGATCCGCTATCCTTGACGGTGGCCCGGTGGTCTGAGGGCTGCAATATGCTGGCAGTGCTGCTGTCGCAGCCCCAAGCATATTATGAGTTTCCTCACCAACACAGATTTCATGGCGGTGAGCCCACCATTGGAACCTGGGGCACTGAGGAAACTAAGATGGGTCTACAGGGACCCCTGTTCCCTCATGGCCTGAGGATGTGTGCAGGGGAGCACATGGCATACCCTCCTGTCTGCATGTGCCCCTTTTCCTGAACGGCATGGACGACACAGTCCATGTCATGGAGGAAAGTTCTTTGGCGTTCCCTTTATGGTGCCTATCTAATAGGCACCACATTGGGAATGCTAAAGGACCGCCTGCCAGACTACAAGAAAACTCGTAATCTGGTGGGTGGCCGGCAGTGAGGGAAGACGGAGTGGGAGCGGGGCAGCATGCCCCGCTCCCACACCGCCAAACTCTTAATCGGGCCTATGTTTTTAAAGTGCAAACATATCCGGTACAGAGATGTTTTTTAGAGAATGGTTCAGTAGGGCACAAAGGTTCTAGAAGTCATCAGTATTAGTGGTGGTGGAGGTTGGAAACAAATAGAGATTCTGAATTTGAAATGTTTTGAAATAAAGAGGTGGTAACGTCAAGGGGTGTGCAAAATTGCACATATCTTTCGTAAACAGTTACAATAATTCTGCAAAATTATATAAATTATGCAAATAGTACAACATTTGTTTTACCTGTATCTCACATTAAAATGTCACATCAAAGCATGCCCTGCATTTATAAAAAAAATGGAAAAAAACTACAAACATATAGGAAATAGGTTCGAACACAAAAAGTTTCTGCTCGAACCAATATCCTGTGAGCCATAAACACATGAAATTGCCGAACGCTAAATGTTGTAGATATTGCGCCATTTAAATATCGTAAAGGTCTAGTAACATCAAGGCTGGGATAGTGATTTTTGAAGTCAGTTTGTCGAGAATGAGCCAACTCTGCAGCTCTTTTTGATGGAGCAGGGGTAATTAATTAATGTTTTGTGATTGGCCGAATGGGCAGCAGTGGTGACAGTATCATATCTGTGAATGCATATTTCTGCCACGAGGGCGCGTGGAGGAGTAATAGTCGGTAACTTAGTGGGTCTCCTGGCAATGGGTCTGGTGTTCCGGTAGTAGAATGAAATGACAGTAATGCAAGTGCTGGTAGAGATAACTGCGTGTTTGAGGGGTGTGGGGTGCTGCACAATTGATTGTTTGATGGAGAGGGCAGGTTGGTGGGAGAAGGCAGGGAAAGGGCATGGGGAGATGATGGCAAAGTAGTCATTGAGAGGACAGGAGAGGAAATGTACTATGAAGGGATGTTGGATTGGAGGAGGCTCTGACAGAGGAGAGGTCATTCTAAGAGTGTCCTTTCATAGTGGGGGATGGGGAGCTTTTCATGGGGTATTGGAAGTTGATGTGTGGGTGTTTTGGGCAGCCTCTGAGGGGAAGAGGGGAAAGTTGAAGTGCAGTTTGGCATCACAAGTGCAGACTACAGCGTGCATTGCTAGTGTGGCTTGCAGCAGAGTAAGTCGCCTTACAGCATCTAGTCTCAAAAAGTCATTTTATCCACGGGGAGCCACTTTGAAAAGCATGCGTTGTGTCGCGCATAAGAACATTTTGAGGAAAGACCAAATAGTACATTGTATTATTCTTTATCAGAATCTTTCTGATTCAGAAGTTCAAACACCTCCTGCTAGTCAGACAAGGATGTTGAAAAGTAATTTTCTTTGTGTTCTACTGTCATGTCGATAACTGCAGCACTAAGCAAATACAGCACAACACAACTTTGGACACCAAATGTTGCTCTGAAAAAGCCTGAACTTTTATTTTATGACATTTTGAATCCTACAGTCACAAGATTATCCTAGCCAATCCCATTATTAAGTGGCCTAATGTGGCAAGCTAATAAAACTGGCACCCAAATCACTCACAATAACCAAACCTCATTGGATTGAGACCCTCCTTTCGTTTTCTTTCTCGGCCCTCAGCTCCTCAAGCTAAGGGTCCCTCCTCCGAACCCTTTGGCTTCCGCTCCTCACAGACCTATTGGGCCTTTCTCTGAACTTGGCTGCTACAGCTGTCCCTGATGTAATAGCCTCCTCTACTCACAACAGCTCTGACTGTCCTCGACCGAACAGCTCCTACACAAAACCTAACAATCCATCTGTCTCAGAGCAATCGGTCCCTACAACAGAAGTCACATTGCAAGGTCTCCTGGATGCAAAGGCCTCCACGCCAGATTTAACAGCCCGCTCATGATCGCTCCTCCAGACCCAAAGGCCCCAACATTCCCAGACCAAATGTCCCAAACCAGACATAAATGCTCGTACTCGCCCAGCATTGTCAGGTCCAACACCACCCCCACCTCCCCTATGATATAACATCCAGGTGCACCAGACGCAACAACTTCTCCTCAGTTTATATTAGCTACAATCCTCCCAGACCTGACAACCTCTCCTTCAGGCCTAAAGGTCCCGCTCGTAAGGTAATTATGACCCTAATATGTCCACCTGTCATCAGAAGTAACGGTTCCTGTGTCCCTCCAATGTGTTAATTCCGGCTTTAACGTCACAGGGTTAATCAGCACGTTCCAAGCATGGCTGTCTAAAACCTGGGAATTCTCTTCATTCAATTATACAATATTATCTGTGCTGCTGTTAGTGATATATAAGCTGCCAATAATTTCATCAACTGTGTATCACGGATGACAAAGAACTGGATACATGCCATCTCTACTGTTGCAAAGACAGTACCAGGTGTCAAGCCTAAACCAAAATGGGACCCAACACCGGAGTTTAGGTGAGTTACTCACAGGGTTCGCTGGGCAGAGACTGCCCTCCTAGACAACATGACATTTTTTGCCTGCCCTTACCAATTGGGCTAGGCAAATGCCCACACCCTTAGTTCATATCAGTCAATCCAGTCCAAGGGCACCTTGTTTGGTGGTCTCCTTACCCACTCAAGAAAACCAGAAACAGCTCAACAAAGATCAAACTACATTCCTGTGCAGTGCTGGGACGTGGTACTGGGCGCTTCTCAGACTCGCTTCATCTTACTGGGGTGAAGGCTGAGTGTTGTTGACTTGCCCGCATTGTAAGTGGCTGTGCGGTCTCGTTCTTTGCAGAAGATAACAGCCAGGGATCTGTCGAGATTATACAGACGCATTATATAATCTGTTTGTTTCACTTTAGCAGATGGTGCAAGTGTGATTTAACACACCTGCCAACAACCCCTTATGCAATGTTTTTATTTGGTCTCTTTCTTGGCAGCCGGAACAAGAAGAGGCGCAGCATCGATTGGGCGTGGGCGATCAGTGTGCCTGCTATTTCTTGTTTAACCAACCACTCTGATTGTTGTTTTGTATTATTAGATATGCTGGCAAGCATACATCTAACAAATGCAGGTTCCATCCACAGCGATCAAACACCTGCTGGGTGTCACTCTTATAAGTAGGACTGCTTAAAATGATCATTTGATGGGAAGTATACAACTTCTATAATTTGCCTGTTTACTCACCTTCACCTAGAGCCGGAGGGGCCCGCTTAAAACGTATTAGGAGGAAAGTTTTCATGTTAAAAGTTTACCAATAAAGTGCCGTGTGCTTGTTTCTTCTCTCAGGAAAACCCAGATATCTTCAGATGCTGTTCACCTGCTGTATTTCAAATAAAGTGTGAAGTGTTGAAAGTCTCAGATATGGACCAGGCAAAGATTCCCAGTTGTGCCCACTCAAAAAAGAGCATATTGGGAGAAGGCCCACTCTGGAAGCCTTTGCTTTCGTGGAAAGGGCTGCTTTATCGGAAGCAGGCAAAGGTCACAATTCTGTCGGTTTAGCCGCACCTAATTAATGTCTTTCATCAATGTTCAACAAGCAATTCTAACCTGCAGCCCACTGCGCAGCAATGTCCATCGCATCATTGTCACACCCCACCCCCCCCTTTGAAGGCCAAACTGTTTATCTGTTCACTTCTTCAATCCTATCCCTTACTCCTTAATCTCCTCTGCCTTCTTTTACAGCTGGCCCACAGCCAATCCCGTCCTTGATCAGATCTTTCCCCAAACGTCTCCTAACTTTCCCAGCCCTCCCCTGCCAAACCATGATCACTCTTCCCACCACCAGAAAAACCCTCCCTTGAAAGGTTCTTTCTGATCCCCCAAATCTCTCTGCCCACCAAACATCCAACACCTCCATCCACTGCACTAAGTGAAATGCTCCACATCCCGTCCGAACAATACCTCCCTTCATAATCCCTGTCACCAGGGCCCAGTAATCCCACGTCCCCAACCTAGCAAACCCAGGCATCACCCCATAAACACCTACACGCCCTCAATATGGCTTCTGGTTTGCCAACATTTGCTAAAGCTTCTTTTAAAAAAAATGTCTTTATTAATTTATTCTTTCAATCCGCATATCACACTCATATACAGAAACAATTACATAACACTTCTACCTCAGCCGAGGTAGTGCACCAGCCCAGCAATAAACTCAGAAATTCAGTCCAGTTTGCAGTCCTTTGGACGTTGTCCAAGCCTTCACAGATGACTTTGTTGCTTTGGTATTGTGTCATATTATCTTAGCTGTAACCAACCTAACCCTCACCCCACCCCCAACTCTCCCAACCCTCCCTCAAAAACAACCCCTCTCCCCATCCCCTCCGCCGGGTCTGTCCAAGTAGAGGTCCATGTATCTCAATGCTCGTTCGGGGTCTCCACATTCCTCTCCTCTTGGCTGTCGGCAAGCCCCCCACTGGCAGTTGTCCTCCCTTGTGATCCCTGTGTGGATTGTAAGGCCTGTCCAGTTACTTGCTGAATCATCACCCCCCACGCCAGCAATACCTCAGGTAATTTATCATCCCTTCTAGTGGCCCGCATATGCCCCTCTTCAGCCAGAGCCCACTCCCTTAAGTCAGTTTTCCATTTCGCCAGTGAGGGCCCCTGCTGGGTTAACCAGTGAGTCGCGATGCGCCGACTAGCTATACCAAGTCCCAGAACCAGAAACCACCTACTAGTCTTACGTTTAGGATCCTGGGGAACCAGACCCAAAAGACAAGGGCGCGGATCCATGTCAATCTACCACCCTGTAATCCTAGTCAAGTGCTCTAGGACCGCCCTCCAGTACGTCTGAATTATCAAACAGGTCCACCCCATATGCGGGAAATCCGCCGGGGCGACATCTAGGGTAGTGTGGAACTCTGGAATTGTCAATGACGTGAAGCCGCCTGGGTGAGAGATAAGTCATGTGTACCGAGTTATACTGGATTTGTTTGAATCGATTGCATACTGACACCTTTCGCACACTCTCATGTATTTTTTCCCAGTCACGGGCTGTGATCTCCTGCGGACACACCTGTTGCCATTTCTCCTCTACCTTTAGGGGTCCATTCTTTTTATCCTCCCTCATCGCCCTATAGAGGTGGGTGACAAACTTCCACCCTCCGGCCATGGTGATCATGGTGACCAGTGTATTTGTGTGCTCCGGAGCTTCTGGGAATGAAGGCCACATCTGCCGCGCTGTTGCCGCTATTTTCACATACTGCAGGAATTGCCCTGATCCCAACTCAAAGGTGGCCACTGCCTCCTGATAGGTGATACATTTGTTATCTGGATAGAGGTCAGACAGCATAAGGCAACCTCCCTCCTTCCATTTATCAGTGGACATAACCCTCTCAATTTGAGCAAAGGCCAGCATAAGCCAGAAAACAACCTTGGGGGCAAACGGCCTGGCCCGGATGAGTCTGTGGACTACTCTGTTCCATATCCCGGCTAATAGCCTCACCAATGGGGGACTGCGCTCCTGTCTCCCCCGCCCGCCAGAGAAGAGCCCCCAACTGCTGATCCCCACAGGAGTCTGCCAGCAAGGACCTTTCCCAGGAGGGGTCCGTATCCAGCCAGGTGATAGCGTGTTGGAGTTGCGAGGCACAGTAGTAGAGCTCCATATCTGGAATTTCCAAGCCTCCCCTGCCCCACCTACGTTTTTGCTGAAGCTTCTTAGCCACAGGTATCAAGTCAAAACATTTCCAGGTCTTCCTTCTTAAATCACTATACATCTTGCTTTCTCTGTAACCCCTACCCCCAACCTATTAGCCATAACAGACATTAGTGGAGGCCAGTATCCGAGCAGGCAGGTGGGCGAGCCACACATGTACACACATAATCATACTCACCCATATACATGCAAACTCACTCATACCCATCCATTTACAAGCGCGCACACATACACCCCCATTCACAAGAACATACCCTTCCATTTACAGAAACCATACACAAATATGCACACATTCAGACATACACACACATGAATGTACCAAACGTTTTTTTTTAACTTACCGGTTGCAGCGGTGATTTCGGATGGAGGGAGGTAAGTCTCAGTGGTTCCTGGAGGATTGGGAATGCTGCCGTGCCTCATTAGATGACCCATAACAAGGTCAGCCAATGAGAGGAGGTGGCTGCCTCATACTCATCACAGAGAGTAGGATGGGTTCAGTGTGACTTCTGACCTCAACACACTCTGTGACGAAGCGACACTGGCGGACAGTCGGCCCTGGGAACTTCATGGCTTAAAACTGAAGCACCCAGGTGTTCTCCCTTGTCATGAGGGGGAGGATTTCTAACCACTCTGCCTGGTTGAGGAGGTCACGCCCACAGGGCTGTGAAATCTTCTGCCCGGCAAATGTCAGCTCAGGTAGCCAGGCTCCTTCACATTCAGCGCATGTACAGCTCCTGGCTGCCTGACCTGAACTTGATGAGTGTCTATCAGCCAGACCTTTTCTCAGCCTGACAGACACTCTTCATGTATGAAAAAAAGGATGGGGGAGTAGGGCCCTTCTGCCCTTCAAGACGGGCCGCTACTGCTAAACATTCAACCTCAGGAGAACCATGGAAACACTTAATTCTAGGCCCTGCCCTACCCAAATTGTCACTGCAAATCATGGCTTTATCCCCGCCCACTGACATGGATTTCACCTTTATGCCCTCAGAAATTCATGCTCTATCCTTGCCCCATTTCCTGTACACCCCAAAAAGGACCCCTCGGACCCAAACAACTATCGTCCGATATCGAACATCCCTATGTTAGCCAAACTCCTGGAAAAATGCGTTAACATGCAGCTGAATAGTCACATTGATTGATTCAACTTGTTGAACCAATTTCAATCAGGCTTCAGAGCAGGCCACAGCACCGAATCAGCCATGACACATGTATTAGACGACGCTCTCAAAATCCTTGACCAAAATGAAGCATGTCTTCTAATCCTACTCGACCTGTCATCAGCATTTGACACTGTCAAACATGACAACTTGCTTGATCTCCTGAAACACAGAATGGGAATGTCTGGAAATGTTTTTAACTGGTTCGTCTCTTTCCTCCATAATAGATCCCAAAGATTCAAGGTCCACCAATCCTTGTCCAACCCCATGCCAATCACATTAGGAATCCCACAAGGCTCCTCCCTTTCACCCACTTGTTCAACCTGTTCATGGAACCTCTTACTGATCTTCTCAGCCTCACCAAGATACACTTTCAAATGTATGCAGACGACATTCAAATATACATAAAGATACACTCACTGGAGGACATCAAATCACTCAACACCACACTTCAAAAAACCCAAACGTGGCTGGCCGAAAACCATTTGAAACGTAACTCCCTCAAAACGGAATTCCTTTTAATCGCCCCCCCGAACAAAACTCATACTATCCTGGACTGGATGAAGCACCTAACACCTCTCAATGGTCAACCGCTCATAGTAGACTCAGTGAAATCTCTAGGGGTAATACTAGACAGTAACTTAAAGATGCAGAAACGCATTAGCGCCTCAACAAAAGGAGCCAACTTCCACCTTAAGACCTTACGAAAACTGAAACCCTTTCTGCCTGCACACGATTTCAGACTAGCAGTTCAAGCCCTAGTAATTCCCCGTGTGGAATATGGAGCAGTAACACTATGCGGCCTCCCAAGGTCATCGACAGCCCCGCTAAGAGCTATGATAAACTCTGCTGCAAGTATCATCACAGGTTCCAAGAGAAACGCTCACATCTCCCCAGACCTGAGAGCCCTCAACTGGCTACCTTTCGAAGCCAGAATTCAGCTAGAAATTGCTTGTATGACACACAAGGCCTTCTACCACAACGCTCCACAATATATAGCTCAGAAACTGGTGCTCTCAGCGGGCAGCAGAGCCTCTAGGAGTGTCAAGACTCTTCTCCCGCAACCTCAATGATTTGCCAAGAAAAAAACGTATAACCGGTCCTTTTCTGGTATGGCTCCGAAGATTTGGAACGCCTTACCCAGTAAAACAAGAATAATCCCTTCCACTGCCTCCTTCAAAAGAGAAGTGAAAGCTATCCTCATGGCTAAATTCACTTGAACTCTCTATATATTAATTGTATTTGTTTTCTTTATTGTTGTTCTTTGTATGCTATTTCCTGCCTTCTAATTATGACCTGTAAAGCACTCTAATACCCGCAAGAGTCTTGTTCGCGCTATATAAAACCTTTAAAATAAATGTAACCCAGATATTGCAGGACCTAGCATGACTTTTTAACAATGAAGAGCAGCGGTGAACTCAACATCAACGCAAAGCTAATGGCAAATTGTTCTGCTGCATTTATGGCTTTCTGGGCAGTAAGTTTGATGTTTAGGGCTGTTTATTTGCTGGCTCAGAGACCATTCACTGCAGCTGATCTGAGTTCTCTGATTAACATCTCTGAAGGTATAATGTTATGTTATGTTATAAAGCCTTTTATTACGCGCTCTATTACTCAAGAGTATCCTGGCGCGGTGAGTAAGTGAGAAAAAACGGAGCAGCCAACATAACAAATAGGGAAATTACAAAGTGATGTTAAACAAATGTGTTTTGAGTCCCTTCTTAAACTGAGAAAGTGAGGGAGCAATGCGAAGGGCCAAGGGAAGAGCATTCCATGCTCTGGCTGCCTTAACAGAGATGGATTTGCCTCCTGTTCTTGAAAGCTTAAACTTAGGCTGGACCATCTGGCACAAGTTGGCGGAGCGGAGAGCCCGTTTAGGAGCATAAAGAGCAAATCTATTCCACAGATATACTGGACCCAACTGGTGGATAGCACGATAGGCCAAAACCAGAATTTTAAACAGAATTCGATTGGCAATAGGTAACCAATGGAGACTACGCAGATGTCCACGAACACTGGATCTCCTGGGTAATTGAAACATCAGTCTGACTGCCGAGTTTTGTATCACCTGGAGTCGATGGACCATATAGTCTGGTAGGCCGCTAAAGAGTGCATTTGCATAGTCCAAGCGTGACAAGATCAGCGCTCTTAGCACAGTCTCTCTAGCCTCACCAGGAATGAGGGGAAAAAACCTTCTGAGGGCCTTTAGAGTGGCATAGCAGGTACCGGTTAGTTTCTTAATATGCTCCCCGAACTTTAAGTCCTGCCCGAACCAGACACCAAGGTTCTTTACAGGGTCTCCTGTTGAGTTCGGACAGGGTAGATCGGAGGGCCAGATTTGTTCCCTGAAATTATCCGGGAAAGATCCATAGAGGAGGATCTCTGTCTTCTCCTCGTTACATTTAAGTTGGGCCAATGCCAGCCAACGGAAAACTCGCGACAAGCAACTCTGGACGGTCAAGGGGTCTAAGTGGTTTTTTGGCCAAGTGAAGAGCAGCTGGGTATCGTCAGCATAAGCCATTATTTTGGCACCCAGCTGCTCAGCTAGATAGACCAGGGGGGTCACATAAACATTAAAAAGTAAAGGGCTTAAGGTAGACCCCTGCGGAACTCCTGTGGTTAGTTCCTTAACCTTGGATGCATAGGGGGCATCCACACTTGCTGTGATCTATCTTTCAAAAATGAGGTCACCCAGTCCAGAGCACAGCCTGAAATACCGATGGCACCCAATCTGGCCAAAAGCATCGAATGGGGCACCGTATCGAAGGCGGCAGAGAGGTCTAGTAAAATCAGAACCGCCCTGCCACCTCCATCCAGGCATTCCCGAATAGCCTCTGAAACCTCAATTAATGCCGTTTCGGTGCTATAGGCCGCTCTAAACCCCGATTGGGCAGGATGGAGCGCGTGAGAAGACTCAATGAACCCTTCAAGTTGTCTAAAAACAATCTTTTCACATGTTTTAGCCAAAGCTGGCAGAAGAGATATGGGCCGATAGCTGGAGGGCACAGCCGGATCCAGGCCGGACTTTTTCAATAACCGGAGGAGCTTGGCTTGCTTCCAACTCAGAGGCACGGAAGCCGAACAAAGAGATAAATTAACAATCCTAGTTACCTCCTGGCAAACTATAGACGACACCCCTCCCAAAACTCTAGTAGGGCAGGGGTCGGAGGGCGATCCAGATTTAAGGGCAGACAGGATTGACAGAACATCCAATTCAGAAGCTGGGGAGAAGGAAGTAAACAAACCCTCCGTCGGAGCAGCTGTCAATGTAGGCAGTGAAATGGATGTCTGGGACTTGTTCAAAGCAGTTTGGAGATCCTGCTGGATCTTCAGAATCTTTTCGGAGAAGAAATTTGAAAGCTCTTCGCACCATTGATTGGAAGAAGGTAGAGTAGGTAGCGCGGCTCTAGGAGAAAGAAAACTCTGGACTCTGGCAAAAATTTCTTTACTATTATTACTGGCTTTTTCAATACGTCCAGCATAGTAGCTACTTTTGGCCGCCTTAATTTCAATGTAGTATTCCTTTTGGGAGCAGCGCAGCAGCTTCTTCGCCTCAGGCGAATAGTCAAGCCTCCATGCCCTCTCCAGTTTCTTACACTTCAACTTCTGCTCCCGTAGCCCATGGGTAAACCAGGGCTGGGAAGGCAAGAAGCGAGGTCGGCAGATACGATTATTCTGCAAGGAAACTGCCGAGCCGTTCGCCATCCAGGTGTTAAAAGCGTCAACCGCTGCATTGATTTCCATAGTCGGCGACGGCTGGCAGTCAGAGAGAAATTCGGAAAGGGATGCAACATTAATACGTTGCTGATGGGCCTGAGGATGAGTTGACATTAATCCAGAGTCAGTAGCCAATGTCCAGGAAAATCTAATCAGTTCATGGTCGGTCCAGGTCATAGGTTCTGGCCGCTCCATAATGATGTCAAAATTGGAACAGACTAGATCAAGGACATGGCCACCCACATGCGTTGAGGTCTCCACCCATTGTTTAAGATGGGCCATTGATAAGGTTTCACCAAATCTAATTGCCTCACTGCGATCCGAAATATCCATATGGATATTAAAATCCCCCAAGAGGAGATATTTTGCAAACTGAAGTGTGCGGGGTATGATGGCTTCTTCAAGATCCCCTATGAAGTTGCCAACGTAACCTGGAGGGCGATAAACTAGCGAGCCACCTAATGTCCAGTGTGAGTTAAAAGCAAGGCTGAAGTGCAGGAGTTCCGCTTCACTAAAGCCTTCCAGGGGTTCACATACGAGGGTCCAATGCTCTCTGTAGATCACTGCGATCCCTCCCCCTCTACCACTGGGGCGGTCTACTCTAGTGATCTTAAACCCTCGTGGAATTGCAAGTTCTACCACCGGGGCGCATGAGTCATTCATCCAGGTCTCCGTAATGAAGAATAGATCAAGCCTATTCTCCCCTAGGATGTCAAAGATAGCCGCTGCGTGTCTCACTAGAGATCTAGCATTAATAAGGGCCGCTCGGATCCTGATGGTATCCAGGCTAGTTTGGGCAGGATGGACCTCAGACTTGGGGAGGCGGTAGCTACAGGCCGAGCACACTCTGGCCTGGCTGTCGCTTACCACCCAAGTATTACTCTCCACGCAGCCACGGGATCTAAGAGCCATCAAGTCTGCATGAGTATAACTCAGTGCAGCGCGGGGCTGGCGCGAAATGAGACACCCTGGGGGCCCTGCCCTGGGCCCGTCCGGGACACGGACGGGCACAGACGGGCCCTCCTTTGGCGCTCCTTCGGCGCGCAGACGGCGCGCCCGCTGCGCGCGTCAGCTGCGCGGTCGCTGGCACATGACGTTATAAGCGGTCGGATGATCTGCCGACTAGAGCGTCAACCCCGGTGCAATGCGGTCCCGCCTCACTTCCGGGTACTGCTGGGGTCGAACGCTGAGGCCGGCGCTAGGAGAGGGGCGTGTGCAAAAGATGCAATACCAGTGCAAAGTAAGCAGAAAAAGCACCCCACTGGCTGTCAAAGTGCAGTATAAATGTTTATCTTAACCACTGCTTGTGTTGTGCGTTGACTACTATAGCTCCTCCACCAGGCAAGTTCTCTGTGACATGTGTCACTCATGGGCAGTTAGGCAATCCTTGTGACAAGCATGCATCTGTCCTTGGAAATACAGGACTCAGGCATTAATGCAATTTCACAGAATTGCCAAGTACCTCCTGTCGAGGATTTGACTGTCACAGCGAGCAAGGTAGAATGTTCAAGGGTAAATCTTGGAGGCAGGGGCGTAGCTTCGGGGATGTGTGTGTGTTTTAGGTGATACACCCACTAATAAATGCATACTGTAGTAAATAGTTGGGTACATGCGCTTTCAGTCGGTTATAGTGAGGTGTCTGTCTGATTTCACCTAGATTTTTACCTCCTCTCCTTTTTTGGAAGTTCTTTAAAAAAGTTGGTTATTTCACAAAATATTTATGATATGCCAGCGTGATTGAAGCTCACACCCCTCAATCTTACTGACCAATCTACACCCCTGCTTGGAGGGTAGTGCTTAGTTGAAAGAACATTTACTTCAGGTAGCACACATATCACTGCCAATAAATCTAATTTCTGAATCCCCATAGTTACTGTGTAACTTCTATCTTTTTCAGGTGTACTGCACACATTGAACAAGGGCAATAGTCAATTAACACAAACTACAACCAAGAGCAGCATCTGCTTTTTCCTCTTCACAATGTGCACAATTCAACACAATGTATTTGGTGTGAATGGCCGTGCTCTGAGACCAGGTTGCTCAACACTGTCACAGTTCGAATCATTGGTAGCGACAGCAGTGGTATGGAGGATCCCTTCCGCTGGCGGCCACTCAACATGAAGTCTGAGGGGGCAATGCTCGCATCTCACATGGACGAAGCTACTTGAAGATAAAGTTTTGCTTGTCAATGGAGTGGTGTAAGCATATAGATATCTGGGTAGCAGATGAGAGGGTACATGGCAATACAGGGGTTCAGACACATGGGCTTCAATGATGGTCTCACATAGTGCAGGCACACATGGCACAGCTGACAATAGACTGCCGCCAGCTGGCAATGGCTTCCTTTCAAGGGGAATCTTGGGTTGGCTGAGCAGCACTAACAGGTGTCCAGTCTTGAGGAGCTCAGTTCTACTCACTGCAGTGCTCTGGAACACTGGGCTTAGGCATCGGCTTAATGGGGCATGTTCTCTGCTTGCTAGCCAGTCAGCCTCTTCTTCTTGTGTTTCCAGTGTTGCAACAGCAGCAAAGGCTTTTCCTCAGTTCTGGGTGTAAAGTGCTTACCCCTCTGCCGCCTAAGACTCTGCCTGCGGTCCAAGCTTTCCTACACACACGTGCAGAGCTCCTTAAAGTAAAAGGTGAACACCGAATAAGCCAATGGGGTCAGCGTACATTCAGTGCAGTCGGCTAGACTGCACTAACGGTCCACACAGATTCAAGCTGGTCCCAACTTTTTAGGGTGAGCTAGTCATGTTAAATTGGATTTTCTCCACAGCTCCTTGGCAACCACATTCAAGTGAACAGGCACTCTCAGGTGTGGCTTGGCTTCCAGGTTTCCTTCGGGTAAGTAGGGTGTTGGGCCTGTTAGTCTTCATTTTACAGCAGAGCTGGACACAGGATGTGAGTGATGCAGAAGCAGCCCATCTGTTTTTTTAATAATCGGTGCTGTACCTGTATTTGACCACATTCATTATTCAGGTGTTGGTCTAGTTACACTACAGGCTGTCTGGCTTGAAAAGGTTTGGTCTGGGCCCATAAAGCACAAAAGGAAATTCCTGCCTACGGACAGAATAGGAAATCAAAGCCAGATAATGCACCTGGCTTTACAAAGAATTCTACAAGAAGCAAGGAAACAGACGAGTGGTAGTAAAACTACTGCCAATCGCTAGGATCAGCATTACAACCCATCGTTCTTTTGCCACCTCAGTTCGGACCCAGCCATATGCAACTCAGTCTTAACCCTGCTCCAATAGGAATAGTCTAGCCCGAAATGCCAGGCCACATCCTCCCTGACTCAAAACACAAGCAACCCAAGACTGGTTTTACCCTGATTGCGTTGAGAACAACTGTGAAAAAATTGAAATACCAGCGGAGGCACACACAGTGACAGGGAGCTGCCTCCAATGACCAATGGCTTCATTAGAAACAGAAACTCGAGATAGAATAAAAACTAAGAGCAAAGACAAAATATTTAGGGCATGCTTAAGAGATTGGAATATATTAAGGCCAATACTTGGAAGCAGACGGCTGAATTGAGACAACCCAAGCTAATAAAATTAGAAACCAATAATGTTTTACCAAGATATAAATCAGGTATGGTGAAACTGTGTTTCCACTCAAATTAAAATCAAGACACCTGCAACATAGGATACCCTAAACCCTCAACCCCAGCTTGTTAAGCATACAAGTAAATCCATGGCTGCAGATAAAGGGCAAGAACTGTTGAAACTATTCTAATGAGCAAGGCTTGACTATACTCCTGGAGACAGGAAACAACCCAGTCCACTCTGTTTTTGCTAGCCATACCAAAACATACCCAAACCAGCATATGTAAATCAGCCTTGCTTATGCTCCTATCTTAACAGTCCAGCAAAAACTGCCAGACCAGGTCCCCCTCTTAATAGGATCACAAGCAACCTCAGCCTAGTTTCAGCCTGTTTGGGCATCATTGGTAGGATGTAGCTTTAGTCCCATGACACAGTGAGCATGGGACTGTCCGGATAGGACCAATGGATGAACACTGATTTGCATATGGCTGATTTCTGTCTGATGTGGCATGGTGGGTGTTAGACCTGACTGCCTTAGAGTGGTCTTCCCCCAATTTTTTGCCTGCTTTGTCTCACATTTTGCTGATCTGTTTTTGTTGGCCTTGGGACTCTGGGCACTCTACCACTGCTAACCAGTGCTAAAGTACAGATGCTCAGTCCCCTAAAACATGATAACATTGATGTATCCACAATTGTCATATTTTATTTAATTATAAGTCCCTAGTAAAGTGCACCATATGTGCCCAGGGCCTGTAAATTAAATACTAATAGTGCGCTTGCAGCACTGAGTGTGCTACCCACTTGAGTAGCCCTTCAAACAGCTCAGGCCTGCCACTGCAGAGCTTGTATGTGCAGTTTCACTGCCAGGCTGACTTGGCATTTAAAACCCCTTGCCATGCCTTAAACTATCCTTTTATTACTTATAAGTGTCACCCCTAAAGTAGGCCATAGGTCGCCCATAGGTAGGGTGCTATGTAAATATATGGCAGGACATACTCTTTTTAGTTTTAGAAGACCTGCTAGTGAAAAACTCCCAAACTCGTTTTTCACTACTGTGAGTCCTACCCTCTTGTAGGTTAACATTAGGGATTACTTAATACAGTAATTAAGTATAATTCCTGATTGAGGAGGAGTTGAAAAGTAGTGTTTGGAACCTTTTGACTTGTAATGGTAAAGTTGGATTTATGATCACAACTTTAAAAATGCCACATTTAGAAAGTTAAAGAAACAAATGATGGATGGAATATTCAACAATGCATACATTCACCCCCAGTCATAAATATCTGGGGTTAATCCATTGTTCTTTTGCTCACCACACCACCCCAGTTGGACCCAGCCATATGCAAATCAGTCTTGACCCTGTGCCTCATGGGAACAGTCCAGCCCGAACTGCCAAGCCAGGTCCTTCCTGGACCGGAAACAAGCATCCTAGGACCAGTTTCGGAGACATTTAGAAAGTTGGCATTTTTCTGCTCTTAACCCCCAAGTGCCTCTGCCTGCCTCTAATACACGTCTGGGTTGGGTGGCAACTGGGTTTTGTGCAATCCCTCTAGACAGTCACACACAAAGGGAGCAGCGGTGTGTCATTTACATTCTGATTGCCTATCACCAGGCTGATGGGCCTTCCTGAGCTAGATGGGTGGTTGAAGCTGACAGTTGCACCTAAATAGGGCCCACACAAAGAGCTGCATACTCCCCGGTAGTGTGTCTGAAGCCTAGGTGGGAAAGGGAGGGTCTATGTGCACTTCAAAGGACCTTTCCAGAAGTCTCTTCCACCTTCCATAACCAGGGAACCAAAGTATAAATTCTGGATCGCAAACCCCACCAAATTAGTACACTTATGGACCTGTGAATACTATGCGAGGAAAAAGGACTGCTGTGCTGCTAAAGGACTGCTACTCTGAGAGAACTGGTTTTCTGCTATGCTGCCCTGCCTGCTGCCCTCTCTGTGTGGGTGAGAAGGACTGGACTTTCACCACGTGAACCCAGACTGACTCAAAGGCTTGACTGCTTGGCCACTGTTCTGCAGTCTCAGGGACATCAAAGACTGTCTGCAACCTTCTATCCAGCACCCGGATTCATCCAGCTGTGAGCCCTATCCTTCCCTGAGGTGCCAACTCCAGTCCAGGTTCTCGAACGTGGGTTCCTTTGCTGTTCTGCTGAAAAACTCACGCAGTCCTGACTTAGCGCTGGTCAGAACCGATGCATTTGCCCTCAATGCCGATGCAGCACCTTCATTGACGAGGATCGACGACGCGGGGCCTCCCTCATGGCTCGATGAAGAAGCATTACATTCATCACCGATCCGATGATGATGCAGGAACCCGACTGCGTAGTTCAGCGCGAACACACTGCGTACAACCCTTTTGAACGATGACGATGCATCGCCTCCTCCGCTCCTCGCAGCTTCTCCTCGACATTGATGCTTGTCCTCCGAGAAGGTACTGTTTTGGCGGGGTCTGCATGGCTTTTGTATCTGTCTTGCGCTCCATCGCGGTTGGCTTGACTTTTCAGATTTGACCCAGTCCACCACAACCTCAAGTAACGCCTTACTGCTATTGACTTTTAAGCACTAGATTTCAAGATATTCTTCAAAAATACGTAAGTCTGGTTCTATTTATTGGATTTTGCTCTATTTGTCTAACCAGGTGTGGATTCGTTTTGTGTGGCGTTTCGCTGTTTTACTGAAAGTAGTGTTGCACAAATACTTTACACATTGTGTTGCAGGGATTCTGCACATACACAGAACTATGCGCAGGAGAACTGGACCTCGGTGTATAGGGGCTAAGCCTTCCTACCACCTCAGTACCCAAAATCCCGGGACCGACTAACTATAGTGTCTCACTCACTCTCCTACATAATCACGAAGATGCAAATAATTAGACACCCCAGAACACAACACTCCCGACTCGCTCAGGAATCGTGGTAGCAAGACGTACCCCTTTACTCACTCACTCGTACCTGTCCACAATAAGAACTGACAGAGTCACTTTTATAGTTCAAAATGTTTATTTTAACTATATCAATCAATTATGGGTTTGTTGAGCGCGACTATTCACCCATAGAGTCTTAAGACTCTGGGGGGAGGGGAGGCGCAGGGGTCAATCCATCAAGGAGGTGATCTATTGAAGAGCCATATTTTGAGGTCCCTCGTGAACTTGGGGACTAGTGCTCTATAATGCAGTATACAAGCCACTACCAGCAGCAAAACGTATAAACCTAAAACAGTTAGCATTGTAGCAAGTACATAAATTATGAAGGGGGATGTCATGGTATACAGACTGGATAAAGGATTAAAAGGATTAAAAGGATTAAAAGGCCTAACCCCCCTCCTCTTGGCAAGAAGTTTTATTATATAAAAGAAGATCTCTGGGCTTTGTCTGCAGACCCCATGCCTAGATGGTGTTTCTACATCATAGGAACAGCATAGCTCCTCTCCCAGGAAAGGTCCCACTCCCAGTGTGTGTTTGAACAACATGCATCCCCATAATATCAAACCATGAGTTTCCATCAATAGTAGCTTTGTTAGCATGTTTTGTCTAGGTGCTAGGGATTGACAGAACAGAATAACAAGGGGCATTGTTTATCGACCTTGCACATCGTATTCAGACTAAACTCCAGGAACAGGCAGAGAACTCAGAAAGCAAAAGGTTCTCATTTGAAAGGCACAAACAGAGTCTTGCAAAATAAAGTCATGTAGTAACAGAGCTCATGCTAACTTAGCAATGTCAACAATGACCCTAACGCCTATATGACAATTGCCTCGCAAGATAAGCCTGCCTGC
Organism: Lissotriton helveticus; assembly: GCF_964261635.1. Lineage (NCBI taxonomy): Eukaryota > Metazoa > Chordata > Amphibia > Caudata > Salamandridae > Lissotriton > Lissotriton helveticus. The sequence continues at coordinate 974,051,402 of NC_136057.1, read as the reverse complement.
TCTGTGCCAAGCTACCAGAGGGTGAGCATAGGTTAATTTAAGAAGTATATGCTCTGGTCTCAATAGAATTATCTATCAGGCTACTGATCCTGCCATGAGGATGAAGAATATAATGAACCCAGCGACCAAGCTACACCAATAGAGCCCATCCAGTACGTAAAGCGCAAATTCCCAGGTCAGCATTCACAAGCACCATAATGGGAAAGAGTGTATGTAAATGTAAAGTTTCATTGGTATGCACATCTAAGCCATTCCCTCCTTCTCTTCCTCTTCCTCCTCCCCGACCTTCTTCCCCTCCTCCTCTTCTCATTCTTCCACAATTTCCTGCCCAGTGTAGAGAGGGCTTAGTGTTGTCAAGTCTGTCTTTTTATAAGGGGCTTTGTGCTTCCTAATGCTTAGCGTGACATATTTTTTTCCAATAACTTGCTTAGCTTTTTTGTATTATTTAGCTACAATACTGCCAATTTTTTACTATTTTTAAAGTCTTACCCAAAGCAACTACTGGTTGACATCGGCTGTTCTGAGCTGAGCGCCCAGCCATCCAAACAGAAGCAGACTTTGGAAGTTCCTGGTCATTGACAGGTCATATTTGGGGGGAGGTGGGGAGGGGCACGGGACACTGTTTGGGCTCACTGCTGAAGGCTTCCAACACCAGCATAGCCCAAAAAAACAAACACAGAAAAAAACAGATTTTGGCAAAGAAATGGTGGTGACCATCAATCTGTGGCGCCCACCTAATGCCAACAACTGTTTGGATTTGTCGGGGGAGGTGTTTGAAGATGTCAGTGGCATGAGTTCAGAGCTAGCTCAATTTATGCAAGTCTTTCCTTATGCAATCAAGATCCCTCTAAAGAAATAGTCTTTTTTGGCTCATGCTCTTAATATCAGAATAGGAGGTATAAGTGCAAGATTCAAATCAAATTGATCACAAATAAAAATAAAAAATAATAAAATGATATTAGAATGTATTGGCCTTATTTATGAGACCTTGCAACACTTTTGCGCCACCGTTGCGTATTTTTTTGTGACTCACCGGTAGGGTAAACAATGCGCCATGTTGCACGCTATTTACAAAGCGACACATCTAGATGCGTCACTTCGTAAACCCCTGCACCACATTATACCTACAGCAGGTAAAATGTATACAGGGTGGGCGTTACCCCGCAAAAAACCTTGTAGAAGTGGCGTATTGAAATCTATAAGATTTCAGTGCACCACTTCTAGGATGCTACTGCGTCAATATCTTACTTCTGCCTCACAGCAGACATAAGACTGACCCAGGGCCTTTCACATGCGGTTGCTCCATGTGAAAGGACACATTGCTGGAGCCGCGTCTGTTTTCAGACACACCCCAGCAATGAGTCACTTTTGCGCCTACAGATACGTCAGTAATACTGATGTATCTGTAACTCTTTGCGACATGGAGCACCGTACATTGAGTACAGCCCATCCATGCAGTCGCAATGAAGACGCAGTGAAAACGGTTGAATCGCTGTTTTTTACGCAGAAATGCGACAGTTTTCATAGCTTATTTATCAAACCTGTCATAAGAAGACATGGGGCACTCTACATTTGAAAGAGGGCAATCCAATACTTTATATAAGAGTTTCATGTGATTCCCTCTAAATCTGGAGCATAGACCTGTCAACTCACAGAGTCCCACTGTGTGTCACACAATATGAAATGCCTTTAGACGGTTACCTGGCGCCGATATTACAGGTTGCCTTTGGGGGTTTTGAAAACACCTCAGGATATTTGGGCAGCTTCAGCAAGCTTTTGTGTTTTTTCAGATGGACCAATTTGTTGGAGGAAGGGCAGGGCTGGACAGGCATTTTGGTCCAAACAACATTTTCCATGGAGCCCAGTTTTTAAAGCCTATGGCTGCTCCTGGTACCTTTGTCACTTTCCCCAGATCCCCGAGGTTAACTGCAGAAGGCACAGGGATGTGTGAAGAGATAGAAACAGAGGGGGGAGGGGGAAGGTAGAGAGAAAGCAAGCAGAGAGGGGGGAGAGCAAGAGCAGAGAAGTAGAGGGAGAGAGAATGGATGGAAAGTGAGAAAGAGCACAAGGAAATGGAGGGATGGCTTGAGCCTTTTTTTTTTACCAGGGATGCTTATAGTTTCCTGGTCTGGCCCTGAAGAAGGGGTAGAAGCAGGATCGGCCTAGGACAGAAATTTGGCCCAAGCACCAAAATAAAAGTGGCCCTCTTTAGCAAACCAGATAGCTAAAAAAGTGAGCCACATTTCAAACATTTCCAAATAGGGGTACTTTTGAACTTGAAAAGACACATTATATGCGTGTTGTGCAAGTTAAGGGTTGCTGCATGCATCTGTGGCTGCTGCAGGCAATGATGTTGGTCTCCCCACTCCCGCTCCCTCTTCCTCTGCCTCTCCCTCTCCCTCCCCGCAGCTGGAAAAACTGGGGAAGTTGAAGAAAGTGACAGAGGTACCAGCAGCAGCCCCCTGCCTTAAAAACTGACCTCCAAAGCCTTCAGGTGAAAAATACAGGCGTTTGGCTAAATCTCCCTTCCACTCAGGTTATTTCTTTAAGTCGTGCTCATTTGGGGGACAGAAGAGAAGACAATCGACTGCTGAGTTATTTAATGTGTAATCAAAGGAACTGCGGAACGAATGACGAGTATGGAAAAAATCACTGGTAGTCTCTGTTCTGCCCACTCTTGTCAGCAGCGATGTGGGCCTGCAGCCCAGCCTCCCGTGGGACGTCCAGGTCACCAGTCTACGGATGGGCAGCCTGGGTGAAGCTCTGCTCTCTGGGTACGGCGCAGACAGAGTGGAGGAAGCCGGATCTGAGCTCAGGTGCCTTATAAGGATAGCACTATCCTTTTATCTGGGGAGAACAGCTCATCCCAGCTTGCTTGCTTTTTTGCCATGGTGTCTGTCTCTATGTAAAAGTGAACAGCAGGCTAAAATCGAGACCCTTGTATGCATCTCCATAGCACTCTTCAGCGTGCTGCCACTGAATAAATAAATACACGTTTTTAAAATATTTTTTTAATATAAAAAAAATTAAATGCCTGTGTGCCATTCTTAACACACACAGCCGCTATCTTAAAAAAAAAAGAAGCAGTGCCTTTTATTTACTCAGTGGCATCGAAACCTGCATGCTTTAAATGTGCTACTGAAGGTAATCACTTTGAGCGGCACTGAAGCTCCATTGTTCCTTAAGTGTGAAGGAGACACGTGATTTTCAATTGCTGAAATTGGCACTGGGTTTACTTGTGTGAGTTGTCGATTAGGGTGTGGGCCTGGAAGACTGAGGTATGATGGGCATATGTGGGTATTTTCACAGAGGGCATCAAAAACTCTTGAGCCAGCTTGGCTGCCACACTTTCCAGGGGATCCTTAACATAGAAGAAGGGCTACATTAGGAAGACTGTTAAGCCTCTTGGGCCAGGCAATGCAGTGCCTGCTACTCCAAGATAGAGAATCAGCCATTGCATGAAAGGATTCACTATTTCGTAGGTAAACCTGACACTTCACTATGCATAAGGAGCAATGGAAACATTGCTTTGGTGAACATGCCCTGTGAGGATCTACAGGAGTTGGTCAATATTAAAAAAAAAACACTATTGCAATAGTACTGTGTCTTAAAGGAACCAGAATGTTACCAACTCGTCCCGTGTGCTTCCTCAGAATAGAATAGATTATTTTATTTATTTTTATTTCCATTTTCTAAAGCACTGCAGTACCTAAATAGACTTAATGCGCTTTGTATATAACAATGAGAGCACACAAGAGTAAATAAACATTGATGTCTCAAGTGGAAGGGATTTCAATGGAACATTCGACTTATGGGATGATAGAAGAGGATGTTTAGCAAGCTCAGCATCCATTATAGAAACAACCCCCATCCCCAATATAAATATACTCTGTGTAAAATCACACCACAGTCAAAGAGAGAAAAGTCCTTGTCGCTGATCCGGTCTTGCTTCAAGGCCCTTTCTGGTTCTCTTCACGTCTACCATTTAGGAACCAGGTTTAGGGCAAATGGTTTAACATCCCTCTAATGCTGTCATATTCAAGCTCTGATCACCTATTGATGTTTGTGTCCCCGGTGTGTGGTCATATATCCATCCATTCTTATATGTTGATAATGCATATGGCAATGTACTGACCATGAAGGGCCTTAATCAACAACCTCTGTGTTACAATGTTAAACATCGAAATGTCAATAAATTAGAAATCATTTTATTTTAGATGGTGAAGAGAGTTAGCTACTCTGCCCAAGGTTCACCCACTGACTTCTGAACTGAAAGTTCTTCTTCACCTGTGCGATGAGCATCATCACAACACGGAGTGCGTCTCTCCAGCAGTTGCATTGCCTAGTAGAACCCTGTGCCCAGATCACATCTCCTAGCACATGAAGGCATAGAGTGAATGATGCCAATGGCGCTCAGACGCCTGCACTGGCCTATGGTTGCACACTGAGCACAGAAACTGTAGACAGACAGCGTGATTACTTTTAATTCTGAAAGTCCCCACAGCTGCTATGAAACACAGGCATCTGTGAGATTTCAGAGGCTGGGAAGAGAGTAGGGTAGCTTCCATTACCTCCTCGTCCGTCTTCCTGTCCCAGATCTTACACAGTGAGCAGTTCCCCTGCTCCACAGAAACTTATATCCTAGCTAAGTCCAAAAAGATTCCTCCAAGATGGCACCTATTTCCTAGTATGCTTACAAGGAGGGAGTAGAAATAAACACTTCCTGTAATATCAAGCAAAATGAAAAAGAAACAATCACCATAAGAAAACAGAGGGGAGGGAGGAAGGGCTCATGGCTGTGACAGGAAAACCTGAACTAGGAGTAATGAAGATTACTGGTAAGTAACCGGGCATCAACCTCTACTTGGTTAAAGGCAGGAGGGAGGTTTCTACTCGTCTTGTGTCTAGGATCCCAGCACAATTCCATTTTATCCATGATCCAAAGTGAATGAAGGCATGTGGCAGACACTGCAGATTAGCTGGCTCTGCCAGAATGGACTTTAGCCTCCAGCATCTTCAGACTTTCACCTCTCATCAGCGCTCAGGCATAGAGGGGGTCCATCTCACATCTGTGTTCGACAAATAGTTAATTCCTGTACATGTTTTATTTGTACTATCAACCTATGCAGCGCCGTGACAAACGTGAGTAGCAATAGAGCTGAGCAAAACAACCCTCTGAAATAAAAATACAGGAAAGGAGTCTACATGTCCGTCAATAACAAGAGAATACACCTGCCATCGACTCCACTACATCAGCTTGAAAACTTGACAATCAAAGCAGACCTTTGGTGCCACTTCTTTTGGTACTATATAGGCAGTCACTGCGGCACGCGGGCAAATTCAACCATGCTTTCAGGATTTACACAATGAATGCAGGAGATATGCAGTTTTATTACGTGCCACCCATGAACATTAATTGGAGGTCATTTTAATATTCATTAGTTACTCTAACGTCTGACTTGAGGGCTCGAGGACCTCCAGACACAGCCAAAACCACAGGAAAGAGAAAGTGGGGAAGACACCGTCTGGGGGCACGGACAGGAACTGCTGTTTGATGGCGTTGCACTCCTGGGGCAGGGGATATATTCTACAGAGCAAACATTCCTCTCTCGTGTGTGCCCTAGCCCCATAGTCTTTAAGACACACGGGCTGACAACTGACTCTGCCCCAGCTCTCTGAACGTTTAGGAAGGTCCTGTCGTTGACTCTTCCCCAGCCCTCTCTAAGCTTAGAAGCAATGGCGACTATCAGTTGCAGGCTTCAGATTTTCCTTGGGGCCAAATTGCCTCTAAAGCAAGGCTTGGAAGCCATTGATCGCCTCGTTATGCAAAGTATATTAACATGATCAGAATGCTCAATAGCTGATGTCCTGAACCGTTCCTAGAAATCAGAACATTTCTCGAAGCGAAAGGACAGGTGAGAATTAGAAATATGAAATGCTAAGTGCCCGGCACAGAATAACTTAGAGAAAGTAAAATGGAAGCTGGCAGGACAGGACGATATGTCTTGGTGTGGAACGTGGCCAGGGGGTGAGCTGAAGTTTGGGAGCATCCACTGAGCACCGCTTCATGCTGGGAAAAAAACTTTGTCAACATCTGGACGCCTCAGAGCTGCTTAGCTTTGCACCTCTGTCTTGAGTGTTGTGTTCCTTAGAACAGCTCACAGGAGTGTTCCTGGAAAAGCCTCACCTGGAAGGCTCAGTGGTAGGGCCTTAGGCAGAAGAATGTTTGTATGCTTGGGATAAAAAAAAATGGCAGAAACAGATTCCGATATAACTGGTGGGCAAGGAAAGGGCAAATCTTTATGGAAAGCACCCCTATGTACAGAATTGATAGATCAAGGGCTACCTCGCGGTACGTAAAATATCCACCAGATGAATATTAATAAAGGCTTTTGAACATTTTGCTGCGAAAGGAATTCCATGACGATCTGAAGACCATAAAGTTTTACAGATGCTGCCCACATTTCTCTTTCAGGATGACTTCTTCTAAAATGGTAAAATCTTCAAGCTGGTCTGCTCTTTACAGTACTCGCAATTGCCAGCTGATGTTTCCTTCACTCATCAATAGGATGCAGGTAGCATGAGGAAAACAAGAATGCTATCAAGAAATCTAAAATTATAGCAAAGGCAGCGTGAGGTGCCAGGAGGCGACACACAGGTTTAGAAAAATGAATGTAAGAATAAGTCTTTGTCCTCACACCTTCTCCTCAGTGTTCCTTCTGCAGTGGTGCTAAGTGAGTAGAACACATGTTGATGTCGATGGGAGGCATTCATAACAGTAATCCGTGGACGCTGCATTCATTGCAGGGTGGGAGCAAGCAGCAGGGAATTGGACTGTGAAGTGAATGACCGGGAGGTTTCACTAGGATGGCTTGTAGCTGAAGCCTCTGCCAGTGCAGGTTCTAAAGGAGCCCTTATTGCTGCAATGGAGAAGCACACCTTTCTCACTGAGAGGCTCACTTACATGGACTATCACACATATGTTGCCAAGACTCACCCGAAGGCCAATAGATCTGGCAAACTCCTGGCTTCTTCCATACAACAGTAGAACACACTCACTACCATCATAACTATCCGTTTGGTCTCTGTCGATATTGCCTGTAAACAACCTGAAATAGATATCATCTTCCATGACTATTACAAGAAGCTTTGTAGCCTTACAATGGCGCCCTCAGCGGATGTTATACACACGTTTTTAGACTACATGCATTTTCCCAAGATTCCACGTGATACTATGCAATTGCTGATTTTGGACCGGGAGGTTCTTGGGGGCGATCAAAGATTTGGTGCCTGGTAAAACACCTGGCCCGAATAGCCTACCATTAAAATTCTACAGCACGTATTCCAAACCACTAATCACTATATTAACCAAACTTTATAAATGACGGCTGAGACTGACCTGCTAGTGAAAATGCTGAGGGAGGCATTGATTATATCACTCTCCAAGCAGGGCAGAGATCCATCAGACGTTTCTTTAAACAGACCCCTCGAAATCCTTAACCTAGATTACAAGATACTATGGTTGGCCGCTTGCTTCCTTACCAGAATTAGTCCATAGGGACCAGAATGTAGTCTTACTTGGTTGATCAACCCCCCTTAACATAAGGTGGCTACGTTGCATCATGGAGACAGCTCCCTGCTCATGGCCCTACTCCTCATGTTTAGTGTTACAGCTGGAGAAAGCGCTCATCACGCTCCTGTGGTCCTACGTGTTTGCTGTATTGCAAACATCTGGCATGGGTAACAAGATAACCATAGGGCTCAAGCTGTTATACTCTGAACCTACTGCAAGGGTAAAAATGGGCACCTTAATCTCAGATACATTACATGTCCATAGGGGTACACAACAGGGATGCCCCACCATTCGCCTTGTTGTTTGACCTCGCCATGCAACCACCGGCCATGACAGTGCACACCCTGGGGCAAGATTAGGGCATTCAACTCCCTGACACCATGCTTTAAGTATTGTTATACACTAATGATTTGCTAGGGTATATTACAGATATGGGTGATGATATTCCTCTGTTGTTCCAAGTTCTTAGTGAAATAAAATCAGCATCTGTTCTGGGGGCAAATGGGCTAAATACACTTTATTCCCGCTGGCTCCCAAGCATCTAAAGCACATCCTGGGCAACGGTGGTGGAGAAATTACACGGGCATCGATTGGCTTCATTCATGTATCTTGGTGTCAGGATACATCACTGCACAGCGATTTATTAGAGGGCAACCGGGACAAAACAGTGGCAGCCTTACGATCTGAAGCAGGGTTTTGGAAGTTACTCCTCATTTCCACTATTTGCAGAATTGCCTTGGCTAAAATGATTATGTAGCCAAGATTACTCTATTATTTCTCGAACCTTCCACTTTATCTCCTTAGAAAATTCTTTAGAACGCTTGACATGCTGTTGGGCGATTTGGTCTGGGGCACCGGTAGACCAAGGGTCTCCCTATCCAAACTGAGTCTGCTGAACAAGCAAGAAGGCATGGGTGCTCCTGATTTTGAGCTTTGGAGATGGAAATAAAATGGAATTGGAGGGAACCTTATAAAGCACATTATGACAAGTCGTCAAAGTGCTGTAATTGCAAAGGAAAGAACCTGCTATAATCCAAAAGAGCTGCCATCACAGAAGGGGGAAAAAGCCACGTTTTCAATTCCTTCCGAAAAACTGCAAATGAATCCAAACTCTTAATGAGTGGGCAGAGTGTTCCACAGTTTGGCAGCAGCTACTGAAATGGAAAGGAAACCCCATCAGGCTTTCTGAAATCTTGGAATGGTCACCTTCCTAAGGGAAGATGACCTAAGATGTCTTTTTGTAGTGTACCAGTGAAAAGCTGTTCTGAGAGGCACAAGTCCTTGGTGATTAAGAACCAAAACTATAATGCAGAGGGCCTTGAATGTCATACACTTTCTAACAGTTTTATAACCTGGCTGCCCAGCTGCAAGGAGCCTCCAGGCTGGCCTGTTGGAGGAGATTCCTATTCCTGTAGGTGAGGTGAAAAGATTGTTCTTACATGGCTTACCACTTCAAAATGCCTCCATCTGCTTGCTTCATGCTGTACTGCACTGTTACTCCCTGGGCTTGTCCATTAAAAAACACCTGCCTTCTTATGCATCTTGCATTCTACTATTTGGTGTCCCAGATCTGGATTAGGACATCCCAAGGTTTACCTCAAAGGCATCAGAGGGGCCGGACTAGTGTTCACAGGGTGAGCTTTTCCATGATAGATCCCTTATTCCCTCTGCAGACTTATGGGGCAATATGGTCTTCACAGGAGCCATTTCTTAACACACATGAAACTAGTGTCAGCCCTGCGAGCTTGCTGGGTCATCACACATGCTGAACCTCCCGAGCACTCATTGGTCCAGCCGCTCTATAATGTGGGGTCTGGTAGGATTCTGATTTCTTGGCTCTGCAGGAACATCCTGACATACTCGGATTGACCTGTCTCGGACAATGGATCAGTTGGAGCTGGGTGTGGGTAGGGTCTTCAGTGATGCTGAATGGGCCAAGACAGTAGAATATCCTCATACACATTTGAGCAATTCAAGGTTGGAACAGGTTCAATTCTATGTTTTACACAGGGTCCCAAAGTATTGAAGAATGGTTTCTTGATGCCAAGTCTAAGTGCCCAAGATGTCATACTCCCACATTGACATGTTGCATATGTTTTTGGGTTGCTCGAACTAGAATCATTTTGGAGCAGAGTGATGTAGTTATCGGCCAATGTTATTGGGCTGACTGGGAGCAATGGGGTCGAGAACAACCAGCAGAGCCTCTTCAAACACCCAAAATCTCTCAGTGCTGAATCCAAATTCCTAAACGTATTTTAGGAATTTCCCTACGTCCATACGCACTGCCCTCCAATTTCTATCTGCCTTTTGGCGTTGGCCCATTTTCTCATGTTCCACCTGATGCCCCCACACCCTTCCTGGCCGGCTTTAAGAAGAACTGCTGGACCTGGTAGGGAGAGTGCAGGCTGTTCACAACAAGCGGTATTGCATAGGTGCACTTCCTGCGGCTGTAATGTGTTCATGTATAACACTGTAGACTAGAGTAGTTTGAATACTCCTGTTTGTGCTAATGTCTACCTTTGTAAGTCGCTTACCGCTTCTCCTCATGGTCGCTGACAATATGGTTTATTCCATAAATTCTGTGCCTGTCTGTCTTAATCGCTGTATTTTGTTTACGTTTATTCCACATTATAGGCTTCTATGTCAAGCATTGCAGTAAAATGATGCACCTCAAGTGCTACTGCCTGTTACCATTTGTTAATTCTTTACCTTATGTAACTATATTTGGTAATCTTTGTTAATTTTGAACTCTCTATAACTATCCATGTGACATTATATGTTTACTAGAAAGCACTTTAGCAGCTTTGGGTAATGTTCTCCATATATATAAAAATGCATAAATAAACAGTTCTCATGTCAACCTATAATTTCAAGTTCTTGATGTTTACTTTATCCTTTTTCAATCTCGCCTGCTACAACGCATGCACTGCATGCGCTCTTACTTGTTAGAAATAAAGTATACAACAAGGGGCTTGCTGTTCGCCAATTGTTTAAAATTGGTTGGCTTCATTGCCACTCCTATTTTTTGCCTTCTAATTGGCCAGCATGTGCTAGTTTCACTGCCTTGTCTTTCAACTGGCGCATGGACCAAGTACTGATTGCTTCAGCTTGATTGCTGTTCTTCCGTTGATCACACTGTGACTAAGGTACAATTTTTATTTTTTATTTTATTTTCCCCTGTTCTTGTTGAACCTCTTGCCATCTGTAGTTATGTTTTATTATGCTACACCGCTTCAAAGAAGCTGTTTTCTCATTTTAAATAAGTGTTTATTGTAACAACAGATGTTATCTGCTTCCAAATGTATTTTCAGTAAGACATGGGCATGGGCACAATTTTTTTCTTTATGTGATAGGGATTTTTGCAAAATGTCATATTTCTTTTTCTTTCCCACACATGGAGAGATTAACTGATTTGCTCAGAATCACAGGAGTGTTGTGCCGAAACCTAACATGATAGATGAAGCCGTTGAGAGTATTAGCTCTGCCATTGCCTTTTGTTCATGTTGTACAGTATGGGCGTTGCCAACTCTGGCAATGATTTGCAGCCATGCTTTATAGAAGCGTCGGGACACCGTCGCTGAGGTAGCTGCGCGCTCTATGAATGCGCATTGATTGATTGACGCATGGCTGCTTTGCATCATGTCTAAAAATAACAATTAAAACAATTAATCCAGTACTAATGCACTTTGGGCAAAAAAAACATATTAGCCCTGGCTGCGTCCTGGTGCTTTTTAAAGTTAGTTTCAACCACACTGCAAAGCATCCACACTACTGAGCAGCATGGGTACAAAATATTGCCAAAGCCAATATAGGCAAGACTTATTGCCTATATCATATAGGCAAGACTTATTGGCTCTGCCAATGCCTGTTTTCATTGGTGGCCGATGTGCTGCTTGCAGTGCTGCAGTCTGTGGGTTGTAATTCCCTAAAAAACACCAGAAAAAAGATGTTTAAAAAAACACATTAATGCCCGAAAACAGGCGGTAACCTGTGAGATTTTGTTGGGAGAAGGGGAGTGATGACTGAGGAGGAAGAGTGAGAGAAGGTGTGAGGGGCGAGGTGGTCACGTGAGGCATGTTAACAACGTCCTGTGCTACAAAGAACACTGACTGCAGAAAACATTTCTAAAACAAAGTGTTCGTCAGCATGTTCCTGTAACTGGATCTGCACTGCACTGCTTTCACTGTTTGACAGCAAAGAAAATCGAAAAAAGGAGAAATATGTAAACACAGAACATTATGTAACAAAAAAGATTGTTCCTTTAATCACCGCCCAAAACTCAAATCCGCCGCTAATGCCAGTATCCCTATTAATCCTGAAAACTGGAACATTTCACCAAAGCAGGAGCCAGAGGCTCGGCTTGTTCTGTGCATTTATGAGGGATCTTGTCCCCTCTTCCCGTACCCCGGCTGCTAGCATGGAGGCTGCACTGTAAACATCCCAGGCCCGCAGGTGAAAGAGGGCGTGGCCTGCGTCATAACCCCGGATCAGAAGCTGCGGTTTACAGGGCGCGAGGACACCGTGTACGCACGCCAGACTTTCATGCCCAGGCAAGAAGGAGAGTAAATATTGAACCGAATCAGCATTCGTCGGGTTTGCGTTGTTATTTTGCAAAGAGAAGAACCTTTAGAAAAACACATGACTGCGTAGGACGAGTCACGAGGACGTTTCTAAATGTAATTGTAGAGGGGTGAGGGGAAGGTGGGGTGCCAGCAGGACTAACGTCGTACTATACACAAATTAATGAAAGATGTACTTGTTAATTAACACAAAAAGTACCAAAATGGCATTGTGCTCAAGTAGACAGGACATGGAACACAGTGGGATTGTTAAAATTGTGCTTTTTGGGCAGGTTAGACCTGTGTGTGGGTCCAACTCAGCCGGTGGTTGCAGGCGAGGGTCACTGGCACTAATTTTTGGATGTGATCACTTATTTTTCCTCAACAGACTTTGATCCAGAGCAAAAGAGAGAAAAACACAAAAGGGAGAAAAGAGGTGGAAGAGAAAGACGCACAAACAGTGACGAAGGCAGAAAGCAGGAACCTTCAAGAACGAGATAGAGAGGCAGGGCCGGACTGGCTACCGGGCAGTTGTGTGTCCTGCCGAGCAGGGGAATGATTTATCTGTGGTGTGGGCTTGTTTCGTTGATGGGGACGTGCGTGCGCTTTGAAATAAAAAAAGCAAAACGAATTTCGATTTGCACACACAGGTCTCCATCAACGAAATCATCCCCCTGCTCGGCAGGACACACAACTGCCCGGTAGCCAGTCCGGCCCTGTCGAGAGGCATGGAGTGTCTGGTGGTGAAGTGGGATCAACAGTAGACAGCCTTGGTATTCACCACCCCGTACTCATAGGCGTCACTTAAGGGTAGTCAGTTGTCGCAGCTGTGACCTCTAGGTTGCTCTCTGCTACTCCAGCCACTTCCTTTGCAACTCCTGGCCTCAGAGGGGGAAAAACCTTTGTCCCCTCTGGGGCCAGGGGCCGCCAAGGAAGTGCCAGGAGTAGTAGGGAGCAACTAAGAGGTCAAAGCTGTGGCCCTTGACCACCCCCAAAATGACGTCCATGCTCAAACTTAGAAATTGCCAGCAGTGGACTCCTTAGCAAAACTTTGGACCCCAGCCCTTACAGCCCGATTTATATATCGGCGGGCGGAGGTTAAGTCCGTCAGAGGAACGGAGCACATTACTCACATCCAAGGCGGTGGTCATTTCTGAAGCATTGGCAGGAACTGTTGTCACAGCTGTTCCTATCAATGTTTTTTTTCAGTTTAACACACAGATCATTCAAATTTATTTTTTTGTTTTCAACAAGAAAATCCCCAAACGGGATTTTTTTTTTTTAAAGAAAAAAAGATGTCTCTTGCCTGCTATGAGAGATATTTCCTATGGCGAGGGGGGCATTGTACAGTTTTCACTGCCCCTTACTGCTAGGGTTTTCCTGGCGGTGATGGGTAGTCAAAACAGACCTACATGTCTGCCTATCTAAATTAGGTGGTGGACATGGAAGTCGACCTCTGACGGCCCTTACTCTGTCGGGCCATCTTAGGGGTGTAATTATGGCGGAGATGAAACAGTAACTTTGGTGGGTACACCAAAGGTCCGCGCCATTTAAATTGGGCAGGGGTACCATTAGGTACCTGTAAGGATACTCTGTTGTGGTTGCGATGGAGTATTCTTACTACCAACATATGAATTAGCCCCTTATTATTTTGCAAATTAAGTACTGGTCCCACGTCATTAAGGAGGCACCAATGTGAGTAGATCTTAGGGTTGCTAGATCTTGTTTAACTGCAATGATTGGCCTTTGTGCAGGTCCTGGTACTGTAGAAGGAGGGTATTCTAGATCTAATTAGGTGCACTAGAACTGTTCATGAGCCTAAGTGTTGAGAATAGAAGAGTTGGGGTGAGTATGTCCATACCATAAAGTGGACGAACAAGATGGTTGGAAATATGACCTTTCTTTACAAAATGTTTGCAACCTTGGGCTATAGGAACCCTTAACTGACACCATCTATACAAGAGGACTCAGCCCCAACAGGACTCATTAGACAACACCTCGGACAGAAAATACTAAACCGCAGAACACAAACTCGTGGTCTACAGCCAATGTGAGGGGGCTAAGTATGGAGGCAAACGGTACTGTCTCTCTGTTCCCGGATTACTGTTCAATACCCTAACAACATGTGTCATATTCCCCCATGTTGTCTGTGGTGGCAAAATCCTAGAGTTTCTTATAGATTGGTTTCCCCTGAGGATGGCTGTGTCTACCTTTCGTAGTCAATGGAAAGCTATATAGACTATCAAGGGTCCTTTAGTTTCACCATTGGTCTTTTGAGGAGCTTCTTTCTAAAGAGACCCTTTGTCCATTCCCCATTTCATTCTTAGGGTTTGCCGTTGGTGGATGCTCCACAAGGACAATTTTCTCCTCTTGGGCAGCATTCAAGGGAGCATCATTCAGGGACATCTGTGCTTCTGCAACTTGGGCCAGTCATCACACTTTCATTGATCATTACAAATGGTGTACAGGTGATATTTATTCATCTTCCTTTAGCTCAGCTGTCCTTTTTGCAGTACAATAGCTGGTGATAGTTTTTTATACCTGCAAATAAATTCACTGGGTTCAGGATCAATGCATGTGTGAGGCAATTCTTTCCTTTATTTGTTTGGGTACATGCTCATTTCTGCAGGACTGTGGCGAGGAAGACGGGCGAGGTAGGTAATGACTTGGTTACTTGCTGGTAATCTTCATTACTCTGAGTCGTAGTCTTTCTCGCCAGAGTCCCACATTCCCTCACTCCTTCCTAAGTAGAAGAGGGGAAAATTGGTTCTTGATTCAGAAAGCTTGGTATTCCAGGAAGTTCTCTAGTTAGGTCCCGCCTCTATGTATTTGGAAGTATCTACTTCCTGTAGGCGCCACATTGGTGGGTCATGAGGGCATTTCCTTTATTTATGTGGGTGTATACTGTGTGCTAGCCAAAAAAGTAGCTAATTTAATCAGAATTGTGGCGAGGAAGACTATGAGTTGTAGTAAAGTAGATTATTGGTAAGTAACTGAGTGCATAAAGACACTAGATTGGTACACATTTGTCATTAATAGTGCAGGTCTATGAAAAGTTGCTTTCCAAACATCGATAACACACAATAACTGTATCAATAGAACAATTTCCACTTTTTAACCAAATAGAGAAAACCTAGATTTTCAACTACCTTGGCCCAGATGTACAAAGATTTTGTGACAGGTTTGAGTCACTTTTTGGAAGCAGACCCGATCCAAGATCCATTTTGGTAGTTACATAGCAAACACAGATGTCGAGCCTTGTGTTACTGTGCATCAGGGAGGTGTTGCATGGGTGGTGCATGGACGTTCTAGTAGATCCACCCATAGAATTTGATACAAATCCATATCTACAAAGACGTGTAGACATGGGTAGGCGCAAAAATGGTATGCTTGCCTGAGGCTGCCATAACAAGGGGAAATATTTTTATTTCTCCTCATTATTTCCTCTTTGCAAGTAAGTTGTATCCTGCAGCACACATAGCATTCCTTCCTTCTTGCACAAAAAATTATCCTGACCTTAACACAAACACCTATTCATTATGGCACAAGGGTGTCTACATTGGTACTAGGCAGCCACATGTGTACCAGTACATGGGGAGAGCAGAACAGTGCCATTATTGGGAAAATATGGCACAGTTCTACTCTCTCCCGTTCGCACAACCCAATGTAACAACTTCCCTTGCTGCGCTGCATTATGCGAACTCATTGAAAATATGCCCTTTTGTGTGCAAAAAGGTTGCACTTTCTTTGCAAGTGACAGTCAAGTCAAGTCAAGTCAAATGATTTATATAGCGCACTACATACCCGGAGGGACAGCTGTTGCAGCACTTAAGGGAATCACAATTTCAAGACTGCTATTTAATTCAGAATAGTGAGCAAACCATTCACAGTGAAGCATTATTGATCTACACTCAGTGGGATCATTATGTCAAAGTTGCACCCCAAGGCACTACAGCACGATGTACTCCATGAACGGCGGTGCACAATGTGAATCATCTCTCCTTCTGCCCTACGTCACACTCCTGTAATGCTACTGCAGTGGCTTTCTGCACACTACGGAGAGGAGCACAGTCCTTTCTTAGATAGTGGAGCCAATGGACTTTTGGACAATGGCAAGTTTTAAGCTCTATGGACTCTGAAGCAATGGTCGCTTGTTAACCCTGTTACCTCACCGGAGTCACAGGCGTGCAAGATCCCCTATTGCATGTGTCTATAAATCTGCACTTACTGGGTGAGGTCTATGTTTGGTTACTGTATTTTATAGCTGTAAAACAAAGATCTAAAATTAGAATGGCTCCTAATGCTGCTCAGATACATTACAATACACACTGCCAGCCAGACCCATTTGTTTTTAAACCCAGTCTTTGGATGTCTCCTTTGCTCACTGCTTCTATTTATGGGATATGAAACGTATTAACTGTTTTACATGGCATCTGTCCGCCTGTTTTTATTCGGTGTAGACGCTAATGGTTCCCAGGCCGAATTAAGACAAATCAGACTTTGTCCAGAAACCTCTCTAGAGCTCCAAGTAACTCTCAGCCTTGTTTTCTCTGGCCCAGTGTCAGAATCTGCAGATTATCCACAGACACAACAAAAAGGAGCCCTAAGAAGGAAATCATAGGAACTTAGAAACAGACGGAAGATAAGGATTTCCAGACCCATGGAGCCTCACCTTACCCAGACTGTTCTGCACACACACAGACCACAAAAGGTCTCCAGCTTGCTCAGTTCTATTGTCCTTCGTATAAAGCCGCCGACTGACTAGAAGCATCTCGTTTGTGCCCGTTTGCAATTGTTGCGCTTTTATTTAGTGCACACATTTCCTGAGGGCATTAGAGCGCCCTGCATGAGCGCCAGTATATGCAACACTTTTTTGGGGCATAGGGAGATTAAGTAATTTGCCTGGAATCACAGGATATTGAGCAGAAGCCAGGACTTGAACCTCCACTCCCGAAAAACGTTGGCACCCAGAGCCCTTCCTAAGTTTCCACCGTACACAACTCTAACTCCACATTGTGAGTTTTATTTTCTATTTCTGTCATCCCACCACTGTAATCGAGATACCTGGGAAATTCATAGTCTGGTTGTTATGATCATTAGTGAATCTCAGGTTGGGATTAAGTCCATTAATCCATTCGTGGAATTGCAATACGCTTTCTTCCTCAACTTTCCAAATTAGAAACTCATCATCAATATATCTCATCCATTTTCTAATGTGTAATCTGTATGGATTGTCAATATTTTTTATGTATTTAGATTCAAAGTTAGCAATGTAGATATACATTTATTTCTGTCCCTTGATCTTTTTTGGAACAGTATATCTAGTGACTCCGATTGGAGCAAGTTCTTAGTTCAACTCATAGCTGCCCATTTTGGGACTTCATAATGAGCAACATTTTCTTATTTTGCATGACTATGAACGACTATCACTTTCTGATCTTAATGCGGTGGCGGAGCTTTCTACTCTTAATTGTATTTTATATATATACCTTTTCTAACAATGAAGATTTTTAAAATTAGGATATGGGGTCTTTACTATACACGCTGTTTTAGCATGCCCCCCCTCTGAGCCCCTTCGCCCTTTTTCCCTTCTTTTTCACTGCAGGGGTTGTAGCTGGTCTCATTTTGAGTTTTTAGAAATGTGTTAGTTATTACTTTTCTTGAATAATTTGTAGGAGGGGTCTTCCATCCTCTTGAAATATCTAGAGTCCTGAAGATGGTCTCATTGACTAACAGCGACAGAGACCGAAACGTTGACTTACTGACCAATTTCCTCTAAACGTTATTGTCACATGTGTTATTTGTAGCTTAGTTGTAGTTGCTGGTCAGGTTCAAATACTGGATGTAGGACATGGACTTTCAATGCATTGAAATGTGGTCCTTTAAGATATGTATAATTTAGGAAAAACCGTTGTCATTGTTTTTTTAGATTGATTTTTTGTGACCCCCTATTGTGTATATATAAATAAATGTTTTTCAATATAAAATTATTTATCTACACACCTGCTTTGGAACTCTTTCCTCTCTAAGTAATTATGTTTTTTTAAATTTACTTTGGATAACTGTGAATTGAGTTACTGATGTCAAAATATGGCATACTGAATTAAAAAAATATGACAAATACATTTATGTAAATAAATCCCTTGCGGGCATCCTTACCAATTATATTACTGTTTACCCAAGCCCCCGAGGGAATATTGGGTTGCCATTTTTCTTAATATTCTCTTGTACGTGTCACAGATTTCAAACCCTCAAACACTCTGCCTATATTGGAATGAAAAGACCAGTAACAGCAAATCAACATTCTGTGTTACAGATTCCTGACACTACTGGCGCGAGAAAAGTGCCTAAGGAGGTTGCTAGGGGCAGCGCCTGTTATGCGATGGCCTGTCATCATGTCAGTCAGCTCTGCACAACACCTGTGCGACACCCTGGAATGCCAGCAGGTTTGGACTGGCCTATCTGTCAACTGCGTAATTCCAGAAGGACTGGCTCAAAATGGCCAGTGTGGAGTAATTGTTTTGCCAATATGAGATGCTTTCTGGCCATAGTGATCCAATTTCCTAATGCATTAGCATAGTAACAGCCAAGAATATCAGCAGATTCTGGGGCTGAATGGAGGTGCGCTGAAGGAACACTTGACTTGTACACACACCCCATTCGTCATTACTGTGCCTTGAAATGCACCATTTGCCACTAAATTTACTCTGAAATACGTTAAGGGAATCATCCGGATAACTGGACCCATGTAAATTAAAATACATATCAGGCCTCAATTTTCTCCAAAGGCGGGTTCCTCCTGACGTACTGCCATCACAATGTGTCATGAAAAGTCCACAGTTTCAGATTGTGCCACGCTTTTTGTTGCAGCCCGACCCTTGACTTACCTGGCACTCCTGGATGCCCTGACAGAGATATTCCAGAAAGATGTTTCAGCAGTGTCCACCAGGGCGATTTCAAAGGAAAAGAATCTGCAGTGGGCATACAAAGTTTGTAGTGAAGATCCACCCTCGGGTAAGGGGAAGCAAGATCCTTTGTCGTGACCCAAACCAAACAGCACCACTCTGCCACAGCCCCAGTTACATAAATGACGGACTAACATTCTACAAAAGAATCCACATAGACCCGCCGAGGAAGCACGAGACTAGATGGAGCATATGCAGTTAAACATTCTAATAACACTTTGCATAAAATACTAGAAAAATACTTAGACTAAGCAATATATACCCCAAAACATCAACAGCCTTAAGACAATGATGCACCATGGGTCAAAAAGCATGAATGGTTTGGGGATGGACAATGTTATGATTACCCGGCAGCTGTGTGGACTCCTGCTCAGCATTAGTGCAGTAGTAGTAGGAAACTATTGATTTCTCATTTTCTTCAATGAAACTAATTTTTTGTCTCTGAATGAACAGTTTTCTAAACACAAACACATTGTGGAGCACTATAACTCTCCCAACAACGTAATGGCAAGGTTTATTTCCCATTCCTTCCCAGCAGTGCCATGTCCAGCAGTGCAAGGGCCCCAAGTGGGGGTGACCCTGCGGTGTGTGGACAAACAGATGGTCACTGGCAAGCAGCTGCCATCTTTCGAAGAGTAATAAAAAGTAATATAAAAAAGTGCATCAATCAAGCGAGTCCCCCATTTACCTACCTATTGTACTCACAGCATACATCATTATGTCTCTAGCTTTATCCTCCTCTCCCTTAACTCTCATGTCAGGTTGTGAGTTTGTCATGCATCAAAACTGTGTTTTATACCCTGGTCCGTCCTCTACAAAATAATATAAATAAACCAATAGCTCTTCCTGACTCCCAGCACTAAGGTTGCCTCATCCCCCAGCCCAGCAGATTATCTGCATGATTTTGGAGATGTTGCTGGTGAGCCTGAGGGGAGCGGCCATGTTTCAGAGAGCGGTTCAGCTGCAGCACCAGTGCTCAGCCTGTCAAACAGCACTCTTGTGTCTCTTCTCGGCTCCCATGCAGCCGAGTATTCAAAAACCACAGACACAGCGAGTCTAGTTTGTCATTGCTGAGCCTGGGGTTGGGATGTCTGGCACCAAGCTGGCAAAATAAGCAAATGGCGCTCAATTGTGCTTTTCTCACCTGGCTGCAATGTTTTCACATTTCCCTGCAACTTGTCTTGCTCCATTGCGACTTTAACCTATTCCCCTCACAGATACAACAATCACACGGTCACACAAAACATTAACTATTGGGGCCCATCAGGAGAGGGGGGGACACAGACCAACTGGAGACACAGTATAAGGTGTGACAAAGGCCGCTTTATTGGAAGCAGGTGTTAGAAACCAAAATGTGGGTTGGTTTGATAGCCTATGTACTCAATCCCTGAGGGAACTTAAGTTGGCCTTAACTAAACTCCCGAGAGACAGGGAGGCCGTCAAATTACTTAGGCTTACCTACAAATGCAATCTTGTTCGTAGGAAGCAGGAACTCAGGGAACTTGCCTGGGATGCCCTGAACCAAGCTTCGGTGTTACGGGATAGTAGGCTTTTTTGGTCCACGATTAATAGCCCTTTCCTTGCCAATGACGAGTTTCCTAAATTGTCAGCGCAGGTCAGTGAAGCCAATTGGGCTTCCCATTTTTCTGGTATTTTTAACCCATCCGGGGGAGATTCTGTCAGCCCTACTATCCCGACGTCTGAAACAGGGATACCTTTGGATATTACCCTATCAGAGGTGGTTACTTCCCTAAGCCAGAGCAAAGGAGGAAAGGCACCGGGACCCGACGGGGTCCCGGTCGACCTGTATAAATCTAACCCCACTCTCTGGTGCCCACTCCTGACCCAGGTGTTTAATGCATCAGTCCTGGAGAATACCCCTCCCACGTGGAGTGAATCCCTAATTCTACCCATTTATAAAAAGGGAGATAGGGCGGTAGTTCTTTGCCTCGCCTCTATCTCCCTTCTTGATTCCTCCCTGAAGATTATGAGTAGGGTTCTCCTGGTAAGGCTGGAGGAGTGGGTAGAGGAAAACAATATCATGGCTGAATCCCAATTTGGTTTCCGCAAAGGTCTGGGGACAACGGAGCAGTGCCTCAATCTTGACCTCCTCATAGGGAAATACACGAGAGCGAAACAAGGTTCCCTATTTCTCTGTTTTGCCGACCTTACGAGCGCCTTCGACCTTGTGGACCATAAACTTTTGTGGTCCACTTTATTGGCCATGGGCACCCCTCCGGCAATCATCCACTTTCTGGCTCGCCTCTATAATAAGCTGTCGGCCCAGATACGCTTTGGTTCGTTGGGTGAATGTACTGAGAAAATCAAGGTTAAGTCAGGCATAAGGCAGGGCTGTGTACTGGCCCCCCTGTTATTTTCCCTTTTTATCAATTCTATGGAATCTGAACTTAAGAAGGTCCAGGCAGACTCCCCACAGGTTGGTGGACTTCCCGTACCAGTTCTGCTTTATGCCGACGATACGGTGCTCCTCTCGCGTACTCCTAATGGGCTACAGAAATTAATGAATACTTTTTATAATTTTATTAATGAGAAGAAATTGAAAATAAATAACACCAAGACTTTTATTATGGCCTGTGGTAAAAGGGTGAAGTCTGTCATGCCGTTCCATTTTAACAACCATAATATTGAGGTAGTGGATAGGTTCTGCTACCTCGGTGTTACCTTTAATAATAAGGGGACTTGGTCCCAGGAGATCTCAAATGTTAATGGTAGAATGGCCAAAAGCTCATCTGGTATTTTTCGCTTTGCTGCAAAACTAGGGAGCCGCCGTATACCTGACATGGTAGACATTTACAGGCATAGATGTGCGTCTATTGCTCTGTACGGCTCTGGTATTTGGGGTTATAGTCAGCATAGGGTATTGCAAAATACCGAGAATGAGTTTCTTAGAAGATTGCTTTGCCTACCTCCTTCGGCACCTACTGTATTGTGCCACAGTGAGGTCTGTTTGAATTATCTGACTGATCTGATGGGATTAAGACCTCTTATGGTATGGAGGTCAACTTGGGCAAAAGAAGAGACTACTTTTTCTAGGAAAATTATCACCGATTGTTTGAAGTTGGACAAAGCCCTTAAGATTCCTTGGCTAAGCTATGTCTCTTCCACCTTTGGTGATGTATTTAACCTTGACATCATTAAGGATCCTTATTGTGTCGTTACCTTATCAAAAAAGGAACTTAAAGATGTTTTCATTCAAACTAAGTCTGATATGCGTAGGTTAAAGAGTATTGCCATGTCCACCTATGTATTCTATCATACCATTAAACCAGAAGTAAAGGGCATGCCTTTGTATCTAAAATTCATAACTAAACAGTCCCATCAGTTTGTTCTGACACGATTCAGACTTGGTATTGTTCATAACTTAGTTGCCTTCCCTGAGATGAAACATCATAGCCATTCCCCTTGTCCCTGTGACGGTCAGACTAGGCAAAGTACTCTGCATTTCTTGCTTATTTGCCCACTTTATATGCATCTTCGCCGTCTCTATCTTAGACCTATGTTTTCTAAGATTTTCAGTGTATACTATTACCCAAGCCATGGAATTGTTATTTGCACTTGACTCTGCAGACATCTGTTTTTTTACTGCTACTTTTTTACTCAAAGCCATTTCTCACAGGAAAAGTCTGGTGTTTTAATTTTCCGTAATCTTTTCATTGCTGAGCTTTTTTTTTATTCTTATGTTTGTATTGTGTTTTATTGTACGCTTTTGTGATTGTTTTTAATAGTCGAATAAAGCTTGAAAATGAATGAATGAATGAATGAATGGAAGCAGGTGTACCCTACAAATGCCAAAAACCCTTGGCCTGTGCCGTACAAAACTAGGCCTAACTAAATATGCACTACCTGACAGACCCCCACCTCTAAAATGGTTCCCCCCGAAGAACATCATACACATAAATGCAAACTGCACAATGCCTGACTAACTGGTTAAATACTTGTCATATGTACACTACCCCCCCCCCCTCTGTCCAGAAACACCTCAGTCCTCCTATCCTGACCCCCCCCTAGACTAGGAAAAGCGCCCCTGAAGCAACCATCACACCAGCACCTGTTCCAGCGACACAAACCAACCCTACAACACCGCCCATGGACGCACCTGCTCCCAAGAAAACTCCCAACAGTGCCCTTCCCCCAGACACCAAGCCCCCCTGCTATCGCCCTGCCAACAACCCAGAACCAAACCCGTGGACCCCCCCAGAACCGCTTTACAGGGAGGGTGGGAGGGACAAAAACGCTCTTGCCTATCCTCCGGTCTGCGGTGTCACTGCCCCTAAAATGGTGGACAGTGACCTGATATGGCCGGCTATATACCCCACACAGCCCAAGGAGCTCAAACCCAGCCCAACGGAAGCCCAATGCCGCCCAACCAGCCCCACCAGCCCAAACCAGCTTCGCTCCTGTCTCCTGCCTGCCACCCCCCCCCTCCCGGGGCCCCAAAACACCCCGGGGGGGCAAGCCTCCCTCCGGTCGGCCGCCCCCCGCAAAGCCACATTGGGGCCCATCAGGAGAGGGGGGACACACAGACCAACCGGAGACACAGTATAAGGTGTGACAAAGGCCGATTTATTGGAAGCAGGTGCACCCTACAAATGCCAAAAACCCTTGGCCTATGCTGTACAAAACTAGGCCTAACTAAATATGCACTACCTGACAAACCCCCAACCCACCCCACCCCTAAAATGGTTCCCCCCGAAGGACAACATACACATAAATGCAAACTGCACAATGCCTGACTAACTGGTTAAATACTTGTCATATGTACACTCCCCCCCCCTCTGTCCTCCTATCCTGGCCCCCCCCTAGACTAGGAAAAGCGCCACTCAAAAGCCCCCACTACGGCTTTCGACCCACCCTTAGGACACCTGCACCCTCGGGTACCTACACCCCCCAATAGCCCGGTCCACTGCCTCCTTCAGCTGCACAATATATAACTCCATCCCATACCGGGACAAATGAACACCATCCTCCCTAAAGAAGTACACTGCGCCATACCTCAACTCCGGGTGCTCCATCCTACCCAAACCCTCCTTTTCACAAAACCCCCGCATCTCCCTGTTAATCTTCCTCCTTGTCCTGTCAATGGCTGCCGGCCTCTCTGCCCCCCTCCAGCAACGCCTAGGGACAAACTCCGACCAAATTACATGACACCCCGCCCACTGCTTCCGTATCTCCAACAAGTCCCGTTTCATCTGCTTCACCAGCGCTAATCCCTTACACTGCACCAACTAATTTTCCCACATCCGGGCAAACTCCCCCCCGCACTACATTGTTCAATGCCGGTACCAACTCGTGCCAGCGCATGCACCCTTTTCCCTGCCAATGACAACGAAACAACTGGTCATCTAGTTCCAAATTGAGGGTCCTGTGCTTGTCCCATTCAGCCCTCTCCGCACTCTTAATAAAGGAATATCCCTCAATGTAAACGCTCATCGCCGCTGCAGTTGGCCCCGCCACCGCACCTGCAAAGACACACATGTAAGCAGCGGGCAAAACAGTTCCATCCTCACTCCATGCCTACCCCCGCATCCTGACATAAGTCCTGTAGCAGTCCGACTTCCAGCGCCCCAACCGCTTGATCTCCTCTTTACCCCAACCCCGCCGTGCCGTCTCCGTTGCCGCCCCAATGCGAAATGAATGCGTCCCGAACTCCTTCGGGTCCTCACCCATAGACCGTAGGGTGTGCCGCAGGACCCACAACACCTGAGCTGCCGTAACCCTGCCGGCTCCTCCCCGTCCAAAGGCCTCCACATCTCCCTGTGTCATCCCCCCCGCCAGTCGCCTCCCCCATCCTGCTGGGCAACCACCGCCGACCCCCCTGGCCCAGCACCACCCAAGTACCCTCTCCATGCTGATCAGTCTTTGAGCGCCGCAAGCAAACCGCCACTTCCCGGCCCCGCACGTCCACGTCCCCCCACAGCACCCCCGGGCCTCCCTTCAACCCACCAGTTCAGACACCCGGAATGCTCCAAAAAACATCCACGACATCAGCGTGGAGAACAGCACCATTTCCCCTGATCCCTGCAAACCAACGGTAAGTGCCGCACCACATCTTCCAGCATTCCTTCCGTAATCGGCGACCGCTGACGCACCCGCACCCCCTTTTCCCTCTCCCATCCCTCCAGGAGACGCGCCCCCAGCTCCCCCGCCGACGGTGAATAACCCCACCACAGCTTACCCATGAACGCCACCGCCAACAGCTTCCCCACAATCGTCGCCCTCGACAATCCTCTGTCCATCAAACCGAGCATGAACTGCACTACTTGTTCCTCCCGCCGCCACCTGTCCCCTTGCCTTACCGCTCCGAAACGCAGAAACTCCTGCTGTGCTTGCTCGTACGCCTTCCACGTAGACGCTGCCACCGATGCCTTCACCAGGTTAAATGACCCGCTGTCTCCCACCAACCAAATCTCCGCCGGCACCGGCGTCTTGACGTCGTCCGCCTCCGTGGCTAGCCCATGGAACCTCTGTGACTGTGAACGAGACAAAGCATCCGGAATGTCATTGTCCACCCCCGGCACATGCCGGGCTTGAAAAAGAATGTCATGTTCCAAGCACTTCAACACGAAAACGCACATCAACTTCAACACCTGCGGATCCCTAGCGGACTGCCTGTTCAGCACCTGCACCACCGACATATTGTCCACCCGGAACAAAACCCGCCTGTGCGCCAAGTCCTGCGCCCACACTGTAATGGCCACCACCAACGGGAACAATTCGGGGAAGGCAATACTCCACCCACCTGCCTGCCACTGAGCCGGCCACTGCTCTGCGCACCATCGCCCTGACCAGTAGAGGCCGAAACCGCCGACTCCCGCCACATCCGATGACATCGTAACGTCCCATTCCCAGTCCTCTGGCGGCGCCATGGGCACCCCATTGAAGCGCACCAGAAAAGCTAGCCACATGCACAAGTCCTCCTTCGATCCCGCCGACAGGCGCACACGATGATGCGGCAGCGTCAAACCGGACAGCGCCAGCCCCAATCGACGGCAGAACGTCCGCCCCGCTCGCACCACGCGGCACACGAAATTCAAGTGGCCCAGTAAAACCTGCACCTCCCTCACCGTTACCTTCCACTTCGCCAGCATGTCTCCCACCAGCGCCACCATCACCGCCCACTTGTCACCCGGTAGGCGTGCTTCCATGGCCGCTGAGTCGAGCTCTATACCGTGAAAGGACAGCACCGTGCTGGGACCATGTGTCTTCTCTGGCGCCAGGGGGACCCCCAGGTAGGCCATATGCTTCGTAAAACTGTCCAGCTGTCTCTGGCAGTCCGTCGAACTGGGCCGACCCACCAGGAAGAAGTCATTCAGGTAGTGGGTCACTGCCTCTGAGCCTGTGTGCCAGGAAAAAGCCCACTGCAAGAAGGAACTGAACCTCTCAAACAATGCACAGGAAACCGAGCACCCCATGGGAAGCGCTTTGTCCACAAAGATGAGACCGTCGAACTGGATTCCCAGCAACTGGTGATCTGCCGGATGTACCGGCAGCAACCGAAACGCCAATTTGATGTCGCATTTCACCATAAGGGCACCCTGTACCGTCGCCGTCACCAACCTCCTCGCCACGTCCACGGACGAGTATGACACCGACGCTAGTTCCGCCGATATATAATCATTCACCGACGTTCCCACCGGCCACGACATTGTCCCGGTTCCTTCTTGGGAACAACCCCGATCGGGGAGATGATCATATTTGGCAGGGGCGGCTCAGGAAAGGGGCCCACCATCCGTCCCTCCTTTACCTCCTTAAACAGCTTCTCCCGCACGACCCCTTTGTGCGCGTTCACGGACTTCAGGTTGTGAGCCCACCAAGCGATCCGCGGACCCTCGTAACCCAACCGGAAACCCTTCCTGAAACCCCGGAGCAGCACGGCCCCATCGTCCGCCCCCTGATAGGCCACCAACAGAGGCTCGATTCGATCCAGCCTAACCGGTGTATGAGCCTTTGCCCATGTTACCGGCCCCCCCTCTGCTGCCCCCTCCTCCCCCCTGCGGGAGCCGTCATTTGCTGCTGCCCCTGTGCGGGTCCTCCCTCGACACCCCAGCAGCGCACCACTGGGTGTCTCCTCCCGCACTTGGAGCATTCGTGCCGGAAACGGCACACCTGCCTGGTGCACGCGCCCTTATTAAATTCCCAGCAGGCCCCGACGGTGGTTTGACCAGCGCTGTCCCCTGACCCCACCCCCCCACGGGTGGGAACAGCGGTGTCCCCTGACCCCACCCCCCCACGGGTGGGACAGGCCGAAAAGGGGGTCGGCGCAAGCGGTAGCCCGCTGGCCGTGTAGATGGTGCGTGCAAACTTCGCACCACTCATCGTCTGCTGGTACAGATCCGCATCCAGCTCCCCCACTTAGCCTCCGGATCCGACGCCATGCGGGCCCGGAACTCCTCATCATAATGAGACCAAGCATACCCGCCATAGGTTACCTGGGCCCGCCGTACCACATCCATATTTTGAATAAGGCGACCGACCGATCTGGATACTTCTCACAATATATGCTGGCGTATATCAGAAAAGCTGCCGACCAATTCACGATGGTCAAGGGCACCTTGGGTCGCCAGGCCAACTCCTGCTCTTCCTCCTTCGAACCCTCCTTGGCCATCAGCTCCCTGTGGAGCAATTTCAAGTTTCCAAATACTCTCCCTTTCAAATCTTTTCCTTGGTTGCTAAAGACAAATGTGCCCCCAGCGGCTTCGCCACCCCCATGTACGGGAGCTTCCGGACCGGCACGTCACAACTCTCCCTCCTTGTCGCCGCGCCACTCGCCGTAACCCCCCCCCCGGGCTTTGCCGCATTTGCCTCCGCCACTCCAACACCCCTGTCCCGGCGCTCGCCGATGCTGTGTCAACCACCGCCCCCTCCTTGTCCGTACCCACCCCGGCATCTGTCACATACCTACCCTTCACCAGCCTCACCAAGTCCTCCCCCCTTGCATCCGTACCCACTGACACCTGGCCTCCACTCCCCACTCTGCCACCATCCTTACCTTGCATCAAGGCTGGCGTCAGCACCGGATCCTGCCGCCTAACCAGTTCCATCGGGGGGGCCATCACTCTCGGCGCTGTCTGCCGGAGGCGTACCTGTAAGACACTTTCAACAGCATTACTCCTCTCCCCCTCCCCCTCCCTAATCTCCCCCTCCTCCTCCGACTCAGGTCCCTACTTCCCAATCCGTCCCCCCACTGCCTCGCCTGGCCACCCACAGTAGTCATCCTGCTAAGCCCCGCCTTCTCCCTACACGTCCTCATCAGAACCCCTAAATCCACACTCTCTCTCCGCCTGCACTCATCCTGTAATTCTGCTTGGTCTGGTACATAAGTCTTCCATCCTTGGCCCCCGGCGGCTGTCTCGACCCTACGGGGTGGGACTGGCGGTGACCTACCCTCCCGCCATCCGACGTGCTGTCTTGAGGGGTCCCTCGTTGGAGCGCGACCACCTGTACAAGGCTGAGCTGGCCCATCCTCTTGGTGGGTTGGAGCCGCATGCTGCTCACCCGAGCACCCAGCCAACTGCTCCTGCCAAGAAAAAGTGGGGGAAGTCCAGCATGCTGGGGAAAACTCACCCCCCCTTAACCCCCACCCCCTCAGCGTGCCCCTCCCCCATGCCGCGGAATGCCCACCCCGCCTCGCTGGTCGCCCCACCCAACCTCCCCCATTCCTCCCCGCCCCCCACGCTCCCCCCGCGCCCGCCTCCCCACAAACCCCACACCCCCTCGCACTCCCGCCCCCGCTTCTGGACGCCCCACCCTCCCTGATACACCCGCCCCCAAACCACCCCCACCCCCCCACTCCCCATGCCCCTCCGCCACCTCCCAATCCCCACCCCCTGTCCGCCTGTGCCCCCCACGGTGACGGCGGTCTTCTGGGCCCCACCACACCCCCTCCCCACCCGACGATGACCCCCAGTCCAACTCGATCTCCCCCCGTCCGCCCCCCTCCAAATCCAACTCCTCAATCAATAACGGCGACCCCTCCCCCGTCTGTCCCCCGCTGCCGTCCCTCCTCCCCTCCCCCGGACCAACAAATGCACCCACCCCGCCAGCCAGCCCCCCCTGCCCAATCCCCCAATCCCCACTCCAGTAGGCACCCCTGGCAGCCCCCCCGGCCCCTGCCCCCCACCCCCCACTGCAGTATGCGCTTCATTCTCCACCTCTCCCACCCCCCCACAATCTCCTCACCCCCAGCCCCAACTGGACGCACCCTTCTGAACCCCCTCCCCCCATGAACACCAGCTCCGTCCTTTTCGCGCCCTTGCGCCTATGTCCCTTTGCCTTCTTCCCCCCGCTACCACCGCCGCTCCCCCTCACTGCCTGCCGCCTCCCGATCTCCCGCCCCGCCTCCCTGCACCCGCCTCGGGCGTGACCTCGGCGGCTCGCAGAATGTGAGCACTACCGCCGCGGCGCCATCTGCAGCGCGCCGCGGGGGCCTTACCCGGATGTCTTCCTGCACTAGATCCATGCGGCCTGCTTCATCTAGGAGGCGCAAGGCCTCCCGCACTCGAGGATCCGCCATCGCGTCGCCCCCCATGATGCCGCTCCAATCAGCCTCCGGTAAGCTTCGTGAACCGCGATCCGCCCTGCACCGTTGACAATCAAAACCACTCACTACCACTTACAAAAACGCTCCCAAAGCAAGCAACAAAAACGCTCATGCCTATCCTCCGGCTGCCGTGTCACTGTCCCTAAAATGGTGGACAGTGACCTGACATGGCTGACTATATACCCCACACAGCCCAAGGAGCCCAAACCCAGCCCAAAGGAAGCCCAATGCCGCCCAACCAGCCCCACCAGCCCAAACCAGCTTCGCTCCTGTCTCCTGCCTGCCACCCACCCGCCCCCCCTCCCAGGGCCCCAAAACACCCCGGGGGGGCAAGCCTCCCTCCGGTCGGCCGCCCCCCGCAAAGACCCATTCTAGGTCTGACCTGCATCCTGTCAGGATATCTACTCACAGGGAATGTCTCCATCACACAGGGAACCGATGACAAAGAACAGTGTTGGAGACTATTAACTGAAAGATGATGGCGGAGACACTCCTGGAACGCAGAGCATGGTTTTCTGCTCTATTTCTCTATTCCTATTACTCGTCCTCTTTCCCTTCCTCTCTCCATGCTCATCGTCCCCCCCCCCTTCTTGCTTGCTTCTCCTCATATTTTCTTGCTTCCTCTAAGCCTTCCTTGAATTTTTTTTAAATGCGGCTCGTTTTCCTTAAAGGGAAACGGGATGCAGTTAAAAAAAAAAAATAACATTTTCGTTTCATTTTTTAAGGGCAAGTAGGGGACCCTGGGACCACTACCTGCCCTTAAAAATATTTTTAGAAACAGTCACAAAGTGTAAGGGGTCCCCTGGAGACCCCAGTCTGCATTACCACCCTCTTAATAAGTGTTTTGCGACCACAACTGTGGTCACAAAACATTCATACATTGCTTTGCAGATGCTATTAGGAAGGGAACACCCTTAGCGACTCGCAATTCCTAAAGAAATTGTGACTCGCTATTTAGGAAAAGTACATGGCCTTGTGCCATGTACTATTCCTAAATATATTCCTAAATAAATTGTGACTCGCTATTTAGGAATAGTACATGGCCCTGTGCCATTTTGCCTGCGCAAACGGGTTGCAAACCCGTTTGCGCATGCAATTTAGGGTCGTACATCTGCCCCTTAATCTTTTTTAGCTGAGCTATGTGTGCAGCATGCAGATCATGGGTTCAAGCCCTACTCAGCTGACTCAGCCTTTATCTTTATTTCTTCTAGACCTTGTAATAAGCACTGGTGAGTTTGGTAATAAAAGGACATTATATAAGGCAGCAGGAGGCATTGCAGTTTCTCAACATATTCTTCAACTGACAGAAACAATGAAGACCACCCCTTAAAAAATCCTTTGACATTTATAGTCCTGAGTATAGGAGGAGAAGGCAACAGATGAAAACGCCTTCTTCTTTCCCTGAAATAATGTAGTAAAGGGCTGTCTTTGGTCGGTCGTAGTTGGGGGACTGGGGCACCCACAGTGAGTCACCAACTGGAAAAATAGCTTTTACTTCATCTACTAGCACACCTGAAACATAATCTGTTGAGCTCCTTTGTCTTGCCATTCCAAGATTCTGGGTTTGAATTGTATTGTACTGTAATTTTTATATAGAGCTTAAAACCCTATGTGGGGTGCTGATGCTCTTGTCGCAACGCTTGCTTATAGGGGTAGCACGCTACATCGAGCAGGGTGTACGGTTGGAAGTGTGTTGTTTTAGTTTTGATCTTATGTGGACGTGGTTCCATGGTGTGTGTGATGATCACTGAGATGCAGAAATCGTGTTATGCGACGCAGTGCCTAGCTTTGTGATGTATGAAGAAGAGTGACAAAGGGAAACAGCATTTATTTTTTTCATTTAGCTGGTATCTTTGAACAGCTCTGCAGGTCCCTTTATGATATTTCTTATGATCATAGTCCATCTAGTAGATTACTACACTGGGTTGTCTGTTGTAAGATATTTTGTTTAAAGTTTATGATCCTGAGCAGGCGTAGGTTGAAGGGAGACATTGTGGCAAGATCTGCTTGTATGGACTTTGTTCCATATCTGATTGTCATTGTGAGCTGTCAAAGGCTGTCATAGTATGTAGCATGTTGGGACCTGAAGTGCTTGGCTAAAATTAAAGTCCTACATTGGCCAGCACCTTGGGGCAGATCTCTTCAGTTATTCCATGCATGTTCAGTTGGTGGTGGGTGGTTTGTTGCTGTGGACTTGTACATTATTGGGTGAAGAACAAAACTCGTAGCAGTTTGATCTTATGTGAGTGTAAGAGTGTCAGTCAGTATAAGGGAATTAGATTGCAGCATGTATGAGCTACAATTGATTGCCAGACTGTTGAGTGTTGTGGTATTATTAAAGGCCAGGAGATTTCATATATGTAATTTAATTTATTTAGTGCTTACTATCCCTGACAAGGCATTGTAGTGCTTTACGCTGGACAGCACACTGCTCGAGAACCCAAGTTAGTGTTTTTTCCCCAGTGGTTATTTTTGATTCTCTGGATTAGTTTTGTGCTCTTAAGGAAACAGCGTTATGCATTTATTCCAGTTTCTACGTGGCAGAATAAAGTAATAGGAGTTAGGTGTGATCTTTAGTGAGAAGGGGATATGTGAATTGATGTAATTTTGGTTGTATTAATAGACAAGCTACAGGAGATTAGTTTTGTCAGACTGCAGCTATATGACTTTTAAAAGGAGATTGTGGACTTTGAAAACGAGGTGCGGGAACATTGCAGAATTATAATAATAGGGACTAAGGCAACCATGCACATGATTTAGGAGTATGCTGCGTTCAGAGAGATGAGGCATGCAGAGGACGAGGAGTAAAGACATATCCATTTGTAAGAGTAAGAAAGGCAATAATTTGAAGTTTTAAGACAAGGTCAATTTTCATGAGAATACCGAAGGGGCTTTTTGAGATAGCATGCAACAATCTAAGGATGTAACAATGTAGAAGGAAATAACCTAATTTGTCTGCTTGATAGAGCCATATTAGCTTCTTTGATAAGCACTAGAATCAGAAGACAATTCTATCCCTTGAAAATGTTACAGCTTAGATGAGATGATCCCTTTCATAAGAACAGTTGATCAGCTTAAGGGCTGGAATAGAATAGTCAAGTATTAGTCAAGTATATTCGGAAATATGGAGATCAGAGCATATGATCAAAGGCAGCAGTAACCTCATGATCATAGCAACATGAGAGAGTATACAGGCGAAATAATGCAAACACCAGAAAGGGTATTTTACAAAACTGGAGCAGATGTCTTCTGATGTTTAATGTTAATGTTTGGGTCCCAATATCAATTCCAAAGCGAAGTGGGACACATTTTGGTTGCTCCTGGTTGTGGTATTGTATAAGATGGGGGTAAGTTAACTTTCCGAGGCAGTGGACGAGTATTGCTTGCATTGATGTGGCTGAAGGGTGTAGACCCAGGCAATGTAGGGAGGATGATGTAGGTAGGGCTACGCAACTTCATACATTCTGGCCCATAAATATGAAACATTTCACCATATCATGTCTAACTACATCTTCTGTCCAGTTATCTAGGTAATTCTGTTGTGGGTTCATCAAGCACTGCTCCTTCGGAGGGAGTGCCACTGGCAAAAAGTTCCTTGCAAGACATCTCATACACCATGCAGAGATTCAATTACACTGGTGTATACTATACTCAGTCACTTTATTACATCATCTTGACCAACGTCCTTCACCGCTGCTAACATTCTTCTAATCTCTCTTACCACCCCAGCGTGTTTTAAAGGGATTCTTTCTAAGTGAATTCTTCAAAGCTGTTTTAAACAGAGATCGTTTACCCAAAAGAGCCACAGGTATATATTAAGTAAGGCACAATTCCGGCAAAATAAATCAAAAATCACAAAGATTAAAAATTGTCCTTAGCTCCAAAGCAAATACTTTTTGGCACTGATTTTCAATAAAGGTTTTGTAAATAATGCACATATTCCAGACACAGCGAGACAGCCGCTAGTTTGCGGCAACTGGATTTACGATAGGAAACAAAATAATGGCAAAGTTAGTCATGACAATAAAAAGGTTTTATCTTGGTTATTGGAGAAAGAATTGCCTGGCTTATAATACAGAGAATCTCAGTATCTGCAACGACAAAGTATCAAAATGGATGACAGAGCGAACACAATTTACAGATCATAAACCTGAGAAGCTAGCTGTGAAATAACACAATGAATTAAGACAATCTGGGTATTTTCATTGTCAAGAAGGATAATGGTTCACAAGGATTCATTTATGTACCTATGAATATCCAATGTACACGAGACGGTATAGAGAAAACAAAATTGCCTCTTATACAATGGGATATCAATTCCAAGGAAGAGTACAGCACGTGTCAGAATGCTCTGGAGAGTGACAATATAAAAGTATGCAGATACTAATTTCATCTAGGGCTGATTCAAGGGACCCCTGCGCCCTGATTCTGTTAGACTTATCCGCGGCCTTTGATACCGTGAACCACGAGTTACTTCTGTCGCGGATGTCTGACTTCGGGGTGCAGGGCATAGCAATGACATGGCTTGCATCCTTCCTGAAAGATCGCTCTCAGAGAGTGCAGCTGGGGGATGCAGTATCCAGGTCGGGCACCCTCCCATGCGGAGTCCCTCAGGGATCTGCACTGTCTCCCCTTCTATTTAATGCTTACCTTCAGCCCCTGATAGCCGCACTCAACCAGCTGGAGTGCCAGATATACAACTACGCAGATGACACCCAAATTATCATTCGGATAGACAACTCCCTACCAGCTCACCAGAAAGTACAGAACATCCTAAAATTCACAATTAACGGGATGTCGGCCAACCACCTCAAGATCAATCCAGTTAAGACGGAGGTGCTGGCTGTCACCAATGACGCCAACCCCTGGAACTGTTTTTTTTGGCCACCCGAGTTGGGCAAATGCCCAGAGCCAGCTACGGTAGTTAAAAGCTTGGGAATAAAAATTGACAACAAACTAACCTTGACTCCACAGGTATCCACCACAGTCGGGGCTTGTTCTAATATAATTAGGCAGTTGCGAAAACTAGCCCAGCTACTCACCTTTGAGACCCTCAAACGAGTGGTAGTAGCACTTATCTTATCCCGACTGGATTAGGGTAATTCGCTCTATTTAGGACTCCCAGATTACCAATTGGCCTGACTTCAGACCACTATGAACGACGCGGCACGGCTTGTGTTTAAAGTCCCACGTCGCACTCATGCCTCCCCCCTTCTGCGCCAACTACATTGGCTCCCCATCAGACAGAGGATTAAGTTCAAGGGTCTGTGCATTGCACACAAATCCATCTATGGCAAGGCACCGACATACATCAGAAACAGCCTAACTAACTACGCCCCAACCAGAGTACTTCGATCCTCGGAAGCCAGGATGCTAGTTTGCCCCCGCTCCCGCCTGTCTTCCATGGGAGGCAGAGCCTTCTCGTCTATCATTCCACAGATCTGGAATAGACTGCCTGACAACCTCCGTAAGGAACACTCCTTGTTACCTTTTAGGAAACAACTTAAAACCCTCCTGTTCAAGGAAGCCTGCGGCTCACAGTAAAGTACTGTCTCCCCACCCCCAACCTTAAGCAGGCCCCTCTCTCAAAGCACTTAGAGACCGATGGTGATAATGCGCTATACAAATATAAATTACAATTACAATTACAATCTACTACATACACCCTTCATACGATTGCTTTAGTACAAATCGTTTAAATGGCTGAAATAATTCTGAAGGAGTAGTGCACAACACCATCTTTGCATTGAGCAGATACTAATTTTGCACTGCATAAAGTGCATCACAAAAGGAGCTGCTCACACAGCCACTTGTCTAATACCAACAAAACATGGCAGGGTGCAGTATGCCCCACAACGCCTGAATGTTAGTCGATATAAGGGGCTTTAAATCTTGTTTCGTAAAATGATTGTTTCACAATATAAGAAAGATCATGCCCCATAGCAGGCCCCTTTTACTCCACACAAAAAAATATTTTGTATTTATCTGCCGTATCCAAAGTTCAGGTGGGAAAAATCCTAGCTGGATTTTCAGTCTATCTACAAAAAATAAACATATTCAGAGTGAACTTAAATGCACCGTAATTACATTGTAATTGGTAATAGTTGGAAATTAGCACTTAATGCACACTCACCTCAATTGTTTTGCCTTTTTTAAGGAACCCTATTTTTGCTGGCTATAGAGGTCTGTGCCCTTTACCCCTGCAAAGTGGTAAGTGGTAAAGTGCTTGTACTCCTCTTTGCAACATGGTAAAATGGGTATAATCCTGACTGGCATATTTAACTTACCTATAATTCCCTGGGATATGGCACCACGGTGTATCCAGGGCATGTGAGTTAAATGTCACAAGTGGACTGCAGCACCAATTATGCCGTCCACTACAGTGACAATCTAGCTGTAGCCTGGCTGTGCAGGATTTAACTGCAAATTTGACCTGTCAAAATGACAACTTTGAGAGGTCTGAACCCTCCTTTTAAATATTAGTCACCCCTAAGTGTGCCATATGGCCCATAAAACGTACATGGTTTTTAAAGGTAGGACATGTATAACATTAATGCTGAACATGTCTTTACAGTGAATATGCCCTCAAAGCTATATTTACAGTAGCAGGTTTGGCTCTTGCATACACTTGGAAGCAACATTAAATAGGAATCCTGAATCTCAGAAACAGGACTAGCTAGAAAAATAATGAAATAAACTATTTTTATTAGTTGTTAATAATCCAATTCAATGGTGAAGTAGGATTTGTTTTAAATATTACAGAAAGGCACATTTTAAAAAGTTACCTTTACCCTGCCTGAATCCCCTAGAAGCTAAATCTGCATTTAGTTCTCCCACTTCGGCCAGGCAGTAATTAATTGAATGGGATGTTAACTTGCTCCCAGAAGCAAAACAATAGGCAGACTTGAATGGCAGAGATGATCCCTCTGAACCTCACAGAATTGGCAAGGGGAGCAGGGACGGTCCTCTTTTACATTAAAGTGGCAAGTCCCGCTTGAATAAATCATCCTGCTTAGCAGGTCTGCTGGGGCTTTCTCAGTGGTGTAATACCAAACCTCTGTCTCTAACGTTGTTATGGGCACAGAGACTGCATAAAACTGGATTTTGGTGTTCGATTTGGGAGGACACTGGGATTGCCATGGTGCACATAGGACTCTATGGGTAAAACGGTTGACCTGTTAAAGCTACATAGACACAACAAGCTACAAGAGGCCTTTTCCTGCAACTGCCCAGATGACTTGTGGAAATGGACCTGGCTTGGTCCCTCCTGTTGGCCTGTGGCTACCACCCTGTGAGTCTCTAAGTGCCTTCACTGAGGTGCACAGAGGTTTTAGAAGTGTACTCCTGTGGTGGATTGGAAATTCAGAAGGTAAAATATTTGACCAGGACAAACCTGGTTAATTTATCTGACCCATGCTCCATTGCTGTCGGTGTCAACATGCACCTAGGCCCTGTTCTACCGCAACCATTTACTATCATTGGCACTTAGCGCTTCTTGGCACTTTCTCTACTTTAAACTTTAAAAATCCATATCTCCGGTTCCCCTTATAGAATTTGTGTTATTTTTGTGTCAATCTGTATATTAAAGTATGCAGCACAATGCAGCACATTTTGTAATAATATTACTTCAATCAAAATATTTTCTTCAATTACAAAATATAATCATAAAAGTTCAAACAAATACTTTCAAATCTCATGTTACAGCGATCATTCAAAATATTTGATAAAAAGAAATAACATAGAAACACATGAGAACACAATCAAATATGTTTCAAATTATCATAAACAAGTTAGAATAGCCTCTTGTCATCAATGCATGTTAACCAAAAAGCAATAGAATTGTGCCAGTACACTGCATTTTATAAGGAGGCGCCACAGAACTGGACACAAGAGAGTTTAAAAGCAACCACAAATTGTAAAGGGCACATCTATTTCATTGAAGTCCTGCTTTTAGGAATTGGTAATATGAAAGATTTCCTGAAAACTTCATGAAACTTACAAAAGAATATAAATTGTGGCAGGGTTGTGGGGATGACTCAACACAAGGAGAGCAGGATAGATTTTGGATCTCTCTCTAACATCTTTATACGGGAACAAACACAGCCATAAAAAATAAAATCCTGATACAAAACACATTCATCACAGTTCCATAAATAGTTAATAATAATAAAATGCCTGAGTCCATCCGTTTAAGAAGCAAGTGAAGAAAAAATGAAATCATGCAACAATCAATTGGGTCTAGTTTGTCTTGACCTATAGGGCTCCACAAAAAGTCTATAACTACAAAACGGGTGTGTTCGTTGGGCAGGAACTGGAGGTGCATAAGCGTCACACGAGCATGTCTGAACTTCAAAGATTTTAAAAGAGTACAGAGAAATTGGCTCCTAGGGTGACTAAAATATTTACATAGAAGTACAAAGTGAAGAGTGTCCTGTGGAGACCTAGAGTTGCAGCCACAGGGCCCTCTCTCATTTGAGTGGATAACCAGACTGCGTAACCAGAAGATGATGAAGCTGATTAAACCTAAATTGTGCCAACAAAAACCTGTTGCAGCACTAGTAGGAGGGAGAGATAACGCTCCATGCCCTGTACTGATTTAAGCAATTCATGGCCCCTCACTGCGGGGTGTCAGGAGCTCGAGGTTTTCACATTGAACAGCAGCATGCTTAAACAAGCATTGGAAATGCAATAGGTCTCGGATTTATTTGAGTTAGAGCTAATGGCATTGTAAATGGCAATGTCTTTTAGCCATGTGTTATGGAGTGTATGCATGTGGTGTGTAGTGGAATTATGTGGGTTGGATTTGAATTGTAGCAATGGTGGCATGCTGCGCTTTAGATGAATATGTTTAAAAGTAAAGTGCACCATACTGCGATTGCTACTATAGTTAATTGTGGATGCGTTAACAATTGATGTGTGCACTGATGACTGGTGGTGTGTGTGCCTGTAGAAATTGTGCACTGATGGCTGGTGGTGTGTGTGCCTGGTGGAAGCGTGCACTGCCGGCTGGAGGAGTGTGTGCCTGGTGGAAGCGTGCACTGACGGCTGGTGGTGTGTGTGCCTGGTAAAAGCGTGCACAGACGGCTGGTGGTGTGTGAGCCTGGTGAAAGCGTGCACTGACGGCTGGTGGTGTGTGTGTCTGGTGAAAGCATGCACTGACGGCTGGTGTAGTGTGAGCCTGGTGAAAGTGTGCACTGATGGCTGGCGGTGTGTGTGTGTTTGGTGAAAGCGTGCACTGATGTTTGGTGGTGTGTGCCTGGTGGAAGCCTGCACTGACAGCTGGTGGTGTTTGTGCCCGGTGAAAGCGTGCACTGGCGGCTGGTGGTGTTTGTGCCCGGTGAAAGTGTTCACTGACGGTGTGGTTGTGTGTGTGGTTGTATGTGTGGTTGCGTGTGTGTGGTTGTGTGTGTGTGGTTGCGTGTGTGGTGGTGAGTGTGTGGTGGTGAGTGTGTGGTGTGTGTGTGGCGGTGTGTGTGTGTGTGGTGGTGTGTGTGTGTGTGTGTGGTGTTGTGTGGTCTTATGTGTGTGGTGTTATGTGTGTGGTCTTATGTTTGTGTGTGTGGTGGGCTTAGTTCGAGTTTTCGTACCCTGCACACTCACACACTGCCCCTACACACTTGCACACTGCTCACCCTACATGCTCACACAATGTTCACCCTGCACACTCACCCACTGCTCACCCTGCACACTCACACAATTTTCACCCTGCACACTCACACACTGCTCACCCTGCACACACACACACTTTTCACCCTACACACTCTCACACTGCTCACCCTGCACACTCACACACTGGTCACCCTACACACACACACACTGCTCACCCTACACACTCACACAATGTTCACCCTGCACACTCACTCACTGCTCACCCTGCACACTCACACAATGTTCACCCTGCACACTCACACACTGCTCACCCTGCACACATACACACACTTCTCACCCTACACACTCTCACACTGCTCACCCTGCACACTCACACACTGCTCACCCTGCACACACACACACACACTTCTCACCCTACACACTCTCACACTGCTCACCCTGCACACTCACACACTGCTCACCCTACACACACACACTGCTCACCCTACACACTCACACAATGTTCACCCTGCACACTCACACAATGTTCATCCTGCACACTCACACACTGCTCACCCTGCACACTCACACACTGCTCACCCTGCACACTCACACACTGCTCACCCTACACACTCACACAATGTTCACCCTGCAAGCTCACACACTGTTAACCCTGCATACTCACACACTGCTCACCCTGCACGCTAACACACTGCACACTCACACACTTCTCACCCTACACACTCACACACTGCTCACCCTACGTAATGCAAAAAGACCTAGCTCTGCCCTTTGACCTGTGTTGTAATCGTATAGTAGGTTGTGAGTAGTTGCGCTTGATTGGTTGGGGCGTCCCCTCCTTGCTGCTCCCGTCACAGAGGGCCGGCTGCCTCCATGAATCTCCCAAGACACGTGTTTAGCTGTTCTTTGTTTTAGCTCCTGTGTGTCAGTGCACCGTGTAAGCGCACAAGCATACCCTGCTCTCTCTGGAACACTCACTCTGCTGTCTCTCTCACTCTGCTGTCTCTCTCACTCTGCTGTCACTCTCACTCTGCTGTCTCACTCTGCTGTCACTCTCACTCTGCTGTCTCTCTCACTCTGCTGTCACTCTCACTGCTGTCACTCTCACTCTGCTGTCTCTCACTCTGCTGTGTCTATCACTCTGCTGTGTCTCTCACTCTGCTGTGTCTCTCACTCTGCTGTCACTCACTCTGCTGTCACTCTCACTCCGCTGTCACTCTCACTCTGCTGTCACTCTCACTCTGCTGTTTCTCTCACTCTGCTGTGTCTCTCACTCTACTGTGTCTCTCACTCTGCTATCACTCTCACTCTGTCACTCTCACTCTGTCACTCTCACTCTGTCACTCTCACTCTGCTGTCACTCTTACTCTGCTGTCACTCTCACTCTGCTGTCTCTCTCACTCTGCTGTCTCTCACTCTGCTGTCTCTCTCACTCTGCTGTCACTCACTCTGCTGTCTCTCTCACGTTGCTGTCTCTCTCACGTTGCTGTCTCTCACTCTGCTGTTACTCACTCTGCTGTCACTCTCACTCTGCTGTCACTCTCACTCTGCTGTCTCTCATGCTGTCACTTTCACTCTGCTGTGTCTCTCACTCTACTATGTCTCTCACTCTGCTGTGTTTCTCACTCTGCTGTCACTCACTCTGCTGTCACTCACACTGCTGTCACTCACTCTGCTGTCACTGTCACTCTGTCACTCTCACTCTGTCACTCTCACTCTGCTGTCTCTCATGCTGTCACTCTCACTCTGCTGTCTCTCTCACTCTGCTGTCTCTCTCACTCTGCTGTCTCTCTCAATTTGTACCAACTGGAATTCACACAAAACCATCCTGAAGGAGACCCAGTTATAATTTACCATATAACAGCACAGACATGACCTGATCAAAAACAATAAAATCATGAGGTCGCTTCATTAAATTTTTCCAACTGTGTTCCTGTTAAACAGATAATGGGCCAACTTCATCACCAAGTTCACCAGTTGATGGAATGTTTCCTCGAGGCCCAAACATCAAGAACAAGTTGATTGCTGTTGGACCTGGCCCTTTTGGCAGGTTCACCCCGAAACTTTTTTGCTTTTTCCTAGCCTGTTTCTGGAACCTAGTGTTGATGGTTTTAGGCCTTTGCGCACTTTTTCACTGTGGTACAGTGTAAAGTGCGTGTGCTCTCTGTGTATGTGTGGTGAGTGACCTGCCCTCCCATAGGAATGAATGGGGAATATGTATGCCCATGGTAGTTCCTGATGTGTGGGGAGTGCAGGGTCGAGTTTGATATGTGCGAACTCGTGAGATTGAATGCTGCGTAATGGTGTATGCGGCATGGTTGTGTCTAGTCTAGAAGTGCCACTTTGAGAAAGTGGTGTATTTGTGTAATTTGTGCCTGGTGTGTGATTGGCTGGTAAGCCTGGCCCAGAGTGCCTGGGCCTGCTTGTGGATTGACTGTCTGGTCTGAGGGTGACAGGGGCTGCAGAGCCCCCAGGAGGTTGTCTGAGTCAGCCCGTGGATGAAAGGCAGCATCTGCTGCCAAGGAAGTGGGTGGAGATCGCACCTGATAGTGAGTGAGGCTGTGCCTGCCTGCCACAATGCTGGCTCCACCCCCCCGCTGGACGACTGTCACCTCTGTCCCTGATACTGAC
Source organism: Lissotriton helveticus (assembly GCF_964261635.1). Lineage (NCBI taxonomy): Eukaryota > Metazoa > Chordata > Amphibia > Caudata > Salamandridae > Lissotriton > Lissotriton helveticus. The sequence goes on along the minus strand of NC_136057.1, from coordinate 974,009,504 downwards.
AGGACTACCCTATAACCAGTTCTAGCTGGTTCTCACACTGCCTGCACAAAGACTTCAAAGACTTTTCTGTGTATAAGAAGGGGCTGTGTCCCCTTCCAAAATGTTCTTGTTTTTGGACTTGAATCTGCCAGGGTCGTGCTGCTGCTTGGGCTCAGGGGAATCCCTAAACCCTGCCCAGCCCCTGGACTCCTGATGGACTTTCCTGGACTCCTGGGGGACCCCTCTGCCTTGCTTGGGCTGATGGGGGGGACTTGGCTTTGCCCCCTGGGAATCTCTGGGACCTTTGGCAGCATGGAGAAGCTGCATTTCCTTTCAGATAACTTTTCATTGCTTTTGCCAGGGCTTATTTTAGCCTAAAGCGCCTGGAAGCGCTTCGTTTGCTGATCTAGCGCTAGGAGCGCTGTGGATGGTCCTTTAGCGCTTGGGAGCGCTTTATGGGCGAGTGCCGGTGCCCACCTGGCACCTTTATTTAATTATTTTTATAGATGGGTGCCACCCCATTTATTTCATTGCCTAACGGGTGCTCACCCCGTTTCTACTTTTATTTTGGATTTCGAAGGTGCCCACCCCTCGTTTTGCCACTTTGAATCACCGCCGCGGCCGGGCCGGAAACAGGAAGTCAGGCGGCATCGCGCCTGACTCTGGGCGGGACTTCCGGTTTGGAAAAGGAAGTCCCGCCGGCCGCCGAGCACTGATTGGGTGCCCGTCCGAGAAGAGGCGGAGAAGAAGAAGCATGGCAGCTGTTCGTCGGGGCTCCCATGTGCTGGAGGGTGCCCCGGGAAGGGAGGCAGCCGGGAACCTCGCCGGCTGCGGAACCTGCGACGTGAGCGGTGCTGCGGGGCTCCCATGCGGAGAGGAGAGCCCCGCGGTGGCACCAGAGAAGAGCGGCTGAAAGTGCAGGCGTGGCTCCGATGGAAGAGGAGAGCCCCGCGCTGCTAGAGAGAGCCCCGCCGAGGAGAGATGCCTGCCTGACCGCCCGCCTGCACCGAGGAGCCCCCGGTGAGTGGAGCCCGTAGTTGGGCATCGGTGAGGAGGGCGTCGGGGCACATTGCCGGTGCCCGCCCCTCCTCTACAGTGTGGAAAGCCTGGTGAGGCTCAGGGGGGCAGTGTGGTGATCGAGTCCCGAGAAGCTCAAGGGGCCTTTGCAGTATCTCGAGTCCCCCAGAGGGGGGGACTCCAACCAAGGGCGGCCCCGGTTGTCAGTGGGTCGCCCCAACGTTTGGAGAGTCCAGTGAGGCTCTAGGGGGCACCATTGTTTTCAGAGCCTGAGGGCTCCACGGGGCCTATTGTTTTCAGAGCCTGTGTGGCTCCAACATTTGACCAGTGTTTTTAGAGCCTGTGTGGCTCCAACGTTTGGGACATGTGATGCCCAGAGCCTGTGTGGCTCCAGCGTTTGGCCATTTTTAGTTAGAGGGGGCGCCGGGGCACATTGCCGGTGCCCGCCCCCTCCTGCCTGCGAGGAATTTGTTTTTAGAGCCTGTGTGGCTCCCACAGTGGGTGCAGTTTGCGCCCAAGGGTCAGTGAGGGCCCTGGCGCAGTTTTGTTGATTTCCAGCTGCCCAGCAATTAGTGGGCAGCTGCAACATTTAGGTCTTGCGCCGTTGGTGCACCCCTGACTGGCACTGCATGGCAGCGCGCCCTGACATTTTGGACACAGGGCTCTGTAGGCCCTTTATTGGATGGGGGCTGTTATGTAAGTTTTGCGCAATGTGGTTACCTGCTATGTTTAGGATGGTAATTGTCTACTGTGTGTTTTTGCGCTATTGAGTTGGGTTGGGGCACCTCTGAATGTTTTTAATGCATCATGTGTCTTTCTTTCCCTGCGCTGCACCTCTGAATGTTTTAGGCATCATGTGTCTTCTTGCGCTGTACCTCTGAATGTATTTTTATTGCATCATGTGCTTTGTTCATAACACCGCTGAATGTGTAGGTTTATGCATCATGTGTTTCCCTTTACTACTCCTCTGAATGTATATTTATGCATCATGGGTAATGTGTTCTTGCCTAGACCCCTAAACGCTGTGTGATACTTAGGTGGTTTTCCTTTACTACTCCTCTGAATGTGTTTCATGCATCATGGGTAATGTGTTCTTGTTTATACCCCTAAATGTATTTTTATTCTTAGGTGGTTGTTCTTTTTAGTACAGGTGTTCCTAGTGAGGTCCTGGTCCCCTGCGTGGCATTCTCCTAAGGTGTTTAGGGTTGCGTAGGTGGTACTTACCTGTTCCCAGTAGTTACTGGATGTGATTTATAACTGTTATTTTGTGCTATACTTATTCTAATTTCTGACAGTATTTCTATTTCTAAGAGTCTTGATTCTGACAGTGGCCCATGTGGCCCTGTCTTGTAAATAATCCCTTATGAATGTCGCCCGTGCCTGTTGGCACAATGTACATGTGTGATTTTTATCTGATGTGTTTTGACAATACAAAAGTTATTTTAATATAACCTTGTGTGGAGTTCCTTTTGTGGTGTGCCTAGGATGTTGTTGCTGTTGTGTGCTGACGCAAATGCTTTACACATTGCCTCCGAGTTTAGCCTCACTGCTCGTGCCAAGCTACCAAGGGGGTGAGCAGGGGTTATCTTGGCGTGTGACTCCCTCGCCCTGACTAGAATGGTGGTTTCTGCCTGGCTTTGGCGTCAGCCTTAGCCTACCAGAAATAGCCAGTTCTAACATTGTTGGTCAGCGGTGCGGATTTGGACTTGTGTTTGCACAGTGCCACAGCGACAGCTGGCTACATTACAAAACTCTGCATTTTTCAGATAGTCACATGTTTGGGATTATTGTTTTTGATTTTGTTTTTCCTCAAGAGTGTCATTTTCAGATGGTGTTCCTGCGCTTTATGTTTAGTGGCAGATGAGAGAAAATGACAGGGCGGGACGCCAGTAGAGGGGGAGGTTCCCATAGATTAGGAATTCCTTGCTGGGTCCAGTGTCCAATCCCTGTTCCTGTTCCTGTGTGGGTAGATGGAAGAGAGGGAGTGTGGAGGAGAAATGGCTTGCTTGGGAGGGTGGGTATCCCCTGAGTGTAGTGTGTGTGTCTGGATTCCCCAGTATGGTAGGATCCAGTGGTGGCAGCTTAAATGTGTCCAGTGCGTGAAGTCCCATTCCCAGTTCCCAGAGTATGGTGCCTGGCGCTCAGTAAGAGGGGTACAGGTTGGGAGTCAGGGGGAGTGAGGAATTGTCTCGCCAGTCTGGAGAGGGAGTGTGTGGATGAGTGCTGTGTTGAACTGGAGGAGTTGGTGTGAGTTTTTTTAAGGAGCTTGCACGTGAGGTGTACCTCTGGTGGTGTGCAGGAGGTCCTGCAGAGGCAGTGGATAAGAAGGTGGATTTCTGGCGGTGTGCTAGATGTCTTGCAGAGGCATTAGGGAGTGATTCTAAAAGTAGTGGCTTGTGTATCTGATGATCCTGTGTAGGTGAAGAGGTTCATGTGTAGCCCAGCTAGGTCCCATTAGGATGGTAGGGGTGTAGGGGCTCACGTGCTGTCTCAGTGGAGGCGGAGTGAGTGTGGGATGGTGTGTCCCACGTTGGCCTGAAACCCTGTCTCTGGGCCTGGAGGGTTCCCCCGGGAGCGCCAGGTCAGGGGCCTAGGCTGTACTTACAAGTCATTTGAGGAGGACCTTCCTGTGTCTAGAGGACGGGGAGTGTCTGTAACCAGAACTCCGGCGGTCCTGGTGTTGGGTAGCACCGCTCCTAAGTGGAGGGTGCAGAACTCTGGAAGGGGGTGCGGAGGGACGGTGTACTTCTGACCCCGGTGCAACCTGAGTGTTTAGATCCTAGGTTGGGAGATTAGGAAGCTTCCAGGTCAAGAGGAATCTCTGCCAAGGTAGATCAGCTGAAAAGACTGAGGGGGCTGCCCTTGCTGTGTGATCTGGGGCTCACCTGCAGTTTGTTGTTTCCACTAAGGTAGAGGAAAGGGGGCTTTGCTGTGTGCTGTGTCCCCCCACCTGCTTGAAGAGGAACTGTGCTGTGTGCTTTGTACCTCAGGAGTGAAATAGTTTCCAGGTGGTAGACCAGTGATGGAGTGAGGTCCTGACCTGGTAGGAGAGTTGTGTTCTGGTGAGTGCTTCCCTGTGAGGGTGCGGGAACCCAGAAGTAGAGGTAGGGTGGGGCATGCTTGCCCGTGACCTCTGGTCAGCCTAAGGGTGTGGTCCCTGGGTTGAAGGATCAGTGGTAGTTGTAGCTACACTGAGAGAGAGAGAGTGGAGAATGGCTATTGTGTGCCAGGGGTTACTGCCCCCCACTCTGTGGAGTGGTTAGGACCTGTGATATTTGGATGGCCTAGGGCCTGGTCTTGGCTGTGGATGACTAGTGAGTACCAGTGGTGTACTCTAGTTGGGTCAGAGAGTTCTGGTTTGGAGGTAACCAGGTGGGTTCAGAGTGGCGAAAAACTGGAAGGTGTCCCTGCCGTGCGGGCCCGTGTCCGTGTTTTGTCGCCCAAAGCAAGGAAGCCCATCAGTGGAGTCATTGGTCTACCCTGCGTTTTGGCTAGAAGGGGGTTGTGTTGGACCTGGCCCTTTTGGCAGGTTCACCCCGAAACTTTTTTGCTTTTTCCTAGCCTGTTTCTGGAACCTAGTGTTGATGGTTTTAGGCCTTTGCACACTTTTTCACTGTGGTACAGTGTAAAGTGCGTGTGCTCTCTGTGTATGTGTGGTGAGTGACCTGCCCTCCCATAGGAATGAATGGGGAATATGTATGCCCATGGTAGTTCCTGATGTGTGGGGAGTGCAGGGTCGAGTTTGATATGTGCGAACTCGTGAGATTGAATGCTGCGTAATGGTGTATGCGGCATGGTTGTGTCTAGTCTAGAAGTGCCACTTTTAGAAAGTGGTATATTTGTGTAATTTGTGCCTGGCGTGTGATTGGCTGGTGAGCCTGGCCCAGAGTGCCTGGGCCTGCTTGTGGATTGACTGTCTGGTCTGAGGGTGACAGGGGCTGCAGAGCCCCCAGGAGGTTGTCTGAGTCAGCCCGTGGATGAAAGGCAGCATCTGCTGCCAAGGAAGTGGGTGGAGATCGCACCTGATAGTGAGTGAGGCTGTGCCTGCCTGCCACAATGCTGGCTCCACCCCCCCGCTGGGCGACTGTCACCTCTGTCCCTGATACTAACAGGACTTCCCTATAACCAGGTCTAGCTGGTTCTCACACTGCCTGCACAAAGACTTCAAAGACTTTCTGTGTATAAGAAGGGGCTGTGTCCCCTTCCAAAATGTTCTTGTTTTTGGACTTGAATCTGCCAGGGGCGTGCTGCTGCTTGAGCTCAGGGGAATCCCTGAGCCCTGCCCAGCCCCTGGACTCCTGATGGACTTTCCTGGACTCCTGGGGTACCCCTCTGCCTTGCTTGGGCTGATGGGGGGGACTTGGCTTTGCCCCCTGGGAATCTCTGGGACCTTTGGCAGCATGGAGAAGCTGCATTTCCTTTCAGATAACTTTTCATTGCTTTTGCCAGGGCTTATTTTAGCCTAAAGCGCCTGGAAGCGCTTCGTTTGCTGATCTAGCGCTAGGAGCGCTGTGGATGGTCCTTTAGCGCTTGGGAGCGCTTTATGGGTGAGTGCCGGTGCCCACCCGGCACCTTTATTTAATTATTTTTATAGATGGGTGCCACCCCATTTATTTCATTGCCTAACGGGTGCTCACCCCGTTTCTACTTTTATTTTGGATTTCGAGGGTGCCCACCACTCGTTTTGCCACTTTGAATCACCGCCGCGGCCGGGCCGAAAACAGGAAGTCAGGCGGCATCGCGCCTGACTCTGGGCGGGACTTCCGGTTTGGAAAAGGAAGTCCCGCCGGCCGCCGAGCACTGATTGGGTGCCCGTCCGAGAAGAGGCGGAGAAGAAGAAGCATGGCGGCTGTTCGTCGGGGCTCCCATGTGCTGGAGGGAGCCCCGGGAAGGGAGGCAGCCGGGAACCACGCCGGCTGCAGAACCTGCGGCGTTAGCGGTGCTGCGGGGCTCCCATGCGGAGAGGAGAGCCCCGCGGTGGCACCAGAGAAGAGCGGCTGAAATTGCAGGCGGGGCTCCGATGGAAGAGGAGAGCCCCGCGCTGCTAGAGAGAGCCCCGCCGAGGAGAGATGCCTGCCTGACTGCCCGCCTGCACCGAGGAGCCCCCGGTGAGTGGAGCCCGTAGTTGGGCATCGGTGAGGAGGGCGTCGGGGCACATTGCCGGTGCCCGCCCCTCCTCTACAGTGTGGAAAGCCTGGTGAGGCTCAGGGGGGCAGTGTGGTGATCGAGTCCCGAGAGGCTCAAGCGGCCTTTGCAGTATCTCGAGTCCCCCAGAGGGGGGACTCCAACCAAGGGCGGCCCCGGTTGGCAGTGGGTCGCCCCAACGTTTGGAGAGTCCAGTGAGGCTCTAGGGGGCAGCATTGTTTTCAGAGCCTGAGGGCTCCACGGGGCCTATTGTTTTCAGAGCCTGTGTGGCTCCAACGTTTGACCAGTGTTTTTAGAGCCTGTGTGGCTCCAACGTTTGGGGCATGTAATGCCCAGAGCCTGTGTGGTTCCAGCGTTTGGCCATTTTTAGTTAGAGGGGGCGCCGGGGCACATTGCCGGTGCCCGCCCCCTCCTGCCTGCGAGGAATTTGTTTTTATAGCCTGTGTGGCTCCCATAGTGGGTGCAGTTTGCGCCCAAGGGTCAGTGAGGGCACTGGCGCAGTTTTGTTGATTTCCAGCTGCCCAGCAATTAGTGGGCAGCTGCAATGTTTAGGTCTTGCGCCGTTGGCGCACCCCTGACTGGCGCTGCATGGCAGCGCGCCCTGACATTTTGGACACAGGGCTCTGTAGGCCCTTTATTGGATGGGGTCTGTTATGTAAGTTTTGCGCAATGTGGTTACCTGCTATGTTTAGGATGGTAATTGTCTACTGTGTGTTTTTGCGCTATTGAGTTGCGTTGGGGCACCTCTGAATGTTTTTAATGCATCATGTGTCTTTCTTTCCCTGTGCTGCACCTCTGAATGTTTTAGGCATCATGTGTCTTCTTGCGCTGTACCTCTGAATGTATTTTTATTGCATCATGTGGTTTGTTCATAACACCGCTGAATGTGTAGGTTTATGCATCATGTGTTTCCCTTTACTACTCCTCTGAATGTATATTTATGCATCATGGGTAATGTGTTCTTTCCTAGACCCCTAAACGCTGTGTAATACTTAGGTGGTTTTCCTTTACTACTCCTCTGAATGTGTTTCATGCATCATGGGTAATGTGTTCTTGTTTATACCCCTAAATGTATTTTTATTCTTAGGTGGTTGTTCTTTTTAGTACAGGTGGTCCTAGTGAGGTCCTGGTCCCCTGCGTGGCATTCTCCTAAGGTGTTTAGGGTTGCGTAGGTGGTACTTACCTGTTCCCAGTAGTTACTGGATGTGATTTATAACTGTTATTTTGTGCTATACTTATTCTAATTTCTGACAGTATTTCTATTTCTAAGAGTGTTGATTCTGACAGTGGCCCATGTGGCCCTGTCTTGTAAATAATCCCTTATGAATGTCGCCCGTGCCAGTTGGCACAATGTACATGTGTGATTTTTATCTGATGTGTTTTGACAATACAAAAGTTATTTTAATATAACCTTGTGTGGAGTTCCTTTTGTGGTGTGCCTAGGATGTTGTTGCTGTTGTGTGCTGGCGCAAATGCTTTACACATTGCCTCCGAGTTTAGCCTCACTGCTCGTGCCAAGCTACCAAGGGGGTGAGCAGGGGTTATCTTGGCGTGTGACTCCCTCGCCCTGACTAGAATGGTGGTTTCTGCCTGGCTTTGGCGTCAGCCTTAGCCTACCAGAAATAGCCAGTTCTAACAATTGCTTTAACCTCTGGCTTCAGGGGTCGTCCCACTGAGTTTCACGATTTTAAAAAGTGTATCCACCTTACGAAGGGGTCAACTTAAAAAGTCTGCTGTCCAACTTTACTTCAGTGTTGCACAACTAAGATTCTCGCATCAATATGGGTCGAGACAGGCTTTTCCCCTTTGATCTTACTACCAGGGGGCACGGACTCCACAAGACCCGTCTGTGTCTTGCCCCGATATGCACACTACCACCTGCTACTCTCCTCGCCGCTAGCCAGGAAAGGATTAGAACTATTATGTATAAGACTGGCACCTGCTGAGGGTTTCCAGACTTTATGTGGTCCAGTCTGTCAAATCATGATGCAACAGGCTTCTTCGCCCATGAACTTATTGTGGGGCTCCCAAACAGTGTTTTACAACACAGGCTGCAATCCCACGTCATATATATAATATGGGACCTGGCCCAAACGGCGCTTCTTTCATGCTTTGACCGTTCCGCTGAATTCTATATGTTTTTATTCACCCCTCGCTCGTTCCCGCGTGGCCCTATTAAGCCAGGTAGTCCTCACTCTTGCCACAGGTACTTACAGTGTTATACATGTATACTTCTTTTTAATGAATACACGTCTAGCAATGAAACGTTTATTCTTTTTTTAATTCGCCTAGCTACCAAAAAAGCTACTAGTAAACCACTTTGTCCCATTGGAATTCGAAGGGAAAGAAAATGACGCAAGAGATGTTTGAAGGATAAAAAGGAAACCGTTCAAGGCGGAGCAGTGAGAGTGTAGGGAAGAGAATTTACACAATCAGCAGACGTTTCTTGGGGCGAGCATATGTCTTCAATTACCGCGGCCATGACGGCCGCGATAATTGAAGATATATGGCCTATGGTGCGCGTAACAGACACCAATAGGCCATGAGGGGAGCTACGCGACCGCCCATGGCCTATTGCTTGTTCTGTTTTAAAACTACACGCACGCGAAGGCCAATAAAAATTGACCTACGAAATAACACGCACGAACTGCGTGGAATTTCTAGGTCCATTTTCTAAACCCCCGGGAAAAGGACTCTCGCTGCGCGACACTTCATGCGCAGTGTACGGCTGGCCCGAGAACTAAAAAACAAGTATGTTGAGCTCCTGAGGCATCAGTGAGTAAAATTACTTTTTTGTAATATTACTGTATTATTTCATCGTTTTTAAACATGGTAAGACTGTATGGACATTGGTTGCACCACATTAGTACCAATTTACCGCCCCAAAATAGTAAAAATAAGCAACTAAACGGTGGCCTGTCTAGGTTTGCAGAGGGCCTTCCACTGCGCCACAACAATGTGCTGTATTATTAGTAACCTTTGAACCGTTTGAGCTATAAACCATTTTTTGTTAAAATCTGCAGATTATGCAGCAGTTGATGTATTATGTGGCAAATGTGGCAAATTTATAATTATGCAAAAAATCGCAGCAGCCACACTAATGTATAATTCCAGTGGACCCGTCTATAATAGCTGTTCTTTGCTATTTATGCACAGCACAGACACTCTTCACAACTGTATCTTTGTAATCAGGGTCGTCTCTCTCCTCACATGACTATGGGGAGTGTGCTGTCACCATCCTCCAGAACAATGAAAGCTTGGAAGTGGCATTAACATCATACACATGATTTTTAACAAATCATCATATACTCTGAATGGTAAAGAATGCAAGGTTCCATCAAGAAATCCATGTCTTAATAAAATTTAACAGAAATCAGTAAAACTAGAGTCTTAACGTCTGGAAGATAATTGACTGTTTCTTCAAGAACTTGCTGTAAGACTGACTTTAACCTATTTTAGATCCTTAATTTCTTCGAGCTTTGTTGGGTTTGGATGCAACATATATTAGCTCTTCCAATTCCCCAAAGCAGTTAGAAAGAGACTGAAAGGATATAACATAACAGAAAGCCATGAAAGTCAGGACTTTAGAAACAAGCACTTATAAATCCATTAGGTCTCACCTTTATAATGTGAGCACACATCTGTTGGCGTTGCCAATGTTTTTCTGCAAAGTATTGATTAAAAAATTAAAAGAAAAAAATGTCAGCATATTGGAGATCAAACAAATATATACCTTTTGGCATCTCAAAACTGTAGATTGAATTCAATATTTTCAATCTTTATAAACGGCAAAGGTTTATTTTTCAAATATTTTACTTTGTACTGGGTTCAGCCATTTGGTCGTATGTAGTTGAGTATGGAGCAGCTTTATGGGCCTACAGCAGAAGCATCATGTTAAGTACAACTTCTGCCTTTGTCACCAGCTGAGTGAGTGCAGCAGGTTGCCCATCCCCCAGCTCCATAAAAAACATTTGTATGCCAAAGCATGTGCTTTCAGGCAATATGTAGAAACAGCCCTTAAAGTCTGCTCTTAAGCCATATTTCAGTAAAAATATCCCTATTATTGTGCTTTACAGGCAAGCTGGGGAGGGTGGAAGCAACACAGTGAAGGGAGAAGGAGTGCAAGGTATTTGAAGGGGGAAGGACCACAAGAGGGAGAGTGCTAGAAAACACACGCACTCTCATGGAGTGCTAAATGCTAAAGAAAAAGTAAATTTCTAAATGTGAGCAGTGGAATGAAACACGTCAGTCAATCAAAAAGACCATAAAGATGCTATGCTTTAGGGGAGGGACAAACACAAGAAGAGGAAGACAAGGCATGAAATCAGAAGCAAGAAAATGAGAGTAACTATAAAACCAACCAATGGTAAGCAATGGGAGAGATGCAAATCAACACACACAACAGAGAAACTCTATATAAAAATAGCCTCATCTCTACAATACCTAGCCATAGATTGAGGATATTGGTCCCTACAGTGAACCCGCACGAGGAAACAGACAGAAAGGTGTGTACTGTTCCTTATAGAAAAACAGAGGAAGATCACAAATATCTTAATACTGCCCTCACACACTTTGCGGTGTCATGCTTCATCATTGGGCCGCATCAAACACCTAGAGATGCAAATCCACTGTAGGTTGTCAATAGGTCTTTTGCAACCAGATAGTTTGCTCTGAATGGGGGGCTCAACCTATAATTTAAATCACCTAGATGAAGAATCCTTCCAGTTTGTAAATGTGTCTACAGTATGCCTGTGACTCAATGATAGAAATACTGCAATGATTATATGCATTCGTGCCAGCCTACTACATGTGCATAATACGTCATTGAACGAACATTGGAATACACAAAGTGAAATATGTTCAGAAGACAACATTGGTCTATAAAAGTGATGTCACTTATATGTGAACATCTAAGGAGAGTAAAAAACCTATGGAAAAGTTAAAGGACTAATTTGTCAATTTCATTTACAAGAAAAATGGAATACATGACTGTATTGGATTCTTATTAGACCTTAAATCTTAGGTGGGTCCACTCTACACTCATCTGGCAATGATACAAACATCACAGGATTGTACCCTGCATCCTAAGTAATTGTACATATTTTCTATTGCCTGACTGCAGTAATTACTCAATAAAAATGGTGCAGCATTGCCAGATTGCGTCTGAATCTAATAGCACCATTTGTGCTACACAGACTGGCCACAAAATGAAAATAATTATTAGCATACCCAACTGATCTAGGTTTAACGTGCTAATGTATGCAGCATGAGCACATTAAGGTGAGTCGCAAGCGAGGAAACCATCAGGAGAATACAGAGACAGCTATAGTTGTAAAGGAGTTTCTCAAGCAGTTCAGTACAAGCAATCAAGTGGAGATGGAAGGATACAACCAATAAGCCAACAACATTAAGTGAGAGAGAAATAATCCATTGGGCTGATGCAAGGTGTGATTGACCATATCTCACGCCAACGTCTGAAAGAGGCTGGCCAAAGAAAGCCAATTGTTGAAATGGGCGGTCGCAAAGCCCTCCTCAAATGTATTGTAAGCAGAGGCGCAACTAGAGCCAAATTTCTTTGGGGGTTCTACTAAAAATGTTGGGAGGGCTGATTCTTCCAGCAATATGCAGAGTGGAGATGCAGGGTCTCTAATAAGGGGTGAAAACACCACAAAGCCTTTTTAGCAAGTAAATGACCTTTTAACCGCATGCGCGCTAGCGTTTTTCCCGCTGTGGGCTGCGTTTTTCTAAAACCCGCGGTTCATGACGAGCTGAGTTCGTCATGAGCGTATGAGAGGCGTAACTCATGACGAGCTCAGCTCGTCATGAGCGTCGAAGGGGTTAAAGACCTGTGAAGTACTCGGGTGCTGCTGTGAGTGTGTCCGGGAAGCTGTCTCAGCCGGGCTGACACACACAAGGGGGGGCGGGAGAGCAAGCCCGGCAGCCTTGATAATCAAACCTAAATGGGATTTTGGATTTTTGGGATTTTTTCATCCCACTGTACGATGATGGAGCCGGTGAAACAAGAACTTACTTTTCAGTTTTAAGCTTGGTTTCAGCAGTTATAAAATATCAGCTCCTGGCATATAGGCACCCTTCTCTGATACTTTATCAGGAACAGCTGGCACCAATAAATGCCTACCATTCTTCACAGGAACACCTCACTGATATAGCATCATGTCCAGAAATGCCTAGCCCCGGAGCAATCATTGACAAAAGTCCATCTAATGTGGGCTCCTTGTTAGGTCAAGACAAAGTCATTAGACCTATATTGGCATTAGTAGCGAAACACCCAACCTCTCTACAGGGTGATCACTCAACAAGAGATTAAGCTCCTGCATGTTGTCCTTCTTTACCAAGTTTATTTTCTCAGTCGATTCAAGTGCTTGCCAGTAAATGTGTGATGCACCTCAATTGAGAGGACGCATATCTTTTATTGCAGTCATAAAGTGAAGGTCCAGAAATCAAATTTAAGCATGTATCATCAATGTTCTTTGCCTACTTCATCAATTAACAATTCTTTTGCAGTTCGTTTTGCACTCAGACAAAATATTGTATAGGACAGCACCTTTCATTAATGTGACCACGTTAGAATCGCATTAACCGTAAAGATTAACAAAACATTGGAATGCAGTTCCAACTTTTTTGCAACTTCCTTCTAGTAATGAAACAATACTGGGTTAAGCATTTAATATCAGGGAATGAATAAAGAAAAAACCTGATTGGTAAAAGACTATCACCTGACCAGGTCCCCTCTCTTCAGGATATAGCTTCATATTTTCTGAAGTATTTATTATTTATATTTTCATATTCCAATAGAAGTTAAGAATAGCAAGATATCAACATCGTGGACATTGATTTTCTTCAGAACTCACTATTCGAAGCTCCAACTCAGCGACAACTGCCCTCATGAGTGTAGTTTCCTGATTTGCAGCTATGATTTGGTTAAGATCTATTAACTGCCTGCCTTGTTGGTCACGGGGTTGTAAGGCAGCCGTATTGGTTCCCACTGTTACCAAAGTCTCAGAATATATGGTACAATAAGTATAAAAAAGTCCTGCATTCAGAATGACTATCATGGCTGCCATTTTCTAATTATCAAGCCATTCCTTAGACTAAATAATCCACTAGAAATTGACGCCTGGCCGGGTTCCACTTCCTCCTTATGGACAGTCTCTCGCGACGTTGTGTTATGTTATGTTATGTTAATTTTTCTTATATAGCACATGGCTGCCCCAACAGCAGGGCGTCCCAGCGCTTGCGGAAAAGCCAACCAGGGGTGGCAGCGGAAAACGACAGAGGAAGTACTGAGAAGCCTAGGAGTCGGCTGACTAGATGGAAGCGAACAGCCAGGTCTTGATGAATTTACGGAAGAGCCAATGGTCTCGTATGGCACGTGCTTCAATGGGGATGGAATTCCAGAGAGCAGGGGCCAGAGATCTGAAAGAGCGGCCACCCGCTCTGCTCCTGCGAACCCTGATAGTGCAGGCTAGATGGCGATCGGCAGAGCACAAGGCCCGGGTAGGAGTATAGGGGGTGCAGAGACCTTGCAGTATTTGAGGGCCCTGGCTGTTGAGGATTTTATGAGTTAAACAGACGGTCTTGAATTCAATTCTCTGTTTCGCTGGCAGCCAGTGGAGTCGATTAAGAAGATGCGAGGTGTGGCTATGTTTGGGTAGTGCAAAGAGGGTGCGAGCAGCTGCGTTCTGAGCCCTCTGTAATCTTTTGACGACTGACTTATTAGTACCCAGTAGGAGTCCGTTACAGTAGTCTAGGTGGGATAAGACCAGGGATTGGACTATGACTTGCCTGGTCGGTGGCTCGAAGAAGCCCAGTATAGGTTTGATGCAGCGTAGGCAGCCAAAGCAGGTGCTAGGAACCTTCTTAGCGTGCGATTCAAAAGAAAGTGTGCTGTCCATTAGGACACCCAGATTCTTTACAACCTCCTTAGGTTTAGAGGGGGGGCCCATACCCGTGGGCTACCACTGGTGGTCCCACTTCTGTACGTTGCGTCCCAACAGAAGCACCTCAGTTTTGGAGGAGTTAAGCTGGAGATAATTATCAGACATCCAGTTTGAGATGGTCGTTATGTCTTCCTGAAATTTGGCCTGGTCAGGCGAGGTGTCATTGGAAAACGTGAAGATAAGCTGCGTGTCGTCCGCATAAGAGATCATTTTAATCTTACGTTCCCTGGCCAGGAGGGCCAGGGGGCGGACGTACACATTAAACAGCGTGGGGCTGAGGGCAGAGCCCTGCGGGACCCCGCAGTTAAGGGGAAGCCTGCTGGATGTGTAGGGAGGGGCGTGGACCTGGAAAGAGCAGTCCGAAAGAAATGAGGCAAACCAGGCAAGCGCACCGTCTCTGACTCCGATCTGCCCAAGACGTTTGAGCAAAATCTTGTGGGAGACCGTGTCAAACGCTGCACTTATGTCAAGTAATATAAGGGCAGAGGCGTTCCCCAGATATTGTGAGGCCCTCAGTTGTTCCGTGACTGCCAGTAGAGTCGACTCCGTGCTATGATTTGCTCGGAAGCCATTTTGCGACTCGTCCATGATCCCATTAGATTCTAGGTGGCTGGTCAGGATAGAGTTCACATGGGCTTCCATCACCTTGGCCAGGTAGGGCAGAAGGCAGATGGGTCTAAAATTCTGCAGGCGGGAGGGGTCCAGGGTCGATTTTTTAAGCAGGGGGATAACTTTGGCATGTTTCCATGACTTGGGGATACAGGATGACAGAAGAGATCTGTTGATCAATTCCCGTCTCTCAGATAGGATGGAGTCCCGTAGCAGTAGAAAGGTCTCAGGTTTGACGGGGTCGTCAGGGGACCCAGACTTCACCTTAGTAGTCAGGAACTCAAGATCTTTAAGAGAATTTAAGGGCAGGGTTTGCAAGAGTGGGAGGTAATCAGGTAAATTGGTCGATTGATCAGATATCGGGGTGGACCTTCTAACATCCAGTGACGTGTACATTTCTTGAACTTTGTTGTTAAAAAACTGGGCCAGTACTTCGCATTGTGTGTTCGAAGTGATAGTGTTGAGGGTACCCTCGGGGGTTTTGGTCATATATTTTACCAGTGAAAAGATGGTTTTGGAGGGATTGGGTCTGGTATTAATCAAGTTAGTGTAAAATGCGGCCTTTGTTTTTTGTATGAGTTTATGATATGCTTTCATGGCAGCCCTGTAGTTGATTTTAGCTGAGGGGTCATAAGAACGTCTCCAGGCGCGTTCAAGGATCTTGCAGTTCTTTTTTTTAGTTGCTAGTGCTACCGTGTACCAAGGATGAGTTTGTTCACGTTTGGGTCGAGATTTTTTTGGGGGGATCTGGAGGTCGAGAGAGTTGTTAATCCATCCCCTAAATGTAGTGTATGCTTCCTCCAAATTGCTAGGCCAATCGGGACGGGAAGAGATTAGGCTGGACTCGAGGCTGGGCAGTCCAGTTCATGCCATGGGCACCTCCAGAGGGGGGGTAAAGGATTCTGGCGATTAATTGCTATCGTATTGATGCATATGTGTATGAGGAAGTGGTCACACCATGTGAGGGGGAGAGGATCGTAAACACTGATTCCCTCAATATTGGAGAACACAGGGTCAAGTAGGTGGCCCGTTAGGTGCGATGGGCCCCTGACCAGCTGAAATAATTGGCAGGCTTCCAAGTCCCAAAGAAAGTTGGCGATGCCATGGGAGTCATATTGCTCTAAATGCAGATTTAGGTCACCCATTATACTAAAATTGGGTGTCTGTAGGGCAAGGGTGGAGACGATCTGAGGCAGGGCTTCCTGAAAAATCCTTGCTGGCCCAGGGGGGCGGTAGATGAGGAGGCCAGTGAGGGTAAAGTTGTCGGATATCTTGACCTTAAATAATGTGCTCCCACACTCGGGTAGTGTAGCAGGAGAGAGCGTACAGTGAAAAGAGGATTTAGCTATGATAGCAAGCCCACCCCCCCTACCACTAGATCTGTTGTGGGTGCGCATAAAGTAGCCCGGTGGGAGAGCCAGGGCTGAAATGGCGCTAGAGTCACTGGTGAGCCACGTCTCCGTGAGGAAAAGCAGGTCAGGAGACCTGTCCGTGAGTAGCTCAAGTATATCCTCGTGCATGACGAGCAAGGCCTCATGGGAGTTGTGGTTCCCGCATCCGGCATTAGAGACGCTGTGGGTGAACGGGACGTATTACTGTGCAGTCACTAGCGCGCTCGATGAATGCACACTTAATAACTATTCAGCACATTTCTGCCCGACTTCATGTTGAGAAGAGGGCCCTTTTTAGGTCTCGCTGAGTCTGCGCATGTGCTGCTCTGCGAGACATTTTGTAAACGGATTTTAAAAAAGTGCTACCATAGGCTTGGTCACCAGCTTGCGATTAAGCGCACAAGCGCGCGCGCGTGCCTTGCTCCGCCTCTCCAATACAGCGCGCCTCGCTCCACCCCTTCCGGACCACAGAGTGTGTCCCCGTGATCGTGATCACTTTCACGGTCTTTCGCGCGCTTGTTCTAAGTTGATATGCATTTCGCCTTATTCTGAAAAGTCAACTTCCTCTGCAACTCACTGTAAATTCAGCATATAACTGCACGTTTGTGAAAAAGGCCCAGTGATTTCATTCTGATAATTAGAGCCATGACCGCGGAACTAATTAGCATTTTTCAAATATAAAAGATCAGTGAAAAGGCTAGCTGGCATCAGAACTTCCTGTGCTACAGAATAAAAGATATTTGAGACAGAGAGAGCTGGTTGCTTGGATCCTCAGATCTCATTTTCTCTGTGCTACATTGACGCAAATAAAAGTATAGGCACTAGATAGTCTCCTGCTGCCTTCACTAACCAGGCACCAGTGCGGCTGCCTGCGACGTCCCCTCAGGCGCCAACTTCACATCAGACCGGAAATAATATACTATTTGAATGAAAATTGCTTCTCTGATCCCCTTGGTGTTGAGCAGGCAGACTTCAATTACATTGGATTTTAGACCTGAACATGAGGGAAAGGAAACACCGTCTTGCATTTAAATATTCGACAGTACAAGCTTGGATCTCAGAAACAGGTTGTGTCGATCAGAGCTTGCAACGCGTTCCTTCGTGTTTCGTTAATAACTTCTTGTTTGCATCCACTGCTCTTACACAGGCAGGCAGAGACATGTATCTACTATTGTGATTCAAGGGCATTTCCACTCCCGCGCCTCCATAAGAGAGCCCCACATTGCAATAAAAGACCTAAGAACAGGCCTTGATGTTAGGCGGAAAGGAGTGAGTGAATGGTAAAATGTCATTTTAGCTGGGACTAGCTAATCTCCTGTACCGGCGCGGGGTACTTCACCACATTCGAAAGTATATTCTAACCAGGTTTTCTGAATGGCCAATAAACATGCAAGTAATTTCCATGATTACATTTTTGTGCTGAATCATTCACGTGTTTCTAACGTTTTGCCTCTACTTACATAGTCACAAAGGAGCAAGTGCATCACAGGATATATGCAGAGGTACAAACATATCAATTTAATCTGCACCATTTTTGCTCCTAATGGGGTAGGAACTGGAGCAAATACCAATGGCTCCATGGTGAAGTTATGTTCCAGAAACCTGATACTATTCTATATTTGCTTTTCTTTTTTAAAAATTTTTACATTTTCATTTTTGCATTATATTGAAACACTTTCGCTACTTTTCGAATGCGATAGATGAAATGAAGTTACAAGCATTGTCAGTTTGTTTTATATTTGAAACGTAATTAGCAAAAAAATTACAAAATGGGCTTGCTATATTTTTTTTTACCTTATTTATGGTCGAGGATTTCTCTGTTAAAATCATTAACAGATACATTTATTGTCAGTCAATGTGCTATGCATACTTAGCGACCAGTCCACAATGTATTTTCTCCAATTCTGTACTTGCACTAAAATCTTTGTACAACAAGCATTGGCATAGCCAATAGGTCTCGCTTTTGGGACCTTATGAGTGTTTAGTTATCCAGCACAATATCCTTGCTTGGTGCAAGAACATCAACTGTTGCATGGCTAAACACTTATAAGGTCCCAAAGGCGAGACCTATTGGCTATGCCATTGCTTGTTTTTCTTCCTAACTGTGACCATGTAAAGGAGTACCCAGCACCTTTTCAGGTACAATATTTTGTGCAGGGTGACAATGTGCCCTATGGGAGGAGTCTCCCTCCCCAGGCAATCTCGAAGGCCATTCAACAGACCGAATTCGTGCCCAGTCCTTGACAGTATCTGGACCCGCTATGTTGCCTCCTGTGAGGTATGCTGTAATCTGCTTGATTTCCTCCTCTGTGATCTCAGGAGCCAAATTTACCATCTCATCTTCTTAAACAGTAGGAATATCGAAGGCCATTGTTATTCCTGATAAACTAATCTACTATCTGCTTCTTCTAGATACTTCTTCGCGTGCTGCTGTGCAAAGATCATTTACGCTGTAAATACATCCTGGTACAATAAAAAAAAACACTGCCATATAACTTATATAGTTTGCATCTAGCATTTGTATTTCCTTTTGTATGTATTGTGTGGTAACATTTTCACCGGAGAAAGGGGAATGCATAAGGAAAGCAATGCATCACACAAATACTAGTAACGTTTGATATATAGAGCGGCATATAGCATTTCTGTAATTTCTAAGCGCTGTACATAAAAAAGGATGTTACTTTACCCTTGATTGTCATGGAGCAACTTTGTATTTCATTGCCATGAGCGCACTTACAGTGAACAACTTTCTTTGGAAATATAGGCGCACTATTGGCCAGCGCCATCCAGAAATCCTATTACATGCTACTTTTGATGTCTGATGGCCTGTGGGCCAGACTACAGACTAGGTCAGGCGACTGGCCTGCATGGGACACCAGGAGCCCAGGTAACTGAAGAAAAGGTCATACTTGCTTGCCCTCCTTTATAAAGGCACCATTTCTTGAGAATTTTCGCAGTCACAACTGTACACAGGGAAAGCATGGGACTGGCAAGCACCACAGGGCTCTGTTTGTGTGCAAGAGCTAGGGATGTATAGGAGCCTGGAGCGACTGTACACATAATTAATGGCAGAAACACTGTAATGGGCGCTGATGAATGTCACTTCCTACTTGTATTGCGTCTGCAACTTATGCTGCCTGTTTCTGTGGGGTAAAAGGTGATGGTAGCCTGTCTCCTCTCTCGTGTTTGCTTTCCTCACTCGTTGTGACGCGAGGTGGTGGCTGTCTTGGATACAGTCGGTCTTACGCTACTGAGAGCATCACAATCTCCTAATTAGCTCTTTGGGCAGCAAAGTGGTAGGCATGTGCATAGCTATCAATAGTGTAGCGGGTGCAGTGGCACCTGAGCCCAGGGGAGCGCTTTTCAAACGAATAATCGCTTTTTTCGCTACTAAACCAGGTGGTGGTATTGGTGTGTGGATGGTCCTTTCTTGCATCTTACACGGGGGCAAGTACCCTTGACATTCTACTGAGTGTCAGCACATGAACAGATGACAGAGGAGCTTTAGGTGCCTTCAGGGTGTAGGGTGTGCCAGCTCTGGTGGCTGCTGGTGGGCAGGCTACCTGTTGGCTCCCAGGCCATGGCACTGCACTTCCCGGACCATTGTTCAGAGGGAGATTATGCTAGGGAAGAGCTCATCTGCCACTCGTCTGCCTGACCTTGGCGCATCTCCAGTAAAGAAGGGAAGGTAAAACTGTGGTGGGGTAGGAGGGCAAAGTTTGGTGGGGGATCAAAGTGCGCCATTTCGTGAAAGGAGGGCCTGTAAAACATCCAATTCGAATGCCTCCAGATCAGCCAATTGCAATCTTTTCTGGTGGGGTCAGGGTGGACGGTGTGTGCATGTGATGTGTAGAAGTTTGCACTGTCAGATATGCATGGTATTTTTTGTGTGCATCTAGCCTGTCTAGACCTTGCGTGAGTAATCTGAATGTATCAGCGGTTCTGTGTTTCTTGTGTGCTAGGCAAGTTGTATGAATCATTGAATGGGCAGGGGCGTAGATTCCTATTAACCGCTGAGCTGGCCTAGAGCAGCCTCCCCATAGTGTCCCCAAACACAAACAGTTTTTCAGAATGTAAAAGTGTGCGAGCCAAAAGTATTAAAGACCGTGAGAGCAGAGATAATTAATTTCCAGTATTTAATTACATGCTATATATAGCTTGGGAGGGATAAAACATAAATTCAGTATGGAATGAAACACAATGGCTGTGTTCAGAAAAAGGCACAGCTACAAACAGTACATATAGTCGCCAAAGGAGCATGATTAGAAAGAAAAAAGTAGTTCCAGCAACCAAAAATAGCAGATGAAAACTTCAAAAGGAAGGAGTACTTGGTCCAGACTCCACAGAAAAGAGAAACACACAAAAAGAAACTAGAAACCACCAGAAGCTTACAGGAAATAACACGCTAAAGCAAATAAAAAGCAAGGTATCCCGAGTGACTAGCAGGCCAAAAATGGTAGGTAATGGGTAGGTTGTAAGCCCCTTTTAAGATTTCTTCTTACGTACAAGAAATTTTGCAAGCACCGCTCAAGTGATGTGCAGGGAAAACCTAAAATGCCAGAAAATGTGAGTTACAAACCACAAACCCAATGGTCAGTGGTGTAGCTTCAGGGTCTTCGTTTGGGGTGTTTTAGCCCCTTGATAAATGTATTTTGTGGTAAATAGTTGGGTGCAGCTGCTTTCAGTCGTGTATGGTGAGGTGTCTGTCGGAATTCACCAGGAATTTTGACATACACACAAAAACGCACACACATACCTACATAAAATCATATACACAAAAACGTACACACACAAAAACATACACACGCTAAAAACGCACACACAAAAAAGTACACACAAAAACCAAAAACACACACAAATCATACACACATACACACAAAAACGCAACCCATACACACAAAAACCTACACACACTCTCTCCCTCTCTCTCCGTGTTTAAAGTCTTCAAAGATGTTGGTTATTTGACAAAAGAGTGTTTTCGCTCACTTAGTATACCTACCAATCTGTGTTCCTCTCCCTTTCCACTGCCCCTTATTTCCCCCTCATGCGCCATGCTTGTTGTGTAATGTATTTTAAAACGATATGCAACGTGATTGTTGGAAAAACTGACATTCGCCTCCTACCCCACCCCTTTTCCTGAGGATATGTCTTTAGAGAGGAAACAAGGGCATAAATCCTAAAGAATTTCGGTATAAGATATCAAAAAAAATCACCAATTGATAAATAGTTACATTTTGAAAGATTTGTACAGAAAACTCCTAAATGCATTTGACGCCCACTTGCACATACGTGTGGTTGGATATTATAATGAACCCTATCTCACAACTGTGAACGTCAGGGCGAGTGTTCGTTGGATGGCCCCAAGAATGCCTCAGTATGGTATTGTGGAGAGTGGTTCGCTCCATGGAGATCTTTGACTGGAAGTGAGGAAGGTTGTTTCCAAGACCTTCTTAAAGAACCCAATCCCTTACAACAGGAACTTTTTTGAGGCTATACATTCTGCTACAGCAGATGCCTCGCAGAGCTTTAATAAAATACTAGGGGGCATTACCTATCTTAAAGACAGCCATTTCATTGACTTCAGCAGGATGATAGGGTGAGTGGAGCTATGATACAGGTTGCATACAGATGTCAGTACACGTGCATAATGCTATCGTTTAGCAGACAGGCTTGTTAGAGTTTAGAAAGAAATTGAAGGCAGCTAAAAACATAATACAAAAACAGTAATTAAAAAAAAACAATAGTGTGGCACAAAATCTCAGGGACCGCCTGAAAAAAGTGGTGATTGTCCTATATGTGACAGCACTGAATATTCAACAAGGAAACAGCAGACTTTGAAGGACCTTGGGTTGAATGTGACCTCTTTCTACCCTCGGGCCTGTCGGACCCCATGTCACACCCCAGCTGATAAGAGCATGTCCCTTACGTACAATTGTATCAATTCGGATAATGCCATAATGCTGATGAAATTATAAAATGCGCATAAAACTGTGTATTCATTTTGCTTTCACTTTATGCCCGGTGCCCACATCTTGTGTTACACTACAAAATGTGTTGTCATTTGGTACCAGGTGAGCCACCGTCTCACTTTCGCTGCTACCCTAGGATGGAACCTGCCATATTAATGTGTTTCTCTAGTTAGACCTGTTGTGTTCCAGCTTATGCACGCCTGTGATGTAACAGGCGTGCAGCGTAAGTGACACTTGACCCGGCTAAATAAAGAGGGGCCCCGCACGTATGCTCGGCACTTGGCACCGGTGCGCAGAGCCATAACTATCACCACGAGTCTGTGTCCTTATTTCAATATTCGGCCACGTGTCAGGCCTAGGCCGCTCCTTAGATGCCCCTCTGAGAGCAGGTCCTTAGTGTGCTGGTCCCTAGGTATTCCCAGGCCCCAGAAACACAACAATTGGCGACGAGGGTGGTCGCACCCTCGCTGTGCGTGCGCCGCGTGCACCCTGAGTCGGGGCGGCTGCGAGTCATCAGACCCGGCTCGTGGCGCTCGTGCCCCTTGGTCACACACGGCGCACGGAAGAGTGCAGCGCTTGGCTTCCCGCTGGTGTTTAAGGTGAGCCGCCGCACGGACCTGCGTCCCGCTCACGCGCCCGGCCGCTCACAGCCCCTCCCACCGCATGTGTGGGCCCCGGCACTTACCTGGCGACATTCCTCCGTCCTGCGCCCACATCCGAGTCCCGTGCAGCGCCGCACACGAGCGGGTGGCCGGTGCGTGCACAGCGCTGCCCGGGTGAAACGGCGCCGCGGTGTGAAGAGGCCCTGCCAACGCCCATCGCCCTCGTACAGGCAAGGTGGAACCTGCGGAGTCTCACGCATCTCGCGGGCGTGCTCGCACGCTGGGCAGAACCAGCTGGACTTCACGAGGGGTGCACAGACAGGACTTCGCGCCCTAGGCAGGGCGAGCAGAAGGTGCTACAAGTCTGTGAGCGCTGTTGGGAGGGAAAAGACAAAGCCTGCCCCAGGAGCCACACGCATACGGTGCACAGGCGGTCCCTCACAAAAACCAAACAAGCACTGGCAACTGAGTACCCACATACTACCCTGATTGCAACACCGAAGAGGGCCCACTACCCATCACGTAGCACACGGTGCACCGTGCCTCGACACCTGAATCATGGCCACAATACCACCCATTGAACCATTTGTGGTGGAAGGCTCGCCATCGTCGCTAGCCCCTAAATGGAAAGACTGGGTGGATCGCTTGCTAATCTTCTTTGAAGCCACAAAAGTCCACAAAGAACAAAAGAGGGCCATGGTGCTCCACTTAGGAGGCAAGGATGTTCACACTATTGCCAAAACGCTGGTTGAGGCCACGCCGAAGACTCATCACTCCCTCATCAATGCCCTGAACGCATACTTCGAGCCAATGGCTAATCAGGACTATGAGAGTTTTATCTTCCGGCAAGAAAGGCAACTGCCGGAAGAGTCACTGGACACGTATCACGCCAGGCTGAAAAGACTGGCATAGTCATGTGGGTTTGTAGATGCCACCGAGGAGATAAGAGGACAAATAATTCAAGGCTGCGCCTCAGCAAAACTAAGAGAACGTATCCTGGAGGAGTCTGGTAAGCCTTTAGCCGACATCCTGACACTGGGCCGCACGAAAGAACTATCCAAAGCCCGAGCTGCTCACATGGAGGCGGCCCTCCAAGTGCCGGTAAAAGCTGAACCGGTCAACAAAATCCAGGTGAAGTCACCAACGAAATGGAACAAGAAGACCCCGGGAAACTCGGCGGGAGCAACAGCGAAGACCTGCGGATACTGTGGAGGCCCAACCCATCAAGCATCGGAATGCCCAGCTCGAGGGAAGCGGTGCTCAGGGTGTGGCCGGTTCAATCACTTTGAAAAAGTGTGTCGATCAAAGAAGTTCCGCAAGCCACGGCAAGTGGTGAATGCTGTACCAGAAGGGGATCCGAGCAAGAGTGACATGAATGATGATGAAGAAGAAGAAAGGACGGTGCACAAGGTGCACATGATTGGCACGGCCACTCGACGAGCCAGAAAACTTCCCCAGTGCTGCATCACAGTTGCGGAGCAAGAGATCATGGCCGTGGTCGACACAGGAGCAACCATCAACCTCATGAGTGCAGCCCTATATCGGACAATGAATCGGCCACCAACACTAAGTCCATCTCCCATCACTGTGTTTGCATATGGTCAGGATTCTCCTCTCAAAATCAGAGGAAAATTCAAGACGACAATTAACCATGGCGACAGGACAGTCACCACCAACGTCTTCGTGTCGGAGGATGGGCAGGGCATGCTACTTGGATGCGGAGCCGCGGAAGACCTTGGCGTCGTCACGTTTGCATTCGGAGTCCACCAAGAATCGGTACAGCAACTCATAGCCGACTTCCCAGATATCTTCAAGGGCATTGGAAAATTCACAGGTCGCAAAATACACCTACACATTGACCAGGCAGTTCAGCCGATAGCTTTGAGACATCGCCGCATTGCCTTCCACCTCAGACCCCTGGTAGAAGAAGAACTCAAGAAGTTAGAGGCAGCGGGCATCATAGAAAAGGTGACGGGCCCCACGCCGTGGGTTTCACCCATTGTAGTCACCCGAAAACCAAAACAACCGGGAGCTGTCCGGATTTGTGTAGATATGCGCCTTCCAAGTGCCGCCATCAAACGGGAGCGCCACATCACGCCCACAATTGATGACCTCATTGGAGAAATGGCGGGGGCGTGCTGGTTCTCGAAATTGGACCTCCGGTCTGGATATCACCAGCTGGTGCTTGACGAAGAGTCGCGGAATATAACGACATTCTCGACCCATGTGGGACTCCGGAGGTATACCCGGCTCAGCTTCGGCGTATCCAGCGCCGCGGAGGTCTTCCAGAATGTGATCCAAGAACTGATTGCTGACATACCGGGCGTGATCAATGTCAGTGACGATATCATGATACACGCCCGCACCATAACAGAGCACAACCAGCGGCTGGCCCAGGTATTCCGAAAATTGAGAGAAGCAGGTCTTACCTTACACCGGGAGAAGTGTGAATTCTTGAGGCAGAAACTAGGATTCTTCGGGTACACGTTCTCCGCTGAAGGAGTCAAACCTGACCCCGAGAAGGTAAAGGACGTCAAAGAAGCTGCTCCCCCCACCACCGTCACTGAAGTCCGCAGCTTCCTAGGAATGGTCAACTATTGTGGGAGATTCATTCGAGACCTTGCCAATCTCGCACTACCACTGAGAGAACTCACGAAAGACTCCACGCCCTGGACGGGGGGACCAGAGCAAGACAAAGCGTTCAAGGACATAAAGGAAGCCCTTTCAGATACCACCACCTTGGCATTTTTTGACCCCCTGAAGCTAACCCTGGTAGCGGTAGATGTCGGTCCAGCAGACTAGGTGCGGTGCTCATGCAAAAGCCACGGGATGAAATGGACTGGGCCCCAGTCGCATTTGCCAGCCGTTCACTCACAGACACAGAACAACGGTACTCCCAGATTGAAAAGGAGGCGATAGCGATACACTGGGGGTGCAGGCACTTTCATCTATACCTGTACAGAAAGCCTTTCACAGTGGTCACGGATCACAAACCCTTAGTTGCCCTCTTCTCGGGAACCTCAACGAAACCCCCACCTCGCATAGAAAAATGGATGCTACAACTCCAAGACTACAATTGCCAGGTGGAGTATCAACCAGGGGCACGA
The DNA here is from genome assembly GCF_964261635.1 of Lissotriton helveticus. Taxonomy (NCBI): domain Eukaryota; kingdom Metazoa; phylum Chordata; class Amphibia; order Caudata; family Salamandridae; genus Lissotriton; species Lissotriton helveticus. Next base: position 973,983,724 of record NC_136057.1, on the reverse strand, counting down.
AATCCGGCGGACTACCTCTCACGGCATCCAAGAGCAGCCACACTGGCGGAAATGGAGGATGCCGAAGACACGGAAGCCTATGTCAGGTGCATCACGGCACGATCGTGGAGGCTACTCTGAAGGATGACTGCCTACAAAGAGCGCGGAAAGCTCTTCAGAGCGGAAACTGGCATCGGGCAAAGGAAGAATGGAAAAGACTCACACCAGGAGCCCAACGTATCATGGAGAGCCTGCACCATGTGAGAGGAGAACTGAATGAAGATGACACAGGATGCCTGCTACGAGGTCATCGGCTAGTAATACCCTCCGCCCTGACAGATCAGGTGGTGCAATGGGCCCATGTCGGCCATCAAGGCATGGTTAAAACTAAAGCGCGGCTAAGGACCAAAGTGTGGTTCCCACTCATGGATGACCTAGTTGAAGAGACCGTGAGATCCTGTGCAGCCTGCCAAGTTACGGGGGACGTCCCGAGGGAAGCTCCCATCATAGTCGAGCCTCGACCTCAACAGCCATGGGAGTGTGTCAGTATGGATTTTGGTAGCCTTCCCGATGGACGACACACCATGGTTGTAATAGATGATCACTCTAAATACCCCGAAGTAGAGATAATAGCCACCACCAGTGCCACTGAAGTAATACCTAAACTGGAGAAAATCGCAGCGGCCCATGGAGTAATAAGAGAGCTAAGAACGGACAATGGCCCTCCATTTCAGAGCCAAGAGTTAGCCACCTACCTGGATGCCCTAGGAACCAAACACCGCCGCATTACCCCTGGTTGGCCGCAAGCCAATGGTGAAGCGGAGCGCTTCATGAGGACTCTAAACAAGGTTATCCGAATTGTGCATGACAAAGGCCAGTCGCTGGAAATTGCGATATTCACATTCCTGCGAAGCTACCGACAAACGCCTCACACCACCACGGGGGTAGCTCCGGCACATGTCCTCATGGGGCGAGTAGTGGCAGACTCCATTCCCCAGCACCCGCAGTGGACACCGGCAATGGTCAATGAAAGTAAAATTGAAGTGCAGAGACAGAAGTCATATGCACAGACAAGCCGGAGGAGGAGAGCTGTCCCAACCCGGATTGACAGAGGTGATCTTGTGTTGCTGAAAAACAGAGTGACCAGCGGAAAATTCAGACTGACATATGAAAAGAGACCATGGAAGGTGATTAGTGTGAAAGGTACCCGCATAATTGCTGCCCGAGGTCGTGAAGTAGTGACCCGGAATGTGTCTCACTTTAAGCTGTTTCACCCGGAGGCAGAGACAGCAACACGTCCAGAGAGTTCTGCTACACGAGTGGCTGCAAACACAAGAGCCGAGGAAATCCAGGACTCTCGAAATGACCAGCTAAGAAGCCCCCCTCCGGCTGTGGCAAGTGAAGGTCAAGTTGATGTTGAGAATCCCAGCATGGAACAGGGAGATCCTGAGGGTGATCCTGCCAGTCCAAGTGCCCCTGCCCCAGCCGGGGGTGACGTCACCCAGACTCGTGGGACCTCTACTCACAAGCTGGGAAGCAATCCAGAACCTTCCTGCCGTCTTCGGGATCATTTCATGTAAGACCGTTCCAACAGATATCTAATAGCATACTAGTTTAATGTGTATGGTAATTGTGAACTTGAACACTGCAGCCTCAGTCAAAGAAAAAAATAGTCGATTCAAGGACTGTACGGAAATGCATTCATATGGTTACATATGTTGTTTCTTTTTCTTTTATGTTTTAGGAGGAATGTTGTGTTCCAGCTTATGCACGCCTGTGATGTAACAGGCGTGCAGCGTAAGTGACACGTGACCCGGCTAAATAAAGAGGGGCCCCGCACGTACGCTCGGCACTTGGCGTCGGTGCGCAGAGCCATAACTATCACCACGAGTCTGTGTCCTTATTTCAATATTCGGCCACGTGTCAGGCCTAGGCCGCTCCTTAGATGCCCCTCTGAGTGCAGGTCCTTAGTGTTCTGGTCCCTAGGTATTCCCAGGCCCCAGAAACACAACAAGACCTGCACCCTGCTTAGTCAGAAGCTCGGGCTACTCTCGCCCTGGATGTACTCGCCTACCTTTGATGGAACACTTCCGGTTCCTGAGGGCTCATCTGCGGGCCCCTGGGTCTCTAAGCCAAATAACTAGGCACACACATAAAGCTGCTCGTGGGTGGAGGTCTGGCTTGACCTCGCTGCTCCTCGGGATGCGGGGCTCTGGGAACGCCGCAGATTCAGTGTTTGAAGTGCAAAGCACGTTTGGGTGTTGACAAACCGCCCGGTTCTGTGTGTACGCCTGGCGCTGTGTGTTTGTTTTTGAGCACCCTTACAGTGTACTTTAACAGCAACTAAGCGATTGGAAACATTTACACTCTTTAATATCGGCACTCTAGTGTTACCCCGTCCTACAATTACAGAGGTGTCAAAGTAAACCACAGCAGCTGCGCGTGTAGCGTCAGGGCCGTGTTGACACTGTAAAGGATACTTTTTGCACCCCTGCCCTCCACAGTAGTGTGCAATGAAAGCCCAGCGAGTTACTGTAATATGCATTGCCTCCCTTTAAAGGTTACTGCACATGGTTAATGTTAACCACGCCAATAGACCCCAGAGGGATGCAAATCTGAGGCAGGACTTTTAAGAGTGAAGCCTGTGACCTGCAGGTTCCCCGTAGATCTTGTCTCTTTAATGTTTCAAGACTTTAAATTCCTTGGTGGGTCTTAAAAGTGGTGCTGCCATGATTTTTGTTCTCAAGGCCATGTTGAGTGACCGTAACAAATTAAGAGTGAGCACATGAATGTTATGTTGGGTTTTCCTACTCCACGGGAGAACTGCGGCAAAAAAATATCTTTTCTGAAGATGAAAGACCATGATGTTTTGTTGAAGCACCTTTGCACTGAAAGGTAGCCACTCGTGCTCATAGATGCCCATAAAATATGTTAGGAATCGCCCCACCTGTATGAAACTAACCCCCACAGTTGGTTTTGCAAGTCACAACTTCCACACAGTATAAATTATTCCTGGCTACCCCTGCTTGTGAGGCCCAAATTGGGATTGACGCCCTGATGTGGGAGCCCGGTGTCTCCCGTATCTGGGAGTTAAAATGTATCACAACGGTACGGATTTGCTAGAGGGAAACATGGGGTTTGCTATTCGACCACTCAGGTCACATATGTCATTCTGGAAGACCCTCCCACTATCGGTGATGGGGAGAATAGCTTTGATTAAAATGGTTGTGTTGCCTCGTCTTCTACACTTCTATGCCACTCTCCCACTTTGGATCCCCCGGGCTATGTTCTGTGAATTGGACTCTGCCCTCATAGAGTTCATATGGGGGCGGCGGGCCTGCATGGTAGGAGAGTTGTTTAGAGATGGAACGCTGATGCTTTTTGAGTACTTACGTTTTCAGCATGAGCTAGCGCGGAGCCACTTCTTGGTACATGGGGCGATCACGGCCACCATTCAGAAGAATTGGTCCATGGGTATGGTGGAACCCCCTACACATCACTGTTGCCATTATATGGTTATTTCATCGGGAATTATTAAGGCAGTCTCCAGCCTCTACAGAGCCATTCGGGAGGACATGGTAGGACCATTGGAAAAACTTAGAACTTTGTGGAAGGAAGATCTGGAGGTTCCACTGCCACTAGTGACCTGGACGAAAATACTAGCCGACACCTGTAAGCTGTCTCGAAATACTCAGTTTAAACTGATTAACTTCTATATCCTCGACAGCGCATATATGACATCCGAGCATATTGAACAATACTATCATGTTGAGAGAGTAGCTCGTCCTCAATGTAGCACCCCGAGAACGGACCAGAAGCATATGCTTTGGACTTGCCCCCTGGTTGGAGGGTTCTGGGAGGAGGTTACTGGTACAGTTGCTAAAGTAAAAGAGAGCGAGATTCCCTGTAGACCAGGTCATTGTCTATTGAGATGGTTCCCCCACACGTCTAAAAACAAGCATTTCAATGCAATAGGTCTCGCATTAGGAAAGTTTGAGCTATTGGTATTGAAAATGACAAATGTTTTATTTATGTGTTGGTTTTGAAAATAGCTAAATAAATAGCTTTGTCATTTACCAATAGTTTTAACTTTCGCAAATGTGACACCTATAGCATTTGTAATGCAATATGTGTCGTATTTACGTGACTTAGATGTATTGATGTTACAAATAACAATGGCTTTTAATTTTTTAAAATAATGAATACTTAAATAAAAGCTATTGTAATTTATAATGGCAATAGCTTAAACTTTTGTAAATAACTTTTGTGAAGATTATGTTCAGTGTATTTTATTGTGACGAAAATCCAAGAACAGAAGTGAAATATTAACATCTTTTTGTGACATTTATAATAAAGCTTGAAACATTGAGAGAACATATTTGAACCATTTGTTGTTGAATGGTTGCACAGATTGATGCTGTGGTGACGTTGAGTGATGTTGTGGTGGCGACGAGTGATGCTGTGGCGTTCAGTGATGCTGTGGTGGCGCATAGTGATGTTGTGGTGCCCCTGAGTGATGCTGTGGTGGTGCTGAGTGATACTGTGGTGATGCGATAGATAGATAGAGTGAGTGCGATAGATAGATAGATAGAGGGCAATAGATAGATAGAGGGAGGGTGATAGATAGATAGATAGATAGATAGATAGATAGATAGATAGATAGATAGATAGATAGATAGATAGAGGGAGGGCAATAGATACATAGAGGGAGGGCGATAGATAGATAGAGTGAGGGTGATAGATAGATAGATAGTTAGAGTGAGGGCGATAGATAGACATATAGATAGAGTGAGGGCGATAGATAGGTAGAGTGAGGGCGATAGATAGATAGATAGATAAAGTGAGGGCGATAGATAGATAGACAGATAGATAGAGTGAGGGCGATAGATAGAGTGAGGGCGATAGATAGATAGAGTGAGGGCGATAGATAGATAGATAGATAGATAGATAGACAGACAGATAGATAGATAGATAGATAGATAGGTAGATAGATAGATAGATTTTTAGATAGATAGATAGATAGATAGATAGATAGATAGATAGATAGATAGATAGATAGATAGATAGATAGAAAGATAGAGTGATGGCGATAGATAGATAGAGTGAGGGCAATAGATAGATAGAGTGAGGGCAATAGATAGATAGACAGACAGATAGAGCGAGGGCCATAGATAGATAGATTGAGGGCCATAGATAGATAGATAGAGTGGCGGCGATAAATAGATAGAGTGAGGGCAATAGATAGATAGAGTCAGGGCGATAGATAGATAGAGTCAGGGCGATAGATAGATAGATAGATAGATAGATAGATAGATAGATAGATAGATAGATAGATAGATAGATAGATAGAGTGAGGGCGATAGATAGATAGAGTGAGGGCAATAGATAGAGTGAGGGCGATAGATAGAGTGAGGGCGATAGATAGAGTGAGGGCGATAGATAGATAGATAGAGGGAGGGCGATAGATAGAGGGAGGGCGATAGATAGATAGATAGAGGGAGGGCGATAGATAGAGGGAGGGCGATAGATAGAGTGAGGGCAATAGATAGATAGAGTGAGAGTGATAGATAGATAGAGTGAGGGCGATAGATAGACAGATAGATAGATAGAGTGAGGGCGATAGATAGATAGAGTGAGGGCGATAGATAGACAGATAGATAGATAGAGTGAGGGCGATAGATAGATAGAGTGAGGGCGATAGATAGATAGATAAAGTGAGGGCGATAGATAGATAGACAGATAGCTAGAGTGAGGGCGATAGATAGAGTGAGGGCGATAGATAGAGTGAGGGCGATAGATAGATAGAGTGAGGGCGATAGATAGATAGATAGATCGATAGATAGATAGATCGATCGATAGATAGATAGATAGATAGATAGATAGATAGATAGAGTGAGTGCGATAGATAGATAGATAGAGTGAGGGCGATAGATAGATAGATAGAGTGAGGGCCATAGATAGATAGAGTGAGGGCAATAGATAGATAGACAGATAGATAGAGTGAGGGCCATAGATAGATAGATTGAGGGCCATAGATAGATAGATAGAGTGATGGCGATAGATAGATAGAGTGAGGGCTATAGATAGATAGAGTGAGGGCGATAGATAGATAGAGTGAGGGCGATAGATAGATAGATAGATAGATAGATAGATAGATAGATAGAGTGAGGGCGATAGATAGAGTGAAGGCGATAGATAGAGTGAGGGCGATAGATATATAGATAGAGGGAGGGCGATAGATAGATAGAGGGAGGGCGATAGATAGAGTGAGAGCAATAGATAGATAGAGTGAGGGTGATAGAAAGATAGATAGTTAGAGTGAGGGCGATAGATAGACAGATAGATAGATAGAGTGAGGGCGATAGATAGATAGATAAAGTGAGGGCGATAGATAGATAGACAGATAGATAGAGTGAGGGCGATAGATAGAGTGAGGGCGATATATAGATAGATAGATAGATAGATAGATAGATAGATAGATAGAGTGAGGGCGATAGATAGATAGATAGATAGATAGATAGATAGAGTGAGGGCGATAGATAGATAGATAGATAGAGTGAGGGCGATAGATAGAGGGAATGTGTGAGGGCGATAGATAGATGGATAGAGTGAGGGCAATAGATAGATAGATAGATAGATAGATAGATAGATAGAGTGAGGGCGATAGATAGATAGATGGATAGATAGATAGATAGATAGATAGATAGATAGATAGATAGATAGATAGATAGATAGATAGATAGATAGATAGATAGATAGATAGATAGATAGATAGATAGAGTGAGGGCCATAGATAGATAGATAGAGTGAGGGCCATAGATAGATAGATAGATAGATAGAGTGTGGGCGATAGATAGATAGAGTGAGGGCGATAGATAGATAGAGTGAGGGAGGGCGATAGATAGATAGAGGGTGGGCGATAGATAGAGTGAGAGCAATAGATAGATAGAGTGAGGGTGATAGAAAGATAGATAGTTAGAGTGAGGGCGATAGATAGACAGATAGATAGATAGAGTGAGGGCGATAGATAGATAGATAATGTGAGGGCGATAGATAGATAGACAGATAGATAGAGTGAGGGCGATAGATAGAGTGAGGGCGATATATAGATAGATAGATAGATAGATAGATAGATAGATAGATAGATAGATAGATAGATAGATAGAGTGAGGGCGATAGATAGATAGGTAGAGTGAGGACGATAGATAGATAGATAGAGTGAGGGCGATAGATAGATAGACTGAGGGCAATTGATAGATAGATAGATTGAGGGCGATAGATAGAGGGAATGTGTGAGGGCGATAGATAGATGGATAGAGTGAGGGCGATACATAGATAGATAGATAGATAGATAGATAGATAGATAGATAGATAGATAGATAGATAGATAGAGTGAGGGCCATAGATAGATAGATAGATAGAGTGAGGGCGATAGATAGATAGAGTGAGGGCGATAGATAGATAGAGTGAGGGCCATAGATACATAGATAGATAGATAGAGTGAGGGCGATAGATAGAGTGAGGGCGATAGATAGATAATGTGAGGGCGATAGATAGAGTGAGGGCGATAGATAGATAGAGTGAGGGCGATAGATAGAGTAAAGGTGATAGATAGAGGGCTTATGTAAAGTAAAATAATATTTAGTGACTCGTTTTGCAAGTGGAAAAAGCAGAGACACGACGATAAATAGGATTTGCGCAACATCACAGATTTGTAACATAGATAACTCACAACTACCGATCATTAAGGCCAAATTCCCGTTAAAAAAAAGCAATCCGACATATTTGCAGCTCGCAATCCCCTTTTGACCATTGTAGAATTTGCTTCAGAAAAGGGGGTGGTGATGAACAGAGTGCCTGAATTAAGCAGACCACTCTTACCCAGTCCAAAGATCAGGGCTTGATCCATCACCGATTTTTAGCTCACTGCACCATCCCAGCTCAGAACTTGGCTATATGCAAATTAGTCTGTTCCTGTCCCAGTGCATGATGGGAACAGGGCAAACCAAACTACCAAGCCAATTCTTGTACTGGGAAGGAAACAAGCTTCCGGGGACCGGTTTCTGCCATTTCAGGCGTCGTCGGCCCGGCTTGCTTGAATCCTGATGGTGCAATGAGCAAGGGACTCACATCTGAGTATACCCTTCCACGCTTATGGTGGACAAGATGATTCAGAAAAGGGGGTGGTGATGAACAGAGTGCCTGAATTAAGCAGAACACTCTTACCCAGTCCAAAGATCAGGGCTTGATCCATCACCGTTTTTTAGCTCACTGCACCATCCCAGCTCAGAACTTGGCTATATGCAAATTAGTCTGTTCCTGTCCCAGTGCATGATGGGAACAGAGCAAACCAAACTACCAAGCCAATTCTTGTACTGGGAAGGAAACAAGCTAGATAGACAGACAGATAGAGCGAGGGCCATAGATAGATAGATTGAGGGCCATAGATAGATAGATAGAGTGAGGGCGATAGATAGAGTAAAGGTGATAGATAGAGGGCTTATGTAAAGTAAAATAATATTTAGTGACTCGTTTTGCAAGTGGAAAAAGCAGAGACACGACGATAAATAGGATTTGCGCAACATCACAGATTTGTAACATAGATAACTCACAACTACCGATCATTAAGGCCAAATTCCCGTTAAAAAAAGCAATCCGACATATTTGCAGCTCGCAATCCCCTTTTGACCATTGTAGAATTTGCTTCAGAAAAGGGGGTGGTGATGAACAGAGTGCCTGAATTAAGCAGACCACTCTTACCCAGTCCAAAGATCAGGGCTTGATCCATCACCGATTTTTAGCTCACTGCACCATCCCAGCTCAGAACTTGGCTATATGCAAATTAGTCTGTTCCTGTCCCAGTGCATGATGGGAACAGGGCAAACCAAACTACCAAGCCAATTCTTGTACTGGGAAGGAAACAAGCTTCCGGGGACCGGTTTCTGCCATTTCAGGCGTCGTCGGCCCGGCTTGCTTGAATCCTGATGGTGCAATGAGCAAGGGACTCACATCTGAGTATACCCTTCCACGCTTATGGTGGACAAGATGATTCAGAAAAGGGGGTGGTGATGAACAGAGTGCCTGAATTAAGCATAACACTCTTACCCAGTCCAAAGATCAGGGCTTGATCCATCACCGTTTTTTAGCTCACTGCACCATCCCAGCTCAGAACTTGGCTATATGCAAATTAGTCTGTTCCTGTCCCAGTGCATGATGGGAACAGAGCAAACCAAACTACCAAGCCAATTCTTGTACTGGGAAGGAAACAAGCTAGATAGACAGACAGATAGAGCGAGGGCCATAGATAGATAGATTGAGGGCCATAGATAGATAGATAGAGTGGCGGCGATAAATAGATAGAGTGAGGGCAATAGATAGATAGAGTGAGGGCGATAGATAGATAGAGTGAGGGCGATAGATAGATAGATAGATAGATAGATAGATAGATAGATAGATAGATAGATAGATAGAGTGAGGGCGATAGATAGAGTGAGGGCGATAGATAGAGTGAGGGCGATAGATAGAGTGAGGGCGATAGATAGATAGATAGAGGGAGGGCGATAGATAGAGGGAGGGCGATAGATAGAGTGAGGGCAATAGATAGATAGAGTGAGAGTGATAGATAGATAGAGTGAGGGCGATAGATAGACAGATAGATAGATAGAGTGAGGGCGATAGATAGATAGAGTGAGGGCGATAGATAGACAGATAGATAGATAGAGTGAGGGTGATAGATAGATAGAGTGAGGGCGATAGATAGATAGATAAAGTGAGGGCGATAGATAGATAGACAGATAGATAGAGTGAGGGCGATAGATAGAGTGAGGGCGATAGATAGATAGAGTGAGGGCGATAGATAGATAGATAGATAGATAGATAGATAGATAGATAGATAGATAGATAGATAGATAGATAGATAGATAGAGTGAGTGCGATAGATAGATAGATAGAGTGAGGGCGATAGATAGATAGATAGAGTGAGGGCCATAGATAGATAGAGTGAGGGCAATAGATAGATAGACAGATAGATAGAGTGAGGGCCATAGGTTTCTGCCATTTCAGGCGTCGTCGGCCCGGCTTGCTTGAATCCTGATGGTGCAATGAGCAAGGGACTCACATCTGAGTATACCCTTCCACGCTTATGGTGGACAAGATGATTCAGAAAAGGGGGTGGTGATGAACAGAGTGCCTGAATTAAGCAGAACACTCTTACCCAGTCCAAAGATCAGGGCTTGATCCATCACCGTTTTTTAGCTCACTGCACCATCCCAGCTCAGAACTTGGCTATATGCAAATTAGTCTGTTCCTGTCCCAGTGCATGATGGGAACAGGGCAAACCAAACTACCAAGCCAATTCTTGTACTGGGAGGGAAACAAGCTTCCGGGGACCGGTTTCTGCCATTTCAGGCGTCGTCGGCCCAGCTTGCTTGAATCCTGATGGTGCAATGAGCAAGGGACTCACATCTGAGTATACCCTTCCACGCTTATGGTGGACAAAATGATTCAGAAAAGGGGGTGGTGATGAACAGAGTGCCTGAATTAAGCAGACCACTCTTACCCAGTCCAAAGATCAGGGCTTGATCCATCACTGTTTTTTAGCTCACTGCACCATCCCAGCTCAGAACTTGGCTATATGCAAATTAGTCTGTTCCTGTCCCAGTGCATGATGGGAACAGGGCAAACCAAACTACCAAGCCAATTCTTGTACTGGGAAGGAAACAAGCTTCCGGGGACCGGTTTCTGCCATTTCAGGCGTCGTCGGCCCGGCTTGCTTGAATCCTGATGGTGCAATGAGCAAGGGACTCACATCTGAGTATACCCTTCCACGCTTATGGTGGACAAAATGATTCAGAAAAGGGGGTGGTGATGAACAGAGTGCCTGAATTAAGCAGACCACTCTTACCCAGTCCAAAGATCAGGGCTTGATCCATCACCGTTTTTTAGCTCACTGCACCATCCCAGCTCAGAACTTGGCTATATGTAAATTAGTCTGTTCCTGTCCCAGTGCATGATGGGAACAGGGCAAACCAAACTACCAAGCCAATTCTTGTACTGGGAAGGAAACAAGCTTCCGGGGACCGGTTTCTGCCATTTCAGGCGTCGTCGGCCCGGCTTGCTTGAATCCTGATGGTGCAAGGGACTCACATCTGAGTATACCCTTCCACGCTTATGGTGGACAAAATGATTCAGAAAAGGGGGTGGTGATGAACAGAGTGCCTGAATTAAGCAGACCACTCTTACCCAGTCCAAAGATCAGGGCTTGATCCATCACCGTTGTTTAGCTCACTGCACCATCCCAGCTCAGAACTTGGCTATATGCAAATTAGTCTGTTCCTGTCCCAGTGCATGATGGGAACAGGGCAAACCAAACTACCAAGCCAATTCTTGTACTGGGAAGGAAACAAGCTTCCGGGGACCGGTTTCTGCCATTTCAGGCGTCGTCGGCCCGGCTTGCTTGAATCCTGATGGTGCAATGAGCAAGGGACTCACATCTGTGTATACCCTTCCACGCTTATGGTGGAGAAAATGATTCAAAAAAGGGGGTGGTGATGAACAGAGTGCCTGAATTAAGCAGACCACTCTTACCCAGTCCAAAGATCAGGGCTTGATCCATCACCGTTTTTTAGCTCACTGCACCATCCCAGCTCAGAACTTGGCTATATGCAAATTAGTCTGTTCCTGTCCCAGTGCATGATGGGAACAGGGCAAACCAAACTACCAAGCCAATTCTTGTACTGGGAAGGAAACAAGCTTCCGGGGACCGGTTTCTGCCATTTCAGGCGGCGTCGGCCCGGCTTGCTTGAATCCTGATGGTGCAATGAGCAAGGGACTCACATCTGAGTATACCCTTCCACGCTTATGGTGGACAAAATGATTCAGAAAAGGGGGTGGTGATGAACAGAGTGCCAGAATTAAGCAGACCACTCTTACCCAGTCCAAAGATCAGGGCTTGATCCATCACCGTTTTTTAGCTCACTGCACCATCCCAGCTCAGAACTTGGCTATATGCAAATTAGTCTGTTCCTGTCCCAGTGCATGATGGGAACAGGGCAAACCAAACTACCAAGCCAATTCTTGTACTGGGAAGGAAACAAGCTTCCGGGGACCGGTTTCTGCCATTTCAGGCGTCGTCGGCCCGGCTTGCTTGAATCCTGATGGTGCAATGAGCAAGGGACTCACATCTGAGTATACCCTTCCACGCTTATGGTGGACAAAATGATTTAGAAAAGGGGGTGGTGATGAACAGAGTGCCTGAATTAAGCAGACCACTCTTACCCAGTCCAAAGATCAGGGCTTGATCCATCACCGTTTTTTAGCTCACTGCACCATCCCAGCTCAGAACTTGGCTATATGCAAATTAGTCTGTTCCTGTCCCAGTGCATGATGGGAACAGGGCAAACCAAACTACCAAGCCAATTCTTGTACTGGGAAGGAAACAAGCTTCCGGGGACCGGTTTCTGCCATTTCAGGCGTCGTCGGCCCGGCTTGCTTGAATCCATCAGGATTCAAGCAAGCCGGGCCGAAGACGGCTGTAATGCCAGAAACCGGTCCCCGGAAGCTTGTTTCCTTTCCAGTGAAGAATTGGCTTGGTAGTTTGGTCTGCCCTGTTCCCATGATGCACTGGGCCAGGGACAGACTAATTTGCATATAGCCAGGTTCTGAACTGGGATGGTGCAGTGAGCTAAAAAACGGTGATGGATCAAGCCCTGATCTGTTGACTGGGTAGGAGTGTTCTGATTAACTCAGATACTCTGTCCATCACCACCCCCTTTTTGTAATTATTTTGGCCACCATGAGTGTGGAAGGGTATGCTCAGACATGAGTCCCTTGCTCATTGCACCATCAGGATTCAAGCAAGCCGGGCCGAAGACGGCTGTAATGCCAGAAACCGGTCCCCGGAAGCTTGTTTCCTTTCCAGTGAAGAATTGGCTTGGTAGTTTGGTCTGCCCTGTTCCCATGATGCACTGGGCCAGGGACAGACTCATTTGCATATAGCCAGGTTCTGAACTGGGATGGTGCAGTGAGCTAAAAAACGGTGATGGATCAAGCCCTGATCTGTTGACTGGGTAGGAGTGTTCTGATTAACTCAGATACTCTGTCCATCACCACCCCCTTTTTGTAATTATTTTGGCCACCATGAGTGTGGAAGGGTATGCTCAGACATGAGTCCCTTGCTCATTGCACCATCAGGATTCAAGCAAGCCGGGCCGAAGACGGCTGTAATGCCAGAAACCGGTCCCCGGAAGCTTGTTTCCTTTCCAGTGAAGAATTGGCTTGGTAGTTTGGTCTGCCCTGTTCCCATGATGCACTGGGCCAGGGACAGACTAATTTGCATATAGCCAGGTTCTGAACTGGGATGGTGCAGTGAGCTAAAAAACGGTGATGGATCAAGCCCTGATCTGTTGACTGGGTAGGAGTGTTCTGATTAACTCAGATACTCTGTCCATCACCACCCCCTTTTTCTAATTATTTTGGCCACCATGAGTGTGGAAGGGTATGCTCAGACATGAGTCCCTTGCTCATTGCACCATCAGGATTCAAGCAAGCCGGGCCGAAGACGGCTGTAATGCCAGAAACCGGTCCCCGGAAGCTTGTTTCCTTTCCAGTGAAGAATTGGCTTGGTAGTTTGGTCTGCCCTGTTCCCATGATGCACTGGGCCAGGGACAGACTAAATTGCATATAGCCAGGTTCTGAACTGGGATGGTGCAGTGAGCTAAAAAACGGTGATGGATCAAGCCCTGATCTGTTGACTGGGTAGGAGTGTTCTGATTAACTCAGATACTCTGTCCATCACCACCCCCTTTTTGTAATTATTTTGGCCACCATGAGTGTGGAAGGGTATGCTCAGACATGAGTCCCTTGCTCATTGCACCATCAGGATTCAAGCAAGCCGGGCCGAAGACGGCTGTAATGCCAGAAACCGGTCCCCGGAAGCTTGTTTCCTTTCCAGTGAAGAATTGGCTTGGTAGTTTGGTCTGCCCTGTTCCCATGATTTACTGGGCCAGGGACAGACTAATTTGCATATAGCCAGGTTCTGAACTGGGATGGTGCAGTGAGCTAAAAAACGTGATGGATCAAGCCCTGATCTGTTGACTGGGTAGGAATGTTCTGATTAACTCAGATACTCTGTCCATCACCACCCCCTTTTTGTAATTATTTTGGCCACCATGAGTGTGGAAGGGTATGCTCAGACATGAGTCCCTTGCTCATTGCACCATCAGGATTCAAGCAAGCCGGGCCGAAGAGGGCTGTAATGCCAGAAACCGGTCCCCGGAAGCTTGTGTCCTTTCCAGTGAAGAATTGGCTTGGTAGTTTGGTCTGCCCTGTTCCCATGATGCACTGGGCCAGGGACAGATTAATTTGCATATAGCCAGGTTCTGAACTGGGATGGTGCAGTGAGCTAAAAAACGGTGATGGATCAAGCCCTGATCTGGTGACTGGGTAGGAGTGTTCTGATTAACTCAGATACTCTGTCCATCACCACCCCCTTTTTGTAATTATTGTAGAATTTGCAGCACAAATTTGGCGTTTAGTCTAGGGTAGTGGTTTATCAGGGAAACTAGCTTATATAAGCACCTCAACATTTATAAGGTAGTGGTTTACTGGTTAAAATATCTTATATAAGCACCTCACATTCCTTAGCAAACAATCCACAATTAAAATAAAAGGCAAATATACGCTGAGTAAAGACATAACAATATATTGCATAAACGGGCAGACTGTAACTATCATTCTTGCTACAAATAAAACCAGTTTATGTAGCATTGTGGCATTTGTTTGTAAGCCATTCTTTAGAATGAACTTTATTGTCAATGTTAATTTGTATCCTTTTAAATAAGCAGAGTAATAATAGCATATTTGCACAAATTCAAATTTTTGTTAAGCGGCTAACGTACACCTTCCAATTCTTCTGGCAACAATTCCCCCAAAAATGGAAAATCTACATATGTGTAACTCACAAATCCGTTTCCACCAGCGTACAAGGTATAAGTAATAATTTTGTGTTCTGGGTAGGGTAGTGGTTTGAAGGACAACAATGCGCTTCATGTATAATCTGTAACTATTGGCAGTAATGTAAAAATAACAACTAAACATACCTGTAAAAGGAGTGAGGGATTTCTATCTACTATTAGTTTCACAAGCTGGAACTTTACTCACAATTCCAAAAGTAATTTGTTCTCTAGATTCCGTATAACATTTAAAGCAAAAGGACAGAGCGCCAACCTGTAATACCAGACTCAAATTTCTACTAAAAGACTTCCAAGTGTAGTCGCCATCAATTATGTCGTGGTGTGAAACGTCCCAATAGTTAGTAAATGTGTTTGAATGGGACTGTCCTGGAACAATAAAGAGACATTTTTGCACCTTGTAAAGATTGTTAGCAGCGGTAGGAGATGCAAATGTGGCTTTGATGCAGTTTCCCTTTGGGGTGATGTTTTTCAACAAATCTGGCAAGTTTGTACCGGAGTAAAAAAAATTGCACGAGAGATTTTATATTTTTCGCGCTGTAATAGTTTGTTTTTAAAAAAATTACCGAAACATGCAGCGTAACACTGCTTTCTTTTAAAACCCACAGTTTAAACCTAGTTGCTAACATTCAAAACCAGTCCCTAAGCCAGTTACAATAAAAGTAGCTTTTATACGCGCTATGTCTTCTTTAGCAAACAGTCCGCAATGAAAATATACACGCATTAAAAGGCAAACATACGCATAAGAGGGACATAACAAGATAGTGCATAAACATGTAGGAAATATAAGTAAGCGGGTGCAGAAACGCTAATTATAAGCAGTTAACCCAAAAAATGTGTGCACATTCAACAGCTACAGGGTTAAAACTAAGCAAAGCTGACTGTAACTTTCATGCTTCACAGGAAGAATAACAGTTTTGTACAAATTAACAGTATAATAAGCAGACGCCGTGAGTCAGACATGGTTCAACAGATGTGTTCATTACGCCACATCTTTGTGCTTTAGTATAATTGCGTAGCGTTGTGTTAAGGGTCTTTGCTCTGTTTTTGTACAGTTCGGTTACAGAGAGGCATTATGTACCCCTAAGGTTATGTGCAGTGCGCCACAATGATGCAGTGCTAGTGTTAGTGTGGAAAGATGGGGTCTGGGGGCACATAAAGGAGCAGTATGTTATACAATTTACAGAACTGTGCCTGACGGGATAAGGTAGTGTTTTGAAGGACGTCAGTCGCTTCATTTATAATCCTTCACAATGGACAGTAATGTAAAATGATCCAACAACAAAACACAGCCCGGGTTTCTGCTAACATGGCCCCATAAAATAAATAAAAACTTCAGAAGTGAAGCGCTCTGCGTATCTCATGGGACTGGGCAATAAGAGTGCTAGACAAAGTGAGAAAAAATAAAGCACACAGGAAATCTACAGCAACACAAACAGTTGGGAAGGCAAACAAAAACAAGCAACAATGACAGGGCTACAATAGGGGAGAGACAGGGCAAGTAACAAAATGGCAGGAGAATGGGGGAAGCAGCAGCACAGGAGGGTGTGAGGATGAAAACCGCAACGAGAAAGTGAAACCGAGGGGAGGAGATTTCGAGGCCAAGCAAAACAAAACGGATTAGGGGGAAGCAAATGGTGAGCATTTTGCGGCCGCTTTGATGTTCTCAGTGGCCGCGCAGCTCACTGAGAACATCAAAGTGGCCGCGAAAGAGCCCCCAAAGGCTGCAGGCGGACAAATGGTGCGCTCGCCCCGGCGCACATGCACTGTACCCGATCCGCCTGCAGACTTTGGGAGCTTAACTCTGGCAGAGCATCGCTAACGCGATGGCTCAGCGAGACCTAATAAGGTGACGTAAATTCCAAAACTTGGCCTTTGTTTGTTAGCCAAACAAGAAAATACCTAAACTGGAAGTAGCCACAGGGTCCTAGAGTCTCATGGCACAAGGAACTTGAAAAATGAGTAGGCTGTGAGGGACGTGTCCATCTGAGGGAAGCCAGCAGGGGCATAGGCACAATGGAGGTATCTCGGGTGTTGGAGATGTTGGTGGAAAGTTTACAAACCTCAAGGAAACATTCCCCAGGAGCCTCCCCATCGCTGATGCAGGGCCTGGAGTAACGGTACTACACTTGAGTCCTGCCTGGATGAATCCATTCCCATATGATTATCTGACAACAAGTGATACTCCCACACACGCCTCTTCACACAAAAGCTTACAATATGAAATACAGTGGGGAAAACCTGCAACTGTATTGGAATACTTCAATTATACTCAACTTCTAGACAGAGAGGGAGATCTAGGTGGTGTGGGGGTGAGTTAATGAATGTTTTTGGGAAGCCTGTTAGCAGTTGCTATTGAGAATGTTATCCTGCGGATAAAGTCCTCAGATGTATATAAAACATGCTGGCATTTTGAGGGATGATGACTATAAGCTGTGCAGTGAATAAATAAAACAAATTTGTTTTAAAAAAACAACAGCAATTTCCAGGCAGTAAGTCGTGTGCATACAAGAGACCATGACCCGTGGAAGCCTTTATGTCTTACTAGAAACTGCCTGAAATCAGTGATTGGAGATCTGGGAATGTAAACAATCTGGACTGTGGTTGTATCTAAAATGCTTACTGGAGTGCAGTGGTGAGATACCCTGTTCCTAGGTGTCAAGGTTAAAAAGCTACAGTCCTATTTGTTAAAAAGAAATGGATGCACAGCTAAGCAACTGAGTGGGATTCCTACCTACACGTTTTGTTCATATATCTGACACAAGCCTATTTCCCCATTTAACTATTCTGTTGACTGATACACTAAAATGTTACACTGTAGCATAATTACAGCTATCAGTGTTCAGAAAAAGCCAACTGCAGTGGGTGGCCAGATGGATGGCGAATGGTTATACACTGCAACTACACACCCGGTCAATACCCTAGCTGAATTGCAGCAATTGTTCCCCCCTTGTGCGAAGACAAGGCAGCCAAAATCATTGTTGCTTAACATAGCATACAGATGCTTCCGCAGGTGCCTATGTCTTACCTGGAGTGTTACACGTATGCACCAGCTTTACCATTGGATAGAACACCCAGAGGTCCGGCTGTGATCACAGCCGCCGTACTGAGAAGATGGTGTGAAGCAGGAATCCAAGACATAGGAGACCTATATCGGCAGGGCACCCTAACTCCATACATGACAATAATAGAAGAGAACGAGCTACCCTCAGGCCAATTCCTACTACATTGATCGTTGTTGGCCGCTCTCACCTCTAAATGGGGTGACGTGACTAATGAGCCCCCAACTCACCTCACTGTACAATATGTGCATGTCATGGGGCAGGATGGACACTTATACGGTGGTTCGCCAATTCACTGAGACACCCCACAGTAGTCAGCCTAAGGCCCCTTCGGCTCCGCTGGGAAAGAGATATGCAATGCCAATTTACAGACTCTGAATGGACCTCAGTGCTCCAAAGTCCTGTGCAGATCCCCAGTAATATGCGCTTACATCAAATACAGTACTATGTCACACAAAGGGCATATCTTACACCTGCCAAAATCAATAGATATTTCAAGAGTACAGATGCCGCCTGCCCCCACTGCTCCCTTAGGGTCATATGCTGTGGGACTGCCCACACCTGCACACATACTTGGGGGGAGTCGCAGATATACTGACTCGCTGTACGGACCGCACGTTACCATTTGACTGGCACACCTACATGCTGTATCTCTACTGCTGAAGCCAAATTAATAAAGTGACCTCCAGGTTCTTAGACTTGGGAATGGCGGTCTCAAAGAGACTGATCACAGAACGATGGACAAAGCCTGACCAGCCTCATATACTGGCATCGAGACGTTACCATTTGACTGGCACACCTACATGCTGTATCTCCATCGCTGAAGCCAAATTAATAAAGTGACCTCCAGGTTCTTAGACTTGGGAATGGCGGTCGCAAAGAGACTGATCACAGAACGATGGACAAAGCCTGACCAGCCTCATATACTGGTATCGAGACGATCCATGCTCATGTGGGCCAAGGCTGAAAGTATTGCACTTCGCCGAGAAGATACTATCGGTGTACGCCAGATCCCGCTTGCTGCAAGCTGGGATGTGATGCTAACTGCGCTGTTACAGATTCATAACACCAAACCATATCCTCAGAAAGCCTTACCGCATAAGGAAGCAGACTCTCAGTGCAGAAAAGGTATGGAATAGGACTGGACAATGAATAGGAACACGCATCACCCAACATTATCCCTTAGGCACATACCGAGTACTCACTGCGTAAAGCAATACACAAAATATGCCAGGCCGGGGAACCAGAGGAAAGCTCCAATATGGTCATGCACCCACCTGTTATATTTTGCGTTGCCCCGCCTACATTATCATCCACCTCCAAAATACATTAGACAATACGTCACGAAGAAATATATAGCACCGACACACATTGTATAAATGAGCGTTATTTGCAGCAAGTGGACACTAATAACCATTGTCAAGGATCTCTATATCAGAGGGTCTGCAATTACATGTAAATGAAGATATCCTGGAAGCGCAAAAAGTGCGTTTCCAGGCTGTCTTCCTTTACATGCAGCAGTTAAAACCCATACAATAGTGTGATGACGAACCTATTGAGTGGTATGGGGCAGGGGCAGTGAGTGTGAAAGACCTGGCTAAAACCAAGAAAATATTCAGCATTTAATTGTTTTTTTTCACCCTCAGGTAACTGCACACAAAAACACGCGCACATCGCAAATGAAAAATAAAGGCAAGCTAAACGAATCGAAAGGAAATATACTCTTTTACCATATGAAACCTTAGTCGGCTAATGTGATCACTGCAGATGACTTAGTGTGTGACCAGTGAGTCACAGAATTAAATCCTGATTGATGCAGTGAGTAATAATGACTTGTTTATAGTGCTAGGAGGTCCCAGTCTGTGACGGAAAGCACTGTGGATGTCATTAATTTAAATTGTATTACACTGTATGAAAGCCTGCTGCACAATACTGTTTAAGATAAATCAAGTGCTTCAAAAATGTACATTTTAGTGATAAGCATTCAGACTATTAACCACATCAACGCGGTGCAGATTTCCGCGCTGCGCTGCAGTTCGCAAAAACCCGCGGTTCATGACGAGCTCAGCTCGTCATGAGTGCACGAGAGGTGTACCTCATGACGAGCTGAGGTCGTCATGAGCGTCGAAGGGGTTAAAAGGGTGCACTCCTTTATAATGGATACATATAATTTCTCTAAAAAATAATAACTATTTGTCACCATGAAGCTTAGTGACTCCATTAATTAAAAGCTGCACTGGCTCCAAAGCAACCTTTATATTTGATGATTTACCTTTGCACACATTTACATTCCTTTCAGGTAGCAGGCACCTAAGTGAGAAGGCATGTTTCTTCTTTAGTACTCTACTGTCTGTTTCACAGCATGAGCACCTCTCCCCCACCTTTTTGAAGTGGGCACTGCACCCTAGTTATGGCAGTCTTAGTGTGAAAAAGAACATGGGGTGCATTTTCCTTGCTAGCATTAAGGCCCAGGTCACCATTGTTGCACAAAGAACAGAACCCAAGCAACAGGGGAGGGACTAAATGTGACTTTTTGTTGTTTTTAATCAAAGTGGCAGAAACCCTGTTTTAGGCATCTGTTGAGTGGGTAGTGTAGACAGTCAGCTTTGCAGAGCTGTAACTATCATTGATGCTGCAGTTGCGTTAGAGGCTGAGGGTATACTTGCGGTGCCAGTGTTTGTTGAAGCAATGGCCCAAGGGAGGGCAAATTAAGCAGACGGGACACCTTGATTTGGGCATCAGATAGATGAGAGGTAGAGGGAAAGGGAGACTGAAAGATGGGAGGGAGAGCGACAATGAGAGATGGGAGGAAGACTGATGATGAGAGATGAGAGGGAATGGGAGGCTGAGAGATGGGAGGGAGGGGTATGATGAGAGATGGGAGGGAGGGGTATGATGAGAGATGGGAGGGAGGGGTATGATGAGAGATGGGAGGGAGGGGTATGATGAGAGATGGGAGGGAGGGGTATGATGAGAGATGGGAGGGAGGGGGATGATGAGCGATGGGAGGGAGGGGTATGATGAGCGATGGGAGGGAGGGGTATGATGAGAGATGGGAGGGAGGGGTATGATGAGAGATGGGAGGGAGGGGTATGATGAGAGATGGGAGGGAGGGGTATGATGAGAGATGGGAGGGAGGGGTATGATGAGAGATGGGAGGGAGGGGTATGATGAGAGATGGGAGGTAGAGGGAGGCTGAGAGATGGGAGGGAGGGGTATGATGAGAGATGGGAGGTAGAGGGAGGCTGAGAGATGGGAGGGAGGGGTATGATGAGAGATGGGAGGGAGGGGTATGATGAGAGATGGGAGGGAGGGGTATGATGAGAGATGGGAGGGAGGGGTATGATGAGAGATGGGAGGGAGGGGTATGATGAGAGATGGGAGGGAGGGGTATGATGAGAGATGGGAGGGAGGGGTATGATGAGAGATGGGAGGGAGGGGTATGATGAGAGATGGGAGGGAGGGGTATGATGAGAGATGGGAGGGAGGGGGATGATGAGAGATGGGAGGGAGGGGTATGATGAGAGATGGGAGGTAGAGGGAGGCTGAGAGATGGGAGGGAGGGGTATGATGAGAGATGGGAGGGGGGTATGATGAGAGATGGGAGGGAGGGGTATGATGAGAGATGGGAGGGAGGGGTATGATGAGAGATGGGAGGGAGGGGTATGATGAGAGATGGGAGGGAGGGGTATGATGAGAGATGGGAGGGAGGGGTATGATGAGAGATGGGAGGGAGGGGTATGATGAGAGATGGGAGGGAGGGGTATGATGAGAGATGGGAGGGAGGGGTATGATGAGAGATGGGAGGGAGGGGTATGATGAGAGATGGGAGGGAGGGGTATGATGAGAGATGGGAGGGAGGGGGATGATGAGAGATGGGAGGGAGGGGTATGATGAGAGATGGGAGGTAGAGGGAGGCTGAGAGATGGGAGGGAGGGGTATGATGAGAGATGGGAGGGGGGTATGATGAGAGATGGGAGGGAGGGGTATGATGAGAGATGGGAGGGGGGTATGATGAGAGATGGGAGGGAGGGGTATGATGAGAGATGGGAGGGAGGGGTATGATGAGAGATGGGAGGGAGGGGTATGATGAGAGATGGGAGGGAGGGGTATGATGAGAGATGGGAGGGAGAGGGATGATGAGCGATGGGAGGGAGAGGGAGGCTGAGAGATGGGAGGGAAAGAAAGACTGAGAGATGGGAGGGAGAGGGAGGCTGAGAGATGGGAGGGAAAGAAAGACTGAGAGATGGGAGGGAGAGGGAGGCTGAGAGATGGGAGGGAGAGGGAGGCTGAGAGATGGGAGGGAGAGGGAGGCTGAGAGATGGGAGGGAGAGGGAGGCTGAGAGATGGGAGGGAGACTGACGATGAGAGATGGGAGGTAGAGGGAGGCTGAGAGATGGGAGGGAGAGCAATAATGAGAGATGGGAGGTAGAGGGAGGCTGAGAGATGGGAGGGAGAGGGAGGAAGATGGAAGGGAAAGTGACGATGAGAGATGGGAGGGACAGTGATGGTGTGATATGGGTGCCCATGTTGTTAACAAATGTCAGAAGTGACAGCAAGACAGTAACTATCATTAGTGAAACAGACGTAATGACACTTTTACCCAGGTGTCCACTGCATCACAATTATGGGGGCTCATTTTCCTTGCTAGCATTAGGGCAGATGGTGCCCTTGGTGCAAAAAAGGGAGGCTACATGTAGTAGCTCATTTTCTTTCAGAAAGAGACTGGACTTGTTTCTTGATTGAAGTAATGGTCAGACATGGTGGGGAAGGAGTGAAAGAAGAAGACATTGCCTGCCATCATTAGTGCAGCAGGTGAAGTGTATAGGGGCCCACAGCACCCCAATTATGGACAGTAGTGGTTTTGGTCAATGCTGTTCTTGATTGATGCTGTTGCTTTTTTACAAGTCCCATATTTAGTGTGGACCACAAGTGACAGAAAAAAAGTCCTGAAATGATTTCATGATCCCCACCCCTGTGATCATCGCTTTCCACCCATTCACCAAATCCTTGCCATATAGTTTTAGAGGGGGGCCAAACTTCAAAACATTTTGCTTAGGGGGTCTTGAAACAAAAAGTTTTAAAGGCCTCTGCTCTGTATAAATATTTTCGTGCTATATATGTTGCAATTTACAGTTTAGGTCGTACTTGTAAGTATTTTTGATGTGAAATGCACACTGCCATAATCTCCACTGCATGTCAACTACTCAATGATCTGTTTACAATGCATGTATGTAGACTCGCCAAAATGTTAAAAATTTTAAACTTATACTGAACAAAAACAGATTGCCAAAAAACACAATGTTCAGAAAAAGGCACTGGACAAACATATTTAATTCAGCAGAGCTTTCACTTCTAAATGTGCAAAAATATAGGTTAATTGAAAATGTGATAGCATTCATGAACAAGAATTTTCAAATCAATTAAGGACATGGAGGTGAAGCTTATGTGTTAATCTCCTTCACTGTTTATTACAGCAGGCTAAACAACATTAGAGAAAAAAACATTAAAGAAAACCCCCCAAAAAATACAATTCCCAGATGAAAAACGGAACTACAAATCCCAAGATTCCAATAATAGCTGCCAATCAACATAGAGATGTCCATATAAAGGGTCATCAATATGTAATCTTTTCCTGTTCTTGCTGCGAGGACCCAATGGGTATCTGAAGACTGCAATTTGAAAGTTATATTTGCTTTTGGTCTAAAACTAAAGAAACAAATGTGCTAAGAAAATACAAATATAATACTATAAATGTAATCACAAAAAGAAATGGAGTGAGAGAAAAAAAGTAGCAGACAATATAATATCAATAATTCCTTATACATAGAAGCACTGCAGGATACCTCAGAGTTCCTTGCCTCTGTGTCTTTAATAGAATTGAAAATTCTTGTTCACGAATGCTATAAGATTTTTGATTTTATGTCAGGACCGGTTGCTTCAGATGATTCAAGTTTAAATGTGTTCTGCTAATGAAAAGAAAGGGTTACTTACTGGTGTAGAATAGAAAAGCATTGAGTCAGAAGACTAATCTGCCTTAACAAATGTTATTTTCAAGGGGAGCTCCAACATTAAAAGATTTGGAAGCAACAGTTCCTCTGTCAGGATAAGCTCCAAAAATAGAAGTGTCAATGCCATCTTCAGAAAGAATCCATCTGATCTAACGTGCTCACTGTTATTTTCTGTGGTGTCCTAGTTCCTTGCTGCTCAGGCTGTGTGAGTGTGATGCAATAGAAGGTTCATGAGTGCATGATCTGGATGAGTGGTTGGTTGGAATGAGTGGGGCTGAGCAGCAGGATGCTGTTCCAGACGGGGCAACACCATCTTACCTGTAACTGATTAAACCTACATAACCTACACAACTGGCTACTGGACTGATTACCCACAAGGGCCTAACTTCGTTTACAAAAGTGGCGATGAATGGAAATAAAGAACCACATGTAAAAAGCTAAGAAACAGGAGGAGCCTTGGTTATTACCGATAAGTCCTGCTGAAAATAGTGCCCGGGGTCTGATCAGCCCTTCCTTCAATGAGAAGTGACCGGGTATCTTCCCAACTTTATAGTGGGTTGCAGTCTTTCGGTCTGACTGGCTTTACTTTCCTAAATCACAAGTATATTTTGTAGAATGAGGACTAAATAGAAAAAAGAAAAAAAAGCTAAGAAACTACACATGAACCTGAAGAGAAAGCTGACCAAAGCCCTGGAAGCCCCACCGGTGTCTAATACATCAGACAGCTTACAGAATTAAAGTTATGGGCATTTGACCTTGTGCCTTGGAACACACAGCCTACAGAACTAAAGTTATGGACGTTTTATCTTGTGCCATGAAGATACACTGTCTGCTCAATTGAACTTTTGAGCGTTTAATTTTGCTGGCTGGAAGTCAGAGACGCCAGCAGACATCGGATATTTGGAAACCAACCAGGAGCGTCGTATTGGGAAGTGCACATTCAAAGAACTGGCAGCGCTGCATATAATTGGTACATCACTTCAAGTTTAGACTGAGAGTAATCTGCAATGAATTCACCATTGTAACTATCTCTCATCATCCGTAACTTGGGCAGCGTGCAACTTTTGCAGTGCACTGTTTTTTTTTAATTTTAATTTTTTTTTTATTGTTATAAAAAGAGGACATACAAATATATAAGTGGAATATACATTGGCAGTTTTATATATCCACAGTCCATTTGTGAAAGCGCGCTCTTTTCGTTTGTTTTCCCCCAGTTAAGAGGGGGGGGGGTGTGAAGGAAAAAGAAGGAGAGAAAGAAGAAAGGGGGGGGTGGGTGAGGAGCAGGTCCAGTAGGTCTCTCTCTTCTCTGCTGTTTAGGTTCGCGGTCAGATGTTCTGTTGCTAGGCTTGCGAAGCTGATTGTTAGGTCTTCTTTGAGAATGTCGTTTATGAAGGTGTTGATCTGTGTCCAGAACCTTTTGACTTTCACGCATTTGAAGATGAGGTGCTCGAGGGTGCCTTCTTCTTTCTGGCATGTTGGATTGGACTGTGTATTTGCAGCGAACCGCCAACGTATGTTTTTGAAGCCAGATGAGGCATCCATTGTTGTCAGGAAATATTAACTGCAACACCTTTTGACAGCGTGATGCCTGACTTAAGCTTTTCAACCCGGCATTCAGGCATATGTCGAGCCCGGGGGAGCGTTAGCTAGATGCCAGATTAGATACACCGATGTGTGGGCTAGCTTGAAAAAACTCCCATGTTGTGGCTTTTTGTATTTTAAAAAAGTGACGCGCTTGTGGCTGTAATGTTCTCAGTGCGGGGTGACGGTCTAGTTCACCTCCGCACTGAGCTCTAAACATATGCACTGGCGCATGATGCAATGCGCCCATATATGATAAAGAGGAGGGGCCCAGTGGCGGTAGTCGGGCCCGTGTTACGAACCAAACCACTTGTGTCCCTCATGTTAATTGCGGTTCGCAGCATGCACGTGGTGGCCCGCAGGCGAGCATTTTACACTGGCGACGAGGCTGTAATGTTCACACGCTATTGCGCTGGGTGAAGTGTGGCGGCAGAGATACTGCTGTTTCTGCAATCAGCAGGGGGTCCTGCTACCCTGCCTCCCCACTCTTCCTGGAGCCGGCCCTGGGGTTCCGCCACCCCTGCTTCGCTCCACCTGTGCCTGCCCAGCCCAGTGTGCACCCCTGCCCAGTGGCTGCTTAGCCCCATCTGCCCTCGGTCAGGCGACTGCTGGTTCTGCTGTGGAGAGGCAATGCTTGTGCCGTGAGGTGCACCCCCAACGACGTCCTGATGGCGTCAATCCTGGTGATTGAGCCGTTTATAGTAGATAGCGCTCCCTCGTCACTCGCCCCGAAATGGAAAGACTGGACTGAACGCCTTCAGTTCTATTTTGAGGGGGCAGACATCGCCCGCGAACGGCGCAGGGCCCTACTCCTACACCTAGGAGGTAAGGACATTCATCGCATTTACAAGACTCTAGTGGAGGCCATGCCCAAGACGTATGTGACACTGTTGAAAGCCCTAAATGTGCACTTTGAGCCCATGGCAAACAGGGACTACGAGCGATTCATTTTCCGCCAAGCTAAACAAGAAGTGGAGGAAGCGCTAGACACATTCCATGGTCGCCTGAAAGAACTGGCCAGCACATGCGGATTCCAAGGTGAACAAGAGGAAATTAGGGCCCAAATCATACAGGGCTGCTATTCCTCGAAGCTAAGAGAAACCATCCTCCAGGAGTCTGGCAAGTTGTTGGCTGATATTCTCACACTGGGAAGCTCGAAGGAGTTATCGAAGGCCAGGGCATCGCACATGGAGGCTTCGCTCCACTGCCCCATAAAGGTTGAGCAGGCGAACGTCGTGCAGGCCAAACCAAGTCGCTCACCCGGCAAAAGTACCCACGGCAAAGGTAAAGAAATCGGGTATTGCGGAGGCATTCCCCACCGCATGCAGGACTGCCCAGCAAAAGGAAAAAAGTGTGCGGCCTGCGGCAGGATAAACCACTTTGCGGCCGTGTGCAGGTCATCGAAGCCACGGAAAGAAATGGCCCAAGCGGTAGGAGAATAGCCTGACAGTGAGGATATGGACGACGACACTGGAGACTACACAGTCCACTATGTGCTTGCAGTGGACCACCCACCGAGGAAAAGGCGCAAACTTCTGAAATGGCGCTTAAGGGTTTACGACCAAGAAGTGCGAGCCACCATAGACACCGGTGCTACAATAGAACTGATGGCCGCTAACGTGTAGGAAGCCTCAGTCCACGCCCACAGCTACGAGAAGCCAAAATCCCTGTCTTCGCGTATGGACAGAAGACGCCCATCCAGCTGTTGGGGTGTTCAAAACCGAACTTCGACATTAAGGTTTAAGCATCCCCACCACGGTGTACGTGACAGAAGAAGGGAGTGGCATGCTGGTCAGTGGCTACGCAGCAGAAGAACTGCGGCTAATCTCCTTCGCCCTCGCCGTCCAAGAAGAAGAATTGACAGCCATCATGGAAGAGTTTGATGACGTCTTCCAAGGGATAGGGTGCCTAAAAGGAAAAGAGATCTCTCTACACATCGACCAATCAGTCCAACCAGTGAGACACCGATGCATAGCGTTTCACCTACGGCAGAAAGTCGAAGAGGAACTAGAGGCACTTGAACCGCAAGGTATTATAGAAGAGGTCAGTGGGCCCACCACATGGGTGTCACCAATCGTAGTGGCCAGAAAGCCGAAGCAACTAGGCCAAGTGTGCATCTGCGTCGACATGTGCCTTCCCAGCGCAGCCATAATCCGCACCATAGACGACATCCTCAGTTAGTTAAACTTTGCTGTCTGGTTCTCGAAAATGGACTTACACTCAGGGTACCACCAACTACCCCTACATCCCAAATCCAGATACATAACCACCTTCTCTACCGATGTGGGCCAAGAAGATACAAAAGGCTGAACTTCGGGATTTTGAGCGCCGCCGATGTGTTTCAGAACACCATTAGAGAAGTCCTGAGTGGGCTTCCAGAAGTCCTAAACGTCAGCGACGACCTGCTGGTTTATGTATTGTCCTTAGAAGATAACCACAAAAGGCTCCGTGATGTGTTTCAATGAATCCAAGAGGCCGGTCTCACCCTGCATAGGGAGAAGTGCCAGTTCCTGCAAAGGAAAATCCGCTTCTTTGAGTACGCGTTCTCAGATAAAGGAGTAGCCCTGATATGGACAAAGTCCGTGACATTCAAGACTGTCTGGCTCCCACCAACATATCTGAACTGCAGAGTTTCCTGGGAATGGTTAACTTCTGTGGCCGCTTCATCCCCGATCTGACCGATGTTACGAAACCCCTCAGAGAACGGACGAAAACTGCCACATCCTGGCAGTGGGGACCTGAACAGGAACAAGCCTTCAGGGACACCAAAGCAGCCCTCTCGGCAGACACCACGCTAGAATATTTCAACCCAGCAAGGCCTACCAACATCGCTGTGGATGCCAGCCCCTACGGCCATGGCGCTGTGCTCCCTCAACAGCAACGCAACAAAGAATGGGCCCCAGAAGTCTATGCAAGCCGGTCCCTGACGGAAACCGAGCAGCGCTATTCGCAGATTGAAAGGGAGGCGATTGCCATCCATTGGGCCTGTCGGCACTTTCACATCTACGTGTATGGCCACCCGTTCACAGTGTCCACAGACCACAAGCTTCTCATCCCCCTCTTCCAAGGGTCCGCCTCGAAGCCCCCCCCCCCGAGGATAGAAAAATGGATACTCCAACTGCAAGGTTATGATTACCGGGTAGACTACAAACTTGGTTCATCCGACCCCGCAGGCTATCTATCGAGACACCGGAGGGCAGCGACTAATGCAGAGGAGTACATCGGAAGAGGGTGACAGGACTGCAAGAGTGATCCCAGAGACAGTCCCGAGCGCACCAAACCAAGAGTCCCCATCTCCACAAAGAAATCCGGAGAGAGAGAGAGCCTGCTTCCCACCAGAAGCTCCAGGTGGCGGCACTGAGAGAGAGGAGGTTCCATCTCCGGTCCCATCCAGAGACAAGAGTTCCCAGTACCACCAAAGGAACAATCCTGCCCCCTCCTACCATCTGGCAGGGTAATTTGTGTGAGGGCCTACAGTCATGAGTATGGCTACAAAGATGGGCGGCGTCTGGTGGCTGAGGGGGACTTCTCCAGAACTGGTAAAAGAGTGGTTTACATTTTGATGTTTTGTGTTTAATTAAGGTGAAGAGGAATGTAATGTTCTCAGTGCGGGGTGACGGTCTAGTTGACCTCCACACTGAGCTCTAAACATACGCACTGGCGCATGACGCAATGCGCCCATATATAATAAAGAGGCGGGGCCCGGCGGCGGTAGTCGGGAACGTGTTACGAACCAAACCACTTGTGTCCCGCATGTTAATTGGTGTTCGTAGCCCGCACGTAGCGGCCCACAGGTGAGCATTTTACAGAGGCAGGTGTGAGAAGTTGGCATGGCATATGATGTCCACTATTCTAGTGGGCACCTTGAACCAGTTCAAACGACCCTTATTGATGGTAGGTTTAAAGTCAACCTTTATAGAAAGCTATCCTAGTGGTAGCTGTGGAGAGCAGCCTTCAGGCTAAGACTTAGAGGCGAGTTAAGCTAGTTGTTTTACCAATTACAATCTCTTGAATTATCAAATGAAACCACACCACACAAGGTATATATCAAATATATATGTATTTAGTCTAAACACAACCCCTCTGAACTCTTTATGAGGGCAGAGGTAAAAGTACAATACTAGGAACTTAATTAGCATATGATAAGTTGCACAGTTATGCCCTAGGGGCCTCACAAATCATATACTAATAGTGGTTTAAGAAGCACGTGAGAGTTGGAAAGCAGGCCTAGGGCTTGTAGAACCGCTGGGGCTACCAGGAGCCACCCAAGGTTAGGATGCAGGAGGGCCACGGGGGACGCATGCAGTGTCTAAACACAACCGCGGATCACCATTGACTTTCTATGGAGAATGAACAAGTTACAATTTTAAAGATTAAGGGCACTAAGAGGTGAACTGCGATGGAACCCTTTTAGACTAGGACACTTTGAGAGTAAAGACCCACGTTAGCACCGGAGAACTCCTGTTACCTCACCCAGGGAAGCCCGGTGCATAGGTGTCTTTTGGTGTCGGGTTTCTTCGTTGATTCCTATGAAGAGCTGCGAAGAAATGCTGCAGGCGACCAGAGGAAAAGTGTCCAGGTGGATCCAAGGGTGGATCGGAGATGTGAAGAACCTGAAAGCAGAGGGGACAGAATCTGGGTCACTAGCCAGTGACCAGGAAGGCGAGGAGAAGATGCCAGCCGATGTCGGGTGTTTTCAGGTGAAAGAGGTGAAGCTTGACTCTTCAGCCACGAGGGCCAGGAGGTGTCGACAACAACCAGGAGCCGGATTCAAGCTGTCCCACAAAGGATCTAACTGACTGCGGTGTCGGAATCCAGATTGGACCCAACAAGCCTTGGCAACTGCAACCCATGCAAGATGACAAGATTGGCTTTGGTGTAGACCAACAAGGTCTGAGGGACACCTCCTTTGAAGAGGAGTGGGAGCACATCTGGAGCAACCAGGAAAGCTCAGGAAACAAAGGATTGGCCTTCGTGGGGGTTCACTAGCCAATGGACTAGGAACCGCGAAGGCGCCTCAAGCTGCGGTGAAGAAAGGGGACTCACGGGTTACTTGTGGAGTGCTGGCATCTGTACTTTGGTGCAAAAGAAGCTCGGGCAGGGGCTTCAAATACCCCAATGCACAACTTTGGTATACCTCAGGAAGTAGGTGCAGTTGCAAAAATGCAGGATGTCCAGGAGTTCCGGTCCCACCTCTCCTGTGTCAACTATGGGTCTCAGCTTTGCTGGGAGCTCTGGTCGTCTTCAGAGATGTCTGGAAGTCTGTGTCCTGTGTCGCAGATTCTTCGGGATTTGGTGGGAGCCTCGAAAATGTAGACCGGCAAAGATGCTTTTGTTGCCTGTTTGAACAGGGTGGTCACTCCTTGACCACAAGGGAGATTTCTTCCGTCTTCCAGTCGATATGGAATGTCGACGGTCCAAGATATATGTTGCAATGTTTCGTCCATGGTAATCTAAAGTCCTAAGGACTGGGGTTCTAGAAGTTATGGGGTTGGACTAACTCTAAGGTCCCTCCTATTGGTGGACCTGGGGAGGGGGGTGATTACACCCCTTCCCCTTTGTCCAGTTTCTCGCCAGAGCTGGGCTGAGTGCCCCAGCAACCGGTTTGAACTGGGAAATGCTTGGAGCACCTTGTGTGCCCCAGACAGTGTCTGAAAAGCATTCACTGAATGCAACCCACCCTGCCTCAATACACTACAGCCTGTCTGGGAGGTGCTAGCACCTCCCTGGACAGGAAACCTATTGTCCAGGCCTCCCCTGCTGGAGTTTTGTCCAGCAGCAGGAGGGCAGACTCGTGTCTGTGGCAACAGCATCCATTTTGTGATGCTGGGGCTCTGTTTAACTTCAACCGGGTTTACCAGTAAGTACATGTCTTCTCCCTCTAGAAGGGTGGAATAACAAATATAAGGAGATGGTTCCGAAAGCTGCAGAGGGGATCAGATCATGCTAGGGCACCCTCTCACACAAAGCCAAGCACTCTGCCTTCAGGATTGTCAAGACCTGCCATAGGAGTGATTTATAGGTTACTATGTGTCTATATATAAAGGTAGCTATAGGTGTACTATATCTAAGTAAGGGGTGCTTACACCACCTTACCCAGGCTGCAAGTGCACACCTGTGGTGTCAGTTTGGAAGGCTAACCAGGGGCGGCGCAATACATGCTGAAACCCCTGGTAGGCCTCTGGGGTACCTATGCCCTGGGCACCTAAGGTACCATATACAGGGACTCATAAGGGTGACCCATTAACCAATCTGGTATGTACCTAAAGTACATGGTATCAATTTAGAGAGAGAACAGCTAGGTTGTGGGCCTGATTAGCAGGGCCACAGCCATACTGAAGTCGAAAAACCAGTGAAACACAGCAAAAAGTGGGGGTAAGCATAGAAAGCAGACCCTACTCTCGTACATACCCCTCCCCCAACGCAGGGACATTGACCAGTTGAGTCTTCATGTTCCAAGTGGAAATATCTGGAGAGTCCATCTGCATTGGCATGGTTACTCCCAGGTCTATGTCCCACTGTATAGTCCATCCCCTTTAGGGAAATGGACCACTTGACAAGTTTGGGATTTTCACCCTTCATCTGTTTTAGCCACAAGAGGGGCTCATGGTCTGTCTGAACTGTGAATTGAGTACCAAACAAGTATGGCCTCAGCTTCTTCAGAGCCCAAACTACAGCAAAGGCCTCCCTCTCAATAGCTGACTAACATTTCTCTCTAGGGATCAGCCTTCTGCTAATAAAAGATACTGGCTGGTCCTGACCTTCTTCATTCAGTTGTGATAGCACATCCCCTACCCCCAACTCAGAAGCTTCCGTTTGAACAATGAATTATTTGGAGTGGTTAGGTTTTTGCAGAATTGATGCAGTGCACATGGCCTGCTTCAGGTCATCAAATGCCTTTTGACAGCTGACTGTCCACTGAACTTTCTTAGGCATTCTTTTAGAAGTTATGTCATTCAGGGGTGTCACTATGGAACCATACCCCTTGGCAAATCTCCTATAGTACCCAGTCAGGCCCAAGAAAGCTCCGACCTGAGTCTGGGTGGTTGGAGCCGACCCAGTCCATTATGGTCTTGATTTTGCTCTGCAATGGTTGACCCTGGCCTACACCTACAAGGTGGCCCAGGTATACAACCTGACTCTGCCCTATCTTGATAGTTAGGCCTTCTTTTTGCAGGGCTTCCAAAACATTTTTCAGGTGGATCAAGTGATATTCCCAGGTGGAACTAAAGACAGCATTATCATCAAGATAAGCTGCACAGTAGTCTTCCAGGCCTGTGAGGACTTTGTTCACCCACCTTTGAAATGTGGCAGGGGGTTGAAAATGCTGTCTTTGGCTTCGCATCATCAGCTAGTATGATCTGCTAGTAGTTAGCTGTTAGATCAAATGTGCTCAGAAATTTGGCAGATGCCAACTTATCAATGAGCTCATCTGCTCTGGGTATTGGATGGGCATCAGTCTTAGTGACTGCATTGAGACCTCTGTAGTCTATACAAAACCTCTCTCTACGCTAGCCTCTCTCGGGCTAGGAACTGGAACAAGGTGGACATCACCTCCCTCTGCAACTCACTCTCAGCCTCCTGCCCTGATATCATGGGATTAGACCCCCTCTCCCAGACCGCCGCACTCGATCACTGGCTTATCACCGCCTGTGATCCGGTGGCCCCCCTGAAGCGCATGGTAATTAACCGTTCCCATCAGGCTAACAAATGGTTCAGCCCGGACCTCAAAGCCATGAAATTGAAGGTCAGACAGGCCGAACGTGCCTGGCGCCGTGCCTACTCACCCTCTAGCCGGCAACACTTCATCACAATACTCAAAGAATATAAAACCTCTATACTCACGGCAAAAACTGACTACTTCTCTGGACGCATCTTAGCGGCCGACTGCCAATCCCGGGTAATTTTCTCCACTGTGCACGAGCTGGCTGCTTCGGACAGAACCTCACCCAAAATCCCTCCTTCCCAGGCTTTATGCGACTTACTCAATGACTTTTTCATCGATAAAATAACTCTCATTAAAGCCAATATCCCCTCCCCTCTCCCTTCCTTCACTTTTCCCCAGCCTCCCGAAAACCTTAGTTTCCTCACCTCCATTCCCTCACTCACCAGGGAACTGTTGCTTCCCCTACTCAGCCGAGTCAAATCGGGCTCCCCGGCCGACATTGCCCCAGCACGCATCCTTAGCCAGCTTTTTCTGGCGTGTCCCTCTCCGGT
The DNA here is from genome assembly GCF_964261635.1 of Lissotriton helveticus. Taxonomy (NCBI): domain Eukaryota; kingdom Metazoa; phylum Chordata; class Amphibia; order Caudata; family Salamandridae; genus Lissotriton; species Lissotriton helveticus. The sequence continues at coordinate 973,949,905 of NC_136057.1, read as the reverse complement.
CTTGGCCCTTCTGAACAATTGTTTTGCATCAGGCTCTGTCCCGGCTCCCTTTAAGTCAGCTACAATCCTCCCAATACTGAAAAAACCTGGAGTGGATCCCTCCTGCCCCGCAAACTATCGTCCCATATCCCTCCTCCCCTATTTGGGAAAAATAGCAGAGTCCTATGCCACCGAGGTGCTCAGCTCCTTTATCGAAAGTAGTAGCTATCTTGCACCCTGCCAGGCGGGCTTTCGCCCCCGGCATTCCACAGAAAAGGTAGTCATTTCAGTAATGGACCAACGTAGGGAGGGCCTAGATACCAACATTCCCCAAGCCCTGGTCCTATTAGACCTATCCGCCGCCTTTGACACGGTTGACCATTCTATCCTTCTGTCCCGTGTCAAGGCGGCGGGCATAGGGGGCCAGGCCCTCGCCTGGATAGGCTCTTTCCTGAAGGGACGTACTCAGGCGGTCCACTTGGCTGAATTCTCAGCCTCTCCCAGTAAAGTGAACTGCGGGGTTCCCCAGGGCTCTTCCCTATCCCCCCTCCTGTTCAACCTTTATATTTTTCCTCTTATTTTTGCACTCCAACAAATGGAGGTCACAGTATATAACTATGCTGATGACCTCCAGCTTATCTTTAATTTTTCCTCCCCCTCTTCTGCTGCTCCTAACTTCCAGTCGGTCCTTCTGTTTATCCGTGGTTGGATGAACGCAAACCACCTAAGACTCAACCCGGATAAGACAGACCTGATCTTGACTGGGGGCAGCGACAACCCTTGGACACCCTTCTTCTGGCCTGTTTCTTTTGGTCCCGCCCCCACCCCCTCCCATTCGGTAAAAACCCTTGGGATTATGCTTAATCATCAGCTGACACTTCACACTCACATTAGTTCTGTTGTTTCTTCCTCCTTTTTTACGTTACGCATCATCAGGAAAGTCTCTCGGTTCTTCTCATCCTCCGCCTTGAAATTGATTGTTATGGCCATGATTTTATCCAAAATCGACTATGGTAACATCATTTATAATGGCGCTCCGGCCTATGCACTCCACCGCCTCCAGCTGGTGCAGAACAAGGCGGCTCGCCTGGTACACGGCCTACCTAAATTCCATCACTCCTCTCCGTTGCTCATCGCCCTTCACTGGCTTCCAATAAAGCAAAGAGCCCTTTTTAAACTCGGCTGCCTCACTTTTCAGGCTCGGGCTGGTACTGCCCCTGCTTATATTAACGCAGCCATCACTAACTACATCCCCACTAGAGACTTGCGCTCCTCTTCAAAATCTCTTTTAGTCATTCCCCGGTTTAAGAAGAAGCGCTCCGGTGGCCAGAAATTTTCGGTGCTCGCTCCCACTTTTTGGAACTCCCTTCCGCTCACCCTAAGATCGCTGTCTTCCTATACAGAATTTCGTAGTAACCTCAAGACTTTTTTGTTTCAGCAAGCATTTAGTTCATAACTCTCTCCCCTTATTCTTCCTCAGTTGAATTCCTACAGCGCCATGAAACTGCCAAGTGAACGTGCGCTTACAAATAGCTCACAATTCAAATTCAAATTCAATTCTTACCATCCTGGGTGTGAGGTTTTGGCGCTAGGACTACTGGACTAGCCCAAGGGCTAGCTGAAGGTTCAATCACTCCCAATTCCAACATTTTCTGGACTTCAGTCCTGATACAGTCCCTGACATGATCAGGTTGCCTGTAAATCTTATTTTTAACAGGCAGACTGTCCCCAGTGTCCACTTCATGAGTGCACCAGGTAGTCTGACTTGGAGTCAGTGAAAACATATGTCTGTATTGTTGCAGAACATGTCTGCAGTCAGTTTGCTGCTGATCAGTGAGGCTGCATGACAAGGCTACACCATCTACTGATCCATCATCAGGGTTCTGAGAGAGCAGGTCTGGGAGAGGATCACTCGCTTCCTCCTGCCCTTCATCAGTAGCCATGAGCAAGCCCATGTCTGCCCTGTCAACATATGGTTTCAGCCTGTTGACATGAAGCACCCTATGGGGGCTCCTGGGAGTTCTAAGATCTACCAAATAGGTAACCTCTCCCTTCTGTTCAACAATAGTGTGGGGTCCACTCCACTTGTCTTGGAGAGCTCCTGGGGCCACAGGCTCCAACACCCACACTTTCTGTCCTGGCTGGTAAACGGTCAGTACAGCCTTTTGGTCATGCCAGGCTTTCTGTAATTCCTGGCTAGCCTCAAGGTTTTTGGTTGCCTTTTTCATGTACTCTGGTATCCGGGAGCGGAGACCAAGTACATATATCCTGTTTAGGGGGTTCACTAGACAAAGTAGTCCTCTAACAGGATGCCCAAACAAAAGTTCAAATGGGCTGTAGCCAACCCCCTTCTGTGGAACCTCCCTGTATGCAAACAAAAGGCAAGGTAGCAGGATATCCCATCTCCGCCTGGGCTTTTCTGGGAGACCCATGATCATATTTTTAAGGTCTTGTTAAATCTTTCAACTAGACCATTGCACTGTGGATGATAGGGCGTGGTGAACTTGTAGTTCACTCCACACTCCTTCCACATTGCAGTTAATTAACTTGCCATAAAGTTTGCACCTCTGTCAGAAACTACCTCCTTAGGGAAACCTACTCTTGAGAAAACTCCCAAGAGGGCTCTTGCCACAACAGGTGCTGTAGTGGTCCTAAGTGGAATTGCCTCTGGGTACCTGGTGGCATTATCCACCATCACCAGGATAAACCTGTGCCCAGATGCAGTTTGGGAATCCCTTGGTCCAACAATGTCAATCCCTACACGTTCAAAGGGAACCCCCACCACAGGTAGTGGTATACGGGGGGCCTTTGTAGTACCACCTGATTTGCCACTGGCTTGGCAGGTGACACAGGAGCCACAAAACTCCTTTGTGTCTTCAGACATGTGGGGCCAGTGAAAGTGAGGGCCAATTCTGTCCCAAGTCTTGGTCTGGCCCAGGTGTCCTGCTAGGGGAATATCATGGGCTAGTGACAAAAAGAAGCCCCTCAATGCCAAAGGTATGACCAACCTCCTGGAAGCACCAGACTGGGGGTCTCTACTCTCTGAATATAGGGGCCCTGCATCCCAATAGATTCAATGGGTGCCACTAAAATCCCCAGCAGCCTCAGCAGCAGCTTGCTGTCTGAGGGGTTCAAGAGAAGGGCAGTCCAACTGTGCCTGATTCAGATCTGCCCTGGAAGGGCCCCCTGTCCCTAAGAACTCAACCTGATCAGGTTCAAGCTCCTCTGGGACAGTTCCTTCTTCAGGTTTACAATCAGATTCCTCAGAAGGCTGATCCTCACTCTGAGTCAGGGGAAGGCACAGCCTTAACCCTACTGCTCATTTTCCTGGTAGGCAATTGGTCCATTATTCCAGAATCCAGGGCCTGTTCAGTGTTGCACTTTTTGACCTGTGACCTAGTCTCTGCAAGGACATGTGCTGAGATTCCTAACATCTCTGCATGTGTCCTAAACTCCACTTCAGACCAGGCTGAAGTCTCTAGGTCATTGCCAAGCAAACATTCTACAGGAAGGTCTGAACTTATCACAACCCTCTTAAGGCGAGTTACCCCTCCCCAGGAGAAATTTACAACTGCCATACTATGTGTGGTAGGGACATTTCTAGCATTGGTCACTTGGTACATCTCACCAAGTATCACTTGTCCAGGGTCCACAAAGTTAGGCATCACCATTGTGACACTGGCACCTGTGTCCCTATAGGTCTGAGCCTTTTTCTCATTGATTAAAGGAGTTTGTCTGTACTTTCCCAGATTACTGGGACTCACAGAGGGGGTCACATCTATGCCCCCATCACAGATCAAAACAGCTTGAGTTGGCACTCTGACTAGGCCAGGGTCTATCTCAGTTGCCAGGGTTAACCCTACTACACCCTTCTGTTGAGAACCACCACTTGGAGCTGAGCTAGGGGGAACAGTTGCCTTAGGGGCAATGGTGGCTGGAGCTGTCTCCTTCTTGGTGCACTCACCAGTCCAGTGAGTATTATTTTTACAAACTTTGCACCATGTTTTTTAGGACCTTCTTTCTTTTTGGATTGGGGACCCAAACAGTTAGAAGCTTTTTGGGGACCTTGTGAAGACTTTTGATCTTTAGCTTTCTCCCCACCCTTTTGGTCTTGCTTCTTCTGGTCACCACCTTGGTTCTGTACCTTCTGCTTCACCCTGGTTCTGACCCATTTGTCTGCCTTCTTTCCCAATTCTTGAGGAGAGGTCAGATCAGAGTCAACCAAATGCTGATGCAACAACTGGTTCTGACAGTTATTAAGAATCTGTTCTCTCATGATTAGATTATACAGTCCGGTATAGTCACACACTTTACTGCCCAGTAACCAGCCCTCCAGAGTCTTAGCAGCACAATCTACAAAGCCAGTCCAGTCCTGAGTCTGTGTCTTCTGGGTATCTCTGAACTGCAACCTATACTGTTCAGGTGTTATGCCAACCCCATCTATTAGAGCACTCTTCAGGACTTTGTAATCAGCATCCTCTTCTCTGACAGTGAGGAGCTTATCTCTTCCTTTGTCTGCAAAGGAGAGCCACAAGATTGCTGCCCACTGCTCCTGGGGTACCTTCTGTACTTTGCAGACCCTTTCCAGTGCAGTGATCCATTTGTGGATGTCATCTCCAATCTGATAGGGAGGGACAATCTTGTTTAGGTTTCTATGGTCATAAGACCTATCCCTACCACTAGGGATATTGCTGCCACCATGGGGCTCTAGCCCCGTCTTTTTTCTCGCTCTCTCTCATGAGCTAGGGTCTCTTTTTCTAAGGCAATTCTTTGCCTTCTTATCCTGAGCTTGACTTCTTTCATTCTAACTTCCTGTTCCCTTCGCAGGAGAAGTTCTCCTTCTATGAGCAGAGGCAGAGGACCCTACAGATGTACCAGAATGGTCAGATTCCACTGAAGGTGATCTTTCCCTTCTAGGCACACCTACAGGTCTACGTGGGGGGATGGAGGGGGCCCATTCTGACCCACCTCATCTCCTGGTAGCCCTGTTTTTCCCAGGTTGAGTCTACTGACATCATCCTGGTCTGCATCTTCCTCATCATCATCAGAGGTCTGGTGAGGCACCTCATCATTATCCTCTTCTGCTGATGGATGCATCCCACTCCCATTACCTAGTCTATCTGGATCTGATGCTTTTTCTAGGTCATCTGCCACTAAGATATCTATCAGGTGTTGGGTGTTAGGACTTTGTCCTTGCTTTAATTTCCTTATGGCACACAATCCCCTTAACTCCTGGAAGGAGAATGTGTCATATTTAGATGTCTGCACTTGGCTCACATCTGGCAGAGATACACTAGCTCCTGCCCTTAAAGCCATAACTGGTGTGGTGTGTGCACCCACCTACACTACTTGGTTTCCTACTAAACCTCTCTAGTAGTTGTAGTCAGGGTGTGCTGAGCCCTTAACCTCTACAACTGCTATGTTCAGTAGAACCTAAATATTTTATGCTTGATTTATATGTGTCTACTGGTACCTTAATGTGACTTTTCAAATGATATTCTCAAGATTATTTGGTAAAACAATGCAAGCTCTAATCCCACATGCTGCACACCAATGTGAGAAGTTGGCCTGGCATATGATGTCCACTATTCTAGTGGGCACCTTGCACCAGTCCAAACGGCCCCTATTGATGGTAGGTTTAAAGTCAACCTTTATAGAAAGCTATCCTAGTGGTAGCTGTGGAGAGCAGCCTTCAGGCTAAGACTGAGAGGCGAGTTAAGCTAGTCGTTTTACCAATTATAATATCTTGAATGATCAAATGAAAGCACACCACTCAAGGTATATATCAAATATATATGTATTTATTCTAAACACAACCCCTCTGGACTCTTTATGAGGTCAGAGGTAAAAGTACAATACAAGGAACCTAATTAGCATACGATAAGTTGCACAGTATACGTTATGCCCTAGGGGCCTAACAAACCATATACTAAAATAGTGGTATAAGAACCACGTGAGAGTTAGAAAACAGGCATAGGGTCTGTAGAACCGCTGGGGCTACCAGGAACCACCCATGGTTAGGATGCAGCAGGCCCACGGGGGACGCGTGCAGTGTCTAAACACAGCCACGGATCACCATTGACTTTCTATGGAGAACGAACAAGTTACAATTTTAAAGATTAAGGGCACTTAGAGGTGAACTACGATGGAACCCTTTTATACTAGGACATTTCGAGAGTCAAGACTCACGGGAGCACCGTAGTACTCGTGTTACCTCACCTAGGGATGCCGGGTGCATAGGTGTCTTTTGGTGATGGGTTTCGTAGTCGATTCCTATGGAGAGCTGCGAAGAAATGCTGCAGGCGACCAGAAGAAAAGTGTACGGGTGGATCCAAGGCTGGATCAGAGATGTGAAAAACCTGAAAGCAGAGGGATACAGTCTGGGTCACTAGCCAGTGACCAGGATGGCGAGGAGAAGATGCCAGCCGATGTCGGGTGTTTTCAGGTGAAAGAAGTGAAGCTTGACTCTTCAGCCACAAGGACCAGGAGGCGTCGACAATGACCAGGAGCTGGCTTTGAGCTGTCCCACAAAGGATCTAGCTGACTGTGGTGTCGAAATCTGGATTGGACCCAACAAGCCCTGGCAACTGCAACCCACACAAGATGACAAGATTGGCTTCGGTGCAGACCAGCAAGGTCTGAGGGACTCCTCCTTTGGAGTGGGAGCACATCTGGAGCAACCAGGAAAGCTCAAGAAACAAAGGATTGGCCTTCGAGGGGGCTCACCAACGGATTAGGAACCGCAAAGGCGCCTCGAGCTGCGGTGAAGAAAGGGGACTCACAGGTCACTCGTGGAGTGCTGGCCTTGTACTTTGATGCAAAAGAAGCTCGGGGCAGGGGCTTCAAACACCCCAATGAACAATTTCGGGATACCTCGGGAAGTAGGTGCAGTTGCAAAAATGCAGGATGTCCAGGAGTTCCTGTCCCACATCTCTCGTGTCAGCTATGGGTCTCAGCTTTGCTGGGAGCTCGGGTCAGCTTCAGAGATATCCTGAAGTCTGTGTCCTGTGTCGCAGATTCTTTGGGATCCGGCAGGAGCCTTGAAAATGGAGACCGGCAAAGAAGATTTTGTTGCCTGTTTGAACAGGGTGGTCACTCCTTGACCACAAGGGAGATTTCTTCCGTCTTCCAGTCGATATGGAACGTCGAAGGTCCAAGATATATGTTGCAATGTTTCGTCCAGAGTAATCTAAAGTCCTAGGGACTGGGGTTCTAGAAGTTTAGGGGTTGGACTAACTCTAAGGTCCCTCCTATGGGTGGACCTGGGGAGGGGGTGGTTACACCCCTTCCCCTTTGTCCAGTTTCTCGCCAGAGCTGGGCTGAGTGCCCCAGCAACCGGTTTGAACTGGGAAATGCATGGAGCACCTTGTGTGCCCCAGACAGTGTCTGAAAAGCATTCACTGAATGTAACCCACCCTATCCCAATACACTACAGCCTGTCTGGGGAGTTGCTAGCACCTCCCTGGACAGGAACCCTACTGTCCAGGCCTCCCCTGCCGGAGTTCCGTCCAGCAGCAGGAGGGCAGACTTGTGTCTGTGGCAGCAGCATCCATTGTGTGATGCTGGGACTCTGTTTAACTTTAACCTGGTTTACCAGTAAGTACATGTCTTCTCCCTCTAGAAGGATGGAATGCTACCCCCACCCCTACAACTGTAGGGGGGTAGTGTTCCAAAGTGTTTGACACCTTACACAACATGTTTTGAGAAAACCAAACCAAAGTTAGCATTAAGCGCGAGGATTATAATGTACTTAAGAGTATATGGTATGGCTATATCATAGAACAGCTATAAGGAGATGGTTCCGAAAGCTGCAGAGGGGCTCAGCTTATGCGAGGGCACCCTCTCACACAAAACCAAGCGCTCTGCCTTAAGGATTGTCAAAGCCTGCCATAGGAGTGACGTATAGGTTACTATGTGTCTATATGTAAAGGTAGATATAGGTATACTATATCTAAGTAAGGGGTGCTTACACCACCTTACCCAAGCTGCAAGTGCAGACCTGTGGTGTCAGTTTGGAAGGCTAACCAGGGGTGGCACAATACAAGCTGTAGCCCCTGGTAGGCCTCTGGGGTACCTATACATAGGGCACCGAAGGTACCATATACAGAGACTCATAAGGGTGACCCAGTAACCAATCAGGGATGTACCTAAAGTACATGGTATCAATTTAGAGAGTGAACAGCTAGGCTTTGGGCCTGATTAGCAGGGCCACAGCCATACTAAAGTCGAACAAGCATTTGCAATGCAATAGGTCTCGCATTAGGAAAGTTTGAGCTATTAGTATTGCAAATGACAACATTTTATTTATGTGTTGGTTTTGAAAATAGCGGAATGAATAGCTTAGTCATTTACAAAATGCCAATAGTTTTAACTTTTGCAAATGTGACACCTATAGCATTTGTAATGCAATATGTGTTATATTTAAGTGACTTAGATGTATTGATATTATAAATAATGGCTTTTTAAAAAAAAAATTAATACTTAAATAAAGCTTTTGTAATTTATAATGGCAATAGCTTTAACTTTTGTAAATAACTTTTGTGAAGATTATGTTCAGTGTATTTTATTGTGACGAAAATCCAAGAACAGAAGCGAAATATTAACATCCTTTTGTGACATTTGTAATAAAGCTTGATACATTGAGAGAACATATTTGAACCAGTTGTTGTTGTTGAATGGTTGCACAGATTGATGCTGTGGTGGCACTGAGTGATGTGGTGGCGACGAGTGATGCTGTGGCATTCAGTGATGCTGTGGTAGCACATAGTGATGTTGTGGTGCCCCTGAGTGATGTTGTGGTGCCCCTGAGTGATGTTGTGGTGCCCTGAGTGATTCTGTGTTGGTGCTGAGTGATGCTGTGAGGATGCGATAGATAGATAGATAGATAGATAAGATAGAGTGAGTGCGATAGATAGATAGATAGATAGAGGGAGGGCGATAGATAGATAGATAGAGTGAGGGCAATAGATAGATAGAGTGAGGGCGATCGGTTGATAGATAGAGTGATGGCGATAGATCGAGTGAGTGTGATAGATAAACAGATAGTGAGGGCGATAGATAGATGGACATATAGAGTGAGGGCGATAGATAGAGTGAGGGCAATAGAGCGAGGGTGATAAGATAGATAGAGTGGGGGCGATAGATAGAGCGAGGGCGATAGATGGATAGAGTGAGGGCGACAGATAGATAGAGTAAGGGCGATAGATAGATAGATAGAGTGAGGGCGATATATAGAGTGAGGGGGGGGTTGTGTGTGTGGGGTTGTGTGCTTGTGTGTGGGGTTGTGTGTGTGGGGGGGTAGTGTGTGTGTGTGTGGGGTGTGTGTGTGTGGGGGGTGTGTGTGTGGGGGGATCTGTGTGTGGGGGGTGTGTGTGGCGTTGTGTGTGTGAGGTTGTGTGTAGGGGGTTGTGTGTGGGGGGTTGTGTGGGGGGTTATGTGTGGGGGGTTGTGTGTGTGTGCGGGGTTGTGTGTGTGTGGGGGTGTGTGTGTTTGTGGGAATATGTTTGGATGTTGTGTGTGGGGGAGGACAATCAACAGATGAGAGAGAAAAGAGAGAGGGAGGAGAGATAGAGACAGAGAGAAAAAAGGGGGGAGAGAGAAGAGAGGTATAGAGTGAGGTCGACAGATAGATAGAGTCAGGACGATAGATAGATAGATAAAGTGAGGGCGATACATAGAGTGAGGGCGATAGAGTGAGGTTGATCGATAGAGTGAGGGAGAACAATAGATAGACTGAGGGCAATAGATAGATAGATAGACTGAGGGCGATAGAGTGAGGGCGATAGATAGAGTGAGGGCAATAGATAGATAGATAGATGGTTGTGTGTGTGGGGGTTTGTGTGTGTGTGGGGGGTTGTGTGTGTGGGGCGGGTGTGGCAGTGTGGGGGGGGTGTGAGGTGTGTGTGGGTTTGTGGGGTGTGTGTGTGGGGTTATATGTGTGTTGGGGGGTTGTGTGTGTGTGTGGAGTTGTGTGTGTGGGGGGGTTGTGTGTGTGTGTGTGGGGTTGTGTGTGTGGGGGGTGTGTGTGTGTGTGTGGTGTGTGTGTGGGGGGTCTGTGTGTGGGGTTGTGTTTGTGGGGTTGTGTGTGTGTGGGGTTGTGTGTGTGTGGGGTTGTGTGTGGGGGGGTTGTGTGTGGGGGTGTGTGTGGGGGGTTGTGTGTGGGGGGTTGTGTGTGGGGGGTTGTGTGTGTGCGCTGGGTTGTGTGTGTGTGGGGATGTGTTTGGGGGGTTGTGTGTGGGGGAGGATGATCAACAGATGAGAGAGAAAGGAGAGAGTGAGAGAGAGGGAGGAGAGAGAGAGAGAGAGAAAAGGGGGGAGGGAGAGGAGAGGTATAGAGGGAGGGAGGGAAAGAGAAGGAGAGGGCAAGAGAGAGCAGGAGAGAGAGAAAGAGAGGGAGGAGAGCTAAAGAGAGAGAGGGAGGGAGAGAAAGGGAAAGAGTGAGAAAGAGAGAGTGAGGAAGGAGAGCGAGAGAGGGGAGTAGAGAGAGCCAGAGAGGGGGAGAGAGAGCCAGAGTGAAAGAGAGAGTGGGAGAGACAGAAAGTGTGAGGAGAGATAAAGAGAGTGAGAGGGAGGTAGAGAAAGAGAGAGAGATAGAAAGGGAAAGAGTGAGAGAGAGAGGGTGAGAGAGGGGGAGAGAGAGAAAGAGAACAGGAGAGACAGAGAGAAAGAAAGCAAGAGGAGAGAGAGAGAGATCATGCGCCCTGGTGGGAGCTGTGGCCCCGGCAATATTTCTAAAGAATAACGTAATGTAATTTTAATTTTCTTCTCTATTTATAGAGTTATTTTGCGAATTTCCCTCTTTTTTTCTATATCGGTATTTTTCTCTGGCATATTTTTACTGTTCGTGGAGGAAGAAAGAGCTGGCGGAGATGGATGGGTGGGTGGATGTCGGTGAGGATGGGAGGGAAGTGGAGAGACCGGGAGGAAGGGGAGGATGCGAGTGAGAGAACGTGAAAGGAAGAGAATCGACAAGCGAGAAGCAGACAGACAGAGTGGAGATGGGGGTGAGGAGGGGTGAACACAAAAGGAAGAGACAGAGGGTGGATGCTGGGCTGAAGTGGGGAGGACGAGTGAGAGACTTAGGAGGAGGACACTGGAGAAAACGGGACAAAGGGGAGAGAGAGACTGACAGTGAGAAAGAAGAGATGGAACTGATGAAGCACCCCCTCTCCACCGTGCTCTTCTCTGCAGCTGTAAACAAACTCCCTTGCATGTCAATGTGGCTCACTCAGCCCGTGCGTTTCTAGTTGAATAATAATTATAGCGCGTGCCACAGAGAGGCTGTATTTCGTAGTGCTGTAAGTAATGGGAGTGCAGTCAGAGCAGCGCTTGTTTGATGGCATCGAAGTGCTTCAGACGCCCTGGGAGGCATGATGTGGAAGTTTGTAGGCGTGACCTCGTACTGTGGTGGATGGGGAGGGAGTTCCAAGTCTTGGCAGCCAGGTAAGAGAAGGATCTTCCTCCGGCGGTGGCTCTTCGGATGCGTGGTACGGCTGCGAGGGCGAGGCTGGTGGACCGTAGCTGGCGGGTGGGCGTGTAGAAGGTCAAGCGGTCGTTGAGGTACTTGGGGCCCAGGTCGTGGAGAGACTTGTGTGCGTGGGTGAGGAGCCGGAACGTGATCCTCTTGTCGACGGGGAGCCAGTGCAGGTTCCTCAGGTGGCTGGAGATGTGGCTGCGTCGGGGGACATCCAGGATGAGTCGGGCGGAGGCGTTCTGGATGCGCTGGAGTCTTTTCTGTAGCTTGGCTGTGGTTCCCGCATAGAGGGCGTTTCCGTAGTCCAGTCGGCTGGTGACGAGTGCCTGGGTGACAGTCTTCCTGGTCTCGGTCGGGATCCAGCGGAAGATCTTGCGAAGCATACGCAGGGTGTTGAAGCACGATGAGGAGACGGTGTTGACTTGTCTGGTCATCGAGAGGGAGGGGTCCAGGATGAAGCCCAGGTTGGGTGCGTGGTCGGTTGGCTTGGGTGCGGTGCCCAGGGCTGGGGGCCACCAGGAGTCGTCCCAGGCGGAGGGCGAAGATCCCAGGATGAGGACTTCCGTCTTGTCCGAGTTCAGTTTCAGGCGGCTGTCCTTCATCCACTCGGCGACGTCTTTCATCCCTTTGTGAAGGCAGGTTCTGGCGGTGTCGGGGTCTCTGGTGAGGGAGAGGATCAGCTGGGTGTCGTCGGCGTAAGAGATGATGTTGAGGTTGTGCTGGCGTGCGATGGCTGTGAGAGGTTTCATGTAGATGTTGAAGAGGGTGGGGCTGAGTGAAGATCCTTGCGGGACGCCGCAGATGACTTCGGTGGCCTCGGAGCGAAACGGGGGGAGGCGGACTCTTTGTGTTCTTCCGGCGAGGAACGAGATGATCCACTCCAGTGCCTTCTCTTGGATACCGATGTTGCTGAGGCGCTGGACTAGGGTGCGGTGGCAGACCGTGTCGAATGCAGCGGAGAGGTCCAGGAGGATGAGGGCCACTGTTTCCCCCTTGTCGAGCAGGGTCCGGATGTCGTCGGTGGCTGCGATGAGGGCGGTCTCGGTGCTGTGGTTGGCTCTGAAGCCGGACTGCGAGGGGTCGAGGGATCCGTTCGTCTCGAGGAAGGCGGTCAGCTGTCTGTTGACGATCTTCTCGATGACTTTAGCAGGAAAAGGGAGGAGCGAGATGGGGCGGAAGTTTTTGAGATCGGTGGGGTTCGCTGTAGGTTTCTTCAGGAGGGCGCTGATCTCGGCGTGCTTCCAGCTCTCCGGGAAGGTGGCGGTGTTGAAGGAGGCGTTGATGATGTTCCGGAGCGATGGTGGAGTCGGCCTTGTTGAAGACGTGGTGTGGGCAGGGGTCGGTTGGTGATCCGGAGTGGATGGTATTCATCGTGCGGGCTGTGTCTTCGGTGGTCACCGTGGTCCAGGTGCGAAGGGTGGCGGTGGGGGCGTTGGTTCGACGGTTGGGTGCGTGGGTGGGGCGCCGAAGCTGTTGTGGATGAACGAGGCGAGGGAGTCGCAGAGGTCTTGTGACGGAGTGATGTCGTTGGTGCCGGTGCTGGGGTTGGAGAACTCCTTGACGACAGTGAAGAGCTCTTTGCTGTCGTGGGCGTTGTTGTCCAGTCATTCCTTCAGAGATTTCTTCTTGGTGGTGCGGATGAGCTGGTGGTGCTTGCGGGTAGCGTGTTTGAGGGCGGTCATGTTGTCGGTGGTCCGGTCGAGGAGCCAGGCTTTCTCGAGGGTGCGGCGGGTCTTCTTGGAGTCCTTGAGGTCATCGGTGAACCAGGATGCCTTCTTGCTTCTGGGTCTGCTGGGAGGGTTCTTTAGTGGCGCGAGGTCGTTGGCGCAGGCGCAGGCGGTCAGCCACTGTGTGAAGTTGCGGGCTGCTTCGTTGGGGTCCGTTGTGTTGGCGGGTGGGCTCTGGCTGAGGGAGGTGGTGAGCTGGTCTGCGGTGATCTTGCTCCAATTCCTGTGAGGTACCTGTTGCGGGTGGTGGTGGGTCGTGGATCTTTTGAAGCTGAAGTGGACGCAGCTGTGGTCGGTCCAGTGGAGTCCGGTGGCGTGGCTGAAGGTGATGTACTTGCTGGAAGAGAAGACGGGATCAAGCGTGTGGCCGGCGTAGTGGGTGGGGGTGTTGACCAGTTGCTTGAGTCCGAGGTTGGCGAGGTTTTCCAGCAGGGCGGTGGTGTTGCGGTCCTTGTTGTTCTCCAGGTGGAAGTTGAGGTCCCCGAGGAGGATGTAGTCAGTGGAGGGGAGGGCGTGCGGGCTGATGAAGTCTGTGATGTCTTCGCTGAATTGTGTGCGTGGTCCCGGGGGTCTGTAGACGAGGGTGCCTCTGAGGGTTGTCTTAGGGTCGGTGTGAATCTGGAAGTGGAGTTGTTCGGCTGCGGCGAAGGAGTCGTTGGCGTCGGTCGTGATGCGGATGGTGTTCCTGTGGACGATGGCGATGCCACCTCCGGTCTGGTTGATGCGGTCCCTCCTGATGATCTTGTACCCGTCCGGGATGGCGATGGCGATGTCGGGTGCAGAGGAGGCGTTCATCCAGGTTTCCGTGAGGAAGGCGACGTCCGGTGATGTAGCGTCGAGGAGGTTCCAGAGTTCCACGGCGTGTCTGTGGACGGAGCGGGTGTTGATCAGGATGCACTTGAGGTGGTTGCTGCTGGTGTTTGTCTTGGCGGGTGCGGGGCAGGTTCGGAGGCAGGTGAACTTGCAGGTGCAGCAGGTGAAGGGTCCGTGGGTGCGTCTCGGGGTGGCTCGGCAGCAGGCGTGGGTCCGGCCGGCATTGAGTGCGTTGAGAGTGGCGGCGTCGTAGGTCAGTCGGGTCGTCTTGCCTCGGCGGGGAGGGCCAGGGGTCCTGGCGCTGGGCGTGGGCCAGGCGCGGACGGGCGCAGACGGGCTTACCTTTGGCGCACCTTCGGCGCTCAATCGGCGCTCCCGCTGCGCGGTCGCTCTGTGGGCGTCATAAGTAAGGAGCCGGGAGGGAGGAGCAGCTGGGTGGCGGGAGCGGGGCGGCGAATGGAATCACAGGGGGGCGGGGCCACAGGGAGGCAGCGGCGGGAAATTCCAAGAAGCAGCGGGCAGCGGGAAATTCCCAGGAGCAGCGGGAAATTCCCAGGAGCAGCGGGCAGCGAGCAAAAGAATCTGCAGGCAGGAGGCGGCAAAGGCAGGCAGGAGCGGCAGCAGTGAGTGGGGCGACCAAGCCCTGTGGAGGGCTGAGCGGTCACACTCTGTGGTCCCCTACGGTCCCCTTAAGTAAGGAGCCGTGAGGGAGGAGCAGCTGGGTGGCGGGAGCGGGGCGGCGAATGGAATCACAGGGGGGCGGGGTCGCAGGGAGGCAGCGGCGGGAAATTCCAAGAAGCAGCGGGCAGCGGGAAATTCCCAGGAGCAGCGGGAAATTCCCAGGAGCAGCGGGCAGCGAGCGAAGGAATCTGCAGGCAGGAGGCGGCAAAGGCAGGCAGGAGCGGCAGCAGTGAGTGGGGTGACCAAGCCCTGTGGAGGGCTGAGCGGTCACACTCTGTGGTCCCCTTAAGTAAGGAGCCGGGAGGGAGGAGCAGCTGGGTGGCAGGAGCGGGCGGCGAATGGAATCACAGGGGGGCGGGGCCGCAGCGTGGCAGCGGCGGGAAATTCCAAGAAGCAGCGGGCAGCGGGAAATTCCCAGGAGCAGCGGGAAATTCCCAGGAGCAGCGGGCAGCGGGCAGCGAGCAGCGAGCGAAGGAATCTGCAGGCAGGAGGCGGCAAAGGCAGGCAGGAGCGGCAGCAGTGAGTAGGGCGACCAAGCCCTGTGGAGGGCTGAGCGGTCATGGTTGCACAGATTGATACTGTGGTGGCGCTGAGTGATGTTGTGGTGGCAACGGGTGATGCTGTGGTATTCAGTGATGCTGTGGTAGCGCATAGTTATGTTGTGGTGCCCCTCAGTGATGCTGTGGTGGTGCTGAGTGATGCTGTGGTGATGCAATAGATAGATAGAGTGAGTGTTATAGATAGATAGAGTGAGTGCGATAGATAGAGTGAGGTGATAGATAAATAGAGGGAGGGCGATAGATAGATAGATAGATAGATAGATAGATAGATAGATAGATAGATAGATAGATAGATAAATAGATAGATAGATAGATAGATAGATAGATAGAGGGAGGGCGATAAATAGAGGGAGGGCGATAGATAGACAGAGTGAGTGCGATAGATAGATAGAGTGAGTGCGATAGATAGAGTGAGGGCGATAGATAGATAGATGGAGGGTGATAAATAGATAGAGGGAGGGTGATAGAGGGAGGGCAATAGATAGATAGAGTGAGGGTGATAAATAGATAGGCAGATAGAGTGAGGGCAATCGATAGATGGATAGATAGATAGATAGATAGATAGATAGATAGATAGATAGATAGATAGATAGATAGATAGATAGATAGATAGATAGATAGATAGATAGATAGAGTGATGGCAATGGATAGAGTGAGTGCGATAGATAGACAGATAGAGTGAAGACGATAGATAGATAGAGTGAGGGCGATAGATAGATAGATAGAGTGAGGGCGATAGATAGATAGAGGTTGATAGATAGATAGAGTGAGGGCTATAGATAGATAGATAGAGTGAGGGCGATAGAGTGAGATTGATAGATAGAGTGAGGGCGATAGATAGATAGAGTGAGGGCGATAGATAGATAGAGTGAGGGCGATAGATAGATAGAGGTTGATAGATAGATAGAGTGAGGGCTATAGATAGATAGATAAAGTGAGGGCGATAGATAGAGTGAGATTGATAGATAGAGTGAGGGCGATAGATAGATAGAGTGAGGGCGATAGATAGATAGAGTGAGGGTGATAGATAGATAGATAGATAGATAGATAGATAGATAGATAGATAGATAGATAGATAGATAGATAGACAGATAGATAGACAGATAGATAGACAGAGTGAGGGTGATAGATAGATAGATAGATAGATAGATAGATAGATAGATAGATAGATAGATAGATAGATAGATAGATAGATAGATAGATAGATAGATAGATAGATAGTGAGGGCGATAGACAGAGTGAGGGTGATAGATAGATTTATAGAGTGAGAGGCGACAGATAGATAGAGTGAGGGCGATAGATATAGTGAGGGCGATAGATAGATAGATAGATAGATAGATAGATAGATAGATAGATAGATAGATAGATAGAAGGAGTGAGGGGCGATAGATAGCTAGAGTGAGGGCGATAGATAGAGTGAGGGCGATAGAGTGAGGGTGGTATTTGGAATGTATGTTGCATTGAGCGCAGTGTAATTATGTGGCGTGTAATTATGTGGCACTGAGTGATATTTGGAGTGTATGTTGCATTGAGTGCAGTGTAATTATGTGGCGTGTAATTACGTGGCACTGAGTGGTATTTAGAGTGTATGTTGCGTTGAGCGCAGTGTAAATATGTAGCATATAATTATGTGGCACTGAGTGGTATTTGGAGTGTATGTTGCATTGAGTGCAGTGTAATTATGTGGTGTGTAATTATGTGGCACTGAGTGGTATTTGGAGTGTATGTTGCGTTGAGTGCAGTGTAATTTTGTAGCATATAATTATGTGGTGTGTAATTATGTGGCACTGAGTGGTATTTGGAGTGTATGTTGCGTTGAACGTAGAGTAATTATGTAGCATATAATTATGTGGCACTGAGTGGTATTGTGTGGAGTGTATGTTGTATTCAGTAGAATGTAATTGTGTGGCGTGTAAATATGTGGCACTGAGTGCTATTGTTTGGAGTGTATGTTGCATTGAGTGCAGTGTAATTATGTAGCATATAATTATGTGGCAATGAGTGGTATTGTGTGGAGTGTGTGTTGCATTCAGTAGAGTGTAATTATGTGGCGTGTAATTATGTGGCACTGAGTGGTATTTGGAGTGTATGTTGCATTGAGTGCAGTGTAATTATGTGGCGTGTAACTATGTGGCACTGAGTGGTATTTGGAGTGTATGTTGCATTGAGTGCAGTGTAATTATGTGGTGTGTAATTATGTGGCACTGAGTTGTATTTGGAGTGTATGTTGCATGGAGTGCAGTGTAATTATGTGGCGTGTAACTATGTGGCACTGAGTGGTATTTGGAGTGTATGTTGCATGGAGTGCAGTGTACTTATGTGGCGTGTAATTATGTGGCACTGAGTGGTATTTGGAGTGTATGTTGCGTTGAGTGCAGTGTAATTATGTGGCCAACCAAGCCCTGCGTTCTCTGAAGCTGTAGTGTGGAGCTAGGCCGGGCAGTCTGCTTGTGGTGAGCTCTGGGCCCTTTGGGAACCTCAATATCCAGGCATGGCCTGGGCATCAAGATAGTCCAACCTACCTCTGCTGTCCGTCCCTGCTGCCTCGCTTATTGCGGCTGATGCCCTCTAGGCCACTCTTCTCCCCAGGCGGTGGGCTTGCTTCGTTCACCCGAGTCAGGCGCTGTCAGCCACTGTACTCACCCACGGCGATATGGGCTATTGCAAGGATTTGAGGTGGTTGGACGAGGGCCGCTTTATTGCACTGCCGCCAGCATTCTTCACCGAAGCAGCTCCTCCCTACAACATAGCGCTGCTACTTCATCTCTGTTCCCATCTTGCCTCACTGCCAGCCAGCCTCACTCCATCTGCAACACTCAGCGCAGCTGCGGTAGTCAGTGTGTGGAACTTTAAATACAACTAGGCTGCTCCTTACTCCCTCCGCACTCGGTGCCGATGGTCTGGGGCAGCCACTCACTAAGTAGCCCTGCCGACTGGTGTTGCCCCCACTGACTTCACCTTGGCACCATTTGCTGAACAGGCGGCCGGCCACACCCTGATCACGAGCACTCGGCGCAGCAGCGGGAGTCGCCACCGAATTCTAAGGGCGCGCCTGGGCAGCTCCGCATTCTTTCTGAGAGCAGTGCCGGCAACCTGGGTACCCGTTCCGCAATGCAGCTTCTTATTTCGGTACAGCACTGTAGCCTTCACTCCGGAGCAATTTATTAGAGCTGCCGGCCGGCCGGCCCCCCTCCATTCACAAGCAGCCGACACTGCCGCGGCAGGTGCCTTAGAATTCAGCAGATGCCTCAGGGCAGAGCCACACACATTCCACACCCGATACTGCTGATTTCCGGTTGCCGCTCCCCGGGAACGGCTGATTTACTTTCCGGTGCACCATCTTGGACATGCCCCCACAAAGAGCTGTTTATTGGTACTAAGTGAACTGAACTGCTCAACACTGGAATTGGGACACATAAGTGCACCTTGGCACGGGCAAACTCAGACACCTCAATCACACAGGAGGGAATAATCCACCAAGACTTTTGTCCTCCCAAACACAAGACTGCATACTATCAAGCAAGGGCTCGCCATTTGTCTCTAAGCCCCGTCCTTTTCAGACTGCGGGGCGTGTTTTTGACTGTTGTTTACAGCCTAGAAAGAAAGTCAAAAACACGCCTCCCAATCCGATAAGGACGGGGCTTAGATCCAAAGAAGAACGTCACTGGGACCTCTTTTCCAATGGCTGGCCACCGTTTAGGAGGCCAGCCAATGGAGAAGAGGGGCGGGGCTTAACCTCGCTACTCCAAGTCATTAAATCTCACGAACTCGAGTGCGCATGTGCGCACCCGACGCCACGCGAGGGAGGTGGTGAACAATGGGAGGGGGGCGGGAGCAAAGGGGCACAGACAACAGGTAACGCTGAGAGATAGCAGCAGAGGGCTGAGGGAAGCAAGAAACAGCACAGGACCATTCAATGCCAAAAAACAAAGAGAGCGCCAAACAAAGAATAAATAAAAGCGACAGGAAGGGAACATGTGAGGTGGACAGTGACCAGGAAAGTAAAAACCCGCCCAAAGGCGGGGCAAGGCAAAGTGTTTCACTAATCAAAAGAAAGCAATTTTGAAAGGCACACAAAGTAGCAAATGGAAAGTGGTGGTTGTGGCCTAAACCCTCATAGGAATTACCACATACCTCGCAGAGCAGCGCATGCGTGCTGCCTCAAGGCTCGACCTAAAAAGGATGATTTCAATTTCCAATCACTGGAATCCTTGATATGATGAGAATTTCTGCAATATTGTTCTATTTTCCTGAAAGATAAATTGCTTGAACAGAAATATTGTGGGAAAAACAGTAATGCCAAAACTCTTTTGCAATTTGTGCAAGAAGACAAGATTTTGTTCCCCTTTAACAATTGAAAAATGAAACTGCAGAAATAGTGTCCATCCTTAGAAGGATCCAACAATGAGAGATTTGGGTAGAAAAGGAACAGATCACAAAAGAGCTAGCTAACACCTCTAGACCGTTAATATGAAAACATAATTCTTCTTGAAACCTTCCGAGTCCTGTAGTTAACTCCCGACACCTCACAACCGAACCACAATGACTGACATCTGATTTGATCATCAGGTCTGGAACCAGGCTAAAGAAGGCTCCTCTGTTCCAAGCATCCATGTGATAAAGCTGTAGGAATTGGTTGTAAGTGTAACCCCCTCCTTCTTGTTAGTGAATAAGTAAACTCGATGAAGTCTCCGTTCATTTTCAATTAGCAGTTTATTTAGTGGTCTTTATGTGCTTGTAGATTTTTTGTGAACTTCAGTACATGTGATAAAGCCCCTACTGTAATTCCT
This sequence comes from Lissotriton helveticus, assembly GCF_964261635.1. Classification (NCBI taxonomy): domain Eukaryota; kingdom Metazoa; phylum Chordata; class Amphibia; order Caudata; family Salamandridae; genus Lissotriton; species Lissotriton helveticus. The sequence continues at coordinate 973,929,882 of NC_136057.1, read as the reverse complement.
CTCTCACTTTTCTGTAAGTGGAACATGACCTACATATGAAAGACCCTCTCTTAGATGGAGGATTTGTATTCCCTTAAGTGATCAATAGTGTAAAGGTCCCCCAATAATTGATAGAATAGAAGATGCCAAGAGACCCACAAGTCTGGCTAATCATCGAAGGACTATTCTGTCTTTGGAGATAAATTTGCTAATTTCGCTTTTGAAATTTCAAATCTTTTGAGTTGGTAAACAAAGGGCAGTTGAAATTGAATATATAGAATAGTCCAGAAAAGTTATCTGAATTGTTGGAAGGAGAGCTGATTTTTAAAGATCTATTACAAAACAATAATTCTGAAGAAGAGACATAGGGGGTCATTATGATGTTGGGCTGAATCACTTTCGCCCGACACCACATCAGTCATAGGACCGACTGACACCCGTTCGGCAGCCCCGACCACCCCATTAGGATGCGACTGAACACTACTCAGTCGCATTCCTATATTTTACTACTGGATCATGTATTAGTGCCGTAAACCGGCCATAATGCATGCTTCCATTGTAAAATGGGAGGTACAGTTTATCCCTGCACCTCATGGCAGGCACCTCAAGATGCCTGCCATGAGGTGCAGGGATCAGCAGGGGGGCACCTCCAAACGGAGGCTGTACACCAAAGGGGGCCCTTCTGGGGGCCCCCAAAGACACTTTTCCACGTGGTTTTCATGTCGTACATACCGCATGGAAACCATGTCGGAAACCGTCATCGTAATATCAAGGGCGGAAAGGCCCGACCTTGAGAATACAGGCCACATTCCGACTGGCAGACAAGCTTTCCGGGCCCGTCAGAAGCCAGTTGGTATGACTGGTCGGATTCATTTCCGACCTGCTACATCAAACTGAGGCGGTCGGAATGGAATTCCATCGGCGCATTATGATGCAGCTCAGAAGGCTCCGACCGTCAGTAAGAGCCTTCTGAGCCACATCATGATCGGCCCCATAGTGAGGTTAAGATGAAGGAGCAAGGTGTTTTGACTTTGAGACATAATTAGGATGCTATCCAAGAAAATTATTAAACATACTCCTTGAGTCCTGAGAAACTTTACTATTGGTTTTAGAAGCTTGGTGAAACATCAAGGAGCTAAGGACAGACCAGAATGAAGAGTCACAAACTTGTAAGTTATCTGACGCTCTTGAAACTGAAAAAAATGACGATAAGCAGGAAAAACTGGGAACTGTTAGATAGACGTCCTTATGATCTAGATGAACCATAAAGCCGCCTTCTCCTACAAGGTCTCTCAAAGATGGATCACTTCCATCTTAAAATGTCTGTAAAGAAAAGAAGAATTGAATTCTTTTAGGTTGATCACTAAGCGGAATCGTCGACCTTTTCATCAATCAAAAAGATGTTGCTGATCAAACAATTGGGACATGGGTTGCAAGGAGTTATTGCCTGTTTTTGGATTAAAGATTGTATTTCTTGATCTATAAACTCAGTAGAATCTAAGCAGTTTGAGATATGTTTGCCAGTTTTGATAAACATTTTGAATTCTGCCTCCTTAACTTAGAGAGGATGGAAAAATACGACTTGCCAGGAAAGGTAGTAGCAGTTGAATTCCTGTGGAATTTGTCATGTTGGTAGCAACCCCTGAATCCACGACCTCTTGAGGAGATGAACAGGGTGCCTCTTTGATTATCATTCCACTGATTTCTCATTTTAAAGAACCCGCAAAATGCAGCCTGGTAAGAGGCAGCTGACCGAGCTGCTCCTTCCTCTGCCAAACCCGTCAAAAAGAGAAAGCTGAAAAAAATTTGGAGTGCAAAATGGACCTTTTCCAGAGAAGTGAAAGTTTTTACAAATGTAACAACTTCTTTAAAAAAAAATCGCCAATTCAATATACATTAGCAGAGGGGCCTGCTTCATTAGTCACAAGCTTTTATAATTTAAGAAGAATTGATCTGTGAATCTCTGCTGAAAGAGCGCAATTGGCATTGCCAAGTAAACAAATAGCTTGCAAAGTACATGCTAAAATATCAAGGGCTATTGGAAAAACGAGTCCAGAATTTCAGAGACAAGGCCTGAACGGTCTAAAAGCTTGTCTTGGCATGCCTCCCAATATCTATTTATGCCTTTTTTTGGGATCCTTAATGAAATTCCCTAAAAAAGTAACTAATTTGGGGTCGATGTCTGGAGTAGATACTTTGCCAGATGAACTTGGACAAGGGCGTTCCTCACAAAGTTTATTTCTAATCTCTTTGGGAAAAGATGTCCTGAGTCTATTTTGTATGTAAGCTGCCACTTTGGGAGTAGGCGTCTCTTCTGATGATCGTGGATGTATTTTTTCTTTGGGGTCAAAAGTGTCACTTAGAAGAGAAGCAGCAGACTCTAAATTAGATGAAGGACCTTCACCTTCTTCTACATCAAAAGGCTTTCTCTTTTTATCAAAGGGGTGGCAAAACCTTTTCGCCTCACCATCGGAAGCATTAGACTCCAGCTGATCTTCTTCTTCATCAAAGAAGGATGTAAAAGTATCACCATCTTCCTCATTTTAGAATGCAAAGATTTCTGTGAAAAAAACTAAATGTGTTTTTTTACATTTCTCCAAAGCGTTCACCTTTAAAGAAGATTTCTTAACTTTTTGAGAGAAAGAAGCTTGAGAATCATTAAATAAATGTAGTAAATTTCTTAGTTGCTGCGTCATGAGCCCTAAAGTAGAAAATAAAAAATGTTCTATATAGATTTAATGACTTGGTCAAATGTGGCACGAAAACAAAATCGGTTGCAATTTCAGATGTAAATTCCATAGGAATTGAGGAATTAGAATGTGACATTTTAAATATTTCATAAATATTGTTGGCAGTATCAACTTAAGTCCCCAGTACTATATTACTTGACACAAATGAATTACTAATTAACTAACTCAAGCACCCATAAAATGTAAAGGGTTAACTCACTTAAATTGCCACAGAAAATTAATAAAGAGAGGGAATTAACCTCTGCGAGTTCAATTAAATGCTGGTGTAGGTCAAATTTGGTACAATCCCATGAGCAAATGCTGTAATCAATAATTATTGCAACCCTGAAAAACTCTAGAAAATTCAGGGCATCTTTTTACATAGACAAATTAAACCATTTCCTTAATGATAGGAATGCTGTGATCCCCATGCAGAAAAGAGGACGAATGAAGGACCGCTTAAGTTGGAGGAGGAGGAAACTGTGCGGACTGAAGCTGCGAGCACGTTCTAAGCTCGTGAGGCACGATTGGCTGTACCAGGAAGAGGGAGTCAGTAAAGCGGGCTGAAGCTCAGTTTGCACAATTGGGCATCAGATATACAACAAGCATTTACAATGCAATGGTCTCGTCTTTGTTAAAGTTAGAGCTATTGGCATTGCAAATGTTATTGTTTTCATATATTTTTTTTCTAAACCAATAAATATATGCTAATTGTCATTTACAATGGCAATAGATAAGCATTAGACAGTAGTAGAGAGTATTAGCAGTTATTAATAGTTAGTAGAGAGTGACTAGTTGATTAATAGAGAGTGTACTTGTATAGAGTAGAGTAGGAGTGAGTTGTAGGCAATAGTAGTTAGTGAGTAGTGTAGATTAGTGGAGAGTAGTATAGAGTGAGCAGTAGATAGTGTGTAGAGAGTGTGTAGAATTTAGTGAGTAGTAGAGGCAGAGTAGTAGTGAGTAATGAAAAGTACTAGATATAAATAGATGTAGTGTAGTGAGTTATAGATAGTATGTGGAGTACTATATGTATTTAGTAGAGTGAGTAGCCAATGACTTTTAAAATAGAGTATATATTAGAGAGCAGTAGTTAGTTAGTACATTTTAGTAATAGAGTGTAGTAGAGAGTAGTAGAGTAGTCAAGAGTGAGTATAAAATTGTGGATAGGTTAATTTAGTGAGTTCTAAGGAGTGTGACTTGTATGTAGTAGAGAGTAGTTAGAGGGTGTATTAGAGTGTGATTAGTTGAGTTAGTAGTAGAGTGTGAATTGAGGGTATTAGAGAGTAGTAGAGATTGAGTAATGTGTGAGTAGCTTACAGTAGTAGTAGTAGATTGAGTAGTTAGTAAAGTGTAGTAGAGTATTATATAGTTATAATACAGAGTGTTATAGTGAGTAGTAATGAGTGAGTAGTATTTTGTAGATATAGTTTTTAGAATAGTTTGAGTAGGGTATTATAAAGAGCCACACACACACACACACACACACACACACATAGCCACACACACAGAGCCACGTACACAGAGCCACACACACACAGAGCCACACACACAGAGCCACACACACACACACACAGCCACACACGCTCACACAGAGCCACACACACACACACACAGAGCCACACACACACACACACACAGAGCCACACACACACAGAGCCACACACACACACACAGAGCCATGCACACACACACAGTCACACACACACTCACAGAGCCACACACACACACACATCCACGCACACATACACAGCAACAAACTGCCATCCTTCCCTCCTTAAATATTTAAGATACAGCATCACCAGACAGGCTCCAGTATCCTTTTTCAATGAAGATTCATGGATCCCCTATCCGCAGAGGTACGTTGGGACTTGCTATTTATCCTCGAAGTGGGACCCTTTCCCCTCAGGTAAAGGTCAGGCTCGCCATATTTTCATAGAGTACCCCCCTGCTCGCCTTATCCTCAGAGCTAGAGAGAGACCTGATTATTTATGGAGAAAGATCCTAACACGTTTTCAAAGTTGCTCCATTGCAAAACAGGGCCCTCTGCCCCGTCACTAAAACGGAGGAGGTCCGTGCCTCAAAGCAGAGGTAGAGAGTGTCCCATTATCTTTTAAAGAAGTCCGCTTGTCCTAGGCATCGTATTTCCTTAGGCACTATCGCCAACCCATTCCCATTGGCAGAAGTGCCAGTCGAAGAGAAAGAGCAGCACCATCAGAACACGACACCTCCTAAGCGAAAGTGGTCATGGAATAGGACATAGCAGCCACCACACTCTTGAAAGCAGCCTGCCCCTTACCATGTGAGCTCTCTCTTTATGAGAGGACAACCCTTGCTTCAAAAGGAAGAAGCCTGGGACTGTGGGAGCCCAATCTTCATCCTGTCATTGACAGTCCATCTCTAACCCGTCACTGTAAGACTCTTCTTCAACACGTAACCATTTTCCAATCTTCCCTTCTTCTCTAAAACTCACCCCCCTTTAAGTCCCGCTGCGTTATTTCAGAGTAGAGAGAGCAGTAGAAGCCGCTCATACCCCAGCAGGAAGAGCTTTGCACGCGGCCCCATCGTGCCGCCGGGCTGTGGGTGCACGGGGACAAACATGGAGTCCCGCGCACAGCACGAGCGGGTGGGGCAGGGGCAGCCCTGGCCTCCGGTGCCCTCCGACCCCCTTCTGTGGGCCAGGACTGCCTGGGAGCGGTGCATTCCTCCAGGGCCGCACCTACAGGTGTTGACATCAGGGCAGGTGTCCCACCCCCATCCGCCCTAAGCATCTGAGCGTGGAGAGAGCCCGGGGTGCCGCAAACCGCAGGGTGGAGCCGGCGCGAAGAATGTGTCACCGGCACTCTGCGCGCCCCTAGGGCGCACGATCCGCAGATGCCTCCCTGGCGAGGGCTGGCGCTAGACTGGGGGGAGCAGAAGGTACAAGGGGGCGCGAGGGCACCCAGAACCGTCAGAGGAGGGCACAAGCACTCCTGGGCAAAGGTTCCAGGCAGGCTCAGTGAGAGCCAAGGACACAAGGTTTATGACGGATTGACTGTGGCAGCAGAGGGGACCCTGGACGCGGGTTCCTAATAGACACAGGGGGCGTAAAGGAAACAGGGGGCTTGGAGAAGGTTCATGATGGATGGACTGAGGCATCAGGCAGTACTTGGGGGGGAGAGCTGTAAGTGAAGGTACAAACTGATCACTGCACCATGTCTTGTGCCCGTCAGGTCGTCCACCAGCCTCTGCAGTGTGCATGTTGACGTGCATACATCAAGGAGCCTATATCGCTGCCGGACGGTGCCGTCTCCTAGGCGATGCTCCATTGTTGGCCTTTTCCTGCTCAGTAAACAGGCTCCACGGGAGGGGGCCGGGGCGGTGTGTGGCTCGCTGCCAGCGTGTTCTTGTAATTGCCGAGCCTCCTGCCTGGCTGTCTGCCCCCCACCCCCCAGGGGGCGCCTCGCCCTAAGCTTTGGGCCACGTTCAAGCCACGCTGGTAAAGTCTCAATGGAAAAAAAAAGTGGGGAAATAAAAAAGCTCCAAAATCCTGCTGCTGCTGGCGCTCGCCATTTGTCTCTAAGCCCCGTCCTTTTGCGATTGAGGGGCGTGTTTTGACATTCTTTCTAGGCTGTAAACAACAGTCAAAAACACGCCCCCCAGTCTGAAAAGGTCGGGGCTTACAGACAAATGGTTCTTCTTTGTATCTAAGCCCCGTCCTTTTCAGACTGTGGGGCGTGTTTTTGACTGTTGTTTACAGCCTAGAAAGAATGTCAAAAACACGGCCCCCAATCGCAAAAGGACGGGGCTTATATACAAAGAAGAATGGCATCCGCGGCTTCTTCCTGTATGCCTGCCTTCCTCCTCCCGCTCCCCTGGCCTCGGGGCTCTGCTGCAATGCCTGCCAAGCTCCTGCCTCACCGCTAGGCCGCAGGACTGATCTTCCCCTGGCTCAGTGCTCCGGCGCGCGGCCTCTTCCCGCCTGCTGTCACTCACCGGTCCTGCCCGGCTCCTTTAACCCCCGCAGTGCCGGGAAGCGCCTGCCCCCGGCCGGCAGAAAGGCTGTGCCACGTCTCCGTCGAGGGCCTGGCCGGGGAAAGTATGCTCCTGACACAGATACATGCTATAAAATAAACAAGCATGGGAAACACTGCTCACGACGAGGATCGCAGCGCCGGGAAGCGCCTGCCCCCGACCAGCAGAAAGGCTGTGCCATGTCTCCGTCGAGGGCCTGGCCGGGGAAAGTATGCTCCTGACACCGATACATGCTACTAAATAAACAAGCATGGGAAACACTGCTCGTGACGAGGATGAGGTGTAATACGAAGGAACTAAGCCCCGTCCTTTTGCGATTGGGGAGCGTGTTTTTCTTTCTCCCCTCTTCTCCATTGGCTGGAATTTAAACAACAGGTGTGTTTTTGACTTGTTGTTTACATTCCAGTCAATGGAGAAGAGGGTAGAACAAACTTAAAAAACACGCCCCTATCCGAAATGGACGGGGCTTACAGCGAGAGAATGACGTCACTGAGACCTCTTCTCCAATGGCTGGCCCCCGTTCAGGAGGCCAGCCAATGGAGAAGAGGGGCGGGGTTCCCCCTCGCTACTCAGAATCATTAATTCTCGCCAGTGAGACTGCGCATGTGCGCAGCCTACGCTAGCCAAGACCTAAAAACTAAGTATTTGAAGATTAAAATAAACGAAACAGGTTAGACACTAGACGTCTTCTTAGAATGAGAAAAATGGCAGCGTCTAGGGATGAAAAAACAGAAAACAACAGTCATAATGATCATTAGCCAACCAGCAGGAACAAATAATTACTTAAAGCATATAACATTGTTGACCTGGCCAGCGCAATGTTAAAGCTTAAAATAACAATCTTACAAAAAACTGTAAATATAGATATTTAATAAATATTATTAACATTTAATTAAAAGAATAGAAATGTACTTAACTTAGCTGCAGCAAATAAAAGGAAGAGTACACATTCATACGTCTTTGTATGGATATCTCTCTGTTAAGTGGCAGCTATCGTTGGAAGCTTGGGATTTGTAGTTCTATATTTCACCTGGGAATTCTAGTTTTTGGGAGGTTTTTCTTTAATGTTTTTACTATACTGTTGTTTGGCTGCTACAATAAACAGTGAAGAAGGGAAATGCATAAACTGAAGCCGCCAATTCATGATATAGTACCTCAATCACAGCTACACATTATGCTCAGCATTACACACGTTTATATATTAGTGGGGACATAACATGTAGCTCTCTCCTGGTACTGTTTTTACAAGGCACAACCAATTTTTTTCAATTTTGAGCCGTGTGTAAATCATAAACGTCCCTAGAGGCTGTTATGCATGTCAGAAAATGTCTGTGTGCATGGGTGTGTTTCAAGTTTAAAAAACAAATTATAATTATAGGTTTTGCAGTGGAAGACACTCCCTAATCCTTCTTTATTTTTAGAAGGATTTGTGGTACAATCTCCCACAAACACTTATTTCAGTGGACATTTTCACCTGCAGCTGACAAATTTTTGATTTTTTCGAGAATGTGAAAGCTAGCATCTTCATTAAACTTTACCAGTGAAATTATATAACTGGTCTCACTTCCATCTTCATTTGTTGGAAAACATATGTTCTGCCAATGCCTCGAGTAACAACAATTGTGGATCTTGACATTTCTTACAAGGACTGTTATATAATAAGTTCTGCAGCGCGTGGCAATTAAGAAAGGGGTGTTCCCGAACAGCCTGCTCATCTAGATGGATGCTTTCTGAAGTGATTTCACACGCGATCACCACATACATTCATCTCTATGCTGGGCCTGGTGGCTCAGTGGACTAATACGTCTATTGCAGGGCCTTTGTTCAACCTCATGGTCACAGGTTCAAATCCCGGCGGGTCCACTCAGCCTTTCATCCATCTGAGGTCGATAAACTGAGTACCATTGAGTTGTGTAACAATGAACATCTGTTATTCAGCGCCAAGAGACCTCTGGGTGAACTTGCGCTTTACAAATACATGTTATGTTATGTACCTCTCCCTATAAATGCCAACAAATACAAGAAGACTGTGAGCATATATTTCTATCCTAGATGGAAAATTAAATTTGCATCAAGAATGCCAGTTTCGTGCTCTGTTTCCTTCCAGTCACAAACGTTTAATTCTCCCCACAGAAGACATACTGCACTGTCTATTGCTAATTCCTGATATAGGCGCTTGAAGTATGGGAGTGGGGGTGCTGGAGACTGCCCAAAATAACCATGCCGGAGTTCAGAAGGGGAATGAGCAATAAATATTTCATGAAGTTTTGTTTTTATCTTGTCACATTTGCTGTGTGATCAAAGACAGAGGTCACATTTCAGGCTATGTCTTCTGGCAATCTCCTGCTTATTCTTTTAAGATGTAGTTTGGTGTTTACTTTTCTTCCTCTTGACTGCAAAGTTACAGTATTTTGAACAGCTTACTTTGAGTCAATCTTGCTAGTGTACAGGGAGTGTGAAAGAAAAGACTGCAGGATTTCATTTTTTTTATAACACATTACAACGTTTAAATACCTGTTAATGAACTGTACACAGTGGCAAAACATAGACACCGATAGCCCCTGAGGTGCGGGGGCCACCAATCTCCAGGGGGCCCCCTCAGCACAGTACTCTGGCCAGAGAGCCCCTGAATGAGCCTGGATGGCGTCCACTCCAAGTACCCTGCAGGGGGGCCCCCTCAAGTTTTGTTACGCCAGTGACTGTACGAATGTTCCAAAATATATCAGCGATTACGAAAACACAATTGAAGCACAAAGATTTTAATAGGATCAAAAGAATGATGACACTTTGCTTGGGAAAGTTCGAATGGGAAATGTTTGCTTAAATCCAATTTCCACGCATTTGTCGTTTGTGTGCTATGTAGTTTTAACAGTAAAACTGCATGTCATGGTGAATTTTGTAAATGACGGTATGCTACCATATCATGATTTTGTAATATATTTTCATTAGTGTGCTCCAAAATGTGCCACCTACTAAATGAATCACAGACAGAATATTTCTAACAAAACTATTGTGTCAACAGAATATTGTGTCGAAAAAATCGAGGACCAAAATATTGAAAAGGTAAGTGCAAATAGGCAAGTATAAATTTCACATTTATGTACCTCGATGATATGTATATATTATCAAGGCACATATATGTGGAGTTATATATGGTAAAACTGTGCTTACCCACAATATTTTTGTCCATGGTATTCTTGACAAAATATATGTCCACATTATATTTATTTCCTGATATATTGTCTAAACACTTGACTAAATTCCACATCTATGTCTCTTTCCTACTGAATGTACGTGACTCATTTGCAGTGCTTGTTCTTACTGTGACGCTTGGATTTTTAACAATCCTTATGACTTCAATGATGTAACACTGATGGCAGCCCTCCACCCCCACCACGGAACATTGCTCTAGCACCACTGACTGCACGGGTTAATGGTTCTGTCAATATCAGTCACTGTCCCTCTTGCATGTGAAGTATGGCATTTTCTGGTCATGTGTACACCCACCTAAAAATGAGTGCATATCAGCGATCGGGCTGGTTGGCAAATCCTTTAGTTTTCGATGTACTCCTTTTATAGTTTTCCTTTTATTGCTTTTCCTCTTTTTATTTTATTTCTTCTCATGAAAATGCTATAGCTCTCCAGGCAATGCTAATAGTTCATTTGCTTGCCGCTCATTTACTCTGCAGTGTGCTGCATTCCACGTGGCCATTTCCACTAAACTAGGCGACCATTAAGAAATTATGTTGTCCATAGTACCATTGTTTTACCATTTCAAGATGCCAACACATTGGCTGTAAACATGGTGGCCATGCTGGAACTTTAAAACAACAATAGAACATGTACAATACCTCTGCAAGATGGATGGATGTTAATTTTAGTGTTGCATGCTTACACCTGCCATGTTTAGACTCAAGCGTGTATTCTTTTTTCTACATGTATTCTTTTAAGATATCTTGCATATGTTGTTGAGTTTGCGTATTTTATTCCGGTTGTGTCAGAGGGTGAATGTAAGAATATGTTAGTGGATGGATGAATGGATGCATGAGTGCAAAGATGAGTGACCGTGTGCATGTACAATTACTTGCTGAGTGCCTATATCCATCAATGACACAAAAGGCACTTTCATTAATAACCGAGACAGTTTGGAATTGCCACTACTTGTTACATGAAGGTAGAGAACACTGTCCCTGATAGAAGTATTTATCATGCTAATTATTAAGGGAACTACAATTCAAAGGAGCTGAGGTAAGACCCAATCAAAGTCATGGTACAGAGATGTATCAGCTGGATGTTGGTTTCTGCAGTAAGATTTCAATAGTTGCTTGAATCAATGTATGTAGGGTCATTTAAGTTAAGTAAAATACATTAATTAATTCGATTATTTCAGGGGCGCACATGTACAGCAATGTGAAAATGTGACAAGACTGCAGTGATTATAGAAGTGATATCTCAACAGTGGTGTATGCAGATCATTCCAGGTTCTTTTGTGTGGTCTTCCCGATATTGTAAGTTTTAACGGTGAAAAGTCAGAGAAGTTCCTCATAATGGTCTTTAGTGGCACATACAGGGGTATTTAAGCCATCTGGGTAAGTCATTTCCTCGAAGATGATAAATACTTCAATTGCTTGGCTTCCTTAGTGATACAGTTCAACAGTACACTCTTATGGATATATGTATGTGCATTTCTATAGCGCGAACCAAGAAAATAGCTAGCAGATGACCGTACAAGGTTAAAGACAAGCATAACGGCAACAAGTAATAGGAGAGGTAACTGGTTTATGGACAGCTAATGCATTGTTGGTTTGTGGACTTCACATTCATTGTGATTCATTGTGATGTAGTATTCTTTGAAGAGGTGCGCCTTCAACTCTTTCCTAAACTGGAGCAGCGATGGGCAGTCTGGATGGACACTGGGATGTTGTTCCAGATCCTGAATGCATAGATGGAAAAGACCTACTACCTTCTGTTTTCTTTTGTACACTTCTTTGCCCTCAGTCTTACACCCTACTGTTGATTTTGTGGCACGGTTTAGTCTGCTCAAAGAGAAGGGCAACTTATGTTCCAGGTTCTTGTCCACCCTTTGGGTGAGTTTTACATTGAACGTCCTTGTTGATCATCTTGCTACCTGGTTTAAATGTTTTCTTTCCAGCAGGGTCACTTTCTGAATTCAATCAATCAATCAGGCAACTTAAAAAGCGCACTACTTACCCGTGAGGGTCTCAGGGCGCTGAGGGGGGTAGGGAGGGTATTCCAGGTCTTGGCGGCGAGGAAGGAGAAGGATCTGCCACCGGAGGTCATTCGTTGAATGTGGGGGACAGCGGGGAAGGCGAGGCTGGTGGATCGGAGCTGGCGGGTAGGGGTGTAGAAGTTGAGTCTGCTGTTCTGGTAGACTGGTCCGGTGTTATGGAGTGTCTTGTGTGCGTGGGTGAGGAGCTTGAAGGTGATCCTCTTGACTACGGGGAGCCAGTGTAGGTCTCTCAGGTGGGAGGTGATGTGGCTCCGGTGAGGGACATTGAGGATCAGTCAGGCGGAGGCGTTTTGGATGCATTGTAGTCATTGCAGGTGTTTGGACGGGATTCCTGCGTAGAGTGCGTTGCCGAAGTCCAGCCTGCTGCTGACGAGGGCCTGTGTTACCGTTCTTCTTGTTTCGGTAGGGATCCATTTGTAGATCCTGCGGAGCATGCGGAGGCTGTTGTAGCAGGATGAGGAGACAGTGTTGACCTGCTTCGACATGGAGAGGGTGGAGTCGAGGATGATTCCGAGGTTGCGTGCATGGTCAGTGGGTGTTGGTGCTGTTCCCATCGTGGTCAGCCACCAGGAGTCGTCCCAGGCTGAGGGGGTCAGCCTACGTCTTGTCGGAGTTTAGTTTCAGTCGGCTGCTCCTCATCCATTCGGCAACGGCCTTCATTCCCTCGTGGAGGATGGTTCTGGCAGTGTGCAGGTCCTTGGTGAGGGAGAGGATGAGCTGGGTGTCGTCGGCATAGGAGATGGTGTTGAGGTTGTGCTGGCAGGCCACTTGTGCGATGGGGGCCATGTAGACGTTGAGCAGCGTTGGGCTGAGGGATGAGCCCTGGGGTACGCCGCATATGATGTCGGTGGCTTCGGATTGGAAGGGTGGGAGGCGGATGCTCTGGGTTCTGCCATGGACGTGGGACGTGGTCCAGTCGAGGGCCTTCTCTTGGATTCCGACTTCTTGGAGGCGTGTTTTAGTGTGCGGTGGCAGACTGCGTCGAAGGCGGCTGATAGGTCCAGGAGGATGAGGGCTGATGTATCGCCGTTGTCTAGTTGGCGCCTGATGTCGTCTGTGGCGACGATGAGGGCAGTCTCGGTGCTGTGGTTTCTTCTGAATCCGAACTGGGACGGGTCTAAGATGTTGTCCTCGAGGTGGCGGGTCAGTTGCATGTTGACGATTTTCTTGATGACCTTCGCTGGGAATGGGAGCAGGGAGATGAGCCGGAAGTTCTTGAGGTCCTTGGGGTCCGCCTTGGGCTTCTTGAGGAGGGCGTTGATTTTGGCATGCTTCCAGCTTTCCAGGAATGTGGCTGTCTTGAAGGAAATGTTGATGACCTTCCATAGTTGCAGTGCGATGGCTGCGTCGGCTTTGTTGAATACATGTTGTGGGCAGGGGTCTAACAGTGATCCTGAGTGGATGGAGTTCATGACCTTACATGTCTTGTCATAGTTGTCGTTGGTCCAGGAGGTCAGGCCGTTGATGCGAGTGGATGTCAGTGATCTTGCAGTGGAAGAAGGTGGCCAGCGAGTCGCACAGTTCTTGTGAGGGAGTAATGTTGTCGGTGTTGGTGCTGGGGTTGGACAGTTCCTTCACGATGCTGAAGAGCTCTTTGCTGTCGTGTACGTTGTTCTCCAGGCAGGTTTTGAAAGGAAGATCTCTTGACTAGTCTGATGAGGTAGTGATGTCTGTGGGTGGCGTTCTTGTGTGCTGTGTTGCTGTCCGGTGTTTGTTCGTGGAGCCATTTCTTCTCCAGTTTCCGGCATGCTCGTTTGGAGGTCTGGAGCTCTTCAGTGAACCAGGTGGCGTTCTTGCTGGTGCGGCTGTTGGAGTGTTTTTTGAGTGGGGCGACGGTGTTAGCGCAGTCGTTGATCCACTATTTGAGGTTGCGGGCGGCGGCGTCTGGGTCGGTGGGTGAGTTCTGGGCGAGGGTGATGGTCAGCTGGTCTTTGGTGACTTTGCTCCAGCAGCGTTGGGGTAGATGTTGGGTGCGGTGGTACTTGGTGGGTTTCTTGAAGGTGAAGTGGACGCAGTGGTGGTCGGTCCAGTGGAGTTCTGCGTTGTGGTCGAAGGAGACGTGGGTGCTTGTGGAGAAGATGGGGTCAAGCGTGTGGCCGGCGGTGTGGGTGGGTGCTGTGACGAGTTATCTCAGGCCTAGGTTGGCGAGATTGTCGATCCGGGTTGCGGAGTTGGTGTTGTTGTTGTTCTCGAGGTGAAAGTTCAGGTTAGTTAGGTTAAGAAGGCTGAACCCACTAACTAGTAAAACATAATTTCTAGGAGCCATTCAAATTGAGGAGTTGAAACTCAGTTTAGTTCAATGCATTTGCAGTTAAGCTTCTGAGTCCCGGAGTCATTCTGGAAGTTAGTTTGTATCTGCAGTCCATATTTCAGATTCAAAAGTTGGACCGTGATTACCACTATAATCAAATTGCTGTTCTAGGTTAGAAGGTTTCGCATTATTTCGGAACATGAGTGCATGGCTGCACCTGAGCAAGGGATCATGCACCACTTGGATGAAGCCCAGGATGTTGAGATTGTATATTGGTTTTCTACTCGTCTGTTTGTCGGTTTACCCAAACAAAGCTGCGATGGCACATCGGCCCACCATGTATTGCAAAGGGGCATATACAATGCCTCGGAGCTCTGCATGTAAGTTCTTCAGAGTGCATTAGTCCTTCTTAATTCATAGGGCCTAATCCACTCAGACTTGTGCCAGTAAAGCAGCGATGATCTGTAAAGGAAGGATTTGCTAAAACATAGAAAGAAATACAAGGAAAGGAGTAACCCAGCTGATTTTGTAAGAGCGAGATTTTTTTTGGCATCAAAGTCCTTGTTTTATCTGTAAAGTTTTAAAGGACTTTCATATCGAGCAGGTCATGTTTTTTTATGCCATATTTGCATAATGTGTTGTTCATCTTCCTTCTCATGCCCCCACCCCCTGCCATTCTCTTTCTGCAATGTTTGGAGGAGTTCTAATGGCTGGCCTGAGAGCTACACAAACAACCAACATGACAGGACATGCTGCGCTACAGAATGTTATTTTGTTTATGTGCAGGAACAAAAATAAAGTATCAACAACAAGGCTGAATGCCTATTGTGAGGGTGGTGTGAGATATGGCCTTGAAGTGGCCATGGATGTACTACAAGCACATGCAGAGAAAGACTTAGTCTTTTGAGTGCTCAAATAGGCGGACAAAGCAGGCACTTCAAGCTTGAGGCATCCAGTTTTTTCTCAAGTACAAAACGTTGAATAACAGAATTGCTGCTCAACTGTTTGGGTCTTTTTGCTATTCACTCGTTTGTGGTACACAAAGTTGCATAAGTCAAAATAATTGTGTCTCTCATGCCGAACTGTGTTGGAAGATTTGGATGCGTGACGAGGGCAAATGCAATGAGCTTAACAAGCATTGACAAAGCCAGTAGGTTTCACCTGCACAAGAGCTATTGGATTTGCCAATATCTTTTGGAGATGTTGTACAGCAGTGTGGAGTGGTGTAGAGAGGATTGGCAGAGGCACATCGAAGAGTGGTGTGGAGTGGTGTAGAGTGGCATAGAGTAGAGTGAAGTGTCGTAGAGTGGAGTAAAGTAGAATGGTGTGGAGTGGCATAGAGTGGCATACAGTGCAGTAGAGTAGGGTGGAGTGGACTGGACTGGACTGGCACAGGGTAGAGTAGAGTGGTGTAGAGTGCAGTTGCATAGAGTGAACTGGCTTAGATTACAGCAGAGTAGAATGGAATGGGGTAGTGGGCAGAGTGGAGTGGGGTAGAGTGAAATGGGGTAAAGTTGGGTAGCGTGGAGTAGAGTAGAGATGACTAGAATGGCATAGAGTGGCACTGCGTGGAGTGGAGTGGTATAGCGTAGAGTGGCATAGAGTGGAGAGCCACTGAGTAAGGTGAAGTGGCCTTGAGTTGGGTGAAATGGCGCAGAATAGAGTGGACTCTCTCGAAGTGAAGCGGCATAGAGTGGAGTGGCATAGAGCAAAGTGGTGTAGAGTAGGGTGGCATATAGTGCACTAGGGTAGAGTGAATTGGAGAAGGATGGTAGAGTGACCGAGATTCTAATGGATAAAGCAGAGTGGTCAAAAGTTGAGTGGAATGGCATAGTGTGCAGTGGTGTAGAGTAGGGTACAGTGGTGTAGAGTGCAGTGGCATGAGTGATGCTGAGCAGAATAGAGAGGCGTAGAGTGTAGTAACAACACAGAATAGAGTAGTGTGAAGTAGAGTAGAGGTATTGCAGAGTGCAGTGGCATAGTGTGCAGTGGTGCAGAGTACAGTGGTGTAGAGTGCAGAGTACAACAAAGTAGAGCAAAGTGGCATAGACTGCAATGGTGTAGAGTGGCGCAGAGCAGAATGCTGTGGTGTAGAGTAGGGTGGTACAGAGTAGAGTGGTGCAGATTAGAGTGCAGTGGTGCAGTGGTGCAGAGTGCAGTGGCATAGAGTTCAGTGCCATACCATAGAGTGCAGTAAGGTAGAGTACAGTGGTGGAGAGCAGAGTGGCATAAAGTGCAGTGGCATCGAGTGGTGCAGAGTAGATTGGCATAGAGTGCCGTGACCTAGAGTAGAGTGGCGTAGAGGTGAGTGGTCTCAACTTTAGACTACACATCTCACGTGTCTTCGTGGTACAACGCTGGTGTGCCATGGGTGTGTTGCCTGAGTATAGTGCATGGCCCGTACCAGGAGAACAAAGGGGATGCATACTGGGATACTTGAGGCACACCCCTAGCCTGAGAGGAACGACCCTGGTGTAGTCTTCTGCGACTCCCTAGCGACCCTTGAGCTTCAGGCCCGACCTTGCCGTTGCCTGCCACTGCTGAGACCTACGTCGTACAGCGTACGTCGGAGGCGACCATTACGCACAGACGACGAGTGGCTGGCACTGCGGTGTTACCCGGCGAGCGCTGTGTTTGGGGTGCTCGGCCCGAGGTGACGTGAAGGGAGCTGGCAGTGGTGGCCTGATCGGACGCTATCTCTGTGCGTCGGCTGATGTGGAGCTCCCGTGTGCTTGGGAAGGAGCCCACTGAGGCTGCGCCGGCCCGCCGGTGAGGGTGCGGGCACTGGCTGTGCACCTGGTGGCTGCTCCCAATCGGTGGCTGCTGGATAGCCCAAGCCCGCTGTTGGGGCCCCCCCTGGGCGACGCTCTTGCTGAGGGGAGTTGTGGACTTGCCGCTCTGAAGCCTGCTGGTTCTGCGAGATGCTGCGGAGTGTGCACGCAGATTTTGTGGTAATACTGGGGACACTGGTCATTTCGCTATCGCTACACGCTCATGTTACACAGCCCCTTGTCAGATTGAGAGCATTCCTTGGCCTTGTCCATTTGAGCGTTATCTGACCACCAGGGCTACTCCTTCGCCAACATCGTGGCCCCCTAGTGATGTGGTTTTGGCCTGGCGTAATCTGTAGAGGAGAAGCCGCCCGCAGCCACAAGGAAATCGTTAACCCCCTACCTACAGGGTTATCCTGCTGCAACATAACTGTCCCTATTGGCCTGGCAGAGGTGAAGAGGAGCGAGAACTGCCACTGCGGGCGCCACACCGACGTGGCCGCCAGTTGTGATTTTTTTCCCCCAGCTGAAATCTTCCTAATAATCCTACCAGGATGTGCCTGACATTAAGATGGTGTCTGGAATTCATTCGGTCCATGGTTTCTCCCCCCCCCAAATCTGACAATCTCTGAGTACTCCTGATCTCCATCTTGACAGCGGAGTCCGAGCACTATGTTCGACGCCCGGTGGAGCTGCTCTGTTCAGCTATTGAGGAGATTTGCCTTGGTTCATCCCCTGACCATCACCTATCCAGCTGGACTTTGGGCACAGTTTTTCTCCCTATCTCCCTGTCTCGCCCACCCCCCATCGTATTTCTGTTACTCTGCTTTTTCCTTGTCTCCTATCTAGCTATCTGTTCCTATTTAGCACTCTTTCTTTCTTTGTCTTACTTCCTTTGCTCCTATCCCCTTTCACCCGAATCTTTCCCCTTGCCCACTACACCACCTAGTCCCCTGCCCTTTTGTGCTCTTTGACTAAGCACTCCTTCTCCCCTTGTTGGGGAAAGATCCAATATTTATACTCTGGAGTCTCAGAGAACCCGCTGAGAAAGTCCACAGCGCCTAGGGAGCCACCCACAATTGAGGTATGGTATGGCCCCTTGCCAAAGCACTCCCTCTCCCCTTTTGGGGAAGGATCCAGTATGTAGGCCTTGGAGTCTCAGAGACCCCTCTGAGAGAGTCCAATGCGTATAGGGAGCCTCTCGCAACAGAGATGGGGAAATGATACCACTTCCCCTGGGATCACAGCTTACTTGACTTTGGACACAGCTCTGACTCATCTATCGGTTCGTGTCCCCGTCACCCCCCTCCTTTTTCCATGCTGTGTCTCTCACCCTCCCCTCCTCTTCCCTCCTCCATTCTCTGTCTTCTTCCGCTGCTCTTACCTCCTCCTCCCCATAATCTCTCCCCTGCCTGCTTTTTCCCTTACGTATATGTCCTTTTTGTTTGTCTCGGCCTTACTTGTCACTATGTTGCCAGGCTCTTATAACTATGTAACCTTTGTAACAATGTAACCTGCAATTATGGTCTGAATACTCACGTAAAGAGCTCTGATACCTCCGGGTCTAGCCAGCGCTATATAAAACCTTTAAAATAAAATAAATAAATAAAATAAAATAAAAGAGAGTCATAGAGTTCAGTGGCCTAGAATATGGTTTGTACAGTGCTGTAGGGTGCATTGACATATAGTTAGGTGGTGCAGAGTAGAGTGACAGAGTGTAGTGGCGTAAAATAGAGTGGTGCACAGCAGAATGGCATAGGGTACAGTGGAATAGAGTAAAGTTGTGTAGAGTGGCATAGAATGCAGTGGCATAGAATAGAGTGGTGAAGATTTGAGTACTGTGGTATAGAGAGTAATGGTGCAGAGAAGAGTGACATAGAGTGCAGTGGCATAGAGTAGTGCAGAATATAGAGTTGTAGTATAGAGTGCAGTGGCGTACAGTAGAGTGGTGCAGATTAGAGTGCAGAGTGCAGCAGTGTAGAGTGCAGTTGGGCCAAGTGCAGTAACGTAGAGTAGAGTGGCATAAAGTGCAGTGGCGTAGAGTGGTGCAGAGTAGTGTGGCATAGAGTGCATTAACGTAGAGTAGAGTGGAGCAGAATGGCAGAGTGCAGTTGCGTGGAGTTGAGTTGTGCAGAGCAGAGTGATGTAGGGTACAGTGGCGCAGAGAAAGTGGAGCAGAGTAGCGTAGATTGCAGTGGTGTAATGTAGAGTGGTGCAGAGTAGAGTACAGTGATGTATAGTGCAGTGGCAGAGAGTGGTGCAGAGTAGAGTGCAGTGATAGAGCGCGGTGGCAAAGAGTTCAGTGGCATAGGGTGCAGTGTCATTGAGTATAGTGGTGTACAGTAGAGAGCCGTAGAGTGCAATGGCATAGAGTAGAGTAGTGCAGAGTATATTAGAGTGGTATAGAGTGCAGTGGCATTGAGTGCAATGGTGCAAAATAGAGTGGCATAGAGCACATTGGCATTCACTGAATTGGCATACAGTGCAGTGGCACAGAGTACAGTGCAGTGGCATAGAGTGGTGCTTAGTAGAGTGACAGGGCATAGAGTGCAGTGGGATAGAGCAGAGTGGTGCAGAGTATAGTGGCATAGAGTGCAGTGACGTACACTAGAGTGGGGCAGAGTGGCCTAGAGAGCAGCGGTACAGAGGTGTGTAGTGCAGAGTAGAGTGCAGCGCCATAGAGTACAGTGGCATAGAGTGGATGAGAGCAGAGTGGCTTAGCGTACAGTGGCGAAGAGTAGAGTGGGTGTAGAGTAGCATAGCTTGCAGTGGTGCAGAGTAGAGTGCAGCGGTGTAAAGTGCAGTGGCACAGAGTGGTGCTGAGTAGAGTGCAGTGGCATAGAGTACATTGGCATAGAGTAGAGTGGTGCAGAGTAGATTAGAGTAGAGTTGAGTGAAGTGGTGCAGAATACAGTAGAATGGCGTATATTGCATTGGCGTAGAGTGCAGTGGTGCAGAGTAGAGTGAAGTGGCATAGAGCAGAGTGGTGAAGAGTAGAGTGCAGTGGCATAGAGTGCAGTGCGTAGAGTGCAGTGGCATAGAGTGGTGCAAAGTAGAGTTGAGTGGCATAGCTTGCAGTTGCCTAGAGGGGTGTGCCATAAAGTGCAGTGATATGGCAGAATCTATCTGGGCAGGAGCTTGTAGCTCCAAGTATGTAAAGGTGTGCATGAAATTAGAAAATACGTCTCAGTTGTGGTTTGCTTTATTTCATAGTGCTGTGAGGCTTTTCAGAACTTCTAACGCTATTTAAATGTAAAATCAGCAAAACAAATGTTGCATTCTGACATCCTGTGAACTAAATGTTCTGTAATTTCATTTTATTGAATGCTTCATACCAAACTTCTTCAGTTTCTCAGAGTTGGAAATAACAGGTATTACTATTATACATTTTAACATCATTCAGTCTACCTACCTTAGAAGGATGGAAGGATTTGGACGTGTAGCCGGATAATCACATTTTATTTTATCAGCAAGTATTTATTAATTATTGGATCAATCATTCCACATGTGTATATTTGTGGATATTTTAGTATTGCACCTTTTGCAGAGGCTTCTATGCAATCCTCAGGGTTCAGTTTGAATCCCAGCAGGGGGTCTCAGCCTTACATTCTTCTAAGACTGACACATTGAGCACCACGGAGTTGACTGGGAGGCCCTTGATGATTGTATTGCTGCAAAGTCTGCTAAAGCACGCGCCACGTAAAACACTAAGGGCATGATTATGAGTTGCATGGTACTGGTGGAGTGGTAAATATGCACCTATACAAACTGGTACCGTGCAATTGCAAGTTATGCCACCTGGAATAACTGTCGGCCAACAAATCCACACGTTTTTCACTGTTCGGAGAGGATTCATGCTCACATTTATCACCTGCTTTAAGGGGGTAGTACGTTTAAGGCAAGTGGCAGGTGCTGGGTGGGTATAGAGGTCTGGCCTAGAGAGGGTAGAAGTGAAAGGGAAAAGGTAACGCAGAAGGGGCACTACATACCCACCTTGCTCAAAAATAGAAAATTGCTGGGGTTGGGGACAGTGGCTTGGCTGCTGTTGCAGCAAAGCCTCCATGGATTTTTCCAGCTATTTTTCCAGCACGCATTACAAGAGTTTGGCCCTAAAATAAGTATTTACCGAAACAGGGGCGAGGTGAGTGCTTATTGTTTAGTCTACAGTTCCATCTGAAGATGTTCGGATGGTGGGTATAAATTAGAATCTAACTGGGCCATTATTATTATGGATCTGTGTGTGCTCTATTTTGAAGGGGGCCACATTTGGTGTCCAAAAAGACAGATGGGGCAGATCCTAGCACCTAGGGACCAGGAGCAATGTCAAGAGTCAGACTTTAGCTTCAACAAAGAAACCTTGAAATTAACTGGGCCATTGGTTGTGAGACTAAATGTGTTCAATAAACACTTACACACTCATTTCCAATTATGTCCCAACTTTGGAACTCCATTTCTCTACCTTAACTGCAGATACACCTCCTTTACCAATTTTGAATGCCTGAATGTTTCACTCGCATTATCATCAAATCAAAATTCACTGGCCTGATATCAGAATAACTCTCTTGAAGGTGTACAACAAGAAAACAACACCTGAAAGATGATTACATTGTCTTTATTTTGAGTAAGTGAAAACAAACACATAATCTTGCCCACCTGGCAGTGCTCTGCTGCTGGGATCACTCCTGACTTGCTGGTGCATTTATGGGACCATAGAAGCTGCTGAACCCAACTACTCCTGACTCCAGCACAGACCCTGTGCAAGTATGCAGAGGCACCTGGGAAAAAGCATGGCTGCAATGAAAGGACAGGCTGGCCCGTCTTAACTATTCATCCTCGAGGGATGTATGTCGTTACAACGCATGCTTTTTCCACGTACGCCTTTACAACGCAGGTTTTACAACACAAGTCGTTACAATGACTTGCGTTGGAGGGCGCTGGATAGTGAATAGTTTAATTTACTATTCCAACTCCAGTCCCCGTGGATAGTAGGGAAGGTGTTGGATAGTAAATTAAACTTTTACCTATCCTACAGCGCCCCCCAGCGCCATTCGTTGTAACGAATTGCGTTGTAAAAGTTGCGTGGTAAAGGTAGTGCGTGGTAAAAGTTGCGTTGTAAATGCTGTTTACCATCCTCGAGCAGCTCCCCTGCCCAGCAGTTGAAAATAAAGCCTCCGAGAGGCTGAAGCACAAGCGGGATTAGTAACACCCACATTCCAACTCTTATTATGCTGGTGATTTAGCACTGAGGGCACACTACACTTAGAATACATCGACCATCCTCAAAGTCAGAACCAATAGTCAGAGTGTTGTCTTATTGCAAGTCGGCTGTGAAACTTTGACTGCAACTTCCCTGGTTAGTATTACATTGTGTGCGTAGAATAAAGTACATTTTCATTAACTATGCTAAATGGTGTACAGTCATAATATCGAGTCAATTATTTCGACTGGACAGAATATCGAGTAAAAAATATAGAATGGACATAATATCGACTAGACATAATATAGACAACAAAAATATCGACTAGAGAAAATTAATATCGAATAGAATGGACATAATATCGAATCAAAAATATAGAATGGACATAATATCGACTAGACATAATATAGACAACAAAAATGTCGAATTTAAGGTAAGTTAATAATAATTTTTATTTTTTGTGTAATATAAGTCTGTAGCGGGTTGTGGGTTTATAGGGGAATAGGGTGGGAAGTAATTTAATTCTAATTAATTAAATATGTTAATTTATTTATTGATATATATTTAGAATTAATTGTTAATTAATTATTAATTGGTAATTAATTAAAATATAATTGGTAATTAATTATAATTGATTAATTGATAAATATTTTAATTTTAGTAATTTATTTTCTGTAGCGGGTTGTGGGTTTATAGGGGAATAGGGTGGGAAGTAATTTAATTATAATTAATTAAATATGTTAATTTATTTATTGATAATAATTTAGAATTAATTGTTAATTAATTATTAATTGGTAATTAATTAAAATATAATTGGTAATTAATTATAATTGATTAATTGATAAATATTTTAATTTTAGTAATTTATTTTCTGTAGCGGGTTGTGGGTTTATAGGGGAATAGGGTGGGAAGTAATTTAATTATAATTAATTAAATATGTTAATTTATTTATTGATATTTTTTAAAAATTAATTGTTAATTAATTATTCATTGGTAATTAATTAAAATATAATTGGTAATTAATTATAATTGATTAATTGATAAATATTTTAATTTTAGGGTTCAGGGTCAGTTTTCAGTTTTTGGGTAAAGGGGTATTTTTAGGGTTCAGGGTCAGTTTTCAGTTTTTGGGTAAAGGGGTATTTTTAGGGTTCAGGGTCAGTTTTCAGTTTTTGGGTAAAGGGGTATTTTTAGGGTTCAGGGTCAGTTTTCAGTTTTTGGGGTAAAGGGGTATTTTTAGGGTTCAGGGTCAGTTTTCAGTTTGTAGGTAAAGGGGTATTTTTAGGGTTCAGGGTCAGTTTTCAGTTTTTGGGTAAAGGGGTATTTTTAGGGTTCAGGGTCAGTTTTCAGTTTTTGGGTAAAGGGGTATTTTTAGGGTTCAGGGTCAGTTTTCAGTTTTTGGGGTAAAGGGGTATTTTTAGGGTTCAGGGTCAGTTTTCAGTTTGTAGGTAAAGGGGTATTTTTAGGGTTCAGGGTCAGTTTTCAGTTTTTGGGTAAAGGGGTATTTTTAGGGTTCAGGGTCAGTTTTCAGTTTTTGGGGTAAAGGGGTATTTTTAGGGTTCAGGGTCAGTTTTCAGTTTGTAGGTAAAGGGGTATTTTTAGGGTTCAGGGTCAGTTTTCAGTTTTTGGGTAAAGGGGTATTTTTAGGGTTCAGGGTCAGTTTTCAGTTTTCGGGTAAAGGGGTATTTTTAGGGTTCAGGGTCAGTTTTCAGTTTATGGGTAAAGGGGTATTTTTAGGGTTCAGGGTCAGTTTTGGGTTTTTGGGGTACAGGGGTACTTTGTAAAAATAAAGTAAAATTACATTTAAATTACATTTATTTAATAAAATTAAATTATATTAAATTATATTATAATATTTTTTATTAATTTATATTCAAAAAATTATTATATACTTACCAATACTTATGTTGTAATGGTATGCGTTGTAAAGGTATATGCGTTGTAAAATCTTGCGTTGTAAATGTATGCGTTGTAAAAGTTTTTGCGTTGTAAAAGTTTTGTTGTAATGGTAGGCGTTGTAAAAGTATGCGTTGTAACGTCATACATCCCTGGAGTGGGAATAGTAATTTTAACCTCTACGCTATCCAGCGCTTTCCCTACTGTTGCACCCACTGGAGTGGGAGTAGTAAATTTTACCTCTACGCTATCCAACACTTTTGCTAATGTTGAACTCACTATAGTTGTAACAATAAATTTTAAACATTTTCTAAAATGTTATATATGTTTATTTAATAATATGTTTAAATATATATATATATATATATATATATATATATATATATATATATATATATATATATGTGTGTGTGTAATTTTTGGTGATATAATTTTTTTAATTAGATAAATTATTTATTAAAATTATATTTTTTTAATAATTATTTCTAAGTTTATATTAAATATATTTATTACTATATTAGTTTTAACTTACTTTTAAGACATTTTAAAAAATCGATATTTTGACAGTCTATATTTTTGTAAGTCGATATTTTGGAGTCGATATTTTGGTACTTACCTGTTTGAAGATAGGGAGTCGATATTTTGTCAATCGATATTTTTGACTCGATATTTGTGTATCTCGATATTTGTGTCGTCGATATTATGTCAGTGATCCATGCTAAATCACTGTCAGGGCATTGATTAATTAAGCACTACTGCATGAATCACTGTGTACTCACTCCTGATAATGAGGAAGCCTTGGACTTCTGTGGCTTGCTATCCTGAGGGTCAAATGCTAAAAAAAGGAGTGCTTGGCTTTCAGTTTGGGATGCAACACTTGGAAGACCCCAGGACAGCAGAGGTAAACAGACCAAATTGATACAATTGTGGTGAATGATGTCAGTTCCCCCCTGACCTCCATAGAGGTTCATACAAAGAAACGTAGAAAGAGCTTGGTCTCTAATGATCAAAAAGATACTGCAGTTGTCCAGCAAGAGCCCTAGAGAGACGGTAGACAATTTAAACACTCTATGGGGTCTAAATTCAGATCTTGGATGAGTTTCTTGTTACTATTTAGAGTTAGCTGTCTGCCCAAAGCTGAAGATGGAGAGGGATGGAGGGAGGAACTCATGGCAGACAGAGTCCATCATTCTTAGAAATGCCAAGTTTCTAACTATGGCTTAGAAGTCAGCAGAAATGGCTGTGCATGAACTATCATGTGCAGGTTTTTGATCTCTAGGACTATCTACTTTCTGCCAGAACATCAAGTACTCTGTCTCTGAAAATAAAATTAAGCAGGGATTTGGACTGTTAAGGCTACACACTGTGCCTTCCTTCCTACTTGCTACAACACTGTAGACCACAGAATGTCTTCAGACCACTTGTTCCACGTATTAGAATTACTGCAGTTTACCAAAAACAGGAGTACGTTTTATTTCTACCTAGCTAAATCACTTCTGCTAGAAGACTGATCCAGGCCTTTATGCTGCTACTTCACCCTAAGGAAGAATTTCAGAGGAATATGTTCATATGGTGTTTGCAAAAAGTTGTAAGTAAATGCTTATTTGTGCATTGCTCATAGTTATTTTTTTATCAATTGAATTACTATTTAGTATTCTGTTCTTACTAGTGTTCATGGGTACACCACAATCACAAGACTTCTGTAAGTAAATCTCCAATGAATTGATCTGACAAATTAAAAAGATTGAAAAATACTGTAAGGAGAAAACAGACAACACCACAACAACACATAACCTAACGACAATAGAAAGAGACATCAGTAGTCTTCGTCCAATGCTGACTTTCAATACCCTGTCACAAAAGATTTCCTCAATATTACCATTGCAGCCAGACCATCAGGATCACCTTGAAACCAAGCACCACCAAATTCTTTAAAGATATACAGGGGAGGTCGCCAAATGCCTACTCAACAAGTCCCTGGAATAAGGGTCAGTCCCACCTGAGCTCAAAACCTCCTAAATGAGCCCTCTCCTCAAAAAGAAATACCTCGACCCATTCTAAACAGCAAATTACAGTTCCATATCAAATGGACCATTCTTAGGAAACATTTTTGAGAGATCAGTGTTCACTCACCTCTCCAACGTTACAGAACATAATGACTTAATGTCAGACAAACACTCAGGCTTTAGATCAGAGGCACTGAGCCAGTTATCTTATTCATCGGGGAAGATCTAAAAATCACAGTGGACAGGAACGGAGTAGCTTGTCTTGTTGCTTCTGAGCTGTCTTGTTGCTTATGGCTGAATTTAGCTGCTGCCGTTGACACTGTCAACCACCACATGCTATTAAAAGAACTTCAGGATCTTGGAGTCCTTGAAAATGTGCTAAAATGGATTGCTTCTTATTTTACAGAGAGGCAAACTATAGTCTACCTTTCACATCACATCCTCACACACAACACTGTGGCATTCCTCAGAGGTCCATCATTTCCACTCTATTATTCTATAACATCTACCTAACTCCATTAC
Source organism: Lissotriton helveticus (assembly GCF_964261635.1). Classification (NCBI taxonomy): domain Eukaryota; kingdom Metazoa; phylum Chordata; class Amphibia; order Caudata; family Salamandridae; genus Lissotriton; species Lissotriton helveticus. The sequence continues at coordinate 973,903,269 of NC_136057.1, read as the reverse complement.
CAAATGTGATTATTGGAACTATCGGTCTTTATCAATGACAATGCCATTCTGGGTTCCTCCCAGTTTGAATTTCGTGTTCAGCATAGCACCGAGTTAGCTCTTATTACTGCCATGGAGGAGCTTAGACAGATCCTGAGCAGTAGGGGTCATGCAGCTCTGATCCTCCTGGACCTGTCAGCGGCCTTTGTTACTGTTAATCATGGGCTGCTGCAGGACCGGCTGAGTGTCGTCGGGATCAGGGGTAAGTCCCTGCTAGGTTGTTTACTGTCTGAGTGATCTCAGTACTTGGCCCTGGGGAACATTGTGTCAACCCCCTTCACGCTGCCTTGTGGGGTTCCCAGGACTCTTCTCTGAGCCCAATGCTTTTTAATCTCTATGTTACTCATCTTGCTAGCCTAGTAAAAAGCTATGGTTTTGCCATTGTGCCGTACATGGATGACACTCAGATTGTTGCCTCAGTGAATAGCTCCATCAGCCAGACAGCATCTAGGTTCCGTGACTGTATGAGCCATATAGCAAATTGGATGACAGACAAGTGCCTGAAATTGAATTCATCCAAGACGGAAGTCCTGTTGCTGGGGAACAATCCATCTTTTTGGTCAGACAACTGGTGGCCGGTCCAACTTGGCTCCTTACCCAATCCAGTTGACAAAGCCAAAAATATAGGGGTCCTCTTTGACACTAAGCTGTCCTTTGAGGCACAAATCAACTCTGCCACCTCTGCCTGTTTTTTTTTATCATGAAAGTGTTGTGGAAAATCCTTCCCGCAATTCCTGTGAATCTAAGGAAGACGGTGGTATCAGTGTTGATATCCTCAAGACTGGTTTATTGCAACGCCCTCTTTTCTAGTGCTTCCAAGGTGCAGCATTAACAAACTTCAAACAGCTCAGAATGCAGCAGCAAGAATATTGTTGGGCATCCATAAATTTGATTCCTTCTCCACAGCTTTAGCCCGACTCCACAGGCTACCAGTAGCCAAGAGGATTCAATTCAAATCACTATGTATTGCCTTCAAATCTCTTAACAACATGGGCCCATCTTAGATGATGACATTTTTAAAGCCATATACCCCAGATCAGCCGAACTGAGAAAACTATGTGTTCCTCGAGTCAACAAGGTTAGATGGAGTGGCAAGAGTTTCACAGCTACAACTGCTCGCCTATTGAACTCTCTAACTACCTCGTTGGAGAAAGAACCCAGTCTCTCTAAATTTAGAAACTGCCTTAAAACGTGCTTGTTTACAGCGTAATACTACCCCTCTGTCCACACTGCTCGGTGCCGATCAATGGCAGCGCCTAGACACCCCAGGGTATCTGTTGCGCTCTAGACATCTCTCATCATTATCATTAAAGAATTCAATCTCACCTGTTACCACTATGGAGAAGATGCCCAAATAGTTTTTTAAATGGACAGCGAAATGTAAAACTTGACTGCCTTTGTGCCATAAACAGATGGATGATGAATAACTATCTAAAGCTCACTTTCGTAAAGACAGAGATTATGACTAGCAGACAATGTGCCAAAGCTTGCCTTATTAAATGTAGGCCTCAGTTGAACAATTTTTCCTGAACACTGAAGCTGTGCTTTTGGCTGTTGTGTGTTCCCTCACTTTCTCTTTGCATATCAGGACTCAAGCTAACTTCAATAGTTTGAAAAGTGAATACTTTCAGTTGTGTTAATCTGTATGCGAAAATGTGTTATTGCTAGCTTTACCTTAACTCAATAATTGGTTTCATGCACCTGTGCCGAGGGCGGTCAACTTGTGATATTTCAGCAATTACGAGATCTTCTGAAGGCCATACAGCTGTGAGCTTCCTTTGTGTGATGACTAGGAATGATAACTCAGATATCTTATCGTAAAGTGCTTGATTTGATTGATTCCTGCTTCTTGGGAACTATACGGAGTTGTACTTTGCTTTAGAACTTGAATGTTTAATTATGCTTTACTGGGTTAGTCAGATTTAGATTCCTCGTCCACCTCTGAATCAAGATACTCCTATCTACTCATTCAACAGTAAATGCTGCTTCCTCTCTTGAGACTCCATGCTTAATTTTGACCTGGAGTTTAACTCTCAAGCAAATCTATCTTTCAGTGCCTGATTCTACCTTAATTTGGTTATGCTTTTATAGGCTCTACATGCTGACACCTGCTACCTATTTTCTCCCGACCCTTCTTGAAACTCTCCAGCTTCACTATAAGGAGTTTCCCTTAAGGGAAACCAAATCTTATTACATTTCCATATAACTATCTTTAAATAACTTGCCTTTACATTTGATATTTTGACTTGCTTTGGATTATGCTGAATCATACTGTAATAAGGTGATTATGGCTAATCTGACTGACTCAAGTTCGTAACTAATCAGCCAGTAAACCTTTATGGTTTGCATATCTACCCTGTCTTCCCTGTGGGTAAAGTGTGCTTCACTGTAATTCAATCAATCAGGATTTATAAAGCCCAGAAAATCACCAGTGGGGGTCTCAGGGCACTAAGTTGCTAGCTGCTTCATGGAGAAAGCTGTGAAAAATTAGGCAAAGTGTAGTGCCCAGGAGATGGCACTAGGACCCTGCGAACTCGGGGCTGGGGACAGGGGACACCGGACACCACATCCGGTCAGGGGAGGGGACCAGAGGGCAGACTGGGCTAAGACCTCGGGGCAAGAGGTCGCAGATATGCAGAGCTGTACAAGATACATGATGATGCAATAAAGGTACCTGCAACACAAGCTGGCGTCCCACGTGCATTCCTGGGGCTGGGAACACGACATCTGGCGACGAGGTGGGATCGGAATCATCCGATGTAAAAAATCGCGATTTTAACCAGGAGCCCACCCTGGATCGCGTCGTGACCAGAAGAAGGAGTGCAGCGACATCAAACGATCAGCAGCGAGACGGGAGCCCACCCCGATCGCTGCAAGAGGAAAGGAAAGACAAGCGACCCCTCCGGTAAGCGCCTAGCAAGGAGCGCGAAATCTACAGAAGTGGGGAAAGCAGTGCGAGCTCTCGCGAGAGTCTCAGCGGCCATTTTGGGGTCAGGCGCGAGAGCCAATAGGAACTGCAAACGAACGCGGCGGCCATCTTGGAGTCAGGCAGCGCTGTAATTGGACGCGAAGTCCCGCGAGAACACGGCGGCCATTTTAAAGACAGGCATAGGAGCCAAGAACGAGCGCGGCGGCCATTTTGAAGACAGGAGAAGCGCGAAAAAGGGCTAAGAAGACAATTATAAATGATAAAGGCACCGGCAAAGAAGAAAAGAAGACCACAAAGTGTGGTTAAGGTCAAAGTAATCAAAAAAGAGGCACAGAAAAAAAAAAAAGAGAAAATAAAAGTGAAAGGAAAGAAGCAAACTAAAGGACACAAAGACCACCAAAGTGACAAAGGGGCAGAATACAGAACACAGTCACAGAATACAGGATACAGCCAAAGAAAGACAAAGAGATAAAAGAAAGAAAAGATAGGAGAGAAGCACACAAGAACAAGAAGAAAGGGCGACAAAGAGCAGGCAGAATGGCAGAACCAAAACCCAGCGCACAATACAGGAGCCCGCTACCATTCAGCCTATCAGAACCACAGACCGGAATAAGATGGGAAAAATGGGTGAGACGTTTTGAGAACTAAGTCGACGCGACGGATGTCACAGAGGCCTAGGAGAGAGGACTATTCCTTAACTTAGTAGGAGACGAGATAGAGGACTTGCTAGTGACACTGCCAAAGGAAGAAATCGCCACCTATGATCAGCTAATAAAGTGCCTAACAACCAAGTTCGATCCGCAAAGGAATGTAGACTTTGAACGATACAGCTTCATGATCGCTTTCCAGCAAGCAGATGAGTCACTGGATGACTTTGCGACAAGGCTGCAAAAACTAGTCACGCATTGCGAATTTGACAAGTTCGACAATGAGCAGGCAATAAGATTAAGGATTATTGAGGGCTGTCGCGACATAGAATTCCGGGCAAGAGTGCTGAAGGAACCAATATCCTTGGAGAACATCCTAGCGCTAGGGAGAGCGGAAGTAAGAGCGAATGCCCATGCAAAAGAAATGGAACGAGGCAAAGCAAGAGGCGGAGAACAGATACAACGAATGACGAATAACCGCTCAGGAAACTGGAGGAAAGACAGAAATGACCAGGCCGCAAAGAAGAAGCCGGAAGGAACATGCTACAAATGTGGACTGGAGTTCCCACACAGAGGACAATGCCCCGCGTTTGGCCAGACCTGCAGAAAATGCAACGGAAGGAACCACTACACCAGTGTGTGCCAAGGGACAAAATTCAGAAGTGACAGAGGAAAACCAGGAAGAACGCGAATGCCAATGAGCAGACACATCAGGCACGTAGAAGCGGGAGTGAGAAGCTCATCCGCAGAGTCAGGAGAGGACGGCGAAGAAGGAACAACAGAACGGCTGTACCTCATGACGGACGTCATTGCAGAGTCAGAAGGGGAAGAAGATGAAAGCATAGAAAGGATATGCCTGGTAGACAAAAATAAAATAAAAAAGACGGAATCAGTGACCATCAACGTGGGGCCACATGAAACGAAGTTCGTCTTGGACAGTGGAGCGACGTGCAACATCATGTGCGTCTCTGAGTACGAAAGAATGAAAGTCAAACCGACCCTCAAGCCATCGCGAGTGGAAGTATTCATGTGGGGGTCGAGGAGACCAGTAACAAACCTAGGAAAATTCATAGAAGAACTACACTACAAGGGTCAGAGACTGACAGAAGAAATACATGTGCTAAAAGGGGACATCCCAGCTCCGTATTTGTTGAGTAATGTCACGGCCCAGATCATGGGGCTAATGGAGATGACATACAACATGTCAGACAGGAAGAGCATCCTGAAAGAATACCCCAAGTTGCTACATGGACTAGGAAAGCTGAAAGGACGACAGATAACGTTGCACATTGATGAAACAATCAGACCAGTAGCACAGCACCACCGAAGGGTGCCCATACACTTGCAGCCGCAAGTTGCAGAAGAGCTAGAAGCATTGTTAAAACAAGATATAATAGAGCCAGTGGAAGGGCCCACACCGTGGGTATCACCCATAGTGGCGGTCCCAAATAAAAGACAAATCAAAAATAAGAATATGTGTGGACATGAGGGTCCCAAACAAAGCAATCGAGCGAGAACGACATCCCGGCCCACACCTGGACTACATGATTAGCTGTCTCACAGGCACCAGGCGGTTCTCAAAGCTGGACTTATGCAAAGGGTACCACCAGCTGGAACTAGACCCTCAGTCGCGATACATCACGACGTTTTCCACTCACCTAGGCCTGTTCAGGTACAAGCGCCTGAGTTTCGGAATCTCATCGGCTGCAGAGATTTTTCAAGAAACAATACGACAAATAATCAGACAGTAAAGAACAGCCTGAACTATAGTGACGATATCCTGGTGTTCGGCAAATCAGACGAAGAGCACGACAAAGCTCTAAGAGACGTGTGTTCGCAGCTGGAAGAAGCAGGCCTGACACTCAACGAAGAAAAATGTGAGCTGGGGTGAAGCGAATTGGTGTTTTTCGGCCACATCTTCTCCAAGAGAGGGATGCGGCCGGACCACAGCAAAGTGGAGACACTGGAAAAGGCGAAGAAACCCACCGATGTGGCGGAAGTGAGATCGTTCCTGGGGCTCGCAAGCTACTGTGCGCGATACATCAAAGACTTTGCCACGATGAGCGCGCCTCTAAGAGAGTTAACAAAACAGGGACAGACGTTCATGTGGACCAACGAGTGTGACAAAGGATTTGAGGAAATAAGAAAAGCAGTGACTGCGGTAGACCATTTGGCCTATTTCGATCCAAAACTGTGCACAGAACTAACGGTGGACGCAAGTCCGGTAGGACTCGGAGCAATATTGGCACAGCATCAGCCAGTGAAAGACTCCCCAAGGCACATAGTAGCATATGGAAGCAAAAGCCTGTCCGACGTCGAGAAGGGATACTCTCAACCAGAGAAGGAGAGCTTGGCAGTAGTATGGGCCTGTGAACATTACCACATGTTTGTATATGGAAAGCCGTTCACAATCATCACGGACCACCAGGCATTGATCACGATATACGGCAATCCAAACGCAAAAATACCGCCAAGAATAGAAAGATGGGGATCAGGCTCATGGATTACAATTTCAAGATAATTCACAAGCCAGGAAAGGAGCAAAACCCAGCAGACTACGAGTCGCGACATCCCCTGCCTCAAAACTCAAAATCAACAACAATGGCGGAAGAATATCTAAACTTTGCACTGAAGCTAAGCACGCCTGAAACAATCACACTGGAAGAACTAGAACATGAAACGAGACGAGACAGCACCATGCAAGAGACCATGAAGATCAACAAAATGCAGAGGTGGAGACACGTAAATGGCAACACCAGCGTGGCAAGAGGAGTAGACAAAGAAGAGCTGCTGGCTTTCAAAAGAATCAATGAAGAACTATCAGAGTGCGAAAGCGGAATAATCATGAGAGGCACTCGGATAGTAATGCCCCGAACACTGAGAAGGAGAACAGTGGAACTGGCGCACGAATCACACCGGGGAATGGTGGCCACAAAAAAAATGCTGCGGGAAAAGGTGTGGTTCCCCGGTCTAGACAGTATGGTGGAGGAAATAGTGACCAGCTGCCACATATGCCAGATAACAGGGCCATCACCAAAACCAGAACCACTACAAATGTCCCCGCTACCAGAGGCAGTGTGGACAGAGCTGGTGGCAGCTTTCTACGGACCGCTAGAAACAGGAAGCTACCTGTTGGTCACCATCGACGAATATTCGAGGTTCCCCATAGTGAGGCCTGTATCATTGACATCGGCAAATGCGACACTGCCAGTGCTATATGACGTCTTTGCAGCATGGGGCTCCCCTCATACTCTTAAAACAGACAATGGCCCACCATTCTCAGGAGAGGAATTTAAGAGATTCATGGCGTACCTGGGAGTACATCACAGACGGTTAACACCGTTGTGGCCGCAAGCAAATGGGATGGCAGAGCGGTTCATGGGTACCATCAAGAAGGCGGTACAAAGGGCAAAACTGACCCAGATATCGATCGGACAGGCAAGTGCTAAGGGACTATCGGAACATCCCACACAGTTCCACGGGAAGGTGCCCCGCTGACTTGGTGTTAGGGCGAGTGAGCCGAACAAGACTGCCACAAGTCAAAGAAGGGGAGAAGGAGGAACACAAGGACATTGCCACAAGAGACAAAGAACAGAAAGCAAAAATGAAGAAATAAGCTGACCAAAGAAGACACGCAACCAGCGGCAAGCTAGAAGAAGGGGACACAGTGCTCGTGAAGCAGCGGCAGGCGAGAAAGTCAGACAGCGCTTTCTCAAAAGATCCCCTGACAGTGACCAAAATAAACGGACCGATGATCACAGCGTCAGCAGGTCAGCACCACATCACAAGAAACAGCTCCCACTTCAAAGAGCTCAAAACAAAAGAAGAAGACATGATAAAGAAAGAGCTGACGATGCCACACCACCGGCGGAACAGCCAACCGACATAGGAGACCAGCGACCGAGACGGGAGTGCAAAAAGACAAAGAGACTGATCGAAGAGATGTGAAGAAGTCAAGACGCAGGAACAGACATGCGGGAGAAGGGAACCATCTCTCTCTCTCTCTCTCTCTCTCTCTCTCTCTCTCTCTCTCTCTCTCTCTATCGCTTTTGTTGTTCACAACAAAGGGGGAGATGTAGTGCCCAGGAGATGGCACTAGGACCCTGCGAACTCGGGGCTGGGGACAGGGGACACCGGACACCACATCCGGTCAGGGTAGGGGACCAGAGGGCAGACTGGGCTAAGACCTCGGGGCAAGAGGTCGCAGATATGCAGAGCTGTACAAGATACATGATGATGCAATAAAGGTACCTGCAACACAAGCTGGCGTCCCGCGTGCATTCCTGGGGCTGGGAACATGACACAAAGGTAGGAGAAAGCACTCAGAAAAAAAGTGGAGAGGAAGGAGAAAGCAGTAAAAAATGAGACAGAAGAAAGCACTCAGAAAAAAGAGGAAGGATGGAGAAAGCAGTAAAAAGCAAGGCAAAAGCATCAGAAAGCACTCAGAAAAATGGGGGAGATGAAGGAAAAAGCAGTAAAAAACAAGGCAAAAGCAGGAGAAAAAACGTAGAAAACATGCATTTGCAATGCAATAGGCCTCGCATTAACGCAAGACATATTGCATTGCAAATGGTTGGTGTTAGACGGGGACCTGGAGGGTCGGCCGAGCACAAGGGGAAAGGCCTCCGGTGAGGGCCGTCTCCAGCGATCGTACAGACAAGTAACTTCCCCCCCCACAGATGGACACCACACGAAGATCAGAGTAACACCTTTTATAGGCAGTTCTTGAAGTAAGGTAGTACGATACAAGGAGATCAGGATACGATGATCCTCTCAATTCTAGTCTCTAGTAGGGGAAGGGGGTAGCGGGACAGTCTTGGTACCTACGGGTACTGAGGTGAAACGGCGGTAGCTCACAATCCTCGAGCTCGGTGGTCGGACGGGTCGGACCGCGGCAGCGCCAGCAGGTCCCGAAGAGATTGTAGGTGGCAACGGGCCGCGGCAGCGCCAGCAGGTCCCAACGAGGATGGAAGGTACAACGGGCCGCGGCAGCGCCAGCAGGTACCACGAGGATGAAGGTTGCAGAAGGCCGCGGCAGCGCCAGCAGGCAGGACGATAGTTCACAAGGCAGGGCTGCGGCAGCGCCAGCAGTCCGTCAAGGATGAGTTCTTCTCGGTGTCTCTCGACTCCAGGATACAACTGCCTTCCTACTCTGGGGCTGCCTCGGTTATAGGTCTGGCGCCCTTTGATGTCCGGACCCTCGCACTGGGAGGTCGGGAGGTCCGGGATGAGGGAGTCCAGACACCCAGCAGGGGGGTGGAGCCAGCACCCGGGGAGGCTGGGGGCGATCGGCACCTGGCGGGGGAGAGCCATCGACACTTCTTTCTCCCATTAGCCTGCCAAGTGGTCCGTTCACCTCCTGGATGGATGGTGGTGCCGGGATGGCGGGGCCTGGCCGGGCCCAGGGTTGGGGTCGAGCTGAGGCAACGCGGCCGCGTGGTGCAGTGTCCAAGATGGCGGCTGGGCCGGGCAATGGGGCTGACGGGGGCCCGGGCCCGTGACACAGAGATATCCGGGAGCAGGCGTCCCGGAGGGGACGGGTTGCGGGTTGCTTCTGCGGGTAGCCCCCGGAGAGCCGGTGTCTGGGCCCTGTCGTGCGGGGAGGGAGCGAACCCTTCGTGGGGCCTGTCCAACATGCGTCCCCCCCAGCTGAAGGCGGGGAGAGTCACCCATCCTCTTGGGGACTCTCCTCGTCGAGGCGGAAAAAGCGGGACAGGCCATCCGCGTTGGCGTGGTCTTGGCCAGGGCGATGCTCCACAGTGAAGTCCATCCCCTGCAGGGAGATGGACCATCGCAACAGTTTGGGGTTCTCCCCCCGCATTTGCATTAGCCATTGCAGGGGCCGATGATCTGTTTGTACCCGGAAGTGGGTTCCGAAGAGGTAAGGCCGGAGCTTCTTGAGGGCCCATACTACTGCGAAGGCCTCTCGCTCAATGGTGCTCCAGCGCTGTTCTCGGGGCAGGAGGCGTCTGCTGATGAAGGCCACTGGTTGGTCGACTCCCTCGGGGTTCAGTTGGGAGAGGACGGCCCCAATGCCATGGTCTGAGGCATCCGTCTGGACGATGAACTCACGGCTGTAGTCGGGGGCCTGGAGCACAGGAGCGGTGCACATGGCGGCCTTCAGCCTCTCGAAGGCCGCTTGACAGTCGGGAGTCCAGTTGACTGTTTTTGGGTTGGTCTTGGATGTGAGTTCCGTGAGGGGCCCCACAATGCTGCCATAGTCCTTTACGAACCGCCGATAGTATCCGGTGAGCCCCAAGAAGGCTCGGACCTCGGTTTGGGTTACGGGGGGCGCCAGGACTGGATGGCAGCGATCTTGAGCTGGAGGGGGGCCACCAGACCGCTCCCCACTTGGTGTCCGAGGTAGGTCACGGACCCCTGGCCGATTTGGCACTTGCTGGCCTTGATTGTGAGGCCGGACCGTTGGAGGGCCTGCAGGACCCCTCGGAGGTGGCGGAGGTGGTCTGACCAGTGGCGGCTATACACCGGGATGTCGTCCAGGTATGCGGCGCTGAACTCTTCGAGGCCCGCCAATACCTGGTTCACAAGTCGTTGAAACGTGGCTGGAGCGTTTTTCATGCCGAATGGCATCACTCTGAAATGGTAGTGTCCATCCGGGGTGGAGAAAGCGGATCGTTCTTGTGCCCTGGGGGTGAGGCCGATCTGCCAGTAGCCCGCCGTCAGGTCGAAGATGCTTAGGTAGCGGGCCGCCCCCATGCGGTCAACTAGTTCGTCGGCTCGGGGGATGGGGTGAGCGTCGGTTCGGGTGACAGCGTTCAGACCCCGATAGTCGACGCAGAACCGGAGCTCGGGTGTGGTGCCCGGGGCCGCAGCTTTGGGGACCAGTACAACCGGGCTGGCCCAGGGGCTGTCAGAGGGTTCGATGACTCCGAGTGCGAGCATCTTGGAGACTTCTTCTTGGATGCAGGTGCGTACCCGATCTGGTACCCGGTACGGCCGGTGTCGGATAGGAGGACTGTCGCCAGTGTCCACGTCGTGCAGACACCAGGGGGTGACCCCGGGTGTGAGGGAGAATAGGTTTGCAAATTGCAGCAGGAGGGCCCGACAGTCTTGGCGCTGCTCCGGGGTCAGAGCCTCGGAGAGTTGGACCCCGTCCACCGAACCATCTTTTTCCCCGGCCCCCAGTAGGTCAGGGAGGGGCTCGGAGTCCTCTTCTGCCCCACTGTCTGTAGCCATCAGCAGGCTGAGCTCCGAGCGCACGAAGTGGGGTTTGAGTCTGTTGGCGTGGAGGACCCGGAGGGGGTTCCAGGGGGATTCCATGTCGATGAGGTAGGTGACGGGGCTCTTACGCTCGATCACCTTGAAGGGCCCCGTCCATTTGTCCTGTAAGGCACAAGGTTCGATGGGGGACATCACCCATACCTGCTGGCCCGGCTCGAATTCGATGGAGGAGGCATGTTGATCGTACCACTTCTTCATGTCCTCCTGACTGGCTTCAAGATTGGCTTTGGCGAGCTCTCTGAATCGCCGGGTCTGATTACGGAGGGTCAGGAGGTACTTGTAGACGTCTGGAGGGGTCTTCAGGGGGGCCATTTCCCACTCTTCTTTAACTAGGCTGAGAGGCCCGCGAACAGGGTGTCCGTACAGGAGTTCGAAAGGGCTGAAGCCGAGGGACTTCTGGGGGACTTCTCGGTAGGCGAAGAGGAGGCACGGTAGTAGCACGTCCCACTGGCGGCGTAGGGGTTCTTCCAGCCCCATGATCATCCCCTTGAGAGTGCGGTTGAATCGCTCGACCAGTCCGTTTCCTTGCGGGTGATAGGGGGTTGTGAATTGGTAGGTGACTCCGCACTGTTGCCATAGGGATTTCATATATTTGGAGATAAAGTTCGTGCCCCTGTCGCTGACGACTTCCCTGGGGAAGCCCACTCGAGAGAAGATCCCCATTAAGGCTCGACCTACTACTGGTGCTGTTACAGTTCGAAGGGGAACCGCCTCAGGATAGCGGGTGGCGTGGTCCACCAGGACCAGGATGAATCGATGCCCTTGTGCTGTTCGGGGGTCCAGGGGCCCCACAATGTATATTCCCACCCTTTCGAACGAGGTGGTCACAACGGGGAATGGTTGAAGAGGTGCCTTGAGCTTGCGGCCGCTCTTCCCGCTGGCCTGGCAGGTCGGGCAGGACCGGCAGTGGGTGGAGACGTCATTTCTCATTTTCGGCCAGTAAAAGTGAGTCACCAGGCGGTTGTATGTTTTGTCTTGCCCCAAGTGTCCAGCCAGGGGGACATCATGGGCCAAGTTCAGAAGGAAGTCTCTGAAACGGAGGGGCACCACCAGCACTCGACTGGCCCCCAGCTCCACTATTCTTTGTTCGCTGTACAGTAGGTCATTGTCCCAATAGATCCAGTGGGACCCTGCGGTGTCTCCTGTGCCCTGGGCGAGCGCTTGCTGTCGCAGTCCCTCGAGGGAGGGACATGTCTTTTGCTCTTGCCGGAATTGTTCTTGGGTGGGCCCCCCTTCCTGACGCCACTGAGCCAGGTCCGGGAGGTCTTGGGGCTGAGCGGGCTCTTTGTGGGTCTGTTCCGGGGTGTCCGCAGGGATGGAGTCTCCCTCTGAAGCGATCGGGGGAGGAGGTGCTGGCCATTCGGGTTCTTCAGATCTAGGGATGGTGTCGGCGGCCATGGACCGGGTTGTTACGCACGCCCAGCCCGGGAGGCCTAACATCCCCAGGTGCTCTCTTCTTTCAACGGCTGCCCACGGGGAACTCTTGAGATCGTTCCCCAGGAGGCAGTCCACGGGGGCATCGTCGCGGACAGTCACTTTTAACATATCGGAGACTCCTCCCCATTCGAAGGGGACGCAGGCCATCCGACACAGGCTCTCCGAATTGTCGGCCGATCGGACGGGGCAAAGAACGTTTGGCAGGATTTGTTCTGGGGTCACCAGGTGACAACGGACGACCGTCACACTGGCCCCTGTGTCACGCAGGGCTTCGGCCTTACGCCCATTTATGTTCACCCACTGGCTGTATTTCCTGGTGTTGGCTGGTAGGGGAGCCCGCGGGATCAGGTCTCTTCCCCCTAGGCAGGCCAGGGTCATGGCGGCAGGTTCCCACTCGGGCTGCTCCTGCTCATACTCTTCAGGCTCTTCGGAGACTTGCTCTTCTCCTAGGGCGGCGGCAGCCACCTGGCCGGGTCCGGGGGTCTGGTTCTTTGGGCAGGTCGGGTCACTGGCATAGTGGCCGACTCGCTGGCATCGATGACACGTAACGTTGGCTCGGAACCCCGGGCGCATCGGGGGGTTGCCCCGGCCGGCCGGGGGCGGGGTGTTGTTGACGGGAGCGGCCGGGACGGCGTCTCTGCCCCGGCCCTGTCCTCCTCCTCCTCCTCCTCGGGGACGATGATGACCTTGGTTGGTTCTGTTCTGCTCGTTTGGCCCACTCCGGGTCACTCGGGTGCTCTCCCATCGGTCAGCCTCGGCGGCGAGCTGCCATGGGTCAGTCAATTTACTGTCGAGGAGGTGCTGCCTGAGCTCGACGAAGCAGTTGTTGGAGAGGTGCTCCCACACAATGAGGTTGAAGAGCTGTTCGTAGGTTGTTACGTTGCTACCCTTGATCCATCCCTCGAAGGCTCGGCTGAAATAGTTTACATATTCTATCCAGGTTGTACCCGGGATCCGGGTGCAGTTGCGGAACCTCTGGCGGTACATCTCGGGCGTCAGCCCATATCGACTGAGGAGGGCGGCCTTCATGTGGTCATAGGACGTCATTTGATGGTCCGGAAGCTGCAGCAGGGCATCCCGGCCTTCATTGACGAATCTCCCCCATAGACCGGCTCCCCAGTCACTTCGAGCGATCCGGTGGGCAGTCATGGCGATCTCATAGGCCTTGAACCACTGCTGTATGTCGTCGTTCCGATAGTATTCACGGACCACATCCTTGGGGATGTGGACCTTCTGTTCGGTAGTACCCGGGGGGCGCGGTTGCTCGGGCACCCCTAGGTCTTTGTTCTGTTTGCGCATTTCTATCTCCGCTAGCTTGCACTCGTGTTCGTATGCCAGTTTTTTTTCTTCGAGTTCTCTCTGTCTCTGCTTTTCCTCTCGCTCTTCTTGGAGCCGTAAGTGTTCTAAGTTCATCTTTTGTTCTGCCAGTTTCAATTCTCCGTCTAATTTGAGCCGTGCCAGCTCTAACTCGTGTAGTCTATTTTTCTCTCGTTCTCGGATCTCTTCCCGGGAGAGATCCGTTCTCCTTTCTTCCGTCAGAGTGGTGTTTGTTTCCGGGGCTTCGGGGTCCCGGGGTCCGGCGATATTTGTCTCTGCCCAGGATTCTAGGGCGTGTTTGAAGTCCTCTTTCGTGCTCAGACCGGTGGTGGCAATGCCTAGTTCTATGCAAAATTGTTTTAGCTCTCGGTGGTTGTACTCTTCCAGTTTTTCCATCTGGAATTTCTCTGCAGATCCGCTCTCTCTGGTCGTCATTGTGGATTAGTCGTAGGGTGAGTTACTCTCTGTACGGTTTACGCGTTGGTTCGGATCGCGCCGCTGGCCACCAATGTTAGACGGGGACCTGGAGGGTCGGCCGAGCACAAGGGGAGAGGCCTCCGGTGAGGGCCGTCTCCAGCGATCGTACAGACAAGTAACTTCCCCCCCACAGATGGACACCACACGAAGATCAGAGTAACACCTTTTATAGGCAGTTCTTGAAGTAAGGTAGTACGATACAAGGAGATCAGGACACGATGATCCTCTCAATTCTAGTCTCTAGTAGGGGAAGGGGGTAGCGGGACAGTCTTGGTACCTACGGGTACTGAGGTGAAACGGCAGTAGCTCACAATCCTCGAGCTCGGTGGTCGGACGGGTCGGACCACGGAAGCGCCAGCAGGTCCCGAAGAGATCGTAGGTGGCAACGGGCCGCGGCAGCGCCAGCAGGTCCCAACGAGGATGGAAGGTACAACGGGCCGCGGCAGCGCCAGCAGGTCCCACGAGGATGAAGGTTGCAGAAGGCCGCGGCAGCGCCAGCAGGCAGGACGATAGTTCACAAGGCAGGGCTGCGGCAGCGCCAGCAGTCCGTCAAGGATGAGTTCTTCTCGGTGTCTCTCGACTCCAGGATACAACTGCCTTCCTGCTCTGGGGCTGCCTCGGTTATAGGCCTGGCGCCCTTTGATGTCCGGACCCTCGCACTGGGAGGTCGGGAGGTCCGGGATGAGGGAGTCCAGACACCCAGCAGGGGGGTGGAGCCAGCACCCGGGGAGGCTGGGGGCGATCGGCACCTGGCGGGGGAGAGCCATCGACACTTCTTTCTCCCATTAGCCTGCCAAGTGGTCCGTTCACCTCCTGGATGGATGGTGGTGCCGGGATGGCGGGGCCTGGCCGGGCCCAGGGTTGGGGTCGAGCTGAGGCCACGCGGCCGCGTGGTGCAGTGTCCAAGATGGCGGCTGGGCCGGGCAATGGGGCTGACGGGGGCCCGGGCCCGTGACACAGAGATATCCGGGAGCAGGCGTCCCGGAGGGGACGGGTTGCGGGTTGCTTCTGCGGGTAGCCCCCGGAGAGCCGGTGTCTGGGCCCTGTCGTGCGGGGAGGGAGCGAGCCCTTTGTGGGGCCTGTCCAACAGTTGGCATCACGGACAACAGGAGGGAGGGTGGGGGTACGCGAGCAGGCACAGACAACAGGAGGGAGGTCGGGGGGTAAAGAAGGCACCAAAGCATGTTGTGCGTGCATTAGGAGAACCTCATTAAAGAAAATACTGCTCAAAGTCTAAATAACACATACTGTGTAAAAATCGAAGTAAAGGGGCCAGTCGCCATGGGAGATGACAAATGAAGAGGAGGTGGTACTAAAGAGGGACTAACAAGCCTATTTACCAATCAGAAGCCAGCATTGAGGACAATGACAGAAGTAAATGGCAAATATGGGCAGAGAGTGGGTGGGGCTTCTATCCGCAACTCCACCACATGTCTCGCAGAGCAGCGCATGCGCGCTTACTCTAGGCTCAACCTCAACAGGGAGGAAGAAGAGCGGTGCAGCAGCACGGGAGAGCTGGGCCTGGGACCTGCTCAATGGGGTCGTGCTGCGGCCTTCATTAAGTAGGTCCTGGGAGGAAGAAGGGGTGCTGGGAGGTAGTCGGTGGGGCTACGTGGGAAGTGGGAAAATGGGCTACAGGTGAGGGTAGCAAAGGAGGGGAAAAACAGGTTTGAAGCAGTAAAAAACTAGGCAAAAGCAGGAGAAAGCACTCAGAAAAACGGGGAGGAAGCAGAGCTGGGCCTGTTGAAGTTAAGCCTCACTTTGAGTAAATGTCCTTTTACTCAAGTACAACTTGTGCTCAAATTTGCACCAAAAATTTGCATGGTGCCTGCCCCACTCCTTCAATAGTACACGGTCAGCAGCAAATTGCAATCTTGCATTCACATAAGACGTATCTGCTATGAAGTTTCAAGGACTTAGTGGCATTACATTTTACGACAGCTTGGGAGTGCAGAGTGCCACGCGACGCGAGCAGCTCTCCAGATTCTCTGATAGTCCACGCTGCTTTACCCTCGCCTGTCTCCGCCTGCCTCCTATTGCTTTACAGGCCGAAGTTGCCTGGGATGGCTCCGCTCCAACGTACGATGCACAAAGGGCATCTGGCAGTGTCCAGTAGGAGCGCCAGCCGAGCCCAGCATTTCCCTGCCCCAGCGCCCACCTGCTGTTCAACGCCTTGTGGGAACCTTTCCTTTCAGTTCCTCCTTCCCCGGGTGGTGAGAACATCGCTTCCACATCTGTCTTACAAAACACGCATAGGCTTAGGCTTCTTTGCAATGAATCTGTCCCTTTCTTTCTCAGTAATACACACCATTGCCCATGCCTTAAAACGTCTCTGTGCATCTGAAGTACTTTTAAAGTTTATCAGGCATTAAAGACAGCACTGAAAGTACTCAGTGCATCTGAAGTACGTTAGGCACGCTCTCTGTGAAGGGAATACATCTTTCTCATCTTTAAGTGCCGTCCATGTAACACTTCACCATCACTTTATAGTGCACAATTGTGTTATTTAAAACTTCTAGTTGTATGAATAGACAGACCTTTGTTGTTGTTGGTCTGAAATATGAATATTAATGCGAATGTTGCTGATCATATGATTTGTAAACCCCTTGAATGAAGCATTGTCTTTGCCTTTCTCCAAGGCCCCTGGACCGCCATCAGCTAGGAGGATTGCGATAATGAGCTAGATGACATTGGGCCAGATGCATCAAACAAAAATCCACTCGCAAAGAGGTATATTCTCAGAATCTGCCCCTTTGCGACCGGTATTTTTGCATTTGGGATGCAAAAATCGCAAATTGAGAATTTGCTAAATTGCGATTACTTGCATTTAAGGAATCTCAAATTGAGATTCCTTAAATGCAATGCATTAAAGTTTAAAAAATAGCGATTTCCCTAATAGGGCACGCAAATTACCATGAAGTACAACTTCATGGTAATTTGCAAAAACTTTGAAAAATGCACTAAAGTGCATTTTTTGAAGTTTCAAGTTGCGCACACACATGCCCTAAGGGCATGTGTGTGCGCAACATATGTGCACAGATCAATTTCAGGGGTGCAACAGGGTGTCCTTTGGACACCCCTGCACCCTTGAAATCGCAATCTCAATTTGTGAATCGCTATTTGCGATTCGCAAATTGAGATTGTCTTCCCATTCATTCCTATGGTCCTCTAGGCCCATAGGAATGAATGGGGAGTTAGTTATTCCTTAATTGCGACTCGCAAATTGCGAGTCGCAAATAAGGAGTTTTAAGAAATCGAATTTTTTTTAGCAATTTCTTGATGCATTGCATTTTGCGATTCCTTATTTGCGATTCTTTATTTTTCGCAAATAAGGTATCGCAAAATGTATGCTTGATGCATCTGGGGGATTGTGTCTTAATCGACAAGCATTTGCTTTGTTAAATAATCGGCTGTAATCGTCCTTTGTGTGTACCACTCTTGCTCCCCTTCATTGCGGCTTCTTTCCAAGACCACACCAAGGTGCTATTACACACCACCCAATCTGCTCTGCAGGTGGGCGGGAGTCTGCACGGTGATGGAGAGTTGACAACGGTGTGATTGTAGGACACCTTGTGTGGAGCCTGGATTTCAGGTTAATAACTGAGGACCACCCGTCTAATTTATGAAGTGTTTGCTGACTGCAGACAGATTTAACCTTGGTGAAAGGTGTAACTTCCTCTTGAGTAAGGCTTGCTCTACATACAATTGTCTAAAAACAAGGGTAGGTCTGTGAAATACACAATTTACTCACACCGAAATTTAAGCTAAAGTAAACTTGAGCCTTTTCCAAGAGATGTGTCAAATAAGTGATCAAGGAAGCTCAGAGAAAACATTTTGAACGCTGAATCAAATGAAACTGAGTGGGTGTTCACAAACATTTCTCAATCAATGTGCTTCAGTTTATAGCACCCCTAACACACGCATCATAAGTGCAGGTGCAAGTGAGGTGCAGAAAGGGTGGTGAAGTGCACTATTTACCCCCACTTTAAGAGGCGGAGAAGGCGCAGGCTGTAGGAGAAGAAAGAACTTCGAGAGAAAATATTTTCCATTGGAAAAAAACTGAATCCTGAAGTTACATTTAAAATGTGCAAGTTTCTTGCTCCTACATATAGGTATTTCATAGTAGGGTACAGAAAGCAGGTGTACAACATTCTCAAGTTACACCTGTTTGTGTAAGAACGTTTAATAAAATAATAACAATGGTTTGTTTTCACATATCACACTTGTCTGGCATTTCTAGGCACTGTAAATTACAGATTTTACTATTTAACCAATTTATTGGTACTCAATGTTATCAGTCTAAATGTTTCTCTTGCCCTGATTCAAACTTGTGACACATGAACATCGATTCCTGCCTGTGACAAGTGTTTAGTTCACCGAGCCATCACACCAATGTAACATAACATCAGACGTAGATGAAATACTTACTTCTGCAAGTTACAGTTCTTTCTATCCTCAGGAATTAAAAAAAATGCAAAATTCCTAAAGAGCATTAATGGTGAAAAGAAAAATCACATAAGATATATCACATATGAAGGTGTCATTAAAAATATCTAAACCGAAAAAAATAAAACAAATATGAAATCTCTTCTTCTGAAAGTACTACTTCTAAAGTTGTGGGGAGGGCCATCATATTGCAACATTATTATACACTGATAGAACTTTTCTAATTTTTAAGATTAAACTGTAGCACCATAGCTCAAGCCTTCCGATCCGAAAAGCACAATAAAATGGTTAAATTGAATGCACGCATAACTAAACAGAAAGTGTAAAAAGTCAAAAGTGTAGCTTATGGGGTCTTCCCTGAGTGACATTAATAACTCACAAGAGGAACATATATATTAAATAGGGAGGAATTTTTCCTGGACTCCAGCAACTTCCCAGCAAGCATTAGACTTTTGGTCGCTGATGGTAACTGAATGTCTTGTGGCTAGTCACTTCCTTGAACTATAAAATGTATGTGTTCTAAAATTCTAAAAAGAACAATAAAAGGGGCTTCTTTGAATAGCTAGTGCTGTTTTGTGTTGCAGCAGAGCTGGTGGGGTCTGCTGGAGGCCCAGGAATTCAGAACAAGACATGCTTTACATGCTGTCCTGCAATGTAATAAAACAGCCGGAAAGGGATGTGGGCACCCAAGCTGCTGGAGTTTTTTGTGTAAAAATTGTTTTGAGGTTCTAATGATATTTGAGGTAGGGGTGCGGCAGTTTTGAACGAGGCAACCTACCCAGGGTCACAGTAGCCTATCAGGCATTCTGGAGGCACAGTGGGGCATATTATCAAGGGGGTTTATCTCCGCTTTTTTGGCTTTAAAAGCCAAGAAAGCGGAGATACAATTATCTCCCTATTACCAAGCTGTCGCTAACACCAGTTAGCGACAGCTAATAGGAGATAGCGACCATCTTGGGCCCCGCTTTGCATGTCAGTGATATTTATCACTAATGACATGCAAAGTGGGCGTGCCAAGATGTTAGCGACTTGAAACAGTCGCTAACATCGCTATCTCCTATTACCAACTTTTGGAGATATTCGCGCTAAGCGCGAATATCTCCAAAAGCTAACACCTGCCCTGAGCAGTTCTTAGCCATGTTAACCAATGGGAGGTGGCACCGCTTGAGCCTTTGAATTGATCGCCCATCACACTTGATGCTGTCACTTGCCACTCACGTTTCAGATCTACCGGTCACCTTGGTTGTCCCCATCTTGCAGTCATAGCGGTGAGCAGCACTTCCCAGGCATCAGGCATGGATCCAGTCATACATAAATGAAAATCAAACATCAATGATTAGTGCCTTTTGCTTTTAGATGACCAAACACAATTCACACGTCAGTGCTACTTTGTGAGACTGTACCCCTCCTTTCCACCAACACCCCCAGCTTAGGGTGTATAGCTACTGTTGTGACACCACCCGGCCACTTAAATTGCCAGCCAAAGGATGTATTGATACTGCATGATTCTACACCTGTCTCTAACTGTGACACCACCCGGCCCCATCATTTTGTGGCCCACGGATGCATTGATACTGCGTGATACTACACCTGTATCCAGTGTCTCTGACAAAATAGGCACCCAAATACCCCAAATGTGCACCAGCCCCAGGGGGAGTTGGACCAGTGTGACACAATGCAGGAATATGCTTAATTTTACAGGCCCAAAGACGTCATTAATGTGTGACCCCACATTGTACACGCACAGGGATTTCGATGGTACCGTGTGACACCACACGGACATCCAAGGTACAAGTGCACATGCACATGGGTGCAGAGGTACTGTGTGATACAATAGATTATTGCACGAGGGTGTATAGATACTGTGTGACAGACCCCGGCGTACAATGCATATGTGTATAAGCAAACCGGTGAAGAGGCACCACGTGACATAACGCACTCCTAAAGCTTACGTGTACCTGCACATGGTGCCTAGGGCTTCTGACACAGACCCCTAATTCCCATGTAGCACCACACACAGGGATACCCTTAAAGGTGTGACAACAAGGCCTGGGATGTACTGTTTTGACGTCATAAGTGTTGAAAGTATACTTGAGTGACACTCCCCGAGGCCACTGCCAAGTAGGCCTGACCTGAAAACCATGTAAATAACGTGCTGTAATATGCTAAGCATAACTCCCTCAGTAAGTCATGTCACCGAATGTGGAATCCTGGAGCCTACCCTAGGGGTAACTTATATGTAAAGAAAACAAGGTTTGGGCCAACATGGCAATTTACAAACTGCGTGCGCAGATCCTACAGTGATAGGTTTGACATTCATTTACAGGGCTACCCCTGACTTAATTGCAGGCTGAGGAAGCGGCGAGCAAAGAGGCCAACTCCGCCGCTCCCCAGCCTTTTATCACATGAGGTCCCAGCCAGGCCAGTTCTAACCGGCCTCGCGTTAGCCTCAAGTGCGTGACCCGGAAGTGCTTTCAAACACTTCCGGGTCAAGCCCCAAATTTTTCCAAATCATGGCGAAGCGCTCCTATAGCGTCATCAGTGCGCGCGACAGGCGCTTCCTTGTATGGTCGTCGGGGCCGGCATGCCCGCCATACCTTCAGAGTGGCCGATGCCCGCCCCACCTTTCTAAATACAGGGGCGCAAGTAGACCCGAACTGGGTCTCCCAGCCAGGGCTGGCCCTGGCACTGGTTGTGCATGGTGCAACAGTCTTTTTTTGTGCCCCTTCCTATTTCCTCCTTCTCCATGAATTCCCTCAATACCACTCACCAACAATGCACCTCATCTCTCTATAGCACCTTTCTGACAAACATTTAATTTTTTTATAGGCGTACTCGTAGTTTACTCACACTCAGTTCTGTGATCTGCTTGGTGCACATTCTTTGTAGCAGGCTCATTAACCCTCTGTGCTGTGTGACTGACAGAAATGCCCATGTGAGAGCATGGAGAGCGATGCAACAGTGTAAGAGTAGGGTGTGAGGAGTGACTGCAGGGTGAGTGATGTGACTATATGAATTTGGGTGCAGGTGTAAGTGCAGAGTGGGATAAATGAATGTATGGTTAGTGATGGGCTTGTTTGAGTGAGATTGCAGAGTGAGCACTAAGGGGGACAGGTGACTGAAGTGTCCCATGAGTGCAGGGTGAGTAGTGTGCTCATGTGACTGCGGGGTGAGGTACAGGGTGAACAGAGCAAGTGCATTGTGAGTGCAGAGTGATCATTGTTAGTGAAGAGTGAAGGGTGTGCTCATGTGACCGTAGGGTAAGTGGAGAGAGAACAGTGTGATTTAATGGCGAGTGGCATAAGTGCTGTGTGGTCATTGTGAGTGCAGGGTTAATAGTGTGAGTGCATGGTGATCAGTGTGAGTGCATTGTGATCGCTGTGAGTGCAGGGTGAGTGTGAAAGTGAAGGGTGAGAATGAAGAGTGAGTTGTCTGAGTGCAGGGTGCATTCCCAGACACTTGAAGTAACTCAGCATGTTATTGAGAGCTGGCGTAGGGTTTCAGATTTTAGTTAAACTATTGCTATTATGGTATTATTCGGGGACAGGGCCGGACTAGCCATAGCGGGCACCGGGTGTTTTCTTAGTGGGCCGAAAAAGTTGGTGATATTTTTGGACCGGTGGGGGCTGCTTTTGGTACAGGGAGCTGGTTTTGCTGCAATATCGGCCCCTGTACCAAAAGCAGCTGCAGTATTTTCCACGCGCACATCCCTCCCCCACCCCACCTAGGCACCATTCCCTCCCCCGTGGCCGGTTAGACTCAATTCCCAAGGCTGGTTTGTGTTCCCAGTCCGTCCCTGTTCAGGGATCGAGGGTGGAGGAAATAAATATTGTGCTCATCCTGCAACAAACTTCCAGTTTTGTGATTTGGGTTGCCAGCTCATTATATTGATGCATCATGACATTACAAAAATAAGCAGTCACCTAAAGCCTATTTTCAGCACTTATCTGTGCATACTTGAAACAGCATTTATATATAGAAAGCATTTTTAATTGTGTGCCTGAATGATCCACGAATGATCATTAAAGAGAACAAAGACAGAAAAGTCACATTACAAATGAATACATATGATTTTATTTATAACCCCATTTAGTGTCAAGATGAGGTCTTTGCACGCTCTTTAAATAAAAAATGGCTGGAATTTTTTGGGGCAACCCTACTTTATATTTCTTTTCATGAAATGCATTCTCACACTATGGCAGTAAAAGTAAAACCGAAATGTAAGGAATAGGAGTGGGGGCCAAGGGGGTTAATGGAACAAGAAAAAAAACTAAGCCTCAGTAACCAGTTTACAAAGTTATGCAAATATGCAAATAGTCTTTCAAAGCCCTGTGAAAAACTTGGGCGTGCCGGAGATATGACCCCAGACACTGCTCAGCCAAGCCCACTGCAGCTCGAGCTGCAGGAGCCGGGCTGAGACACACTATGGAGGAGAGGGGGAGGTTTGGGGCTGAAGCCCTTTCAGCCCTATGGCCGTTGAGCGCCTGGGGACTTACTCAGGGAACAAGTCACCTGACCTCACAACACATCCTCAGCTCGGAGCCCTGCTCAGCCTCTGGTCTTGCCCTCAAATTAACTCTAATCTTGGAATAAGACTGAGTAGGACCGTCCTATGGGTCAACAGATCCATGTGTGACACCAGTGAGGACACCTTCCACCCAGCAGGCCAGGCATTGGTGCCAATCTACATTTTGGAGGGCCCATGCCACCAAAGAAACACTGACAAGTTGCATCCAGCGTACTCTCCATGCTTTATTCTTTACGCTTTGGGATCAGAAAGTGATTCCTTCATGCACGCTCACAAGTGACTAATTAAATCACTGAATATCTTAAATATTTTTTAACCATCCGGAGTGCATGAGCCAACATATTCTTCTCTATACGTAACTGTGAAGTGACCACATGTTTCATCTTGGTGTGCAATACAACAACTAAACACTTAAACATAAATGAAAGCAAATCATCTCCTTTCGTACAGTGCTGGACAACAAGGTTATGCTATTTTATCCCTGAAAACTAGAGTTGCTGTAATTACACAACTCACCTGCAGTCATTCTTTATAACATGATGAAGGTCATTGTTTAACATAACATAACATGGTCATTGTCAAGGTAAACATACAGTCCTACAGCAACTGCTCAAACCCAGTTAGCTGCAGAGTCCCAGTTTTTACGTCAAGCCTGGGCAGCGTATGCGCATGCGTTACTCTGCGAAGCATGCAGTATTGAGGAACAGCATAGAAGCTCCGCCCATTTCCCACACATCTTTTCAATTGGCTCCTGTTACTGTCCATGCAATATCGTTGCTTTTCATTTGTGAATAGGCTTCGTAGTCCCTCCTTGGTGCTGCCTTGTCTGCATTTGTAACCTCCCATTACGACTGGACTTTTTACTTGTGTTGTTACAGTGTCTGCTTTATAAGTGAGTGGTACAAAAGGGGGTGGTGATGGACCGAGCATCTGAACCAATCAAACACTCACACCCAGTCAAAAGATCTGGGTTTGATCCATCACCGTTCTTTAGCCCACTCTGCCACCCCAGTTCAGACATGGCAATATGCAAATCAGTCTGACCCTGTGTCTCATGGGAACAGTCCAGCCCAAACTGCCAAGCTATGCCTTCCCTGGTGGGGCAATATTTAATTTCACAGGCATTTAGTTTGCTCAGGATATATTTTAAATCCTGTCCAGCCCTGCCATGCATCTGGTGTTTAGTAATTTGAGTCACTGGTGTCTCCCCCAAAATTGGGTATTTTTTTATGAATAGTACACAGGGTCCTCTTTTCTTTATTGCTACAATGCAGTGTCCCAGCAGCCTCCTAGTTTAATTGTAGTGGGATTATCAACCTCACCTCCCTCTTCCAATGTTTGTGCCTGGTTAGGGGCTGTAGCTGTTCCCCAATGGGGAGCTTTTTCTTGTACAAGTCTCCTGCTGCTCTGTTTAGTCTCTCCTGCTACCCTGCACCTGGACATAGGTGGTACGGAGAGGGGTGTGGAGTAAATGAAGGTGTTGGTGTTATTTGCCTGGTTTTGTATTATTGGTGTGGTGTTTTAAACTTTGCAAACTCTTGAGGGTGAGCCCACATTGGTCCTCTCGTTAGTGCTGTTGCTGTTGTGTGGGGTATGACTGCTTCAAGGGTAGCCCGGGTAGCAGGCATGCGTTCCAGCCAAACCACACCAACAGAGTTCAGGACATGGAGAGAGTCACAGGTAGGCTATTGAGGATCTGTTGGCATTATTGAGGCCAATAATTCTTGCTGTGAAACTAGTGCGCTATGCGCTCCTGTGACGGTTATAGAATGGCCTAGGAGAAAAGGGGGGCCCATCAGGGCTGCTTCCTACCATTATCTAAGAATCCCAGGAATGGGGCGTGGCCAGCAGGGATGGGGGAGCGCTTGAGCCTTATAAGGCTTGCTTCACATAGCATTGTGGCGATCAGCAATAATTCATGACAGTGAGTGGGTCTGTGCCTCCGCCAGGGGAAGGTACACAGTGGTAGTGGCCAGCAAGGAGTGATGTCCTCAGCATTGCGTCCTGATTTAGTATCCAGCTTGGTGAGAGTTCTGCCATGGCTTGCCAAGGTGGGTGCGTTGTCGACTGCCCTCAAATATGTACGCCTTCAGAGATGCCCGAAGAAGACAGCATGGCAAAGGTTTAGTTATCGGTGGTTCCTTTTTGGTAACCGAGAACAGGGGCAGGGTATAAGCGGTGCATCAGATACCCCTGGTGAGCTCCTCGCCCGGATTGGGCCTGTGCCTGGGCTCGCACCCCAACAGGCCTCCCAGGTAGTGGTGGCAGGAGGCCATCCTTGGCCAGCAAGGGCCTGAGCTCTGTGCAGCCTGAGTGGGATCAGTTGGGTGTGTATATGTCTATTGAAATGAAAGAAAACATTACCAGTGGTCCTTTGTTGAAAATGTTGACTTTATTTCAGGGTCCCAAACAGTGAATGAGGCAAAGCATAGTAAGGAGTGCTCTCATTCTAGGGAGTGCTCACAAAGGCTGCGCAAAACCAAGGGCGATGAAACTTTGGAGATTTGGGTGAGAGGTTTCACGATCTTTCAGGCATCTTGGGAGTGAAGTTCTTGAGTGGGGGCTGAATCTGACTTGTTATCAAACAAACTTTTGTGTGCGCGTAGGATGAATTTGGAGGTAGTTGCTGGAAGGAGTACGACAGGGGCTTTAGGAAGATGAGTATATTTTGGTATCAGACTGTGAATGCATGCTTGCGCTACATGATGTTGAAGAAGCCGGAGTGGCCTCTGCCCCTCGCAGGGTGGGGGTGACGTTATACTGGCCATACAAGAAAAAATATATGTAGCAGGCCCCCAAGTACTTGCAAATCCAAGCACAATTGTCCGTTCTGTGGAATCAACTCACACCCCACCAAGACCAAGGCAGGGAGGCTGGCAAGAGGCACACTGATAGTGCACTACTTAGAGGTGGCACACAGTGAGTGCACCCCTTTAGGGGGACCATTGGAGGGGGGCCAATGACCCCTTCAGACCTCCCTTTTCTCCTTTCACTAAAGCACTACTTCTAGGGCACTCATTGAGCTGGGCGCACTGTCCTGGTCTACAAGCCGGCACTCCCGGCGCAGACTGGGGCAGTGCCCACTATCTGTAAAGTGGGCCTGATGTGCATATTAATTTGCACATCACTTGTGGCCAGCAGAGTTACTTCTCAGGAGCATGTTATGCTTCACAGCCCTTCATGCTTTCTACTAACTGACATTTTACCTGTTTTTCCATTTACAAAGGGCATATGTGTAACAAATAACCCATTTTGACTGGCCGCAACAAACTACCAAACAACATTCAAAACATTTAGCAGTTAAAACTAGACACAAAACACAAAAATACAAAACACTACTCAGTACACGAAGGATGAAAAACAGTATACATAATAATGACATCCAACCTTACAACATAACCAAGATTCTCCCTTCACGTGTCCATATGTAATTCTAGTTTATATTTCTGGTCAGTTTATATAACCTAGATGGGTACCGTGGGCCGCGAGAGACACAACCACCATGGTGTGTTGTGTCATTGTGAGGGGCAAACTGAGAAAGCAAAACAGCCTGGAAAAGTTTTCAGTACCAAACCGAACTTGACCTGAGCTAGAAAGCACAGTCCACGAGTCCAGCCTTTTAGTTGAAAAAAATATAGGACTGAACAGTCTATTTCACAGCACAAGCTATCAAATGTATTAGCTCTGAAATAATAGATGTTTCAGGCAGTTCTTGAGGCGAACTAATTATGTATAGTACCAAAGCCAAGCCAGTATTTCCCCAACAAGCATAGATCGATAGCCAAGCCAGTTTCCACAATGTATCAGGGTGGAAAGCACAGTCACCAAGCAAGTGTCCACCATTTCTAAAGCAGCATCTCTAGGCCGGTATTTTTAATGTCCTAGACTGTAAATCACCTTTCCTAAACCAGTATTAGAATTATCCTGTTGAGGGTTGTGTGTGAGCGGTCAGAGAGGTGATCTCATATTTTCTTGTGGTGCAGGGCCTATCAGTGTGATGTGGACGAGGTGTGAGAGACAGGCACATGAAGAATAATTGTAGTTAGCTGATGGGTCTAATTTACACTACGGGTACTGTGGCACTTTCCATGTTT
Organism: Lissotriton helveticus; assembly: GCF_964261635.1. Classification (NCBI taxonomy): domain Eukaryota; kingdom Metazoa; phylum Chordata; class Amphibia; order Caudata; family Salamandridae; genus Lissotriton; species Lissotriton helveticus. Next base: position 973,876,113 of record NC_136057.1, on the reverse strand, counting down.
TCCATTTTGCTAGAGGCAGAGATGGTCTATTATAGGGTCCAGCAGGTGTGCCCTGGGGGCGATATGAGCACTAAATCATATATGCACCTACATGCCACTTACCTAGCCAGATGGGCAGCGGGACGCTGCGTGCATTTACATCAAAGAACGGGGTAGTCAGAGAAGGAACAGGTCCAAGGCAGAGATGCTGTCAAATGATTAAGATGATGCCAATTTGGGAAGAATGGAAGATGGTAACATGAGCAGTAGCCATGTACCTTGTTTAAGGTAGACATATTGCCGATTGTTGTACACATACACCTCATCAGTGAGGAAAGAATTGAAGGAACAATCAAGATGTATACCTTGAGAAGAAACTACACAATCTTTAAAAGGCCCAGACTCCACATACTCCCCTGGGCTGAAGAAAGCAAAAACTTTGAGCAGGGGTTCGCACCTAAGCCCGTCGTATGCTCCCGAAGGCTCGCAAAAGTAGACGAGCACCAGTCAGATTGTGGCTCAGTTCCTAGCCAAGCTGGCACCCGGCTTTGGTGAAGTTTAGGAATCATACCTTTACACAAAATCAGGTAAAAGGACCAAAAATCCTAAAACTGACAGTGGGTAGTGAAAGTCAGAGGAAAAGACAGGCAGACAGATTCTGATAGATTGAGTGGCAGAAAGATCAATTTCAAAGGGGGCTTGAAAAGTGGGGACATTGCACACTTTGCCCATTCCATAAAACGTCTGTGACTTCAGGCGGGTTTATTAACTGAAACACACTTTTTGATGAGTTTATTTGCTGCCAATGTAACTGCCAGGGTGTACGGTCCTCAAGCTCCACCTTCCCAAAGCCCACCATTCAGCAGCACTGACTCAGCTTGCATTATTAGCTCGGGGTTTGAAGGGGCCAGTGGGGCGGAAGGGGAGGGGGGAGGAGGCTGCTGTAAAGGAGGTCTTTAATGACAAATAGCAAGCAAGCTAGCATACAGTTTCTCAGATCAATCACCAAGCATACAAGGCCCCCTCTGAATTTCTGGTTATGCACCTACCCAGTCCGAAATATGATGGCAGATTGCCTTCGAAGAAAATAAACCTGGTTCTGCTGCCCCAAAATTATTTTTAGCAAGCTGAATGCAGTTAGTTCTTTGGGGTCAAATCCTTAGCAATAAATAATAACAGTCTATTGTCTGAACAAAGTTGGTACAGCAATCCCAAGAACAATTACTAGAAAGGGTTTGCTTAGTCTATACCTCTAGCACTGTTTAGCTTCACACTACCTTTGGCTTCAATATTAGACTAAGCCTGGGCAGAGTTCGCTGAGATCTGCTATGCTATGCAGAACTCCGCGAGTGGAAAAAAACTCTGCCTTGCTACGAGGAGCTCCATAAGCAGCGGAGTCCATTAGGTAAATGCCATTCGCAATTATTTTGAGCCCAAGATGTTTGTTCGCACTGTGCAATCATAGCAAAAGGCACCATACACAGTGCAAGCGGGAGCTGCATCCTTTCTGCTGCTCAAGTAAATTTTGTACTCGAGTAGCAGCTTTCTCAATGCGAACAGGCGGTTTCTCAGCACGAGCAATCGCGAGCATACTCGCTCACTCGCAATGAGAAATCTGACCGCCCACGTTGAGAAATCTCGCCGGGAGATTGATTTTCCTGACTTCACATTGACGATCACGAACATGGAAAAATCTTGCGAGGGGGATTTTCCTCGCTCGCGCTCGCCAACGTGATGTCGACGAATGTGTGCGAGGAAAAAAACTGCTCCGCTCCAGAACTCCGCGAGATCCATGTACCGCGGAGTGTGGAAAGCTCCTCAAACTCCACGAGCGGAGCGGAGTTCACCGCCCAGACTTATATCAGACTGTCAACTGCTCTCAGATATACAACACTGATAAAAAAAATCCTACACAACAATTCTTCAGTTCAAAAATACCAGCGTCCCTAGAACAAGGAATAAGGTTCTAGAACATTCTCCAGCAAGTTGCATCCAGTGACGCTCCTACTCCATAGGCTTGACGGCTTTCCAACAGTCTCTGAATTCCTGCAGACTTGCTGAGCTCCCAATGCCTCTTTTGTTTGTAGACAATATGGTCTTGCAGCATCTCAACAGGAAGAGGCTGATAGCCTCAGTTTCTCTTTGAAGTGAGTTACTTAGTCATCTTGGTACCTCCAGAGAGAAACTCTCCCTCGATGCTCTGAGAAGCTCAGAAAACTGCAGACCAAGCATATGAACATCCTCATATGAAGATGGCCATACACCATCCCTCTTGAAAGATGGAGTCCATTTCAGCCCATATCCTCATGAGGTTGCCTTGAGACCTGGTGACTGCAGAAACTCCCACAGGAAATTTAAAATCTAGTCACGGAATACAGCCCCCAATGGAGTTCCCTTTGATGGCTGTACCTGCAGAGTTTAGGCCGCCACCTTAGGACAGATACTAAGCAGGTCAGTTATAAGAAGGATTTATGCATGATGGCAAAAGTGGGGTGGTCTTGACAGTAATTTTGATGAGCAAGCCTGCCGCAAGACATTTAACAGCCAAGTTCAATGGCTAATTAAATGGGCAAATTGTGTATCCCTGTACTTCTAATACTGTAATATCATTAAGAGCAATTAATCTGGTGAGCCTGATAGATGTTTGACGGTTCCAAGCCGACTGGCCTATTACAGACAAAACCCTATTCAGAAATGTAAATTTTCCCTATAACTAGAGCCAATTCTGTGCCTGCGATTAGAAGATTAGATTAAATCAGACAAAGTGCCTTCCTGCAGCAGCTAAAAAAGAGCCCAGCAAGAAGGATTGCTTTCAGGGAAATGTTTCTGTCCAGTAGGTTTGTACACCACAAATTCCTAATCCATGCATTGAGGAAACCTAATGTCTGCAGATATAAAGACAATACGATATTCCTTGATAGCCCACTGAGAACCTGAAGATGCTAAGGGAAAAGAAAGTGCAAGCAGCATCAGTGTCCCCAGCATCAACTGCAGTTATCTCAGAAAACTGAGTGTGCGCATCAATGAATTCAAGCATCTCTGAAGCTTCAGTGTGCAAATGTGGATAGCTCTGATGGATTGATATACTCTGAGCCAGGTGTAAGCATCTCTGAAGCTTCAGTGTGCGAGTGTGGGCATCTCTGATGGATTGATATACTCTGATCCAGGTGTAAGCATCTCTGAAGCTTCAGTGTGCGAGTGTGGGCATCTCTGATGGATTGATATACTCTGAGCCAGGTGTAAGCATCTCTGAAGCTTCAGTGTGCGAGTGTGGGCATCTCTGATGGATTGATATACTCTGAACCAGGTGTAAGCATCTCTGAAGCTTAAACGTGCGAATGTAGGTAGCTCTGATGGATTGACCTGCTCTGCACCAGGTCCAAGCATCTCTGAAGCTTCAGTGTGAGAGTGTGGGTAGCTCTGATGGATCGGTGTGCTCTGGGCCAGATCCACGCATCTCTGAAGCTTCAGTGTGCAAGTGTGGGTAGCTCTGACAGATCGGCGTGCTATGTGCCAGGCACAAGGATCTCTGAAGCTCCATTGTGTGAGTGTGGGTAGCTCTGATGGATCGGTGTGCTCTGGGCCAGGTCCAAGAATCTTTGAAGCTTCAGTGTGCGAGTGTGGGAATCTCTGATGGATTGATATACTCTGAGCCAGGTGTAAGCATCTCTGAAGCTTCAGTGTGCGAGTGTGGGCATCTCTGATGGATTGATATACTCTGAGCCAGGTGTAAGCATCTCTGAAGCTTCAGTGTGCGAGTGTGGGCATCTCTGATGGATTGATATACTGTGAGCCAGGTGTAAGCTTCAGGGTGCGAATGTAGTTTGCTCTGACGGATTGGCCTGCTCTGCACCAGGTCCAAGCATCTCTGAAGCTTCAGTGTGTGAGTGTGGGTAGCTCTGATGGATCGGCGTGCTCTGGGCCAGGTCCAAGCATCTTTGAAGTTTCAGTGTGCGAGCGCGAGTAGCTCTGATGGATCAACGTGCTCTGGGCCAGGTACAAGCATCTCTGAAGCTTCAGTGTGCAAGTGTGGGTAGCTCTGATGGATCGGCGTGCTCTGGGCCAGGCCCAAGGATCTCTGAAGTTTCATTGTGTGAGTGTGGGTAGCTCTGATGGATCTGTGTGCTCTGGGTCAGTTGCAAGCATCGCTGAAGCTTCAGTGTGCGAGTGTGGGTAGCTCTGATGGATCAGCGTGCTCTGGGCCAGGCACAAGGATCTCTGAAGCTCCATTATGTGAGTGTGGGTAGCTCTGATGGATCAGCGTGCTCTGGGCCAGGTCCAAGCATCTCTGAAGCTTCAGTGTGTGAGTGTGGGTAGCTCTGATGGATCAGCGTGCTCTGGGCCAGGTCCAAGCATCTCTGAAGCTTCAGTGTGCGAGTGTGGGTAGCTCTGATGGATCGGCGTGCTCTGGGCCAGGCCCAAGGATCTCTGAAGTTTCATTGTGTGAGTGTGGGTAGCTCTGATGGATCGGTGTGCTCTGGTCCAATTGCAAGCATCTCTGAACTTTCCGTCTGCGAGTGTGGCTAACTCTGATGGGTCGATATGCTCAGGGCCAGGCACAAGGATCTCTGAAGCTCCATTGTGTGAGTGTGGGTAGCTCTGATGCATTGGTGTGCTCTGGGCCAGGTGCAAGCATCTCTGAAGCTTCAGTGTGCAAGTGTGGGTAGCTCTGATGGATCTGTGTGCTCTGGGTCAGTTGCAAGCATCGCTGAAGCTTCAGTGTGCGAGTGTGGGTAGCTCTGATGGATTAGCGTGCTCTGGCCCAGGTATAAGCATCTCTGAAGCTTCAGTGTGCGAGTGTGGGTAGCTCTGATGGATCAGCGTGCTCTGGGCCAGGTCCAAGCATCTCTGAAGCTTCAGTGTGCGAGCTCGAGTAGCTCTGACGGATCGGTGTGCTCTGGGTCAGGTCCAAGCATCTCTGAAGCTTCAGTGTGCAAGTGTGGGTAGCTCTGATGGATCGGCGTGCTCTGGGACAGGCACAAGGATCTCTGAAGCTTTATTGTGTGACTGTGGGTAGCTCTGATGGATCGGTGTGCTCTGGTCCAGTTGCAAGCATCTGTGAACTTTCAGTGTGCGAGTGTGGCTATCTCTGATGGGTTGATATGCTCTGAGCCATGTGCAAGCATCTCTAAAGCTTCAGTGTGTGAATGTAGGTAGCTATGATGGATTGGCGTGCTCTGGACCAGTTTCAAGCCTCTCTGAAGCTGCAGTGTGCGAGTGTGGGTACCTCTGATGGATCGGTGTGCTCTGGGCCAGTTGCAAGCATCTGCTTTTAGCGAAATTGAAAACATGCAGTCATGTTTCATGCACATATCCATTTCCCACGTCCTTTTTCTCAAGGGGTATTTTTAGAAGCTTGGCTCTTATTAAATTAGGTGTTCTACAGTTTCTATATGTTGCATGGTGGCCACTGGTGTTGTTCTATAGTGGGTGCACCTTTTCCGAGTAAAAAGTGTGATGTACTCTATCTTTCAGGGGAGAGGAGATGGCCTATCGGCTAGGGCAGTCGTCCTCCAATCTGGGGAACTAGGTTAGAGTCTCGGCAATGACGCTGAACATCCTGTGATTCTGGGCAAATCACTTAATCTCCCCGTACCTAACAAAAAATGAATATGTCCTCATGTAACGCAACTAGTGCTATGTAAAGCGCACTGATACCCGATTCGGGTCAAGTTTGCACTATATAAAACTCCGTAAAATAAAAAAAAATAAAAAAAATTCAGACTATTAGGTACAACGTCTTGATGAGAACAGGAGAATGTTTTTTTGTGTAGTGATTTATTCTCTCAAGTAAGAGGGTGGTGATCTTTCTAGTGAGTCTGACATTTTGCACCAGCTGCTCAGAGAAGAATGAAAGGGTCACCTTCTCTTTTAAAGCAACTAGACTGCACTGTGTGCTCAGATTGGAAAAATATTATAGTGAATGTCATCTATGGCACCATCAATATATGACTCACATTCAAGTTCTAATAAACCAATTCAAAGGTTATTTTCATTGTAGACCTTGCAGCAGAGGGAGATCTGTGGAGCTATCTTCAATTTAGGAAAAACACGTACAATTCCTTTTCAGAGACACTTTCAGCCCATTTCGGCATTCCTCGGACACACTTCCATCCACCTCAAATTGACTGGGCTCCTTTAAGTTCTCCCATTCACATATGAGCATGCAAGGTAAATTTAATCCATATATGCCTCATTGTTGATCTGGGTCATTATTTTTTATGCTTCCTGGAGTTCAGCCTTTTTTCCTAACAGGACTGTTCTCATCACCAACTAGAGCTCATAAATGGTAGGAGGGCACCATATTAGTGCTACATACAACTCTTAGAAATAGGTAAATACTGTATGACAGTGGTATTAACGTCATAAATAGTGCATGCCAACAGTTTGTATTTCCCCTTACAAGAAAGTCTACATGCTTTGTAAGAGGGGGTTGCTCCCACTAGGCAGGGAGAGGCACACAGAACACATCCTCATGTTTAGGTTTTGGTTTTGACTGTAGATGTTTCAAACACACCTATTGCTAACAAGTGTGTTTTGGATCCGGGCCTTTCAATCATTGGCTTTCTTCGCCCAGCCTCTTCCCAGCCATTGGTTTGAGACTTTGTCAATCCATGTTTTGGTGTATCCGTTCAAATGCACTGAAGTTCTTGCATTGAACTGCAACATGGGCTTCTTTACAACTATTGTTTTCTCTATCTACTCCTGCTGGTTCCTTCCATGTGTCTCATTCTAATGTGCGAACGTTGCATGTGTTCGTGCATTAAACCCATCCCAGTTGGCATTGCAAATGCTTTTTTTCATGGTAGATACATTACATAAACACATACTGTCACCAGCAGCCAAACATCACTAACTAGCAATGTACTTACAAAGAGGAGTTAAGAGTAAGTGTGCCACATGTAAACAGCACAGTAATCATGCAGGAATCTGCAGAAGTTCCATGCTTGCCCACCCCATGTTAGTGCCAACATTTATGCATGAAATAAGCAAGCCAGGTATGTGATCTAGGACAGCCCACAAATACCTTCAGAGACCCCACTGAACTGAGGATGCTCCCAATTTCCTTCTAGGTAGTGTGGTCTCATAGTGCCGTGGCAAAAAATTCGGAGCCAGGACTATGGTCAAGTGCCTTTTAATATTTTGGTCAAGTGCCTTAAAGGCCAGTATGGCCTAGCAATGCCTGGGGCAGGGGCCTGCTTGGTAACGCACCACAAATAAGGCATGGAGATCGTATGGTGCACTGCAATGGTGGGCACATGTGTACCTGGGACCCTGACTGGTGGATCTGGGCATTTGAATCCGACAGGGCCCGAGCCTGGGGATTGAGGGAACTTGATGGTTCAGGAGTTGCCTGGTGGTGGAGAGGACGAAGGGCGGTTGGCCCTGGTCACCCTTGTGGTGGTAAGGAGGCCACATAAATTGCCTTACATTGTTAAGGGAAGTCCTCCTGCATACTCCCTAGGACGGCACTGAGGGGGAGATACGGTGAGCTCACCCCAGAGAGAATGGAGACACCGGCTGGGGGCAAGGGCGCCAGTTTACAAACTAGGGCATGGGGCATCTGCCCCTGGTTATTCACTACGAGCCCCGATGAGCAGCCTGGTGGTGGAGGGGTGGACCCTTCAGGTGTCGGACAAGGAACAGATGGCAGGGGTTCACCTCTCAAGGACGCAGGTGGGTTGTGCCTTGCGTGGTTCTCAGTTGGTTGGGGGACGCAAGCCAGAAGGCCCCTTAGTGCTGGAGCGATAGAGAACATTCTTTGTCGATAAATTAAGTTCTTTAATTTCTGTTATTGTTGATATATTGTCATGTTTATATGTGTTCATGTATAATAAACATGGCCTCTTTTACCCACAGCGCTGGTTGTCAAGTCTTGATTTGTGGGTTCTGATGGGGGCGGGGCCGGGGACAACCTGAGGGGTCCGTGTCCTATAGGAAAGAGTGAATTGGCGAACACGAGAACCTCGCCATACCAGAACAGGAAGAGTGACAGATGAAACACACTGATGTGCAACATGAGAAAATCTGAGAGAGCTTTGTCTGTCTCACTCTCACTTCCACAAATCCGGTTTCACTTCCACTTTGCCCAGGGTGCCTCTATGCCTTGTAAAATGGCAACCAGATGTGTATCACCTACCTGTCTGATGAACCTCACTAATGGTGAAACTATGGCTTTGAGGCCAAGCAGTCTGTGAAGCGGTTATTATGGTGTTTCTTATATTAAAACTTAATCCGATAATGCTAGCTTATTCTGAATGTACTTTTACAAGATTCGTGTAATAAAGATCAAAGGAAAAAAGTAATTTTTGCATTAGGATGTCTGACTCTAAAATGATGGCTCATTTCCTCCCGCCTCGTCTTGAGCCAACACCCGCTGCCGTTCAGCAGGCTTGGTGGCTGCTCCACATCAAATGCTGGATCTGGGCAGACACTTACTCATATCAAGGAAGGGCGAAGCATGAATCTGAAATCTGGCAAAGAACGTGTCTATTCCAGGGCAGAGTCAGACGCCGCTTTTTTTTAGGCAACATTGAACTGTGCAACAAATCCAATGCCGCTGTTTCAATATTGGAGCAGTTGTAGTGATGATGCTGAACGGATGCAGATTTCACTTCGGGACATGTTTTTTTAATCTTTGAAATATTCGGGGAATCATTGGCTGTATTTTGGAAATTATTTATTCATAACGATATTGTATGATATTCACAAAGGTAAGTTCGCATATGTAGATACCTTAAGTGTGACTTCACCTACGCCTTGGTGTAAATCTCCTCGTGGATGGAATTCACTATTTACATGTGTTTATTTACACCTAGGTGTTGACTTAATAGTGTCCACCCCCTCAGCTGACGGAGTAGTGACTCCCGAGACTGAATTTACTATGAAAATGTACTGTTAATAGCATTCCACCTGTTTGTGCAAATCTCCACCAACAGACTGGAGATCTCACTATATAAAGTAATAGTAAGAAATTTTAATTTGAATAAAAAATATATTTTTCATATAACAACATGAAAACACACTTTTTTTATCTCTTATTCATATAAGCCTACCACAGTACCAAGGTACAGCACACCTGCACAAAAATGTAACATATTAATTCATTTTTTAACTTATTTTGTTTAATTTAAATTAAGTTTTCATTTCCCCTCCCCCACCCCTTATGGTATTATTTGTGTGAATGGGCCACAATCTTGCATGCAAGTTATGTAGTATTTTGTGATTTAAATTTCAAACAATGTTAGAACTTACAATATATTTTATTAAAATGTTATGTGTACAAATACATTAATATTAATTTGGGATTTAAAATGTTTAATAATATATGTCAAAGTAATTTAAATAAAGTAAATTAAAAATTATATTTTATTTAATGTATTTATTTTAATGGAGCTTTCCTGTTGTGTTCGTGTTATTCCCTGCCGGCACTGGTTTTCATGAGAGCTTGTAGCAATAGCAGTGAATGCTCATGGCTCCCAGCTAACTCAAAGGCTAGGACAAAGTACATTTGAGCCTCTTTTGTCAGAAGGCCTAGTGTTATGGATTTAAGTACACCATGAGATCCTCATGGGTGAGTAGCCCGCTTACAATCCCAATGATTGATTGATTGATTCATTGACGTACGCATTTTGTGAATTGCAATTCTCTTACTCTTATGTGGGTGGGCGTCTTCTACTAGCATGTCCCTCCATAAACCCTCCTTCATTTTCTCTTAAACCCATCAATTTCTAATATTTGTTTTTGTGAACATTTTTATTGGCATATTGTTATTTATTATCTCACAGTCCATATTTCATGCCATTTGCAATAATAGTGCCTTCAATGTGACATGTTTTTCATGTAGCGGGTATCGGTGTAAAACAGGAGAAAGCATATACATATTCGATTTATGACTACATTTCTTTCTTAAACTTCTTAGAAACAGCGAACCCTGTGTAGGGTCCGTCCCCCTTGGCACTACTGAATTCCCATCAATTGGGGTTTGTTAGCTATTAGATATAGAACAATAATAAACTCTGCGTTATTCTTCAACCGTAAATGGCGTCTATTTATTTGATTGCTTGTAGAGTTCAAATTATAGTCATTGCTTCATATCAGCAGAAAATTGTATTCATAACACTGTCAAATCACATTCCTCTTTCCTTCTTATTCATCCCTCCCAATGCATTTCAGGCATACAACCCTTCGTCAGGGGATAATTCTATAGGAATATAATGACTCAATGAAAAAACGGGGGAAACCAAAACATCGTCAATAATGTAGATTTTCCTAGTTGTTATGACGGAAAGTCTTAATTTTATTAAAGACACGGAGGCGAGTATTATGCTTTCTTATCTTGCTTTATTTCAAACAGCAGCCAAGATAAGTGATAAAAAACGACAGTTCCCAGGGGCCTGAGGGGTGTCACTGGCCAATGGGACTGTAGAAAAAACGATATCAACTGACCAATCATAACAAAGTACAGTAATAAAAGACACTACGGACTGCACAGCTTCCTCTTTTCGCTGACGAGCAGATCAGATAAAGTCAGAAAATAAGGGAAAAATTGCACAACCAGAGCAAACGCCAAAGTCCAGGAACAAACTTCTTGAAAACGAGTAATCCAGAAGGAACGACCAGCTTGCATCCCAGTAGGAGGATCCAGAGAGACAGGAAGGAAGATTCGTCGAGGTGAAGCTCTAAGATGACAAAGCTGAAGGGAGGGAGAACACAAAAATTAGTAGTGTAGCGGTGGGATAATACTCGCCTCAGTGTCTTTAATAAAAAATAAGACTTTCCGTCATAACAACTAGGAAAATCTACATTTTATGGCAAGACCGGAGGCTCCTATTATGCTTGTTTAAAGCAATCAACAACAACAGAAGCCACAGTATTAATTGGTTTGCAATAAAACATACGGAAAACATTGTCATTGGTCCAATCTGCTGATCTCAGGATGTCCTCCAGACGGGAGCCAGTCCAAAAAGCCTTGGAGGCCATGCCTCCTCTGGTGGAATGAGCTCCGAAAACGGAGACATCGATGCCCGCAAGGGACATAACCCAATGAACCCAGCGGGCAAGGGTAGGAGAGGAAACAGGAAGGTGGGGTTTACGGAAGGAGATAAGGAGTTGTGATTGAGAGGACGCCCTGAGATCAGAAGTCCTTTGTTCATATACTTTTGAACATTGTCCAACACACAACTTAGGATGAGACGGGAAATAAGGATAAAAAAACGGAATCCAAATGTGTTTTAGTCCGTCTGTAAATTTTGAACACTACACCAGTAAGGGAGCATTGGCGAGAAGAAATATCCAAAGCTCTAACATCAGAGACACGTTTAATTGAAACTAAACACAATAACATTGTAAGCTTAGCAGATAACATTTTGAGAGACAAAGAAGAATTATCTGGCCAATCAGTAAACATTTTAAGAACAACAGAAACATCCCATAAAGAGGAATACTTAGCCAACGGAGGTTTGGAACAACAAACTCCTTTTAGCAGACGGCAGTTCAAAGGATGCACGCTCGCAGGTTTGCCATCAATAGGAACATGATTGAGCGAAATCGCTGAACGATAGAGATTGATTGTGCGGTAAGACTTACCTGAACTGGCCTCCAAGGCCAAAACATTTACCACGAAATTCAGAGGGGCTAAAGGGGATCGATATTCCTTTCCAGACACCAGCTTGCCCGTAGAGACCAGGCAGATTTATATGCTTTGGAAGTTCCGGGAGCCCAGGATTGACTGATAAAGAGGGCAGCCTCTTGTGAAATGAGGACGTCATGAGGGGCAAGCTGTAAACTTTCCAGGTCGACAGAATCAGGGAGTTGTCTAGAATGAGGTTGTGTGGAACACTAGGGGACTCAAGAGCAAGTCATCGCAGGATGGAAGAAGGACTGGGAAGTCCACTGCCATCTCCAGAAGAGAAGGGAACCAGATTTGAGATTGCCAGAATGGGGCCACCAGGACCAAGGACGACGTCTGACGACGAACTTGGGACAGAACTCTGCTGATCACGAGAAAGGGGGGGGAAAGGCATAATTGAGGTGACGGGAACAGTCCTGGAGAAAAGCATCCGTTGCCAAGGCCGAAGGGTCCGGCCACCAACTGAAGAACGGGGCAATTGAGAGTTGAGACGGGATGCAAAAAGGTCTATGAAAAAAAGAACCCCATTTTTGCGAAAGAGAAAGAAAAACGGACGGAAGCAGCTTCCAATCGCTGGAGTCTCGTAGAAAATGGCAATGCCAATCCGCCACCGAGTTGAGATCTCCTGGAAGGTATTCCGCCGTCAAGGAGAGTTGATTGGACAGACAGTATTCCCACAGACTTTTCGCCAGCTCTGCCAGGTTTGGATTTAGTATCGCCAAGGTGGTTTATGTAACGGACCGCAGAAACATTGTCCATTCGGAGGAGGATGGAACAGCGGATCCTGTTTTTTGAGAGGCTTTAGATTGCAAAGGAACCTGCAAGCATCTCTAAACAATTGATGTTCAATTTGGACTTCTCGTGAGAACATGAACCTCCAGTCGATATTGGACCACAATGGGCGCCCCAACCCGACAGGCTGGCATCGGATTCTAACACAAGATCTGGGGCCGAAGCGAAGATAGTGCGTCCGTTCCACGCATCTAAATGGTCTGTCCACCATTGGAGTTCGTCGTGGGACTCTTGATCTAAAGCGATAAGGTCGGAATAGGCCAAACCTTGACGTAGATGTTTGATTTTTAAACGTTGAAGGGCTCGATAATGCAGGGGGCCCGGAAAGATGGTCTGAATGGAAGAAGAGAGATGACCCACTGTACTCGCTAAGGACCAGAGGGACATGAGAGATGAGCGGAGGACTGAAGCAATCTCCGATTTGATCATGGATACCTTCGCCTGAGGAAGGCGGAGCGAGGCTGCGACTGAGTCTACCAGAAAACCCAAGAATTCCATGTTCTGGGACGGAATAAGAGAAGACTTCTCGTGGTTGATTAGAAACCCGAGATCCAAAAGAAGAATCTGCGTAGTGTGTAGTTCGGACAATAGAAGTTGTTTGTCCGTGTTCATAATGAGAATATCGTCCAGATAAATGATGAGACTTATTCCAAGAGCCCGCAGAAAGGCGACAACAGGTTTCAGGAGTTTTGTACAGCACCAGGGTGCAGAAGAAAGGCCGAAAGGAAGAGAAGTGAATCTGTACGTCACCCCCTACCACTGAAACTGGAGAAATTTCGAGTGGGAAAGGTGTATGGGAACAGTAAGGTAAGCATCCTGTAGATCCAGACGCACCATCCAATCGTTGGGACGGAGGGTGTCCCGTAGATGCAGAATCGTCTCCATTTTGAAGTGGCGGTAAACCACGAATTGGTTGAACCATTTTAAGTTTATTAGTGGACGGAGCTTTTTGTTTTTCTTTTGGACCAGAAAAATGGAGCTGAGAAAGCCGGAGGAGTCGAAGGACGAAATCTGAATGGCTTGCTTTTGAAGAAGGGATTGTATCTCGTTTGAGATGAGAAGAGCCATGTCTGAAGAGAAAACTAGAGGAGGGGGAAAAGAAGTCTGGATTGGCGGCGAATAGAGTTCTATAAGATAACCCTGAACCGTGTTGAGAACCCAAGGATCTGTGCTGATAATTCGCCATTTTGGTAAGAAAGGTTTTAGCCGACCCTCAACCGGAGGAGAAGGAGAAGGCCTTACCTTGTTGGTTGGAGTTGTTGTGACTGTAGTTCTTCTGTCCTCTGCCCGCTGTGGGTAGAACTGAGGTTTGTATTCTTGTGAATTGTTGTATGAACCTCTGGAGCCTTGATTGTTGTAGGGACGGCCAGAAGAGCGACCCCTGCCTCTGCCGGCCCGTCCAAAAACTCGAAGAGCGAAGACTTTCTTTATTGATTGCTGTGCCTTATCAAGAGAAGCAAAAGTGGAGACAAAACGACTGAGGTCTCGGATAAGATTCTCTCCGAAAAGGAGACCATTAGCTTTGGCACCCGGGTCTAAAGGAGCAAGATTGGCCAGTTTGGGATCCAATTTGATAAGAAGGCCCTTGCGCCATTCATGCGTGATGGCAGCATTGGCATTCCCCAATAAACAAAAGGCACGTTGAGCCCACATGGATACATCCTCCACAGAGAGGTCACACCATCGAGGCGGGCCGACTCGACCATATCAAACATGCGGGCTAAAGGACCCACTACGTCCAGAAGTTTTTCCTGGCAAGTAGACCAGGCCTTGTCAACGCCTCTCCGAGGATCCTTGCCAAATTTTGAAAAGAAGGTGAGCAAAGGTTGGTCAATAGCGGGGACAAGAGTAATTTATTACGGCAGGGAAGGTTTGGGACACTCAGATTTTAGTCTCGACCTTACAGTGGACTCTAGGGGAAGGCGAAGTCTGGCTGATATATACTCTCCCACATGGGAAGTGGGCAACCATTCGGTGGAATTCGGATGACGAATGGACAAGGGGTCAAACATAGGGAGCCCTTCAGAATCAAAAGCAGGTTAGGAGGAGAAAGAATCAAGCTTGGCTTTTTTGTGGTGGGGAAGAGTGGTCAAAAAAATCAAAGACATTAAATAAATCATCTGCGTCAGGCATATCATTGTCGTCATCAGTGTCCATAATGGTGAAAATGACCAATTTCTGTCTAGGAGACTCTGCGTGCTTCTCTTTATGTTTTCGCTTGCCCTCGGTACCAACAAACCCTTCCTTTCTAGGAGGCCTGGGAGGCACTAAGTCCTCATTCGAATGCGACGAAGCTTCGCCACACAAACCAGACGCAGTCTTTGAAGCACCTATAGAAGCAGAGGAAACCACCTTTCTTTTTCTGCTTTCCCCCGCAGACTGGGCCAAAGCCTTGGACACTAGGCTTACCATGGTATTTTCCATGGACTTAGACATGCGTCTCATTGAGACCTCGACAGCCTTCTCAATAGAGGTATTTATAAACATATTTCAGTCTTTCTTGAAGGCTTCGCCTTCTTCATTGTCCTGGACTAGCTCAGGAGAGCTGTCTAATTCCATAATGAATACCTGTGGTAAAGGAAAGGTAGGCAAGGGTTAACAAAAGCTCAATGGGAGGGACAGGAGGCAAAATAACCACTCCCAGGGGCGTGACTAACGAGGGAAGGCTCCGGAAGGCAGCAGGAGCTGAAGGGCAGCCAGTGGAAGTAAACGACATGCTGTGTTAATTAATAGGGGCAGCCGGCAGCCGTGTAGAAGAAGAAGCAGAAGCGCTCAGAAAAACGGCACAGGAGAACCAAGAAATAGCGCTCGCGCCACCAACAGAAATCCAAGGTGAGCGCCGAGCGATCACACACACTAGCGCGAGCCTGAGCGCTAGTGGGAGAAACCACCGGAGCGGAAAGCCCTGGGGGGGACACCACGGTGCGAGTGGCGCTGAGGGGAATATGAGACACGAACAAAGCGCGAGGCAGAAAGTGCTGAAATAGAGCGCGGGTAAACGAAAGAATGTAAACCCAAAGGAATGCATACAAACATTACAGAAAAGCATGTAAATAATGTCATAAACGCAAGCACATTATGGGAGCAAAAGATAAGAGCACTTATCTGACTGCGAGCAGCAAGAAAAGAGGAAGCTACGCAGTCAGTAGTGTCTCTTATCACTGTACTTTGTTATGATTGGTCAGTTGATTTCGTTTTTTCTACAGTCCCATTGGCCAGTGACTCCCCTCAGGACCCTGGGAACTGTAGTTTTGTATTACTTATCTTGGCTGCTGTTTGAAATAAAGCAAGATAAGAAAGCATAATAGGAGCCTCCGGTCTTGCCATAAAATCTATGTTAGTGCGGCGTGTATTAGTGATGTGAATGATAATTGCAAGATGATATGGTGTGGTAATAGCGGGTCTAAGAAGTGATAACATGCTCTATGTGGGTCCAACATAGTGAAAAAACGAATAATCGAATCGTGCCAACATCTCAATAGGAAACTGTGCAGAGATGAAGCGGACAAACACTCCAAATAATAGATCCTGAATATTAAACATGCAGTGAAAGATTTATTCGATAACATGCGGTGAAAGTTTTTTATCCCATATGAAACTAAAAATCCATACTTGTATCCTGCAAGATATCAAATTCATCCCAAGTTGCTAATTTAGACCGATCGTGAAATATTAACTCATAAGAATGATATCATAGTAGCGAATAAAAGAACGTATACTTGATGGTCAGCAAAACGCTGTGTATCGAGCATGCAACACTTTAAATGGAATCGGTGAATGGTTAATGGCGTTACAAGTGTGATTGGCAATTTTAAGGTGACATGCAGGAATGAATCATGGAAAACGTACACGCAAGTAAGAGGGGCCAACCACAATGAACGACGTGGCTGCGGCGTCTCAAGAGTAAAGAAATGTAAGTAAATTCAACAATGGTTACTTACTAGAACAGCTTAAGACCAGGCTTAGTTCGGAAATAATGAATGCAAGGTGTGGAGGCGCTTGCAAGGTTACAACTTTGGAGTAGTTCCAATGGAAATAGGACTATGAAATGAACCGATGCGTGGCGGTCATATTGGAGTGTGAAATCATATTATTGGGAAAAGGGGCATGATCAGTGCAAATAAACACAATGGGGTAAGCAAAGACCATTTCAGGAAATGCAAAAAAGACATCAGAAGTAATGAACTTTGTGAAAAAGGGTGGTTAAGTGGACATGAGAATTGGTGGATAATATAAGCCGGGGTAAACATGAAAAATGAACAAAAGATAACATAGAGAAAAGTACAAATGTCAACAAATATGCAGGCAAGTCAATCTAAATGTAGCATGAAAATTCCATCCTATTGTTCATTCCGTTAGGCTTCAAGGCACCAGGGTGTTTAATCCAGAAATGTTCTCTTTGAAGTAGAGCATTTTTTCTTCTCTACGATCTCTAGAATAAAAAATGTAAGTCGGCTCACATTGTCGTTATTTTCTACGTAATGGCTGGCTACGGCCGACTTCATATTCTGGGTACATATGCTGCCCTTGTGTTCGTTGACTATTACTTTGATTTTCCTTTCGGTTTTGCCCACGTATACT
This sequence comes from Lissotriton helveticus, assembly GCF_964261635.1. Classification (NCBI taxonomy): domain Eukaryota; kingdom Metazoa; phylum Chordata; class Amphibia; order Caudata; family Salamandridae; genus Lissotriton; species Lissotriton helveticus. The sequence goes on along the minus strand of NC_136057.1, from coordinate 973,859,129 downwards.
AATCTGCAGGGGCATTTCAGTAAATATATGACGTTTTTAGTTTCGCAATTACCTGATACTCTAAGATCAATCTTAGTCCCCTTCATGTGATGAAACATCCAAGAGCCTTTACTGATATTGTTGCTGTTGTTACAATTGTAACAGGGGGTCGTGCCTTTATAGCCTATATTCTGTGGGATCTCTTTCTTTTGAGAGAATATTTCTTTGATGTTTTTACCTCTTTGGTATTCAAGATCGATAGTTCTGTGAAGATACTATTAGAGTCAGGTTAAGTGGATAATATGGACGAGTGGTGAATGATGGATTTTTTTTAATTGACCATTCATAGTTGAGAACTTTGATACTACTACCGCACGTTTTTTTTCATTATTCTGTGTTTTGGCTAACAATTCGCACCCGAGAGCTGCTGTCTGAAGCAGTCGTCCTAAAGCAAGTTGGGGTCTAATCGCCACGGTAGAATGGCGTTGGAGCAAATCGCAGAAGGAGGGGGCTGTGGTCAGATGTGGATTCGAGAGGTACCACGCTCCTGTCAGCATGGGCAACAGCCTACTGGAGCCGAGAAACATATCTAGCCTAGTATGCCGTCCATATAATGGGGAGTGAAATCAGTATTGCCTCTTATTTTTGTTCTGTAACCTCCAAATATCTAGGAAGTCCCACCTGGAAGTCCATTCCTGCAGGCCCCTGGCTGTCAAGGCCGCCGTGGTCCCTCCCAAAAGGAGGGACCACCAGATCAAATATACAATTATAGTCCCTCCCAATATCCGGTTGTTGGACACTACTTCTGACAGCGGTTTTGAGGTTTTCAGCAGAAAGGGCTGACACAGCTTCGCGGGCTGGCGACGATCTAATTGCAGCCACACCAGAGTACTTAACAGGTCTTTAAAAGAGCATTTACTTGTAAATTAGGCTTTTGTTGTGTTTTAACCCCTTCTTTCATTCACTCTGTCTATGGTTCGAAGAATTAGCCCCCCCCCCAAATATTTTACAGCCCCCCCCCCCCCCCGAAATTTGGCTCTAGTTGCCCGCCTGGTCCATGTGGTCATAACATTAAATTATTTTGTCAGCTGTGCGCGGAGTGACTTTCGGCAAGTCTGAGTCTCTCTCACTTGGGGCTGCATTCTCACCTCGGTTCTTTTGCCTGCAGGTTCTTGGCGGAGGACAGGGTACCTCTGCCAGGCCCCCCTCTTCGTATATTCCCGTTTGGCCGAGGGTGAGCTCCTCTCGGCCACTTCACTGCGTGCGAGAACCTCTCCTCTCATCAGGAGGGGGCAGGTGGCTACTCCGGGTGCGCAGTTCTCACGCTCCGAGGCCACATTCTGAGTCTGCTTCTGCTGGGCCCCCTCCGCTCATAGCCTTCTATTTAGGGATCCGGGCACCCTCGGTCTTGGTCGCCTCTTTTTTGGGGCCTTCTACCAGGCCCACCACGCCCTTTACCTCCAGAGAGCTTCTGCTGGACTACACCAGTCCGAGCCTCCTCACTCTGCGTGTCCTCATCCGGCCGAATGCCTTCCTTTCTTGCCAAGGGCCTCGCTCTCTGGGCACTCGCCTCACCTTTTGGACACCATTTGCACTAGTTGCAGCAGCCCAGTGCATTTGATGTATGACGTTACATCGCGAACTTTTACAACGCACACCGTTACAACGCAATTTTTACAACGCAGATACATTTACAACGAATGCTTTTACAACGCATGACATTACATAGCAGATGCTATTACAACGCATGCCATTACAACGTAAGTATAGGTAAGTATATTATTTAAAAAAAAAATGTAATTTATTAAAATTTAATTAATTTAATAAATTAAATTATTTTTGAATAATTAATTTGTAAATATATATACTTTAAAAAATAGTTTATTTTAAAAAGAACACTTATTATTAAAGAACTAATATTAAAAAATAATAAAAATTTTAAAATTAATTATTTAAATTATTTAAAATTATTTCTTTAAAAACTGAACCCTAAAAATACCCGTTACCCTGAACCCTTAAAATACCCATGTACCCCATAACCCATATCTAGCCCTGAAACCTAAAAATACCCATGTACCCTAAAACCCAAACCTTGCCCTGAAACCTAAAAATACCCCTGTACCCCAAAACCCAAACCTAGCCCTGGAACCTAAAAATACCCATGTACCCCAAAACCCAAACCTAGCCCTGAAACCTAAAAATACCCCTGTACCCCAACACCCAAACCTAGCCCTGAAACCTAAAAATACCCCTGTACCCCAAAACCCATACCTAGCCCTGAAACCTAAAAATACCCCTGTACCCCAAAACCCAAACCTAGCCCTGAAACCTAAAAATACCCATGTACCCCAAAACCCAAACCTAGCCCTGAAACCTAAAAATACCCCTGTACCCCAAAACCCAAACCTAGCCCTGAAACCTAAAAATACCCCTGTACCCCAAAACCCAAACCTAGCCCTGAAACCTAAAAATACCCCTGTACCCCAAAACCCAAACCTAGCCCTGAAACCTAAAAATACCCCTGTACCCCAAAACCCAAACCTAGCCCTGAAACCTAAAAATACCCCTGTATCCCAAAACCCATACCTAGCCCTGAAACCTAAAAACACCCCTGTACCCCAAAACCCATACCTAGCCCTGAAACCTAAAATTACCCCTGTACCCCAAAACCCAAACCTAGCCCTGAAACCTAAAAATACCCCTGTACCCCAAAACCCAATCCTAACCCTGAAACCTAAAAATACCCCTGTACCCCAAAACCCATACCTAGCCCTGAAACCTAAAAATACCCCTGTACCCCAAAACCCATACCTAGCCCTGAAACCTAAAAATACCCATGTACCCCAAAACCCAAACCTAGCCCTGAAACCTAAAAATACCCCTGTACCCCATAACCCAAAACTAAATATATACTATTACTTAAATTAATTAATTTAATTTACATTTAAAAAAATGATGTAAAAAAATAACATACTTACCAATACTTACGTTGTAATGGCATGCGTTGTAATAGCATCTGCTATGTAATGTCATGCGTTGTAAAGGCATGCGTTGTAATGGATCCTGCGTTGTAATGGTGTGCGTTGTAACGGTGTGCGTTGTAATAGTTGCGTTGTAAGGGTTGTTTCCCATTCTGACTCTGTTCTCATACCGCCCCAAAGGCCAACGCCAACAAAGTTCCCCCATCATGCTTGGTGTTGTCGCCCCTCTCCACTCATATTGGGCGTGGACTGTGCCCTGAAGGAGCCGCCCTCCGCTACCTGCTAGTCCAACTTCTTGAGGCATGCGGCTCGGCTCCAACGTTCTTTGCGTTTTTGCTGAGCCCTCTGGTGACCGGTGTTTTCTTCCTCGCTTTTCCCACTGTCTGTGTACAGCGGAGTAACTTCTGCCCCTTCTGTGGGCTGCAGCATCCCCCTGGAGCGGAGAAGTACAGGATTTTTGCTAGACCGGGACGGAGCTTTGCTATTAAGCGGCCGCCATGATGGTGCTCCCGGCCACGCCCTACAATTTTTTTATACTTATTCACAATTTCACAGACACCCCACTTTGTACCTCCCACATTTATGACTAAATCTTATGCCTAGGTGTGTAAAGAGCTCTTCGCAGAAATGATGAGAGGCAAAAGCAGAAATCTCCAAATGTAGGTTTATCAATTGTATTTTGGAGTGTGTAAAGTTGCACTACTTTTCGTACTCTTTAATAGATTTTGTGAAAAGGCCCCCTGGATTCTTGCATGGAGTATTCATTCACTTCACTACCATAGTATTTTAACTTCTCACAACTTTCCCCTTCATGGATTGGAAAAATCAGTGTATTTAATTTATACTGTCTGAAGGTGCAAGAGCATTGTAACTAAACCCATATCACAAGCTAATGTCTTGTTGTTAGCATTACTTGTAAGACTATTTATATGCCCTGTATTTATATGTTCTAGTAATATACTTCATTCACTCTAATGTCAATACACGGTATGCCACTACAATCTATGCCACTACTCTGCATTGCTCCACTCTCCACCATTACACTCTCCGCCAGTCTTCTCTAAGCCACTCAAATCTACTCTGTGCCACTCAACACCACTTTACTCAAAACCAATGCACTCTAAGCCAACTATTCTGCACCACTGCACTCTACGACACTATACTCTGCAACACTCTATGCCACTGCATACTGTGCCACTCTACAGCATTGTGCTCTACATCACAGCACTCTACACTACTCTATTGTACTGTTCACCACTGCACGCTACTCTACACCATTGCGCTGTATGTCACTGCACTCTACACCACTCTATTTTACTCTGCACCACTCTACCCTGCACCACTGCACTCTATGCCGCTGCCCTGTACCCAACTGCTCTGTACTCTCCACCAGTCAACTCTACGCACCTCTACTGCACCCTACGCCAATGTACTCTGCGCCACTATGGTCTATATCATTCCACACCACTCTAATTTATTCTGCACCACTGCACTCAACACCACTCAACTTATGCAACTGCACTCTATGCCACTCTACCCTGCACCACTCCACTCATCCCTGCACCACTCCACTCTATGCCACTTCACTCTACTCTGAAACAGTCTAATCTATGCCACTGCACTCTATGCCACTTCACTCTACGCCACTGCAATTCACACCTCTTTACTCATAACCAATGCACTCTACACCACTGTACTCTGCACAACTGTACTTTGTGCCACTTCACTCTAGGGTACTCTAGGACACTTCACTGTGTGACACTACACTCAACAACACTCCACTATTTGAGGGGCTACTCCATTCTATGACACACTACTCTATGTCACTTCACTCAACTACACTCTACTCAACTATATTTCACTCTACAAAACTACTCTACCCTATGGCACTCTACGCAACTCTCTGTATTCCAATTTACGCCACTCTACTCCACTCGACTACTCCACTCTACTTCATGTCACTCCACAACACTCAATGCCACTCCATTCTGACACACTATGCCACTCCTCTCTACTCTACACCACTCACGCTGCAGCACTCTATTCCACCCTATGCCATTTCACTCTCCTACACTACTCCACTCTATGCCACTCCACTTTACAACAATCTACTCTGCTCTACACACTCAGTTCTACAACTCCGTACTCCACTCTAGGCAACACCCTCTATGCCACTCCACTCTGCTCTACATCACTCTACAACACCCTACTCCACTCTGACACTCTACTCCAGTCTGCTTCACGACACTCCACCACACTCTACACCATTCCACTCCACAGCAATCCAATTCACGCCACACCACTCAACTCTATGCCACTCCATAACACTCCACTCTACTCCACTTCACGACACTCCGCTCCATGCCACTCTCCTTTACACCACTTTTAGCCATGCTCAACTGCAACCACGCTGGTGTATAACGTAAAAATCACATTGGCAAAGGCAATAGCTCTTGAATAGGCGAGACATATTGGCTTTACCAATGCTTGTTCTCCCTTGAAACTATTTTTGTGGTGACCTGTTTAATGATCCACAATAAGCCATATTGTAATGGTAGTTTTGGAAATAGAGTTACCTTTCAAAACTGCACCCTTATTCTGAGAATAACAGAAGGTAATTAAGAGGGAAACGCTTTTGAATAACAGGATAATATACGGAAAACCCACCTTCCCACCAGTTGACCCATTAGAAAGTGGGTCATGGGTCCAATCTTTTTGAAAATATGACCACCAGAAGACTATATTAGCTTAAACGATGAGCTTTCTGCAACTAAAGAACAAAAAACGATGGTGAGTCGTTTATTGAGATCCACTTTGGCTACAGTATTAAATACCCTCCCCTAAATCACCTTCCTCCACTGTGCATCGATGAGCCTGGTCTCTTTCATAGCAAGCAACCATTATATTGTGCTTTTATGTACTGTATATGTTTAGATCGTGTAATGTTATGCCTTTTCCTTGTGTATTTCACTCTGATATCTTTGTAATGTATTTTTTAATTAAATGTATCTTTGGATTAATCTCCCGTTGATATTTTTGTACAAGTTTTAGCATCTTTGTTTATTAGCAGGAAATGTTATCCAGTATATAATATATATGGTTCTTTAATCCCTGTATAAACAGCAGTCTCTATTTATAATCGTTGATTTGTGATGCACCCAGTTGCGATTGTGAGTTCTAACGCCACAATGCCTGCTGCCAGCAGCCCAGGTGAAATGCGAACAGGTCACAAAGCATAATTGAAGCAGTTGTTTAAAGCATTGAAAATAAGATTTTCTTTCTTCTCTATTTTAATAGCTTATAATGACAAGCGGAGAGAATATGTTTATTTTTTGTTCTCCTTCGATAAAAGCTAGAATCTTTCTGCATGTTTCCACACATTCCGAGCTACTGCTGCTTTTTTTTAACTGACTTGTATTCATCTGTTTTTAATATCTGTTTGCAGCAAATATGTGTTTAATCTTGCACTAGAGGTTTTATTTGTATTCTTTATGTTTATGAACATGCTTACTCTTTTATATGAAAGAGATACGCATAAAGGTTTTAAGAGGTTTATTAGAAGGTCAGGGCTATAAGTGGGCCCTGTTCTGCTGGTGCTGAGCACCGGCAGTTCTGAAAAGCAGATGTTGAGACGGGTCCCTATAGAATTCTCTATGTTTGCCCTCACCCTCGGTGAAAAAACATATATCTTAACTCTGCAGCAGTGCCACCCTTCACTGACTTTGATTTAACTTCAAAGAGACTGCTTGTAATTCAGAAATATTTTCAATATGCTATACAACAAAGCCATAGTTGTTGCTTATGTATCTTATGTAACTAACAACCATTGACAAAGCAAATAGCCCTGGCTTGTTGTAGGTGTAATGTTACTTGTATTATATATTTGGATGCAGTGACAGAAGCAGAAAAATTCCGGTCAGGTGACACACTATTATAAGCACATATTTTCAGTTTACGTGTTTTTAAGCAATGACCCTAATTACATCAGCCACACCCCATTGAGAGACCCCACTTCCCTAGTTTTTTCATCCAACTTATAGCCCTGGGTAAGGTGATGGTGTGACCATGTATTAAATAGGCTAACGTACCCCCTGGTGCACATGATATGGATATTGCAAGTCACCTCACAGTTTCATAACCTTATAAAGGAACTCAGCATTTGTCTGCGTTCCTGTATATGGTTATGATATTCCTTGGTGACTTGCAATATCCTTTTAATGTACAGCAGAGGGTACTTTAGCCCTTATGGCCCACACTCTGGAGCTTGTGACAGGCACTGTCTGTTGTCTTCGGCTGGCGGTGCCCAGTTACATTCCTAAACCAGTCCCCTCCCTCAATGATACCTGAAGAGATCGCAGCTTTTGAGCAAGCAGTTTTCAAAGATATTGAATCTCTGACCAAAAAAAAAGAAATTCGAAAACCTTACCAAACAAGAGTGGGGAGGAGTAACCACTCTGAAAGATAACCGTAATGTGGCCAGCTGACAAAGGAGGGGGGATAGTCCTACAGGACAAAGCAACCTACAAGAATGAATGCCTACGTCTTCTAGAGGATAGACGCAACTGTCAACCGCTCCCTGATGACTCAACCCCAAGACTCAAAGAAATAATCCTGGACCTGGTAACAGAGGTGGAATGCCAAGGACATATCAGTAAGAAGCAAACTCAGTTCTTGACTACCTCTAGAAAATACCATACTGCTGCACTATTCAGAAAGTGCATAAAAACAAAATCCCTCCACCTGGCCGCCCCATTGTATAGGGCGTAGGCTCTATCTTAGAGCCTCTCTCTAAGATTTGTGACTTCTTTTTACAGCCCTTGGCACAGGCCACTAAAACCTACCTGAAAGACACCAAAGACCTCCTAGGGCAGATAAAAGATCTTCGACCCCAATACAAGCTTTCTAGTAAGCCTCGATATAGAAAGTCTCTATACGAGTCTACCTCAGGACGACACCCTGGAAGTTATAAAAACATCTCTGAACAGTATTACCTGGTCCTATCAAACCCCCAAATCATTCATCTTAAAATACGCTGAGCTAGCCCTAAAAGAAAACTTTTTTGAATTTGCAGGCCAGCTGTATCTACAAACATATGGCACTTCAATGGGGAGCACTTTCGCCCCAAGCTTAGTGGGGCTGTAAGTTTACAGTTTTGAACAAAAATTCCTGCTAAGTGACAACAATCCATTCACAGCAAACATACGCTTTTACAAGCGATACATAGGTGATATTTTTCTCATCTGGGAGGGATCAGAGGAGGCACTAGAAGCCTTTCTTGTCTGAATCAACAGGTGTGACCCTAATTTGAGATTCACACACACACTGTAAACAGGAGAAACATGACCTTCCTTGAGTGGACATAACACACAACAATGGGAGACTTGAAACTAAGACCCATTTTAAACCAACAGCAAGAAACTCGCTGCTGCATTTCACAAGCTTATTGCAGTAATCTCAAAGATTTCAGAGACCAGGCACAAGTGCTGACCACGAAACTAAAAAGTCTAGGGTATTCAGATGCCATCACCAAAAAGGCTAAAAAACGTGACGCGGCCGCTCATGCGTCGAGTACGTCTTGATGAGCACCACTCCAATCCGAAACTGTCTTTAAAAACCCCACAGGCTCCCGCTAAGCGTACCAGCCTGTTCCTGAGGACACCGCAGGACACTACAGGGGAGACCTTATCACCAAGTAAGAACTAAACAGATCTGGGTACAGACGGCTCGCGGCATTTTCCGCCGGTGTACCAATGTTAATATTTTGCTGCACGACACGAGACAAGCCAAGATGTCTGCATTCTCTTCTATTTTAAAACTCCCTTCCCTCTTTTTCTCTTAGTTTGTGACTTTTAAAGGCTCCCCCTCCCAGGACCAGATACGTGAGCCTACATCACGATTAGTGTAAATACCAAACACTAATCACTGCTTCAATGAGTCACAAATATTAAAACCATCATAATTATCACTGCGCATCAAAGCCATGTCTCATTTGGACTTATACTCACAGAATATCCACCGTTAATGAGATTATCGCACTAAGTCCACTAGATTAGTCACTACCTTTGTTCTCAACGAACAGTAAGCTAAATAGCACTGAAAACGCACCATCTAGCAGCCTTCTAGATGGCATGATCACTGAAATTTACACAGGCATGTTGGATTGAGCGCATGTCATGTGTATGAATTGTACTGCACGTATGTCTGACACCGCCTGACTCAGTAAAACGCCCACAACCACCAAACCATACAGTGATGATATTACCTATTGTATGTTTGTTTAATCATTCCAAATTACGGTCTGTCCTCCCAGCATATATAGTACTTCTTAGCGCGAGTACTGAAAATGCTCTAACACGTGGTTCTTTTTTTACCACTCACTCTTTTCACTTCACATAATATATTTGAGAGGTCCTGAAGACAGCCCTAATATTTTCAAGTGGACTGAAACATGTTGACCATCATAGGGTAATGATAAACTACATATAATATCCGTAGATTATTACCTACTCTCTTGTTTTTAATATACCCCGAATCACCAAGAATAAATTAAGAGGTAGAATTCTGGAGCTATTGTTATATTTACACTCACTTCATCACACTTCACTTACACCTCAAACCTGCTCCACTGTAAACAGGTGTAATAGCACAGCTTAGTAGCATTTGGCTACTCAGCTGGGACCCGATGATGAAGCATGACACCAACAAGGTTAGTGTGTGAGGGTTTTCTTAAGACACCTTTGAGGTGCCAGACACAACTGTGTCAGACAGTCAGTTAAAGTGGCAGTCTCAGTTGGTTTATAAGTGTATTTTGAGCCAAGGATTGCCGTTCACCTGTCCTAGCTCTCTCTTTTGGTTTTTTGAAGGCACCGTCTGTTGTCTTCTGCTGTCTGTGCCCAGTTACGTTCCTAAACCACTCCCACTTTAATGAGGCAAAGACAGCTATCAAACTTAATTGTTGTGGGTACTAAACAGGACATATTAATTATTCTCGCAACAAATGTTCTAAAAAAATCATATTTATAAACATTGGTAAAACATACATCAAAATATATTTACAATAGCAGCAGGTGTGAAGGTGTCTGTTCACAATACTGAAGTTCAATACTGCATTTCCATTCTCACAAAGGTGAAACCTCACAAATGTCGGCTGGCAGCGAACGATGCTAGGTTGCTGCACAACTGAAAGTAAGCCCGAGACCCACCTCGCCATCCACCAAGTAATGAGTGGTCCTACACCCGGCCGAGAGATCAGGGGGCTAAAGCCCAATGCCCTGTACAAGGTCTCAATCCTTCATCCTCACCTCATTGGAAAAGTCACATAGATTGAAAATACAAAAAACTACTTAGGGGCCGATTCCGATCAGTCAGGAGCAGTAACCCACTGACCTGCTGTTGTGGGTTACGGCCCTGCTAATATGATACAGGCATGCATTCCAAGCTGAATGCATGCCTGCATTGAGAAAAGCAGGAGTGCAGTTAATCCCTGCACCCTGTGGCCGGCACCCCAAGGTGCCTGCCACCAGGTGCAGGGATCCACAGAGGGGCACCATTTGGCAGCCTTACACCAATGGGGGCCCTACTGGGGGCCCCCAAAGACAGTTTCCGACTGCCTTTTTGTGCCGGACAGACCGGCACGAAAAGGAAGTGAAAAACTGCCATCATACTCCCTTGGTCGTAAAGAGGCGACCGGGGAGTACTGAAGGATTTCCGGATGGCAGAGGGGCTCTCCAAGCCCATCGTAGGCCACCCAGAAATCCGAGTCGGATTCCATTCCGACCAAGCCCATCGGAATGGCTTAGTCGGAATGGAATCCGGCAGGCACTGACCGATTCGGTCGGAAGGGCTCCGAACATGGTTCAGAGCCCTTCCGACCCGAATCGGAATCGGCCCCTGTGAGGTTCTGTAATTCTCGAGTCTGACTCCATTTTGTTCTGTGCCACCATTTTGTGTTGCCCTCACGTAAGCCTGTAAAGGTAACCTGGCGAACGAAGTGGCCTGGCCTTCTTAGTTCATATATACATTAACTAGGTTTCTTTTTGACTCGGAAATGAACTGTAAGAAACTGACCTCTTCACCTGAAACTGACCTCGCAAAGCCAATTTCCCTGATCGATCTTTATCTGAGATTGCCAATCAATGTTCAGGACATCGTTAACTTTTTAGTTTCCTTGCACGTGCTTTATCTTGTTCAGCATCTGTTACTGTTTCTTTTTTATGTTTCTTCATTACATGGGTTATGCTTTCAATTATAGGTTTGTCCGGCTTGTGGAGATTGAATTTGGGACATTCCTAATAATTAACTTTTGGGTTGGGATACTGTAAATTGAGTTTTTGCTATGTGATACTTTGTTTGAAAATGTATGTTATTGGCTAGAATTTTGTGCAGTGGGTGTACATTTATAATGTGAATATTGGGTATAAAAGGAGACGTCTCGCCTTAGTAAAATGAGCAGTCTCCTGAGAATTTACACCGTGATGTATTTCTAGGATCACTGTTACTAGCTGCAGCTAATAAACTTGGTCTCTGACGCCATCCAGAAGTATTCCGTGTCTTTGAATACCAAGACAGGTGAACTCGAAGATCTTAGGCGTGCCCTTGAAGCCGCTGGGTTAAACCCCGGTTCTTCAACTGGCACCCAACGTGGGGCAACTTCAGCGGTACTGGTCCAAGCCCGAAGATTGTGAGGAGCCCCGTGAGGAAATTCTGGAAGACGGCCGCCACTTCATTGACCCCTGCATGTCGACGTGGACCGAAGGTTTTTTTCTGTGAGGCTTCCCCCTTTTTGACGGCTGTGAAGGACTGCTGCCCTGACTGTCGCCCTGTCTTGGACCCTCTTGTGATGATTTGTAAGGCAAGACGTTAGACGGTCTTCTGGTGGCGTGACAGACATTTTGGTTAAGTATAAGTGGGTCGCTCCCACAACTTTGTTTTGTCTCTTGGTTTTGATTCGCCCATTGCAATAGTCGAAGCCTAGGGGTTCGTATATTTACGAGTGTATCATTTTTGATAACCCCTTGAAGTTTGAAGCAAGACTAGCGAGCTAAAGATGCCTGGTTTTGGCAAAAATTAGGAAATGGTTTTGTTGTAGTTGTAATAAGGATTCCCGATTGGAGGACTCGTGTCCGATACCTCCGGTTGGAACTCCAACTTTTGAGCTCTATTCAAAGCATGGTGTGGAGAGGAGTCGCGCGAGCGCGTTGACAAGATGGCCGCCGCCACCGGAGCTCCGTAACTTCTTCAGCCCAATGAGCTGATTTACGACGATTTTCCTGTCAAGGTTTGCTTACTTTTGCCAGCGCTTGCCTCCTACCCCGACCCCCTACCTGACCTGTGGTTTTCAGGCTGTTTCCTCGCAAAGGGGTCCCTCTGCTTGCTTCCTGGCTCCTCTCCCCTGCCTCTGCTCCAGCTCTACCGATTTCCTCAGCACAGGGGGCGGTGTCTTTACAAAGAAAGGGCCTGGCTTAGGGCCTAGCCACTCCCACGTCCCATCTTAACTCTTGCACTGCCTTTTTTCCAAAGCTTCTGGAGTTTTTTATACCCTTTTCCCTCATATTTATTAAATTTTGAGGTGGATTTTGACTATCTGCAATTTTCTGACGTAAAAAGTTGTTTTTTCTCCTCAAGATGGAAAACAAAAATTTTGCTAATAACAAAAGGAAGCAGCAGGTGTCTCCTCCCCCAAATAAGTCTAAGGTTGTTGAAACTTCTGAACCCTCGCTTGCTCTGATTCTGGAAGAAATTAAAGCGCTGCGCATGAACACTGATACTATTGCAAATGAAGTAAAAAATGTTCGTAAAGATATGGCGTCCATGTCCATGAAAGTTTCAGATAATACTATTAAAATTCAGGACAATAAAACTAAGCTTGACGCTTTTACTCCTTTGGTGGCTCAAATAGTACCAATGCATAACCAATTACTGGAATTGGAGAACCGTAATAGGCAATATAATCTACGCATTTTCAATCTGCCTGAAGAAGTTGAGGGTTCTGACTGTCGCTTGTACTTGGAATCTTTGCTTCCTGGACTTCTAAATATCAAGTTCCCGGAAAAATTTGAGGTGGATAAAGCACATAGAATTCCCTCACACAGGAACCCACGACACACCAAACCCAGGCAAATGATTTTCAAAGTCTTGCGTCACCATCACTTGGTCCTCATAAGGAAAGCTGCCAGAGACATTCCTTCGCTTCTGGTAAATGGTTCCAAAATATTTATCCATCAAGACTTTGCTAAGGAAACGGTTGCTATTCGTAAGGAATTTTCCTCTTTTCGTCCACAATTGCGAAGTCTTGGTTTTAAGTATGGTCTATTTGATCCGTCTACAATGCGAGTTTGGAAAGATACCTTCTCAAAATCTTTTCATCGTCCTGAAGACTTAAGACTTTTTCTGGACCAACAAGCTACATCATCAATGGATACTCAAGCTCCTATTACTTGAATGCATTTAATTTGAGCATTCCTGGCGATTCTTCTTTCTTAATGGGCTCCAACGGTTTCTGGCCATGCTTGAGGAACGGGTGTGCGTCTCTGTGTCCTTATTTATGTACCCTGTTTGTAGCTTTTTTCTCCTTTTCTGTTTCGTCCTTTTGTGTCTTCCCTTACCTTTTCTGGCTTTCTACACAGAGTTACTTATCTTCCATGGCTGTTCTCCCTCTTCTCTTCCTTTAACTCCTTTCTTCCTCTTCATTTTACCTCTTCATGGCTGCTACTCATGATGTTAAAATTGTTTCTCTTAATGTTAAAGGTCTGCGACATCCAGTTAAAAGAACAAAAATTTTAGACTATTTGGGTGCTTCTAAAGCTGACATATGTTTTCTTCAAGAAACACATGTTGATGACAACGTTTTACAGTATATGAAGAAAAAGTGGGTGGGCAATATTGTCTCGTCGCCTGCCCTTGGTAAGAAAAATGGGGTTGCGATTTTCTTTGCAAAGAGATTGCACTGTCAAATTATTAGTAAATTTACAGATACTGATGGTAGATTTATTGTTGTTAAAGTTAAAATTCATGACTCCACCTTCTTTTTGCTTAATATATATGGCCCCACGGCCGATGACCCATCGTTTTGGTCTAACTTATCTACAGAAGTTCTAAAGTTGGGACAAGTTCCTTTGATTGTTGGAGGGGATTTTAATGTGGTCATTGATCCGCTACTTGATAGACTTTCTACTACCAAGTTTAGACCCCCTAAAGCAGTGGTTCCCAAACTTTTGACTCCGAGGACCCCCATTGAGTCACCACTGGAAGCCGGGGACCCCCAAGCAATTTGTATGAGTTAAATTTCAAATATTAAAACAGTAATTTGAAAAAAATACACACGTGTGCACTCAAAACAAATACTCAAAGTACTTAGGGGCAGATTTACAATAAGTGACGGATCCATGCATATCAGCAGGGATGCGCCACTTATTGTGCGCCAGCCTCCGCCACCATTGATGCGACGCATTTACAATGCTGTGCCTCATGGGGCAAAAAAGCACAAATGCATGACGCATCTGTGCCGTAAAGGTGGCGCATTGCTGGAGTTGCGTTGCAAGAGCGACACAGCACCAGCAATTCCCTTTGGGGGCCGAATCTTGTTAATGCTGCGTCAATCCTTACGCCTGCTTCAAGCAGGCGCAGGGTTTTGACGCAGCATGGGCCCCAAAGTGACTGAGTGAAATCTTGTAGATTTCACTCAGCCACGTTTAGGAGGCGTTCCTGCGCCGGAACGCCTCCTTCTGGCGCAGGGCTTTACAACGTGGCGCATCTCTCAGATGCGTCACGTTGTAAATACCCTGCACCATGGCGCATCTTTTGCGTCACCGCTGCATCACGAAAGTGACGCAACGGTGGCGTAAAAGAGGAGCAAAGGGCTTGTATATCTGCCCCTGAGGATTTTGGGGCCAGATGTACGACCATTTCATTTAGCGCCTCGCAATTGGCGAAACATTGCGAGTGGCAAATTGCCATTTGCAAATGCATTACCATCTACTTGAAGTAAGTGGTAATTGCGAGTGTTTTGCGACCGCAAAACATTTGTACATGGTTTTAAGACTCGCTATTTGGAAGGGAATGCCCCCTCCAAATAGCTAGTTGCAAAACCTATTTAGCGAGTCGCAAACAAATTGCGACTCACGAAATAGGCAATGTACATGGCCCAATACGTTTTTGCATGTGAAAGCGGGTTCACGAACCCGTTCACGCATATAAAAACGGATCGTACATCTGGCCCTTAGTATTTTATATTGAAGTAATAGCCCCTCTGTCACATGAATTTCATTTGTTTTATAGCATCTCTCATACCATTGTAGGATGTCAGAGCACTTTACATCACACACATATAGAGACATTGAATCGTACATGTAAAACAGTGTGTATATAAAATTTTTAAAGAGTGCTTGGTCTGGAAAAGCACAAACTCAGGATTAAGAACATAACACAGTGGCTAGCACTGACTTTAACATTAAAAATGTATTTCCACCCAAATAAATCTTTTTAACAGCATCAGGATAATGAATAACTGGGAAAAAACAAAAGTTACTGACTGGTACCATGCAGTTTGCAAGCAGCTCTTTGATGACAGTTTATAGGTCCCTCTGCTACATTACGATTGTCACTTGTGAAGTGCACAGTAACAAAAGAATCTCTGTGACAAAAGCAGTAACCACGAACCTATGCACATAAAATGCTGCTTTTTAAAATGCATGTTACACGTTCTTTGCAGTAGGCACATTAACCTTCTGTGCTACATTAGTTAAGTCGAAGCTGCCACTAAACAAAACTCTCCTCACGCTCCAGCAGGTACATTAATCACTGGCTTTAGCTTGACATTTTTATTGCTGCTGGAAAGCTTCTAAATATACAAGAAACGTTTCTGTGCTTTTAAAACTGTTGCCTGCGGACCCCCTGGGAATGTGTCACGGACCCCTGGGGGTCCGCGGACCACAGTTTGGGAAACACTGCCCTAAAGCTTTTCATGCTTTTAAATCTTTTCTTAGTACAACCAAACTGGCTGACATATGGAGACTGCACTTTCTCACTGAAAAATGTTTTTCTTTTTTCTCTAATCCCCATAATTCTCATTCAAGGATTAATTATTTTTTGATTTCACCTTCCCTACTTCAGTCAGCTACAAATCCTGTTATAGGTACTATAGACATTTCTGACCATGCTCTAATCTCATTTGTTTTAAATATCTCTTCTACTTTTACTAAACAAAATAGGTGGCGTATGAACTCGAGCATTGTCCTTACTGACAAGCATAAACCTAAATTATTGCAGGCTATACAAGACTATTTTCAGTTCAACCCTGAAGACTCCACATCAATTGTCACCAGATGGGATGCATTTAAGGCCTATATTAGAGGTACCACTATTTCTATTATGGCTCATGAGAACAAACGATTTAACGCTAACATTAAGCATTTGGAAAAGCAAATTGCTAAAACTGAACGTTTGTTTATCTCTTCTAATGACCTTCAGTACAAACTTACACTTCAAAAACTCCGCTATGAATTTAATACCATCCTTAGTCGGAGAGCAGGAGTTCAACTTTCAAAATCCAATGCTAAATTCCGTTTTAATACCAATAGATCTGGAAAGCTCCTTGCCAACTACTTACGGATTAAAAGAGATAAGACTCAGATTACATCAATACAAGGATCTCAGGGCCGAGTGGCTATTTCCCATAATGATATTGTACAGGAATTTTTACGTTTTTATTCTACCCTTTATAGTAAACCTGACACCTGCCCTGAATCTTTAATTGATTCCTTTTTAACTAAGTGCAATTTACCCCATATTTCTTTGTCAGATAGAACAGGTCTAGATTCACCAATTACTTCTGACGAAATTTTGCTTGCCATCAAGTCACTTCCCAAAAATAAATCCCCAGGTCCGGATGGTATCCCAGCAGAATTTTACAAAGAATTTCAATCTCATCTCCTCCCTTATTTGAATACCCTTTACTCTCATTTTGGCTCCTCTGGTACTGTCTCGGGCTCTTTTACAGACGCCTTAATCATTGTTCTGCCCAAGCCTGATAAAGATCCTACCTTGGTTTCTAATTATCGCCCCATCTCCCTAATAAACCAGGATTGTAAGCTTTATGCGAAAATCCTTGCTATCAGATTAGCTCCTGTCCTCCATTCCATTATTCACCCAGATCAATCTGGCTTCATGAAAAATAGATATTCTGCTAATAACACTAGAACTCTACTACACATTATTGAGCAAAGTTCCCACCTTACTTCTCCTGCGGGAGTGATGGCCTTAGATGCAGA
This sequence comes from Lissotriton helveticus, assembly GCF_964261635.1. Lineage (NCBI taxonomy): Eukaryota > Metazoa > Chordata > Amphibia > Caudata > Salamandridae > Lissotriton > Lissotriton helveticus. Next base: position 973,841,902 of record NC_136057.1, on the reverse strand, counting down.
AAAAGCATTTGACAAGATTCACTGGCAATTTTTATTTAAAACTTTATTGTCCTTTGATTTTGGTGCCCCTTTTATTCGTATGATTTCTGCATTATATTTTGCCCCTACTGCTCGTTTATTTATTAATGGTCAAATTTCTACTCAATTTCTTCTCTTTAGAGGTACTAGGCAAGGTTGTCCCCTTTCTCCGCTGTTATTTCTCTTAGGTATTGAACCTTTTCTTAATTATATTCGCCTTTGTGATGACATTCAGGGTATTGTGATCAATGATGTTACTGTTAAAACTTTAGCTTATGCAGATGATGTTTTATTATTTATTAATAACCCTCTTTCTTCTGTTCCTTCTCTATTAGACATTATTGCTCAATACTCTATGGTTTCAGGTTACAAATTGAATGTAAGCAAGACGGAATTTTTTCCTTTGAATATGTTTTGTACATCGGACATGCTTCCGAACACAGATATTCTTTGGCAATCAACTCAACTTAAGTACTTGGGTATTCTATTTGCGTCTTCGCTGCCAGCTACATTGAAACTTAACTCTGATTTCATAATTGACTACATTAAAAACAAAACGTCCAAGTGGTCTGCCCTTTATCTCACTTGGTGGGGAAGAATGGAAGCTATAAAAATGAATATAGCGCCTAAAGTCTTTTACTCTTTAGCTATGCTCCCCACCCAATTTCCTCTCACATTTTATAAAACTGTTGACAATATCTTATCTAAGTTCCTTTGGGCTAACAAAGTTCCCCGTATTGCTTACAAGAAGTTAAAAACTCCTAAGTCCCACGCTGGTTTTTCCCTTCCAGACTGTCACCTTTACCATAAAGCTTTTATCTTAAAACAGAGTGCCCTTTGGTTTAATAATTCGCATATGGTAAAACCTCCAATTTGGTTGGATATCGAAACATCCATTGTGCAGCCCTTTTCTTTACCCTCCTTGTTATCGATGTCTTCCACAGCGAAGGTTGTTCATCTTTCCTCTATCATTAAGTCCTCTAGATTGATAATAAATGATTTGGATTCTAATTTTGAATTACCCCTACTCTCCACAGTCCACTTGTCTTTATGGCACAGTGCACTACTTAAATTGAACAGAAACATTTCCTTCTGGTCCTCTTGGATTTCAAGAGGGATTCTATATCTTAAAGATGTATTTAATGGTAATGCTTTTATTCCTTTTGAAAAGCTACAGTTAAAATTTGGTATCCCAGCTACTGACCTTTTGAAATACCAATTTTTATGTAACTCTATTTTGGATTCCTTTCCCAATGGTATTCCCTCTTCCACCACAAATGACTTATTAATTTACCTTACAGCTGTCACATCGTCCCCAAAAGCTGTCTCTGTTTTTTATAAAAAACTTACCACCTCACAGGGCTCCAATGTTCCGATTATTTCGTCATTCTGGAACAATGAACTTTCCATCTCCCTGTCAGATGACTCATGGTCCTCTATATGGCTTAACAGTATCTCTGGCTGGCTCCCAGTGTCCCTTTACCAAACCAATGCTTATATTTTATTTAACACTTTGTGGACTCCATTACGTCTATGTCATGCGAAACTGTTACCTTCAGATGTTTGTTGGCACTGCAAAGCTAGCCCTGGTTCACTTCGCCATATGTTATTTGATTGTCCAGTTATTATGAAATTTTGGCTGGAAGTATGGAGTGTAATTTTGAACATTTTACCTTTACAAGATGATATTTCCTTTATTTTGTTAATTTGCAAATCGTTTGCCCTAACTTCTCCCCTTACTGAGCCAGAGGCAAAGTTATTTAATTTTCTAATCACAGCTGCCTTAAAATCCATTACTTTCTGTTGGGAGGATGCTTCTTCTCTTTCAGTCCATGCTTGGTGGTCATGGATCACCTTTACGAGAAGAGGCGCGCAGCTATCTCTTAAAGGTGTCACTCATAATTCACAATCATTTCAGTCGTTTTGGTCTCCTATTGATTCATATGTTCTGCAATGATATTGTTGTATATTTTCTTATGTTCTCTTTGTACATTACATTTTCACTGTAACTCTGTAGTTTATGAATTTATGATTCTGTAACATGTTATTTCCCTCCCCTTTCCCCCCTTTTTCCCTCCTTCTCCTTCCTCTTTAATTGCGATTCTCTTTATTATTATATATTACTGTTGTGTATTTTGGTTACTGCATTTCACATTGTTTATTTGATCATTTCCGATTGTAACTTCCTTCCTCTTTTTTGTATTGTATTTTTTCATTTTGTCTTAAAACTTAATAAAAACTTTATGAACACAAAGCATGGTGTGGGTCCCATTACCTTTAATGAAGTATGGGTCCGTTATACAAGGAAAGATTGTGTTTTACGATGGCCCCAACATGGTAGTTTTGAATCAGACGTTTTAGATAACCTAGAAGTTGCGCTATTTAAGAAGAAAGCCCGGCCGGCGATGTTTGACTCTTTCCGCCTTTGGCGTAAGGAAGCCAAACAGCGAGAAATTAAGCAAGCTAAGAGAGATAGGAAGGAAAGAAATATGTCGGTAATGCAAGCTGCTAGGCAGTTTAAGGAAGATGAAGATGATCGTGCGATTGAAGTGTCAGATAGACAACATTGCATGGCCATTGACAAATGTTACCCGGCTTTCCCACCTCCCCTTTGAAATGTGACTGAAGACCCTGAAAAGGATCCTTTGATGTCACATTTACTGAGATTACCACCCCCTTATGTGCAGGGTGCTACTGCGCCTCCGTTACCTCCAGTTGTTGCACCCCTTGTTGTCAATCAACCCCCTGTTGTTGTTCCGCCACCTGTTGCTTCACAGGTGGTTCTTCCTTCCGCGGCGCAGCCCCCTCCAGGGCCGCCAGCTTTGTCACCAGCCTTGCCTCAAACTCCTTTGCCTTACACTACTTTATCTTCAACTTCTCTTATTTCTGTCCCTACGTCTCTCTTGCCTCAAAACACTTTGTCTCCTGTCCTCATGTCAACTTCTTCTCCTTCTGCTCGGCAACGAATGACTGAGACTGTTACTAGTCTTTTGTCTCCTTTCTTTGGGTCACTAAATATGACCCCTGTGTCTGAACGTAAGCAGAGACGTAGTCAGCTTCCTGGTCCCCAAGAGCGGGCAGTGTTAGATCTCCTTGCTCGTAGATGGGTTTCTAATGCCTCCAAGTACGGTCCACAAGTGGTTATGGATATCTTCCTACAGTGGGAGGCACCAAAACAAAGGTATGTTTTTGATGTCATGTGTACCTTCCTTCGTCAGGAGTGGGAAGATAATGAGTTGGGTTCAATTCCATTGGAATTGATTAATGTTCAGTCTGAATTTGCTAAAGGAACAATAGTGGGTTCCGATGTTGAGGAAGCGGTAGAGACACTACTCACTTTTAGGTCTAGACTTCCACCTCAGTTATTGTTCGAACCTGACCCTTCTGTTAGGAGAAAAGTGAAGCAGTATCCTATGAGAGAGGTCCCCCCTGTATGGAGAGAGGCAGATGTGGCTGATGCCGCTCATGGTATTGTGGCTGCACCGGCTCATTTTCAGCGAGTGTGGGTGCATGTCCCTTGGAAGAGAGCTGAGGTCCTGGCTCTTAAGCAGACCTTGCCTGACCCCCGTAAAAATCCTGCTGGTTATTACAAGGAGTTGTCTCAGACAGTTGATGCATGTGTTATGAATTTAGTTGACATAGATATGTTGATGGGTAATGTAGTTCCTCAACCCTTGTGGGCGAAGATCCGTCATGAGGATCACGCGCCAGAGTTAGGAGATACATGGGTTAATATTACTGCTGCAGATGGTCGGCAGGTAGGAGGTGCCAAACCTGAACCCTTAGTTGCAGAACTACCTGGTAGGATTATTAATTTAATGAAAACTATGATGCCTCCTTTGCGGGTGAATTGGGACAAGTTAGCAGCATGCAAACAAAAGAAAGATGAGAGTGTGTCTGATTTCTTCACTAGGTTCGAGGAAACATTCATTGATCATAGTGGTGAGGACATGAGTACAGAAGGTGGTCAGAGGTTGTTTGTAGATAAGTTTGTTTTTAATTTACTTCCTGAACTTTCTACTAAGTTAAAAGTTTCTGAGAGTTCATGGGCTGTTTCTTCTTCAGCCCAGATATTGGCTACTGCACAATACTATGAGAATAGAGATAAAGATGAGAAGGATAAAGTAGAGAAGAAGACTAGAGAATTAAAAACGAAAGTTCTTCTGCAGCAGGCTTATCCGCCTCGCCCTAATCAGCGTCAGTTTCAGCAACCCCCACAGTTTCAGAAACTGTTGCAGAAGCCTGAGTCTTTTGCTTCGCGACTCCCGCTAGGCCCTAATCAGTGTGCTTATTGTAAAGAGGAAGGTCACTTCAAGAATAGTTGCCCGATCTTGCTACAGCGTGCGAATGGTATGTCTGGTCTGAGAGGTCATGGTGGTTACCAACAAGTACCTAGGGGTAGGGGACGTGGTACGTTTCCCCAGAATGAACGTTCCTTTTCCCCTCAGAATTCTATAAATTATTTTGACCAACAGAATGTTCCGACCGTTCAGTCCGATCAGTACTACACTGATGATTATTATGTTGGAAGTGAGAGTGCTGGTTATGATAGTTAGGACAGCCATGGACAAAGGGAGGGAGTAGTGTCAGTTCCAGTAGACCAGAGTGGACCTTATGTTGAAGTGATTACATCAGGTGTGGCAGAACCTTTTTGTTTGGATACTGGTGCAGCAAAGAGTTCTATCATGCACTCTAAACTCCCTGGCGCACTCTTGTCTGGCTTGACTAATGTTTCGGTAGGATTTTCTGGCGCCCCAGTTCGTAACCCGGTTTCTTGTCCTTTGCCCCTTTCTATTGGTCCTTGTGAATTGGAGGCTCTCCTTATTCTAACGACTGGCTGTGGTGAGAATTTGTTGGGTTTGGACTTATTGATAAGATTGCATGTGACATTACATTGTTCTCCTTTGGGAGTACATCTTACAGTGGGTAAGAAAGTGATTTCCCCGATGTATCTGTCTAAGGATCACCTTCCACTGGAACTGCGTTCTCTCCCTGATACACTTTGGGCTACAGGTCCTAATGATGTTGGTCTCTTGCAGATTCCACCTTACGTTGTTACCCATAAGTCGAATGCTAAATTACCTCGCATTCCTCAGTACAAAATTTCCAGTGATGGCGAAAGAGCTCTTTTAGCGATTATCTATGATTTGGTTGAGAAAGGTGTGGTTGAAGAAACGAGAGGCAATGTGTGTAATAGTCCTGTTCTGCCTGTCCTTAAGTGTACTGACTCTTCTCAGCCACCTGTGTATCGGTTTGTGATTGACCTTCGAGAGGTCAATAAGATTGTTGTGCCACAGTTTCCTGTTGTTCCAGACATTACTGCTTTATTGACTATGACCCCTGCCTCAGCTGCTTGGTTTTCTGTTATTGATCTGAAGAACGCTTTCTTCAGTATTCCGATTGCTGAGGAAAGTAGGGATATTTTTGGCTTCTCTTTAGGAGGCTGCAGTTTCCGGTTTAAACGCGATCCTCAAGATTATTGTGAGAGTCCCTCCATTTATAGCCAGGCTCTGAAAACTAAGCTTGATACTTTTGCATTGCCTTCTGGTGCTACTCTTATCCAGTATGTTGGTGATCTGTTGGTTGCTGCTGATGATGAAGAGATTTGTAAAGAAGTTACTCTTTCTTTGTTGCGACACCTGTCTAACCTTCATCATAAAGTGTCACCTTCGAAGTTGCAGTATTGCCGACAAGAAGTGACCTACTTAGGTCATCTCTTGTCGAAGGAGGGAAGACGATTGACCCCAGAGTGTATTCAAGCGATTGCCCAAATGACTGTGCCATGCACACAGAGAGAGGTGCGTGCCTTCTTAGGTATCACCTCGTATTGTAGACAGTGGATTCCGAATTTTTCTTTGCTAGCGAAACCTTTGTTGGCACTTACTCTTAAGGACACACCACACCCTCTTCCTTGGTCTGACGAATGTCAGAAGAGTTTTTCTGAATTGCGTGATGCATTGTGTTCTGCTCCGGAGTTGGGTACCCCCGACTATAGTAAACCTTTTACACTTTATGTACACGAGAGAGAAGGTTGTGTGTTGTCAGTGTTGACGCAACAATTTGGAGACAAGCAGCGCCCATGTGCGTATTTTTCAGCCACTTTAGATCCAGTAGCTAGGGCATTGCCTAGTTGTCTAAGAGCTACAGCGGCAGCGGCTGTTTCTATTCGACAGTCTGCTGGTTTGGTATTGGATAAATACCAAAGGACAAGGAGGTCTCCTTATAAATCCAATTAGGGACAAGGAGAAATAAGTATACAAAGGAGCAGTCCCTATATATCCAAGTTAATAGGAAGCTATTTAGGCATCCACTAGTGAGGAAAAACAGCCCAAATTACAACCGATGCCCAGGCTGCTGGCACAAGACGCCTCTTAGTTCCCATTTTGGTCAGTTACAAAATAAAGAGACGGGCGCTGGAAGCGGGAGTGCAAGAACAGATTTTTATTTCTCATGAGGAGAGCCTGTCATTTCGGACACGCGCACAATGTCTTCAAGAGGTGCTCTAACAAGTTTCTCTGAGGCTCCGTCTTTTATACACAGGTTTATGATGTACAAACATTCCTTATTGCAATAAAGAAACTTTGAAGTACGAAAAGGCACGTTTGGAATCCCAGCTTCAGGCCTATTCCCATACCTGTCGCTCGGATGTCGTTTCCCCTCCCAAATGTAACATGTGATTGTAATCTTGCAGCCGGACATTCCAACAGGACACGAGGGCAAGAGGGGGGGTGGTCAGATCTAAGGTTGGGCAGGCGATAAGATCGGGCACTTCAGTTGGCGTATCACGTTTTGCTATGCGGGGCCGGGGGGGGGGGGGGGGGGGGGGGGGGGACATCCATGAGGCTTTGTTTTATGACTTGGGACCGGGTCGAGAGGCCAGGTGTAGCCGGGGGGGTCCTCAGAAGAGGGGAAGGGTGTTCCTGGGAGGAATGCAGGGGGTGTCGGTCGGGCAGGGGTGTCACTTTTAGAGCAGGGTCGCGCAGAGGGAGAGGGTTTTATGGCCTATGCATGAGAGAGCGGGGGTGTTCAACGGGGGGGGGCTGGGGATTTTAACAAACGGGCAGAGAGGCCTTGGTGCCTAAAATGGCTGTCGTGTACGTGCGTGCATGGGCCTATGCTGGCGGGATGATGCGGTCAATGCTTCGCGGTATTCGTTCTGCTTACAGCGAGGGGTATGGTGAACACAAATGAACGCCGCTTATGTACATATACAGTGTCATTTCCACAGTCGCCGCTTTTTAACATAAGTTAGTTCATTTCCGTGTTTATCATAACTGACGGGGTGTACATATAGCCATGTGTGGTCAATGAAATAGCGTTTGTCAATACTGGCGGATTGCATATAACCATGTGCAGTCGATGCGATAGACGAGGTGCAATACATATGAATTTACATTTGTCGTGGTATATATACGAGTCTAGAGATCGGTATACAACTCAGTCGGAGTCAATCAAGGAAATGTTCCGACACATTATGGAACCATGTTCTGACTCTCTCTCCGGCGGTATCAATGTACAGTTAAAAGTGACCGATGAAACATTTTGAAAACAATACAAAGTGGTTGAGGGAGGAATTCAGTTCAATACAAGCAAGTAGTCAGGGGGGGGGGTAGAAAGTTCAAAAAGGGGAGGGGGGGGTCTTCGCCACAGTGTCTTTTTAGCAGCGAGCCATCACTGGTAGGCTCTAGTAGTTCGTTTTCTTCCGTTGGCGCTGTTGAGCACCGGCGGTGGAGCTATAGGTCCAGCTCGGATCCATCCTTACACGTCGCAGGGTGCGATCTGTCCTCTGCTGTTAGACCACAGTCCTGTTTCCTAACTAATCTTTTTAAGGGTGCCTCATGCTGGGCACCTGCATTTCTTTCTCCTTCCGTGGCAAACCCTATTCTACCTAAATGCTGTTCTTCTTCTCTGAGTCAAAATCCATGTGAAAAAAGGGGGGTTGTCGGATAATCGAGGGAAGAGAGGGCGGAGTGGGATCAGATCTTTGAGACAAACCAAGGGAGCAAAGGATAACGAGCAGGCAGGCCCATCAATCGGGCTCAAAGGGGCGGGGACTTCTGGCACGCGTGGGTCGGCAAGCAGAGGGCTTCAAGGCAGCCCTCCATCCTTTCATTTTCCGTGTTTGAGAGTGGTGCCTCGTCCCGCGTCTCGTTGCTCTGCGGCTCCACCTTTGGTCGAGGTCACATGTGTTTCATGATCTGCAGCTAGGCTGTGCGTCACGTCCGGCCCCTCTCCTCCGGCGATTGTGTATCTTTGAATGGGTACAAATCAAGCTTTAGAGAACTGGCAGGAGAAGACATTTATACATTTCAATTCTGCCCCCAATCTTAAGTAGTTGGGGATACGTTCATCGGTCACGGTCAGAAGTTATCACTATGGAGTATGTATGCGGGCATTTCTACTGAGTTTGTACTAAGTCTATTTGGCGTTCATTCATGACGTATATGGAGAGAAGTCAGACTCCTATCAACTGCGTATTCCATCAAACTCGAAATCGGATCCTTCGGTAGAGACTCGTCTTTCTAACCCAAGCCCTGGCAGTCTTCTATCATCATGAGAGAGGGACAGAGGCTAAACATTCTTTTCTCGGGGAGCAACGGTTAATCAGGGTCATCAGTTATACTTCGGGATATGGAGCTGGGGTCAATCGGGAGAAACGAGGACGCTTTGGACATCCGTACTTGGGTGCATAGAGGTGGGGCAACCTGGGCATTGGGTATTGTGTTTCTAACGAACTGAGAACAGAAGGCCACTGACATATAGTCCCCCTATAAAAAGGGCCAGATTAGGGGACATCAGTCGTCTTACCTGTCCTTTCCTTCTTAGCCAATTCAAGTTCCATCATTTTACAGAAAGGAGAGGTAGTAATATGGCAAATTACAATTGTTTTAGTTTCTGTCAATTTTGCCGAACACCTTTGTGTTCGAAAACCAATTAGGCTTGTGCCGGCGGGGCACAACGTTACCACACAAAGGAAGAGGGAACAGGGGGACCCTCAGAGAGAGAGAGTCGTCCGCATTTTAAACGAACTATTCGGTACACGTACGACATGGAGAGAGAGAGAGAAAGAGAGAGAGAAACGTGTACAATAATAGGCCATTTAATGCGCACACAACACAGAACAGCAGGGGTCAAGTTATAAAGAAACACAGGCTGAGGGACGATGTAGGTCCATACATTACGTACACATGAATTCAGGCGGGGGGGATAGTACATGTATTATATACAAAATCCAAGACAAAACATAGAACAGTACTTGGCCAAAAAGATTTCTTCCTGCATGCTGCGCATCCTTAGTATCCTACTTAATTCATCTGGCTGCCTTTGCTGGTGGCCTCGGTTGCAAATACTTACACCTTTGTCAATTGTTCGGGAACTAACCTGGTCGGGCTAATACTCACGGTGGGATCTTCGAGTCATTTTTAGCGAATGGGTATCCGGGCTGAGGCAACGGAGGGTGTCAGTCGGGAGAACAATGGGGCAGCTTTGAGTTTCATGTCTATGAGGGTGCAAGAAGGAGGTGGTAAATCTTAAACATTGACAATATTCCTAGTCTTCCAAGAGGAGGGTACTTGGGTAAACCTCACCCCGGAATATTCCTGAACCTTTCCCTATTTAGTTACCGTATGAATTTACTCATGGGTGCACGTCATTCTTGGTTGCATTATTTGGGGTGCCGGTTGGAGTCATATTTTGTCATACTGCAATAACCCGCCAAGTTTCTGCTTCAGGTCACCCTTCCAGTCGCTGGGTTCAGAGAGAGAGAGACAGTCGTTTCTAAGTAAGGGAGTGCTATATCTTTGTTTGTTCGTCGTGTATAGGCACCATGTTCAGACCCCTTTTCCCTATTCCATCGGTCGTTCGATCATCATTTAAGTCATACATAAAACATTTCTCTTATCAATCCAAACGTGTGCAACGTGTATTCAGTCGAGCTATGCATATCAGGGCATACACGTGTGCATTCATATCACACAATTTGTCACGTTCTCAGGGGCAGTCCCCATAGATAATATACAATTTTTCCGTGCGGAACCATGGCATGTTGCTTAGGTCTTCTCCATACTTTAGTCGACGTTCTGATGTGACCTGCAGAAAGAAGGGAAAGAGAAGGGGTGGGGGCAGCGTTTTAAAACACATCAGCGCGCATAAACCCGAAAATGCTTTTACTTACCACATACTCGACCTATCTCCGCGGGATGCAGTCCCTTTCATCTCGGCGTTTAAGCCCAGAGGTACCGGTAGTGCGGGAGAGATAATCATTGATGGACTGTATTGCATAGATCGCCCAAGTGTGGTGTTACGGATCGTGTGTAGGGAAGGGTTAAAACAAAGGGCAGTCAGTGTAAAGTGGGGGGTGAACTCGTGCTCTCCTTCGAGGAGGAGGGATGGTCCATAGTGGTACAGGGTCGTTTTTGTTCATCAGGCACGGAAACTAGAGGGGCTAGGTGGCATTCCTTCGGAGTGGCTATGGGGCATCTGAAACAACTTCCCTGATACATGTGGCACATAAAGTAAAGGCTAAATACCGGGACCTTTATCGATTGCTTTACGTTGCACAAAAATAAAAACCCACACACACACTAACCTGGACCATTCACATTTGCAATATTTCTGTGTACTTTGCTTTTTTAACCTTTAAGTAATCGAGTTGCTTCATTTCACCTGTATTTTACTTATATCGGAAACAGTGGCCATTTATTCGAAACTTACCAATCTAAGCGCTACAACTATGTTTGTTTTTCAAAAAACCTTTATTTAAAAATGTTGGCGCACAAATACGGGCCTACAACCACGTGGGCCGGCCACGGTGCAGACTGGAACTGTAAATGAGGGGATATTGATTTGAGAACGGAGTCGGTGGTCGTTCATTTCATAAAGCTGCGACAAGTGCAATAAAATCATATCAAAAATTCATTGTGGGCAAGTACCATAAGTGTCGAAAATTCGAACTTTCAATAATACGGTAATCAATGACGCGTCAGAACTTAATATCAATTCATTGTCTGAATGTTCAATCAGTACCCATCCCCTCCCGCCATGCGCTTCAAAAACTGCATACATATCTCATGATATCAAGGCTGAGCAAGCGGAACACAACAGGGAGTTGCGAGTTTCATTTGTACCGGCGCCATTTTGGGTGAGGTCAGGCAGGTCCAAGTATAGTCAAAATGTCTCCACCAACTCGTGGTTGGACCAGAGCCTCTTTCGGCAGTCCAAAGGTTTCGTTAAAGGGCAACAGAAGGGGCCGGCGATATGAACCATCAGTCAAAAAAGGGGGGGGGGGCAACAATCTTTCCTACCGGGTCATACTGGTGTTCCACCGGAACTGATCAAATTGGTAGTCTGCAGGATTTTGGTCATTCAAACTGAGGCTGGCGCCAGCATGAGAGCGCCAACGTCTCGTGGCTACGTCTTGGTCGTTCCGCGGGCAATCATGTCAGTCATTCCCCATCGGGGGGGGGCCGCGGGGGTCGGGGGCCCCTGCAGTTCTCGTAGAATCTTCAAAGCTGAGGAGAACGCTTCTGGACGGGGGACTCAGTCCCTAGCTGACAAGCGACCAGGCCATCCTTGCACGCCAGGCCCAATCCTGCAGAGTCGACCGCCATTTTATGAGTTCCGCGGCAACCGGCAGTCGCTGGATCGCAAGAGCAGACGGACTCCAGCCTGTCGGGCGTGGCATTGCACCGCAAGAGGGGTGGGCGCAACTCAGCTTGGTGGGTGAGGCGCAGGGGTGCAGCGCTGTGTCCCAAGAGTGGGAGGAACTCAGCTGGTTCGGGCGAAGCGCCGTTGTATCACAACAGTGGACGAACCCTTGTCGGGTGAGTGGAGCGTCGCTGCACCGCAAGAGTGGACGAACCCTTGTCGGGTGAGTGGAGCGTTGGGGGTGCAGCTGAGGGGCCTCTACCTGGGGAGGTGGGAGGTGGGAGAGGCTCGTCCGCGCCGCCTCTCCCTCCCAGTGCACCCCACGCCTTCTCCTGGCGCTGACATTCGTGATGGCCGGACCAGGGGCAGGGGGGGGTCGGAGGCATAAGCAAGACATCCCCCCCCGTGGCCTGCAAGGCGCCAGAAGAGGAGGATGGGAAGACCAGTACATTCCGGGCCATCCACCCCACGACCTCTCCGGCCGATGGCGGCCAGCCGGGCCTCGCCCTGCACGTGTCGAGGTCTCGTCTTCCGGATGGGCGTAACCGTGGACCTGTTGCACTTTGGGAGCTTCCGGAATGGGGGTAGGTATCTGCTGACTTGTATCTATCTTGTGTTACCGTTATTGGGCGTGGCGGGCAGTGGGACAGACATGTTTGGAGCAGTGAGGGGCGGCGGAGCCTAGCTACCTCGTGGCTGCCGCGATGTCAAGCTTGGCTTCTCTCACTACTTTCATGTTTCTTATTTCTAGCAAAGTCAAAAAACTCATCAGTGGCCTACTGATTTTGCTCGATTTCTTTTTCCTTCCTTTTCTAGTGTGTTTCGTGCTAAAGTTTCTGTTAACAGGATACGGTGATTACTTCGTATTTTACATATGTCCTTTTTATTAGGGGCGCCCTCCGGTTGAGCCAGATGATCTACCTCTAATAAATGGTCCGGGTGGAACTAGTTTACCAATCAGTGGGGAGTAGATAGGCATGACAGATTACAACGGGGGACAAAGGTCCGCATTACCTACCCTTCACTACTTGCAAAGACTAGACAGAATATTTCTATTCCACGTTATTTGCAAACAGAGAATACCTCAAAAGAACTATTCCTTGAACAATAAATGTCCAGACAATCAATCAATCAGTGGGGAGAAAAACAGGCATGACGGATTACAACGGGGGACAAAAGTCTGCATTACCTATCCTTCGCTATCTGTAAAGGGAGACAGAATATTCCTATTCTTCTCTGTTTGTAGACAGGGAATATCTCAAAAGCGCGATAATCGATAAAAATCGATAACAAACAATCAGTGGGGAGAAAAATAGGCATGACGGATTACAATGGGGGACAAAAGTCTGCATTACCTACCCTTCACTATCTGCAAAGGGAGACAGAATATTCCTATTCTTCCCCGTTTGTAGACAGTGAATGTCTCAAAGAGCAACAGGGCAACCAATCAATCAGTGGGGAGAAAAATAGGCATGACGGATTACAACGGGGGACAAAAGTCCGCATTACCTATCCTTCACTATTTGCAAAGAGAGAGGAACGTTCCTATTCGTCGCTGTTTGCAAACAGAGAATGTCTCAAAGAGAACCAATACTTCAAGTAGCAACCAAGGCTAAATGAACCAATCAATGAACAATACCAGTATTTAAATACCGATTCCAATATAAACAATCAATCAATCAGATGGATAAAGCCATCCTATCAATCCGACGTAAAGACGTCCTACTTAACCTTACCCGGACCGGACCGTGTGGACAGTTCTTCGCCTTCCCTTTCCAGCGCCCGATCGTTCTCTTACTCCATGTTTTTACCGCAGCTTTCCTGTGGGATCCCAGTCAGGACAGTAGGTCGCTTGAGAGAGGTCCGTTCGGAATCGGTGAAGTTCATTTAATCGGCAGCCGGACGAGGGCCCTCTCAAGGCAGGTATACTCCAATCGTTCAGATGTTCACCCCATCGTCTGGACCTCTCTTACCGGACATTATGTCGCTGATGGGCCCCGCGTTGGGACGCCAATTGAGGAAAAACAGCCCAAATTACAACCGATGCCCAGGCTGCTGGCACAAGACGCCTCTTAGTTCCCATTTTGGTCAGTTACAAAATAAAGAGACGGGCGCTGGAAGCGGGAGTGCAAGAACAGATTTTTATTTCTCATGAGGAGAGCCTGTCATTTCGGACACGCGCACAATGTCTTCAAGAGGTGCTCTAACAAGTTTCTCTGAGGCTCCGTCTTTTATACACAGGTTTATGATGTACAAACATTCCTTATTGCAATAAAGAAACTTTGAAGTACGAAAAGGCACGTTTGGAATCCCAGCTTCAGGCCTATTCCCATACCTGTCGCTCGGATGTCGTTTCCCCTCCCAAATGTAACATGTGATTGTAATCTTGCAGCCGGATATTCCAACAGGACACGGGGGCAAGAGGGGGGGTGGTCAGATCTAAGGTTGGGCAGGCGATAAGATTGGGCACTTCAGTTGGCGTATCACGTTTTGCTATGCGGGGCGAGGGGGGGGGTACATCCATGAGGCTTTGTTTTATGACTTGGGACCGGGTCGAGAGGCCAGGTGTAGCCGGGGGGGTCCTCAGAAGAGGGGAAGGGTGTTCCTGGGAGGAATGCAGGGGGTGTCGGTCGGGCAGGGGTGTCACTTTTAGAGCAGGGTCGCGCAGAGGGAGAGGGTTTTATGGTCTATGCATGAGAGAGCGGGGGTGTTCAACGGGGGGGGGGGGCTGGGGATTTTAACAAACGGGCAGAGAGGCCTTGGTGCCTAAGATGGCTGTCGTGTACGTGCGTGCATGGGCCTATGCTGGCGGGATGATGCGGTCAATGCTTCGCGGTATTCGTTCTGCTTACAGCGAGGGGTATGGTGAACACAAATGAACGCCGCTTATGTACATATACATTGTCATTTTCCACACTAGTTACTCAAGCACCCATCAGTGCCACATTATCACATATGATAGAATTTTTTTTTTAAAACATATAACATGAATCACAACAAAATTTAGAAACATTTTACAATTTATTCATACAATACAATAATTGGCATTAAAAAGGTGTCAAACAATCAGGGTAAAAAGTTTAAAATGTGTAAATCCACACAAAGAGCCATAAAAATACAAGTTGTCGACGCAGCGTTTCGGTATTTGTAATAACACCTTCATCAGGACAAAATTCTAATTAATAAAAGAAACATACAATTAGTTACATCAAACTTGTACATCTTTTTTTTTAAATATAAGCATTATTTATTCCACTGACACATATTATTTACACTAAACATTATCAAAACAAGATTATAGCAGAACTATTGGACACTTTTCGCCACTTTCTGTATATAGACACAGATGGTTCTAGGTTTTACTTATTGTGGAGCCATTATAAATCTACAAGAAATATTTGAGACAAAACATTTAACTTATTGGATCGTAGAAATTGATTTCTATTCCGCATACCTTATTTAGAAAATGGAAATAATCAACCTCAGTAGTTAATTCGCAGGATTGTTTCATATTCTACCCATCTTCTCTTTGTTTGGTTAGATATCGCTGCTTATTTGCAGTATTCTGGTTATGGTTTCCAAATTGTAAACCCTTTAAAATAAATAATTACCAATCTGTTATCTCAACTTTTAACGATTGGCTTGTTTTGCTATTCATCATCTCTTTACATTAGAATGATTACCTTCAACTTTCTTGATATGTATGTTCTCTTTAGAGGACAAGGGAGCCACAGAAGTCTGGTGATTGACTGTTTGTCACTATTTAAAAACGAATAAATAGATTTTATCTGTAGGTCCTACTTGTACTTTTTCAATTTATTATACGAATGACTTTTAAATCAACTTACCCACTGTTATGGATATGGACCTTGGGAGATGCGCGTGACTGGATATCCTGATAATCACGCTACTTTCTTGTTTCTATTTCATCTTCTTTAGATGGTATATTTTAATTAACCAGCTATATGGGGCAAAATTAAATAAATTCGTATGAGAGTAGAGCTAATCTCTTCAATTTTAAATTTGTACTACAAAGGATTCCTTTTTGAAGGATAGTTAGTTTATATACAGTTTTATCACCCTTTATCATTGGGACGCCGTGTATCCAATTTATATTTGTCTTACGGCGATAGGGAATAACATAATTTCTCTATTCCCTTGTCTATACTGCCACTATTTAATGTCTTGTTTACTCGACCTCATATCTAGTAATAAATGGATGGAGTGCAGATATAACAAGTAAGGAGATTTACTCCTTGGATTCTGGCTACGCAGGATAATCCCTGGTGTTCACTTACCTATATTGTAAGAACCGGCCTCCCTGCTCTGCTTGTCGATCGTTTGTTCGTAATAGGATAGTGGACTCGTGAAACAGGGAACCTTTATATCCACACGAAGAACGCGGGTTAAAGGGTCATGTAAAGCCCGCGAGAAGTTAGAACGTGCCTTCGTATCATCGTTACGTCGTTTCCGGAGCGCCATTGAATCGGGAACTACTGTAGTAGTTTAATATCCTTTAAATCTGTATTTATATAATCCGCTAACTCCTGCCCTTCTTAAGAAGTATTAAACGATATCTCCTGCTCATTTTTCTTTAGGGTCTTTCCATTTATACCCATACATCAAAAGAATTCATTTAGATAATTGTATTAAATCAATATCTCGGTCCAGTTTATTGATTTAATACAATTATCTAAATGAATTCAGTAGTTCCCGATTCAATGGTGCTCCACTATCCTACTACGAATAAACGAGCGACAAGCGGAGCAGGGAGGCCGGTTCTTACAATATAGGTAAGTGAATGCCAGGGATTATCCTGCGTAGCCAGAATCCAAGGAGTAAATCTGCTTACTTGTTATATCTGCACTCCATCCATGTATTACTAGATATGAGGTCGAGTAAACAAGACATTAAATAGTGGCAGTATAGACAAGGGAATAGAGAAATTATGTTATTCCCTATCGCGGTAAGACAAATATAAATTAGATACACGGCGTCCCAATGATAAAGGGTGATAAAACTGTATATAAACTAACTATCCTTCAAAAAGGAATCCTTTGTAGTACAAATTTAAAATTGAAGAGATTAGCTCTACTCTCATACGAATTTATTTAATTTTGCCCCATATAGCTGGTTAATTAAAATATACCATCTAAAGAAGACGAAATAGAAACAAGAAAGTAGCGCGATTATCAGGATATCCAGTCACCCGCATCTCCCAAGGTCCATATCCATAACAGTGGGGAAGTTGATTTAAAAGTCATTCATATAATAAATGGGAAAAGTGAAAGTAGGACCTACAGATAAAATCTATTTATTTGTTTTTAAATAGTGACGAACAGTCAATCACCAGACTTCGGTGGCTCCCTTGTCCTCTAAAGAGAACATACATATCAAGAAAGTTGAAGGTAATCATTCTAATGTAAAGAGATGATGAATAGCAAAACAAGCCAATCGTTAAAAGTTGAGATAACAGATTGGTAATTATTTATTTTAAAGGGTTTACAATTTTCAAACCATAACCAGAATACTGCAAATCAGCAGAGATATCTAACCAAACGAAGAGAAGATGGGTAGAATATGAAACAATCCTGTGAATTAACTACAGAGGTTGATTAATTCCATTTTCTAAATAAGGTATGCGGAATAGAAATCATTTTCCACGATCCAATAAGTTAAATGTTTTGTCTCAAATATTTCTTGTAGATTTATAATGGCTCCACAATAAGTAAAACCTAGAACCACCTGTGTCTATATATAGAAAGTGGCGAAAAGTGTCCAATAGTACTGCCATAATCTTGTTTTGATAATGTTTAGTGTAAATAATATGTGTCAGTGGAATAAATAATGCTTATATTTAAAAAAAAAGATGTACAAGTTTGATGTAACTAATTGTATGTTTCTTTTATTAATTAGAATTTTGTCCTGATGAAGGTGTTATTACAAATACCGAAACACTGCGTCGACAACTTGTATTTTTATTGCTCTTTGTGTGGATTTACACATTTTTTACTTTTTACCCTGATTGTTTGACACTTTTTTAATGCCAAATATTGTATTGTATGAATAAATTGTACAATTTTTCTAAGTTTTGTTGTGATTCATGTTATATGTTTTAAAAAAAATAATTCTATCATATATGATAATGTGGCACTGATGGGTTCTTGAGTAACTAGTGGATGCCTAAATAGCTTCCTATTAACTTGGATATATAGGGACTTGCTCCTTTGTATTGGTATTGGATAATACATTGATTGTGATGGTTCCACATGCAGTGGATATTCTATTGAACAGAACAAAGACTCAACTTCTTACCAGTGCACGTTTGTCAGGTTATGAGTTGACACTTTTGGCTAGTCATGTGCACATCAAGTGGTGCAACACATTGAATCCAGCCACATTGTTGCCAATTTTTGTAGAGACAGATGTTCAGGAACAGCATGACTGTTTTCTCCGGACAGAGGAGGAAACGAAGGGTAGAATTGATTTGAAAGATACTCCTCTTTCGAATCCTGATGGTACCCTATGGGTAGATGGTTCGTGCTTTAAGCTTCCGAATGGAGAGACGACTGCAGCATATGCTGTCACAACTTTGCACATGATTGTTAAAACAGCACGTATTGCACAGAATTCAGCACAGGCAGCGGAGTTGATAGCATTGACTAGAGCGTGTGTGTTGTCAAAAGGAAAGAGAGTGAATGTTTTTACTGATAGCCAATATGCATTTGGTGTGGCTCACAGTTTTGGTCGTTTGTGGAAAGAGAGAGGATTTCTTACTTCCCATGGTACGAAAATTCAGCATGGACAATTAGTGAGTGAACTTCTTGAATCACTTACTTTGCCGACCCAAATTGCGATAGTAAAGTGTAGTGCGCATAAGAAGGTTACGGATGATGTGGATCCAGGGAATGCGTTTGCAGATGAAGTAGCGAGAGAAACAGCGAAAGATGTGACGAGTCGGATGTATGTTGCAGGTCCTGCCAGATGGGTTGTGGAAGGAGGAATGTGTGAAGATACAACAGAAAGTGTGAAGATGATTCAGGCGGAAGCTACTGAGAAAGAATTGAGTATGTGGAGAGGGAGTACGGGAATGTTGGATTCAACAGGCTGTTGGGTTGAGTTGTCAGAGCACCGGCGATGGTTGTTGCCGGATGCATATGTGCTCCCGGGGCTTACTATGGCTCATGGGCTGGCTCACATTAGTTCAAAAGGGATATGTAAGTTGTTGGCTCCGGTATGGCAGAATGGTGGAATTCCTAAGTGTGCTGAGAATTTGGTTAAACACTGCATGATTTGCTTGATGCAGAATCCTGGAAAGGGAACCCCAACTCCAGCGGGTCATTTTGCTCCTCCAACGTATCCGTTCGAGGTGCTGCAGATAGACTACATTCATATGGAAAGATGCAATAACTTGAAGTATGTCCTTGTGGTTGTTTGTTGCCTTTTCCAGATGGATAGAGGCCTACTCCCTAAAGGATAATACTGCCTTGTCTACAGCCAAGGTTTTGCTCAAAGAATTTTTTCCCAGATATGGCTTGCTGAGGATGGTATGGAGTGATAATGGAAGTGAATTTGTGGGTCAGATTATGAAGAAAGTATGTGCGGGTCTGGGTATTAAACAGAAATTTCACGCTCCAAATCACCCCCAGTCAGCAGGCCTGGTCGAGTGCTATAATGGCACTCTGAAGCTGAAGTTAGCCAAGGTGCAAGCGAGCTCTGGTCTCACATGGCCCGATGCCTTACCATTGGCACTTTTGTCCACGAGAACGACAGTACATTCTCGCGTGGGACGAGATTGTTTTTGGACGCCCGGCGAATGTCTGGGGTGTGCCGAGGCCTAAGAAGCACAGTGATATCGAGTACCCTATGTTGGTTAACTACTTACATGATTTGACTGCTAAATTGCGTGTTCTTCACCAACAGGTCCATGACACTTTGCCTTCAGTTTCTGTAGACGCTGGCCACACGATTCAACCTGGCGACTGGATTCTAACCAGGAATTTCCAGAGGTCAAAGAACTTGGAACCAAGATGGACCGGTCCTTACCAAGTCCTGTTATCAACTCAGACTGCTATTAAGGTGTTCGACAAGAAAAACTGGGTAAATGGTACCCATTGCAAGAAGATACCTTTGCCCTTACCGTACGATAAGTGGGTCCGGGAAGGTGTTGCCGAATCCGAGAGTGAAAGGGTTCCAAGATTTGTACCTTTTAGCGATGCACATCTGGAATGGACTCAGTCAGAACGTGCGGATAATGAAGTCTTGCAAGAAGCTGTGCCGCCGTGTTTGAGATTTGATACTACGCATCCAGAGACACTCTTTCAGGATCAAACTGTGCCTGGTAAAGAACGATACAACTTAAGGTCTAAAAAGGACAAATAAAATTTGAATTGTTTTGTGAATTACACTCTTTCAGACAAGAGACTATTTTTCTTTTTCTTTTTTGAGCCACCATCTGGGTTCAGCTGCAGGGTCGCGGTATAAGACTTAAGGGGTGGCCCGGGTATTGACGAAAGGTCTGCGGTTCTAGGGACGTCTAGGACGCCTGGACGCACACTTGAGTGAAGAAGGAAAATTGCCGCGAGCAGCACGTTAGAGGAAGGAGTCTGTTGTAACTGAAAGAGATGTTGAGAGAATAGATCTTAAGGCAAGATTTTGTACATTGATATGTAGCAAATGTTTTATAATATTGTGCTTTTTGATGTTTTTAAGTATCACATTAGCTTGTGTGGGTTGGATTGTCTATGTTACACAACAGACCTCTGCAAACACCTCCCAACCTATGCTTTCTTTCACTACTGTTTCTTTGCATCAGTTTTATAAGTTGCCTGAACATGAGCAAACAAGGAGATCAGAATTTGTCAGCAACTCGTTCATACAGTTGTTGCATCAGCATCAGTTAATAGTAAATACCACTAATTGTTGGGTTTGTGGTCTTATGCCTCATAAGACAGATAAAGGTATGCCATATTTGGTTTTACCTTTTTCTTTTAATGGGTCTGTGTGGGTTTTACAGACCATGTTTATCTATGCAAATGAGGTACACCCCTTACGTTCCCTTAAAGATAACTCCAGCAATAATGCCTTGATAAGGGGAATAGTAGCTATGAGCCGAGATATTGATGCATATAATGCTATCCCTAAGGATGAGGTGCAGCCTTATGTTGGATGGAACGTGACTGGATATAGTAGCAACTTGACAGAGAAGTAGAGACGAAAAAGGTCTCCCCTATTTGGATTGTACCCCACCGAGGCCATTTTTGTTTGCAAGGTACTGGTCAGAATCCGAAAGCTCAGCTAGGTAAGAGTGTGTGTGCTCAAACCTATGTCTATTCATCCCGGACTTCTCCACCGTTTGTGCCAGCTAAAGGCACATATTTTGTTTGTCATGACAGAGCCTACACATGGTTGCCACCTGATTTTTCAGGAACATGTTATGTGGCGTTTTTGCTTCCCCTACATACACTACTGCTTCAGACTATCATAGAATAAGATATGGTAGAGGTGTCTTCAATCAGGAAGATACTTCAGCACATGAAGTAGGAGATTTCTTCAAGGGCGTCCTGCCCTTTTGGGGTCCTATGATCAATAGTAGGCATATTCGACAGCTTGTCCGCGTTGTTGAAGCTACTATTAATGAGACAGCAGGTGCTCTTAGTAATGTTACAGCTGAGCTTCAAGCGGACCGCCTTATGACTTTGCAGAATCGTATGGTATTAGACATCACACTTGCAGATCGAGGAGGAGTATGTAAATTGATTGGATCAAGTTGCTGTGTTTACATACCAGATAATGCCCCTACAGTATACCAAGCCATCTCTAGGTTGCATAAGATCTTTGAGTCTATCCATGGTGATGAAGGAGACTGGTCATTGACGGGATGGTTTTGGGGACTGCTGTCTAAGTGGGGATGGAAGATTCTGACATTCTCTTGGTATGGTTTTAGCCATCCTTTTCTCTTGTTGTCTTTGCATCCAGTGTGGTCCCACCATTTGTAGTCTTTGTGCTACTATGTGTGTTCGGAGATCTGTCCCGAGAGAAGTAGAGAATAATAAAATGATGCTACAGCAACACTTTGATGACCTAATGAATATTGATATAGACCTAGATTCAGATTAACATGAGTCGTAGGTTATTGCCTACGTAATGGCAAAAGGAGGGTCTGAGGTTCTGTAATTCTCGAGTCTGACTCCATTTTGTTCTGTGCCACCATTTTGTGTTGCCCTCACGTAAGCCTGTAAAGGTAACCTGGCGAACGAAGTGGCCTGGCCTTCTTAGTTCATGTATACAATAACTAGGTTTCTTTTTGACTCTGAAATGAACTGTAAGAAACTGACCTCTTCACCTGAAACTGACCTCGCAAAGCCAATTTCCCTGATCGATCTTTATCTGAGATTGCCAATCAATGTTCAGGACATCGTTACATTTTTAGTTTCCTTGCTCGTGCTTTATCTTGTTCAGCATCTGTTACTGTTTCTTTTTTATGTTTCTTCATTATATGGGTTATGCTTTCAATTATAGGTTTGTCCGGCTTGTGGAGATTGAATTTGGGACATTCCTAATAATTAACTTTTGGGTTGGGATACTGTAAATTGAATTTTTGCTATGTGATACTTTGTTTGAAAATGTATCTTATTGGCTAGAATTTTGTGCAGTGGGTGTACATTTATAATGTGAATATTGGGTGTAAAAGGAGACGTCTCGCCTTAGTAAAATGAGCAGTCTCCTGAGAATTTACACCGTGATGTATTTCTAGGATCACTGTTACTAGCTGCAGCTAATAAACTTGGTCTACTACGCCATCCAGAAGTATTCTGTGTCTTTGAATACCAAGACAGGTGAACTCGAAGATCTTAGGCGTGCCCCTGACGCCGCTGGGTTAAACCCCGGTTCTTCACCTGTCTGCTATCAAGTTGTGATTGTAAAACATTGTGCAATGATTGGTTACAGGATTTCTTCCCCAACTGCAAGGGCATGCATGACAATGCAGTCCTTTATTCGCCTCCCCACGACCACCTATTAGACATTTGTATGGTAACTCGGTACATAGCAAGAGCCAGGACAACATAATATTTTGTGCAGTTTGCCTCGATTCTGCAAAGCACTTGACAACAGTGCAAGTACTTTCCTGCCGAAGTTCCAAAACATTTAGATACGTAACGTTTATGCCCTTCTGTGCCGCAAGAGTGGCATAAAGCAATATTCTGATGGCTGTGCATGACGCAAAGGGGTTGAGCAGTTATTTATTTTGCTATCATTCATTTTCTGATTATGCCTATGAATTTACGTCATAGGACATGATGGTACATTGTCTCTGAGATCATCATCTTCTATGCCTCAGAGAGCAGGATTGCAGTTTTCTGATCACATGGCCTTGTTTTGATTCTGTTTATAGCCCATAACTGAAATCTCCCCGATGTAAAAAAATAAAAAAAACACCAGGCCACCACAGTCTGCCAAGTGTTCACCTAATCTTGAGAAGAATTTAACAAATCCATATATGCACGCCCACTGAAAACACCACCACACATTCACCAGCCCTGCTGTACTGCCTGTGTCCCTGTAGGGAAGCATAGATTCACAACACTCCGCTTCCACTGAAATCCCAGCAGTACTTCCGTCCACAGTGCTGCTGTCAGTGCATTAATATGAGTGTAACTGCCTGTGATACCCACATAAACACTATAACAAGAGCCTGAATAGTTTACACTTACAAGACCTCTCCAATTACCCTGGTTTTCCCCGCCAGACTTCCACTATCACATCTTGTACTACTGTGTAATTATTGCTATAAATAACGTGTCCTGACCTTTTCTGTTGTTGATAATAATCTTGCAAATGCTCTAAATGTAGTCACTTATCTTTCCTCCCACATCTGCCTTCCAAATACTTATTTCGGTTCCATCGGACTGTGTGTTTACTCCAGCCTTCTCTCTTCCTGTGTGATTACAACTTGCATCTCAGGGTTTTTTTTATACTGCTGAACTATTGGTTACACACACATGCTGTTTGCATAGTAACGAAAACGGAGGAGAACGTGTCTTAAGAATTAGAAAAGAGAATTCGTGTTTCTTTCCTATCGCTTAATCACTTCCAATGATGCAAGCACTTCATGTCTCGTGCTTTGTGACTACGTCTGCAATCTACGTTTTGATGCACATCACTATGGCCTTTCCATCAGCCACGTTCGAGTTACCCACTTTGACCTCGTCATTATTCTTGACGTCACGTGGGTCCTGGGGACCAGACGCGCGTTTCGATGGCAGGATCAGTGCCCCATTCGTTTGCTATGTCCTGATATCAAATCTGGTACCCCAGAGGCAGGGAGTGTGTTCCTGTGTCAGTGTCCTACTGCCGGAGTCCTGAAGCCATGATAAAAATATAGGCCTAGGGTCCCTCCTTTCCACCAAGTGCATTTGACGCTGCTGAAAACCCTCTGCGGCGTCCCTAAAATGCCAGAGGTGCAGGGGACATAACTCCTTCCGGTTCAGATGCAGATGTTGCCTTTACCCGGTACCATAGGCGTGCACCTGCCACTTCCTCATGTAAGATGGCCGGCCATGTATTACCAAACCAAAGCTTAACCCCTTGTATGTAATGCGCAACTTGAATGTCGATTCGATGAAACACATGCAATGTAGCGACTTTTATTTTTTAGGATATGAAAATTGATTCCAAGGACAAGGTTTTGTTTTTAATCGCCCAAGGACTAAGATGCACCGAAATATACGTAAAGGAAGCTCTGTAGATCATTTACAAGCGCCTTTTATGCGCTGATGAGCTCGTGGCCATGTCTTTTCTTGGGCCAACAATAGAAATGCAAGGGTGGCGCCGTGCATTAGCCGCTGAGACCACACAGGTGCCTGCCTGGCTTGTAGAATTAAGAATTACAGGGGCCTCTCCAGTTACTGCAGCTGTTTAGCTTCCATCGTACAGGATGTCTCCCAGCGGGGCTTCACCCGAGGCTGCCTGGCAGGGCCCTGGCAGACAGATTAAGCCCCTGGCACTCGCTCAGAGGAGCCTCTCCTCAATCAGCCCCCTGCCGAGCCCTCGGTCTGCAGCATGCCCTGTCCCTCCCCTCCCCTCGCATCTCACAAATAACACCCTTTAGGCTGATTAACCACCGGCAATTAACAAGTGCCACTTAAACCCCGGCCAGTTCAATGGACTCTAATGGGACGCTAATGGGCGGCTGTTTGCTGACGGAGACCCCCGGGACTCTGGGATTTAAAAGTTATAACAAAGCAAATACATTGGCTACAAGCGGCGCCCTGCTGGGGCCCTGATTTGTTGGGGGTACTGGTCTGTAAGAAAATACCACTCCCCTCCCCCCCTCACCTCCCTTCCGTGACCCTCCGCCCTCTGTCCTGGGGCCGGACTAATGATTCCCGCAGCGGAGCCCACCTCAGGCGCTGCCTGGGGCGCTGCGCTGATTTTAGGAGCTGCGAGGAAGCCCCTTATGAACGTTGGAAGCCAATGTTTTGGAGGAGGTGGGAGTGGCACATAAGTATCCCTAAAGGCCAGAGGTGCGTCTGAAAGGCCTGCGGGTCTGGGGCCAATCAGTCGCATCTGGTTAGCTTTCCGTAGAGGGCAGTGCCTCTTAAATACTGGTGCTGGGTTGGACCAGTGCTGCTCAAAGGCCGGGGTAATTAAAACAAATCACCTGCCGGCCAGTGCATCTGAAATCTAGTCTGGGCTGGGGAAGAGTCGGCCACGTCGCGAGGAGAGCTCCTTGCTTAATGATGCCTTTAAAACTCTTCCAGGGCTTTGGCGCAACCTGTTTCATAATAGGCAAGGATATTTCCTTACTAGCTGGAGATAGCATTTCCCAAAGTAAAGAATGAAAAACTTGTGACCTGAAGATAGTTCAGGTTACTGCTCTTGAGGTCTTAATTACGTCAACGAAAGTAATGACAAAGGATGTGGCCTAACGGATAGAGCGATCGACCTTGAATCTGGGGAACTGGGTTAGAGTCTTGGCAGAGACAGCTCAACGTAATGTGATTCTGGACAAATTACTTAATCTCCCCAGTGCCCTAACATTTTTCATTTTTTTTAAAAATGTGTCCGTCTGTAACGCAACTGGTGCTCGTGTAAAGCGCTCTGACACTTTCGGGTCGAGTTTGCTTTATATAAAACAAAACAAAAATATAGGTTGCCACCTGTCAGGCGTGACTTGCTTATTCCAGTTCTGTTTTCCTTGGTGACCATGGACTGCAAGGTTCCATTACTCATATGGATTAAATCTCTTCAAATTGCCAACTTGTGCTCGCATTTCTCCGTTATGACAAATGTGTCCATCTTAAATAGAAATCTACCACATAACTATTTACAAAGTATCTACATTTTTTGTACAGTGCCAACTATCCGCTCTCTGCCCTTTGGAGCCTACGGACCCCACTTTAACTTTACCACTTCCAGTCAAGGGTAGTGTATGGTGCCCCTTTGGTTTAGTCCCGAGGAAGACCCCACAGTAAGGATCCAAGTAGTCTACTTTCTAATGGGGGTCGAAACGTCGACTTTCTCACTTCCGTATGCCAGTTCTCTATCAACAGTGATTTGTAACTCTGATAATGTTCTTCTAACCATGGCAATGAAATCAAACTATTATCCAAGTTTGCGGCTTCATTGAGCCATCTATACTGTAATTTATTTTGTGATGAATATGATGTCACTATCTTTCCTTTACACCTTTACAACTCTCACTTGATGCACTAATCTTCCCTCTCCCGTCTCCCACTGTTGTGGGGCTCTTGATGTATACAGCCTTTCTAATTATATGCTGATTGACAAGCATTCCAACGTTCAACGTGATTAAATAACATTGAATAAGCACTCTATAAATGTACTAGTGTTATTTCGTGTAAATATGCTCTAATTTTTGTGTGTTCTTAAGAAATGGTGCACTGGGACCACCTCTGACAATTCTGCACACATAGTGGGCAGAACAAAAGTGCAATCGCTGAAATACAAAGAAAGTGCTGCTATTAGATGAGGAGCTATAGCTCACCGGTAACAACTTTAGAGGGGCTTCTCTGATTTGCTTAACACAAGTGACTCCACTGTACAGCGCATCAGTCACCCTCTAGCTACCTATAAGTACCTCACGGACATGAAGTTCTGTAGATTAGTGTGAGAGGTGAGTGGTGCTGACTCTAACATTATGTACAACCAGTGCTTTAAATGGGAAAAATAAGTGCATGGACTCATCAAATCGAGCTAGGGGTGTGGCTAATGGGTGGGGCTAAGAGTGGTGCTATGGGTGGGGCTAAAGGTGGGGCTAAGGGCAGGGTAAGAGACAAAGATAATTCTATCCGCTGTCAGGCATTCATTTTGCACTTGCATTGCCCTTGTTAGTTGTCTCAAATTTACTATATGTGCAGAAAACTCCCACATGACCAATAGCATTCTGGAAGATGGAAGGCACATGTCCCATGCAGCAGGAGTGATGATATGGGTGCTCCATGGGACATGGCCTTAGTTCTGAAACTTTATGTTCCTGCTTAACGCCTGAACTGCGGCCGTTATTTCGGCGCAGTGCGGGCGTTCCATTAGGTGGGCGCGGCTCATTGGCCGACGGCAGCACTAGGGAGGTAGTGCTCCGACGGGAGCACTAAACGGGTTAAAGGGCATATTATGTAATCTTGGCGAGGAAAGGTTGACTGCTTGCTTTATTTTGTCATTGTCTCTTTTCTTCCAAACCTCTGTGAGCATCTGGCCTTCAATATCACATATTTCTCAAAGAAGGAATGATGGCCCGTTGCATCCCTTCCTTGGTCCTTTCTTAGTTCAGGCTATCTTCCCAACAAATGTTGCTGTTCCTGTTTATTTGCAACCCAACCAGTAAAACGTGCTTCTGAAGCTGCCATTGGGCAGAACACCCACTGTGCTGCATCACCTCATGATTTACAGTATAAACAACGGTGCATGCTCGGACGCCTTTCTGCACAGATCATTTTCAGACTGTGAAAGATGACGAAAGGGAATCCTGCCGGGCCGCTCATTAAGTGGTGCAGGGAGGAAAAGAACCTCCTTTCAGGCAGCAAAATTGCTAGAATACCAAGCGCGAGGCTGGACGAGCGCGCATTTAGGGCCCGGCCCCCCGGCCCACGCAGCGCCATTGGTTAGTGTAGAGGGCCGGCGACCCTATGGGAGGCCGGCCCGGAGAAGTGCTTCCGGGGCAGGAATGACGCGCGTCCGGTGTGGGCGGGGGTCAGAGGCCATGACCTATTTAGGGCAGGTACGCAGGGATCTCGGCCTCTTTCCCTCGCCTGCACCGGACCTGCTCTCACCTCGCTGGACCACGTGTTTTCCCGCCCCCTAGGCGCTATTAACTTAAACTCCCACCCACCCGTCCCTTAATTCAGTGGTTGGAGGGGGTGAGTTGCGGTAACCAGACATTGGACCATTGACATACACTTACACAATGGACGGGAGTCCGCCTTGCGCACTCCCTAAGCCAGCACTGAGGGGAGAGACGGTAAGCTCTCCGCAGGGAATTGGAGGCCACCGGCTGGGGAGGCTAGGGCGACAGGTACGAGCCTCCTGGGATCCTGGGCAGCCTGGTGGCCGAGGGGTGGGTCCTTGGAAATGGCGGACAAGGACTCGACGGTTGGGGCCCACCACTCAGAGGGCGCAGGTGGGTTGCACCTAGCGTGGGGAATTCAGCCTGGGGAGATGCGAGCCAGAGGGCCCCTTGGTGCTGGGGGAAAGATGAAATTCTAATTATGGAAATGCAATTTTTGAAGAATGATTAATGCAATTTGATAATGTCTATGTTTTTTCCTTGATCTTATGGATTGTCATGTTTATGATTATTGTTATTAAACATGGCCATTTTTACACCCACCCATTCTTAAGGAATTCATTGGAAGGTGGGTTTGGGCGGGCGTGGAGCATGCTGGGGGATCCGGGCCCTATGCAATGCACAGACACTGCAAGTCACCCTTTTGCCTTTTCCACAGATCAAATTGTATTTTAGGAGCATTGGCACTCCTCATAATGAAGTGCACAGAAATGAAAGTGGAGATGCTCAGCCGCATTTTAAAGGGAACAAAGGTTTTGAGTACTGGTATTCTCCTTGGCAGTGGAGAAGTGCCGGTATTAAGAGGGATAAAAATAAGAAGTGCAGGTACTCAATTCATGTGAGTACTGACCCATTTAAAGCTCTGTGTACAAATACAGGAGGCAGTGCTGCTTAGTTCCAGATCCTCGGATTGGAAGATACGTGCACGTTGTGTGAGCATATACACACACAAGTGTACACATACGCAGACAGACAGACAGACACACACACACAACTCGCCCTCCCCCCAAGGCCGGCAATACAAACAAAACCACATGATGACTGGTGATCTTGCAGGCCTATAGCATATATACAATTGAGGGAGGGTTCAAGGGGCAGTTTAACGACCAAGGCACAGTAATATCCCCCTAGTAAGATTATGAAAAAACAACGAATAACTGTGGGTCTATAGCAAAACTATGTGTGTATGAGGCTGGCTATGTGTCTGCTTCAGGAATTACTTTGAAGACAAACTTTTGGACAAATACCCATTATGAAAAATGTCCATCAGTTACACGATTCGTACCACCCAGTACATCATTTGGTCTACTTCACAGTAGGTAGTCCATTGTTTATCTCCATGAATAGCAAAAGGAGACGGATGTCTGGTACATTGTTGTTGTACTTGTAACTGAAAGCAGTGCATAAGTGATTAGTGAAAAAAGGTGAATGTGTTCATAATAAAATTGGATGGTGCATGCAATACAACTTTATTCTGGAGTCATGCACCTCCAAGAATAAAATCAATAGAGTGCAAAAAAGTCAGATGATTCAAACAAATAACTTCTGACTGGGTAATCTGGTCGACATGTTTCTGCGGACTTATAAAGGTCAAAATATGTACCTGCCGCTTCCTCAGGACCCATAGACTTAATTGCTACTGCTTGTATGTGAAAAAGAATAAGACAATTAACAATAGGACATTAGTGAACAATAATGCTAAATGTCACCTGTTCACTTCTAGTTTTCCTCCTCAATTTGTGAGGGGAAAATGCCTCGCCTCACCTGGCAAACAGCTCAGGAATCTGAAGCACCGCTCTGTGTTGCAGAAAATATTAAAAAGTTGTGACGAAAACACATGACCACTAAACAGTGTAAAACTCAATCCCCAAGAACAATCGCCTACTCGATGCGTGTGCTTAAGGGGACCATCTTATGTCAGGTTATTTCAATAAAAAGCTGTTCATCAGCCGACTTATCTCTTAATTACTGTTATTTTCATCATTTGTTGTTCCTTTATTTCACATTTTTCACACGCTCTCTCACGTTTTTTACATGTCTTTTTTACACTAGGCGTGGATGTAGTGCCTATCGGTTGGGTAAACACTGATTCATTCATACCTCATCCTACTTGTGCGAAAAACTCAGTTCAAAGGTGTGATCTCAGCGCGGGAGGCATATATCATTGAGATCTACTCACTGTGACCTGATATCTCAAATTGCAAATTCCGTCTATGATTTACCATTTACTTCCTGTGTCTTTATTGGTATTTCTACTCCCAATCTTCACGCTCTCGCGGTCGAAGTGTACGGTGCAGAGTGCATAGAAGTGGCGTTGAGGTCTTTGGCCATCTATTAGCATGTTGATATGGTATTGAGGTTAACGTAACAATACACGAGTTTGGGTCTCAATAATCATAGTACATGAAGTTGCGATATCAGAGTGATTTAGAGATAGTGAGAACACAAATGCGGACTACGTATCCCTAGATGCACCAGGGTGTCCCAGAGAAAATTATGTGGACTTAAGATTTAATACTACACATTGCACCCGCGCTAGAAGTCTTTGAACTCTAGATACATTGCGGGAGAGAAAGTTTAACTCCATTACGACTTCGAAATAAATGCGCAATAAATAATATAAAAAGTAAGTACCCCACTCACTTCTACTTAAACTAGTGACCTAGTGGGTCTGTATGGAAATGTAAACATCATTTTGCATTATAGAGAGTCATTATAATAGAAGGATCGTCATGTCACAGTGCACAACATATTATAAACTACATTTCCCATGAGTCATGGTATTTTAATGAGGAATTGGTGGTCCAATCATGGTCGCAAAATAATAAGGAAATGCACGACATAGTACGAACTACATTTCCCATGAGTCATGGTAGTTTAATGAGGAATTGGTGGTCCAATCATGGTCGCGTAAAAAACAATAAGGAAGTACCCCACTCGATCCGCGGCACCTCCCCAAACAGCCCGGCAGGCTGACAGGAGTACCGACGGAGAGGTAAGGGTGTATGGGTGAGAGGACGAACAAAGATTAACCCGAGAGTGTAAGCGCGCCGTCTGCATATCTTATGACGATATGTCTGACTGAATGAGCTGCAAATCATTTAAAACTCAGACTGATTTGATGACTGCGCTAAGCACCCTGTCCCGGCGTGAAGATTGGGAGTAGAAATACCAATAAAGACACAGGAAGTAAATGGTAAATCATAGACTGAATTTGCAATTTGAGATATCAGGTCACAGTGAGTAGATCTCAATGATATATGCCTCCCGCGCTGAGATCACACCTTTAAACTGAGTTTTTCGCACAAGTAGGATGAGGTATGAATGAATCAGTGTTTACCCAACCGATAGGCACTACATCCATGCCTAGTGTAAAAAAGACGTGTAAAAAACGTGAGAGAGGGTGTGAAAAATGTGAAATAATGGAACAACAAATGATGAAAATAACAGTAATTAAGAGATAAGTCGGCTGATGAACAGCTTTTTATTGAAATAACCTGACATAAGATGGTCCCCTTAAGCACACGCATCGAGTAGGCGATTGTTCTTGGGGATTGAGTTTTACACTGTTTAGTGGTCATGTGTTTTCGTCACAACTTTTTAATATTTTCTGCAACACAGAGCGGTGCTTCAGATTCCTGAGCTGTTTGCCAGGTGAGGCGAGGCATTTTCCCCTCACAAATTGAGGAGGAAAACTAGAAGTGAACAGGTGACATTTAGCATTATTGTTCACTAATGTCCTATTGTTAATTGTCTTATTCTTTTTCACATACAAGCAGTAGCAATTAAGTCTATGGGTCCTGAGGAAGCGACAGGTACATATTTTGACCTTTATAAGTCCGCAGAAACATGTCGACCAGATTACCCAGTCAGAAGTTATTTGTTTGAATCATCTGACTTTTTTGCACTCTATTGATTTTATTCTTGGAGGTGCATGACTCCAGAATAAAGTTGTATTGCATGCACCATCCAATTTTATTATGAACACATTCACCTTTTTTCACTAATCACTTATGCACTGCTTTCAGTTACAAGTACAACAACAATGTACCAGACATCCGTCTCCTTTTGCTATTCATGGAGATAAACAATGGACTACCTACTGTGAAGTAGACCAAATGATGTACTGGGTGGTACGAATCATGTAACTGATGGACATTTTTCATAATGGGTATTTGTCCAAAAGTTTGTCTTCAAAGTAATTCCTGAAGCAGACACATAGCCAGCCTCATACACACATAGATCTTGCAGGCCTGTCTACCACACAGTGTGCATTTGCACTCATGACCAAGAAAAATTAATGGCAACAGTAAGTATATGGCAGGAGTGGAGGAACTGATTGGACTTGTGTGAACCTGGTGACAGATCTGCCCAGAAGCAAGGGAGAGTAGGACCTGAAGTAATAGTATAGGTAGACAACTACACTTACACTGATACACTTGCTGCAAAAGGTTGGAGAGTGGGTGGGCAAACAAGCATACATTTGCAGGTCTGTATGCTTGGCTGAGTTGACCGTGCCTGGTGTAGTGGCCCGCTTGCCTGCAGTGTCCATCCTAGATGGCAATTCCTGGCACCTGCCTCTAACAGAGGCATCTGGTACCACCTTGGATATTTGGGTCATCTGAAGGAAGTGGCCCGTTAGGGTCACCCGTGTCACTCGCGACCACCTCTCAGCCTTCCATACTAATGAAGAGTCGGTTAGACAGTAGAGAATGCAAACCAAAGACATTTATTGAAAGTACACTCGAGTGGAGTCCGGTCTGACCAGCCTCCTTAGATTGCTGCAGAGGGACTGACTTCAGTCAACATGGCAATGTATAAAGTACATTTCCAATACTTCTAAAGACATGCCCTGACTGGAATTTTCCAGTTAGTAGCTGGTGAACGATGGAGATACAGAAGGACGGGTTGCAATCCTGGGACCGGGCACACATTATCTTGCAGTCAAGGTTACTCTGCCTGCTCTCGCCGCTCTGAGCGGTGGGAACAGGCCTATCTAGTCAGAAAGGTATGCGATAACAAGAACGGTCTGTTCATTAGCACAGCAAAACTCAACCTTGGAGGAATACATGCACATAGAATACATTTTCAGCTCCTTTTCGGTGAGGCAGACACAAAATGAGACAGAAGTTAGTTTTGATCATTGTTCACAGCGAATGCTAACTTAAGTCGTACAGTGCATAGAGAATTCGGCAAAGGCATTTTTTTCCAGTCCAACAGACCCTCCTTTTAGCATTAGCTAAGCATTTTGTCACTGCCTAAGAACAAATAACTATTACAAAAAAACAATGGCTCCTGTGGACAATTGGTGAAACAATCTCGATGTATAAATGCACAATGGCAATGCAATGGGTTATTGTGATGTCAGAAAGAGGAGTCGAATGCACCGTAGATTTGTATATCATACACAATTGTTTATATAGTCTTTGAAACAAAAATGCATACATGGTAATACATTAAACATTTAGTTTTTAGTGGGTGGTGTCCCAGTGAAAAAACGGAACCTAAAAAAATAGTGCCATATTTGTGACATATATACAAGGTTTCCTATACTTCATGCAGACGACCATTAGAAGGTATATATTCAATAAACCGCGCTTTATACAATGATGAGTGCTGGTGTAGAATGGTTAAATTTTGAAAACAGTCCATGGCGTTTCGACCCTGTGTGCAATGTAGGGTCTACTCAGGACCTAAGATTGTAGGGACACCTGAAGGGTAGTTTGCACAGCCTCATTTAGAAGGTGTGGCATTGTGAGTGAGGTAAAGAAAAAGATACTCACATGGGACACAGCCGGGCGCCCATGTGAGGTTTGTCGTGAGCTGGCAAGATTCGAGTAGGCACAACAGGAAAAGGTCCACATGTAAGATTTGGAAGGCATGGTGAATGTGCTATCCAGGCGTCTACTCCAAGTGGGTGTCTCAGTGCTTTACAGTAGCAGGCTCCTTCTGCATGTCATCACTACAAGCTAATATAGTCATTATCAATACTCAAAAATGCCTTCGTCTATTGACATGAGATCTTGTATATCCTGCATCATCATGGCTGTTGTCTTAGTGTCAGGTACTAGAACCTTCGGTTTAGTCATTAGAGTCTTTACATAATGAGAACAGCAAGTAGGGAGACAATGTATGCACAGGCAACAGGTGAAAATTATGCCAGCAACTACAGCTAGGAAAAGGAGAATCTTCCAACCCCAGGCCCCAGAACCATCCAGAGAGAGTACAAGTACCATTTTCTTGGTGGATGTCGGATGCGAGTCTGTGCAACTTCTGGATGGCAGAATATACATTAGGGGCGTGGTCTGGGATGTATACACAACAGCTATTGCCAATGACGTGACAGGCCCCTCCCCGATCAGCAAGGATGACGTCTAACACCATGTTGTTTTGTAGGCAACAAGCCTCGTAGCCTGGAGCTCAGCTGTAATATTTGTCAAAATTCCTGCTGTTGTACTAATGACCCCTTCTACAACTCTTGTGAGCAGACGCATTTGGTGTTTCAGTGCACACAATGACATTTGTTTTATTTCTTTATTTCTTTACATTACTCCGGTCGGCCGTGAGCCGGTGTTTACTACCCCACACCCTGCCCTTCCCCCGCCCCATGTAACTCCCTCCACTGGCCGCTACTGGCTACTGGTCGTACTCAATGAATAGGTGTAATTGCAATTGCTCTCTCCTACTTTTTCCTTCCCTATTCCCTGGACACAGAAACCATCTGTTGTGTTGACTGCTGGCATTGGCATCGGCATTCCTTAGTAATATTATGTATTTGAAATGATTGAAATATTCAGTGGCATTGAACCCTTGAAAATCCAACATTTCATTTCGAAGCCATGCTTCATTCTTTACCTTCTCATATATATTCACACAAGCTGATGGAGACAATGTACCCTGGGTCCCTTGTCCTCCGGACCCCGTGGAATTAAAACCTTGGTGGGAATGTATATATTCTACCACTGCGCGAGAGTCAGCAGATGTCATATTCATAGCAGAAGAATGAAAGTGATAATGCACCATAGTAAACAGTTCAAACCACCCATCACAACTTCCCAGATAGGATAATGGCATCAATAACAGAATATCACTCTTATGTGTAACTGAGGGGAGTAAACCACAGATCCAGCAATTAGTAGCATTAGACATATCATGGACCTTATGCAACATTTGCAAAAATACATTGTCTACATATCTTTTGCGATGTTCCCCTATATGAGGGCCCAAAGTAACAAACATGTGTTCGGGTGTACAGGTGTTTTACCAACCAGGAAATGTACTGGGTATTTCTCCTACAGGAACCATGCTACTCCCAGTACTGTTATTAAGAAAATCACAACGATCACTACAAAAACTATTTTGCTCTTTGTGGACCAACTAGACTCATCCCGCTCTAAACACGGTGCTGCAAATGGCTGTTCCTCCTGAGTAATGGGACGGCCAAACGGATACATTGTGGAACCAAGGGGGTAAAGAATGCAAGAAAACCAGGGGCAAAAGGCAAATGTTCCCAGCGTCCGGTAGAGCCTCGCTGGCAGACTCCTATTGTTCATCAATGTTGGCGCTATTAAGCACCGGCGGTGGAGCTGTTGCACCAGCTCTTGAAGAAAATCCCACCTCATACATTGTAAAGTACCCCCCTCCAGGGGAGCACGTTCGAGCTATCCTGTCCAGTGTCTGAACATTGCATCAATCTCGCCTCTCCCTACGCTACTGTTGCCTGACTTGTCGAGTCCATCCCTGCTAATCTGACTTTTCCTTTGGTGCAATGTTCCTCCGTCTGGGTTGCAAATTGTACCTAACTGCTCCAGGAACAGAGGGGTTAGGAAAAAGAGAGTCAGATACATAGGGGCCAGTGCAAGATGACTCTTGAATTGTCTTATACTCCGGGGGCACTGCTGCATTTAGGATCTCATCATTTTCGGGCTCGATTTGGGTCCACGTGAGTTGGTCATCCGAAAAGGGGATGAACAGCGGGACTCTCTCACACTGGGAGTCCCTGATGCCCTCACGGACCCACTGATTGTAGGGCAAGGGTAGAGGCACTTACCGGAAATGCTGGCAATGAGTCCAGTTCTTTCGGCTGGCAACCTTCACAGTGGTGCGGGTAGAGAGGAGATCCTGGACTGGCCCCTTCTACCTCGGCTCCAGACTCCTCTTCCTCTGGAAATTGTGCACCAAGACAAAGTCGCCAGGCCAGATGTCATGGCCTGGCCCCTCTGGTACTGATGGCAGACACTCCTGGATCTGTTGGTGAATAGAACACAGACTTTTAGTTAAGTCATATAAGTAGTCCACCAACAGAGGATATTCAATTTCAGAAAATCGACGCGGTCGCGGGATGCCCCAAACGTTCGCCGAGCGCCCAAACACGACCTCGTAGGGTGACAATCCTGTTCTAGAATGGGCTGTCATTCTTGTAGACAAACGGGCTAATGGTAAAGGATCTGGCCACTGAAACCCTGTGCTCTCCTGAATCTTTGCCAATTTCAGTTTGAGAGTACTATTGTACTTCTCAACCAAACCTGCTGACTGGGAAGATTTGCAGCATGAAAGTTCTGCTTGATATGTAGTCCCTCACATACCAACTGAATCACTTTAGCATTAAAGTGACTTCCATTGTCACTCCAAATTAAACGGGTCAAGCAGAAGCGAGGAAAAAACTCCTTCAGGAGTACTCTTGCCTTTGCTATGGCTGTGTTTTCTTTCATGGGGTAAGCCTCAACCGATTTACTGAACGCACAAAAAACCACTAACACATATTTCAAATTGTTGACTCGATCCATCGCTATGTAATCTAATTGGAGGACCTCAAAAGGGAAAGTAAGGGGTGAAAAATTCCAGGATTGTGCATCATACACACCATACAATATTTGACCAAATGAGCGTCTGTCTTCGCGATGTTATAGTTTTGCCTTACAGGGTCTAACAACTTACAAATACCTTTAGCACTGATTTGAGCTGGCCCGTGCACCATGCTGACTACGGGGAGAACAAATGCATCTGGCAGCATCTACCGCTGTTTTCCTGACTTATCAGTCCAAACACCCATCTTAATACAAACGTGCTGTGTTTTCCTGCCATATCGCTATCTCCTCAATATTTGCCTCACTCTGTATCTCCTTGATACTTTCCAGTGTATCCTCAAACATGGTAACCTCGGGCACCCACCTAGCAGGACCTGCTACAAACATCTTTTTCATCTTCGTTCGGGATGTCTTCTTAGCTGTCTGATCTGCTAATGTATTCCCTTTTCCCACACAGTCAGTAATTGCCTTGTGGGCGCTGCACTTCACTATCGCTGATTTCTTGGGGAGTGTCAAAGCCGACAAAAGCCTATGTATAAGGGGGCCATGTTGTATCTTCACCCCATGGGAAGTGAGAAATCCCCTCTCTGCACAGAGCTGTCCAGAATTATGGGCGACTCCAAATGCGTATTGACTGTCAGTATAGATATTGACAGCCAATTTGTCACTCAACTCACAGGCTCGTGTAAGGGCAATGAATTTTGCTACTTGGGCCGACTGATAGGGCACTCGTGACATCTCAACTACTGTGTGCAGTGTTGTGATCGCATATGTAGCAGTTGTAGTGCCATCTGGTAACTTCAAAACTTCAAACAACAGCCATCGACATACAGTTCCCCTTGGGGGTCAGATAAGGGAACATCAGTCAGGTCTATCCGTCCCTTCGTCTCTTCCCCCATTCGAGCAATGCGTCCAGGGCAAGGGTTCATGCACATCTTTAATTGTTAGTGCTAGCAGGAGCTTTATTATTACCGAGTAGTTAGGGAGCCATTGACGACAATAGGAAGTAATGCCAATGAAAGCACGCACCTCCCTCTGAGTTTTGGGGATAGGCATTTTAATAATGGTACTGATACGTTTGGGGGTCAATTGCCTACCCTCCTTTCACAGTAGATGACCTAAGTAGGTGGCCTCCTGTCGACAATATTGAAATTTGGAAAGGGACACTTTATGTCTGTGTCGAGCCTACAAATCTAGCAATAATTTAACCGTACTGTCTTTGCAACCCTTTTCAGTGTCAGAAGCAATGAGAAGGTCATCTACATATTGGAGTAATACATTACCTGAGGGGAGCGTAAGGGATTTCATTTGGGCTTTTAAAGCTTTACTATATATACTAGGGATCTCAGTATAGCCCTGAGGAGCTCAACAGAATCTAAAGCTCCTACCAGCTAGTGTAAAAACGAACAAGTACCTGCTGTCTGAGTCTATTGGAATGCTAAAGAATGCGT
The DNA here is from genome assembly GCF_964261635.1 of Lissotriton helveticus. NCBI lineage: Eukaryota > Metazoa > Chordata > Amphibia > Caudata > Salamandridae > Lissotriton > Lissotriton helveticus. Next base: position 973,803,674 of record NC_136057.1, on the reverse strand, counting down.
TTTTGATATCAATGCCAGAAAAGAATTTGGCAGTAAAAGGAATCATCGTCAAGAGAGCAGTAATGTCAAGAACCACTGGAAACTGGGGAACTACTCTCTTGTAAACCTCACGCAAGTCAATCACAAAACAATAAACATCAACATTATCATCAGAGGAACCCAAAGGTGCCCTCTTAAGAATAGAAAGAATAGGACTATCACACACATTAGCTGTTGTCTCTTCAACCACTCCTGACTTAATGAAATCCTGTATTATTTGCAACAAGGCTCGCTCCCCTGCTTGAGGTATTTTTTACTGGGGAATACGAGGCAAAATAGCATTATCTTTAACTTTGATTGAGACAGGGGGTATCTGCAATAGTCCTACGTCCGTGTCACCTGTTGCCCACAACCTGTGCTGCACATCCTTAAATTCAACGGGAAGAGGCGTCTCTTTGGACAGGCACTGTTTAGTGCTTGTTACATTGGGGCCCATTGTCATAGTAACACCTTCCGGGGAACAATAAATAGTAACATGCAACTCCTTTAATAAATCCAAGCCCATCAAATTTCTTCCTCAATTAGATGTCAACAAAAATGGTGAATCCACAGTGAAAGGACATTTGGCCAGCGTAAGAGGCTTGGAGGTGGGGCTTACAACCAGTACACCAGAAAAGCCTACTGAAACATTATTATGGCCAGACAGAGCTGCCCCGGGGACCAGTGAGCGGGAAATAGAGCTATTCATTAGACCTGTATCTACCAACAATTCCTTAGCCAAGTCATTTAAATCTGCTGTAACATAAGGACCACGCTGATCTACAGGTATCTGAAATGGTCCCTCACTCCGTCCCTGGCTGGCCTAGCTGTGGGATCTCCCTGTCACCTCATCCATATCATAGTCGTCATGATAGTACTGACTGCCACTGCTGTCATTGAACTAGTTACTGTTTGGACGATCCTGTGAGTCTGCACCATGCTGGGCTGTGCCCTGTACACTAGCTCCACGTCCCCATCCACAAGAACCTTGTCCTCTAGGGGTCGTGACTTTCTGCAACAACACTGGACACTTGATATGCCAATGTCCCTCTTCCTTACAATACGCACACTGATTTGGCCCTTCAGGCGTAGTATTCAAGCTAGTACGAGGAATTTGTCTGTCTGAACCACTGCGTCCTCTACCTTTTCCCTTAGAAGCCTGCTGCAACCGCACCTTTGTCTTGAAGTCTTTATGCTTTACTCCGTCTTCTCCTTGTCCTAATTTTCCCTATGCTCATAATACTGTGCCATGTTCAAAATAACAGAGGGAGAGTATGTGGACCAAGTACTTTCAGAAGCCTGCAACTGAGTTGTGATCTCTGGGAGTAAATTCGACACAAACCTATTAACAAACAATCTGACACCTCCATCAACAAACAAATCCTGCCCACTGTAGTCTAAAAATACACCTTCGAGTCAAGTGAAAAAGTCTGATACACTCTCGTCTTTCTTCTGACGGCAAGCCTAGAGCTTGTCCCAATCCACCTTTCTAGGCGGGATGAGAGAATGCATATAAGTAATAAAACGGCCTGGCAAAGCAAATATCTCTGCTCTAGGGTTTTCACCGGGCTTCCTCTCCTGATCCCATGTTCGTATTTGACCCCAGGTACCCCTAAATTCTGTAACTTGATCTTGTGTGTGCACTTAGCTCCAAATATCTACGGGGACCAACAAGCCAAAGAACATTTCAATATCCACAACAGTCATGACCGTCGAAGATGCAGCCTCAGTCAATTCTTTATAATATGCTGTCGGATTTTCCCTAGGGTCAGGCAACTGAGTCTTAAGTGATAAAACTTCACTCCTTTTCCATGGAGTGTAAACCCACTGTTCTTGGAACCGGGCCTCTACCTGTAGTCTAATAACAACATTTTGCTTGTTCCGTAGCTCTGGTATTTCAGGGTGGTATATGAGATGGACTTCCCTCATCCGAAACTGGGATACTGACTTTGGGCTCTTTTCGAGCAGCCTACTCCTATAGGCGGCCAGCGTTGCGACATAACGAAAAAACTCACTGGGTGCCATATCACCCACATAGACGGGATCCCTAATTTCATAAATAATCTGAGGTGCTACATCATTGAAACACTGCTCCCACAGTCCAATCAAAGTCGCCGACATGTGCTTGAGGGCATGTTGCTTCACAAATGGCTCATAATCTTTCATCACACTCCACACATCTTCCACACTATAAATGGGGTTATGAGCCCACTGCGCAGCCAGATTAGCCACCACCCTTTTCTCTTCATCTCCCACATCCGATCGTATCAATATCCATCCCAATCATTCACTAGCAGTCACCCAGTCCCCATCCCCCAGTCCACGTACTGGCCTTCCGCTACTTAGTAATGTTGGTGAATGGAGGAGCAGGAAAGGAGTAGCAACAGAGGTAACAGGCACCAGCGTTGCTGCCAGCTGCTGCACAGGTGTAGGGGTTTGAGAGAGGGATGCTGAAACAATAGGTGTAGCGGGGAGACTAGCAGTCAGTGTCGCTGCAGAAGGCGAGGACAAAGAAAGGACAGGAGGCGCAGAGGCCAAGGCAGCTTGGTCAGTAGCAGAAGAAACTAAAGCAGCAGAGGCAGAAGAAACAGGTGGCTGGAGCTGCAGCACGTCGGGGTATATTCTCTGCGGGGCATATGGAGTCGGAGGTCAAGCATCCAATAATTCCTCCACAAACGTGTCATTTTCTTCTCGAGCAACATAAGACTTTTCACATTGTAAACGAACCCTATCAGTGCACTCTATTCCTTTTTCTATCTTTTCTCTATCATGAGCTACAGCTTTCTGAGTCACTGTCTGCATTCTCTCCTTCCGAGCCTCTTTTTCTGCTTTCATTCATCTCTGTTTAGCCTCCTTTATCTCTGTTTAGCCTCCATTTGCCATGTTCTGAGAGTATCGAACATCGATTGCCTGCTCCTTCTCGCAAACAACTTCTCCTTTAAAAAAGTAATTTTCTGTTAATCAAAGGTGCCAGTCAACGGCCACTGCAACTCAGCATTGTGCCTCGTATATTTGTGCCATAATGTACTAAACATAATAGGGCCAATGCCATGTTTTGCTTACATGTCAAAATTTGGTGTGACATCCGGAGGCACTGGCTGACTTTCTTCCAATCGAGCATCAGAAGAACTACAATGACAGCCTAAGCACAGAAACCGGCTAAAACACAGCATTACCAACCAAAATTGTCCAGGTCAAAAATGTTACCTTCTGACTTTTATCCTTCAAGTCCCAATCCACTACACAAGTACACTGGTAAAGCCCCTTGTAGGGTGTCAGGCAGAGGTCAACATCAGGGTCCAGTCCAGTTCCACTTGCCACTGGTGAGAAGGCCATTTCAGGAAAGGCCTCTTTTATCTTGTTTTACCCTGTAGAGGTAGGTAAATCCTTGGAGTCCATCTCTGTGTCCTGGGTACAACAGCTAGTAGGTCTAGTCCTTGAGGGTTTCTCTCAGGCTACAAATAGAAGGTTCAATCCACTTCTGTTCTTCCTCAGGTCCAGCAATGCTCTGAAGTAGGTACCTGAAGGTACCACATTTATGCCTGGCACGAGCTAGTGGGTGTGAATGACTTCTGGATATGCACTAACCAATGGGAGAAAAGTTCCTGGGCAAACTCTACCCACTTTGGTCATTTTCAAAATAGCGAAAGTCTTTGGCCACACTGATCTGAGGGCAGGAGTTGTTTGTGTAGGGAGTGTACCATGGTAATTTTAGTGTCCTCATACATCTAACACTAAAATCCAGTTTAAAGCAGCCACAATAAACACAGAGAAAGGAGTCTGATAGAACAAAAGCAGGGTTTTCCAGGAACAAGGCTGTTGCTACAGAAGAATAGTCTTGGCATGCTGTTTCCTTTCCTTCAAGTGCTCCCCGAGTATTATGTGTAAACCCAGCGACCTATCATGCAGGAAGATTTGACACTGCAATGTCAAAAAAGGGTGTTCACAGCCCCCACTCTTCTGCTGACCTCAAAAGAGTTATCTCGCCCCATTTAGGCAGGCCTGTCAATACCAGTGATCTATTGTGTAGGTCCTGGAAGGCTATTCAAATGTTATTTATTAGCTGCAAAAAGTAGGAAAGCAAATGTAAATGAGCTAAGAACTTCAGGCAAAGACAACATAACTTTCTAAAGGTTACTTTTCTGTAATATTTATGAGAAATCCAACGTAACCACTGTATTGGATTTTTCCCAACTATTAAAAATAGTTGTGTAATTATTTTTCTAGCTGGTCCCATTGCTGAGATACAGTATTAGTATTTTAACATGTACTCTCATGTCCTTCATAGGACAGCTGGACTTGCCACAGTGAAAAATAGCTGGTGGGTACTAGTCACTGTAAGGGCATGTTAACATTACATTTCTACATGCCCTACTTTTAAATATCATGCACCCTGCTTTGGGAGCTACAAGACTTGCATAGAGGTGACTTATTAATATTTAAAAGGGAGGCTTTGACCTGTCAAATGGGTTTATTTTGACACACCTCATTGCAATTTTTACACTTCTACAGTCAAGCTACAGTGGTAGGCTTGACGTCATGTTTGCCTGCCACTGTTGTGGATGGCACAATAAGTTGTGCAGTGCACTAGTGGCATTTATCTTCCAAGCCCTGGGTAGATTTTGTACCATATACTAGGGACTTATAGGAAAATTAAATATACTGATTAGGAGTAGGCCACAGAGTTCTAAAACCAGCAAAAATATAAGGTCCAGCTAAAGGCGAAAATCCGAGTGACGCTGCAGAAAGGGTAGATTTCCTAAATGTACTATTATGTAGGGCTGGCCATCACAATGCTTATAATGTCACCAATATGCTAAGGAATATCAGGCATTAAACCATGCATGGCTATTATTATGCCGGTGTTGACCACAATAAAGCCAAGGGTGATCAAAAATATGAAGGATGACCACGGTTACCTAAAGACGCAAAGGGATCACAATTAGACTAAGGAACATCAAAATATGTCAAGAAAAATCATTTACAAGCCAGTATCACCATTCTGCATGGAGCAGTGTTGTGCCTAGAAAGGCCACATTTGTGACTAGCTCACCCTCATAAATCAAACTCACCCCAGATCCCAGACCCATATGCAAGTTACTTGCATCAGGCAAGGTCAGTGTCTGCTAAGGAGAACCAGCACACCAAAGCTAATCACTCACCCTTACACACATACATTTGCACATGTACACGTAGTATATACACCCCGTATCCACCCAATGAGCAAATCACTCAGTTATTTATCTCTACTCTATTAACTTATTTAGCTCCTGCTCTCCATTGTACCTGGGCTCCCTAAAGCCCGTCACACAATTCTACTCAAATTCACATATACCTCCATGTGGAGGATACCCAAATCATCTTCTCCTCCCCACCTTTCATACCTTAGCTCTAGGAATGCATCTCTGACGTCTTTACAGTCATCCAACACTTAATGACACTACAGTTGCTTAAGCTGGATCCCTCCAAAACTCAACTCTTCCATTACACCCACCGTGTTCCAGTACCACCCTATGTCTCCCTCCTCACTGAATTTAATTTAATCAACTAGAGACCTTAGGGCTTTCGTCAGCCAATTTTGAGGATGTAAGCTTTCAACATAAATACAGCCGCAGCAGTACACTTTCAATTACTTAAGATATGCAAGATCCACTCACTGATGCCATTCAATACCGTCAAAACATTCATGAAAGCACAAGTCTTCGGAATACTTAACTACTGAAATAGCCGTTTGGCGAGCATCCCCCAGTATCCCTATGCATCTCTAGGCATGGTTCTAAATCTTTCTATTTGCTCTCAGAGACATTTTAAAGCATGGGCAAAATGGGCAATTGCTATCTTTGTAAGGTTCTTTCTCACATCTGTCTATTTTTCCATCTCAACCTTTAACATATTATTCAATATTGTTTGGCATGGTGGGTTTGAATTAGCATAACCAATTGGTAAGTAAATACAAAGCGGTACCGGACAGGGGGCCCTAAAGTATGCTCACCCAGATCCCATGAAATGCTTAAAATTACACTGTCCGCTCCCTACTTAACATTCACAAGCACACGCCATGTCGGCCTAGCAAAATCAAGTCGATTGGCTCATTGCCAAGAGCACTATTAGAAATAATAGAACTCAAATCAATAAACCACTTGGCTCCGATCTGTGTCTCTGACAATTTAGCAGCCTACACACCAACTCGAAAAAGAATGTCTTCTAATCACAAGCTTCTGACAGTACCTTAACCACCTTCATCACCTCCAAGCCTAGCTACTAGGCTCACTTCATTAGGTGTCCTACAGACCCTCAAATTACCACTGGCACGCTCCAAGTGTTCAAAATGACACCCAAAAGGCATTTGTTGCAACCAGAAATACAAATTGGATAACTGCTCACTCTGATGTAAATATGTAAATAATATTTCTCATATGTGCCATCAGCTAGCGTACATATGAGTTATTTTGCACGGCTTCTCTGCAAAGTGGATTAAGCCAGCGGAGCACCCCACCCCGAGCAAATCTGCTATCGCCGTCTACTATGTAAACAACACAATATTCATTACCGATGTATTGTCACTGTTGCTATGCACAACAGTTCTAGCCAAACTTTTTTATGCTGCTTATAAATCAAGAGAATAAAAACAAGTTTATTTCAGTAGTCCTACGCTAGACCCGATTCGAGTACCATTGGCTTTCTTTTTTGATGCAGGCTTATGAATGTGTGTATACACACACACACACACACACACACACATTTTGGGGACCTTAAAAAACAGAGGTAGAGAGTTGTGATACAAAAATCAACAGAGGTAAGTTAGAGAAAGATTACAATTACATTACCGTGTTGGAGGGTTGGGTGATCAGGGCCCTGGGCAATTACCTACTTTGTCAATGCCTTAAAACGTCTCTGACTGCCAGAAAGATACAAGAGATTTGTAGAAACCCTGCTTTAAACAAGGGCGCATTCTATATAGAGACAAAAGGCCTGTCTGGCTGCCTTCACATTCCCAAGATTGTTGCCTTCGGTTTTTTCACTGCCCTCTCTTCATGTGAGGTAGATCCGGATACAAAAGGGCATTTAAAATAATTATGGTATTGTGCCCTGTTTAATACAGTTATTCACTTTGCCAGGCTTGTGGGCAAACACAGACAAATCCTTTGGGTGGTGGCCCACCGTGACCCCAGTGGCTAGCCTGATAGTTGATCAACCTTATAATTGCCAAGTTCAAGCCACTGTTTTTGCAATGTTTTCCCCTTGCCACACTTAGTCTGTACCTGGAGCACATAAACACTAGCATCAGGTAATTGCTTGTATAAGCCATGCAATTATGTGATATGATAACAGCCCGCTTATGACTTTTGAGCCATGGTGTGCTTAAGGTGGAAATAACCGACCTGGAGGGTGAGGCTGCCAGCTAACCTGTAATTGTACAAAGAAGTGAGAATTATTTTCGCGGTGCAGCGCGTGGTTAGAGAGGAGGGCGCTGTACCTGCACTAAGGCAAAGGCGCTGATTAGCACATTGACCCACAGGAGCCTACCAGGCTGTTTACCTGTGAAACCAAGAGGCCTTAATTACGCGCCCGGCTCCACGGGCTGAGGTGAAGTCCAAACCTACATGGTAATCAGCTGTGGTTTCAGGGCAGGTGTGGCAGCGCAGCACGATCACTAAAGGCCCAGAACCAGTTATTTTTACACTGGTCTACATTTTGAGGGTTAGGCTAATCACCCTGCTCGGTGCCCCAGCCAATTGGACGCCAATGTCTGACTACAAACCAGAGAACAGTACTTGAGTAGTTCAACAGAACTCTGTCAGTTAAATACAATGTAGCAACATATTCATGACAAAGAAGAATCCATGTACAGATCAAGCAGACCCTGCATTCAGGTTCTCTGCACATAAGGGAGTGAGCGTGTGAACCTGTAAGTGCATGATGCACCAAGAGGGTGCGTTGCACCGAAACAGAGTCTTCAGTCTTCCCTTGTTAAGTCTTCTTTCATGACAATTCCAGCTGTACCTGCATGCTCTACAAGCATGGGTGTTTCCCGTCTACTGTCCCAAACATTTGAAAATATATTTGCAATTTTTAATCAATTACCTCTGCCTCAAGCCTGTTCCATCGATTCACGCCATTTAATGTGAAAACTTGTTTTCTAATATAGCCTCGTATAGCAGAGTACCCTCCCAGGAAAGGATCAGTTAAACTACCCCTGAACCCTCTCTCCCCGAGGTATCGATAGTGAGACATCCAACACAATCCGTTTGGATTAGGGGCTGGATAACCCTGGCCGTATTTTATTACAAATTAATAAAACATAATAAAATTTCATAACACAATAAAACTTAAAATATACGCAGAAAACCACAATATATTCAATCACATTTTTAAAACCGTTATTGCACACAATTTATGGCTAACCTTAACATGAATCTAATACATAGCTATATCTAACTTAAAACTGGAATATGTACATTAGTTTTCTGCGTATCCTGGATGAGCCTACTTGCAAGGTCATGACTGTTCCCCACTAATTGCCAGGTACCCCTTTACCGAAGTGACCTTGCACAGGAGGCCCGTGTGCCCAGCAGATTCTTTGCGCGGGCACCCCCTATGCCCGTCCGTCCTACCTCCCAGGGGCTGATGTTATGTCACATTGGCGCCCAATGCGCCTGCGCAGGGGTTGGCCCAAGAGGTCTACCGGAAGCGGAACTCCCTACCCCCTTCTCCCTTTAGCCTACCGGCCGCCAGCACCCCATGGAGTGTGTTGAGGGACCACTGTCCCTCACAGGCATCCCCGTTAAACAATGAGATGCCTACTAAGAGATGTAAAAATAGACGTAGCAATTATGACCTAACCGCTCAGGCCAGTATAGTTGACCGACTATCTGGCCGCCCCATCCGCTGCTGACACAAAGGTCATACCCCATGTGTTGTCCCTACCATCCAGGCTAGCATATTCTCCAGGAACAAGTCATTACCCAATTTAGAAATTCTGCCCTAGACTAATTTCTCGTGTCGCTTCTCAATCTTTTGCTGTTCTTTGCACTCCTGTCTACACACCTTCCAGTTACTGCTCCACCATGATCTATAATGGCTGTACTTAGACCTGGCTTTGATTAGCCTTTATTAGTTCAGCCACCGCTCTAGTCATATTGTGTATTAAGCCAGACACTAGATGTGAGTGAAACCTCAATGGGGTCTCTGAGGATCAGGTCATAAACTGCTCAATGGACTCCAAAGATTGAATGACCTTATGCTGTGCAATGAACCACCGTTTTCAGCTTTCTGCACCTGTCCTCAAAGATGACACCAATTATACTGCAATCACAAAATGAGAAGATTTTCTTATATGCAACAGTAGGCCTTATTCCTTAGAGTACAGGTAAAAAGGCATGGACTCTGAACTAGTGGTTTAGCTGCCATTAGTCTCAACATAACTTGGCAGGAATCATCCTCTACCCTGTACTATGTTGGGATGCACATTGGGCACACCCACTGATCTTCAGAATCGGGTTATCCGGTCGGGTAGTAAAAAAAAAATGGAGCTTTTGGAGTTCACCCAAAGACTGGGACAGAAGAAGTTAAAAAAAAAAAACAGGATGTCACAGCTGTCCTCGCAGTGTGAGATCATCTTGTTTTTGAGTTGACTGGAGTGACATGGGGCTGTGGGTGAACTGCAGAATGAATGTGTAGTAATCAGTCCAGTTGAGGGGAATGGCTGCGCAGTTTTGGAGGTTGTAAAGGGGTGAGCTGATCATGTCTTGAGTGTTGCCTTTGATGAAAATAGATTAATATAAGGGTTAGACTTTGTTTGATTCGATCCATGGTTTTACCAAGACTAGAATCTATTTCATAGTTTTAATGGTGAGATCACTTTATAGGTTGACATTTTCAAGGAATATTATGTTTATATGCTTGAAGATTTATGGTGATCAAGAGATAGCCACTGATGGTGGATTAGTTGTAGCCTTAAGGTCTATTAATGAGATGGGCTGTGACATTCTGTGTTGGTAAAGTAAGACGTGGCGTGCAGTGACTGTGACAGGAGTTACTTTGAAACTAGTCCTTGTCATGTGGGCTTGTGGTTGACAACTAGGCCATCACCGGTTTTGTGCATGCAGTCAAAGTGTTGAATGTTTTGTCCTTCAGCATGAAAATGTTAAGGATGTCAATCGAAGTGGGTGTTAGCAAGGTTCCGGCGATAGGAAGCGTGCACAGAATTTGTGTGAATATAGTGTATTAAAAAGTGGCCTCTATTAAATGTGAGGACCATAAAGAATCCAAAAGTAAAAAAGTATCATATACACACCATAAAAAACAGTATCTCTCGCAGGGACAGGGGAGAGTCCATTATCACACAAAGAGGCAGCGAGGAGCCGGATGACACTTCACCTATGACCAGGATAGAATAACAAGTAAACAGTTTGATGGTCCCTTCATGAAGAGTCAGCAGAATCCGCCCAGTGCTACCCTGGCCATCCTGTCCACCAATGTTAGGTGACTCGACATGCTGCCCAACAACCTGTGCTGAAAACAAAAGAGAATTCCAATATCAGAACCAATAATGGACAATGGCAATGTAATCTCTGGCTGCCCATAAACTCAGCCGCAGCGTCAGCAATTACAACAGCACCTGAGTGCAAAAGAGCTTTAAGATGAAAACGCAAGAGCACCAAAGTCTGCCTGAAAACACTATATCGACTCTGAGTGGAGTTCAGATTTCTCAAGGTGTATGCCCAGTTTGAATCATCATCGCATATGACAAGGAATAAATCAGTGCTCCCAAGCATGACATGCCATGGTAGCGTATTACTTTTGAAGGCAAATATTCAAATATATTTGGGGTATGAAATATATATTTTGTTCTTGTGAAAATCACACGTAACAGTTTGTTTTAAAGAGTTTGCTACTCAGCTCTATTTCACACACACACACACACACACATATATATACATATAAAACAAGAATTTAGGTCTTCAGACATATATTTTTATCTTTTGTTTTGTATCCTCGAAGCACTAGGTGTACTAGGGGCAGAATAATAATATATATTTTTCCATCCTATGTTTTTGTGCTTAAGTTGAGGAAGGTTCAGTGGAGCCGGACGCGCTTGGTTAGCAGCCTGTGCACCAGTAGTGTTTGAAGAAACAACTCGGGTCTCTGCTACACTGCGCTCCGTTTTTGATGGGTCCCCGAGGCTGCCTCTGTCAACGTTCGTGTTATAATTTTAAGAGTGTGAAGACGCCTTGAATAATTTTGGCTAACTGGCAATTCCGCCAGATGTTACATTTCTTATTGGCCATCTACATTAATGGAAAAGTTACACGAGCAGACGGTTGTCAAACATTCGGTTTGTTCTTCTCGGCCAGACTGCAAAGATCAGACTGGCCAGATGTTTGGCTGCGTCACTGATTATTGCACCCAGCTTCTGATTTATTATTAGGCCAGACGTCAGACTTGTTACAAAACCGGGGTCATTTATCAGAAATTGATATGTGTCCCAACATCACACATCATACATGTTACTGGGCTAAATATGAAAAGTGGATTGGAACAAATGTCAGACTTTTCACTGGAATAGATGCTGAACTTCTTAATAAGTCTACTCTGCCACGTGCTAACTGTATTGCCAGACCAGATGTTGGGCTTGCTAATGAGGTAAATCTTCACTCCTTACTAGATCAAGTATTGAGCGTTGCAGGGGGCGCTAGAGGGCGCGCTTGCGGAATGGCTGCTTAGACGCGCAGCTCCCGCTCCTTGGTCATCGATCCTTCACTGATCTTGCGCCACGGGGTGCAGTATCACCCCCGAAAGACCAGATCCCGCATCCTGATATCGCGCTTCGCCCTCGTCCCCAGTCTGGGGCCGCTGCGCGCTCTGGGGCCGGAGCTGCGGGCTGCTGTCATCTGCCCGACTATCGCCTTGGAGCTGCGGAGAGCGAATGCCCGGCTGCTGCAGTCACGCGACCCTGGGGACTGCCACGAGGCTTCCAGGCCGCATCAAACCTCTGCCATCGGGATCCTCCTGGGACGGCGTGCGGGGGCGGCCACGCAGGTAGGCGACTGCTGGGGACTTCGCCTTGGGTCCCCCCCCCCCCCCAGCCTCCGCTGACTCTCCTTGCTGGCACTGAGGGGGGGCTGCTCCTCGCATGACGAGTGGAGCTACGACCCCTCCGAGCTGCTGTGCCGGCCTCCCGCATTGCTGCTGAGCCCGGCCTGTGCAGCGCGGACTGCTGGACCTTCCAGTCGGGGGTCGAGGCTGGCCCCCCTGCACTGTGTGTCGCCGTCACGTCCTGCACTACTCGCCTGCGGACCACTGTCTTGCGTTGGATGCCGGCTGTGCAGACGCTGCGTGTCCACCCTGCGGGAAGGCCCCTGGCTGCTCCCCTGTGCAGCGCCGTCCTGTGGGATGCGATGCCCCGCTGATAACAGCCGCGTTCTGCCCTTTTGATCTGGACCCTGCTGCCCACTATTGCCACCGGTGCCCAGGCCTCTCCCCAGCCGGATCTGGGCTGCGAGTGCCCACTACAGTGATCACGTGCCTCTGTCTGGACAATCACCTACCCTATTCTTGGCGCTTGGCGGATACATAGCGCTTCTCCCAGGCGACGCCTCTACTGCTGTATATTGAGTCATACAGTGATTGCGATTCTCCTGCCTACTGCTGGCTGTATCTTCCCTGCGGGGCCTTACTTCACGCTGAACTGCTCTGCCATCCTTCATCTTGGCCCATAAATCACCTCCAGACGCTGCCATGGGGCGGCCCGAGACTCGCCAGCCCAAGCTGAGCTTCGACAGCGCTCGTAAAGGCGCCAAATCGACACAGATGGACCCGGGGCCTAGCGCACCTTCACCGCAGCCTACCCCGCCTCTGACCCCTGCTATGGACCTTACCAACCTGATTCAAGAGATGCGTCAGGGCTTCGCCACCGTCGTGGAGAAGGTGGATGGGGTCACGGCTCGACTAGACGCCTTAGTCCACAAGGTCGACCGCCATGAGGAGCGCATTACAACCGCGGAGCAGCGAATATCCGATAACACTGATGTCACTACGACCCATACGACACAGCTGGCCAGAATGGACAATCTACTTCGTATTATAGCGGCAAAAAATGAGGACTTAGAAGCGCGTAGCCGTCGGAACAACATACGTATTACGAATGTGCCGGAGTCCACAGCCACAGGTAGGATGGAACTTTACGTGGAGAAATTGCTCAAGGGCTCAATCGGAGAGGAGGCCTTCTCGTCTCAGTTCATTGTGGAGAGGGCTCACCGCTCCCTGGCACCTGTGCCCCAACCTGGTTTGCCACCTAGGCCTATAATTGCCCGTCTCCTGAATTACCGCGATCGCGATGCTGCCCTCAGAGCTGCCCGGACTCAAAGATCACTGCAGTACAACGGAATTACTTTTTCCATCTATCCCGACTTCACACCGATGGTGCAGGACGAGCGACGCAAGTTCCTTCCAGTGAAGAAAAAACTGCGGGAGGCCCAAATAGCCTATGCCCTCTTGTATCCTGCGAAGCTCCGAGTTACCCATCAGGGCACACAGCGCTTTTTTACCAACCCGCAAAAAGCTGAGGACTTCCTTAAGCAGATACGTAGGGCACGTAGGGACGAACATGTTTCTGCGGATGAACAGGAAAATGCTGGCCTACCTCCTGTGCAACACGATGACTAGCTATCCCTACGCGCTTTGAGTTGCATATGATCCGCGCCGACCTGCCTGCAAGCAGCGGCTCGGACTTTGGTAGCTAGGGTGATACGGGAACGATGGACCTGCATGGACTCTGCACCCCAGTGGTAACGTACACCAAGGACCACTTTCTCGGCCCTAGTCTCCACCGAGGGCGGTACAGTTCTGGAGCTACGGACCGGATAGTGGCAGCGCGCGCTCTATGCTGTACCCCTACTGGGTGTTCCCCATTGCCTTGTTGCGTTTTTTGCTGTTTGCATTGTTACAGTTGGGAGGGAGGGGGTGGGGGGGGCTGCGCGAGGGGGGTCCATGGCTACTGGCATGATTGGGATGCTGGGGTGGGTGGGGGGGATGGGTTTCAAGAGGCTTACGTTGCTTAGACTGTGTGTATATCTGCTAACCTGGTGTGTGTCTTGGTGCTGGAGGGGAGGGTGTGGATACATACTGCGGCCCCTTCGGGCGCTATCACTTCTGCTGTTACCGTGTCCATGGCTGCTTTGAATACAACTGCGCGACTGACATGCTTATCATGAAATGTCCGAGGATTGAATAATGCTAAAAAATGCAGAAGTGTTATTGCCTACTTGGATAGACATCATGTGCAGGTTGCCATGTTGCAGGAGACGCATCTGCCTGTACGAGGCGGTGCCTCTTTTGCGTCGAAATGGGCTGGTGCCCGTGTTTTTTCCTCCTACTCGACTTATGCAAGGGGTGTGGCGGTGCTCATTGCCCGCGGAGTGCCTTTTCACCGCCTTGGTGAGGCGGTAGATAGAGAGGGCCGTTATGCTTTGTTGTGGGGTAGGGTGGGTCACGACATCTACTTATTTGTATCAATGTATGCACCGAATGTTGATTCACCTGCCTTTTTTTCCACATTATGGGGTAAGATTGTGGCTGTTGGGACGCGACATATCATATGGGGAGGAGATTTCAACTTGGCGCTGGCACCCCCCCTAGACAGAGCGGATGGTGTTAGCTCCTACAAGCCCAAGGCCAGGGAGGCATTGGAGGGAGTCGTAGAGGAGGGTGGACTATTAGATGCCTGGAGACACCTACATCCCCTTGGACGGGAGGGTACACATTTCACGCCCCACACCGGGACATGGGCACGCCTAGACTACTTTCTGGTTAACAGGGAGATTGCTGTAGAGTTGTTGAGAGTTGACCATCTGCCTAGAACCTATTCTGATCACAGCCCTGTGTCGTTGCAGTTCCGTACTCCTGGGTGGGACACTCCGCGGCCGCAGTGGAGACTGCGTCCGGATGTACTTCTCGACAACCTATTTCGCACTGAGCTGGGTGAGGAGATAGAGGATTTCTTTCCCAGAAATAAGGATTCGGTGAAGTCAGTTGAACACATATGGGAGGCTTTCAAGGTCACTATCAGGGGTTTCTGCATCTCTAAAAGCCACGGGGTACTACGCGATATCCTGCAAACCATCACCACACTGGAGCGGGACCTGCGGGCTCTGGAACTCCGCATGACGTTAGACACAAACCCACACCTGAACGCCACCTTTAGAGAGAAACTATCACAATATGAGGAAGAGGCGGCCAGGGAGGCGAAATATCGGGGTAAACACTGGGTAGCCCGGAAATATTGCGAGGGGGATAGGCCTGGAAAGGTGCTTGCTGCGATCACACGACCATCACGAGCGCACAACACTATACTAGAACTTACCGACGAGTCCGGTGCCTCCATCAGAGACTCGGATGCGATACTCTCCACCTTCACGGCACATTACTCTTCACTCTATACTTCCACGGCAGAGGTAAACGCGCCATACGCTGCGTACCTCAATGACGTGGCGCTATGCTGGCTCAGCGACGGGGACAGGGAGTTTCTTGCAGCACCTTTTGAACTGGACGAGGTTCGCGCGGCCATCATGTCCCTCAAAAATGGTAAGGCACCGGGGCTCGATGGCATACGGGCCGAGTTCTACAAAGCATATATCGACATTATGGCGCCCGTGCTCCGCGAGGTCTTTACCGAGTCTCTCGCCGATGGGATACTTCCCTGCTCTATGCGTGAGGTAGTGATCACCTCCCTTTTGAAGCCGGATAAAGATCCCACCTCCTGTGACTCTTACCGTCCACTCTCCCTCCTAAACTGCGACGTTAAAATACTCGCCAAGATTCTGGCCACTCGACTGTCGCTGCTAATGACCAGAATTGTTCTGCCTGATCAATCTGGCTTCGTTGCGGGCAGGTCCACATCCCATAATCTTCGCACCCTCTTCTCCTTGCTCCGCACGGTCCACCCTGACATCCCAGTGGCGGCTGTGTTCCTGGACGCCACCAAGGCGTTCGACTCGATCGAGTGGCCATACCTCTTTTCAGTCCTGGCTAGCATGGGATTCCCTAAATTGTTCCTATCTTGGGTTCGCCTCTTATACACGGACCCCACAGCGAGGGTACTAATTAATGGACAGCTGTCGCAACCTATTACACTCACAAGAGGCACCCGCCAGGGATGCCCGCTCTCTCCCCTGTTATTTGCCATTGTGGTTGAACCGCTCGCCTGTCGCTTACGACAATTACACCGAGCGGGAGCGGTACAATGCCTGCAGCGGCAAATTGATGTATCCCTCTATGCGGACGACATCACATTGTACGTCAAATATCCTGAGATACATCTCAATCCCCTGCTTCGGGAGTTTATCCTGTTCGGTGGGGTATCAGGTGTTCACATAAATTGGGCCAAGTCGCAGTTTTTTCCTCTTACGGATGCGGTACACGACTTCCCTCTTGATTATCCGTTGATGTGGTGCCGCGATGATCTTCGTTATTTGGGAATCCGTATTTCTCGTGATAAGGACGAGACGCTACGATCCAATTATGGAGTAGCCATAACCAAGCTGACTGCTTCCGTCGATAGATGGATCACACTGCCGCTCTCCATGGCCGGGAGAGCTTCACTCATAAAAATGGTAATATTACCCCGCTTTTTGTATCTTTTTCTTAATATCCCCTACTACCCTGGTGCTTTTTTTTTCAAGACACTCCGTACGGAGTTGCGCAGGCTTTTCTGGGGAGGCAAATCCCCCCGCTTAAAGTGGTCGACGCTGACCCTTCCCTACGACAAGGGAGGATTCGATGTCCCCGATTTTGAGGCATACTACCAGTGCGCGCAGGCGCACTTTGCCTACCACTGGATGGCTCCTACTCCCTTCATGCCGCATATAGCGGTGGAAGACTGGATCGTGCACCCACTCCCGCTCAACGGCCTGCTGCACTGCCCTGAGACGTCCATTACCACATCGAATACCTCGGTTTCCGGCACATTGGATGCATGGCGCCGCATCGCTAGGCGACTGTTATGCCCGCTGCCCTACTCCCCCAGACTGCCGCTCACCTATCATCCACAACTTTCCCTGTTATCAGAACTGGAATTTCGTCACCTCTGTGATAAACTACTTGTCACCTGCTGGGGTGATCTGTTTCATGAAAGTCAGTTCAAGTCCGCTGACCTCTTTTTTAAAACGCATGAGCGTACTCCCCTTGAACTTTTTTACTATATTCGGCTACGTGCGGGGATGCGTGACATCCTGCCCGACTACCCTGATGAGCCTGAGATCCTGTCACCACTGCACTTCCTCTTGGGCTCGCACGACGGGACCCACCTGGTATCTGGGCTCTACCGCTAGGTCCGCGGTGCTGCTCCGGAGCAAGTCTCCACTGCTCGGCTACGCTGGTCTGCTGAACTTGCCATCGATATCTCAGATGAACAGTGGACACACTGCTGTACACTGACTTCCCGCATCTCTGCCAGCTGCAGATTGAAAATTATTCATTACAAATTCCTTCAGCGGATATATTACACGCCGGTACGGAAGCATAGATTCGGGTTGGCTGATAATGACCGATGTGAGCGATGTCGTGCCGACCATGCTGATTTTCTTCACCTGGCATGGGACTGCCCCCAGATTGCTCGCTACTGGCGACAGGTGATGGAGGCCATTGCGGAGATGGTGGGGGAGGCGATCCCTGCGGACCCTCTGATAGCCATCCTCGGGTACACGATGCAAGTGCCTAGAGATTGCAGAAAATTCGTTGACACAGCATTGCTCTTGGCCAAGCGGCGTGTTGCGTGTCGCTGGAGCAGGGGGAGGGCGCCCAAGTTCAAGGACTGGCTTACAGATTTGACATATTGCCAGGATCAGCATGCTACCTTTGCTGAGCTGCTACCTCTCTCGTGTCGACCCAGAGATATTTGGGATCCACTGGTGCACTACCTGCTCCAGCGCTCGGATGATGACGTGCAGTCGGGCGACTTCCATATCACTCCTCGGCACCCTGAGCTCTCTCCTAGAACTTGACCTATAGCTCCTGCTGCGGCATTTAGGTCTCCCTCTCTTTTGTGTG
The DNA here is from genome assembly GCF_964261635.1 of Lissotriton helveticus. Classification (NCBI taxonomy): domain Eukaryota; kingdom Metazoa; phylum Chordata; class Amphibia; order Caudata; family Salamandridae; genus Lissotriton; species Lissotriton helveticus. Next base: position 973,785,608 of record NC_136057.1, on the reverse strand, counting down.
CCCTCATATCCCTACGAACTCCTGGAGGGCGACATCCCGGGACACCCCGCGCTTTCCTAAGATAGACCTCTATTGAGTTTTACAGCACTGGGATGGGAGTTCTGGACACGACATCTCCCACACTCCTCTACCCGCCTAGACTGCCACGTTACACCACTTTCACTTATTACTACTACATAGTCATGCACTGCCTCTTTGTTGTTACCTCGTTGGGATGTGTTGGTTCCTGTTCTACGAACTACAAAACAAAAAAAAGGGAAAGACTCTTCTCTCGATCGAAAAACTCTGTTCAACTGCTGCTCATCCTTGCTTGTCCTACATCGCCGGTTGCGAAACCAGCGCCATATATGCTTATAATGTGCCGCCGGGCCCCCGGGATGCCGGCTTACAGGCTGTGTATTGTTCATCCTCTCCTGCTGCCGGCCTCCAGGTTGTAGGCGAACCGAGCTGTGTACCATACTCTGTTTACTCCAATAAAGCAGATTTGAACCACAAAAAAAAAAAAGTATTGAGCGTTGCACGTGTTACTGAGCTGGTTGACAGAAGCTGTGCTGCTGGTAAAACAGATTCCAGACATTGGTTTCAGTGGGGGACAATTGTATACAAGTGACACTTGTCAGTGCGGACTCTACAGGTTGCATATCCCTGTGTTTGCAAGGGTAGGCCTTTCCCAGAGAATGTGGTACAAAAGGGGGTCTACAGGTTGCATATCCCTGTGTTTGCAAGGGAAGGCCTTTCCCAGAGAAGGCCCTTCCTCCATCGTTTGCCGACCTGAAATGTTGGATACATAACTATGGAAAAGTTGAAGCTCCAGGACCAAGAACGAACATCGCAAAGTTAATGTACCATCTACTTTTCACTTCTGCAATTTCTCCCAGGTCTAAAAGTTAAAGTTACTCACAACAACTCAGTGCAGAATTTGTTGACAAGTTTGTAGAATGTGGGCTTTGTCCGGCCACCACAAAAAGGGCCACTGGCCAACTGGAAGAGCGTGCGATTTGCCTGGGCTTACGCATATTGTCTTCAAACGTGAACTACCTCTCCTGTTTAAACGTGAATGTGTAATTTACGGATTAGAAGTCTGCAAAAGCCATTCCGCAACTACAATACCACGTGAGGAAAGTGCAGAGAGGCTTTCACTCTGGGATGAGATGCCAACTTTTGATTATCATTGTCATCTTGGCCAAGCACATAGCCCTTTCTACAGACTATGAGGAGTGAGGAATTCTGATTATACCAATTCCAGAGCATTTCAGATGGATATAATTACTGAAGAAGAAGGACACACAGGAGTCTTGCAGACAGGTGATACTTTGTTGGACGGCCTGAATGCCCACAGATTTGGCTTTGGATCACTGCCCACCAAGCATTGCCAAACAGGAAATGCTAGACTCTGAATAGAGGTTATTGTGGATGATACAAGCGCCAAAAACAGAAAAACAGCAAAGGCACAGTTGGTTTGTGCAGGGCCAGACCATAGAGATTTTCATCCACCAGAGAGATTGCATTGTGCAGTGTGGGCGATACAAAGCTGTGGATGTTTTCCCCAACCAAAAAAACAATGTGAGAAACTGGGTTGTTGGTTGAGTGGGGTGTTAACCGTGCTAAAGCAACAGCTACAATCCCTGCCAGGAAGAGCCACAAAGTCTCTACAGTACCCCTTGCTTAACCCACTGGCAGCTTGGCACAAAGTGGTCAGGCTTAACTTAGAGGCAATGTGTAAAGTACTTATGCAACACACAAACAGTAATAAAGTGAAAACACAACACAAGACAAATCCCACAATTTAGAAAACTAGAACAAATTGTAGTTAATCATTTGACACCAAAACAACACAAATCAAATCAGTAGAACCAGAGTTATACGTTTTTAAAGTTTAATGTAAAAATGAGTGCCTAAAAGATCAAAGCGCCAACCTCAGACATCTAATCGTGCGAGTCTGGGTCAAAGTTAAAAAATATGGCTGGCCGCGAGATGGATACAAAAAGTGGATTGGTCCCAGTTGGAGTTTACTTTCAGACTTATAAGAAATTCCAGTAAAAAGTTTTAGAGAAGGTAGAAGTTCACCTGGAAGGCTGCAGGTGATGCCTGAGCAGGAGGCTTCATCATAGGGGAGTCGATGCATGAAGTCGCATTGAAAATGTACAGATTCAGAATTCGTTTCTTTTTTGGAAGCTCAAAATCTCCAGCGGGACAAAGCAGGAGGCTGTAGCCAACAAGGGTTCACAAAACCGGATACCCCTTCTGCGCAGGACTGCTGAACAGGATTTGCTGCTGTGGAGAAGAATGTGCCCGGAGTCGCCACAAAGTCAGGCAGTCTGACGAAGCACCTTGGACAGATAGATGAGCAGATTGGTCCAAGTCTCCTCTCGGTTCTCAGAGCAGTTTTTAGCCAAATATTTTCAAAGTCCAAAGTTTTGGTATTTGGCTTTCTAGGCACTTGTAGCACCATCACCAAGGTTCAAGGACTAGAGGGGCCCCACTTGAAGGGTTAGGACTCACTCAGGCTGGATGCAGGTGTGGGTTCAAGATGGTTGGAGTGTTTTCTTTTCCTGAGGCTCTGATCAGTCTGCCAGCCAACAAGCCCTGGAGTCACTCTGGCAGTCCATGGTACAAGACATGTAACAGGGCTCAGATAGCATGACAGAGCTTCTGAGGGTTGAATGCAGGCTTCAGGAAGCAAAGCAGTCCTTCCATTGCAGCAAAGCAGTCTTCTGAAGTACACAGAAGGCAACAGCAGCAGCCAGTAGGTCCTCTGGCAGCACTGCAGCAGGTCCGTAAAGTGAACTTATGAGTAGGTCTGAGGGTACTATTTTTATACCTTGTGCCTTCTTTGAAGTAGGAGAAGTTTCTAGAAATACCCTTTGAAGTGCTTGGAGCTTGTTACCTCCCCAGACCTGGCTCCAGGCGAGCTGCATGAACAATGCACTGGAGTCATGTGCTTTGTGTGAAGGCATGGCACAGCTTACTGATTTGCAAGTGGGGCTGTGCCCTGCTCCGCCACCCCCCATCCCGCCAGTGATTGCCCATCCAGGCACACCTCATCACTTTATAGTGTGGCTGTCTCAGAGGAATAAACAAAGTCCAATTGCCAACAACACCCAGACATGTGAACCAGGAACAGGCATCAGGCACAAAATAGCTAGTGCAGGAAAATGGCAATTTAAAAAAAAGAAGGATCGGGATACATACCGGCACCATCACGGAATTTAGAGGCCTCAAGAATGTAGGTGGGTCCACAGTCAATGGATTAAATAATAAAACATTGTGAAAATCCAGGAAAGACGTGGCAATGCCTAAGAAGCCCGTCTGTGAGGTGTATATATTTTAAAGGATTAGCCCTGTTTTGGGAAAAGATATCCATTAGGACAATAATATTGTACTACAGATCCTCGATCATTACAAAATATGAGGACTACCACCACGATCTGAGAAGTTTGACTTGATAAATACCCCTGATGAAGGACTATTGTTCATGCCCGAAATGTACTGGGACTTGTTTTATCAACGTGAGTACTGCTTCAATACCATCTAACTTACATGGAACGATTTTCCTGTGATGTACCTGCGTTTGTACAATAAAAAACTATTGAGCTAAATTTAGCGCTTTTGTGATGATTCAGTGATGGACTTTTGTATATTGGAATGCAGCTTTTTGTCTTTATTTTGAACCCACAGTGTTTAAGCTTGCTCATTACTAGAATGTAAATTGTTATACACTCCTTGAGTGAACAATAGTTGTGCACCTTGTGTCTAGGGCATAGGCCCTAGTTTTTCCAACTTTCTAACATTGGCATTTTCAAAATTGTAGCTTAAAGTCCGACTTTACCATTAAAGAGAGAGGAATTTAAATTACAATTTTTTAGACACCAAGCAGGAAATCTTCACCTGTTCCCAATAAAAAGTTAGTACTTATTAAAAGTAATTAGGCAAACAAATGTTATCCCATGGGAGCGGTAGGCCTCACATTAGTGAAAAACTAATTTAGGAGTTTTTCATTATCAGCACAAATAAAACTTAAAAGTACATGTCCAACGTTTTAATTACAATGCACCCTGCCTTTTGGGCTACCCAGGGCCTACCTTAGGTGTGACAAATATGTAATAAAATGGGGGTTTAAGGCTTGGCAAGGGGTTTATTTTGCCAAGTTAAATTGGCATTTTAGAGCTGCATTTAGGCTGCAATGGCAGTCCTGGGACATGTATTAGGCGGCTAATTAAGTGGGTGGCACAATAAGTGCTGGAGCCCCACTAGTACCACTTAATTTACAGGCCCTGGATATACGGTATACCATTTTACTAGTAACTTGTAAGTAAATTAAATATGCCAATCGGTCTAAGCCAATTTTACCATGTTTTAGGGAGTGAGCACAAGCACTTTAGCACTGGTTAGCAGAGAGTCCTAATGCCAGCAAAAAACGAATTCATAAAAATAGGAGGGTGAAGTCAAGATGTTTGGGGGAAGACAACCCTAAGGCTGACAGGTCTAATAAACAAGCCCTGGCAAAGTCAATACGCCTCGCCTCTGTGTGGCTGCTGTACAGCATGGCTGAAAGTAAAAACAAAATCTCTATGACGCAGTCATCGCTGGAAGTGTCATAGTGCTTTTTTTTGTACTTTTACAGAAAAAATAATGACATAGCCAAATAGCTCTCACATATTTGAGAACTATTTGGTTTTATCAAGTTTTTTTGTGGTGGGACTGGAAGGTTAGAGGGCAAAAGCAACAATCCGGAACAGTGTGGGGCAAGCAACAACACAGTAAGGTGCGACATCTTAAATAACAAAAAAATAAAGTTAGGGGAAAAAGTCTTATGACGAGGCTTACGCCAGCTAGGTCATATAGCTTTCTTTTGGTATGGTGGGCCATCACGGTACAGCCAGAGGAGGAGAAAAGCAGCATGAGATATAGCGGGCGAAAAGTGGACAGGGCAAGGAACACACCTGACAAAAGCAATAGCAAGATGACGGATAGGGGGAGGTTGTTGGGGGCAGCAAAAAATACAGGGACAGCAGGAGGGGGCAAGTAACATGAGGGATTTATTCAATATGTACACAAAGACCCAGACATGAAGGCAGAGAAAAAGGGGCAAGCATACAGTTGGACAGACTGTTTAAAGTATCCCCGCAAGTGTATAAAGAAGAGGAAGTTTGCGGGAGGGTCTAAAAATACAAAGAGGAACGAAGCAGATGTCAAGGGAGCAAATGAAAAAATGTGTTGATAAGAAAACGTGCAAAGGTATTACAACTACATTTATTCAATGTGTACACAAAGACACAGGAGAAAAATAGCAGTAAACGTACAGTCATTGGGAATGTTTAAAGTATGTGCATGTGTAACAAGAAGAGGAAGTATGCTGGTGGTTATAAAAATAACAAGAGGAATGAAGCGGACGTCATGGGAGCAAATGAAAACAACAAAGAACAAAAAAGTAGGTTACACCATAGTAACTCTGGAAAGACACACAGGGACACACCAGTACTTTGGCATGCTCCAGTGGTGGTTAAAACAGACGAGAAGCAAGCAAATGAGTGTGACAATGAAGGCAACCAATGGCAAGCAATGGGTGGGCTCTAAGCCCCCTGTAATTATACAAAATGTGACACAAGCGACAACGCATGTAGTGTCTCACGGAGACCCAAAAATCAATAGAAAATAAGTATTTCCCTAGTATGTTTCTACACAACACACCTCACTGCTGAGTACTTGTCCTGACTTTCCACAATAAAATCAAGACATGGCTAAATGCATTTTCCCTGAAGACCCCCCACATGTTATTGTCTACAGTTCCAAACAATAGCAAAAATAAAAAACTTGAATTAAAGATGGTGAACTGCAATCTCAAAAGTCCAGCATAATGAATGAATAAATGGACAAATTATTTGTATTGTATATGATTTTTTTAAAACCACGACAAAGCAGCACACATAGCTCATGTACACAACCTAACCTTATGTACAAATATAACCGCAATAATAAAATAGATATGAAAAAGAATGTCCATAATATGGCTTTACCATACCGTTCTGCTAGATGTAAGGAGGAAAATCCCCGACTTGACCATCACTTACTATTCTACTACAGAGCTGCGGACAACAGCTTCTTAAAAACAACATCTAAAAATCTGGCCAAGCGTGACAAATCTGAAACGTTCTCTGTTTAAGCAATAATTCAGAGCATCACGGCTCCTGAAAATCCCATTTTGGAGGAACACTGGCTTTAAAAATGTGCATCTTGTGTCTTTACTGCAGAGCATCAACAGAAGATGCAAAGTCTGCAGTGCTACATTTCATTTCATTATTCCGAGCACTTATGTCTAAAGTATGTAATTGGGAAGATCATGAGGCTCAGACACATAGTACGCTGGCTGTAGTTTTTTTTTAATGATTCTTGTCGATAGTATTGTTTATGCAATGAATTGTAGGAGTTACCTATTACCGCAGCCTGGCTGGATTGCATGCATTTTCCATGGTGTTCAGCATGAGAGGTGAGCAATAACTGGGTTTTACAGTGGTTTTCAGGACTGCCTTTGAGGAATTGTTTCCCCAGACATTGTCCATGTGCAAACCTCTAATTGCCAAGGATAAACAGCCTGGCCAAGGACTGCCGGTGTCCCTACCTTCTTGTAAAAGTGTCTCTAAGAAACATTTTAAGGGAGCTGCTTTCAGGTATTTTATTTCATCGCAATATTTAATGACGGCAGCTATACAATCTATGTCCTGTGTGAGCTGGCCAAATCACAGGGGAGGCTGCGTTCTTCGAGCATTTTGGAGAAGATTAAAGATTTTCCTGGAAACCTCACACTGGAGCACATCAAACACGGGTTCAAATGTAGCAGGGTAAGTATTCTGAGCAAAGATGGTTTGGGTAAATATTTTGCTGTGACAACCTTTACAACTGTTTAAGCAGAAACACGTTGACATTTTGAGTTTTTTCTTCAAAGAGCAAAGATAAGCATAGATGCTTTATTCTCGATTCAAGAAGATGACATCTGGGGGAGCACGAGTCCAGGAGCCAGGCGCTTACAGAGGTATATGATGATGTGTAGCTTAGAGTGGAAGGAACCAATAGCCAAGCTTGTTTAGCTTTGCTTTTATGTTTCCCGAGGACCATTATCTTGGTGTCTGGCTCATTAACCATCAGCTTGTTCGTTTGATTGTATGTATGCAGTTCATTTAAAGCTCTTTACAAATTGCCAGAACTTGGCTAGATCGATCTGCTTTGAGAGACTGTCAATTAGTAACCAATGCTTTTCCGCTTTTGTTTCTCTTCCCAAAGCAGCCGATGATCGTGTCTTCTTAAATAGTCGCCAATTGAGAGTGGCTTCAAAGTTGGTGCTAACTTGTTAGTCATTTTTGGGCCTCCATAATATCAGTTCTAAGTGCTTTTAATGTAGGTGTAAACCAAGTCTTCCTTCTATTATCCTTGGTCTAATAAGAGGTGTTTGTCTACTAAAGCTGGCCAAAATATCAAATAATGATTTAGTGACTCTTGCTCAAAGTGGCAGAGAAATGTTCGGGCCTAAAAAACTGCAAATGTCTCTGTGTTTCCTATACACAGTTTCATCTCTTTTAGTTTTTTCTTTAGAAACAGCACTCCGGCTTAGCCTCTTTAGCACACTGAGTGTCTCCTGCCATTTTGATGCCTTCAGCCCTGTTTAGATGGAAATCAAACTGAAAAAAGGAAAATTATCCTTTGAGGGTCTCAGTGGAAAGTGAAATTCTGCTACAGGCAGCAAATAACGATTTGGAAACACAAGCATAGTCAAATGTGAAAAGACACCCATGTAAACAGTGCTTATGCACGTAAAACGTTTTAGATGCAGTGTTGTTTGGTAAAGAATACAGATTAAAAGATTGAAAGGGGTTGATGATTCTCAAGGCTTCGTGGTTAAAACGATCTGAAAGCTTAACATTATTGGTTGTAGTAAGTGGGGAATTACTCAATTTGCCCAGTAAACTGAAATTAAAATTGCTTGATGCTATCATTTTATGGCCAATGTGTCGGTAGACTAAATACTCAGTCATTCACAAAAAGTAATGACTTTCCCCGTATACCTAACGTGACACAGTCGTGCTACTCCATACTTTTTGTAAGAATAATATGTCCCAGCTGGTAAGGAAAGACAGGGAACATATATTTCCTAGCAATTTCCTTAATCCTGCAACATTCCAAAAAAGCAGGGGTTGGTGATATCTTTTTTTTGCGGATTGAACTTATACTGTGCTAGGAATGCTGATTCGAGGGACCCCTTATATGGACGGTAGCCAATTCCTATCCACATGATTGTCCATGTCCACTGGTGAAAGTGTACTGCAAAGTCTGATGTTTAAATAGATGTTCAAGCCACCTTATTCACTCTTAAGGATAGTTTTAAGGCCTGGCATTGAGGTTGGGTCAGTCAGTGCCCTTAAATGTACTGCTAGATATTTCCCCATCTCCTTCCTTTGTACCTTGATCCCCCAATGAAAGAAGGGCTCTTTACGTCTAAATACCAACTTCCACATGACTAGGGTGGTCTCCATGCCTGGGTGCTATACAAATTGAATCCTTAGTATGTCTTCTGGTTTTGTGTGTGATAGAGAGGGTATATCTTGAAGTAAGCACAGTAAGTTAGCTCTGTTTAAAATATCTTCTCCACCATGCAAGATGTATTCTAGAGTGAAGATGTGCATGGAAGAATGCGCCTGATCCAGGATCCTCTGAGTAAGAAGATCTGTGCAGAAGAGCTCCTGAATCAAAAAGATTGCTGTCTGTGATCACATCGCTAATTGAGTGCTGAGCATGTTACTGGATGAGCAGTCATGGATGATACCAACATCAAAAGGGTCTAAAGTGTTAGCATTTGTTGTTAGGCTGGGGGGCAGTAACAAAACCTCCCCCCCACTGCTGGAAAACCGGCCCCCACCCTTCCAGCACACGGGGAAACACCCGGTGCCCGCTACAGCCAGTCCAGCGCTGGTGAGGTTCCAGCAGGATGTAGAAGCTCATTAAGCTGCAGGTTACAATGTTTCTGGTGACTTTGCGAGAAGATTTTTTCAAATCTTTGTTGAGAGGGCTCCCATGAGCTCTTTATTTTTCAGCTTATCATTTTAAAAAATGACTTTGTAGGAATAACTTTTGACAGATGTGTTGCTAAAAACTGGGTATACTTTCATATCTTGCAGATCTGGTCTAAAGCCTGTTTTATGATAATGGAGGATCGATTTAATTTATTTTTCTTCTTTCATTTTTTTTCCCCTTCCTGCTCATAGGGTTTATGAAAGGAATATTATTCTAGGAGGGAAATTCATCAGAATTTGAAACGGAATGGCATCTATTGGAATGGTTGTTCCCTGCTTTTTCCATGGTATTTGGGATGGCCAATGGATGCGAGTTTGAGGATGCTGTATCCGCATTTTTCTATACCACTTTAGTAAAAGCCTCTGAGTTGGAAAGGTCAAATGATTTAAGAATTGTGAATACAATGACAGTAAGTTAGGCAAAGGTGGCCTACTGTGGGCACAGCTTGAGTTTGATTATGATAAAGTCAATGTATGCAATTTTTTCTTTATTGACTTTGTTATTCAATTTGGAGATGCAAGTTCTCAAGGATTACAGCTCCAACTTGTGGGATTGCCAGGATAATATATTTATAGCAGCAGAAAATGTTAAGTTAATAGTCCCTAATATGCTATCAAAGGATATAGGGGCATATTATCAAGGACCGGTGTTAAAATTATCGCCTTTTTATCGGCAGGAGACTGCCGATAAAACAGCGATAATGGGCTTGATAATACGCCCTTGTTAATTCCCATAGAAGCCCATGTTCTGATGTTAACATGGGCTTCAATGGGAATTAACAAGGGCGTATTATCAAGCCCATTATCGCCGTTTTATCGGCAGTTTCCTGCCGATAAAACGGCAATAATTTTAACATCGGTCCTTGATAATATGCCCCATACTTCGGTGATTAGAAAGGAAGGATGGTGGCTATGCCTCCTCTAGTTGCTACATATCTGAGACATTCAAGGCAAAACTCGTAATAGTATTTGAGTTATTATTCTTTCCGAAGCCATTGGATTGGGGATGTCGATGGCGGTTGATGGCTCAATTATAGAAGGATCAGCTAAGGGTCAGGTTGCTGTGATTTACTTGAGCAATCATCACCTCTGACGATTTTGAATTTGTGTTCATGAGATAATTTGGGTTAAGAGAGCCTGTTTGCACAAGGGATGAGTCTTAATCAAACTTCGAGAGTGTGCCAAAATACTGAGTAATTGTGCATGTATTTACTTTTCAGTAAGCCTAACTTGCTGCTCTTGCCAGGAGAGTGACCGTTATTAAATGGGGATGAGTATGTGTATTGAGCTTTGGCAGGTGCGTACATTTTAACCGTTTACACTGGATAGATGAGGATTGATTACAGTGTCTTTTCATGTGGCTCTTTGATAAGACATGAGAAAAACAATTTGTGGTAGCTCGCAACTCTGAAAACACAAACATGTTAATGATGAAAACTGTCGTATATGTATAAGTGATGGATTTAATTGTACAAGAAGCGGGAGAACGTTGATAAATGGTTATAGGAGTACAAGCTTTTTAACCTAGGCCTTTTAGTCCACTAATTATTTTTAGGGTACTGCCAAAAGATAATACTGATTCAAACGATGGGAATAATGATTGGCAATCTGCAGCATAAATGAGACAGGAGTGAAGACGTTTGAGACAAAGTCTCCCAAATATGTGTATGTATGTGCATAAATATAGTATTTCTACAGCACGGACAAAGCCAAAAGACATTGGTGCACTGTACATGGTTAAAAACAAGCATAAAGTCAACGAGCAATAGGAGAGGAAACTGGGCTCTGCATGGTCGATGCGTGATGTAGTGTTCAATACAGAGGTACGTTTTCAGCTCTTTCCGCAATTGGAGCAGTATTGGGGCAGTCCTGATGGATACAGGGAGGTTGGTCTAGATTCTGGGTGTATAGATACCGTCTTGTTTTCTTCTTTTTTACACTACTTAGTCTGTAGTCTGATGGTGTCCTGGCTGCTGGTTTGTCATGAACCACCAGAGATGGTGAACTGGTGTTCAAGATAAGTTGGGGTGCTGTTTGTGATGACTTTGTAAATGATACAGATGGTTTTGAAGATGGTGTGGGCCGGCAAGGGGAGCCAATAGAGTTCCATCCGGATGGACGTGATGTGGTCATATTTCTTCAGGCTTTGGATAAGACATTCTGTGCAGCGTAGGATGCCAGTATGGAGCCTGGGAGGCCATACGAGTAGGGCATTACCACCACCCAGATGCAGGAGAAGGGCTTGAACAGCAGTTCTGAAGTCACTTTCTGGAAGAACCGGTTGGATTTTCTTTAGAAGAGAAAGCTGGTAACAGCCCGTCTTTTTATGCAATGTGTTCCTTTTAGTGTCAAGGGATAATCCAAGTGACTTGGTATTCAATGAAAGTTGGAGTCTCAAGTATTCAAGGTTCATGTATCTCAGCCAGGGTTAAACAGTATCTTGTTTGTTGTTCTTGGCAAATAAAAGGAATTCTGTTATGGTTGCATTGATCTTGAGGTAGGTGCTAGAGTTGTTGGATATCTGAAGCAGAGAAGACTTTCAAGTAGCTCTATGAATCATCAGCATATTGGTGAATCTTGATTCTGTTATCAGGGAGTAGAGAACCAAGCAGCTCAGTGTAAAGGTTCAAGATGACATGAGACAGTAGGGAGCCCGGAAGGACTCAAGATGTGGTAGAGATCTTCAGGGTTGGATTGGGATTGAAAATCGGCCCAGGCACGCAAAAAAAAAATCGGCCCACATTTGCATAATCACTCCTCAAATAACTGCTTTGGCGTAATCTTATTAAAAAAACTTTAGGAGGGGGGGTAAAAAAAAATGCACGCAATAGTTTACAGTGGTGAAACAAGTTAGGCCATTTCTCAGGCCCCCTGCCACCACTCAGTATGTGCACACATTAATGGGCCGGCCACCTCTTGCTAAACGGAGGTAATGAGCGCTCATTTGCCTCTAGAAAGGCCACTCAGACACCTACAGGGCCGCTGGCTGTATTCGAACAATAGAGACAGCGCCCAAATGGCCCCCTAGACTGCTAAACAAAGAGGCCCACAGCAGCACTCGGACACCGGCCCCTCGGGCATTGCCCGAATGCCCGCGTTACCAATCCGACACTGGAGATCTTTTGTGACCTAGAGAGCCCATATAAACAAACTGGTATTGGTTGGAAAGGTAGGAGGAGATTCAATCAAGAACGTTGCTGGTGAATCCCATTCAAAACTCCATGGTGCTTTTGAGTGTGGGATTGTCCATTGTAACAAATGCAGCTGACACTTACAGCAATATCAGGAGGCAGGGGTCATCGTCATCTGTGGCCGGGAGGTCATGGTCTACAATGTGCACGATATCGGTCCCCATGTTACAGCGTAATTAGAAACCAGACTGGTATTCGTACAGGTGATTATTAGCATTGATATGATCTTGGAGTTGAACACAGACTGCTTTTTAAATGATCTTGCTGAGGAATGGTAGGTGAGTTATGGGCCATTAGTTGTGAAGATCATCAGTGTCGACTGTAAGTTCCTTGTGGAGCAGGAGGATTCTGTCTGACTTGAGAGCTTCTGGGACGATGCCCTGAGTGAGGGAGGCATTGCTAATGGTAAATAGGGGTAAAAGAACACCACCCTCAGAGAGAGTTTTGTTGAAGAATGATGTCAAGATATCTTACGAAGAAGAGGCTTTGAGGGAGCTGAGTATGTTAGCGAGATCTGGGAAAGGTAGGACATTGGATACTGACCATTGCAGGATTCAAATGGAAGGGGTGGGTGTAGGAGATGAAGCAGGCTTGGTGTCATCTATGTGCTATTGGACCGTCAGTATTTTTTCACTGAAGAAGAGGTTGCTGGCTTTGCACTTTTCTGTGGGGTTAGGAATATATGAGTGCCACGGGGGGGGGGCGGTGCTTGATTGTCCTAAACAGCATGTCATAAGATGGTTACAGAGTAGTTATTTGCTTTTCCTGGCAAAGCAACAGTTCCATTGGCTGATGCACAGAAAAATGACCTCCATCATCCTATACGACATTAAACCCAACCCAACTTCCTCCCCCTCCTGAACTCTTGACTTTTGATGTTTTGCTGCTGCCTTTTTTAAATCTGGGTTCCCGTCAACACACACGAGTGTTCTCAAGGCTTTGAGTGAAGCAAGAGGCAAAATCGAGTTGTTGTGGAACCTTAGCTTGTTTGTGCGAAAGCCTTAGCCTTAGATGGCAGTCTATGTCATCATTCTGGCAGGCTGGATGAGCTAACAACTAGCCTAGTGGACCTACAGTGTTAAGCAGGGAATGCTTGGAGGGCCTGGTTGCACCAATTACAGACTGCTGCACCCTCTCACACACTCAGCAGGGCCTAGCTACCTGATGGGGAGGAGGGGTTTTACAGTGGTGCAGCGGTCCAGGAAAAGGTCCACAGGACCACACAGTTGGATCATTCACCCAACAATGAGCAGCCTGTGTACAGCAGGTACTGGGCACACGTAAGGTATACAAAACTTATGGGTGATTTAGTCGGTTGAGACAAAACAAGAGACACCGGTTTGTATGGTGAAGACAATATATTAGACTTTATATACGTCTTCTTTCTTTTGAGTGTTTACAGAACGCCAGCCGACACGTGTTTCATCAACAGGGCAATGCCTGTGACTCATCAGGGCTGAGAGCAGCGCTTGTATTCAGGGCGGTGTAACTGGTGGTAAGGGTCAAAATCATGGGTTAGTAGTCGAGGGCAGTGTTCAATAATGTGACGGGTAACTTGCTCGCACAGTCGTGTATGACTGTCATGATATCTCCTTCGGAAAATGATGTCGATTCACGTCTCGTCGGGCAGTAAGTGATCAGGAGAAGAATGAGCAGCCTGTGAGCTGCCGTCCCACCGTTGTGGGGCATATCACCCACAGCAAATGACTTAGGGGAGACAGAGCTTGTCATAGCACCAGCAACCAAGGAGACAGTAAAGAAAAGAAAATTAAAATAGAGACGATATACTGCTGAAAGGCCAATGAACATGGAAAACTCTGGTTCAAGCAAGCATCACATTCTCAGGATTGCGTTGTGCTGTAGCATTGTGGTGTTACCATTACATATTGACACAGAGGAGGCCACGAGCACATCACAGCCTGGAGATGAGCGAGGAGTTCAACTCAGCATAAATCAGTGCAAATTGCAGTAGCTACTCGTGTTTTGGGATGAGTGGGGGGCGGGCAGGTGGGGGATGAGGGAGCATAGGGGTCATGAAGGGAGGGGGGAATAAAAAGTAATAAAAAACAAAACTTACCTTCAGCCAGCCGCGTCACGCTCCTCTGCTTCAGGCACAGGCTCCCAAAATGTCCTGCGGCCAATCCTGAAGCTGATCTCACATGACAGCAGCTTCATGATTGGCCTGAGTGCCCTCGATCAGCGCTCCAGAACAGACTGGGAGTCTGAGCCTCCTCTCTCGAACCCCAACAATGCAGCTGGGATTGGAGAGAGGTTCACTGCGCTTATTGGTTTGGCCAGCCTCAGACAGCTGGCCAAACCATCATGCGCAGTGAAGGGAGTGCACTACCACTCCCCTCAGTGCCGTCACCCCCCAGGCCCCACCCCCAAGACTAGCCAGGAAAGGAGAAATAAAACCAGGGTCAATTTTGTTTCTCCTTCCTGACATTTTTTGGGGGGCGACGCTCCTCAGCCATAGTGGAGGAGCCCCAGCTGGCAAATTGTGCCCCCTGGGTAACCGCACTTGATGAACAATGTACATGTACCCTAAATAGAATCTTGCGGGTACAGTGCAACACAGCCGGGCGTCAGTGATCATGGAGTAGATATACTTGAGATGGATGCATGTCCAGGATATTTGGCTCTAAATCACAAACCCCATGCTCACAAATTGTCAGCCCTTATTTGCTTTCAACTATTCCAATGTCATGGGCCAAGACTGACTTAGGGGAAGCTTTGGGAATGTGCTCAGGCAGGGCACCCTTCAGTCATCAGGGTATGCAGACCACTGACACAGACATGGAAGGAAGTCCAGAATAATGCCCAAATGGCAAGATCTTGGCCCTATCACCAGCAGCTGGGTGTGTTAGTGGCCCCTCGACGCAAGGTGTAATGTGCAATTCTGTCAGTCAGCAGAGTCACACTCTAGAACAGAGTTCTTCAAACTGGGGGGGGCGCACTCCACTCTAATTTTACCTTTGTTCCCTGTGGCAAGTCGAGGGAGGAGGGAGGGAAAATCGACTGGGGACGAATTGCCCTGCTTTTATTATGTTCACCGTCCCAGGAGGGGGTTAATTCATTCAGCTTCAGCTGCAGTGAGGAGGCAGGAAGTCTCCTCTGCTAAATTCGAAGGTAAACGAACAGACAGGCCTGTTCCTTTGCATTCGATATTATAGTAGAGGAGACCAGGGCCGGCTCTCGGGCGGTGCAATCTGTGCCACCGCACCGGGCGCTGAATAGGGGTGGGGCGTCATCTTTTGCCAGTATATCATCATTTTTAAAACACCTGCTGCACGTTCCTGGCATCAATTAAAATGTCAAGATAACTCAGCTGATTAATAATCTTCCTTGAAAGAGACCGGAGTTTTGTCAAGTGAAAGTTCTGAAAAAGCGCATTATTATTTGTTGTATTTTTTACTCTATCGTCGCAGATGTGCACATTCTTCACAAGAAACAAGCAAGAAGATGACCATTTCTCCACAATAAGAATTTATGTTTATGCGGGCTTAAGTGCTATACATTGGGTAATATTGACAGATGTTACAGCGCTTAGAAAACGGCACTCGTGCGGTATGGAGCGCTATGTTGAAACACGTTATTGCTTATCAATATTGGGAATGTGTTTGTTTGCCTTGGTCTTCTAAGTGCAATCGATAATTTTCTGGTTTTGTTTTGCTTCCGCCCTGCGCATCTTAGTTCCCCTCAAATGGGATGAAAACGGTGGATGGTCTCTAACAGGGGTGTGGCTGATAGGAGTAAGAAGTCTTGCCAAGTGACTTGACGTGTAATTAAGGGTGTGGCTTAAAACATATTAGCAGCATACTGAGCTAGGCACTGCATGGTGTGTAACAAGCATTTGGATGTTTTTATATGTGTTTTCATCCAACCATATTACACAGTGAGCACATGCACTTAAAGCTGACCTATGGGCTTTGAAAGTGCTAGTTGCAGGATCACCACATTATTTACTTTCTACACCCTGATCCCTGGTTACTGCCATATTAGCAATAGTTTAACACATTTGAAATCCTATGCTGCCCTCAATAACATTCTGAGTTACTTCAGGTGTCTGGGAATGCACCTCGCATTCAGACTACTCGCTTCTCATTCTCGCCCTTCACTTTCACGCTCACCCTGCACTCGCACTGATCCCCATGCATTCACACCATTCAAGCACTTACACTGCACTCACAGTGATAACTTTGCACTCACAATGCACTTGCACTGTTCACCCTGTACCTCACCCTGCAGTCACAGGAGCACACTACTCGCCCTGCACTCATGTGACATTTCACTCACCTGTCCCCCTCACTGCTCAATCTGTAATCTCACTCAAATAAGCCCACCTCTAACCATACATTCATTCGTCCCACTCTGCACTTATATCTGCACCCAAATTCATATGGTCACCTCGCTCACCCTGCAGTCACTCCTCTTACCCTACTCGCAAACTGTCGCATGGCTCACTGTGCACTCACATGAGCACTCCTGCCACCCACACAGCACAGAGGGTTAATGTGCCTGCTCCACAGAATGTGTACCATGCAGATCACCGAACTGAGTGTGAGTAAACAATGAGTAGCGCTATCACAAAATAAAGAGAAATGAGGTGCATCGTGTGTGGTAGTGAGGGAATTCAAGAAGAAGGAGGAAATGTGGGATGGGGTACCAAAAAAAGAATGTTGCACTGTGTGCAACAAGTGCTTGGGCCAGCCCTGGCTGGGAGTGTTAGCACCCACCCGAAGTTCGGCCCCTTCCTGCACAAAAACAATCTCCCCACGACGCAGGCATCCTTGCACCATGGCGCAAGGATGCCTATGCCAGTGCATGGCTGCAGTTAGTGCGCCAGCGCAAGGGGAAGCACAGAGATGCGTCATATTCTTGTAAATATGTCGCATCCCTGTCCTTCGGAAGTGCTGCAGCGTGGCGCAGCCAAAGGGCTTACAGTGCCACACCGCGGCACTTCCTTGTAAATCTGCCCCTGGATGTGGAGCACAACCTGAGGATGGCAGTAGCAAAAATCCATCCACAGATTGACCGTCTGTGGCGAAAAACAGGCACACCCGTCACATTTATGTTGGTGGTGTTATCAATCAATGTCATGTGTAAAACAAACCATCCTAGTAAAAATAATTTGCGCACAATTTATCTAGGAAAATGGTGGTTTGAGCTATGTAATAATCTGTCATTTCAGCACACCCACTCACAAACCTGTACCTAACTAAACACTCTTACTATGTTGAACATTATATGCTGGATATGGCCCAGGATATGCGCGTGGCGGTCAATTATGTAGTGTACCAGATTCCAGAAATTCCTTTCAGGTGTTGGGGGGGTCCAACAGCTAAAAAAATTGAGCTGGGGGGGCTCAACCTACAAAAGTTTGAACACCTCTGCTCTAGAACGAGTGCAAACACAACCTCCTTTTACAATGTGTTACTCGTGTTATTGGCACACTTTGGCCCTCATGATTCTAATCAGGGTTACACTTAGCGCAGTACCAGGTTCAACCTGCGTGGAGGAGCTTGTGCGGCGGAGATTTACAGCTTGGAACAGATGAAAACATGTATATCACACTGTTCCCCCCACGCGTGTTTCATTGTCCGATGTCTGACGTCTTTGCAGCGCCAGCAGTAGACGGGCAGCAGACGGATCCGGGTTGCAGCAGCTGTTCTTAAGTGGAGCCGGAACCGCGTCCAACCCCAGTAAATCGTCGCTAGCTTTTCCCGGTGCCCTGTGCCGACGAGACCAAGCACTGGTGCCAGCTACATACACTGCACACTTCGCTGGCCAGAGCATTAGCCTCAAAACTGCGGAAGGGCAATGTTTCCCTTTCCAGAGCGGCCAGAGGCAAATGCTTCATTTCACAGATAAGCAGCAATTTCTGACAGCGAGAACCCTCTTCTGCCAGGCGCTGGTCCCCGTGGGGCAAAAAAAGAGAAAAATAAATAATGCCAGGCCCCAAATTGCCCAGAATTTAAAGACGTTTTGACTTTCCAGAGATCTTTTTATATGTAACATGCACAGGTTTTTATGACTAAAAGTTTATTACAAATCAACAGAAAACTTTTTTTATCGACTCCACCCCTTTTCTGCCTCTAACTCCATCCCCAACTTGTAGGAACCCAATTTATTTTTCCTATTTGCAGCATTCTGTCATCTTAATATTCACTTCATTCCCCTTCATCAGTAAATTTCTTTAGAGTTTTTTTAGCCAATTTATCATAGTTCAAATAAACAAACTTTTCCCTTTAAAAAATAAAGAAAGGGTAATGAGAGCGACAGGTGTTACTCTAATGTTTTTGTGAGAATAATGATTCACTAAAACTACTTAGGTTGTTATAAACAATCACTGGTACCAGTGGAATTACAGGATTCTGCAGCATTAGCAGAGATGGCACAACTAGGTAAATGCTGCACTTACAACGCAAACCATAGTTTTTCTCATAATAAGATGAATTCAGAAAAAAAACATGTTTCTAACTCTAAGGGATCAAAAGTAACAGAAATCCTGCATGAGTAATGCGCTCCAGCTCAGACCCAACAGACGTCACCTGACAATCTCTCTCCAGCCTTCCACACGAGCCGTGCCACAAACTCAGGGCGGTTGTTCATTATATGAAAATTTCAAAAGAGCTTTGAGAGCTATCATTACACAATGCATTCAGGACACCTGTAGAAAACACAAACATCACATATGATATGTAAAATGTTTACTACAGGGTGCACATATCAATTCCTTCTTCTTAATGAGTCAGCCCCTTTCCAAACATTTCAGGAGGGGTCTAGTGGTAGCATTTAACAATACCATATGTGCTGACACAGATTGAAAAGTGCACTGATTTGTCTTTTTTTAATGGTTCATCCTTTAAAAGTGCAAAGATATATAGACTCTGATCCTGTCCCTGGTACTACTATCCTACTCCTCTAACCCACTGCTCTCCAATTTTATTCTGTGGACTCATTTCACAGCAAGAGAAAGAATATAAGAAGGCGTAGAGATGCAGCACTGGGCAACCGAAAATTTAAGCAAATAAATGTTTAGGACACATTGGCCAATTTTTACATATCCTTGTGACGGCCATAGTGCTTTGCTTGATAGCACAGTGCCTGCGCTATGCATTCAGGGTGAACCATATAAATGCCCGGGCCGTGGTACAGACTGGAGCATGCTGAGAGAGTGCACTGGAAGGCATCTTGGCTACAGGGGAAATTGTCCTTATGTTTGACACCGCTGTGAGGAGTAACACTAAAATGACAATTAAGGAGCTAGGAAACAGAGATACATGAAGTGGGCCTCAGGCTGTCGTGGTTTTGGGTACAGGCTTTCCTACCTCCATGCCACCATATATACCAAAAAGCAGGCCCCTTGTTCTGATAATTCAAGGAGAGTTCCTGACGTGCATAGCTTACAGAACATCTTCAGCTGATCAGGTGTGTAGACGAGGAAAGATGCCTAGGAAATAAATCTCTCGGTGAAATGAAATTCAGGCAGAAAAAGCTGGTTTGCAGGTCTCCTGGCGCATACAGCTGGAAACTCACACCTGCTTGTCAGAGATATCATGGCTATCAAAAGCTCAACAAAAGCTGTGCCATCAGAATAAAGGATTGTGCATAACTTGATAAGGCAACATCCAGGTCTCGCCTTACAGTCACCTTCTCTCTAGAAGAAAGAAGCAAATGTTGGAGGTGGTAAATGGTTCCACAGGTGTTTTTCTGAAGGTCCTGCTATCTGGCTAATACGTTTGCCAAGTGCCTAATTGTATGCCTTGACTACACTTGGTGACTGGAAAATGGCATAACATCATCTTCAGAGCAGGTGAGGCGGCTGGTACTCGTTGGTAGAGCTCAGTGGCAACACCTAAGCCACTTTATCTTCTATTGGCAGCTGGTGGTGAATTTCTTGGCAATCACCAGTACATTCAGGTTTTCAAAGGCGATGCCTAGGTGAGCAAAGGCTAGCTCATAGAACCTAGCCCCCCAAGCTGAAGAATTCAATGGTGGGTTGGATGGTGTTCCCTTTGTCCATGTTTAGTGAGTCATACCTTATTGGAAATTAAACAGCTTCCTACTATTGGAGTTGAAAGAGGTCTAAAAAACAGCTAGACGGGATCACGTGAGGCCCACCGAGAGAACTCAGCACATGGAGTTGCAATTCATGTTATGAAGGACCCTTGGGGAAATGAGAGTGGTAGGAAACATATACCCAGCCTTCGTGAGGAATTGCCTTCTAACAATCTCCGTAACGCACCCTTTAATCGGCTTTAACTGCAGAAACCTTCTAGTGTCTGACACTCTTCAATAACTTCAAAATATAATATATATAACATAGGTTAGCTGCTGGCGGCAATGTCATGTTTGCCCAGGGCACCTATAAGCCTCCGGGCAGTAGTGAACTCTACAAGTCCTGTTAACATAACATAACATAACATAACATAACATAACATAACATAACATACCATACCATACCATAACATAACATAACATAACATAACATAACATAACATAACATGTTTGAGAAAGACCCAGTTGCATTTCTGCTATAGCAATGATATAACACAGATTTGAAACCAGAAGTCTGATGCCTGTTCTTGCTGAACTATATTTGAGGAATGGATAACTGCTACAGGGAATATGAACTGAACAGAGGGGCACAGACAATATCGAAAGAAGCTCAGTCCAACTCTTACAATAACTTATGGCCAATAGAGAGAGCTTGAGAAAAATAGCCCAATTTTTAACATCAAGCAAGTGAAAGGCTTGAAGGTGCATGAAGCATTTGTCATGACGTGTACGCCCCAACAGCAGTCTAGCCGTCACATGTTGAACCAATTGGAGATACCTGAGAACGTAGCCTGGAAGTACAAACCTTTGTCGTGAGCAAACAGTGCGTTAATATTTTTCTGGGTGTCAGTAGGTAATGGGGTAAACCTTTCTTTGGCATCCTCAAACACATGAAGCATCCAACGCAGAAGCCATAGCTGTCATTAGTCACAGGTGCATTTGAACTGTGGCCATGGCTGTGAGTTTCCCACTGCACCCCCATTATGACTGTCTTTAATTATTCAAATGAGGACAATAGGGTCCATGTTCTTGTTTGTATGCGGGGCATCAGCATTGCAATGCAGCACCTTAGTGGGGCTCACAGTGGTACGGGGCACGCAGGCATGTCTGACAGCACTGCTGTATGAACAGGTACACATCTATGGCTCTGATGTTGACGGCCCCAGATTGTGAGATATGTGTAAGTAGTTTCTCAGTCATAAGATAGGACTAAGATTCTAAGGGAAGGGGTACAATAGAAAACGTAAAGGAAGTGAAACGTAGAAGTTAAAAAAAAATTTATAAAAATTTGCAAACTTAGAATAACAACAGATTGACAAAAAAAACAACCAATATGGATCTATGTGTAGGACTTGAAATTTGCGTGCAGCTCTTGAGGTCAGTCCAAAGCTCACTATGCTGCAATAGAAGGATTTCAACTTATGAACTAGAATTAACACAAGGATTTCCATGTCAAAAGCAGTAACCCGCTGACCTACCCACATAAAATCCAAATCTGTTATCTGCATTTTACATTATGTTCTTTAACCACTGCAGCAAGGGAGTAGCCTGAAAATTAAAATACCCCCACTTTGAGCCAAACCTCTAAGTGATGTGAACCAAGTAAGCACGGCCCTTCCTAGAATAGTTCCTGTCACCCTTACATCCACTTATCTATCGAGCTACCCTGCTGTGCTTCCATCCATCTATCATCCTTTTATCTTTCCATCATTATTCTAACCACACATTGAGATTCCATTGACCCATCTGTTCACATAAATCTATCCTTTCACCAATCCAGGCTTTCATTTATCCATCAGTGCATCTATCCAATGACCATTTTAATCACACATTAATAAATGTATGCATACCATCACCCTTTTATCCATTCATCCTTTCAACTCATTCTTTCATTCATTATTCCTAGCAGTCATCCTTACTTTTTTCTTTCACTCACTCTTCCTTCCACTTTACCTTTTGCCTTTCCTTCCTCCTTTTCATATTGGCTTCCTTCTATCTTTCCTTACTTTCACCCTTTCTTCCTTCACTCTCCCCTTTATGGGTTCTACCACAATTCTTTCTTTTCTGTTACTATTTTTTCTTACTTTCCTTTCTGTCTTCCACAATTTGCTGCTTTGTCTGTTTTTCCACATTTGCACATTGTTTTCTGCCTTACTGAACTTGGCTACACTTGACCCCGATCTCTCGGTCATGCCCAGCCATTCCCTAAAGTCATTTGTGCATTTGTGTCTGCAACAATCCAAACTGAAGAGGCCAATATATAATTAACCAGCATTTAAATAGACTTTTAGTGATTACCCTCACTTAAACTGCTAAAGCAGTGGGTTGCTGACACCACTGCAGCAGAGTTAGAGTTAACTTATCATTATTACAACCCTCTAAAAGCTGCTGGGCACAAACATTTCCCTACAGCAAAATCTAGTCTTTCAGTGACCAATTAAGCTAGAACTGATTTACTGTCATATTAGTCATTGTTGCTAATTTCTTTGCATTAGATAAAAAAAATGTATTCATTGACTGTCAGACTCTGCTTTTCATGACTCGGCCCCTCATAACTCCACCTCCTGTCCTCTTTCACACCTTGAGCCCCAATTTAGGTGCTCCTGAAGTAATTTGTTTTCCAGTTCCAGCATTAGGTTGCAGTCTCTCAATGCAATTCCCTCCTGCAGGATGTCCTGCCCACAGGACCTCCTGCAGCAAGAAATTGGCACTGATGCCAGGGGTGGAGCTGGAAACGAATCTATGTTGCATGCAGCCTGACAACATCGGAAAACGTTTACCAACCTCGACAAGTGAGTAGTTCCTAACTCCACCAGCAAAGTAAACACTTTGCTGGGCCTAAAGGTGAACTCAAACACTTCTCAGGAGGGACAGCCTTGCTTGGAACAGCAGGCAGGAAAGTACTGGAATATTCCATTCATGCCATTTCAAACATATAGCTTTTCAGCTAATTCATGTAGCAAATGAGTGACAGAACCATTTTTTCAAAACTTTCCCAAAGGCCTGGAGGGTTGGAAGACCATCTCACAGTCACCTAACCTCCATAGATGAAGTCTGACAAGCGGGAATGTTATCAGACCCTCCAGCATTTCGTGATTTCGCGATTCACTAATTTCCCTGCAATATTTGCACAGGCCCACGATGACAACATAATTAAAATAACTTGCTGCGAAAAATTAAAGTGAAGCGCATTTTCTCTTCATTGTTTATTTTTTGTTTCCGATACTTCCATAGTGTAAAACATAATGCCTTGCCATTAACTCTGAAAAGCTGCACGTCATTATATGCACCTATGCTATCTTCAGTGAAGCTTCGGTCCATGCACGAGGGCAGTATTTCTCCTTTAGCTGCATGCCGCATCATTTTGCCACTTCCTGCCCAAAGAGTCAAGAATGGGCAATGATAAACATCTGAGGTATGCTCCCAGTAATAGGCATGGCTTACCCTCAGCACTGTCCTCACTATGGGAATTGCTTTGAAGAGAGAAAGAGAGAGTAGGTATCACTTTTTCATTCCCTTTTTGGTCAAAGCCTACCAGATAGCACAGCTGTCTGGTTTGCTAACAACATCCTGGGGACAATTTGAAAGCTTCCCTGGAAATGCATTTCACCCGTTGCCTACCATTGGCTTTTTGGTTTGTAACTCACATTTGCTTTCTTTCTATTTGCTGGCTTTATTTGTTTGAGGCTGTCCAGCTTGACTTCGTCCCTTTCCTTCCTTTGCGCAAAGCTTATGTACAGTATCCTTCCACAAACTCGTTTTCAGTAAACAGTAAATCTTGTTCTGATCTTGTCACATTTGCCGTGCTTTCAAAGACATAGGCCAAATGTCAGGCTCTGTCTTCTGAGGTTGAGGTTTACTTTTCTTTCTCTGACTTCAAAGGGAGAGGATTTATGGGGAGACAGCCATGACAACGCGGGCTTTACACCGCGCTGCCATTACGACGCTGCCATCACAACGCAAGTCGTTACAACGACTTGCGCTGGATGGCGCTAGATACTAAGGAATAGTAGATTTACTATTCCAACACCTTCCCTACTGTTGCGCAGGCTGGAGTTGGAATAGTAAATCATACTATTCCAAAATCCAGCGCCTACAGCGCAAGTCGTTGTAACGACTTGCGTTGTAATGAATGCGTCGTAATGGCAGCGGGGTGTAAAAGCCTGCGTTGTCATGACGTACATCCGGATTTATGTGACACTCATTCTGGCTACTGGGAGTTATTCTGAGGTGTGGTGGAAACAAATATTTTAATACCATCAAAACAATCAATACACTAAGTAATGACATTTCTACACATTATTGTTTGTGTCCTGTGTAGTTTTATCAGTAAAACTGCATGTCTGTGCAAATACAATGGTCATTTCAATTGAAAATGTGTTGTCTGTAATGGCAGTGCACTGCCACACCATTCAAACTCCACTTTATCACACTCCACTCTACTCTGCACCACTCCACGCTACTGCAGTCTATCCTGCACTCTACCCTGCACCACACACACTATGCCACTCCACTCTACGCCACTCCACACTGCATCACTGCACCATTCCACTCTATGCCACCTCTGTCTATGTCTCTCTATTCTACATCACTCTACGCCAATGCACTCTACCCCACTTTACACTTTCATGCACCACTGCACTCTACACTATTCCAC
Source organism: Lissotriton helveticus (assembly GCF_964261635.1). Classification (NCBI taxonomy): domain Eukaryota; kingdom Metazoa; phylum Chordata; class Amphibia; order Caudata; family Salamandridae; genus Lissotriton; species Lissotriton helveticus. Next base: position 973,760,637 of record NC_136057.1, on the reverse strand, counting down.
TCTATACAACTCTATGCCACTCTACTCTGCAACCCTGCACTCTATGCCTCTGCAATGTATGCCAATGCACTCTAAATACTCAAAATACTCTATACCACTCCACTCCACTCTACGCCAGTGCACTCTATGCCATTCACTCTATGCCACTCTAAACTTCTCTGTACCACTGCACTGTCTGCCACTGCACTCTATGCCACTGCACTTTACCCTGCACCACTCTGCTCTACCGTGCACTATTCCACTTTACGCCACTTCCCTCTACTTTGAAGCAATCTACTCTGCGCCACTCCACTCTACGCCACTGCAATCTACTCTGCACCAGTCTACTCTGCGCAACTGCACTCCTTTCTAATCATTGCCCTGTACACCACTTTACTGAAAACCAAAGCAATCCATGCCACTGTACGCTACGCCACTCTACACCATTGTGCTCTACATCACTGCACCCCACACCACTCTATTCTACTTTGCAGCACTGTACTGTATGCCATTGCTCTGTACAGCACTCTACTCTGCAACACTCTTCTCTACACCAATGCAGTCTCTTCCAAACTACTCTACACCACTGCGCTCTATGCCACTATACTGCACTCTGCAACACTCTACGCCACTGCACTATACACCATTGTGCTCTATGCCACTGCACTCTACGCCACTCTGTTCTACTCTGCACCACTGTTCTCTATGCCACTGCTCTCTAAGCCACTCTACTCCATTGCACTCTATGCCAATGCACTCCACGCCACTACATTCTACTCTGCATCACTCCACTCTACACCACTGCACTGTACCCCAATCCACTCCTAGCCAATCTAATCTACTCTGCACTACTGGACTCTATGATACTGCACTCTACAGCACTCTGCTCCATGCCACTGTATTCCACTCTGCACTATTCCACTCTATGCCACTCCTCTCTTCGGTACTGTACTCTACACCACTGCACTCTACGCCAATGCAATCTACACCAATGCAATCTACCAATGCAATGCACCACTGCACTGTAGGCCGCTATACATTACTCAGTAACCCTCTAGTCTAAGCTATTGCACTCTACGCCATTGCATTCTATGACACTGCACTCTAAGCCATTGCACTCTAAGCAATTGCACTCTACCACACTCTATTCAACTCTGCACCACTATGCTCTACGCCACTGCTCTCTACCCCACTTTACTCTATGCCACTACACTGTATGCCACTGCACTCTATGACATTTTACTCTGCAACACTACACTTTCCGCCACTGAACTCTCCACTACTTTACTCTGCCCCAATGCACAATATACCACTGCACCACTCTATTCTATGCCACTGCACTCTACGCTACCTCACTTTGCACCTCTATACTCTACTCTGCACCACTCCACTCTATGCAAACGCACTCTACTTTCCTATGCAACACTGCACTCTTCGCCACTGCACGTTACACCACTCCAATCTAGGAAACTCCACTCTACTCTGCATCACCCCACTCTATGCCAGTGCATTCTATACCACTACTATATGCTGCTCCGCTCTACTGTGCACCACTCCACTCTACCCTGAACCACTACAATCTACGGTACACCATTCCACTCTACGCCACTTCACTCCACTCTGAAGCAATCTACTCTAGACCACTGTAATCTATGCTACTGTACTCTATGTAAACACAAGGAGAGGATGGACGGAGCGCTGAAACTTTTCAGACACTCACCCTGAGCCACAGATCTGGGTTGAATCCATCATCATTCTTTAGCTCACTTCGCCACCTCAGTTCACACCTAGCTATATGCAAATGAGTCTTGACCCTGTGCCTCATGGGAACAGTCCAGCCCGAAATGCCAAGCCAGGTCTTTCCTGAACCGGAAACAAGCATCCTGGGACCGGTTTCTGGGTAACACTCTTCATCAGCCAGGCTAGCTTGAATCCAGTGTCAAAGTGAGCAAGGGACCCACGTCTGGGCATACCCTGCCAACTTAGGGTGAACAAAGCAAACACAAGGAGGTGATGGATGGAGCGCTGAAACTTTTCAGCCACTCACCCCCAGTCACAGATCAGAGTTGAATCCATCATCATTCTTTAGCTCACTCTGCCACCTCAGTTCACACCCAGCTATATGCAAAACAGTCTTGAGCCTTTGCCTCATGAGAACAGTCCAGCCCGGACTGCCAAGCCAGGTCATACCTGAACCACAAACAAGCATCCTGGGACCAGTTTCTGGGTAACACCCTTCATCAGCCAGGCTAGCTTGAATCCAGTTGCAAAGTGAGCAAGGGACCCATGTATGGGCATACCCCGCCAACTTAGGGCGAACAAAGCAAACACGAGGAGATGATTGATGGAGCGCTGAAACTTTTCAGACACTCACCCCCCGTCACAGATCAGGGTTGAATCCATCATCATTCTTTAGCTCACTTCACCACCTCAGATCAGACCCAGCTTTATGCAAATCAGTCTTGACCCTGTGCCTGAAGGGAACAGTCCAGCTCGAACTGCCTAGTCAGGTCTTCCCTGAACTGGAAACAAGCTTCCTGGGACCGGTTTCTGGGTAGCACCCTTCATCAGCCAGGCTCGCTTGAATCCATTGGCAAAGTGAGCAAGGGACCAACGTCTGGGCATACCCTGCCGAACTAAGGGCAATTCGGCGAGTGCAAGGTACGTGTTTTTTTTATATGTTTATTTTACATTATACCAATGTATGTCAACTTCCCCCACCCCACCTCACCGCTCTTACCTGTGCTGGATGCGACTGGATGCAACAATAATTAGGATGCATTGTGTCTCTCCCTCCACTGCACTTGCTAGGGGGTGGCTCAAGTGCTAATGTCTCCAACAAAAGCACTTTTTCACTGCCTCTTCTTTACACATTGGTCTGAAAATACTTTCAAGTCCACATTTGTGCTTCCTGCTACACTTCTAAATGAGAAGTGCTGGATTGAAAACGTTAAGTGGATTTACTGGGTCTCCAGTGTTTCTGGGGGACAGGACAAACAGATATGGGTCCATAAAGCACTGCAAAAATGCCACGTAAAACACAATTGTGTGCCACAAGATTTGCCAATCCATGCCGCATTACCCTGGGGGTGGGGTCTGATTAATGGCCCACCACATTCCAAGATCACTAGCTGCCACTGAACGTGACTGTCTTCGCCCCAGCCTTCAGACTCTCAGAGACGTCGGCATATCAAACAGTTTCGTAATTTCCCTCCAGACTGGTCCGCCTCAGAGTGGCCCTTCTCTTGAGCACTCTAATATTTGAAGGTAACCTAGTCTATCTGCAGAACCAGTGCAGCTTTGCTCCCTTGTGGGCCGTAACAGGAGCTGTTGTTGGAGGCTGAAAGGGCAGACACGCCCGAAGTCTCTTGTTTGTACTCGCTGAGAGCTTGCACCACTTTCTGTGCTCTTAGGCCAAAATAAACAATCCATGCTAAAATAAAAACGATTTATTACATTGTTAAATATATGTGAAAAGGCAGAAAAAGAGGCCAGCATGGTGGCTTAAGTACCTGCTCACAGGCCCAACTCCACACTCAGTCCCCCGAAGAGCAAACAACAGGATTTTCTGTTCATGTGCCTGTCTGTCATCGCCTGCCAGCTTCCTGAAAGGAGCGTGCTATTACAGTGACTTTAAACAAAGGTTTGTGCTGGTGCTGTGTGGAGGGAGCCTTTGCGTCTTTAGAGCCATTATTATTAGGGCAGAGACACATACTCTCATATATAAACACACACAGAGGTACACTGACCTGCGTACAGCGACATAAATACGAACATATACATGTACAAAGACAGTCGGTCACATAAACACGCACACAAATAAGTGTAGATAAACCTCGTAGACACGTGAATCACACACAGAGACAAACACATGCACATACACTAACACAGATACAGTCACTACACACATACAAACACCCCCTACACACACACGCCCCCCCCCCCCCACACACACACACACTTGGGCTTACATAGCAAAACAGGCTCACAAATACACACACACATCAACATATATACTAACACACACACCCATTGACACACGTGTGTACACACAGAGATACAAGTTCGTATGTACTCACATACCAGTACATTTAGAATAAGACTCATATACAGACCAAATGCATGCAAGGTGATCGCAGACACCACCATAGGAGCACACTAGAAGGTACAGAACCTTCTTTTAGTGTTTGGTGGAAAGCATGACTATTCGCCTCTGGGAAGAATGAACTACCTCTGCCACACACTTTATTTACAGAAACAAACATACATACTCACACAGACTCATATGCCCCCACATGAGGATGTCTCACATACACAGACCTGGCACAGACACAAACCCCTGCATATAAACTCACAGCAAGTGCTAATCACCGATATAAAAGACACACTAACATGGTAAACATATTTATACACAGTTGCACACCTGTACATACATTCACACACTGAGAACCTTTGCACAGACAAACAGTATTAGCTACTGAGTAACATAAATGTAATACATTTCGCCAGGAAAAACGCTACTCTGTAGTTACATTTAGAAAAAGAAAGGTTCCTTACAGTGAATTTAGGAGCCTGACTACATACTTATACCTCAAAGGTCTAAAGAGATTACATCATTATATGTAAGGCTCCATGTTTTCGGTTTTTACAGATTTTTACAGATAAATACAGGCAGAAAAACATTTATGTTCCTGTTTGTATTTATTTTTTAAATGTGGATAAAAACGGAAATTGGGTTGTTTTTGATTGATTCTAAATGTTGTCACTCATGATTACCAAGGCCAATAGCTGTGCCGTTTCACAGACAAAGGGGTTAAAAAATAGGGATTTTAGTAAAGAGTCTTAAACAGCAGAAGATTTGCATAGCCTTGATACTAAAATTTACATATTTTCTTACAAGTGCATATTTTAGCACCCAAGTGTGTATACATCATTGAAACTGCCAAGGGTTCATTGAAGAGCGCAAATTAACAGGTTAAATAAATGCAGAAATATACACATTTCAGCTTCATTTATTCACAACACTTAAAATAAATATGGATAAATACAGGTAAAATTTGCAAAAAATAAATATGGATAAATACAGACGGAAATGACAAACATATAAATACCAAAAACCTGGGAACCCTAATTGTATGTCACAGCGATTAGGTTATGTTGTGTTCATTGCCTGTTGTCGTTTGGCCTAGTCTATAGATGTCTTAGTGCATTTGTGAGATTTCTCCTGTGCAGTGGTTGGTTCTAGGGTTAAGTTATAATTCATTCACCTACAACGTTCAGAGACGTGAACTCACATCATAACCTTGTGCAGCCTATGAGGTGACCCCCAGCAGAGACTGAAACCACTATGCCATCACTGAAATCGAGAGCCCCCCTTCCTGGTCAAAGACATTTTCTTCCCATGAGGCAGTTAGACTGCTATTAATTTAGACCATTCTGGACACAAGAATATTAGATTTTCCTCTTTTATGGTGCCAGAGAGGATTTTGAGTAAGGCCGTAGTAGGGCTCCCTAAAGTTTTGCCCATATCTGGCAGTAGTGGACAGTGGCGGAAATGCTGCTACGGCGGTCAGTCTTAGAGGGGCGAGCGGGCTCAAATCCTCGGTGTAACATCATAGAGTCTTCAGAGCGAGTGGCAATTGGTCCACTTATTTCCTCCCAGAGATGGAGTAGTGCTTAATCTCTCTTCCAAGGGCAATGTTCTGATGCTGTAATATCCAAAGGAAGAGACACGCTTGACCCCACAGTGCTACTATGGCTGACAGGGACCAGGACATCTAGGCATGACCCCAGAATGCCAAAGCACCTCGGGACCTGAGGCTGGTGTGATTTTCAAAGGACCACTGGCTCCTGGGAAGAATGTAATCTTTCCATGGAGCTTGATAACGAAATCAGATTAGAACAGATAATCAGAATCTGTATGACAATGGTAATTTGACCCAATGCTTTAACCTTTTCCAGGGGTTGCTAGTACCCACTGCATTGAGCCAATGAAGGTGGCCTTCACCCTCAGCAGGGGAAGGTTCCTTGTGCAGGATTCCGAGCCTCCCACAGACTGTAGAAGTGCGCTATATGTAGCCAATTTACGATTACCTTGGTATATATACCTCAAGTCAAGGGGATTGGGTGATTTATGCTCTGCCTTCATGGAAGCTATATTTCCAGGCCGGGTCCTCGCTGGACTGGAAACAAGCATCCTACAACCGGTTTCGGACTTTCAGCCCTCATCAGCCAGGAAAGATTGGCATGGAGAGCACAGGAGTCACGTTTGAGCATACCCGTCCCACTCGGGGTGACAAATGCAAAAAAGAAGAATTGATGGACAGAATGCAGAACAATGACATACATTCACCCCAGTACAGAGATCTGGGCCTAAATCCATCTTTTGCTCACCATGCCATTCCAGTTTCGACCCTGCCATATGCAAATCAGTCTTAACCCTGCGCCCAGTGGGAACAGTCCAGCCTGAACTGCCGGGCCAGGTCCTCGCTGGACTGGACACAAGCATCCTAGGACCGGTTTCGGGCTTTCAGCCCTCATAAGCCATGATAGCTTGACTCCAGTTGCATGGAGAGCACAGGACTCAAGTCTGAGCCTACCCGTCCCACTGGGGGTGACAAATGCAAAAACAACAATTGATGGACAGAATGCGGAACAATGTCATACATTCACCCCAGTACAGAGATCTGGGCCTAAATCCATCATTGTTTTGCTCACCATGCCATTCCAGTTTGGACCAAGCCATATGAAAATCAGTCTTGGCCCTGCGCCCAATGGGAAGAGTCCAGCCCTATGTGGGAAGGGTATGCCCAGATGTGGGTCCCGTGCTCACTACACCACTGGAGTCAAGCTAATCTGGCTGATGACGGCTGATAGCCAGAAACCAGTCCTAGGATGCTCGATTCCGGTCCAGGGAAGACATGGCTTGGCAGTTCGGGCTGGACTGTTCCCATGAGGCACAGGGTCAAGACTGATTTGCATATGGCCATGTCTGAACTAGGGTGGCGTGGTGATCAAAACAACCATGGATTAAACCCAGATCTGTGCGATACAAAAGGGGATGATGGACGGAGCGTTTGAGCAAATCAAACACTCACCCCCAGTCAACTGATCTGGGTTTAATCCATCACCATTCTTTAGCCCACTCAGCCACCCCATTTCAGACATGGCTATATGCAAATCAGTCTGACCCTGTGCCTCATGGGAACAGTCCAGCCCGAACTGCCAAGCCATGTCTTCCATGGACCAGAAACAAGCATCCTGGGACCGGTTTCGGATTCATAATCCTCATCAGCCAGGCTATCTTGAATCCAGTGGCCAAGTGAGCAAGGGACTCACGTCTGAGCATACCCTGCCACACTTAGGGCGAACAAAGCGATACAAAATGGGATGATGGACGGAGCGTTTGAGCAAATCAAACACTCACCCCCAGTCAACTGATCTGGGTTTAATCCATCACCATTCTTTAGCCCATTCAGCCACCCCATTTCAGACATGGCTATATGCAAATCAGTCTGACCCTGTGCCTCATGGGAACAGTCCAGCCCGAACTGCCAAGCCATGTCTTCCATGGACCGGAAACAAGCATCCTGGGACCGGTTTCGGATTCATAATCCTCATCAGCCAGGCTATCTTGAATCCAGTGGCCAAGTGAGCAAGGGACTCATGTCTGAGCATACCCTGCCACACTTAGGGCGAACAAAGCGATACAAAAGGGGATGATGGACGGAGCGTTTGAGCAAATCAAACACTCACCCCCAGTCAACTGATCTGGGTTTAATCCATCACCATTCTTTAGCCCACTCAGCCACCCCATTTCAGACATGGCTATATGCAAATCAGTCTGACCCTGTGCCTCATGGGAACAACCCAGATCTGTGACTGGGGGTGAATGTTTTGCCAATGTGCAACATTCCATCCATTACCTTGTGTGTTTTGATGTTCACCCTATGTGGGTAGGGTATGCCCAGACGTGGGTCCCATGCTCACTAAGCCACTGGAGTGAAGCTATCCTGGCTGATGACGACTGATAGCCAGATACGGGTCATAGGATGCTTGATTCTGGTGCAGGGAAGACATGGCTTGGCAGTTCAGGCTGGACTGTTCCCGTGAGCACGGGGTCAAGACTGATTTGCATATGGCCATGTCGGAACTGGGGTGGTGTGGTGAGCAAACTAACAATGGATTAAACCCAGATCTGTGACTGGGGGTGAATGTTTTGCCAATGTGCAACATTTCGCCCATCACCTGGTGTGTTTTGCTCTTAGACTATGGCCCTCTCTTCCGATCTCTATAAAAGAGCTTTTCTTAGTCCTACAACTTAAAGGACCCTAAACAATGTGCATGCTGTTGTCAAATAAGCTTATCATTTTATAAAATTTTCATCCTTATTTTTGAGATTTGATTTCATGGTTTTATTCACCATTATATGCAATGCCTTCTTCCCTTTGGGGCGAAGGTTATGCCATATAAATTATAAAATACAAATTAATAAATAGCCAAATAAATAAACAGCTATTCCCTGTAATTTGGTCTGTTGTGAACAACTTACATGCTGCAATATCTAATGCATGGACTCTCAAAAACATCACCCACTCAACACCATACCCTCTCCAGGCCTGCCAACATATGAATATATTTCACTGTGTGAGGTGGGGTGGGGCTTTGGAGTGGGTACAGCCACATGCCAAAGATTACCTAAGAGGCAGTCTGTCTCCACCAATTCCTCCATCCTCTTAAAAAACAAAAAACAAAGGGTAGTTGAGGCTGTCGTCGATGTTCCTGGGGTGTTTTAACACACTTTAATGGACATTGGCTGCTTGCAGTCTCCAAAGACAAGTTGGAAATCCACTTTTTCATGGTTTCCAGCTAATTTTCCTTGCCAAGATGTGATTTTGTCTCGACCCCTGGTGAAGGCGTGAAGGGAGCCAAAATCGTGTGACACACAGTGGCACCTTGTGAGTTGGCGGGTCTGTTTCCCATCACTCACCATACTACTCACATTTCTACACACATACACACCCTGCAACATCACTTCAATTTCTAAACATCTTGCCTATACAAACGTAAATTAAATTGTTCTCGTTGACTAATTTTTTTTCCAAATCATCCCCTTAGGTTCTGGAGCCAAGAGGACCATGGGTGATTCAATCAATCCATCAATCATGGTTTTGTAGAGTGCAACTACTCTCCTGTAAGGGTCTTAAGGCACAGTGGGGGGAGGGGGTGTCTGCTGTTCAGTCAAAGATCTAGGTCTTGAGGTCCTTCCAGAATTGAGGCAGAGATTATGAATGCCTGAGATGAAGAGGAAGGGACTTTGAGGTCCTTGCAGTGAGGTAGGAGAAGGATCTTCCTCCAGCGGTGGTCCGGCAGATCCATGAGTTGGTGGCCAGGGCATAATTGGTGGAGCTGAGATGTCTGGTGGGGGTGTGGAAGGAGAGGAAGTGGTTGAGGTATGCGTGTCCGGCATTGTGGAGGGCTTTGTAGGCGTGCATGAGGAGCTTATAGGTGATCCTTTTGTTGAACAGGAGCTAGTGGAGGTCCCTTAGGTGATCGGTGATGTGTCTGGTGGAGGCATTTTGAATGTTTTGCAGCTTCTTTTGAAGTTTTTTCGTGGTGCCGGTGTAGAGTGCATTGCCCATAGTCGAGTCTGCTGCTGACAAGTACGTGGGTGACTGTTTTCCTTGTCTTGGTGGGAATCCACTTGAAGATCTTTCAGAGCAGGTGGAGCGTGTGGGAGCAGGAGGACGAGACTTTGTTGATCTATACCTAACTACTTTCATTCATTCAGTCTCAATCTCATATACAAGTGGCTGCTTTATCTTCTCTTCCCATCACCCTCTCCCTTCGTTTTTCCTTTGTTTGTATGCTCACTTATACACTCAAGGACCAAGCAACCAAACATCCCCACAGAATCCCCAATACAGAGAAAAAACACACTCCTAAACACACTTATTTACACCACAAATTCCCTCAAACAACATTTATTTACTGTAGAGTTTTTGGGAAGCACAATACGCTACATTTCTGCCACCTCAGATAATTTTGTAGTAGGGTGTACAAGAGAGATGACAATTTGACGGCACACCCGTGATACGTTCGCAAGTCAAGATAATCCCTCTTACTCAAACCCAATACCATCACTCCTGTTTCTACAGCGCACATCTTTACTCACACACTACATACATACACATCATACTGTCAGAGGACACACACCATCCCACTGTGTTGTTGAATGAATGAATGAATGATGACACTTGAAAGCGCCTGTCTTGTGAGGAGTTTAAAAAAGGCAGGGTTTCAGAGCTGCCTTAAAATAAAAAGTTAATTGTTGGATGGGGTGTCTTTCTCAGCTCTAAGGAGAGGCAGGCATTTACCCAGAAGTAGATTTTTTGGGGGGACATCGCTCATTTCAACAATATGAAAGAGAAACTTGGAGGAGGTGCTCAGTGTTTTCCTCTCTTAATTTGATTTAAAACAAATGTGGCAATATGGCGAGATGTCCTGCATTTTTAACATTTTAAATTTATTGTAATACCCTACTGCCAGGAATGCATGGAATTATTAGAAAATGCAGTAATCTGAAGCAGAAGGGATCATGCAAAATCGTAAATACTGGCCAGAATGTTACAGAGGATAGTGACTATACCTATAGAAAATCGAGGTAGATGTGACCTACCGGCCAGGGCCTTCATCTTTGGAACTAGGGCGCCACTATAGTACACAAGCACACACCTGGGGCCAGATGTACGACCATGACAATTTAGGACTCGCAAATTGTGCTTGATTGTGAGTCGCAATTTGTAAGTCGCAAACTGCCACGTACAACAGTGTCTGAGACACTGTTTGCGATTCCTAATGAGGTCGCAAATTGCACGGGGTCACAAATATTCATGAGGCACTCACAATTTGCAACCCCATTGGTAATGGCTGGCCCTCCCAGGGATGGTGGCCTGCTGGGCTCAGTAGACCTCCATGTCTGGGGCTCCTTTTAATTAAAGCATTTTTTTAATGCAGCCCTTTTTCCTTTAAGGAAAACGGGATGCATTTAAAAAAAGAAAAATGAAACGTTTTCATTTCATTTTTTAAGGGCTGACAGTGATCCCTGGGACCACTGCCTGCCCTTAAAACATATTTTTAGAGCCACTCACACAGGGGAAGGAGTCCCCCTTCCTGTATGCAAATGGGTTACCACCCTCTTGAAGAGGGAGGTAAATTGCAAGTGTTTTGCGACCGCAATTGTGGTTGCAAAACATTCTTACATAGGGTAGTGAGTCGCTATTAGGAAGGGACTCCCTTGGAACACCCCTTCCTAATAGCGAGTCGCAAAAAAATTGTGACTTGCTAAATTGGGTTTGTACATGGCCCTATTGTATTCTGCGTGTGCACATAGAAAATGGGGTTGTACATCTAACCCCAGGTTTACCATTAGAAATCATAAAATGGTATTTTGCAGAGCTCAACCTTCCAGTGCTGCCAGAATTATTAGTAAGGATGCCCAGGCTGAATCCATTGTAGAAAGAATGTTTTATACTAGTTAGTCTTATCAACGGTGGCAGGATGATTTATCACATACTACAAATGAATGCTTATTGTTTCTCTGAATTCCCTGCCTGGAAATTTTCATGGTTTGGAGAGGGTATCTCTGACTATGTTTAGTGATGAACTGTTAAAACATGCAGGAGTTGTGGCTGGCTTAAAATGTCCTTTCAGCTAGAATAAAACGCTTTCCTCTCGAGGAATCACTTGCGCTTTTACACTCCCATCTATCTCTGAGTGACGCCTAAAATCCCAGTAATGCCCTGTTGTCCCATACCATCTTCAAGCTCAGCTGGTACCAGATCCTCTTGAAATAATGAAGACACTAGCAAATCGAAGGGGGCACAAATCAGCTTCGATCCCCCTCAAGAGTCATGCTGGGGGCAAGAATGATAGTTACTTCTGCTAGTTTAGGAGTAAATAGGCTGAAACTGAGAGAAATGTATTTATTTATTTATTTATACCATTTGTAGAGCGCACTAATACCAGCCGGTGTCCTGGCGCTAAGATGGTACCTCCCTAAGTTTCCGACCGCAAGACTAGTTCGAGAAGAGCAACGTTTTCAGTTTCTTACGGAAGGCCAGAAGGTTAGCACTTTGCTTTAAGGCCAGAGGCAGGGCATTCCAAGCCACCGCTGCCCCTCTGGCAAAGCTTCGGCCCCCCAGCGCACCTTCCTGATACGAGCAGTCTTGATCAGCCCCAGGTTAGCCGACCTTAGGTGTCTTTCTGGCTTGTACCATTGGAAAAGCTTCTGGAGAAACTTTGGGCCTATTCCATGGACTGCTTTATAAACAATGCAGAGGGACGTGAATCTGATCCGTTGCCGCACAGGGAGCCAGTGCAGTTTATCCAGCTCCCTGGAGACGGATGCAAATTTCGGCAGGCCGGCGATAAGACGCGCGGCCGCGTTTTGTAGAACCTGCAGCCTGTCAAGCAGCCCCTGATGAGCCTCCAGAAGCAGGCTGTTACAGTAATCAAGACGGGAAAGCACTAGGGCTGACACCACCGTCTTTCTACTCCCAGCTGGTAAATAAGGGAGGATCTTCCTGATAATTTTCAAGGTCCAGTGGATGGATGAGGAAAGTGCCTTTACTTGGGGTTTGTAGGAGAGTTGGTCGTCTATAATCACTCCTAAATTCTTTACCTTCGTGGCAGGGGAGGGAGGGGATCCCATGTCTTCCGGCCACCACTCCGGGCCCCACAGGTTGGTGTTCGACCTAAAAAGTAGCACCTCCGTTTTAGAGGAGTTCAACTTTAAACAGCTTTTCTCCATCCAGATGCTGACTGTCTTCATGCAATTCTGAAACCTGGCTGCCACGCCTAGATTCTTCCCTGGAAGCAATGATACCACAATCTGAGTATCATCGGCATACGATGTTAACTCGAACCCATAGGAACGGAACACCGGGGCAAGAGAGGAGACATAAAGGTTGAATAATGTAGGGCTTAGGGAGGATCCCTGAGGGACCCCTCCTGGGAGTTTGAAAGGTTTAGACTCAAAGTCTCCCATTGCCACCACCTGAACCCTATCTCTCAGAAAGGCTTTCAGGATGTTCAGTGCTCTCCCCTGAATCCCGCAGTCCTCTAAACGGTCCACCAACACTTTGTGGTGGACCGTACCAAATGCTGCGGATAGGTCGAGGAGGATCAGCACCGCTTGGCCTCCTGCATCCAAAGCCTTCCTGACCTCCTCTGTGGATTTGATCAGGGTGGTCTCCGTACTGTGGCCTTCCCTGAACCCATGCTGAGCAGAGTCCAGGCCCTGTGATGAACGCAGAAAGGCACACAGCTGGAGGTTCATGGCTTTTTCAACTAATTTAGCAGGGAGTGGCAGCCTAGCAATGGGCCTGTAACTATTTGGATCAGTGATATCCAATGAAGGCTTCTTGAGCAGGGGAAAAATGGATGCTCGTTTCCAACATGTAGGAAAATCCCCAACGTCAAACATCAGGTTAAACAGCGTAGCCAGGGAGTCAGCGATTGGAGAGGCTGCCAACTTAGCTACTGATGCTGGGCAGGGGTCTAAGGGGGAGCCTGACTTGGTTGCGTACAGCAGGCTAAGGACGTCAGCCGAGCCAATTGGCTCAAACGCCACAAATTTATTTTCCTGCGGGATACTTGCTAGAGTTCTGTGTGGGCTGGCAAGTAGACTAGAGGTTACTTGCGGCTCAAGAGAGGTGAAGATAACTTGCACCTTATTGAGGAAGAACTCCGCTAGAGACTGACATAGCTCCAGACTAGGAGGAACGATCACTGGTTTAGGAGAGGCCAGGCCCGCAACTGTGTCGAAAAGCTCCCTAGACGAATTCTTTGCCTTCTCAATCCGATCGGTGAAATAGGCACTCTTCGCCTGCCTAATGAGATCTTTATACACCCTTTGGGAAGATTTCAGTTTGACCTTGTCTGTCTCGTTGTAATTGGAGCGCCAGATGCGTTCCAATTTCTTACAGACAATTTTGGCATCTCTGAGATCATCCGTGAACCATGGGGCTGACGGGGCCGCTCTCCGCGGGCGACACACGTTCGGCGGAGCTAAGGAGCAGCATGCCTGATCGATCCATTCCGTGTACCTAGCAGCTGCTCTGTTCACATCAGTAGGCAAAACCGTCCTGGAGGACACCAAAAGTTCCTCAAAAGCCTTGCCATCAAGGCATCTAAACACTTGGAACTACGGTTCTAAGAGGTGGAGGTCTAGCAAGTGTCTCCAGATCAGAAATAGTTTTTTGCATTTTTGACCCAAGAAAAAGTTTAGATCTTTATGCAGTTGTTTAATAGGTGTGACCATGAGAGGTAGCGAAATGAAGGTCACATTGCACTATTTAGCAGATTAAATAAGCCCCGTGGCCCATTTTTTCGAGACTTGCAGTCCCAAGAGTTTTTCAATTTTAGAATAGCTTATTTGTGCATTTTATTTACATTAATGTGATCAGAGCAATTTTCCTATGCACGTGATTTTTTTATTTGGCCTCTAACCTGCACCTTTGTTGTTTTAGTTCTTTAAATTCTATGTTGAACCAAGGAACTCTATGTCTTTGCAGCCTGAGTTTTTGTTTGTGAAGATTTGTAGAAACAAAGGCACCACTAAAAGTACCAAAAGTTCTAAAGAGCCCAGTGCAGGGCCCAAGAGAATGTCAGCTGTTCTAATACCCTCGTAGACTCTGAGAGGCAGATGAGCACCAGTCAGGTGACCCCTATTTGGGTCATAGCTCAGACCCCATCTAGAGGGACACACAGTACATGTGAGGGTGGGAGACAAAGCACTTGGTTAGTTGCTGCCTTTAGAGCGCAGATCAAATCGGCTTTCTGTAAGTTACTCTGCTGTTGTCATCCCTCCGTGAGTGCCCAATACTTGTAAAGATCCCAGAGACCCTTGTTCTTTCTAGTTTACATAATAAAGTATCCTACTTACCTTCTAGAATTTCTACCTCAAAAACAACATTCACTTTCATTATTAGTACTGAATGACATTTCAGGACAATAAAGAGAAAATGTAGTGAAAGGAGACTCACCCTCCTTCCATTATTTCTGCATGGATATCAACACGGCAACTATTTGGTAGTTCCCAATTTTCTCAGTCTTAGCTCAGCTCTTCTCTGACCTGTGAGAATAGGGACAAACACTTTATTTATCCTGCCACAAGTTAACTTCTCTTCCAAGCTCTTTTGTCTAGTTTATTTCCATTCTACCCAATCCATGAACTCTGCTCCCACCTCTAGCCAGAAGTCTTTGAACTAAACCAATAGAGGCTAATAGGTGTCGGTTCCTATTATGGGCATCACCTAATTCGAAACCCTCTGAAAACGGGTTCCAACCAGCAGTGTGTGTTGTTTGAGTCTATTGGTTACAGCAGCTGTGGTCTGCTCTGTTAGTGCAGAACCTTTTCAAGAACTGTGATCTTGGCCCATACAGGCATATCGCAGAGCAAAATTAGATTAGCCCTTACTACTTTCAGGCTGGATGTTATGTCTCGGTCTAGCTTTGCTGATTGCTTGGTTCCAGCCTGCTGACCTTTCGCATTGCCGAGATGTAACCCACAATCTTCCTTTCTCGGCATTAGAAAGATGCAAGTACAAAGAGCACTGTCAGCACTTCATAACGGATTAAGGCTGTTGGCAATGTCTCAGGTTAGCCTTGTTGAATCCTAGACTATTTGTCCAATCCTGCTAACTCTTCCCATTGTGAAGGTATGTCCTGCAATCTGCCGTTTTCTGTATTAGAACGTGAAAGTATGCTGAGCCCTGCAAGACAGGAAAAATCGTACTCCCCCTACCACATTAAGGATGGTCGGAATGTCTCGGGCTAGAGTGGCTGATTCTTTGGCACTTGGTTGGAATTCTGCTGACCCATCGCAAATCAGCTATATGACCTGCAATCTGCCTTCCTCAGCACGTTAGAGTCCCGCAAGGGTGGAATACTCCACAGAGTAGAGGTGATGAGATTAACATCCCCATCCCCGCAAATCTTTATGAAACGTATCAATTCGAGGCACAATGTTAAGTTCCCTCGAGATGTGCATGCAGAAATATTTAGAGTGGTCCGAGTGGATCTTTAGTTTGGATTGACCAGCTGCTGCTAGGGTTTCCCTTGATCCAGGACAATAATTTATTTGTCCAAATTAACCAGGGGGCTGGATGCCAGTCTGAAGTAGTCTAAAATGTTCATTAACCTCTGTCCAGTCCACGTGCTGTACCAACGGATCAGAAGCGCATCCTCAGCATAGAATGAAACCCCATCCTCAATGCTGCTCTCACACTAGAAACCCTTTGCTAGTACGTCCCTTCTGATCTATTCCTCCCAATAGCGCTACAGACAAGACACGTAACAGGAGAGATGCAGCGCTGAGCTGGCCGGTACCTCTCTCGATAGGAAATGTTGTGATATTGTGCCTTTCACCTTTAGTTTCACCTGGGCCCAAAGGGAATAATATAGCACAAGTGAGAAAGAGTACCCCCGAAGTTAAGTTTTTAACAAACCTGATCCAAGAATCTCCACTGAGCAAATTAAGCACCGTATCAAATTCTATCAGTAGCAGCGCACTAGGGCCAGTGAACTCATGGGCACAGGCCGGTGCCAAAAGCAGATGTCTGAGACCGTGTCGGGTGCTTTGACTTGGTATGAAGCCATTTCATTCTTGATGTATCAAGGATATGATGGCTCTGGTCAATCTAGTGGCTGGGAGTTTGAGCAGAATTTTGGCCTCTATATGGAAAAGGGAGACTGGCTTGTAGGAGGGACATTGATCTTAAGACATTTCCCTGTTTTTAATAAAACTGAGATAGTCCCTCCCGCAGATTCTATGGGAAGGTGCCAGCCTCTGCATCCCTGTTAAACAAGTCTATACAACAAGGTAAAAATAGGGTGGGGAATTTCTTAAAGAATTCAATTGGGAACCATTTGGATCTGATCTTTTTCCCTGGCTGCATGCTGGCCCTCTGTATGGTAGAGAATCAGATCTATACTAGAGGCAACTTGTGGCTTTGCTACCCAAGAAAGCAACCAGCCCACCTTGTCACTCAATTTATAGCCATGGTGCTAGAAGACCACTCATAAGAACTTGGCACCATCGAAATCCAGCTGTCCTCATTGGATTTTATTAGGTTGGAGCCTCCTGGGAGTTGCCCCTGCCTGTTTGGTGATGTATTTCTGCTAAAGGTCCAGGGCCTCGACTTCTAGGGCAGTAAAATGAATTACCCATCCTCTCCAGTATTTGGAAGGTATGTAATTACTTTTCTCTGATTTCTGTTCTAAGGGCCTCCTATAGTGTAAAAGCTGAAGAGACTGCCCCATGGCCGAGTTGGAAGAAGGCTGCTTGGACCTCACTCAGGGTTCTTAACCTGTCAGCCACCAACGGACAGATTGCGAGCCGCGGGGACGCCCCCTTGAGCAGCGGAGGCATGATTCTACTGGTGAATGGTCTGAGACCCTGGTAAAAGATATGTGCCTCTGTTACCCCAGCCAGGTCAGTAGCCAGGAGGAAGAGATAATCTGTGTTCTTCTCCTTATAATGACATTGTATTTGTTGACGTTGTGGTGCCGCGTGGTTCCAGTTAGTTGCACAGACGATGACGTTTCCTGATTTGCAAAGACTTGTGAACAATGAAGAAGGCACTGATGCACACACTGTACCCTTGCAAATGTGTAAGTCGAGTGAGCTCATCTCTTGAGTAGGCCACACTCCCTCCCTGACGCCATAGTCAGAATATGATATCCCTGCCACCAATAAATGAGTGAGCTCACCTCTAATCCCTTGTTTGCTACAGCTTTCTTCTGCTGGTTTATAAGAAAGCATAAGCCCTAAGTACACAGGCCGGCCGCTGAGGCCTGCATGCCTCTCTCCAGCTGTCATTCTGGCCGTAAACAATGTTACACAACACAGAGTTATGAAGCTTCTTGTTTATCTTGGTCTATGATTTTCTCTAGGACAACATCTTACTTTCCAAGCCAAGCAGTGCTCAACAACAGTAGTTTTCCTTTTCCTAAATCCTTTCATCTCTGTCCAGACTGACAAACTGTGGAATTCACTCGCAGCAAAGATGCTGTACATCACCTGGAGTTTAGAAGGATGTTGAAAATGTGGCTCTTCCCCACTTGAAATTTGTAGCACACAAGGGAGTAAGGATTGCAGTCTCATAAGGAAGTGGGGACTTACCCCCAGATGCATCAACAACCCATTTTGCGATTCCTTAATAGCGAAAAATACCGATTCGCTATTGAGGAACAGCAAAATGGAATGCATCAAGAAATCACTAAAAAAATAGTGATTTCTTAGAATTCCTTAATTGCGACTCGCAAATTGCGAGTCGCAATTAAGGAATACCTTCCCATTCATTCCTATGGGCCTAGAGGCCCATAGGAATGAATGGGAAGACAATCTCAATTTGCGAGTCGCAATTAGCGATTCACAATTAAGATTGCGATTTCAAGGGTGCAGGGGTGTCCAAAGGACACCCTGTTGCACCCCTGAAATTGATCTGTGCACATATGTTGCGCACACACAAGCCCTTAGGGCATGTGTGTGCGCAACATGAAACTTTGAAAAATGCACAAAAGTGCATTTTTCACACAGTTGTGAAAAAAAAAAGTGCATTTTTCAAAGTTTATGCAAATTACCATGAAGTTGTACTTCATGGTAATTTGCGTGCCCTATTAGAGAATTAGCTATTTTTAAAACTTTCATGCATTGCATTTAAGGAATCTCAATTTAAGATTCCTTAAATGCAAATAATCGCAATTTAGCGAATTCTCAATTTGCGATTTTTGCATTTGGGATGATGCATCCCAAATGCAAAAATACCGCTCGCAAAAAGGCATATTCTCAGAATCTGCCCCTTTGCGAGCGGATTTCTGTTTGATGCATCTAGCTGTTAGTGTAACACCGGGAAGCTAGAGGGATCACATACTCTGGACTGTCATCTAAAAATGACACTGTCCCAAAACAGTATATATAATTTTACACATGAACAAACCTGGTAAATCAAGTTCCATCTGTAAACGAGGATGAAGTCCTGCTTCCATCACGCATATCTGCAGAGAACTGAACATCACCAATAAAGTTCCAACTACTTTCAGTACTCATATAATTAGATGGATACAGCGCTGGAATAAAAAAAATTTGAAAAACAACAGTAAACACATCTTCTTGTGCTTGTTCTCTTTGGCTCGCGATTCCACGTGAGCCTTCCGCAAAATGTGCATGACTTGCATAAAAAGTTTATTTCATACCCCTGTTACCTAAATTAATATCAGTCCAGCTTTCCTTCTGTCTTATTCTGATGGTCCTTCAATACTGAATCCTACTGAGTACTCCCCCCGCCCCACCAAACTCACTGACCCAGCCTTTTAAAAGCACGATAAAAGTACATATAACTGTAATCTCTAGCAAAGCTATTGCTCTCTGATAATACAGTGTACTAGGACAACCAAACAATAGTCTAGTACACAATCTATACTGTAGGCCCTCGATTCCACGTAAGCCCAGAGACCTAATTCTGAAGGCAAATCGATATATAACTTAAGCAAGTGTACCAATAACAACAATTAATGACTAACGTTTCTCTAGACTACAAACTGCCTGCAAATAATTGGTTTAGCAACTCTAATTATGTTGCATAATATACAACTAACCGCAGCACTTTAAACTAGCACTCAAGGTGATCAAGATGACGGCGAGGTAAGACACTCCTTTTGGTGTTTCCTGCTTGCCGTCGGACCAAAACTATGTTCCTGATCCATCCAGTGGAGTAGCCCACACCAAAAGCCACCATCATGATTCCGGTTATTCCCGGATTCTGCGGAAGGGACTCGGCCACTAAGAGAAGCACAGAGAGTCCCGGACAAGCCGAAGGGCATAAGGTGAGGCCGAAGAGATGAGGGAGCTCCACGATGCACTGGGCGGGCAGTGGCCGTCTAAATCCTGGATGGCAGGGTGGCCCGTGGATCACTGGCTGTGTGAGGGCCCGTGGGTGGGGTTGGCGACCCCAGTGGAGCTGGAGGCAAGGTTTGCGGCGGTCAGTCGGCCGGCGCCCAGGTAACTGAGAGGCCTGCTGGAAGCCGGCAGACACCGGGCCTGTGATCGCCTGGGACTAGACCCAGCAGAAATAGCCAAGGGACAACAGGCAGTATTGGAGGCAATCTGGCGGTGTTGGCAAAATCAGGCAACGCCTAATTAGACTGGGCACTTAGGAGCATTACATATAAGTAGGAGGGCTGAGCGGTGGGCAGGGGGAAGGGAAATGTTTAGCCAGAGGCGGTCCCTTTATAGCTAAACTTGTAGTCTTGTGTAACCCTGGGCGGTGAACTCCACTCTGCTCATGGAGTTTGCAGAGTTTCAAGCACTCCGCATTATGCGGAGCTCACGGAGTTCTGTAGAACTCAGCTTCACGCAGCAGATCTGAGTTTTTTACCTCACTTGCGTTCACCAACGTCAAGTTGGCGAGCGCGAGAGAGGAAGATCCACCTCCCAGCGAGATTTTTCCACGTTCGCGATCGCCAACATCAAGTTTGGCGAGCGGGAGTGTGGAAAATAAACCTCCTGGCAAGATTTCTCGATGCTGGGGGGGCAGGTTTCTCATTGCGAGTGGTCGCGCATGCTCGCGACCGCTCGCGTTGAGAAACTGCCCGTTCGTGTTGAGAAAGCTGCTGCTCCAGTAAAAATCTACTCGAGCAGCAGAAAAGGTAAGCTTGCGCTGTGCATGGTGCTGTTCGCAATGATTGCACAGTGAGGACAAGCATCCGGCACTGTGCAATCACCGTGAACAGCATTTTTCGGCCGTACTCCGCCACTTGTGGAGCTCCGCGTAGTGCGACAGAGTTTTTTTTGCACTTCGCGTAGCTTCGCGTAGTGCAACTCTGCAAACTCCTGCCAGGGTTAGTCTTGTGTGATTGCAAGGCTGTAAGTAAGTTGTTGTTCTACTCTCCAAGTTACCTTATTTTTCCTGCTTTCCTTGTATTGTTGTTGGAGCCCACACTGACTTCCACACCTGTCACAGCAACACACAAATAGGCTGACACAGGGGCGATACCAGCCTCGATCTTGGCCGTGTCTATAGTTGTCATCCCCAAGCCGGGCAAAGACATGTCACAATTAGGGGCATACTGACCTATTTCCCTCTGAAACGTGGAACTGAAGTTGTTTATGGGCATCCTGGCCAGCATGCTCAATCCATATATGCCCTCACCCAGAACAAGCAGCCTTTATCCCCCGGAGACAAACGAGTGACAATACAAAGCGTATACTCCATGTTATCAAGAAGGCCTCAGGCGCTCCAGGTGAATGCATGGTTCTGCGGATAAACGCGGAAAAGGCCTTCAAAAGAGTCCACTGACCCTACCTGGAACAAGTCCTTTCAGATATTGGCATGGAAAGAAACTTAGGACCCAGATTCTAAATGTGTTATCGCTCACCCATGGTGACAGTCCAGATCAACAGCTACACCACTGCCTCCTTTCCGATAGAGAGAGGCAATAGCCATGGGTGCCCCTTGTCGCCCCTGTTATTTGCTCTCTATATGGAGCCATTGGCTCAGAGAGTACGGGTCCAACCTGAGATCACCGGAGTGACCATTGTAGGCAACCACCACATCATAAGCCTATATGTGGACGATGTGCTTGTGACGTTAGAAAAACCGGCCAACTGAGAGCCTTCCTGAGGGAACTTGAGACCTTCGGAGTGCATCAGGCTTTAGAGTGAATGTCGAGAAATTGCAGGTTCTTAGCCTCTCCCTACCACCTCAGTTGGTGGACCAGCTAACGAAGCAATACCCCATTCAATAGGCGTCTGAGACAATCCCGTACCTGGGGATCAACCTGGCAGCCACGATGCAATCAACTGCCTCCATTAACTATGGCATGCTGCACAGGCAAATCCGCAGCGACTTAACGAGATGGAAATACCATCAGATCCCCTGGTTGGGAAGGGGGGCAACTATTAAAATGACAATTCTCCCCAAAATACTATATCTCTTTCAAACTCCTCCCCTTCCACCGCCTTCGGGCTTGATCTCCAAACTTCAGGCAGACCTACTGCAATTTATCTGGCAAGGGAAGAGACCCAGCAAAAAGCCATGGCCTTTCTTCCCTCTAGTTCTGGGGGCCTGAGCATCCCGGACCTCCAATTATACTACCAGGGGGCCCAACTGCGCTATTAGGTAGAGTGGAACCGGGCCGAATCCGAGAAACACTTGCTATTCTAGGTTAGAGCAGTGGCGGGTACGTCCCTGTAGAAAGTTCCCTTCCTGAAGATTACACTTAGACCGCGGAACATATACCTGTCTCCGATCACACGGGCGACAATGGTGGCGTGGGACCAGACCAGCGTCCAACACGGATAGACTTCTTTACCCTCACCCATGACACCGCTGTGAGACAACCCGTATTTTGGCCCAGGAGTGAGAGTCATGAAGTTCACAAGTTGGCAACAATCAGATTGTTGCTCTACGGGCCACATGTTCGACAAGGATTGAGTGCTCTCTTTCCCTCAGGTATGCACAGATTATGGATTTCCCCAGACAGAGTGACTCCATTATTTGCAACTCTGACATTGGATGGTACACACACAAAAAAAAACAAATCAGCAGCATCTGACCCTGATGCAGAGGTCTGGCCCGGCACCAGGGTTCAATTCCCGACACGGCAGGGTCCTGAGCCCAAAATGTCCACGGACTCGATAATTCTCGCCTCGGTGCCTATTCTAATCATGGGGTCCCACGCTGCAACTCTGGGCAATAGTTGCTTAATCTCCACTACAGCGGCCCACCCGCTGTGGGATGCCTGGCTTTCACCCTGGGGATACCCAGTAGGGGTTATCTCACAGGGAAAAAGCCAGGACGGGTTCCCAAGGCAAGCGCATTGATGCCTTCGGGTGATACGTGCGCTATATAAGTCGCAATACATTTACATTTACATCTCACACAATATGAAAAATGGCTCCTCACTGAAACATCAGATAAGAGACTAATCCCTGAACTATGTGCATTCCTGAACCTCCATAATAATGCTAACAATGCTAGCCGAGCCAGATGGGAAAAGGACCTGGGGAGACTGTTGGGAGATAAAGAGTGGGAGGGTATATACAACAGAGCTAGACACACTGCCAGCAGCATGGCACTCACCAAAATGGCTACATACTGGTATTACACCCCAGGACGACGTCACAGAGTTAATCCAACGCAGAGCGCAGGTTGCTGGCGGGGTTGCGGGGCACAAGGGACACTGCTACACATTTTGTGGGACTGCCCATAGCTTCTCCAATATTGGTCACTGGTACTAGACGACATAGACACCCACCTCGACACTCTGTTGTCATGATTTCCCTCATATATAATCTTGGGCCAACCGAATTCACAAACATATCCTTTGAAATCCAGGAGAGGACAGCAGATTGGCTTAGCCATCCTTACACACCTCTTACGCACCTCTCAGATTCCCACTCATACCGGATTGCTTCACAGGTATGCAAAAGATTACGCTCAAACTAGTGGCAGGGCGACTCATCCAGAGACATATAAACCCCGATCCGCCTCTACTCTCACTGAATTTCCGGGAACTGTCATGTCCTAGGTTTCTCTGCCTTCTGCTCTTACCTGGAATAGCCTCACCGCCACAAACAGACCTCTCTTAAGCAACAAATCGTTGTAGTCATTTCATATGTATTGCCGATCAGAAGTGAGTTTGGGAGGGGAGGGTGGGTTGAGATGGGGTTTGTTCGCTTAGTGGTCTCCCGAACTTTCGAGAGGCCGGAATGGCAGATTTCAGTACTGCTTTTAAAAAGAAAATAACAATAAAAAGAATTGAACCATAAGCTAGCACTCGAAACTAACTCAGTGCCTCATGGAGTAGTGAGGTACCCGTCCACAAAGCTTCAACACCTCGCCGGGGGTAGTGATATAAATCTAAAAAACAATATAACATGGCCTCCTTGTACATCCTATGTCATACTCACCCTAAGTGTGGCTCACCTGGGAGGAAAAACAAAGGGAGGTAGCTGTATGTTTCTAGATCAGAAAGGACATGGCCAATGGCGGTGGGCGCTCTCTAAGAACTGCTTCTTCCTTGGTTCATCCCAGTCTCTCCTGGTGCTGTGGGTGGCTCCTACTATGCCCTCTAGCAGGCTAAAGTTTCTACAAGGTCTTTTTTCAACAAGCATGACAAGAAGTAAGATCAAACCAAAGACAATGCAGGGTGACGGACCTGTTAGATAGCACCTCACTATGTTACTGCTACTGTATTTATAATAGTTGTGCACTGTACTCCTGCACCTGTCACCCTTTGGGGCCGCTGGTTATAGATTCATGAAGCAAATTGAGCATAAGGAGGTGCACAGAACAAAGCACATTTAGTCCATTGAGATTTCTTCAATTCCTTCTTATTTCAACATCGGTAATCGCTAATAAAAACAGCCAACGCGTTTCGTTCCCCAAAACACAAACTTGTGAAACTGCATCAGGGCTTTTATAGTGGTAATCAATTGTGCCGTAAGGTTATGTTTCAACAATGAGGCTTTTCTTGTAATAGAGATTTTCTCCAAATGCCAAAGCTTGCCACCTTGATAAGTGACCGAGCCTTCCTTCTGTGATGCCTGTAAGTAACTGCTGACAAGAAGTAAGAGCAGTGCCCATGGAATCTGTAAATTGGTCAATTCATACTTAAAATCTTGGTATTAGAGGCACATGAGGGATTAGATTCACTTCTCATTAATGGAAGTTCCCTGTTCTTGCCACCATGCAGCAGTTGTAGAGAACCTTCACACATCAATACAAAGAGAGGTTGTGTTATGGTGTTGTGTGTGCTTGCTCTTTCATCATCGTATTTGATTAATTGGAAAGGCACGTTTGTCTCTGAATGTACAGTGCATTTTGAGCTTACTCTGGAGTGGTTTGTGGTTTGTCATTCGATTATACGGAATTACCTTGTCAAGGCAGAGGGAGACCGAAAGGTATATGGACCCCATATGTCACACCTATTAAGATTTATGCTTTATGTACAAACCTTATTTCAGGAATACTTAGAGGTTTGTCCAGTGCTCTTATTATGGACGCCCAATGTCACCCTGATGGCGCAGCCCGGTTTGAATTGACGCGCAGTTGCACCCTGCACACACTTCAGAGTGAGTTGCACCATTTCCTATGCTCTTAATCAAAACCTTAGTTTATATGAAACTTATACAACTTTCATTGCCAAAAACTCTGCAGACTCCCCCGATTAACATCCAAGATGAAATCATTCAACACCTCAGCACTAACCTTCTTTGCAGTTATTCCCCAGTTCTGAAATGCCATGCATACTGACAAGCCACTTGCACCCATGCTTTTATCCTTATTCAGACCAGTTAAGTTCTACCAAGAACCAGGCTGAAGACAAAAATATGCAAGAAAGAGAAAAAAAGCAGCAGTCAAGCATCCATCTAGGCTCCCAATATATGGACCAGCAACCCCAGCAACATCAGAACGGCTCCCACCCTTTGGCAATTCAGACAGACCCATGTCTTCAAGGAACACTGTCTCCATACCATAGGAGCCTTTCTGTAAACTAGCATGAATAATACCACCTGGGCCGTCGCCCGTTGCTTTATATCTTGGTTCACATTATATAAACATCTTAACATACCCCTGCTCTTTTGTCCAGTGGAACCTCTTTTACTCTCGTCAGGCGTCTTGCCTTCCAGTATCCTACATGTTTCACTATTCCACCAGTTGTTCAAATGAAATTATATAGGTGGTTAGAACTGGCACTAAGAAAGAAGTCTCAGGATGGAACGGTTGTGGCGTGCTCAGGGGTATCACCCTCTGATCAGGTTGTGAATCCAAATGCGCCTGGGCAGTGGCGCGTAGCTCAGTGACATCCCCCTGAGCCCAGCCTAAGTCCTGCGAGAAGCAGGACTTGAAATTCTTGATGAGAGTTTGTGAAGGAGAAAGGATGATCAAATAATCATTCGTTTAACTGTTTTCATTCATGAAGTGTTACTTTTGAGAAGAAGTAACTATACTTCATGAATAAAATCAGTTAAACGAATGATTATTTTATCAGCCTTTATCCTTCACAAACTCTCATCATATTAATTTTTTTTTGGCACTGTGAGTTTTACCCAGAATCACAGGATGTTGAGGCGACGCCGAGACTCGAACCTGGTTCCCCTGCTCCAATGTCGGCAGCTCTGGCCGTTACGCCACCTCGCCGTGCAAGTATAAAGATGTGTCACCTTGCGTCCCCTCAAACTGCTGTCCTTTACTCCTCCTGCTCGGGCCATTCTGTGCCCAGATGTTGGCAGGTCCTCCTGCACACGCTTGCTTGTTCCGTGTATTGCACTCTATAGCGCTGGTAACCCTGGCGAGGCGCTGAATTATGAAGAGAGTTCCACAAAGAGGTCCTGGTCCAGTAAAGCAGCATCGAGCTAGGCGATTCCGAGGCACCGTTACCACAAAGAGCGTCTAGTAAGAGCATACTTACTAGAGCATGCTTTTCTGAACACTTGTCCTGTAGAAGTGACAGGCCTTGACTGCAACCAATGAGAAAATGAAAACGGAGACTTCTCCAGGACACGGGAGCCGATAGGTTAATGGGCTGTTACACAACACAACTCCTACATTCTCATCCATGTAAAGCCCATCCAGTGAAAGATACTCAGAGGGCCTATGGTTAGGTTTACAATACGTAAATGCAACAACATGATAACACGCATGCAACCAGGACTAGTAAGGAGATCGCTGCTCCAAATGCAGTAATCTTTGAGAAATGGTGGAAACTGCCTGCCAGTTCAGTAGCCTTGGGCTGCATGAGCGCCCCTGAAGGGTTGGTGGCCTTCAGGCGCTGCATTGTGACCCTCAGGACAGGAAGTTAAAATGGGGAAAGGTGTGCAGGCAGCTCACAGGGAAGGGTGGGAGGCAAGAATTGTGGCAGAGCTGCAGGTGGGCACAGGGACAGGGTCAGGGAGTGATGAGACAGTGTGAACGATACTCCCGGGTCTAGCCAGCGCTATATACAACTTTTCAAAAAAATAAATAAATGAGTGTTCCAGCAAACAAGCATTTGCACTGTAACGAGGGGATGGTTGAAAGTGTAGCTCTGAATGGCACCATCGCCGTTCCAGCCTCGGTTGCTAACAGCTCAGATCTGGGATTGGGACGGACGCCAGCCATAGTGAGGTAGTGCACAGTGGCCAGACTCATAATGCCTTCATGCACAGGGAAATCCCAGAGGTCGGCAATGGCACACGTGGAATGGTGTCTCTTTAAGCATAATACCACTGGGGGAGTTCCTGCACCCTATTGCAGCTATGGCCTGTGGTCCTTCTTCCATGTCTCTGCAAGGCCCTGCACCTTTGGAAGTTATAGACAAGTTAGCCCAGGTATAATTCAGAAATAGGAGCAGACTGACAACCCCAGCTTCCTCCAGAGCCCAGGCTGCCAGGAGGAAAGCTGCATCCCGAGAAGAAGACCAACTGGGAGATCCATTTTAGATCTTTGAGCTACATCATCCCACCCAGGGCCAGCCAAAGGGCACAAAGGAACAGCATGATGTGTGATTGTCCAGCAGAAAATTCCATATTTTGACATTTTCTCTAATCGCTGAATACAAGCAAGTACAACATGTTATCACTCTTGCGAAACGACTTGCCACACAAACTACCCCCTGGCATGTATGACATGCATGCCATGAGCGGCAACAGACAGAGACAATCACACATGGGCCCTCTGACCCATGCCAGCTTCACTCTGCCGAAAGATACACGGTTTTCATATGCTGCTTCTGATGAGCAGTCCGCCATTTCTATGGAAAACAGATGTGTGGGCGGAGCCAGGGGCGTCACCCAGCACAGGCCTCCAGGAGGTTCTAATGCAGTCCCAGGCCTCTGAGCCAGGGGGGTCTCAGGGTTCCCTCACCACGTCCTGCAGGGAAGTCCCATGTGTTGCGTGATATTCCTCAGTCTACCCTGCAGAGACAGGAGTCAGACACAGCCATGACTCAAGTCCCTGCGTCATCCAGCTTCAGTGCTCAGCAACAAGCCCAAACAAAATAAGCAGACACCACCTGCTGGAGGAGACCCTTCCGACGACCGGAGAGAGGTATACACCGACCTCCCACGTATTCCCTCATTACACAACCCTTCACAAATACTACATCAGAAACATAAACAACTAAGCGGCTTCACCGACCAACATTTACTATCACTGACTGACTCGAAAAATGACGTCAACAGCTAAAAAATACCTTTAAACCCGGAGGCTGTTTTTAAAAGCTTCGATTTTTTTTCTTTCAGGATGCATGATTAATCCAGGAGGTTTCCACTGACGGGTCAACTGGATTTTCCTCAAAAGAAATTCATAAGAGGGTCAAAAAACACATACGGTATGTCAGAATGTGGCTCCAAGAGAAAACATTTGCAACTGGTCAACTGGAATATCTTACAATGGCACAGTGAGGTACCGACCCATCTTATCTATCACAATCGGTGACTGTGTGGACGGTGACAGAGGGTTTGTGACTGTCAGACACAGTAAGATTTGTGATATGCACCCAAACAGCCAGAGAGGCAACACGGGGGGGGGGGGGGGCGTAAGAAACACTCGTTCAGAGCTAAGGCCAGGCATCCAGCGTCTTTTAAGGCCTTTCCGTTAACAGTATTCCAAAGGCGATAATTTACTTTTGATTTTGATCGTTTGCTTCACATCTCCTACAAAATATGCCTACAAGAATCAAGCTTTGGCATAAAATTAAAAGAATGTCTAAGAGTGACAACAAACATTTGGTTTTAAAAAAATAGCCAGAAATTGAATTGTTGACCGCCATCGGGTAGCCTTATATCCTTGCTCATTTATTGAAATCAGGCTTTGGGAGAAGCTCTGATGCCATGGCTGCCCACCACAAACTGATTTGCTTTTGCCACTTACATGGCCCGTGAAGTTATTGCCAACTCAATGAGTTTTATTGGATCAGCCGTATCTGGATGGACGTATGAGTTAAACACCTTAGATTATTTGAAACCCAGGGGGTGCACACCAATAGTCGTGATTTCTATACTTGCGAGGTAGTCCCGTTTGGATAAAAATTCAATGAATGCGGAAGACATATTGAAAATGGTGCAGCATGTTGTTTTGTTTCATTATAGTGTCTATCTATTGTGTATTTATTTTCCATAAGCAGCACCCATGATTGCATCAGAAGACCAGGATGTAAAACTCTTGGCCTGCAGTGCGGTTTTGTGTTGATCGCAGGCCATGTTCAATAAGGTCATTGTGGAATCCTGAAGTTCCATTACATTAGTCACCGCGTCACGACCAGCGCCCGGCTGCATGGACTGGTGATCTTCTCCACCACAATTTGTTGACTAACACAATGGTGAGGGAGTTCTATGAGTACAGCTTGTGCCCCAGCATGCCTTAGTGATCATAAGCACCAGTTCCTGTAGGCGAACTTCCTCTAGCCATGCTGTACTATTTAACATTGATGACAAACCTTATGTCGAAACAGAATTACTGAGACACAGAAATGACAAAATTCAATATAGCTTTTTATTTTTACGTAGGTGGATTTCATGCCAAGCAATGCTGCAAGTTCTGATATGCAGGCACACACAGGCTCTACCGCGCCTACTCCTTCAAACATTTTGCAATCTTTCCAAGATGAACTATTTAAAAAAACATTGACACAACAGCCCAGTACAATCGATTCTGAGCCAAGGAAACCATCCCTTAAAATTAGCGTCAGGCTCGGCCCTGAAAAGCACTCACCACACCCCAAATTTCGGGGGCTGTTGACTTTTCTTGCCTATGGCTAAATGTAAACTTGCGACAGACAAATTGAATAAACAATGATTGTTTGTGTTTAATCAGTGGTAATAACATTCTCAGAATCGTCGCTTGTTCCAGACTGGGATTATGTAGTTACAGAGAATATTCGGTGAAGAGATTCTCTGAGCAAAACTTTAATGGAGAAAAGTGAGATGCATGTATTCATATGCTACAATATAAAAAAATAAAATGAACGTTATATTTTTCACTTCTAGTATTTCATAAAAAGAGTGCATGTTTCAAAAAGAGCTAGAATTAGGATTAAAGGTAAAGTTAGGTTCTGGTTTTGGGCCGAGATTAGAGGTGCATCAAGTGAAAAGTAAAAAGCTTGTCCTGTTACATAATCTTACGTCATCAACAGTAACCACAAATAAATGTCCTGGAATGTCAATTTGATGATGGCTGTTGGGTTGTAAAATGTACTGTGACATCATTCATGAGCTGGCCCAATTAGGAATAGGCTTATTTTGGGTGAAGAAAAAAGTTTCTCCATGCATTCGTTATAATGTTTTTTTTTATGACAGTTCATTATAACGTCAACTACAATTTTTGTTAGATTTGTTCAAAGAGGGGTTTTCTTGATTGTATTTCTATTTCTATTATCCGGTTATCTCCTCAGTAACTTAGGCCCACATGCATCAAGCTAATTTGCAACCAGAAACATTGCGAACCGGTCAATAATGCAGTTTCCGATCGCAAAATAGCTAGGTCAAATGCATGAGGGCAAATTCGTACAAAATAGTAGTTTTCACAATTTTAGCGCTTCATAAAATACAGAATCGGTAATACCGATCCTGTATTTTAGGAAGCGCAATTAAGAAATCGCAAAATGGGATGCATCAAGTTTTCGCAAATACAGAACTAGCCAAAAATCGCTATTTCCATTCCTTAAACTAGAAGAAATCAAATCAGGTGGTAACAATTACACATAAACAACAAGCATTTGCAATGCAATAGGTCTCGCATTAGGAAAGTTTGAGCTATTGGTATTGTAAATGACAATTTTTTAATTTATGTTTTGTTTTTGAAAATAGCGAAATTAAAAGCTTTGTCATTTACAATGCCAATAGTTATAACTTTCGCAAATGTGACACCTATAGCATTTGTAATGCAATATGTGTTGTATTTACGTGACACATGTATTGACATTACAAATAACAAGGACTTTTAATTTTTTTCCAATAATTAATACTTAAATAAAAGTTATTGTAATTTATAATGACACTAGCTTAAAGTTTTGTAAATAACTTTTGTGAAGATTATGTTCAGTGTATTTTATTGTGACGAAAATCCAAGAACAGAAGTGAAATATTTCTTCTATATCTTTTTGTTACATTTGTAATAAAGCTTGAAACATTGAGAGAACATATTTGAACCAGGTGTTGTTGAATGGTTGCACAGATTGATGCTGTGGTGGCGCTGAGTGATGTTGTAATGGCAAACGAGTGATGCTGTGGCGTTCAGTTATGCTGTGGTAGGGCATAGTGATGTTGTGGTGCCCCTGAGTGATGCTGTGAAGGTGCGGAGTGATGCTGTATGCTATGCTATGTTTTTTTGCTATCCTATGTTTTGTTTTGTTATGCTATGCTATGTTTTGCTATCCTATGCTTTGAATTGTTATGCTATGCTATGCTGTGTTTTGTTATGCTATGCTATGTTTTGTTATGCTATGCTATGTTTTGCTATACTATCCTTTGTTATGCTATGCTATGTTTTGTTGTGTTTTATTATGCTATGCTTTGTTTTGCTTTGCTATATTTTGTTATGCTATGCTATGCTATATTTTGTTGTGTTTGGTATGCTATGTTTTGCTATGCTATTATATGTTTTGTTTTGCTATGCTATGTTTTGTTGTGTTTTGTTAAGCTATGCTATGTTTTGTTGTGTTTTGCTATGTTTTGTTATGCTATGTGTTGTGTTTTGTTACGTTATGTTTTGTTATGCTATGCTATGTTGTGTTTTGCTATCCTATGCTTTGTTTTGTTATGCTATGTTTAGTTTTGCTATCCTATGCTTTGTTTTGTTATGCTATGCTATGCTATGTTTTGTTATGCTATGTTTTGTTATGCTATGCTAAGCTTTGTTTTGTTATGCTATGCTATGTTGTGTTTTTTATGCTATGCTATGTTTTATTGTGTTTTGTTATGCTATGCTATGTTTTGCTATGCTTTGCAATGCTATGTTTTGTTATGTATGCTACGTTTTGTTGTGTTTTGTTAAGCTATGCTATGTTTTGTTGTGTTTTGCTATATTTTGTTATGCTATGGTTTGTTTTATGTTATGTTATGCTATGTTTTGTTATGCTATGTTTTCTTATGCTATTTTGTGTTGTGTTTTGTTATGCTATGCTATGTTTTGTTATACTATGCTATGTTTTGTTTTGCTATGCATTGTTATGTTATGCTATGCTTTGTTTTGTTATGCTATGTTTTGTTATGCTATGCTATGTTATGTTGTGTTTTGTTATGCTGTGCTATGCTTAGTTGTGTTTTGCTATGCTATGTTTTGTTTTGTTATGCTATGTTTTGTTTTGCTATCCTATGCTTTGTTTTGTTATGCTATGCTATGTTTTGCTATCCTATGCTTTTTTTGTTATGCTATGCTGTGTTTTGTTATGCTAGGCTATGTTTTGTTATGCCATGCTGGTGAGGGTGTGTGGGTGAGTGAGGGTAAGTGAGAGTGAGGGTGTGTGAGGGTGAGGGTGTGTGAGGGTGAGGGGTGTGAGGGTGTGAGGGTGTGTGAGGGTGAGGGTGTGAGGGTGAGTGAGGGTGTGTGAGGAGGTGAGGGTGTGTGAGAGCGAGGGGGTGAGGGGGTGTGAGGGTGAGGGGGTGTGAGGGTGAGGGGTTGTGAGGGTGAGTGAGGGTGTGTGAGGGTGAGAGGGTGAGGGGTGTGAGGGTGAGTGAGGGGGTGTGAGGGTAAGTGAGGGTGTGTGAGGGTGAATGAGGGTGTGGGTGTGTGAGGGTGAGTGAGGGTGTGTGAGGCTGTGTGAGGGTGAGGGTGGGTAAGGGTGAGGGTGTGTGAGGGTGAGGGGATGTGGGGGTGAGGGGGTGTGAGGGTGTGATGGTGAGGGGGTGTGAGTGTGAGGGGGTGTGAGGGTGTGAGGGTGAAGGGGTGTGAGGGTGAAGGTGTGTGAGGGTGAAGGGTGCGAGGGTGTGGGCCTGTGAGGGTGGGGGTGTGAGGGGGAGGGTATGGGGTTGTGAGGGTGAGGGTGTGGGGTTGTAAGGGTGAGGGGGTGTGAGGGTGTGAGGGTGAGGGGGTGTGAGGGTGAGGGAGGGTGAGGGTGATGGGGGTGAGGGTGACGGGGTGAGGCTGAGAGGGTGTGTGAGGGTGAGAGGGTGTGTGAGGGTGAGAGGGTGTGTGAGGGTTAGAGGGTGTGGGGGGAGGGGGTGTGAGGGGGAGAGTGTGAGGGTGAGAGGTAGTGAGGGTGAGGGTGTGTGAGGGTGAGGGTGTGTGAGGGTGAGGGGGTGTGAGGGTGAGAGGGTGTGTGAGGGTGAGGGGTGTGAGGGTGTGGGGGTGTGAGGGTGAGGGTGTGAGGGTGTGAGGGTGAGGGGGTTTGAGGGTGAGA
The DNA here is from genome assembly GCF_964261635.1 of Lissotriton helveticus. Classification (NCBI taxonomy): domain Eukaryota; kingdom Metazoa; phylum Chordata; class Amphibia; order Caudata; family Salamandridae; genus Lissotriton; species Lissotriton helveticus. The sequence continues at coordinate 973,727,271 of NC_136057.1, read as the reverse complement.
GGGTGTGTGAGGGTATGTTAGGGTGAGGGTGAGGGGGTGTGAGGGTGAGGGTGTGTGAGGGTGAGAGGGTGAGTGAGGGTGAGGGTGTGTGAGGGTGAGGGTGTGTGAGGGGGTGTGAGGGTAAGGGTGAGGGGGTGTGAGGGTGAGGGGTGTGAGAGTAAGGGGGTATGAGGGTGTGTGTGAGGGTGTGAGGGTGAGGGGATGTGGGGGTGTGAGGGTGTGTGGGGGTGTGAGGGTGTGTGAGGGGGTGTGAGGATGAGGGTGTGTGTGTGGGTGAGGGTGTGAGGGTGTGTGAGGGTGTGTGAGGGTGAGGGGGTGAGGCTGGGTGAGGGTGGGTGAGAGGGTGTGTGAGGGTGAGAGGGTGTGTGAGGGTGAAAGGGTGTTTGAGGGTGAGAGGGTGGGTGAGGGTGGGTGAGAGGGTGAGTGAGGGGTGTGTGAGGCTGAGGGGGTGTGAGGGTGAGGGGGTGAGGGGGTGTGAGGGTGAGGGTGTGAGGGAGGGTGAGGGGATGTGAGTGTGAGGGGTGTGAGGGTGAGAGGTTGTGTGAGGGTGAGAGGGTGTGTGAGGGTGAGAGGGTGTGTGAGGGTGAGAGGGTGAGTGAGGGTGAGGGTGTGTGAGGGTGAGGGTGTGTCAGGGTGAGGGGGTGTGAGAGTGAGGGGGTGTGAGGGTGAGGAGGTGTGTGAGGGTGAGGGGGTGTGAGGGGTTGAGGGTGAGTGAGGGTGAGAGGGTGAGTGACGGTGAGAGGTTTGTGAGGGTGAGGGGGTGAAGGTGTGTGAGGGTGAGAGGGTGAGTGAGGGTGAGTGAGGGTGTGTGATGATGAGGGTGAGGGGGTGTGAGGGTGAGGGGATGTGAGAGTGAGGGTGTGTGAGGGTGAGGGGGTGTGAGGGTGAGGGTGTGTGAGGGTGTGTGGGGGTGTGAAGGTGTGAGGGTGAGTGAGGTTGAGAGGGTTGTGAGGGTGAGGGGGTGAGGGTGTGTGAGGGTGAGGGTGTGTGAGGGTGAGGGGGTGTGGGGGTGTGAGGGGGTGAGGGTGAGTGAGGGTGAAAGGGTTGTGAGGGTGAGGGTGTGAGGGTAAGTGAGAGTATGTGAGGGTGTGTGAGGGTGTGTGAGGGTGGGTGAGGGGGTGTGAGGTTGAGAGGGTGTGAGGGTGAAGGTCCGAAGTAAATGGTGGCAGGGCAGACATCATAAGACAGAGAGAAGAGACTGTGTGGTGACTGCGTTGGTCAGTTTCAGAATCAGGAGGGGCAGAGTCAACACAGTCTGCGAGGGATCAAGGCAAAGCATAGCGGATGTAGCATTGCAGCTAGCACGTCGAGTGTTTTCAAGCTGAGTGTCCCTAGAGAGATGGCAACACAGCAACAGCATTTGGGAAGCAAGGCTACTGTAAAAAAGCACGCTAGGCTTTCACTTTCGTCCAGAAAAAAAACCGAGAAAGGTGCAGAGAACACCGAACAAAACACAGCTTCCGCGCCAAATGGATGCAAAAAAAACCAAGCTCTCGGCATTGCTGTGGTGGAGGAGCGGGAGCGCATTCCTTCGAAGTCTGAGGAGGGGGGGAGCGACTTGGGAGTGGATTCCTTTGAAGTCTGATGCCAAGGCTCAGACAAATGGTGGTGTGCGAGAGGCTTCCTTTGAAGTCTGATGCCGAGGCCGATGGTGTTTGATGTGCACGCGCCTGCCTCACACGCCTGCCTCACATGAACTGTATGCGATCCGCAGGTAGGTAAACTTTTTGGACTGCTTACTATAATCTCGACTAGAATAGTCGAGACCTAAAAACAGGTGGAAATCATCAGCAAACTACTTAAACAGTCCCAGAATGCATCACAGTGACTCACTATGGCAGCGCTCTACGTCGTGGCGAGGAGGATGAGGCTGAGAGCAGCAGCACAGAGGAGAAGGAGGATCCAAGAGAGAATCTTTAGAGTGCGCAACACATTGCTAGGGCAGACAGAGGAGGAGATCTATGATAAATATAGGCTGAATGCTGCAGCTATCTTAGATCTCATACTGCAGCTGAAGATCCGCAGGACACATGCCATACCCACCCATGTGCAGGTCCTGTGTTCCCAGCAACTCCTAGCTCAGGGACCTTCCAGGGAGTAATTGCTGCAGCTGGAGGGGTCTCACAAAGTGCCTTATCACGCCTTTTTAACAGTTTCCTAAATGCCATGTTGCAGAGGATACACCACCACACCAGGTTCCCCACGACACCACAGGAATTGATGCAAAGCAAATTAGATTTTTATCAGGTTGCACAGTTCCCACATGTGATTGGTTGTATCGATGGGACGCATGTACCCATATGTCCCCCTGCAGTGAATGAGTATATCTACCGCAACCGGAAATCTTGCCATTCACTCAACATACAGGTAACATGCAACTCCAAAACACTAATCACTGACATAGTGGAAAGTTACCCTGGCAGTGCACATGACGCCTACATCTTCCGGTACAGTTGTATACACAGACGTCTACTTGCAGGGGATTTTGCAGAAGGATATCTTCTGGGTAAATCAATGTAATACTGTATTTCAAAACTGTTCGCCATGGTGACACATAGCAGTGTCTAATGTATGTTTATCTCTCACATCCTGTAGGTGATAGCGCATACCCTGTGAAGTCTTACATACTCACCCCATACCTGAATCCTGCAACACAAAGGGAGCGATGTTACAATCGTGCACACATTGCAACGTTCAATGTGATAGAAAGGACATTTGGGGTACTAAAATCACAATTACGCATCCTACACAAGACCGGTGGGGCATTACAGTATAGTCCAGAGACATGCTGTAAGATTGTGGCAACGTGTGCTATGTTGCACAACATAGCCACTAACAGAGGCATACCCTTGGTGGACTCTGACAGCGAGACAGAACAGGACATACATCCGACACAACCACCCCATGCATCAGACAGACCAAATGCAGCAGAGGGCAGACAAAGAAGACCAGAAATCACGCAACATTACTTCTAAGGTGAGTAAGCACATGACAAAAACAGGGCTACCAGTGGATTCAATTTTTAACTTTTATTCATAGTTGTATTAAAAAACACATATGAAAAGACATAAAATTCATACATATAAATTGAAATAATGAGAGATACATTAATCACTGTTAAAAACCAAATAAGTACAATACATGAATTAATAAATGCTCATAAGATAAATTCCTAAAAAATCGTCGGATCCATCTATCGGGGCTCCGTCTCTCGCCGTCTGGTTGTTCTATTTCTTCAAATATTAGGAGAAACTTAAAACAAAGGACTTTCCTCACATCAGGAGGATTCTCCGAAGTATCAAAGTACCGACAGCGGACAAGTAATTAATCACTAATATACGAGCAATACAGACGGCGAGAAGACTACGCTTATTTTACTTTATCATTAGGTTGATTTTAAACAGAAGTGACAGATAAAACTCTGGTTAAAATTGGACACCGAGCTACTACTAGTTCAGATGTCTGATGCGGTCTATAACGTGAATATATCCTAATCAAAAGATAACAAAGAAAGGAGTATCCTATGTAGCCATCTATGCACCCTATATCGTTCCTACTTAATATACGTGGCCCCTCCAGAAGAAGGCGCTGGTCGCTGAAACGCGCGTCGAGAATTATTGTGCCACCTCCTTCCTTTTTTAGGAATTTATCTTATGAGCATTTATTAATTCATGTATTGTACTTATTTGTTTTTTAACAGTGATTAATGTATCTCTCATTATTTCAATTTATATGTATGAATTGTATGTCTTTTCATATGTGTTTTTTAATACAACTATGAATAAAAGTTAAAAATTGAATCCACTAGTAGCCCTCTTTTCACTAATAGTTTCATCCTAATATGTATTTTTAATTATGACTGCCTAGGTTGTTTTTTGTCAATTGTTGGTTATCCCTGACCTAGGAGTCGAAAAATTCGATGTACTCAGGGGGTCCTTGATAAATATCCGTCTGAGTAAGCACATGACAACACAGTATTTGGTTAATGGTTTAAATTGACAGTTGTATGGTTGTGTTAATGTACACATACCATGTACAGACAATTACTTTCCATTTCCTTGGGACTGCAACTTCAGTCTGAATAAGTAACACATATCTGGTTACCTCACTGCTGTGGAGCATTTTAAAATCCAAGCGTAATTTACCGATTCATGCCCTTATATAGGTATAGTTCATACTGACCTTATATAGGCATAGAAATCCTGCCCATATTTAGACATAACCCATCCAGTCCAAATACAGGCATGACTATTCCACTAGTTCCAAAAAGCCACAACGATTTCTTGGAAAACTTGGCTTCAGCAGTCAGGGAAATCCCCTTACTTGAATATTGATTTGTCCTAGAAATCATGGCGTTTTCAAAGAACTACCATTCCCTTGGGGTTCTTTGGTGACGTTATTCTGTCAGACTTTATGTCAAACAAGGCACCTTCAAGGTATAAATATGCCTACACTTGCTCTAGCAAACACATGGTGGTTCAGAGCAGCTCGACTATCTACTTGCCCGACGCTGCTCACTACAGCAAGTGTCGAAGGAAGCCGACCCTCCAGCTGAAGCACTGATCGAGTAGCTGCACTTCTCCCGGCGAGAATCCAGCTCCAGTGTTTCCAAGCTCCCCTCGGGGGGTGTTGGGAAATCGAGTCCCGAGACAGAGATACCAGACCTCCTTCATTCTAAAACCAAGGTACGGAGCTGATTAGACCATAAGAGAAATCTTGGTTAGATTCTTGGCAAAGACAAACTAAACCTATGCTACACCTCACTTACTTCTTCCCTCGTACTAGACTTAGGTTAGGTACATTGGGGTAGGCGTATTTTAGAAGCACCAGTTGAGTACTTTTTAGCCTATGTTATTTATGTATCTATTTATCTATGGTCTAGGAACCATACAATGCTTTTACAGTATTATTTTATAATACTCTTCTTACTGTACGCATTATACTTTGCAACCAGTATTACGATTGTAGCAGTTCATTTCTTTTGCATGAGAAAGAAGACTGTTCAATAAACCCTTTTATTGAAAACGTCCGTCTCTCTATTTCTCTGCACCTCTGATGAAATGAAGCATGCATGATTGACTGAGCAAAATATCTATCTATTATTTCCACGACTCTGAAGATACGTTTTATCTTGGGGAAACAAAGTTGTCATGTTTATGCGGTTGTCAGAAACTAATCCCCTCTTGTGTATTCGAGAAAGTTTCTAGTGACCTCTGAGCTAGCTGGCACTCACAATTAAGTCTAATATATTCAATAGAGACCAAGTCGACCTAAGTCCTACGTCAAATCTATAGGATATGTTATTCAATGCATAGAGCCTATTGGTAATATAGGAACTACACTTCATCACCAGATTGTTTAAATGTCCAAATGTCTAACTCTTCCTGCGATGCCCTCCAGTAGGCCCAGCTACATCAGACATGGTGCCTTCTGTGCCTGCCTGACTCCTGCTATGGCGCCTCCTGCTATGTGCCATAGGATCCAGTAGGCTGTTCAGGCTGGAGGCCTCCTCACTGTCCCCCCTCCATGCATGAGGTTCCCACTGGCTGCTGCTGTCTGTTGCCCTTCCACTGCAGTGGTGACCTGGATTAGGCCCCTGGCCACATCCCCACAGCAGTGGGTCATCTCAACCTGCATGCTGACTGCACGCCTGTAAAGCTGACCTGTTGTAGTACTCAGCCTGTTGATGGCCCTGGTCTATCCGCGCATGCGCCCCATAGAATGGTGTTGCCTCCTGGCATTAGAGAACTGCTCAGCCTGGATGACCCTGCACATCTGTTCAATGGCAGTTGCTACACTATCAAGTTTCTTACTATTTGCCCTGAGCCCCTCAACAACTGTGGTTGTCTGCTCCTTCATGCAGTCACGTATACCACCCATATATGTGACCATTGTTCCCAGTTGCTCTTGCGTAATACGCATTTTCTTTTGTTGCAGACGCTGGACCCTCAGCATCTTGGAGTCCAGCACACTGTAGGCAACTTCACCATAGTCTCAGCAGACCTCAGAAATGCACTTGCCCTTGCCTGCGGAACGGACTGTGACGTTGCAGGATTGTTACCTCTGGTGGTGGGGGTGGTGGTGTATGGGCAGTGCTGTGTGGGTGCGCTCCTGTTTGGGTGTCCTCCTCACTATCCAAATCAGGCAGTTATTGGACTCTTCTCCTGCGATGAGTGGGAAAAGGTAGTGGCAAGGATGCTGGCATTTCTTGTTCTTCATCTGGCTGTTCTGTATGTCCCTCAGAATCGTGGGCGTCTACCACGTCAGTCTCCTGTGATGCACCTGTTAGGAGGAAAACAGTGCAAGAGAATTTTTTTTTAGAAAAATGAAATATCTTTTTTTTTGCACGTTTGTGAAATTGTGCTTACAAAGGTCTAGTAAATTGACTTCTGTGATGTAGAAAGTCTACTGTTGTCACCTCCTTGCTGTGCTCTGCTGCAGTTGAGCTGTGCTACTCCCTCAATGCTTTGCCATATCATGTGTATGCATACAACTCTCACAATGCATTGGGGGTTGCATGTAAGAGGTGGGCTGGACTCATGTCTGCAACACTACGCAGGGTATGCATTAGTGGCAGTTTGGCTTACATTTCTATAGAAATATGTTTGGTTGTGCTCTTACCTAGGGTGGTCCCCGCATGTCGTGAGGTGTCAATCTGTGTGATCCCGACAACTGCCTCTGGCTGCAGAGTGGATTCCACCAAGTCGTCCAGTGGGGTGTTTGCAATCTGAGTGGATGTTCCCCCTCCTGTTTTTCTGGCAGAGGCCAGCCTTTGATCCACTCTCTCTTTTGCCTGGCTGCAAAGACCATACCATCTCTTCTGTAGGTTGTTGATGTCATGGTGTGTTACCCCCACAGAATTTACCCTGGCTTGTACCCCAAGCCAGATCTTCCTCTTCACTGTCTCTGCACAGGCAGGCATAGTTTCCCAAATAGCTGGTCATGTTTTTGAACAACTTCCTCAGTGAGTATTTCAAGTTCCCTCTCACTGAATTTAATCTTCCTCTTCCTGACTTCTTTTTTTGCTGTTTTTTTCCTGTGTCCATGGTGTTTGTCTCAACTTCTGCAGGAAAAAGTATTTTTCCAGGCTGAGCACCAACAGTCTTCTTCCTCCTCAGTCTCTCCCTGTGTACAGGTGTGTGGAATCTGAGAATCACTTCCTGCTTGTGATGTCATCTCCATGAGACGATTGACGCTTCCGCAATTACTAATTCTGTAATTGCAAATTCGCAAATACAGATTTGGTAAATGAGTAATCGGTAAATATGTTAGCGATTTTTAAGGAAACGCAAATATTTACCGATTTATTTGATGCATTTGGTTTAACGAATCAGTAATAGCGATTCCTTATTTTTCGCTACTTTAGAATCGCTAAATCTTTATTTGATGCATGTGGGCCATAGTTTCTTGCGTCAAGGTGAGAAGAGGGAAAGTTAGGGAAACAGACCTGCCCATAAAAGGTTAGATTCTCTTTAACCAACATGCTCCCATTAACTTCATAAAGGCGAAGCATTTACAGCAAACCTGTTGGAAACTAGCTTTTTAAAATTATATTTAAAGCCAGAAAAGGAAACTAGCATTTTCCTGTAGTGTTACCAGCACAGTCCTCATTTCTTCACTTTTCCTGCTCCTTTCAAAATTGTGTTTGTTTGTAACACCGTGTGAAGTTTGTCTGGCAGGATGGTCAAAATGGATCCCTATTTGTCCAACTCAAACAATTTCCCAAGAAAGACTCGAAGGGGAGCTGTGATACCCTCAGCCTTCTGAGAAGCTTCCATAATAGTGATGTGAAGAGGAAAGAACACAGCGCTTTGCAACAATTTGTTTAATAAAACAAATGAATGAAGAGATGTTGATGAGTCAACATGAATTCACATTTGGAAGAATAGAGGAGTGGCGGGTGCGAGGACGGATGTGTACTCTTCTAAAAGCCTTTCATGAATGGGAAGTGGGCAGCGGCTTACATGGCTTACTCACTTCCAATGCCCCAGCACCTACTGGACCTTGAAGGAGGCTAGCTGACAGGCAGGAGGCATATATCATGCTGCATAGAGGACATTAGCCTCCAGAACTCTCAAGCCGCCATCTTGTAGCACCTGAAAGTGTTTCAGCCGATGGTGCATGTGGGCTGTATTACATGCATGCTCCCTTGCATTGTACAGTGCACTCTTCATACTGCACAGCACAGTGGCATGGTTTACCGGCGATAAAGCTGTCTTACGCCTGTCCCTCTGCAATTAAAACAAACATTCAGCACTTTGAAGATCCTCTGAGAGGAATGCATTTTATGCAAATAACTTAAAGCATAAAACATAATAGTGAAGATTGCCAGAATGATTGGGCACCCAAACTGCGTTGACATCCAGGAGGCACCCACAAGCACAGGTCGCCTAGTGATTGGTTAACTCAGTACCCAACATGTTGGAAAGGGTTCTGCTCACTCTGCTTCACAGCTGTTTGATGAAACGGTCTGCTGCCAGTAATGCTCTTGAAACAAGTCAGAAAACTAGGCAAAAGTATCAGTAAAGTAACCAAGTTGGGGTACATGACCCTTAAAATCCAAGATGGCGGCAAGGAGCAGAGTATTGGGGCATTTATCTAACTTTAGTGAGAAGAAAGTGAAGAGTTTTTAAAGATTCAGAGGCAAGTATTGCAAAGTGTGAGATTCACTTCCTGATCGAAGGCCAGGTTTTCCCTAAGGATCAAGGCATTTTTTATTTTTTATTTGCTCACAGCAAAAGAGCAAAATGATGTAATCATCAGAAAAGAATGAAAACTAGAATTAAACATTAAATTGCCAATTCATCATTCCACCTCTCAATCAGACTTAGACTTTAGACCTCAGCATAATACAGAGTTAGACCTTTTGGAAGTTTCCCTAGATAAGGGTCGGAATGCCATCCAATGTTTGTAGATTGATCGTCAGCTTTAGATACAGAGTCATATGCTTTGCTATTACAGCATCTCGCCGAACCTGGAATTTGTGGGTACGCTTTGTGTTGGTATCAATCATTCGTTACCAATAGGAAACATGCAGTCACTGGAGCCTATTTCATTTCAGGGGACAAACTTTGAAGCCTCTTTCCTGTTCATCAGGAAATTACTTTCTGAATCCCAATGAGCCCCTAGTAGGTAGGAGCCCAGGAAATGCGGAAGGACTGATGCAATAGAGGATGCAGCAGATTACCCCCATCAGGCTCATCAGCATAAAAAATGATATTCCATAAGACAACACATATGACATGAAATTACTTGTTGTGTCTTGCTTCAGATCTTGCTTATCTATCAAGCAGGGGTGATAATGATAAGGTTATTTATAAAGGGTGACTAACAGCCAGAAGGGTAGAGTGGCGCTACGAGGATTATTGGAGAAGACCAACTTGGCTATGGAATCAAAAAAAGGGACTGACAGAGTAGAGTTTTGGTAGCTTTGTGGGAATAGATATGATCATGATTGAGGTGGATGGAAAGGGGAAGAGAGTTTCAGATCTTGAGGGCTAGGAAAGTGAAAGCGCAGCATCCAGGGAGCATTCTGAGAACAGGTATTATTGCAAGTGAAACAGAGTGGAGAAAATGTGAAGGGAGATAGAGGAGAAATTTGGTTTTAAGATAGAGAGGACCTTGTCTGTGATAAGTATGTTCAACGAAGCCGAGAGATCTGAACATGATGTGTTTCAGGATAGGAAGCCTATGCAGGGATGATATAGCAGTAGAGATGTGAGGGTATTTACGAAACCTAAACATACCGCTGCATGTTGGATGTAAAAGAGACCGTGAAGTGTACAAGCTGGGAGACTAAGAGGAGAGACATGCAATAGTCTAGCTGCACAAGTCTGACCACTAAACTACCAGCTGTTGAGCATAGATGGGGAGGAAACTAATTATCATGCACAGTAGGTGAAAGAAGCAAGAGTAAAAGATGTTGTGATTTGAGGATACAGTGCCAGGGTTTGTCAAACAAAAACCTCGAGTTGCAAACTTCTGGTACTAGGGTAGGAGGACATCCCAAGTCTATGGGCCACCAGTTAAATGCTGAGGGGATGGGAAAATGTTTGACATTAAGCAGAACTTCAGTTTAGTCTATAAAGATTTTTTAACGAGTTCTGGTTCATCACAGTTTACAGCTTGTAGTTGACAAATAAGATTTTTTGTTGGTACCAAAAGATTGATCATTGTGTCTTATTTATTTTGAAATGTTTTTGAGGATAGTGTGCTTATAATTATAGACAAGACTGAGAAGAAAATTAGACACACTTGGCTTTTTGACTCAACAAAACCCAAATAACATTGTACATTGTGGTTAAAGTTATTAGCCCAGAATTATTAAATATGTAAAATATGTCATACATATGGAAACAATAGGACAATGTGTTGTTACATAGGGTGCTGCCCAGTTGTAGTTACACAACCCATCTCCCTTGTCCAGTGAGCACACACTATCTGTTTTTTGGAGCTGACTAGAGTTTATTATATTCTGCAATAATGTTATGGATTATGTCAAATGGTGCAAGTGCGCATGATTTTAGTCTCGTAAAATAAAAGATGAAGGGCTGGCGCTGGTCAAATTTGAAAACTGTGCTAATAGACCACAGGATAAATTATTCACTTGAAGAGTTATTGCCTATCAGACATGGAGTCAAAGGCATAATATCCCTTACAAATTGTGCAACCAAAACAGAAGGCAAGTGAAGAAGCTTCCACGTGCACAGTGGGTGCAATTAACCTGGGAAGGAGACCTATCAGACATTAATAATAGGCATCCACCTTGAGTGGGACTTAGAGCAGATTTATAAATGCCTACAGTAGTGTCCTGTCCCCGAGACACTATATTGGAAAGTAAAGGATCCCAAGTGCTAACCCTTGACCACACCAGTGGAGTAGCAAGGGAGGGAATGGTCCGTCCCGGCTGCACAAGTTTTGAGCGGTGGCACTTTTACCCTTGTTAATCTTTCTGAACCAACCCGCTCTTCATTCTTACCTGCGGTCATTGTGTGGTGGCAAACGCTGGGACTGCCGCGGGCTGCAAATGGTCTAGCTACGCCACTGAACCTCACTGTGGGCTGGGCTACATGAGATGTTCTCTGCCAGTGTGAGAATGACCATCTTCCCTCCACCAACAGGCACTTGAAGGGCTCCTAACTTTAGACCTCTCTTACTTAGAATTCCCAACCCATGACACTCATCCCCCCTGCCCAACTCACAACCTTAAGAGCAGTATACTCTAGCTCACCCTTTATTCTGCCTCTCTCTCAGCTCCACAGCTGAGCAGATCTGCTTCCTCCCACCTACAAACTACATGCCACCTTTTTTAACCCACTTGTTCTGTTCCCATTACTCCTTGCAACACCCTCTAAATTCCAGTTGGAGATTGACAAGCACACCAGCCACAACGGGCGTGGCTTGACGCATGGCAAAATGGCAGCATAATATCGTGGCTCCGCCGACCACCAACACAATCCTACATCAATCCTGCTTCCCTGTAGCCATCGGCCCTACTACGTTGCAGCAGCTAACGCCCTAATTCTGGGGACCTGAGAGGTGGTGGAATTGCGTTACCAGAAGACAGTGAAACCGCGATGAACAGCGGCCTCATCTGAAGTGGCGCTCGAGATAAGATGGCGGCCTCCATGTCCGGTGCCTGGTGAATCAGGAGCTGTGGTTCACGTGGCACCCGGATCGGCTCACTCACTGCCGACAACCGCTAACACGACCGCCTATCCTGCAAAGTGCCTCGGCAGATACAGTTAGAAGGGTAGCGGACAGCCTTCCTGCTGCGAGAGGGTCTGAAACCGGCATCGGAGTTGCGTGTGTCGCGCCCCGGATGTGCCATGTTGAGCGGCGTGTGATATACATCGCCAGTGTGTGACAGTGTGAAGCGGGTCGGTGTCGGGCCTGCACGAGTGACGCTGCAACCCTCCATCTGGCGCTCAGGCTGCAATCACCCATTTCCCTGACGTGGAACTAAACAGGCAGTAACTATAGCTACTGCTGGGCCCCGTGGTGTGCACCCAGGCGACCACGCAGCAACAATAGCAGCAGAGCGGAGGGTAGATGAAGCACTCCTCATAACCTGCTTAGACTGGTCATCTCATTATCAGGGCGCTGCGCAAAATACGCACACCGCAAACCTTGACCTTGCCAACCAAAGGAGATATACTGCGGACTGCCCATTTCACTGCCCCCTCTCAGATACTGTACAGCAATCATACGCTACACCACACTACTCGAAATAGCGGCGAAGGCCCGTGAAAATGCGCTGCAACCCGAAGTGCCTCCTGACGTGTACTAACCGGCGGCGCACATAAGCATCAGCATTTTTGTCACAATTGGCAGTGATCACTCCATGTAGCACCCCGTGCTCCCATCATCACATCCCCCACTGGTAGCAAGGACTGCACTATCGGAGAAAACTCCTGCATCACAAAATGAACTGTGCACTGCTGACACGAAATGGGGAAACCCGATAAGCATCAGCCGTGGCTCACATTTGAACTGCGCACATCTAGCAAACCCTAGAACCTTCGGACTTAGAGCTCGAGGGGGCCACCACAACCTCGGTCACGCTGGAAAAATCACTAGCGGCCATTCATATGAGCCTGCAGTTCATTAACGACAATATGGAGGCGTTAAACGGGCGCATTGACAGCATTTCAGCCAAACTTGATAAACAAGACTTACGACTGGGTGAGGCAGAGCAACGTATTTCGAATACTGAGGATGGCCTCCAGAAAACTGAAAAGAAGACATCGGACATGTAACAAATCCTAGCAGTCATCCAAGCGAAGAATGAGGACCTCGAAGCGTGCTCGCGGCGCAACAATATGCGCATTATGGAACTTCCAGAATCAACCAATGTTGGACGCCTTGAGACCTATGTCGAGACCATGCTCCGGGAGCTTTGCGGAGAAGACACACTGTCCAGTATATTAATTGTAGAGAGAGCCCACCGCTAGCTAGCAGTGCAACGCCCCCAGCAGCACCGCCTAGGCCGATTATTGCCCGCTGGCTTAATTAAAGGGACAGAGACACTATACTTCGAATATCCAGGCAAAAAGGAAACATTACTTATCAAGGGAATGCTCTTTCCTTCTATCTGGATTTTACAGCCTCAGTACAAGCCGCACGCAAAGAATTTCAAAAAACCCAAAAAATCTTGTTTGCCGAAAAAATTCCCTATGCCATGTTGTACCCTGCACGATTACGGATTGGAACTGAGGATTAAGCTCAAATCTTTGTAAATCCTAATCGTGCCTTGGATTATGTGAAAACGCTGCGGCGCAAAAAAACACCATCACCTACCACCTCAGATGTGGACAAATGAATGGACCGGGAAAATGAAGATCGTTACACTGCTATGATATAACCTACCGTGGATCCCATAGAGCACTTTGCCGCAAAATTGTTCCCTGAGCCTTTATCTACACAGGACTCTCAGTTGGACATATCCTTAATGCTCTCAATCATGAGTATTCAAAGCTGACGTACCTATATAGCTCTGTATCCTTTATAGTTATTAACTACTTGTTTTGTACAGGGTATTATTTTAATTTGCTGTTAAAATGTACAAGACGCTGGACTGTTGCACAAGCTCCTTTATTGTAGGATCTCAGTGGTGGCTCTGGTGCTCTATATAAACAATCGGTGATCACCTCCCCTGTTCAGCGGGAGGATGGTTGTGTCGTTGGTACCCCTGAATGGATATATCCCGCATTACTGTATTAACGTTGTTGTTTTTGTTGGGGTTGGCTAGGGATAATGGGTATGGCTTTGGCAAAGTTGGGGTGCTGAGGTGAGAGGGGGTGGGGGGAGTTGAAAAGTTATTATCATTATGGCACGATGTGATCGAACAAATGCATCCATGGCGGTTGCGTATAGCATGGAGTATACGGACGCAATCTGTATCTTTATGTTGCTTCTCTATGTATGCATTATTTAACGATTAACAACTCATACAGAGAATGTAGACATGGGCTTTTGCAGTACACTGTGAGGATTTCTAATGTGACTCTATATTTGCAAACAAATATGCCATAAAACTACTGTCTTGATCATGTGGGCTTACTTGTCACACATCTTCAGGCAACCCTCGATACACAAATGATGCACACTGATTATACCTGCCTGATGTGGAATGTAAGGGGACTTAATACCCCCCAAAAAATACGTCAAGTGCTTGCCTATTTAGACGGACACAAAGCTCAAATGGCCATGTTGCAAGAAATGCATTTAACCAAGTCATCAGAAACGAGAATCGCGGCCAGATGGGCTGGGTATAGATTAGCCTCGTCATATTCTGCATATGCCAGGGGGATCCTCATACTGTTTAAAAGAGGGTTGCCCTTTACAGCACTTAAAGAGTACATTGATGATGAAGGTAGATGCACAATGGTTTATGGGAAATTAGGGCAAAATATGATCACCGTCATTAACATTTATGGCCCTGTTGTTGATGACCCACATGTATTTTTCCGAATGCTAGCAGAGTTACGAACATGGCCGGAGGCAGCCATACTATGGGGGGGGGAGATTTCAACACACATTTGGATCCCGCCGAAGATAAGTCGTATCCACAGGGTGCGCGCACTGTAAAGGTAGCTCAGTGCATACGCGACGCTATGTTAGAAATGGGACTGGTGGATGCTTGGAGACTACGAAATTACACAGTAACGATAGGCACACACATCACACCTGCTTATAATACATGGTCCAGACTGGATTACTGACTACTGAATGAAGAAAGTAATAACTGGGTTGTGGATGTAGCCCTACTTCCGCGTACATTTTCAGACCACAGTCCAGTAAAGTTAAGTATTAGCATCCCTACCTCCGTCCACTGCCCGTTCACATGGTGTTTCAGAGCTGATGCCTTACTGGACCCTATTTATAATGATACCATGAGGAAGGCGATAGAACAATTTTTTTAAATCAATGTGGGCACTGTAGACAGTGCGGCCACGTTATGGGAAGCCTTCAAGGTTACTATAAGAGGGGTGTGCATAAGCACTTCAGTCGGTATACTGAAGGATATACAAGGCCAACTCTCTAAAATTGAAAAAACACTGAACAACCTGGAATGCGATTACGCAACTAACCTCGATAGCGTTACACTTGCGCACATTCAAGAACAATTACAAGACTATCACACACTGGCAGACACGGAAACCCGATATCTATCTTGCCGCCATGTTGCTCGGGCGTACGGTGAGGGGGGTCGGCCTGGCCATCAGCTAGCTGCCAAACTCAAATTCCGTAACAAACACTGTCCCATAACGAAAATAGTAGAGGCTCAAGGGGTAGAATACTATACACCTCAGGGGATTGTTGCCCAATTTAGATTTTGTTATTCCACGCTATTTACGTCAATGGGAGCATGGGAAGCGATGTTCAATGATTATTTCTCTGATGTAACCTGTGCCTGGCTGGCTGATGGTCATCGAGACTATCTCAGCCAACCTATTGGTGCGGACGATATTAAAATAGCGATCCGAGCTTTACCAAATAAAAAGGCCCCTAGGCCAGATGGACTCACAGCTGAATTTTATAAGGAATATGCTGATCTGTTAACGCCATATCTGCTGGAGGAATATGCGGAGGCCCATGAAACAGGTATGCTACCCCCGCCATTAAGTCAAGTTTTAATTATCACCCTACTTAAAAAAGATAAACCCCCTTCCCAATGTGATTCATACCGTCCCTTGTCACTAATTAATCTGGATGCCAAAATACTAGCCAATCGTCTCAAACCCCTAATGACTTGCCTGGTTCTTCCGGATCAATCTGGTTTTATACGGGAACGCTCAATGTCACATAATTTAAGAACACTTTTTGCCTTGTTTCATGTTCTAAGACCAGACTTGCCTGCCACTGCGGTCATGGAGCAAAAGCATTCGACTCTATCGGGTGGAGCTATATGTTGTATATCCTTAAGCTAATGGGATTCCCGCCAATGTTCATGCATTGGGTACAACTGCTATACACAGAACCCACAGCAAGGGTTCGTGTAGGAGGCCTTACCTCCGAACCACTGGCTATCAATAGGGGCACTCGTCAGGGTTGCCCCCTATCACCACTACTTTTTGCTATTGCGCTCGAGCCCCTGGCCTGTGTAATTCGTCAGCGACACAGGGAGTCAGCGCTTAACTTCAACCATCGTCCCGTTGGCATATCATTATGCAGACGAATCGGTGGTTATACCTCTGACGACAATCACTAAACCTCCGCACATGGAGTGCCCATTGATCTGGTCTGCTGATCCCGTGAAGTATCCGGGGGTGTTGGTACATCGTGACCCGGAAATTGTAATCAGAGAAAATTATGGCACAGCATGCATGAAACTGTAAACTCAGGTTGATAGATGGTCCTCTTTGCCCCTTTCCCTAGCGGACCGCATAGCCATTATCAAAATGATTGTGTTGCCACGATTTCTGTGTCTATTCAATAATTTCCCAATAACACTACCGAAGCACTTATTCCACACTATTAGCTGCCACTTACTGAAACTGATATGGAATGGCAAACAGGCTAGGGTAAGCTGGCACATGCTTACGTTAGACTATGCACATTGGGGTTTTTGTGCACCAGATTTATATGTGTATTACCTATGCGCGCAAGCCCATATGCCTTCCATTGGTACAACCCACATGCCTTCACACCCCATGTGGCAACGGAAGATGGAGACGGGTACCCCATCCCACTGCCTGGAGTACTAACACATATACATAGAGGCACACCACGAGCGGAAATTAATCCGGTAGACGCCACTATTGCCGCCTGGCAGACTATTGGTAAATTGACTGGGAAACTCCCGCTATATGCCCCAGCACTACTCCTTGCTCACCACGCATCCCTTTCTGTGACTCAGGACAGTGAGGTGATCCGCTCGCTACAATTAATGGGTATACAACACATGCAGGACATTTACATAGAAGGTCACTTCCATACGAATGAAGACCTCCAATACATCACTAATGACTCGCTATTGTTTCAATTCAACATCCACAGATTGAAACAAGCGCTTAAAGCCAATGACAGCTCATTTACCGAAGAACCCCCCACACTACAATCACGTCAACTACTATTAGTAGCACCCTCCAAGTGCAAATTAGTGACTAAACTGTACAAGTTGGTACGCTCTGAAATGGTGGCGGCTGAGGATGAAAGTCTAGCCAGATGGAATAACGGATTAGATCCTCCGCTGACCCCAACTGACTGGGAACACATCTGCACATTAACAGGTAAACTAACCCCATATGGCAATCTCAGAATTATCCGCTTCAAGTATATCCACCAGGTATACCATATGCCCTTAAAACTGTTCAAAATTGGGCTCTGAGATACTAGTGAGTGTAAAAGGTGTCATCAACTAGATGCAGATTTCTGGGGCTTGGCATGGCACTGTGAGGCTGTTGCTAAATTCTGGTCTGCAGTAGTGAAGTGCTTGCAGAATATGTCCAATCAACAACTGCACTGCACCCCTGCTGTATATTTACTGAGCTATGTGCCTCATATTAAGGGTGCAGTGGGAACATTCTTAAGGGTTGCTTTGCTGCTAGCAAAACGTCGGATAGCGTTGACGTGGGAAAATGCTCTTACCTCGTGCCTCGGCCACTGGCTGAAGGACATGGTCTATTGTAAAGAGTCTCTGGAGTTGTATGCAGAAGAATTACCATCCTCATCTAGGCCAAAAGACATTTGGGAGCCACTACGACCATATTTACTGACAATAGGCCAACAGGACCCTACGCTAACTCCCTAAAGGTCAATATTGTATGATATGGAAGCTCTAAAATGTGTGATGTGTATCGCGTACGTTAGCCCCTATTGAAAAATGTACATGAAAATACCATCGATCATATCTCATTATTGTGTTGTATATTGTAGTTGATGTTGTACCGCTTCACAAGGCGGGTTGTGTGTTCTTTTTCATTGAGACTCAATAAACAGAATAAAAAAAAAAATAAAAAAAACACACCAGCCACAACACAGGTTTAAGAACCTTTGTATCTCTGTCATCTCCCTTTTGGGCCGCTCTCGGCCTTGGAACTGAGCTGTTCACCTCCACACACTTGATGCCAACTTACAGACCTTCCCACTCATGCGAGGAAGAGACTAGAGCTAGGAACTATGTGTATTTGGCAAAAGAAAGATGTACTTTTAATACTAGGATAGGTAAATAATATGCGCTGGAGAAGGAAATCCTCACTTTGTGATGGCTGGGACAAGGATGACGCACAAGGAGTTCAATTAAAGCACCAATCCACCACCACAGTGATAGCTTAGAAGTCTGAAGTGAGTTTGCGTGGAGATTACAACACAAAGTTACTACTGCTGTGGAAAAATCCTTGTGTTATCCAGGAACAGAAGGCCATATGATTCTCCCTAGCTCAAAGCTCCAGAGGAAGTGAACTGCAGAATTTAGCCGAATACAGTAGACTTCTCTTTGTATCTGTCTACAGAGGACCAAAGGGTTCGAGAAGGAATATAGTTATGAAATGCGGGACTTGTTACGTAAGTTGTATAGGGCCTTCTGTTATCCACACTGGGCAAATCCTACCAATATTTCTCTTCTCTACAGGGTATAGTAGACTGCTGTATTTTTAGTGATAGATACTTTTGTGCAAGTCACATTTGCACAGTGGCAAACAAGTATTCGGTTAAAGAAAATAGATCCCCAACAAATATCAATTTATTCATGCTACTGATATTGTGTCTTACAAAGATGAATTTGGAAATATTTTTAAATGCCATTTTATATTACATAAGCCACCTAGCCTGAAATTAGACTACTTTTGGATATGGTGTACCGTACCACAGTGGACATACTGATTTCAAGCTAGCCAAGGATATGACTATTTTCTTGCTGGAAATCTTGCTCACCCAGGACAAGATCTGCTCCCCCATATGGAGATGCCTTCACCTCTATAGAGCACCACTGACCCACCTTCAACATTTTACAAAGAACAACACATGCAATGGGCACTACATGAACCTCCGTGAATATGACCTCTATTTGGTGCATTTCCGCACATGCCTGGAAAAGTTGCAAAACCCAGCAATATCAAACTCAATCGCATATCAAAGCTAACACCACAAATGTGTTCTCTGCAGACACTGTTAGCAAATCTGTTTTCATAACCCTCTCTGGATCTTTGCCTGCTTCGCATCTATGCATTTCTTTTTTTTTACATAGAACATAATACGTACAAGAACAAAAAACAGTAGATAGAAGGTTCTACACTTGCGCTCTATTGTCAATAATAATTTCAATCGAATTTATTAGGGCTGCTACCAGGGACAAAGATGACGTCTTTCTATCGTCACCAAATAATGTAGAAAAACCACATCAACAAGGATAAACACGAAATATCCCGAGCAGGGTTGAACAGTTAAATTGTACAAATCATGAATTAGAAGTAAAACAGCATATTCCAAAATAAGTGACAATCTTCTTCTTTATTGTTCACAACAGCATCCCTTTGATTATGCCAACACGTGTTTCATCTAATATGCAGTATATGCATTAGACTTCATCAGAGCAGCACATGTAATTGCGAAGCTGGCGATGCGACCAATTATCAATTCCAAGTGGCACAAAAGGGGAGTAAGTATGGAGTTCCAAAAAGTTGTATTCCACGAAGAAGTAGCACCTCAAGTAAAGATTAACGATACCCTCATCTGGGCAAAGTTCGATTCCGCAATCGAGTCAATTAAGTATTCCATATATCTGTGGCAGCACAAGTACGTACTCGTGCTGCCACAGATATATGGAATACTAAATTGACTCGATTGCGGAGATTCATTAAGCCAAAATCGGCGCGCTATTTTTGCATTTGGGATTCATCAGCCCAAATGCAAAAATCGCAATTCTAGGGATCGCTAAATTGTGAATAATTGCATTTAAGGAATCTCAATTTGAGAATCCTTAAATGCAATTCATGAACAATTTTAAAATTGCGAATTCGCAATCTGGGGCCGCTATTTACCGCGAAGTCTAACTACGTGGTAAATAGCGAAAACTTAGAAAAATGCACTTTACTGGATTTTTCTAAGTTGTATGTTACACACACACATGTCATTTGGACATGTGTGTGCGCAACACCAGTGTACATTACCATTTCAGGGGTGCTACAGGGTGTCCTTTGGACAACCTGGCACCCTTGAAATCGCTTCCTTATTTGCGATTCGCTATTTGCTAATCGCAAATAAGGAATGACTCCCCATTCATTCCTATGGGCCTTTAGGCCCATAGGAATGAATGGGACAGCCATTCCTTATTTGCGATTAGCAATTAGCGAATTGCAAATAAGGAAGCAGTAGAAATCGCAAAAAATATTGCGATTTCTACATGCATCCCATTTTGCGAGTCTTTAATAGCGATTCCTTAAAAATCGCTATTAAGGACTCGCAAAACAGGACTTTGATGAATCTGGGGGTTAGCCATCTATTTGTATGTATTTAGGTGAGCAGGGTTTGTATAGCGCCAATACAGAACGCCTCGTGGCCACTTACAACTTTCCATCCCCCAGAATCAAGCCTGACCTCCAGCTGTTCCATAATAGAACAGCTTCTGGTGGATGGCACTGTGGGCAGTCTCCTTGACAGGACTGGCACTCTCTAATCAGCGTAGGGAGCTCAGAATTTGCATGTCAGCAAACTAATCCAGATAGCTGAGCACCGGAAGTAGAGAGCTGTTTGTAATTAGTAGATGCAACTCGGGATTTCGTCCTTCTCCACTCAATCAAATGAACGCCATAAAGATGACTATGATTCCATCAATTATATCTCCTGTAAACTGCAATTTGGAGTGTGGTGCGCTAATAAAAATTATGATGATTATATTTAGCATTCCGTTTCCCGTCAGAAAAGCCAGGCTACTCGCACCACAATTTACTACCTGTGTGACAAGTACGTTCTACTTGCCACTGGTCCATAGACAAAAAGGGATTGAAAACATTGCAAAGCCAATAGGCCTCACCTTTCAAAAATGTTAGCCAATCTTTTCGTTTTCCCAGGGTTAGCAGCAACGACAGAATAAAGACTCTATGGCCAATGCTGAACAACATCGTCAAAAAACCCCAACAAAAGCCAAAATCTAGTTCCAGTGTGGTGACGTATACACACACACACGCCACTTTGCATTGACACAAATATGCCATGATGCGGCAGCTTTTTTATTCCCAGCGTGATGACGAAATCAGGAACGCAGGTCACCATGCATGCTTATGTCATGATGCTGCAGTAAGTTATTTTCATTTACTGTTTCGAGATGGCAGATGCTGATGTTGGAGCAGTAAATCAAAAAACATAAAGTGTGTGCAAAACCACATACAAAGAATGAAGTGATCGGGTAACAAATTGCAGCTGCAGGGCCCAAAAAAAAAAAAAAACTAAAATAAAGAAAAAAAATCGGATGGGGAGGAGAGAGGGAGCATCGAAGAAGTAGGGAGGTGTGAGCGACAGGACAACTGCACCAAAGAGCAGCTGGCAAACAGTGAAGGTGCAAGAGAGCAATGCCCTGGCGGTGGGCGAGAGGGAGAGCTTAGGAAAAAAAATATCCCAGCGGGACAATGAGGGATTGGGAAACAAAGAATGAGCTGTGGGATGAGAGAATGACACAGAAAGCGCAGTGGTAGCAATGTGAAGGGACACAGAAAGCTGGGAGCAAGAAAACACTCATTGAAGGAGTACTGAAAGCGAAAAAAAAAAAAAAAGTTCCTTGATTATAAGATAGAGGTGAAGCATACACATCATCCAATCAAAAGCATGATAAAGAAGCTATGCTTCAAGGAAGGGACACACCATCAAAAAAGAAACAAGCAATTTAGACTGAAAATAAGCCAATCAATAACAACAATTTGGCTGAGCCCAAGTTCACAGTAATTATTGGCAGTGTACATAAAAGGTCTTTGTAGGAAATTCGTCTTTTCTGCATGCTGAACCTAGATTTTTCATCTTTTTTTCCTGAAAACTTCCCTTTAAAAAATATTAATAACTGACCCCTATGTGGGCATTATAGGCACCATGACATACATGGTATTTTAAAGTAGGACATGTTAACATGTTCGTACAGTGACCAGCAGCCAAAAGCTATTTTCACTGTGGCAGGCTTAGCTGTCCCTTGAAGAAAACCAGAGTACAGACGACAATACTGATACTGTACCTCCTGAATAAGATCAAGTTAAACATAATTAAACAACTATTTTAGTAGTTATTAAAAATCCAATATAAATCGTGAAGTTGGACTTTTATTGAGGAAAAGTAACTGTTTGAAAGTTACCTTCTCCCTGCATGAAGTTCCTGGAGGACAGTTTGCAATGGTTCCCCAACTTCTTTCAGTCAGTATCTAACCTTCAATAGGTGTGAAATGATCCCCAGGATCCAACAATAGGTTGACCTGCATGAGCAGAGATGACTCCTCAAAACCCCATAGAATGCACAAGGTGGTGCTGTGGGCATCCATTCTGGCGCTCCAGTGTGAAATCCTGCTTGAGTGTCGATTTCTGCTTTACAGGCCTGCTGAGTGCATTTATAACACTTGGGTCACACTTGAAAGTGGGGAGAGCAGGATTTCAAGACACTTCTTGGGGATCCACAGTCTGGTTGCTGAAGGACACTGTTTCTGTCCTACCAAACGTTTGCCTCTAGATTTATTGTGGGTACAGGGGCTAGGTTAAATGGGATTTTAGTCATAGACGTGAGAGGACACTAGGATTACCATGGTACGTACATTCCCCACACACAACCCTCACCATCAGAGCTCAAGTTTAGTGGCAAAGACTTTTGCCAACTTGAAAATGACCAAGTGGGTAGAGTTGACCCAAGTAACTTTTAAATCATTGATTTGGCCGTGCCCAGGAGTCACTCCCACCCACTAGCTGGTGCCAGGCATAAATGTTGCATCTCCAGGGCACCTATTTTAGAACAGTTTTGGACCTGCAGAAGATGAGAAGAGGCCTGGACCTGCTCCATCTTGCGCCCGGGATAAAGATGTGAATTCCAAGGTGCCAGTTGGCTGACCTTCTATGTAAGCTACAGGCCCATAACAAGCTACAAGAGACCTTTTCCTGGAAGGAACCAGTTGGCCACTGGCAACTAGACCTGAACTGGGCCCTGCTGTTAGCCTCCGTCTTGACACCCGTTGAGTCTCTGAGTGCCTCCTGTAAGGGTCTGGAAGGCTTTAGAAGTGTACTCCTGTGGTGAATTGGGTCTTCAAGGACTAAAGACCGAAGGTAAAATCTTTAACCAGGGCGAACCTGGTTGGTGTAACGGACCCACGTTCCATCTGTGTCAGCCTCATATTGCGCCTATGTACAGGACTACCACAACCATTGACTATTATTGGTGTTATGTACTATTTGGTGCTATTTCTACTTAAAAGTTTTACAATTTCTATATCTGGTTCTCCTGATTGGATTTTTTTGCCATTATGTTTATGAAATGTTACCCTATTTTTCTCACTTAGTGTTTTTTTTTGGTTTTCAGGGGACTGAACTCAGATAATTATAGCGACTTCGAGGGTTCACCCCTAACATGGGCTGTGATTGTTTATTACAGTTTGTCAACAGCAGGCATCAAAAGCAGTCATTAAGCAAGACCTAAAATTCGCATCACTATGCTCTTTCCTGTGCACAATGGTAATATTTTAATTGGGTGGCTTATATTATTTACAGTAGTCAGTCGAAACTGTATTTGATGTGAGAATGTACAACATTTCGACATGCGGTTTATGAGGTTGGTGCGGTAAAGTGTTTACAGATATCAGAGGATCATATTTTAATCTAGTCGTGTTCTGCAAACCCAGCTCCCTGATCTCGGATCATCCATCGCCCTTCTATTGCATCTCAAACCACAAAAAACGTGTGAATTATGAATTAGTCATTGCACCAAGTAGGCGGCTTGTTCCTCTTCGAGACGTCTGGCCCTTTTGGTTCATTTGTTGTTTGCTAACAGGCAGACACCTATTAAATACTAAAAGGGAACAGCGGGCGTCGATGACTCTACCCCAGCCCTATTAGTCTAGCAGGACATGTGGGCTGTTCGATTTCTCAATAGGTCAATTCGTTTCTAAGTGTTTCACCTGGTGTTCGTGTATTCTGTTATTCAAGTGTATTATTCAGTTTCTCGCTAGAGGGTCCCTTGGCAGTGCTCGACAAGCACTATATATATGTAAAATGTCAGGAATATTCTTCTGATGAAAAATACGTGTTCCTTGCCGCCTCGATGGCCCTGGGTTCAAGGAGCAATCCACGGTCCGGCAGGACAGGTGGGAGTGTTGTTTGAGGTGTGACCGTGTACGTCCCACTGCTTCTGATAAAATGATGGCTGCTCCTCATCGACTGTCCAGGTGGGGAGCCGTCTATCAGAGGAGAGGGGAAAAGTACACCCAACGTATGATTTTGTTTGACTTGTTATCCCAGCACGATTCCCCCCCCTACTTGTATTTCCCCTCCAACGTGTGAGCTCCATCGGGTGTAATGTCTACACCTTTCATTCAGGCTGCCATGATATTAATCACAACCTACGTTTGAGACATTCTAATCCCGGTGAGGGGACGGCTGCCCGCGGGCATGGAAAGAAGCCTAGGTTTACCTGCATGTGGCACACCTTCCTTCTCGCGGGCACACCTTCATTTACTGAATCACCACTCTTCCGGGAGGCTGCCCAAATATGGGGGCACTTCCACGGCACATCTCAGAGGATGAATCGTTAATCGTACTAGTGAAAAAGAGCGCTTTGTTCTAATCTGGGATGAAGCCGAGATTTTGTTCCCCTTGTGCTTTCATCTCCTTGTGGCGTCCTTGTTCCAGTGTGTGGGTGTGAACATGACTAGCACAGGTAAATAAAAACGACTATTTTTTTGGTATCTATAAGCCTTTTGTTTTGCTTTATTACTCCCATACAATAACTTAAACAAATGTACAGCTAGTTCCAATTAAACCCACATTAATGGTGTGTTTTGCAGTTCAACAGAGCTGAGTCATGTCCTGTTGCAGATTTAGTTTTGTGTGTTCCTTCGAGAGGAGTAACTTACCTTTTCTTACACAGCGCTTGCTGCCACTGTCTAGAGGCCTCATACTGCTCTCCAGATCAGCTTCTCTGCTGCCCAGTTCAATGAGACTCAACCTATCAACCTCCCACGCTTTATGAATCAAACATGTCCATAGTCGGTTGCACGGAGATCTGCAATTCAGACATTACACCACTACACCACGGTACTCGTAGTGGGACTGTAATGCTGCGCTGTACGGCTGTGACTCAAAAGTAGTAGTCTGTTTTTTAAAAAGGAATGTTATGACAGCTGTGCACAATAGCAGCATAGCAAGGAATCAAGCAACCAAAATGGCATCTTTTAACCGATCGGATCAAAGCTTGCTCCAACAACGGCAAAGAGATTTTTGCTTTCGTCAAGGAGTTTCACTAACACAGAAGCCTCACCCAACTGATCACTCCCTACCAGGAACTCTGCAACAACCTCTTCAACTTCTTCCAAAGCAAAATTGAAAAGATTTACAATAACTTCAAAAAGCAACCAAACCCCATGGACATCATCAGAAAACTTCCCACCTCCCACTCTGACACACACCTAACAAACTGGAGAACACACACCAAGTTAAACACCACTTAAATTATGAAAAATTTCCAATCCTGGGCCCCCAGAGGCCCCTCTCCATATCATATCTACAACATAGGAGGACCTGTGATCAGCAAATTCCTCACACACATCATCAACTCCTCCATCGATTCCACAACCTTCCCTAAAGACTAGAAACATACTGCAGTCATGGCCCTCCTCAAGAAACCTTTGGCAGACCCCAACAAGATGAGCAACTTCCGCACCTTACCCCTGCTACCCTACTCAGCAAAAGTGATGGAGAAGGCAATCAACCATCCACTCACCAACCACCCAGAACTCCACAATCTTCTCTACCACACCCAATCTGCCATTCACAGCAACCATAGCACAGGGACAGCAATCATCGCTGCCACAGATGACATCTGCACCTTACTGGACAGAGGAGAAACAGCCGCCTTCATACTACTGGACCTGTCCACTGTGTTTGACACCATGTGACTCTCCAGCCTCATCAAAAGACTACACACAAAAGGCATCCAAGGTCCAGCCCTCGAATAAATATGCTCCTGCATCACATAGAGAACACAGAGTCAGACTCCCACGCTACACATCAGAGCCCAAGAACTTAATTGGTGGAGTCCCTCAAGGAATCATAGGAAGCAAGGGTTTTTTCATTGGTTACCCCCTCTGATGAATCTAGGAGGTAGAAGATTTGCACTGTTAGAGTCCTCATAAGACTAGTTGAATTTTGTTTTTCAAATGGTAATTTTGTACAGATTTATAATGTGATGGTTACTTGTGGGAAAACTATATACTCAATATAGCAGGCTGGGTTGCTTATAGTGTCAAGACAATTTCAAGGGCAATGGTTCAGTGGTAAAGGCTATCTCAGATACCATAGGTTTTTTATATGTCCATTATAAGTTATAATAAAGGCAGTAGGCTTGAAATATTTAATGGGAAAAGTATGACAAAGCACATAGGCATTGAAGGGTGGATTATTAATACACTGTGGGTAGGTATTTTCCTACATGGAATCTTACACATTACCTTAATAGGCAAGGGCTTCAGTGTTGTGTACCCATTTGACAAACCCTGGCGGTATACGATTTGCACTGTGATAATCCTTGCCAGGCTGTCACAGGAGAACCTGACGGGTTTAGTTGTCTGCCAGGCCCTGAAGTAGAAAAACGTCATCACCTTCTGCTTTTGCCCCTGAGATCATACATCATGGGGAGTGGGTCAACCCACTTAAGTCATTGGCTATATTGTGCTTTGAGTGACGGTATTTAACCTGATTACATGTGTACATACACCGCAAAATGAGTGTGCTTCCATGCCAGGGATGGTAGGTCAGTCCTTAAGGTTTCCATTTTTTCTTTTAATAGGTACATTTTAATTTCTTTCCTTCTCCTTTTACTTTGTGTTTTTGTTTTGGTGGAGCAACTTGCAGCTACCCAGAAAATGCTGTTGGGTGCTTCTTTCTGCTTCCGCTGCCATGCATTGCATCCCATCTGTCCACTGCTTCTAAATCGGGTGGTTATCATGGAATGTTTGATTGATAGATTTTATTAACAGTTTGATGTCATGCCAATAATGCAATTCAAATATTTCAGATACATACACATCATAAGATAAAAGAATGCAGCATATTGCTTAAAAAAGAACTCCAGTCTTCATAATAAATGTATACATTTTTACACTAAAAGAAACTATTACTAACAAGTACTGTCCGCCCCCCAAAAAAAATATATTTTAAGATCCAAAAATGCTAGGTTTTATCTACTGTCTAGCCATTATTTAGAATGCTTAAATCTATCCTGCTTCTAATTCAAGATGGAACACTACTGTAAACCCATTTTCACCCAAATATGTTATTAGTCCTATATTTAAACAGGGTAATAATTATCATTGTGCAAAATACAAATCCTTTTGTGCAAAATAGAGCGACAGTAGTGCAAAATACAATTACACTTATAAGGAGTGCAATTGATCAAGATTGGCATTGACGTACAAAATACCATTCCTTTTGTAATGGGTAAGACCGTAGCAATACAGCACGCAATTATGTTTGTTCAAAAATGCAATTATAACTAGGTGACCTCAATGTTCCCATTCCATATCACTAATGCAGGGGGCCACTCTGCTCTGGTGACCATTCACATACTACAGACAGAAATTTCCCTACCACATAGCAAATGATACTGTATTGCACCTTAAGATTACTGCCATTAGATCACTTGTCCGGCGAACCCATAACATTCTAAAAGCGGGCCACAGCAATTTTCTTCTGCTATATTCAAAACACATGCAGACTATAAGTAAATGCAGAAAGGTTAATGATTCATTTTGTCTAAAGGGACACTTAACTATTCCTGCCCCTGCCTGTCTAACCAACTTCCATGTTACACAGGCTGGGGCCTGCCCAAGCCTAACCTTCAGGGCTCACCTCTCTATGTGAGCACTTTATATATCCCATAGGTAAGGCTGAATATGCCCCCTGTAACTTGACACCTTTAGATGATATACATTATCTCTCGTCTATATCACTCCTCCTGAAGCCATCTTTTGCTAAGAGCTTTAATGTTTGTTTCTGCTGTACTACAGATGTTCCTAAAAATCACACCCCTACTGGAACATCCAGGGAGACCTTAATATCAAGGAAATTAGCAGCCCATTGATTGCATACTTATCCTGCAGACAGGATGTCATTACTTGCCTTAAGGAGCCCTCATCGGCTCTCAGGAGACTAAACCAATAATTAAGGAGCCGCTGTTTTACTTAAATAGTACACTAGTAAGGCCCAATTCTCACCTAAGGGCACTATTTCCGGATCCTCAGGATTGATCAAGCCATTTTTTCTGGACATGCATTTTTATTGTCTACACCCTCCTCAATTATTTTACAGGCAGCACCTCACATCCAAACAGCAGACTAATAATTGCGGTGTTATATCTCTCTCTTAGCACTTCAATGGACTTATGGCCCAATGCTAAGTCCATACTATATAAAGCACCTGTAATTACCTTAGCTTGTGCCTCCTGGGGATCATTATGAGGGGTAAAGTAGAGGTTATAACTAAACAAGCATTAAAAATGCAATCGGTCTCGCCTTTAATTAAGTTAAAGCCATTTGCTTTGCTATAAAATACCGTTAGCAAAGCAAATGGCTTTAACTTAATAAAAAGCGAGACCTATTGCATTTTCAATGCTTGTTAGAGGCAGCTGTGGCCAAAATACATTAATACAGACAGTCCCGGGTAATGGCATATTGCAGATGTATTCACTGTCATTTAGATTAATTCGTGAGTGATGCGGCCCATGGAGTCTCAAACTCCCTAGAGACAGAGTTCATTTTGGGGAGACGCTGAACGTGGAAGCATCAACAATTAATACAAATGCTGCCAAAAGTATAAAGAATGTGAATTCTGAAATAAGTTAATAAAAAGTAAATATGTGTTAGGTAAATCGTGCCATGAAATGTGGAATGACGGTATCATGACGTGGTGAACTCAGATTCGAATGTATGTAAAGGTCTGCCTTCAATTAAAATATTGTAGTGTCAATAAAAACCGAATTCCGAGTCTGTAATAATCCAGCACCCCCTGTTGCGGCAGACCTGTTTCTAATACATGCCCCAGTGCACTCCTTGCCCTCCTCCTTGGGGAGTCGGGGATTGCTCCACCTCCGAAGCAGCAGGTCGCCTGTGCATGAGGACATAAACCCAACTTCTTGTTTTTGTTGTTGTTGTTGCCACACTAGTCACGGAGTGACAATGACCCACTGAAAGTTCCCAGTCCATAGTGCGGCGCTGCCTGTCACGAGCCAGAGGCTGTGCAGTGACGTGTCATCCGTGCTCATCACTGGGCTCCAGAATGGCTGCCCACGAGACTGTGTACAGTACACCATGGGAATCTCTGTGGGACAGACCAAAGGCCTCAGTGGGATTTCCAGAGACTCCTGTGGAGCTCAGTTGATTCCCATAGCACCCAGCTGCTGCTCGGCTGTCTTTCAGCCTTTCATTGCTAACTGACTGGAGGGCAACAGTGGCTTATTATGGAGCTGAAACCTGACAAAATAGTAAACAAGTGAAAAAAAAAGGCCTGGTCATTAGCCGAACTCTCAGAAAAGCTTAGCCTGTGGGCACAATCAAGGTGTTGAAGCAAAAGTATTAGAGTGACTTCGCACCTCGAAAATAAATGATTCCACGTGTACCTTGCTTCCCTATATTTACTGCCTCCCTTACAAGGAGCAGTAGACCTTGAAAAAGTCACACACACAAGAAATTCTTATTTAGAAATTAACATTGCTATGCACTCTGATGTGAACGTTTTCAACTGGTCAGAATATTTTTAATAAAAGAAGTAATTGGTTTTGGCTTTACACGCTGATATAATAGTTTTTTATTCTTATTTTATTGCAAACATAAGCCACAAAAAATATGCCGCAAAGTAATCCAGACGGAAAATTGCTTATAATAAAAAAAGTTAATTTAAAAATAAATTAACCACTGCATTATACTTTAAATGGAATGTGGCACTGGTTCATAGTAGACAAATGTAAAAAAAATTACGTTAATCACAGGCGAATAGAATTCTTATTGCCATAAAGAAACCGAAAGCAGCTCTCAGGACTGGGCTGCGACTGAGGGCGGGGGCTGCCCGCGCATGCGCGCTTTTTGCTGGAGAGGGAGCCCCGGCGCTAAGGCAGCTGAAGTCCCGGGTCCTGTCCCGAGTGACCACCAGCGCTGTGGAGCTCCCGCGCCGAGACACACCCAATGGCTGCCGAGGGAGAGAGGGACACGAACGAGGCAGAAAGAGCACGGTGAGTGGGAGGGGGGGTTGTATCTGTGTGTGTGTGTGTGCACGCCCGTGAGTGGTGGGGGTGCGTGCGTGGCTGTGTGGGGGGAGGGGGTGCATGTGCGTGTGCGTGTGTGGCTGTGTGTGCGTGCGCTTGTATGTGCCTGCGTCTGTGTGTGTGCCTGCCTGCGTGTGTGCCTGACTGCGTGTTTAGCTGAGAATCACAGGCAGGGGATGTGCACGGCGACGTGCGCGCCCTCGAGGGCAAATCGGAGACGGCAGAGGCTCGTGCTTGTACACCGTCTCACATTCCCCCAGACACGCCAGCAAAAGATCTTTCGCAGACAAAAGCATGCTTCTCATGCTTTTTAGGTCTGCTCGACCTAAAAAGAAGACCAAGAGAGTGACATTCCTTTACCACCTCTACTGAAACGCCACTTAGCCTCCAACTTTTTCTTCTGTACCCTCCCCTTCGAGAAGACCATTACTTTTATTTTAGCGGCATTTATTTTCACTTTATTGGAATTACAATATTCAGCTAAAACATCTAATTGCCTTTGCAGGCCAGCTGGAGTAAGATCCAACAAAACTGTATCATCGGCATAAAACATTATTGAGATGGCCTAATTTTGGTGGAAATGATAGAGCTAGGTTTATACCTACCATGGCATCCACAATTTATACTTAGAGAACAGGAGCGGGGTCATCATACACCCCTGCCACAATCCATTAGAGGTTGCAATTTTTCTAAACATTCCTCCATTACACCCTAATTTGACCCGGGTCCATCAACCGGGGGGCACTCCCATTTCCTCATCTTCTCCCAAAGTTGGGGCCTATTTATAGTGTCAAACGTTGTTGACAAATTGATGTACGACACACACAGAATGTTGTTTCTTTTAAAGGCATACTTTTTAGTCAAAAATGTAATATTAAACAGCCCTCTGGTGTTGAATAGCCTTTACAAAAGCCCATTTGGTTCTTAGGTAAGATGTTAGTCTCGCTTATCCAATCTTTTAACAGCCTCAGGAAATATTTCGATTATACCTTGCTTGGGGTATTCAGCAATGTAATCATATGGTAACTAGATGGCAGGTCCCGCTTCCCCTTTTTATAGAGCGGAATCCTAATATTACCTTTCCAGGTGCTCGGTATCTCCTGAGCACTAATTATTGCTCCAAATACCGGTCTATAAACTTGGGTTGAGTTTAATTATGTCAGAGGAAAGGCCATCAGGACCCTGGGCCACAGCATTTTTTAGACCTTTTATGATGGATCTGAGGCCCTAACCTGCATACTCCCCACTCCTCAATCATCACCTCTTTAAGTTTATACAGCTCCTTTATATAGCTCACCCATGTTTCCTCCGGAACCGGCACACCACAGTATTTTGGGTCGTCCCCAGCACTCTATTCATTATATTACAAAAGCCTTTAGTACTTCCCGATCTCAGGGACACAATTGTTTAGCCCATATACTCTCCTTGTCTGCTCAAGCTATTCTTCTAAGCTCTTTCTTATAGCTTTTCCTATGGTATTTGATTAGATATTCCTTATTAACCGCACCTCTTTTATAGATCTTCCGTATGTTTTTATTTAGTGAAGCCTTGGCCTGTGTTTTCTCTAAGCCAGATGAGACCTTCCTGCCCCAATCAGACTGCAGATGCCATATTGCTTATGGAGGCAATTACATTGTCATACTCCTAAACAATGAGCTGAGGCCTCAAAGCAGACTGATCTTTCAGTACCTTCTTCATTCTATTTTGAGTGTAAAGTTTTAATTTACCGGTCCAAACCAATCTATGGTCATTCAAGTAATGAATTGGTGCACTATTTTGTCCATGCCTGCTAGTTTATCTACTACTATATCCTTAACGATACCACAACTTTCTGGGGAGACCATTATATAATCTATCAATGTAGACATCCTTCCATTATCAAAGGTATGTTGAGTAGGCTAGCTCCCTACGCATCTACCATTTACAGAAGTCAGGTTCAAACTATCAAGCAGCAAACTCCGTTGTCGCCCTCTCACATCCCCCGATGTTGCTCCAGAAGCGGACACAGGATACCCAGACTATTTTCTTTCTCTCTTTGGAACTCGTCCTTCGCTGGGTTATTGGGAAACTTAGAATTAAAATCGCCCATTAATAGGATTGATACTTTTGGAAAACTTGAGCTCACCATACCCATCAAAGCTGCCAGCTCCTTTAACTGACTATTCAACCTGTAATTTGGAGGAAAATAGAAGTTAATTTATAGCCTTTTATCCCCCCTTCACTCAGCTTTTCCAATGACAAGCCATAAATTCAGATTGTTAAAGAAGTAGTGAATTCCTGATATAAGATGCGCCCCTTGATTTCATATTTGACACCTAGCATTATGGTTAGGCCTCCGGCGGGCTGTCTGAACTTCCTCATAACTTCTCCAGTGCTAAAAACTGTATAGTCGCTCATCGCCACATCATTCTCTTTCTCAGGTCTCATTCTCAGGTCTCTTTCAATACAATGATTATAGCTTTTCTCTCTTCAGTGACAGCCCCCAAACCATATGAATTCCTTTTCAGACCTGCGAAGTTCCATGACAAAAAGTTAACCCAAATATCATCAGAAAAAAAAAAAGGGTCTAGAAATCACCTTTTTATCATTTATTGTCACTGCGGTCCATTAAATGTGTTTTTTTTTGGGTTTTTTTTGTAAAACAATTTTTATTGCAGAGGTAATTCGAGTTATATAACATATACACCAGTATGTTCTCGGGATCGTAATCAATAACTGTACTTCCAGCTACTATTTACACAGCCTTACATCCCACATCCCGGAGGTTGGGCGGCGTATAATCACGTATCATGGTGTTCAGCCGTTATTTACAATCGTCTCAGTGATTCAACCCCCTCCGCTTTTGGGTGTTCTGCGCCTACTGCATCCCCTCGTTCTGTAGTGGTGTATTAACTCTCTTCGTAGTATAGATTAGTTTAACTGTTTTCTCCCCCCCTCCCTCCCCGTGTCCCTGGTGTCTGAACCTGCGTGTCATGTTTGTGAACTCAGGCGAGTTGGTGGAAGTAGGATCATGGAAACAATGCTTAGGTGTGTGTGTCCGGCAGTAGTGCGAGGTCCAACCCTTCCTCCCCTGGGGCCTCCCCGTGTAGTATTTCTTCTTCTTCGTCTCCCGTTTCTGCACTGTCCCTAAGCGCCTGGACTAGGGTCTCCCATGCTAGCGCCGCTTCCTGAGCCTTCTCATCTGCCGTGCGCCGGGCTAGCTGGTACCTAAGTGTGCTCTCTGCCGCTGCCCATTTCAGAAATTCGTTCAACCATTTTTGATGTGTTGGTGCTGTCTTAGATTTCCAACCCCTGGTGAGCTCCCTCTTTGCAATCAGTAGGCCCATGTCTATAAATTTGCTCGATAGTTTCGTTTTGCGTGTGTGTGGAAACCAGTGTAGGAGGACGACCGCGCTATCGTAATGCAGGGCTCTTTCCGTGACCTCATTCAGGGTGTCCCCAACTCCCATCCAGTACTCCTGCAATCGCGGACAGTTCCTGAGCATGTGTATCAAGTCAGCACCTACTAGCGCGCATCTGGGGCATGCTGCATCTACTGCGCCAAAGTATTGTATTATTTTACTTGGAGTGAGGTAGGCCCTATGCAGGATGTAAAGATGTATTAGTTGGAAACGGGCATTTCTGGTGCTGTTCCTGGCTCGCCAAAGTAGCTGGGGCCATGTTGTGTCCGGGATCTCTTTTTGCAGGTCATTCTCCCATTGCGTTTTGAGGCGTGTTAATGGTGGAATGTTTTCCGTGCTCATTCTGGAGTAAAGACATGTAACCGCCTTGAACGTTCCTGCTGTCATCATCGTGTATTGACACGCCAATGACGTTGTAGGTTCAATCAGTCCTTCCCCCCAATGTGTCTGAATTGCCCTCACCACTGCCGCATGTAATAAATAGTCTCCACGTGGGAGGTCATATCGTTCCTGCAGAGTCTGGAATTCCATCAGCACTCCGTCGGTGTATAAGTCACCTACCATTTGAAGCCCCGCTTCCTCCCACAGTTGGAGGTTCGACCAATCCCCTCCGTGCGGAAGCGCCGCCATCATCCCTAATGGTATCTCTGGTGCGTATGGATGACCTGGACCTGCATGCCTTTGCATGCGATTCCAGCACAGCCGTAGTGTCCTTTCCTCTTGGGTCAACCCTCTCAGGTACAATTTCTGTTGTAGGGCTACGTATGCCAGCACATGGCGGGGGGTGCCCGCGTCCCTCTCTTGGTCAGGCCCCCGGTATACCCTTGCCACCTCCTGCGTGAAGAATTGGAGTTGCGCCGCCAGATAGTAGAGCTCGAAGTCTGGGACTGCAAGCCCCCCCTGGTCTTTTGGGCGCATGAGAGTCGTCAATGCTATTCGCCGCCTGCCTTCTCCCCATAGGAATGACACAACGCTAGATTTTAAGCGCCTGAATACTTCTCCTGGTATCCATATCGGAAGGGTCCTAAAAAGGTACAACAAACGTGGTAGTGCGATCATTTTGAGGAGGGACACTCGTCCCGTCATGGATAGGGGGAGGGTAGCCCAGAAGGACATGTTGCCCTTCAACGCTCGAATACAGCGTCCAACGTTCCCGTCCAGCAAGTTAGCGGGATCGTGGTAGAGGTAAACCCCAAGATAGTGCAGGCAATCTGGTTCCCAGCGCATGCTAACGTTTGCCGTCGGTCGCTTCTCCACCTTTCGGAGCGGGAAAAGGCAAGTCTTCGCCCAATTCACCTTCAAGCCCGATAGTGCCCCGAATCTCAGTAGCAGACCCTCCGCGCCCCTAACCGCCTCTTCGGCGTTATCTAAGAATAGCAAGAGATCGTCCGCATACAACGATATATGGTGGTGTGCCCCTCTCGCTTCGAGTCCACGGTATGCATCACCTCTCCTAGCCAGCATTGCAACCGGCTCCATGGCCAGAGCGAATAACAGAGGTGATAGTGCACAGCCCTGTCTTGTTCCCCTGTTCACCTCGTAGCGATCCGATATTAACGCTCCCACTCTCACCCTCGCGCCTGCCCGCACATACAGCACTTTGGTCCATTTGATATAGTCATCCCCTAGGCCAAAACCCCGCATCACCGCATGGAGATAGTCCCACTCCAGACTATCGAACGCTTTTTCAATGTCAACTGACAACACCATAGGGGCTCTTGCTGCCTGTGGCGGGTCTGCTAGCAGTCTGAGCAACCTTCGAATATTGTGGGACGTGTTCCTGGTGGGGATGAAGCCCGATTGGTCCCCGTGGATTAAACCCTGCATATGAGCTATCAGTCTCCCTGCCAGAATCGTACTTAAGATTTTGTAATCCGTCGTCAGCATTGATAACGGTCGGTATGACGCTGGATCTGCGCTCTCTCTATGCGGTTTTAGCAACGGAATCATGATCGCCTCGCGCATCGATTGGGGCAACTCTCCCTTCTCTTTGGCTTCATTATACACCGTTCTAAGTTTTGGGGCTAGTAGCTCCACATACTTTGCATAGAACTCAATTGGTAGCCCATCCATCCCCGGTGTTTTGTTTCGCGCCATTTTCTTTATGGCTCCTCTAATTTCCGCAAGGTCGACCGGGCCTCCGATTGCTTTAGCGTGTTCCGGGTCAAGGCGGGGCAGTTGGGTCTCTGCCAACAAGGCTTCCGTTGCCTCAGGTTGGGCCTCCATTCCCCTCCTATATAAATTGCCATAATATTCTTTGAAGCATTGCACTATACCTGGTTGGGTGTTATATACTTCCCCGCTCATGCCTGTTAGGGACAGTATCGGGGTGGAACCCCTATGGGGGTTGGCCAGCCAGGCTAGGAGTGTCCCCGTCTTGTCCCCTTCAGCGAGAGTCTTAGTCAAATAAGATTTATAATCAAAGCTGCGTAGGCGTTCCACTTCGATCGCAACCGCCTCTCGCGCTACACTAACCTCGCCCTGCAATTCGGGATGGCCGGGTCGCGATTTTTCAGCATCCCGCAGCGTCCGTTCCGCCTTGTCTAAGTCCTCTACCAGTGTTCGTCGCGCGCCTGCAAATTTCCCAATACAGTGTCCCCTTACCACTACCTTGAATGCGTCCCATTCGGCGGCCCTGGAGGAGGTGGTCTCCTCGTTTTCTACAAAGTATTGGGTGATCCTAAGTTCTAGGTCCGCCCTGAATGGTGGGTCATCCAGCGTGTCCGGTCTGAGCCGCCACGTTGGAATTGGTGTAGTTCCGTTCATCCAGGCTAGGGTGAGTAGCAGGGGATTATGATCTGATATCGTGCGTGGTAGGTACTCCGTTCGGGTAACCAATGGTAATACTTGTTGGGAGCATAGGAACGCATCTATACGGACATAGAGGTCGTGCATGCAGGAATAGAAGGAATAGTCCCTTTCACTAGGGTGTTGTGCGCGCCATACATCAGTGAGATCCCACTGCCCCTGCCATTGCAATCTATGTTTCGCCAATCTGTGCACTGGGGACGCGTGCAGCGGTGGGTGCGATCTATCCAAGGTGGTGTCCACAATAGAGTTGAAGTCCCCCCCCAGCAACACCGGGCCCGCAAAGTAGGTTGCTAAGTGCTTGGATAGTTTAGTGAAGTGAGGTGCTTGCTCGGTGTTCGGTGCATAAACGCTGCAGAGCGCTATATGACGACCCCTCAGTAATCCCTCAACAGCTACAAATCGGCACTCCGGGTCCACAGTATGCCTAGTGACCTGGAAGGGGACCCCAGCCCGAATCCAAATTAGTACCCCCCTAGCAAACGCTGAATATGTGGTGTAGAACAGGTGACCCCTCCACCTCCTTTGTAGTGCGGCCCCTTCTTTTTTGATCAGATGGGTCTCCTGCAGGAAGGCAATGTGAATCCCCCTGCGGACCAGGTAAGAATGAACTATGTGCCTTTTAGTCATTGAGTTCAAACCCCGCACGTTCCAGGACACACATTTTAACGAACCCACACTATCCATTATCTCGACATTGTTTGCTAAGGACTCTGTACCACAGTGGCCAGACACCAGGAATGCCCCCCCCGTCCCCCATCCCCCATCCCCAACTGCTCTGTCTCACTTCCCCTTCGCCCTCTAACCCCACTCTGCCCGTCCCCCTCCCCCTGCCCCCCACCCTGTCCTGAGTTGCCCCAACATCTCTAGACATCCACCCCCCTAGAACAGGACCCAACCACAAAGAGTCACCCCCGTCCAAACAATTGAGCAAAGTGCTCTCAAAACTGTCTACTCCGCAGTCTATACTGCGGTGGCCTTAGGGGCCTCTGGGCACGTGAACTAGCTACTTCAGTGAAGTTCGCCTCCCTTTTCCCTTTCCACCCCACAATAGTCATCCAAACTCACGATTGACCAGTCTCACGTCTGCCTGCTCCAGCGTTTGGGCTCGCCAGTCCATCCTGGCTGTCGCCACCAGCCTCCCCCAGGCACGAGGTTTAGCTGCCAAATACTTCCTCCGCCGTTTGTGGCATTACTGTTGGACCCATTGTGCTGTCCACCTCCGACAATTCAGTTTCCGACCCTGTTTGTTTGTCCTCCGAGATCGATTCCCCTCCCCGCTGCGGTGCCACCACACCCGAGACTTTCTTCACCGCTTGCAGTGCTGCCTTCCGCTCCACTTCCGTCTGCGATTCCGTCGGCCGTTTTTGGTGTCGGCCACGTTTCCGGAGCCGCTTGGATCTTCGTACTGATCCCTGTCGGAAGTCCTCCGCAGCTCTGTGGCGGGCCCCATCTGTTCCGGCCTTATAAGAGTCCCACCAAGTCCAGGCATCAGCCGATGATGTGAAGAACAGTGCTTTCCCATCCAACGAGATTCGAAGCCTCGCCGGGAACAACAGCGAATACTGTAGGCCCTCTGTTCGTAGTTCTTTTTTAATGGAAAGGAACGAGGCTCATTGCTTTTGAGTTTCGAAGGTATAGTCCGGGAACAGCGTTACTTTGCTATTATCAACCTGGAAGGGTCCCGCTTCCCTCGCTCGTTGCAGAAGCCAGTCTCTGTCCCTGTAGTGGAGCACTTTAATCACCACCGGTCGTGGGGGGAGTCCCGGCTTTGGGGGTCGAGCAGGCACACGATGTGCCCGCTCCAACGTGAAGAATGGGGACAGACCCTCCGGTGCTACAACTGTCCGCAGCCAATTGTCCACGTAACCCAGTATGTCCGTCCCTTCACTTTTCTCCGGAAGGCCCACCAGTCGTACATTGTTTCGCCGGCTTCGGTTTTCCGCATCCTCCGCCCTCCTCTCCAGCGGCTGGATGCTGTCCAGGGCGTCTGTAAGTTTACTTTCCAAAGCTTTTTGTTCTGGCACAATGTCTTTCAGAGTTACTTCTGCCTCTTTGGCCCTGTCGGCTAGCTTCCCATGATCTGCTCGCAAGAGCCCTAGGCCCGTCGATACCTGAGCAATGTCGTCTTGCAGAGCGGTCCTCGTGGCCGCTATAGCTTCCAGGATTTTGTCTTGCATCATTAGCAATTCCGACTGGGGTTGTTGCAAGGTGTCCGGGGCCTCTGTAGCCGTTCCTCCCTCTCCTTTTGGTCCTCTCGGTTTCCCCATGCCTCCTCCGGGCAATCCGCCGGGCTAGACTGGGTTGGTCGTAACCGATAGGTCTTTCAGCAGGATGTCAGGTCGCTTCTTCCGGGCAGAGCCGTTACTTGCTAGGTAATGGTAGCCCGCGGGCCGAGCGGTCAGGAGTCGCTCGTCGGCAGTGGCAGCTGTGTCCCAGGGGTCCCGCCGCTGCACTCGTGCGGTCCTCCTCCACTACCTCGGGGGTAGGGGGGCTGCCTTTGGCTGGCCTCCTCTGCTATGCGGTCCCACAGCGGTCTGCTCACTTCCGTCGGTCAGGGCAGGTTCCCGCTCCGCACCCCGGCGCCGACCCCCCACGCTCCTCCTCTCACCATGGGTCGCCAAGAGACTAGCCGGTGTGCTGGGTGTCCGTGCTCGCGTTCCCGCACTCCTGCCGATGCGGGTCCTCCAGTGGAGGACTGGGTCGTCGTCCCGAATGCGGAGCAGCCAGTCTCCGCCGCTATTCACCAACTAGGCCGCATACCAGCTTAGCCCAAGGTCGCCACTTCCCTCCACTTGGATGGTCTCAGAGCCTCCTGCCTGGGTCTAAGCTGCCTACTGCGTTGAGGCTCGCATGCACTATCCCACCTCGCTGGCGGAGTGCCTTCCTGCTGGTCAGCGCTGCGCTGAGTGCTTCTCCGGGTGGTCGCAGGGTGCTGATTACTCCCGTAGGAGCCCCCGTGAGTTGGACAATGGGGTGGGTCGGCAGCGCGGGCGGGCCGAGTCGCTGAGTCAGGGGCGCACTCCCAAGTACTGCTGCGCCTTATGAAAGTCAGTCGGGTTCCCCCCAGGGTTCACGAGATGAGGCGGGTGGGTCTCCCGGTAGAACTCGCGCCCAGCTCTCCGCTGCCGAGCGCACTCCCTCAGGGCCTCCAACCTCCCACCGCCGTTGTTTCTACCGTACCTCTGACGGTCCGCGGTAATGCTCCGCTTGTGTCCCGGGTTTGGCTACACTCCCTTTGTCCGCCCGGGGGGTTCCGCTCGTTGGTCTCCTGC
The DNA here is from genome assembly GCF_964261635.1 of Lissotriton helveticus. Lineage (NCBI taxonomy): Eukaryota > Metazoa > Chordata > Amphibia > Caudata > Salamandridae > Lissotriton > Lissotriton helveticus. Next base: position 973,687,358 of record NC_136057.1, on the reverse strand, counting down.
GTGCGCTGATGTATGCGCCGATGTACCGACGTCAGAGGGGCGCAGGCCCAGAAGCCGGGACGTCGATTTTCGGGCTCCCCGGGGCCCTGATCCTCACTCTGCTCCGCAGAGCCGCCTTCGCCTCCTCGTAGGCCGCTGTCACCAGGACGCCTCACGAGGTCAGCCCCCGGCTTTCCAAGGTTGTCGGACTCCGACCGCCGGACCCTGGGCCCCTTCGCCTGCAGTTCAGCGCTCTTCGCGTCCTCACTCCGCCATGTTGTTGTCCATCTGCTCCGGGTCCGGTGGATCCACAGCGCAGAGTGCGGGCGGTCTGCAGGCCTGTCACAAACCCTGGGCAGGCATCGATAATTAACGCGGAATCAACCCGATTTCCACGGGGATTCCGCGCTGAATTACGGATAAATTACGGATTAATGGGGCAAAGGACGGGAGCCTCGCTAGGCTGCGTCCGCTTGCATCGGCTGCTAGCCACGCCCCCCGGTCCATTAAATGTGTTGTCATCCTGGTTTGATGGTTTTTCAAATTGAAAAGATCTGCCTTCTTTTTCAGATTTCACAATAAGGATGTTATCAAACCCAACACACTCATGGTTGGACTGATTAATTGAGCCTCCCTCACTTTCCCCTGTACCTTCACCTGCTTGAATCTGCACAACAATGACACATTATGCACAAAGTATTCCAAGATGACCGGCCAGTGTGTTGTTTTCTGAGCAGTGATCTTGGATTGGTGTTCTGCAGTGTATCATTGTTTTACTGATCCAAGGTGGCCAATACATTGCATCTTAACTTGGCAGCCATGTTGGAACTTTGAAACAATGAAACACTATGTACACTATCATTACACAATGGCCCCTCACTGCTATATCTTCAATTTTATTTAGTATTGCAAATATATGCCCGCCTTGTTTAGGTGGCAGCATGTTTTTTGTGTCTACTTTTATTCTTTTAATTTGTCTTGCATATGCTTATTCAGTTTGTGTGTGTATTTTATTGTGGCTGATTAAGTGGGCGAATGCAAGAATGAGTCAGTAGGAGGATGAATGATTTACAGGTGGACTTTGGAAAATTAATCTGTAATTCGGGTCCTGATTTCTCTGACAAATCTCCATTTTTATCTTAGTTTTCCACCTGGAGATTTTAAATATTTTTAGGAGCCGAAATCTCCCTGTGTAATATCACAGATCTACGGTGTACTCGGTGAGGTCATAACTCTGAGGCTGGTAACAGCTGTTACCAGTCTATCACAATTAAAAAGGTTCTCATAGTGGACCCATAGTATGCCACAACTTGTTTCTAATTTAAAAAAACTACATTTCTTAATTTTTCCAGGAAACATTTTCAGCAATTACTATAAATTCACCAGGGCTTATGATGTTCAGATAGCTGGCAGTTACAGAAGGCAGTGGGTGTTCCCTAAGAAAGCTGCTGATTGAAATGAATTTAGAATTCATGATTTAGTGGTATTAGTTTGGTACGGCAATGATAATGTCATAATGATGATATTAACATAGAGATTACTTTTTAATTTCCTTGAAATACTGCTGATGTATGTTATCTAACTCATTAGAAAGAATTTGATGAGACGCTCATAAATTAGCCTGTCAGATTGATTGAATTGAAGTTTGTGTTTTGCTGATGGATACTCTCTGTACCACATTAGCATCTATCTCTGCTAGTGTTGAAGCAGAATAAACGATGGTGGAGCATTGTGTACTCCAGATCTTTATTTTTGCATCTCTAGATTAGAGGTTCACGATTAACAGAAATGCTGTCACTCAAAAAACTGATAATGTTAAATGAAGAGTGTACAGAGGTAATGATTTGGAGCCCGAGATTCAAGCACGGGTGTAGCAGGAGTGCCATCAGCCCTTAGGTAAGTAAGGGAAATACCTCGTCACAATTTGTTAGCCTAATACAGCCATCGTTGGGATACAATGTGGCACTGGTAATAGTTATGCTCCTGGGTCAAAGATATCTTCTTCCTTTGACTCCTTTTACTGTTAGAATCATAATTTCCCCTGACTTTGACACAGGGTGTACCAGAACATAAGACTAAAGGTACTGAGAGATGGCAAAAGTCCCTCTAGAAGGGAAATATACATGAATCTCGCTTACTTGCAACCACGAGGCAGCCAGACAAAGGTTATATGTGAACTTTTTTGGCAGTTAAAGAATTACAGAGCGGAGCCTGGATTAATCTATACGAGTCACTTATAACTAAACTGTCTTTTCGTCATCAACATTAAACTGAAAAAAGACAGTCACGAAGGGATCACTGACAAAATATAGAATACAGAAATATAGAATACCCAAAATATCGAAGATAAAATATAGAAAGCAAAAATATCAGAGTCCTATCTACAAACAGATAAGTACAAAAATATTGAATCAAAAATATAAAAAAATATGTATAGTTAGTCAAAATATCGATTTTTTTAAAATGTCTTAAAAGTATTTTAAAATTAATGAAATAATAACTATAATTAACTAGTACATACTTAAAAATACTTAAATAACTTTAAAATGATTAAATAATTAATTTAAGTAAAAAACACACATTTGTATATTTTTACATAATATTAATAAAAAATATACAATATTTTTACCGTAGGATAGCGGGAGGGTAAAATTCACTATTACCACTCCAGCGACTGCAACAGTAGGGTAAACATTGGATAGCGTAGGGGTAAAAATTACTATTCCCACTCCAGTGAGTGCAACAGTAGGGAAAGCGTTGGATAGCGGGAGGGTAAAAATTACTATTCCCACTCCAGAGAGTGCAACAGTAGAGAAAGCGTTGGATAGCGTAGGGGTAAAAATTACTATTCCCACTCCAGAGAGTGCAACAGTAGGGAAAACGTTGGATAGCGTAGGGGTAAAAATGACTATTCTCACTCCAGAGGGTGCAACAGTAGAGAAAGCGTTGGATAGCGTAGGGGTAAAAATTACTATTCCCACTCCAGAGAGTGCAACAGTAGGGAAAGCGTTGGATAGCGTAGGGGTAAACATTACTATTCCCACTCCAGAGAGTGCAACCGTAGGGAAAGCGTTGGATAGCGTAGGGGTAAATATTACTATTCCCACTCCAGTGAGTGCAACAGTAGGGAAAGCCTTGGATAGCGTAGGGGTAAAAATTACGATTCCCACTCCAGAGAGTGCAACAGTAGGGAAAACGTTGGAAAGCGTAGGGGTAAAAATGACTATTCCCTCTCCAGAGAGTGCAACAGTAGGGAAAGCGTTGGATAGCGTACGGATAAAAATGACTATTCCCACTTTAGTGAGTTTAACAGTAGGGAAAGTAAAGATTTAATATATAATAAAAAAATAAATTAAATATCAATACCAATAAAACATTAATTAAAATAATTTACCAATTTAAAATTATGTAATAATTAATCAATTAAAAATACAAATAAATATTAGTTATTTAAATTATTTTCCTATTAATACAAATTAATTACCAATTAACAATAATTAACAATAAATTAAAAATAAATACCAATAAATAAATAACAATTATTTATTTAATTACAATTAAATTACTTTTTCACCCTATTTCCCTATAAACACACAACCCGCTACAGAAAATAAATTAATAAAATTAACATAATTATCAATTAATCAATTAATAAACATTAATTACCAAATAAAAATTAGTTAATTACCAATTAAAAATTAATTAACAATGAATTCAAAATGAATACTAATAAATAAATTAACATATTTAATTAATGACAATTAAATTACTTCCCACCCTATTCCCCTATAAACCCACAACAGCAGCGGAAAATAAATTAATAAAAGTAACATAATTATCAATTAATCAATGAATAAAAATGAATGACCAATAAAAAATTAATTAATTACAAATTAATAATTAATTACCAATTAATTCAAAATAAATACCAATAAATAAATTAACATATTTAATTAATTACAATTAAATTACTTCCCACCCTATTCTCCTATAAACCCACAACCCGCTACAGAATTAAATTAGGCAAAAATTAAATAACATAACATAAAAAACACTGAAAAAATACGATATTATTAAAAATTCAATATATTTTAATGCCTATATTATATACTTCGATATTTTAACTTTCTATATTTTAAAAATCGATATTACAATACTTACCTTCAATTCGATATTTTTCACCACTATATTCTGTCCATTCGATATTTTGTCCATTCTATATTTTGACTTCGATATTAGTGCTATTCTATATTTTGGAATCGATATTATGTCTGTATACCCCTAATTCTTAATTAAAGGCCAGTGCTTTTACCTTTAAGAAGAAAAAGTATTTTAATTCACACACAACTAAATACTAAAGATAAAAGTATAAATGTGCACAAGGAACTCAAGACCTCTGTAGCACGCCCCGAAATAGACATCTGTTTAAGAAGGTAAATTAGTGTTGTGCATTGTATAGTCCTTCCCTATGGTGTTTGTCATGGAGTTCACAATTGGAAGTTCTTCCTATTGTAGTTGTCACAGAGTTCTTAATGTAGAACTGTTTCCTTTTGCATTTATCAGAGTCCATAAAGTAAATACCTTTCCTAGCGCATTTGTCAAAGATTTGAAAAAATAAAATGTTACTCTCAGGGTATTATGACAGAACAGTCCAATGGTGACTCAGGGAGATGTTATGGACAAGAAATGTAGAACACAGCAGCACTCAACATTCAATGATTCTTTGTTAAACAAGCACTGGCATAGCCAATATATCTCGCCTTTGGGACCATATAAGTACTTAGTTATGCAGTACATTATAAACAGGCTATGCACCATGGGTGGGACAAAGAGATGCTAGATGCTGGACAGCCTAAAAGAAATAAAGCCAGCAAACAGAAAGCAAGCAACTGTGAATTACAAAACATGAAGCCAACTGTAAATAATGGGCAGAATGCATTCCCAAGGAGGTTTTAGAATTAACCCAATAAGTCCTCTGGAAAGCAGACTGCACAGGCTCCATCTAAAAAGAGGTATAGTGCTTAGAAAAGCATGGTCCCAAAGCTATTAACAAGGTATGTGGTACTAGGTGAATAAAGCAAGTCAAGACAGCAGACAACACCTTTGAAACCACAGTACAACGGGGTTATGTACCCACTGGTAGACTGTTCAACCCATTCCGAGGAAATGGTTTTAGCATGCTATTGTAACTCAGGATGTTTGTAATTGCAACAATACATTTTTTAAGGGGGGTTTGTTAAGGGGTAAGACTGAGTTAAGACATGAGATAATTAAAGATAACAAGGCAAAAACGGAAGAAAACATATGTCCGCAGCTGATTTGCCATTACCGTAAGCAGGGCAGGGCTGCACTATCTTCATGCCAAGCACCAAGACCACTGTATATTTTTAAGAGAGGGAGACCAACGCCGATATGTGGGTTTTTAACACTATCAGTACCAACACGCTTGTAGTATGAATCTAAACTGGCCGATTCAGACAGTGACTATATCTGTCATGAGAAAAGCAGCCATCATTATGAGGATGGGTGATGGGGAAATAAACAAGTGTTCACACAATTTGTGCCGTTAGCCAACACAGAGAAAGCCAGGAGACGCTGCGTGTGTTTGGCGAGTAAGCGATAAAGACCGGGTACAGCAGCACAGCTATTGTTTCCATAGACTAACGGGAGGGTGGGAGGGCTAAAACGGAAAATAAGGCAACTCGTAAAGCAGCGCGTGTGCACATTCCCACAAAGTTTATCGTCAATTAATTAAAAACTTCCCCGTAAGGCTTCCAGTTAGATTTACCACTCGTATAAAGAGACCCAGCGCACCCTTCACTCTTACCTCTTAACTTCCTAAAACAACAAGCGGGTGCCGCGCTGATAAAAGAAAGGTGCAGCCACTATGCTGAAAGATGAAGCTTGGGAGCTCTGCGCCTTTCTTTCATCAACACGGCTGCCGCGCTTCATGAAAATTGAATTTAATAGCGCTTTATCGATAAACACAATGAAAGTGAACATGAGTTGGGCGGAAAATGAATTATCGCCGAGAAGCGCAATCCTAAGTTTCCCCATGTTGGGTATGAGAAGCCAAAATATTTCAGACTTTTACTTACATCACGTTTTGTCGGTCCTGCTTGTAAAACAAGTGAAAGGACAGTACGTTGTGTAACTTGACCCACGAGGAATGCAGCTGCCACCCTGCGCACCGCTGCAAGCTCCCGAGAGCAAAACGCAGTGGAAGTGAACATTAAAAAAGAAGGTGGGACATGCACCCGCCTGTAACCATTTTCGTGCTTTCATATACCAATCCTATATGTGGGAGGAGTCAAACGCCCAAGGGCATACGCGCGCTTTACAAAACCACAAATAAAATCAAATCAAATCAAACCCACATGGAGAAGTTTAGAGTGCTCACAAGAAGCCTCCCATAGAGCAGCAAATACGCGCTGCGCTAGGCTCGACCTAAAAAACATGATGTGCTGGGCTCCCGTCAGGAGGTAGCCTGCACCAGCATATTTCTCCTGTTACCGCCACCTAAAACAGAAACAACTACTAACCATGAGAGTGGGGAGAGGATGTGGTGTAATGGCCAGAGCTGCCGACTTTGTGGCTGGCAAACCAGGTTCGAGTCTTGGCGTCAGCTAAACATCCTATGATTCTAGGCAAATCACTTAATCTCACCGTGCCTATCACAAATGAATGTGTCTTTAACTGGAGCTCATGAAAAGCGCCAGTGTTGATGATTAAGTGTTGCTGCTGAGCACCAGAAACCACCAGCTGAAATTAAGCACTGGCAATATTAACATTCAATAAATCAATGCCCAGGCAGCGCTTTTTCTTTAAAACAGTAAAGTACACACACAGCTAAATACTACAATCTAAATGAGAAATATTTACCAGATTTCAGGTGGAATTACATATTTTAAACTCAACTACAGAGATCTTGCAGATTAACTAGGATGAAAATCATATACCCTGTTGACATTTCACAGGAAGCGACTAACATTATAAATGTGGTCTGCACCCGTTATCTGCGAGGTACCAAGGGACAATTTATGGAAAAAAGACTATAATAATAAAATCAGTGATTTTCCTCTATGGGCCTAATAGAAAAAATGTGACGCTTTTAACAATCAAAACGTTTAAGTCTACAAGCATTGGCAAGTTGTTCACCTACAGAGGCCTGGTGTTTTATTACCATATTTAAAAATCAATAAAGTAAGCAAATTAACATTATAGTAACTTAAACATAAGCATGACCATGTAGCCTCATTGTATAACGAGATTTATCACAGTATTGTGGTAGGCCCAAAGTAAACATTGGCATGAACATTAACTCTGCTTCCAGAGACTTCAAGCATTTACGGTGGCCAGACACAAATAAACAGCCTCGCAGGGAAAAAGATTAACTAATCACTCCAGATCTCATCAAATCTCCACTCTATAGCTCATCCTATTCCTCTTCCAAAATATCCTTTTTCACTACTGTGAACTCCCAAACAACTCTTTTTAAACTCTTCCCTCCTCTATCCATCCTTTATCCTATTCATTCTACCAACAGGCTATGACTCATCCTAAACCTCTTTTTACTGCTATGAATTCCCAAATCTACCTTTCTAAACTCTTCCCTCCCCTATCCATCCTCTATCCTATTCATCCAACTAACAGACTCACTGACTGCAAAATGAAAAGATTTTGTAATGTGAACTATGTGACAATCTTGCCAACTGTGAAAGGAATGGCTAGGATGTAAAAAAAAATGTAACACACAACCAAACGAACTGTGCAAACATTTCTAAATATATCTTAATTTAGGAAAGCACACATGAAGTCCTTTATAACTTTGAAGTGTGATAGATACAAATATTTTAATAGAGTCAGAACAAATCAAGGCACTTTACTTGCTGATACGCAAATGAAAATGTTCCCCTGAAACCCAATTTCTACGCATTATCATTTATACGCGAAAACTACGTCTTTGCAAATTTAGTGGCCATTTCTACGGAATATGTGCCGCATGTAAATTACAGTGCTCTATAACAGCATCCTTTAGTAATGTATTTTCGACAGAGTGCTCCAAAATGAGTCACCGGCTGCATAACAGCGCCCAGATTCATTGATTGATACCACTTCCATACCACACTCCTGCAGAAAGGTTGTGTCTCATTTGCCACACTTGTTCTCTGTGTGATGCTTGAATTTTTCACAATCCCTCTAGCTTCAGTAACTCAACACTGATGGCAGCACCCCCGCTCTAAAAATTGTTCCAGCATCCCTGGTTGCAGCTAACCAGAGTGATTAGAGGCCGGAGTGTCACTGATCAAGGAGTGATGCGTTAAGGCGCTTTCCCTTTGAAGAGCAAGCACAGATCTTACAGGATTTTTAGAAGGTTTGGTACTGCTTCATTTACTCATGCATTTGGGGGACGGGAGCCTGGAGAGCTGTATACAAGGAAGGGTAAGCATGTCTACTGGAGTCCTTGCATGCTTCTCTTAAAATTGAGTGCCTCAGTGCTGCAGGGCTTCACCACACACCAGCCTATCAGGACCTCCAGCAATGCCCCTCTGGCGCTGCATGCTTCAAGATGAAACTATTATCTGCATAGGAAGCAGCACAAAACCAATATATGAAAGCATCTTTATCAGCACAGAAGATATGCACAAAACTCAACAGAAAACTTCAGAGCTGAGGGGGGTCTAAAGGAAAAAGAGGCCATGTTACTTGAAGACTCCAATTATACTCGGGCGATGATCCACCAATTAATGTTCACTGGAGCTTTGGGGAAAATCCATTTTGTGATAAACAAAACAAAAATGCTTATTGTATTTACAGCATGAAGAGAGGTGTGCTTCTGTATGTATTCTCGAATAGCAAGAAGATTCACATTTACACACATGTTTGGCGTTGCCATAATTAAAAAAGTCGAATGCCCAGGTATCCTCCTGACGCAATTCTCAGATCATTTAGAACCGGTTTGGTTGGTCTATGTGTGGTAATAAGGAGTTGCTGTGATCATTTTAATAATTATAACACTCTTCCATTGAATGCGGATATGAGCTAAATTTTTAAGATTACGAAAGACACAGACAGATTATTAGGAACAGTGGTTCTGATGATAGAAGACGTGTATATATCATCCCTTTCCAAACCAGCTTTAGCAAGCCTGTCCCCACCAGTAACAGGCCAGACTATAAAAACTAATTCAATCATGTCTGAAATGATGGGTAGTGCAATGTTATGAATTTTGTCTCTCACATCTGCAATTGAATTTGAGCTGACTGTGGATGATGGTTTATGCATGATTGAGATCTCAGTTACTCAGGGGAGTAGCTTTGGGAGGGGGTGTTTGGGGTGTGACACGCCCCAAATAAATGCATTCTTCACTTTGAAGCTAGGTATGGGGGCCCTGAGTTATGGCGGCTTACATATGTTACTTTTTCGCTTGTGCATCGAGAATAAAAGACATAACAGTCGGCTCTGATGTAAAACGGGAGAGAGATCCTAGGCAAACATTTTATTTCACAGACCCTCATTTTTAAGTCGACGCCTACCAGACAGCAGAGCTGTCTAGTTTGCTAATGATATGTTAGTGACATTTGGAATGCTTCCCTGGGAATGAATTCCGCCCATTGCTTACCACTAGCTTGGTAACTCACATTTGCTTGCTTTCTATTTGCTGGATTTATTTATTTTATGCTGTCCAACATGTATTTGTCCTTCCTGTGGAGCATGACCTATTTACAGTATTCTTCAATGAGTGCTTGCTTTCAGTAAATAGGGCTTTAAATTTGTTGTTATCTTGTCACATTTGCTGTGCATTCAAGGACAGAGGTCAAATGTCAGGCTCTGTCTTCCGAGAAACCTTGATGTTTACTTTTCTTTCTCTTAATTCAAAGTGAGGGGCTTTATCTGAAAATCTGGGGGTGTGATTCTGTGTAGGATTTTCTTGTCTTTTTCATTCGTTTTCCATGCCTCTGTCGGAGCTTCTGGGTTTTGCTGGTGCTGTGACACCTTTGGGTACTGTGTGCTTTACAAATGTATTCTACTTACGTTCTAAAGGCTTTTTCTACAAAAAGTCTTTAAAGAACTGTGCAAATATTTCAGAACATTTCAGAATTAGGAGAGAACAAAAGAAAATGTATTTGTAATGCTGATGTGTGCTGGAAATATGATCAAAAGAAATCAGTACACTAGGTGATGCCATTTCCACACGTTGTCTGTGCGTATAGTTTTATCACTAAAACTGCACGTCTGTGCAAATGTAATGGTCATTTCAATTGAAAATGTGTTGTCTGTAATGGCAGTGCACTGCATACTCTACTCTACAACGCTTTACTTCACTCTATGCCGCTCCACTCTACTCCTCTCCCCTCAACACCAAGCCACAGTCCTCTAACCTACTCCACTCTATGCCACTCTACTTCACTATGCGACACTCCACTTTACAACACCTCACTTAATCCCACCTGACTCCACTCCATGACACTCTATGATGCTCTACTCCCTTCTACAACACTCTACTCTACAAGCCACTCTGTGCAACCATATGACACTCCATTCTAAGTCACTCTACCTTATGAAACTCTAGGCCACTCTACTCCTCTACATAAATCCATTCAGTGACACTCTACTCTATGCCACTCCATGTCACTTTACTTCACTCTATGACACGCCACTCCACTCCACTCTACCGCACTCCTCTACACAACACTTTACTCCACTTTAAGTCACTTTGGTCCACTCTAGGACACTTTGCCCCACGCTACGCTCCTCCACTCTACATCACTCCATTCTATGACACTCCACTCCACGACAGTCTTCTCCACTGTATGCCACTGAACTCTCAGCCACTGTACTTCACTCTATAGCACTCCACTCTACGAGTATACTCTGCTCTACGACACTCAACGCTATGAGACTGCACTCAATGCCACTCTCCACAACACTCAACAACATTCTTTGCCACTCTACTATATTCTACGATACTCTATTCTACTACACATCACTCTACAACACTTCATACCAATCTTCTGTATGACACTCTACAACACTTTACTTCGTCCTATGCTAGATCACTCCCCTCTATTCCACTCTATGACACTCCACGGCACCCCACCCCACCAAACTGTACTCCACAACACTCTACAACCCCCCACTCTTTGCCACCCTAAACTACTTCATTCTACTCCATGACACTCTACACCACGCCATGACACTCTTATCCATGAAACTCCCCTCTATGCCATGACACCCCACAACACACTACATAACTCTATGCTACACCACAACACTCTACTCTACTATATACCACTGCACTCTACAAAAATCTATGCTCCTCCATTCTAAGTCCCTCCACTCAATCCCACTCCACTCCATGATGCACTACTCCACTCTACATTCCTCCACTCTACACTCCTTCACTATACGTCACTCCACACCTCTCAACTCTACATCACTCCAGTCTACACTACATCTCGGCACTCCATGACACTCTACAACACTGAATGACACTCCTCTCCACTCTATGTCACTCCACAACCCTCCACTTTACTCTAAACCACTCCACGACACACTATGTCACTCCACTCTATGACACTCTTCTCTACTCCAAGACACTCCATGCCACACTACTTTCCTCTATACCACTATCTATGGGCCATGCTGAACAGCAGCCACACTGGTGTACAACATGGCTAAAACACATTGGCAAAGCCAATAGCTCTTGCATAGGTAGCACCTATTGGCTTTGCCAATTCTTGTTCTTAATTATCACTTTTGAGAACACTCTTTTTGTTTTGTTTTGACAATCAACTTCATTGATTTTATCGCAGAACACTTTTAAATACTTGAGTCCAAGATGTGCGGTGTATTAGCACCACTTATGTTTGATTTAATAGACTATAACGTTGCTCCACTTATGAAAAGAAAAAAGGCTACATTTAGAGTTTACCTGACTCCTGACTTGCCTCTTAGTTCACCAATAGCTTTGTCATTGGTGGGGTGAGCTATTAGTATTTCTAATTTCATATTTCAAAACCATCACTCTAATACATTTCTCTCTATGCAGGGATATAAACTGATATCCTAAAGTTAAACAAGCTTGGCTAGTGCATGGCTGCAGAGTTAAGCCAGTCCCTCTGCTTGGCTGTGGCTTGGTTCGCCTTAATACTATTGTTGCACACTCACCTCTATTTGCAACTTGGGATTAGTATGTGGGGCCATAAGTCACTAATTAAAATGATTTGTAAAAGATGAGGACTGGAACATGGAGCCCTACATGCACTTATTTGACAACTCTGCCATCAAAGCTTCTCGTAGCAGACGATGAAGAGTGCACGTAGTGAAAAAACATTAAAATATGTGATCCCAGGGCTGGGACTCCAGGCCGTTATCTTGTACAGGATTTTAATCATGAGGTCCCAGGCAGAACTACCAAGTTCAGGTTGGATTGCAAGGGGCATAGCTTCAGTGATGGCTGTTTGGGCTGTGATAGTCCCCCATATGCATTCTTGTCTTGATAGTTGGGTCTGGTGACCCTCAGTCGGGTTTGATACTTTTGTGTTGGTTTTTCTTGTTCTCATTTCGCTAAGAGATTTTAACTTGTACATTTTTTGGAGCCGAAACATAAATGTATTTAGTGACTGGTTTTCCAAACATAATAGTAAAACTGCACCCACAGAAGTTTGAATGAGTGCGAATGTACTGCTTTTTGGAATTCACAAACATTGGCAGTAGTAAAGTTGTAAAGCTGTGCCAGCCTCTAGTTGCCCGACTTACTGCTGTAATTGTACATTTGTAATTGCAAGATGACATGAATGAATGAATGAATGAATAGCATTTTTGTACCGCGCAAACCTTAGCCCCAAGGGGCATCAAGGCGCCAATGAACAAACAAAAAAAGTCCACAGTACCAGATAAATGATCCAGGAAGCCACTAAGAGCGCGGCCCCTAATATGCCTGGGAGAAAAGCCAGGTCTTCAGGTGTTTCCTGAAGACCGCCAGGGAGGATTGACTAGTGAGCTCCAGGGGGAGAGAGTTACAAAGTCTAGGAGCCAAGACAGAGAAAGCTCTACCTCCCCACTTTACCTTCGTAAACTTGGGAACCACAAGCATGTTCTTTGAAGATGACCGGAGGGTTCTACTGGGAGAATACACACAAAGAAGGGCCCTAATACCTTCTGATCCTGAGCCGTAAAAAGCACCATGAGCTAGGCAGAGAAGTTTGAAGGAAATCCTAGCGGGAATCGGAAGCCAGTGGAGGTCCTTTCTGGCCATAGTTACAGAAGCTCGCCTAGGGAGAGTTAAGACCAGTCTGGCCGCGGAATTCTGTACCATTTGGAGACGATAAATGGAGGCTTTGCTAATGCCACCATAGAGGGCGTTGCAATAGTCTAGCCTCAATAATACCAAGGCAACTGTTGCTTGTTTCCGAGCTGCCAGGGACAGGTAGGGGGCAATCTTCCTAAGAATTCTAATGATGCCACAACAAGTTGACACCGTCCTGTTTACCTGAGAGTCAAAAGATAAGGCAGGGTCGATTAGGACACCCAGGTTCCTAGCAGCGAGAGTAGGACGAGGACATTCTCCCAAGGACGGAGGCCACCATTCCTTAGACCAAAGATCCTGGCTCCCACCAAAGACCATAATTTCGGTCTTGTCATCGTTTAGTTAAAAAAAATTACGCACCATCCAATTAGAGACTGCTTCCATACAGGCTCTAAACTTGGGGGCAATCTCACTGGCCGGCTGAGTGATAGATACCAGGATCTGAGTGTCATCGGCGTACGATAGCACATCAAAACCATAGGATCTAATCACCTTGGCAAGTGGGGTCACATAGATGTTGAATAATAAGGGACTCAATGAAGAGCCCTGAGGGACCCCACATTGCACTACTTGAGGATCGGAGAGGAAGTTGCCCATTTTAACTCTCTGCTCCCTATGATGGAGAAAGGAAGAGAGTAGACTAAGGGCAGAGCCCCCAACTCCGATATCATTGAGCCTAGATATCAATATTGACGGGGACAAGGTGTCAAACGCTGCTGTGAGATCTAATAACACTAGCAGCGAGGGGTGTCCCTTGTCAACCTCAGATCGGATTCTATTAATCACGACCGTAAGAGCAGACTCAGTACTGTGAGATGATCGGAAGCCATGCTGGGAGATGTCTAATAAGTTGGAACTCTCAATGAAAACAGATAGGTTACGATTTATGTGGGACTCCAGGATCTTAGCTGGAGCCGGAAGTAAAGAGATGGGGCGATAATTTTTTAATATTTCTGGGTCCAAGGAGGGCTTTTTCAACAAAGGTCTAACGACGGCAGTCTTCCAGGGAGAAGGAAAAATCCGCTCATGAATCGCCAAGTTCATGACCTCTAATAAAGGAGGAAGAACAGAGCCTCTGCAGGTCTTCAGAGTTCTTAAAGGACATGGGTCAAGGGGCGAACAGGCCTTAGTAGCATCGAGAAGGAGATTAAGATCTTCCAAAGACAGAAGGGGAAAGCCTAAAAGCTGCGGATTAGGCAGGACATCGACCTACTCAACAATACAAGGGGTTGGAGGAGGAGCTTGGCGGGCATCCGAGATGGCCGCGTGAGCACAGCGCTCCCCGGACCCCCGCCACTCCCGGCATAATATCCTGAACAAATCCTGATTTTCCACGAGGATTTGTATAGAGGACGTTGGGCTGATCTACCTGGACCTTTCAGAAATTTATTTCGACACCGGGTGCCGGAGTTACGGTGCTCGAACTTTTGGGCTCCGCCCTTGAGGTGCGCCCGGGACTGGGTGAGGTTCAGTGGCCGTCTTGGAGTTGAACAACAACGGCAGGGGGATTGGACTTGTGGGTCCCCCTCTTAAGTTTCGGTTTCGATTCTGCCTCAGGCTGAGACATCGGCTAGAGAGTCGGGCCAGAGCTGGGTCCAGGGCACGAGTCGGCTGTCGGGCCTTTGGCTGGACTATTCTCCTCTTTGGCTGTCCCTATCCTAGCGGTACCCTTGTGGCGGTCCTTTGGTCCCGAGGCCTCCCTTTCTGGTGCCCGGTCCGTTGACCCTGGTGAATCTCCTTGTGACGCATCTCCAAAATGGCGGGCAGAGGGGACCGGGAGACACGGAAGACGAAGACACCTCTGCGCGGGGGTCCGGTCCAATCTAACGTCATGGACCGTTATACCCACTCTAAGGGGTCCCCCGGAGCTGCCCTGCCCGGTTCCAGCGCGTCTGACCACATCGTGGATGCGTCGACGGAGCCTTCCTTGCAGGACATCATGGGCGCCATTTCTGGCATGAGGGAGTCGATAGGCCAACAATATGAAACCTTGGCCCACAAAATCGACACCGTGGCCATTGATGTGAACTTAATTCGAGCCGATCTATCAAAAACCAATGAAAAGGTGAAATCATTGGACATCAAATCCTCCAGCCTCACGGCAGACGTCTCTGAGATACAGACGGAGATTGGCAATCTCCGTAGGGTGAACGATTTCATGACCCGGCGCTTGGAAGACTTTGAGAACAGGGCACGTCGCTGTAATGTTCGCGTGGTTGGTGTTCCGGAGAATCCAGAACCCCACTCGGTTGATCTCCTGGTTGAAGACCTGATCCAAAACCACCTCTCTCCATCTGGACTGAGTAAATTTTTCACAGTGGAGCGTGCACATCGTGTTCCGGGGGGCCAGGGTAAGCCAGGCGCCCCGCCGAGACCTATTGTTGCAAAACTTTTCCACTATAGGGATCGGGACGCTATCCTGCAAGCATCACGTGTGAAGGGCCCGGTGGCCTTTGAGAATGCCACGGTGAACTTTTATCCGGACTTTTCCCAACAGGTCCAGAAGCAGCGAATGGGATTTCGTGGTGCCAAGAAGCGTCTTAGGGACATGGGGATGCGCTACGCTATGCTTTTTCCGACCAGGCTGCGGGTTGAGTACAATGACCGAACTTTTTTCTTTGATCGGCCGGATGCTGTGAATGACTGGCTGGACTCCTTGCCTGACCGACCTCCTGAAACTGAGTCCGATGCCCACCCGGGCGGTGCTGAAGGTGGTGTAGAGAGCTGAGCATTTCGTCTTCGCCTGGTGCCTTGTCTTGACTAACTTTTTCCAGGAGTGTATGCCTACGTTCCTCTACTGCTTATGTGATTTGATGTATGTTTTTTCTCGTTAGTGGTCTTGATCGGGGTGGCGGGTGGGACGGAGCCTTTCCTCCTCCGGGGTCTTTGTGTAGAATAGGGGTTCTTGGGCGACAGGCACACTGCAGGTTGGGGTGGCTTTTTAGCTTTTTGCAGGGGTGCAGGGTGGGGGGTGTTCTCTTGTTAGTTGGGGGGTGGGCGGTTGGGAAGTTCGTTGTTTGTGTGTTCTGTTCTCAAGGCGACTCTATCCTGTATTTGATGATGTTTCTTGTGTCATGCTCATTGGTGGGGGGTTTTGGCGTTGTTGGGTGGGATGGGGGGTAGCGGGTTGAGATTTGTTTCGTGGAACGTTAACGGTCTGGGGGACCGTATCAAACGGAGTGTGGTGTTGAAATGCATACGACGTTTATCTCCAGATATTATTTTCCTGCAGGAGACTCATTTGGTGGGCAATATCTGTCATGCGATGAATAGGTGGGGCTATCGCCTCGTAGCACATTCGGGGTTTACCTCGGGTTCTAGGGGTGTGGGTATCCTTGTTCGGGCTTCCCTCCCCCTAGCTATTGATGATGTGATTCTGGATGATCGGGGGCGATATGCTGTCCTTGTGGGTCGCTATGAGGGTCGTGCCCTCTCCTTATTTACGGTTTACGTGCCCCCCGGCCTGCAGACTTCTACCTTTTCTGATTTGGGCCGTGTGTTGTTGGACCTCCCTAATAGTATTCTATTTCTGGCTGGTGATTTTAATTCGGTGTTCTCCGGTCTACACGATCGCCATCCCCCTAGAGATACTCCTGCGGCCCAACAGTGGTTGGGTGGGTTTTTGGATACATTTGGCTTGGTGGATTGCTGGAGGCTTTTACATCCTACTCAGCTTCAATACACCTTTCACTCTGGGGCCCATGGGAGTCTGTCTAGACTGGATTATTTCCTGATGCCTGCGGCTCAGTCGCCAGCGGTGCGTGAGATTGTACACCTACCCAGGGGCATTTCTGACCACTCTCCACTCTGGCTCCGTTTTGAGGTTGGAGTGGAGGCGGTGGGCCGGGTGGCTCCTACCAACCCGTGGTACCTTACCTCCCCCGTGACCCGCAGCCTTTTGCTTAAGTCTTTGGACGCATATTTTCTGGATAACGAGGGGTCGGTTTCCTCTGCGGTGTCCCTGTGGGAGGCTTTTAAGACGGTGATTCGTGGGCAGGCCCTCTCCCTTATTGTGGAAGCTAAGAAGGCGAGGAATCGGGAGGTGGTGGACCTTGAGGGGGAGGTTTCTGCATTGGAGGCTGCTTTGGAATTGGGGGTCACGTCTGCGAAGCTCCACGCCCTGGGTCTGAAACAATTTGCCTATAAATCTATGGTCACGGATGCTGCTAAATTGATGTTTCGGGAGCAACAGGGTCGTTTGTATGATGTGGGGGACAAAGCGGGTAAATTGCTGGCATGGTTGGATAAGAAGGAGAGAGCTAATCGTGTGGTGCCCGTGATTCAGTCATCGAGTGGTGAGAGTGTGACGGACCCGGTTGGAATAGTTGACTGTTTTGCTGAGTATTTTCGCGTGGTTTATACCCCTGTGTCTGTGAGGGATGTGGCTGACTCTCGCCTTCTGTTGCGTGATATAGCTCTGCCCAGTGTTTCCGATTTGGATCGTGTAGCATTGGATTCCCCCTTTACTGTTGATGAGATAGCTACTGCCATCCATTCACTCCGTTCGGGCAAAGCATTGGGCCCGAACGGGTTGCCAATTGAACTGTACAAGCTATGTCCCGACAGAGTGGCGCCATATCTTCGCGCCATGTTTCTGGAGTCCCGGGAACGGGGTATTCTCCCATATGATCAGCGTCTGGCCACGATAGTTGTTATCCCCAAGGATGGTAAACCGCGGGACCTTTGTTCATCCTATAGACCCATATCCCTGCTGAATGTTGAGCCCAAGGTATTGGCGAAACTCCTGGCGACCCGCCTTCTGACGGTCATTAGTGACTTGGTCCATCCAGATCAATCCGGATTTATCCCGCATCGCAACACGGCTCTTAACCTACGTCGTCTCCACGGTGCGATTGCGAGGGCGGGGCTTCTGACGGAGCCGGCCATTTTGGCGTCGTTGGATGCCTCGATGGCTTTTGACACTGTGGAATGGCCTTATCTTTGGGCGGCTCTTGAGAAATTTGGTTTCGGGCCTGAGTTTATTGGTTGGGTCAAGTTATTGTATGCTGAACCCCTAGCACAAGTAGTGGTAAACGGTAGAGTTTCGACCCCTTTCACCCTTGGCAGGGGAACCCGTCAGGGTTGCCCCTTGTCTCCGTTGCTTTTTGCGCTTTCCTTGGAACCGTTAGCTGCATGGCTTCGGTGGGAGCCTTCGCTTAAAGGGATTCGCTGGTCACCGGACTTTGAGGACCGCGTCTCGCTTTACGCGGACGACATTCTTTTATACCTCACCTCCCCGCGTAAATCTCTGACTGTTTTATTTGATGTTCTTACTTCATTTGGAGCCAACTCAGGCCTCGTTATTAACTGGGCCAAGTCCTGCGTGTATGTTCTTTCGGGTGTTTTACCCCCATTGCCGAGCAGACTTCCTATACAGGTGGTCCAGTCAGGCTTCAAATATTTAGGGATCTTCATTACGTTGGACTCCTCGCTCCGATTTGAGCGTAATCTCCTCCCCCCGTTGCTTAGATTGCGACTGGACGTGGCTCGTTGGCGTAAGCTCCCTTTGTCTCCTCTGGGCAGGGCGGCTCTGTTTAAAATGATGTCCTTGCCGCGGTTCCTCTATGCGCTCCAGAATTCCTATGACGACATCCCCAAGACCTACTTCCGAGAGATCGAGAGTCTTCAAAGGCAATTGATTTGGGACGGGCGTCCACGTATTGCCCTCGCGAAACTCACCATCCCTTGGTACGACGGGGGCATGGCGCTCCCCGACATCAAGAGATATTATTGGGCTTCCCAGTTGTCTGCTATTAATCACGTGATGTTTTCACCGGGTCGAAATCCTGCATTTGAGATGGATAAACTCCAGCTGCCGGGTGGGGACTTTAATAGAGCGCTTTATTCTCGATCAGCCGGGCGCCATCTTGTGGGTCCGTCCAGGATTGCAGTCACTGTGTGGCGAGCCGCGAATGTGAGTTTGGGATGGGAGGATCGAATGACATTGGCGACGCCGCTTTATGCTTCGACCGCTGGGATATGATTGGGATATGTAAGGTGGGTGATGTCTGTTCGAAAGGTAGTGTGAAGTCGTTCCAGGCCCTCCAGGCGGAATACGGTTTGAATGGTAGAGAATTCTTTCGTTATCTGCAGGTCCGACACGCCCTCGCCTCGGTCCTGACTCCTGATGAGACCCTGCCCGAGTCTTCCCCCCTCGAAGATCGTGTCCTTGATGGCCACCTGCCTGATAGCACTATTTCCCTGATCTATAAGAAGCTGATCAATAATCGGGCAGACTTATTGGTCCGACTTCGGGAGGTTTGGGTCGGCGATGGGTTGGAACTGGACGACGAGGATTGGCAATCGGCACTCTCTTCTCCGAAAGAAGTAGCCATCCCTGCCCGTCTCCGTTTGGTTCAACTCAAAATCCTTCATAGAGTGTATGTCACTGGTCCGCGTCTGGTGACAATGGGCTTTTCCCCGGATGGGTTATGTAAGCGTGGTTGTGGGTCGAGTGCTACTTTTTTACATATTCTTTGGGAGTGCCCAGTGGTGGCGGCCTACTGGACTGCTGTGCTTGAGGTGATGACTGCTGTGACTGGTGTTGCCCTGCGGCCGGAGACACGACGGTGTCTGTTGAATGTGTGGGAACCCACTGACTACTCTGTAGCCCAGACCAGATGGGCTACCTTGGGTTACATGATTGCAAAACGGGATATTGCGCAACTCTGGGGCGCATCCAGACCCCCTGAGGTCTCGAAATGGGAGGACAACATGGACTGGTCCATGTTTCGTGAGAAGACTGTATATGTGGCCAGGGGCAGACCCAGGGCGTGGACGAAGATTTGGGGCCAGTGGAATGAATATCGTGGGGATATCTGTACCCCTCCCCTTGTTGGCACTACTGATGTTACTCTATCTCCCTAGGCGAGCGTTCCCGGAACCTTTTCATTCTGTCTTGTGCATTTCCGGTTCTCCCCGCTGCTCCCCCCCCCCCAACCTTATTAGAGTCTCAGGGCTCTTATTATGTTCTCCTGATTGCTGACCATCCCCTCCGTTCTTTGGGCTGACCTTGATTACTATGCATTCGCCTTTTTTATTGTTTGTTGTGTTTATGTATAAAACAGAAAATCAATATGCTCTGTGATATGTTTGGAGTAATGCTTGGTACTTGATTTGTGCCTGACCACGGGAGTACATTTCTATTTATTTCCTTGTGCCTTATTATTAGCGGCCAGCCCGTGAGGTTGTAGGCCCATTCTTGTAATTTTCTATGCTTGCTCAAATAAAGGTTTTTGAAAAAAAAAAAAAAAAAAAAAAAAAAACAATACAAGGGGTTGAAAAGGAAGATCCTACAACATTGGCATCAAGTTCTTGATTTTTGATTTCAAGAGCGCTGTGAATATCAGCAATCTTAGAATGGAAAAAAACTTGCTATGTTATTACATAGTTCTTGAGTTTCAATGGCAGGATCGACTGATCTAGGTGATGACAGAGAGTCGAGAATGTTGAAAAGATCTCTAGGGGATTTAAGAGAAGATGTAAGGTTAGTGAAATAACCCCTTTTTGCCTCCATAATCGCCTTCTTGTAATCTCTGAGCAGAGATTTATGCCGGGCTTTCCCCGGTAAATCAGGATGAGCAGTCCAGGCCCTCTCTTGTTGCCTACATTGCTGACGCATAGATCTTAGATGGTCAGAGAACCTGGGTTGAGAAGGGCTCTTGCGGGCTGAGTGGTAACGTTTTGCTGGCGCCAGAGAATCTATAGCACTGGCTAGGGCATTTGAAAGGTCAGAGGCAACCCTATTGGGATCACCCTGGAGAGGGCAGCTGAGGGCATTCAGGAAAGGTGACACCGTGTCATCATTGATTGCCTTATAATTCCTTCTGATTTCCCATGCACTGCTCTTAGGTTTATTAAGTAGAGAGGAGTTGACTTTAAAATGGAAGGGGACTGGCAGATGGTCGGACCAAGAAAGAGGAATGGGAGTGCCAGTCCGAAGTCTAGCATCATTTGAAAAGATGCCATCCAGCGTATGGCCGGCCAGATGTGTAGGGCCCTTGACCAGTTGACCCAAACCACATGCCGCTAAGCCATCTACAAGAACTAACGTATCCTTGGATTCTATAGCCTCTAAATGGAAATTAAAATCGCCCAAAATGCTAAAATGAGGCTTATCAACATAGGGCTCTATAAGTTTAAGAATGTCATGAGCAAAGGTCGTTCTGGGGCCTGGAGGTCTGTAGCAAAGAATACCGGAGAAAGAGGCAGAGGGAAGGAAATTAATAGAGAAATACAGTGCCTCAAACTAATCTGAGGGCAAGGAAAGAGGCTTAGTACAACAAGTGAGAGTATCTCTAAACAGAATACCCAAGCCACCCCTCTTTCGTCCTGTCCTGTCCATTCTGTCCAGAATATAGCCTTCACAAAATCTGGGTCGGAGGTTTCAGAACCCCAGGTTTCGGTGATAAAAACCCAGGGGGGCCTTTTTTGAGAGACAAAGTCGTTGAATGCAACATTATTACGGGCCAACGACCTAGCGTTTAGGAGCAAGCCAGCCTCACTTAAATAGTTAGGTAGAGGTAACTGACTTCCAGGTCTCATAAGTTTTTTATGATAGTGATATCGAGGGCGTATGGATCTAGAAGCCCCATTGCAACAGTTAATGTTAGCAATGTTATCAGGGATGGAAGTAAAATGACAAGATTTAAACTCAGGTCTGAGAGCAAGTAGTGCAGAATGGGAATACAACTCACAATTTTCTTGGAGAGTGACGCGAGGCCCAGCCCAGCCGGCCCCTGGCGCGTCCTCAGCGCGGACGGGCGCAGAAGGGCTTAACTTTGGCGCAACTTCGGCGCACGCCCGCTGCACGCGTCCGCTGTGCGCGGAGAGAAACATCCCGGTTAAATATGGCCGGCCCCGCGTCTGACGCACCACCTGACCAGCACCAGCCAATGGGAGCGGGGACCAGCTGTCTGCCGGCGTGCCCTCCACGCAAACGGGAAAACCCGCGGTGGAACGGGGCACAGGCAGGTAGGGAACAAACAACAAAGAGAAAGCGCCAAATGCACAGAACGATGTTGTCTTAGGCTAAAGTGCTAATGAAATTAAAAACACTGCGAAATTTTAAAATGAAGTTCTAAAATAGCAGTAATAGAAGCATTAATAGCAGCAAGTATTTCAAATCATTTTAAGCCGCCAGGCATAGTGAATCATGCACTGGTAACTAGAACCAACCGAGGATTCCAATCATCCCTGTTAAATATGGCCGGCCCCGAGTCTGGCGCACCACCTGACCAGCACCAGCCAATGGGAGCGGGGACCAGCTGTCTGCCGGCGTGCCCTCCACGCAAACGGGAAAACCCGCGGTGGAACGGGGCACAGGTAGGTAGGGAACAAACAACAAAGAGAAAGCGCCAAATGCACAGAACGATGTTGCCTCAGGCTAAAGTGCTAATGAAATTAAAAACACGGCGACATTTTAAAATGAAGTTCTAAAATAGCAGTAATAGAACCATTAATAGCAGCAAGTATTTCAAATCATTTTAAGCCACCAGGCATAGTGAATCATGCATTGGTAACTAGAACCAACCGAGGATTCCAATCATCCCGGTTAAATATGGCCGGCCCCGAGTCTGGCGCACCACCTGACCAGCACCAGCCAATGGGAGCGGGGACCAGCTGTCTGCCGGCGTGCCCTCCACGCAAACGGGAAAACCCGCGGTGGAACGGGGCACAGGCAGGTAGGGAACAAACAACAAAGAGAAAGCGCCAAATGCACAGAACGATGTTGCCTCAGGCTAAAGTGCTAATGAAATCAAAAACACGGCGAAATTTTAAAATGAAGTTCTAAAATAGCAGTAATAGAAGCATTAATAGCAGCAAGTATTTTAAATCATTTTAAGCCGCCAGGCATAGTGAATCATGCACTGGTAACTAGAACCAACCGAGGATTCCAATCATCCCGGTTGAATATGGCCGGCCCCGAGTCTGGCGCACCACCTGACCAGCACCAGCCAATGGGAGCGGGGACCAGCTGTCTGCCGGCGTGCCCTCCACGCAAACGGGAAAACCTGCGGTGGAACGGGGCACAGGCAGGTAGGGAACAAACAACAAAGAGAAAGCGCCAAATGCACAGAACGATGTTGCCTCAGGCTAAAGTGCTAATGAAAAGAAAAACACGGCGAAATTTTAAAATGAAGTTCTAAAATAGCAGTAATAGAAGCATTAATAGCAGCAAGTATTTCAAATCATTTTAAGCCGCCAGGCATAGTGAATCATGCACTGGTAACTATATATATATATATGTTACAGTCAAAGTGTGAAATCCCGCATTCTATAGAATGCCTAGGTAATGTATAGAATGCCTGAAAATGCCTGAAAATCGAACGTCAAAGTATGAAATGATTCATATTTTATACATTGCCTATGCATTGTATACTTTGTCGGCAAAGTATATAATATGCCTAATCCCGCCATTTTCTTCCCGCCCGGCAATGTGTGAAATCCGGCATTCTATAGAATGGCTAGGTAATGTATAGAATGCCTGAAAATCGAACGTCAAAGTATGAAATGATTGATATTTTATACATTGCCTAGGCATTGTATACTTTGCCAGATGGTCTGCCGGCAAAGTATATAATACACCTAATCCCAAAGACAACACAAGTTATCAGCAAGCGAGGGGCAGAGACAGCACAGGTTATCAGTAAGCGAGAGGCAGAGACAGCACAAGTTGCCAGCAAGCAAGGGGCAGAGACAGCAAAAGTAACCAGGCAAAGAGCAGGTGGCAGCCATGCGGTGGTGTGGGGAGCGACCTGCCTGCAAGCAGGGTCAGAGGTCGTGTGTAGCATCCGGCTGAGGTTCCACAGACACTCTGCCGTCATCCTTTCCCGTGGTTCTTGTATCACCATGTCGGAAGGGAGTGTAGTGCCAAGACAGGAATCACGCCATGCTGACATGCAACGACGGTTCTGCGATGAATTATCTCAAGTAAGAGCCAATGCTGCTAAAAACGCTGTTTTCCTAACCGAAATCAGTTACCAAAAGTTAGTGGACGATGTGAAAAAGGCTAAGACGACCATTAAGAATAAACCACTGGACTATTGGCTGGTGAAACACTATGACGTAATGATGGTCGAGAATACGACTAAGTTGATCTATCCTGTGAAAGAAGGTACGAGTGCTATTCAGTTTTACGTCGCGGACTCAGAGTTATTTGACATACTCCATAAGGCCCATTTGGCTATTGGTCATGGAGGACGGGACAGGATGTTGAAAGAACTTTCACCCAAGTATAAGAACATTACCCATCATGATATTGAGCTGTACATTCACCTTTGTGAGCCTTGCCAGAAGAAGCAAAAAGGTGTTAAAAAAGGTGTTGTGGTCAAGTCAATGGATTTTTCTCAATTCAACTCCCGTTGTCAGGTCGATCTCATTGATTTTCAGTCCCATCCTGACAGAGAGTACAAGTTTATAATGGTGTACCAAGATCATCTCACTAAGTTTGTAGTTCTCAGGGCTCTGAAATCAAAGAGAGCGGAAGAAGTAGCCTACAAGCTCATCGACATATTTACGTTGCTTGGTGCTCCAACGATTCTACAGTCCGATAACGGCAGGGAATTTGCAAACAATGTGGTAAGCAGCCTAAAGGAGTATTGGCCCACCTTGAAGATCGTCCATGGTAAGCAGCGCCACTCACAAAGTCAGGGGAGCATCGAAAGAGCTAATCAGGACATTGAAAATATGCTGTGTGCTTGGATGCAAGATGAAAAAACTAGCTGCTGGAGTGAGGGTTGCGGTTCGTCCAACTTATGAAGAACAGAGCTTTTCATTCTGGGATTAAGAGGTCACCATACGAAGCTCTGTTCGGCTGCAAAGCTAGAGTAGGTCTCTCGACGTCGTCCCTGCCTGACGACGTTTTACAAGACGTAGAGACTGAGGAAGAGTTAGTAAAAATAATAGAGAGCGTACAAACAACACAACAGCCGGAAGAAAGACGAGATGAATCAATGCAAGAGGCACAGCTCCCTGCAGAAGACATAGCTGAGAATGCAATCCATGATGGAGGAAACCAAAACAGTAATGAAGCCATGGTTATCGAAGAGCCTTCCATTTCCGTGGTTACCGAAAATCCTTCTTCTTCCGCTATCTGTTGTGTCTGTTAAAAAGAAACCAGCGGTGCTCATACATGTCGAAAGTGTGGCCGAAACGTTCATGCCATCTGTGGATATTCTCCTAAAAACGATGACGGCGAGGAAGTAGAAGGTTATGGGGTTAGCATTTTGTGCAATGTTTGCTTCAATATTGAGAAAGCTATCCAAAGTGAAATGGAATCGAAATCGAACCTTGAGATTCAGGCCCAAAAAATGAAAAGGGATTCTGACAAAAAAATTCCCCCTGTGCCTTTGGGTGCCACTGTGCGAGTTCCGATTCCTGACGTCGACAAAGGGCAGGGTGACTCACGCAATCTCTTGGCCGTTGTTATGAACGTGACGGAAGATGGCTTTTACCGACTTGGAACTGCACAAGGAATCTTGAAGCAACTCTACGCCAGATCACAATTCACTGTATTTCCCAAGAACTTAATGAGAATTGAAGACGTTCCTGACCACAAAATACCTCTCCGATCTGCAGCTACTTCTCAGTCCACAGGAAGCGGCCAAGGATTCGTCAGGAGTATGTGCAAGACGAAATGGCAAAATATGAGGTGCCTTTGTGTGAAAAAAAATTAAGTGCAATTCCAAATGTCACTCTAGCCTTCCCTGCTGCAACAAGTAGGTCATGCCAGTTCTGCTTTGTGTTTCACCGGTAACAATATTCTGTCAACATTCTTCTTTAAGTCGTGAAATGTATGTACAAGATAAAAGTGCCAAAATAGAAGGTGTTTTTGTGCTGCAACAAGTAGGTCATGCCAGTTCTGCTTTGTGTTTCACCGGTAACAATATTCTGTTCGGATTCTTCTTTAAGTCGTGAAATGTATGTACAAGATCAAAGTGCCAAAATAGAAGGTGTTTTTGTGCTGCAACAAGTAGGTCATGCCAGTTCTGCTTTGTGTTTTACCGGTAAGAATATTCTGTTCGCATTCTGTAGGTCATGCCAGTTCTGCTTTGTGTTTCACCGGTAACAATATTCTGTTCGCATTCTTCTTTAAGTCGTGAAATGTATGTACAAGAACAAAGTGCCAAAATAGAAGGTGTTTTTGTGTGAAGAATAAAAGTGAGTACAATTCCACGTGTTACTCCGGCCTTTCTTAGTGTAACAAGTACTTCAATCTCAGTTTTGCTTTCATTGTTTTCCGGTAAGAATATCCTGTGCTTTATTTCGTAGTTTTGTTCTTTCAGTTTCAAATGCGTATTAATTAATGAAGGCTTCTCATCTTGTGCCCTTTTAACACTTTGCCTAAATGGTACTGGTCATTCTGTATAATGCCTAGGAATTGTATAGAATGCCTAGGAAAAGTATGTAACATTTTCACAAAAAACGTATATTTCCTAGTTTGCCTCTAAACCATCAGGCATTCTATACATTACCTAGGCATTCTATACAATACCGGGATTTCACACTTTGCCGAATGCCTAGGAATCTCATCTTGTCGCCTTTTAACACTTTGCGTAAATGATACTGGTCATTCTATATAATGCCTAGGAATTGTATAGAATGTCTAGGAAAAGTATGTAACATTTTCACAAAAAAACTTATATTTCATAGTTTTCCGAAAACCGTCAGGCATTCTATACATTACCTAGGCATTCTATACAATACCGGGATGTCACACTTTGACTGTAACATATATATATGTTGCAGTTGCCACTGGGCAGTTATAGTTAAGAATATGTTTCTAAAATAAATGCACTTTTTGGTTTGCTTATATCTTTGGTGCCTTTTGACTAACCTTCACAAAACGCCCCCCCCCCCAAATCTTTCGGAAAAACATCCTTTACAACGAAACTTTTACAACGCAGTGCTTTTACAACACAGGTTTTACAACGAAAACCATTACAACGCATTGCGCGGGGGGCGCTCTAGGATAGGGAATAGATTTAATTTACTATCCAACACCTTCCCTAGTGTCCACGGGGACTGGAGTTGGAATAGTAAATTAAACTATTCACTATCCAGCACCCCAAAGCGCTATGCGTTGTAAAGGTTTGCGTTGTAAAAACCGCGTTGTAACAGCATGCGTGGTAAAAGCATGCGTTGTAACGTTATACATCCAAATTTTTCACCTTAGCTTCTACCTGGAACGTTTTGGGGTGAGCCATCAAGCGGTGACCGAGAAAAGAGGGGGGGGGGAGGGTCCCAAAACACATTTTTCCGTATGAACTTTAGACTCAGCTACAGACCAAACTGCTGAATAGATTTACACCAAATTTGGCAGAAAGCTAGATCTTGGTCCAGAAAAAGTGTTTTTGTGAATTAGTGTAAATCCCTTCAGTAGTGTTTGAGCCCTAAAAGTTCCAGAAAATGGTCCCACTGCCATGTAAAGGCAGACAGAATAGGAATTTGGGGGCTCCTTGCAGGGCCCCGGTCAATAGTGGGCTTCTACTATGGGCCCAAAGGGCACACGTGGTGTCCCCCCAAAGATCCATGCACCATGTGCACGCACCAAATTGTGCCTGGCACATGGAGGATTACAAACATGCCCTTTTCTATTGTGGCTTGTGCTTCTGCCATTTTTGTGAACCATTGTGGCCGGACCAGGGACAGGTTGATGGTGATGAAGCTGAGGCAATATACAGCTTGTAATGAAGTATCTTAGGCATATATAAGACATGGAATCAATGATTTTCAGAAATTCAGCTATTGGCTTTGTCTGTTTTTTTTAGAATCCCTGCTGTCTCAATGTCTCTGAATTAAAACCTTTTGTGAGGTGGTATGGGATAAGATGTGTCAGACTGTTTTCTCTTATTCAAGATATTTTATTACCTCCACCCGATAGGATTGTCAAATCTTCCCTACTGATGCAATTGAAAAACTGCTAAAACTTTCAAATGAGACATACATCGAATTTGACACTCTTGAGAGAAAAACATGGTAGTAAACGTGCACAAAACACACGCTAAAGAATTGTTTTTAAAAAGCTCGGGAAAACTTGTTACTGCATCGTAAAAGCATGCATACGAGTGTAGACTAGATGAAAATCTTCATTTGAATAACATAGGTTCATGTTTCACTAATTTGCATTGGTGTATTCTTTTAACGTGTAATACAAATGTGAAAGTGATGATTCACGTGTTATAGAGATTTAATTAACCATCCTCTTTAAATAATGATGTATGCGAAAAATTAATGAAAACGAATGCAGTCTAGATTACATTTTATTTGCCAATGGAGTGTTTCATTCCAAACTCCATCTTTTTCATATGAGAAAAGTGTGCACTAAGTGAGAAAAGAGAACTTTCACAATTAATGCACTTTCATAATTGCAAATTCATAATGCACAAAAAACTGCACTTTCATAATTAATGTGAAAAGCCTGAAACTTTCCCAGAATTATGTTTATATATGCACTAATGTATATCACCTGCAACTATATTAGCTATTAGGAATTTGAAATAAATGTATTATTTGAAAATGCAGTAATATGTTATAGTTGCACATGCTATTTACAATTAAATTAACCTGCTTTTTAAGTGCAAATAAGCTGAAAACAATGTTTGAATCTCATATTTTGCAATGAAAATGTATATTTCAATACTTTATATTCTTTGCTTATATTAACCTAAATCCAATGTCTGGTTGAACAAATTTTTCCTTCTTTTGCTCAACTTTGTTCTCATGGGAAAAGTTCGCTAAAATTGCAAAGTGAATTGAAACTATGTTTTATTCTGAGAGTTCCCACTCGCGTACAAAGACTATTGTCTGTTACAGTGGGAACATCTGCCATAAGAAACACTCATGTGCCTTTGCTAAAGGATCTTTGTTTAAGAATATACACCTACAGGATGGTCTGACAACTTACATTATTCTGTACCACCTATATTCCTATAATATGTGTCTTTTTTATGCCTTATAGCAATCGTCCCACACGAACTGACCAATGGACTGAGTGGTCTAACCAAATTAAGTGACTAAGGAGGTGTCACCCCGGAACTTGAGGAATATATTATGCATTGATTTGACGGAATTGGGAACCTTTTTGGAACCTACCAATCTTTTTACCCGATGCTTCTCCTGAACTTTCCTGATCTGTTTCCTGATCCAGACTGGTTTCTTCCAGACTCCTTTGGTTTCCTTTTGGAATGACGCATAAGCTGTGTGTTAATTAAAGCCTTATACTCTTAGAATTAATGGTAATACTAATGAATTTGCCTTTAAATCTTTATAAAATCTAACCTTAACTAAATCCTACACTTGTGTTGCCATGATTTATTTCTTCTGTTGTAGGTGCATTTCAAACAATTTATTAATGCTTAGGAGACATAGAGATAAAGTGATCTCAGAACATGAAATACTAATGTTATTGTTTTGCATTGTTTTGGCTGGACTAAATTTCTTCAGGAGATTTGATCTAGTAGAGCAGTGATAGTTCTCTATTTGTATAGTTTAGTATTGAGAGTGATATACATGAATTTAATTACTGGTTTGTGGGTCGGTTATCTAATTCCTGGTCCTCATTGGATGACTGGTTTGGTACCCCTATACCCAGCCCCTCTCGGCACGAAGCAAGATCCATCAGAGGACCAAGTAAAGATTAAGATAAGGCAACAAATGATAAGATCCTTATGATGATGATAAAGATTTGGGCCCAGAAACACTGTAACACTACTCTTTCGCCGGGTTTCACCCAGACCCCAAAGCTACCTTTAAGACATGAGGGAGACAAATCAGTCATGTAATACATCATATTAAAATGATTTTAACACAAAAGTTGTATATTTGAAAAAGTCATAATTCTTACAAGAGGAATAAAGAGAGTTGCAGTTCAGAATGCGACCTGCAGAGGCCAGCACCATGGGCAGAACAATGCCGTATTCTAAAATGAACAATAAGTGAATCCATTTTGTATGTATATACCAAAGCCTTGAAAAAAGTAATTTAAAAAATAACAATAAATAATATTATTGTTTTCCTTTGACAACATGACAGCAGTTGTAGGCCAAAGGCAGGGGAGGCGAAGAGAGAATTTGCAAATGACCCACTCATCTCCATATAGTGACCATGAGACTGTAACGCCATGCCTAGCACTGGAATTTTGCAGTATAAGACTATGTCTAGAAAAAAGTGGTATGTGCTTGCCCTGTTTTTCAGTAATATTCCTTCACAATTATTCATATTGAGTGATGTTCCGACCATTGTAAGGGTTCCAGTAGCATGGCTTTATTCAGCCCACGCAAGGTGATGCAAAACTACCACCAAGCTTGCTGCCAAGCTGATGAGGTGGTATTTCTTATCGACTCACTGAACTGAGTTAGAAGATGCAGAAACTCTTTAATGTGATATGTGATAGCAGGGCCGGCGCTAGGCATGGGCAGTGTGGGCAGCTGCCCAGGGCCTCGCGCTCAGCTAAAAAACAGGGGAGCCGTTTCTCTGTGAAATGCAACATTTTCACAGTAAACCCACCTGCTCCTCCAGGCCCCCCTGCCACCACACAATCGCACTACAAATGTAGTCCTGACCTTGTTTGTCAGGGCGTGGTGGCATTCCTGGGGGTGCAGGGGTGGGGGGGAGGGACAAACAGATTGGGGAAGACAGAGCAGGCGGGCCAGCAATTATCTTGGCTCACAGTGTCAGAGGCGCAACACCTCTGTTAAGTACTAGCCATTCCCTTTCTGCATTTTGTTTCTAGGCGACAGAATGCCCCTTTCTTTCCAGGAACAGGACACAGGTAAGGAGAGGTGGATGCAGGGTGGCGGGAGCAGCCAGATCAACTGGCTTTTGTTAACCTTTGCATCACCTTTTTTTCGTTTTATGGGATGTGAATTTAAAATGCCCAGGGGAGGGGGCCCCCCTGTCCCTGGGCCTCAAAGCACTAGAGCAAGCTGCAAGGTCCAGGTGTGGGGGCCCCATTCCCTTGGCCATGTAGCCATTATTCCTCTTTCCTTTATTTGTTCCCCAAAAAAGAAAACACTTTTGCTGGAAAGATTATCTTCTAGGACATTTTTCACTTCCATAGTACACCTTCGGGACGGAGAGAAATAAAAGGTTACAAATTTGGAAAATAACTAAAGCAAGTCAGACTGGGTCGAAAAGGGGCCAGATTAATTTTATTTGCACCC
Source organism: Lissotriton helveticus (assembly GCF_964261635.1). Taxonomy (NCBI): domain Eukaryota; kingdom Metazoa; phylum Chordata; class Amphibia; order Caudata; family Salamandridae; genus Lissotriton; species Lissotriton helveticus. Next base: position 973,655,903 of record NC_136057.1, on the reverse strand, counting down.
AAAACACATTAGCACCACTTTACAGAGTTTGCCAGTGAAGCTCTACTTTTGCTTTCTCGTCTTTCTCTGAACAGCACTGTTTTCCCCGGGTGTAGAAGTGCACCATTCCTGAATGTACTGCAATACCTGCCTGATGGGTGGATTGGAAAACAAAATGCATACCACTGCTCTGTATTCACAAATGTGGTCTTGTCTTTTTAAACCATACAGCTTACGTTTCTTAAGGATATAAGCAATGGACATTGAAACGGGTCCCTTCCGGCCCGGTAGTCATGTCCTTAACTTTTCATGCAAAAGCATTCATTGATTACTGAATAATAAGTGCAGAAGCGTTAAGGAAACCAATCTGTTCCTTCTTACATTTTAATCTTGCATTCCCTAGGAGTGTTTGCTTTTTCCAGGATGTTGTCACTTTTTTTAGGCAGTATATTACTGTAGTCTAGTGCGTAATTTGAATTAAGTTGCATCCAGTTCGTTATAACAGGCGCAATTGGGTTGTAGTTGAAGGCAGTGCGAGTTTCTCTCAGTATGGCAGTATGGTGTTCAATGGGAGGAGGATGTGGCACTATGATCAGAGCTGCTTACTTGGGAACTGGGGAACCAGGTTCAGCCTTCATGACCAGACCACTCTCCTGAGGGAGCACATTCCTGTGCTAGACCTTAGAAGGCCCTGCTAAGCCTTAGAAGCCCGGTGTGGCAAGTGTGGGTTAACCTAAAAGGCCTGTCCACCACAACCCCTATTGAAACTCATCTCAAGTCTTTTGGGCAAGCCTATGAAGCAGCACACCCTAGAGCAACAGTGACTCTGTCCCTGAGGTCGCAGGACCCTTGAGCAAGGAGGCTCTACGGGAGTGAGACAGGATAGATCGCACTGAGCACTGACTTCAGGTGGAGGCATCATGTTTGCAAGTTTATTATGTTTTGAAAAGCGCTTGCTTCCTCCTTCCTGGCCTCCAGCAATTTTCGGCAACAATAAAAATGTCATGACAACTCAGGTGATTAATCTTCTTCCTAGAGAGAGATGGAATTTTGTCAAGTGGAAGTTTTGACTCATGGAAAGGTAGCACAGAGGGTTAATGTGCCTACTACAAAGAACATGTACCATGCAGATCACAAAGTGCACATAATATAAATAGGTCATTGGGTTTCTGCTTTTGTCATTGAGATCTTTTTGTTACTTGCAGTTTATAAGTCAAAATCCTAACATTGAACAATGAGCTATTAACTGTCATCTAAGAGCTGCATGCAAATTGCAAGGTATAAATTAGAGCATCATGGTTTTTTCCCCAGTCTTTGATTATCCTAATGTTGCAAAAAGGGTTTGTATGATGGACGGAGCACTGAAACTTTTCAGACACTCACCCCCAGTCACAGATCTGGGTTGAATCCATCATTGTTCTTTAGCTCACTTCTCCACCTCAGTTCAGACCCAGCTATATGCAAATCAGTCTTGATCCTGTGCCTCATGGGAACAGTTCAGTCCGAACTGCCAAGCCAGGTCTTCCCTGAACTGGAAACAAGCATCCTGGGCCTGGTTTCGGTGTAACAACCCTCATCAGCCAGGCTAGCTTGAATCCAGTGGCAAAGTAAGAAAGGAACCCACGTCTGGGCATACCCTGCCAACTTAGGGCGAACACAGCAAACACAAAGAGATGATGGACGGAGCTCTGAAACTTTTCAGACAGAAACCCCCAGTCACAGATCTGGGTTGAATCGATCATCGTTCTTTAGCTCGCTTTGCCACCTCAGTTCAGACCCAGCTATATGCAAATCAGTCTTGATCCTGTGCCTCACGGGAACAGTCCAGCCCGAACTGCCAAGCCAGGTCTTCCCTGAACCAGAAACAAGCATCCTGGGACTGGTTTCGGGGTAAGACCCCTCTTCAGCCAGGTTAGCAAAGTAAGCAAGGGACCCACGTCTGGGCATACTCTGCCAACTTGTGTTTGCTTTATTTGCCGTAAGTTGGCAGGGCAACCAGCCCCCTGTCTCCCCGCCCCCTGTGACCTCGGATATCCTAGATTCATGATGTGATAAATTAGCAGACCTTTTCCACCTTAAAATACAAGACATCTACACGTCTTTTTCACCGATCGATGGCCAAACATGGGACCCCAGCCCCCACAGTTTAGACTCTCCTCTGGAGGCAATTCCCCTGATGAATCTCGAGGTGCTTGAAATCATCTCTTCAAAAGTAAAGAGTGGCTTGCCCAGAGACCCAGCACCTCTTCACATCCTGAAACAAGCTGCCACTACCATCGCCACCACTGTATTGGAACTGATCAATGCCTCACTTGCCACTGGAGTGGTCCCCCCTCCTTGAAAGAAAGCGATGGTGAAGGCACTCTTAAAAAAGCCTAACCTCGATCCGGATTCCCTGGGAAACTACCGCCCCATTTCTCTTCTCCCAGGGAACAGTATAATAGCTGAAAAATATGTTAATTTTGTGCTGTCTGCCTTCTTAGAGTCCCACAACCTCCTTTATCCATCACAGACTGGCTTCTGACCTCTTCAAGGTACTGAAATGGCCCTACTATCTGTTGTCGAAGAGTCTAGGCAAATCATGGATGCTGGAGGTACTACAGTCATCATCCTTTTAGACCTCAGTGCCACCTTCGACACGGTCGACCATCAAATCTTGGCCCACAGACTTACAAGATTGGGGGTGACTGGGGTTGTGCTGACATGGCTGCAGTCCTTCCTGGAGGAAAGACTCTTCCAGGTTTTTGAAGCTGATGTGACCTCAAAAGAGATGCCTCTCCTCTGCGGAATGCCTCAGGGGTCTTCCCTGAGTCCCACCTTGTTTAGCATTTATCTGAGTCCTTTAGCGGAAATCGTACTGCCTTTTGGGGTACACATAGTGACATATGCAGACGATACACAACTTGTGGTGGGACTCAAAAGGCAGTCAATTCCTCCGCCAGCCTCTCTCCCTGCTTAAAAGAGGTAGCCACATGGATGAATGTCTCCTGTCTAAAATTGAATGGAGAAAAAACTGAGATGATGATTTTGGGGAATCCATCTCTATTTGATCCCAATTTAATGTGGCCAGCTGACCTGGGCCCTGCCCTCAAGAGTCAATTAAAAAGCCTGGGTGTACGGCTGGATCGTGATTTGACTTTCAAGGCTCAGGCACGTAATGTGGCCGCCTCATGCTATGGCATCTTATAGATGCTTGGCAAAGTACTCCCACTCCTCCCCTTCCAGGCATGGAAGATCATGGTTCAGGCACTCATTTTATCACATCTCGGCTATGGGAATGCCCTTTGTCTTGGGGCCCCATGCACTACCCTCACAAAACTTCAGACAGTTCAAATTTTGGTAGCTAGAATCCTTCTGGATATCCCGAAGTGCCAATCGACTAAATCTGCCCTGAAATCTCTCCACTGGTTACCCATCAGGGAGAGAGTTTATTTCAAGGTTATGTGCATTGTACATAAGTCTTTAGCCAGAAAGGGCCCTCCTATTAACCCCTTCCATGCTGATGACGAACCCCAGCCGTCATGCACTACGGTGCTCGTGTGCTGATTACGGCTGGGGTTCCTCACGGCCCCGCCCTGTTCGTGTGTTTACCGCACAGCAGGGGAATCGCGGCCGCATGGAAGGGGTTAATCATTCTATTGTCCGGTCCTACTGTGCAAACAGATGCCTCCACTCAGATGATCATCTTGCTGTAGTTCCTAGGAATCGGAAAAGCAGAAGCGGGGGATGGTGGTTCTCATACAATGCCGCCAAATACTGGAACTCCCTCCCTCTTTACTTGCGCAAGGAACCCAACCACCTTGCCTTTCCAAAGTCGTTAAAAACATGGCCCTTCCCCTAGTTTGGATGGCTCTGTTGCCTGCAGCTATCAGCACTGGGATGCCCTTGGGTAGCCATGCGCTATATATATGTATTTTTCATTTCATTTAACAGTTGTTTTGGTTGTTCTAGGTCTTTTTTTTATTTACGTACAGTCTTTATTTGTTTGCAATTGTGTCTTGTAATTTTGTATTATATGTGTTGTGTTTTTGCACTTAACATATTTCTGGCGAGTAAAGAGCCCACTGTCAAAAAAGATTATCCTACAACTCTTAGCGTGTGCGTGTGGGATACTGGTGAGAAGATTTATGTTAAAACAAATGACTAAGTATTAATTTCATTTGCAGGTGACACAATAATGGCACAGAATGATAAGGGTGCCTTTTGAGATTTGCGATTATATCCATGGTGTGAGAGGTTTGCTCGTGTGTCATTTTATATTTTGAATGATCCTGCTCCTCTTTACCACAACAAGATCTCTCCCCTTTATGAGATAGAACTGGATTTTTTATCATGCATTCATCTGGAAACAATCAGTTAACATGGGGTAAAAAGCATCCATCTTTTGAGACCTGCAATTAGCTTTTCCATCCAATGTGACAAATCTAATACATTTAATACAGTTTTTAAATATATGGACTTATTTAATTTGCATATTTATCTTTTTGTCCTTGTATCCTTGCTAGGTCTCTTCAGTGATGTCAAATAAGATCAATAGTCCTGCGATATCACTTTCTGTGATGTAACTTCTTGTGATGTTACATGCAAAGTAGAGGGGCCTCACATCTTCCCTTTCGCCCGGGGCCCCAGAAGTTCTAGGACCGGCCCTGTGTGATAGGGCCATGCAAGAAGTGTTTAGAATAGTGTGGCCCCTCTGCGGACTGTTACATTTGACAGACATTAAATAATAGATCGCAAGCTGAAGGGGGTGAGAGGTGACGCACCACGTCACTGTATAACAGTACTGCTGACTTTAGAACATTAATTAAACCATATCGGGATAGTTTCGACATCAAATGTTGAACAGAAAGCCAGACTGCCCTCTGGTTAAGTCGTCTGGAAACGATTAAGGAAACTACATTTTCTAGAGCTTTACTTCCGGGATTCAGGACATGAATGCAGGAAGTTTGCCCTCTCGTGAACCTTGTCCCCCAAAACATTTTACAACTTCAAGCTGGGCTTTAATGGAGCCCTGCACGGGAAATATGAAGTTTGCATGCCTGTATTCTATTCTTCGCATGTATCCTGATGTTCTCTGTACTCTGCCTTGGCGCACTGAAGCTGCCTGGTAGTAACATGCAGCGCCTCTTAAGTGGGAGAAAACAAACCTAAACAAGTAAGCAGTTTCTAGCATTTGCGTCAAACTCGTGCTTGCCACAAATCCCAACTGCACATTGCTTGGTCCTTTGCTACTTCACCATTGCCTTATTCATTCTATGGATGTGCACACTAAAGACTTGCAATGGAGTAAGCATACATATCTTTTTGACTACCTTAAAAATCTGGCATCGGTCCAGCCCTCCTGGCTCTCCGTTAGACACCTCTGCAGTCCATATTGTAGAGTGGTGAGGCTGGGCCTACCACGTGTATGTATATCCACTTGATGGCCAGCGCCTCCCTTTCAATTTGGGCATACCTGGTCTCCGTGTCGGACAGGGCCTTGCTGGCATAGGCGACAGGCTTCCACTCTTCCGGCCCATACTCCTGCAGCAGCACGGCTCCCAATCCCACTGGGCTGGCATCGACTATCAACTCGGTCCGTCTCCGTGGCTGGAAGTAGGCCATGACGGTATTGTCAAGCAGACTGGCCTTGACGGCCTGGAACGCCTTGTGTGCAGCAGCAGTCCAGTCCCATTTCTGATCAGCACGGGTGAGGGCACGGAGAGGCTCCGCTAAGTCGGCCAGGTTCGGGATAAACCGGCCACAGTACGTGGCCATGCCCAGAAAACTGCGGACTTCTGTTTGACTTCTAGGCGTGCTGGCCGCTTTGATGGCTTCGGCCTTCTTAGGGTCGACTTTAAGGCCTTCCCTCGTAAAGATATATCCAAAGAAGTCCACTGACTCCTGATAGAAGGCACATTTAGCGCGGTGGAGGGTGAGGCCGCTATCGGCGAGTCTCTGCAGAGTCGCCCTCAAGTTGGCGTGATGCTCCTCTAGGGTCGTTGAGTAAACAAGGATGTCATCACTCAGGTTGATCACCCCTTTTAGTCCGGAGAGCACCTCGCGAATGGCGTTCTGGAAGACCTCGGCGGCCGACGAGACGCCAAAACTGAGCCGAGTGTAGCGACGCAGCCCCACGTGCGTCGAAAACGTGGTGATGTACCTGCTAGCCGGCTCTAGCTCCAGCTGGTGATATCCGGAGTTGAGGTCTAATTTGGAAAACCATTTCGCCCCGTTGAGGTCAGCTATAATATCGTCCATAGTGGGGGTGATGTGTCGTTCGCGCTTGACAGCGGTGTTGGGGAGCCTCATGTCCACGCACAGACGTATGGCTCCCGGCTGCTTCGGTTTTGGGGCAACCACCAGGGGCGAGACCCAGGGTGTCGGGCCCGACACTTTCTCGATCACTCCCAACTCCTCAAGCTTGCGAAGCTCTTCCTCAACTTGGGGCCTGAGGTTAAACGGTACTCGCCGGTGTCTGAGAGCGACAGGTTTCACCGTCGCATCAATGTGTAGCTTAAACTTCTTACCCTTGAGCTTGCCGAGGCCTTTGAACAGTTCTGGGAAGTCCTTTAACATGAAGTCAGCGTGAGCCTGGTGTACTTGGTTGGCGAAAAACACCAGTCCCAGATCCTCTGCTGTGTGGCAGCTCAGGAGGGTGCCTTTCTTGCCCTCGGTGATGTGGAATCTGGTCACAGTCGAATATTCTCCGTTGACTACTGTGGTTTGAATCACTCCACGAAGAGGCATGGGCTCTGTCCCGCCATAGGTGTAGATGCGTGCCGCGGACGGTGCTAGCGTCGGCTTTGGGGACATGCGCTCATACTGGTCCGAGTCCATGACGTTCACGGACGCCCCGGTGTCTATCAGCGCGTTGACACTCGTCCCGTCCACTGAGACGGAACACATTGGAGGCGGTCGCCTTTTCGTGGATGCCCGGCTCACGTAGGAGATGACATACACCTCATCGTCTTCGTCGTCCTCATATCGGGGCCGGCGGTCTTGAGCCTCCGTGTCGGGAGGGGGTCTCTCCTGGTCAAGAGACAGCTGTCGGACTCGTTGGGTCACTGTTCTGGCGCGCGGGCCTGCTGCCCGGAACTTCCCTCCCCGGCAGACAGCAGCGAAGTGATTCATGCGCCCACACTTGAGGCACGTCTTGCCTTTGGCACCACACGTGGCCGTGGAAGGATGGTCCACACCACAGTACCCGCACTGGCTGTCCCTTGGCGGGCCACCCCGCAGCCTTGCTGGCGGGAATCTTCTTTGGATCACCTCCACTCGCTCTTCCTTGATGGCCGGGGCCCTTGCCCCAGACGGGGCGATCACCGGGGTGCGCAGCGCGACCTCCATCTCCTCCGCCCGGGCATCCGACAACTCGTGCGACCTTGCCAGGATGAGGATCTCGTCTAAGGTGATCCCCGGCTGTCGGAGGATCAGCTTTCTCAGCAACTTAGATTTGCAGCCGACGATGATCTGGTCCCTGATTTCGTCGCGAGGGTTGATGAAGGGACACGTGCTCGCGAGCCGTCGGAGTCGAGTGTAGTACATGTCGACTGACTCGGAGTCCAGCTGCCATGCGCGCTTGAATTTGAATTTTTCAAAATCATTGTTCAACTGAGGGTCAAAGTGCGCGTTGAGGGCCGCGACTGCGGCGTCATAGTTGTCCTCGGCTCCAGTGTTCGGGAGCGATTCAAATAAGTCATAGATCTCTTGACCCCCATAGAGAATGAGGAGCGACCTCTTCACCGTACCGTCGGTTTCTCTTGTGCCCCTGAAGTACAGATTGAGGCGTCCGACCCATGCTCTCCAGCGGACGGCCGCCGTTGCCGGGTCTGCTGATTCGCTGAATGGCGGTATGGGTGCTACGCCGGCGTGCTGATGCGCATGGGGCGCGGGTGCGTGAGGACCTGCAGGGGCGCCTGCTCCGGCCTGTGCTTGAGCCTGTGGTTGAGCGGCGGGCGCAGCTGGCTGCTGCTGGGGGGGCTGGCCAGCCCCGTCTTGGACCGCTCCTGGAGCGCCGTTGTTCATGGCGAGGCGTCACTCTGGCCTTGCTGGTGCTTTCCGGGATGGCGGCGGCGTGAGGCGCAGGGCAGGGGCGCAGGCCACGCAGCGTTTCGAGGCGCCTTGGGGCGTGACGCGGGAAGAGTCAGCAGTGGCGATGGATAGGACCCCAGGGACCAGCTGTGGCGGCAAGGACAATGATGCACGGCCTTGTGGGAGCCAATGTGAATGGAGATGCCTTGTTGCACGTGCCAATGCTTGTTGCCTTTTTCCTTATTTGATTTTATTTTTTTTTTTGATCGTGTTGACACCTTCAAATGTTCCCATTAATTGACTCACAGCCCGTGAGAACGTCCCTTCGCCCCACGAGGGCAGGAGCAAAGCAGGAGGGGCCTGGCGCCGTGCCTAGCGCGCGCCTCTGCAAGGGCGCCTCATGCGCGGCAGCTCCGAAGAGCGAGGGCGGGCCCAGGGCGGGTCGTCACGTGGCGCTCGCCGGGCCTGCAGTCAGCAGGCGCGCCTCCTCCGCGGTGGCAGGCGGAGTGCGGAAGGCAGGGGCCGCGCAAGCGGGGCAGATGAGCACTCACCCGCAGGCCCTTCACCCAGCCGCACGTCAGCTTCCGCCGGTCCCGAGTCCCGCCAGCCGAAGGCGCACCCTCACGGGAGACGCGTGGGCGGGTCTCAGGCGCACGGGGCCAGAGCAGCACAGCGGCAGGCACCGCCGCGCGAGGCAGACACACGCGGGTCCAGGTACACCGGCCTCGTCGCCAATGTAGAGTGGTGAGGCTGGGCCTACCACGTGTATGTATATGCACTGAATAACTACACCAACACTTGCTTGCACTCAGCCGGAAAGACCCCGAGCGGTCTTCCGCTTGTTTATTTATACCGAGGGGCGAGCCCGCCCCAAGGTTGCGTGTGCGTGCGTGCGTGTAAGGATACAATGTATGTGAGAGCCCGGATGGCTCTCTACACATATGTTCAGAGTTCTCCTTGGTGACTCGCAATATCTTTATAGCTTACGGGCAGGGCTACGTGATCCGATCTACAGTGCACCAGGGTGACGTCACGTTTCCGTTCTGTGTTAACATAGGCCTTAAATTGAACCACATGTGAGAAATGTCATTCTAGGGATTTCTTTAGTGTCAGCAAATAGATCTACACACCTGATGACTTGGGTCCTACAATTTCATTATTATTATTAATGTGTCCTCCTTTCCACTTGTGTTAATCACACGCCTTCCTCTGCAGACCTTTTGCCCTCACCCTGCAGCCGAGGTACTGGAACAATTTTCAGAGTGGGACTGCTGCTATCAGTGTTACATCACTGAAGTCAGAAGGACTGTGAAAAATACAAGCGTCACACAAAGAACAAGAGTAGCAAACGAGCCACACCCATTTAGCAGGAGAGTGGTAAGGGGCAGTAATTGGCCAGTAATGCCTTTTAGAGCACATTTCCACAAATATATGACTAAACCATGGTGTGGTGGTGACTGTCATTTAGAGAGCGCACATTCTTAATTGAAACAGCCTCTTAAATGGCTACTACATTTCCTTCAGACATGCAGTTTTACAGCTACACCTACATAATTCAGTGCACAAATGATAACATGGGGAAAGCAGTTTTTTGCAGATATTCATAATTTGCGTTGAGTTGATTTGTTTGATCCTATGATTACAAAAAACAATGTGCCTCATTTGTGCTTTCCTTTGCAGCTGATATATTTTGCAATGTCTATACAGTTCATTTACAGGAATTTACATTTTGTGTGTTATAAAAAATACGAGAACCCACATCTTTCGTTCACACTCCCTGTACCCCAGCAAGACATAGTTTACATTACAAAATCATCTTACTTTTCCTCAGTGAAAGAAACGTGAAAAACATTTATCTCAAAGTTAAAAGAATAAGGAGCAATTTGTCAGAAGAGGTTGCCTGACATTTAACTTCTGTATTTAAACACACAGCAACTGTGATAAAATAAAAACAACCATCCTTTTTGTTGCTCATTCACCTTCTGAATTCCAGTATGATTATTTGGGGGGTACTGCAGCACCTGTCTACCCTTCCTACTTCCAGCACCACCTACCCTCAGAGCCAAGGAACCTACAGAGTGTGTGATTATGCAAATATTCACTGAGAAAAGTCAACATTTGTGCTTCTCTGACTCCAGGCATACCTACATCTTGTACTTGAGTTTGAGTCAGAAACCCTTAGTGCCCTTAGGGCTGTGGGAGGGCACCTAATCGATTCGAAAGTCTTTATTTCAATACATGATCATGAAAGACATTTACGTTTAAAACAATAATGACATAGCATTCCATTTGTTGTAGTAGAACAATAACCTTATATAGGATAAGTCCACATTTACTCCATCATTAAATACAAAAAAGTAGTCTAAAACATGATAAAAAGTGACAAAAGTCTCAGACCATAATACCGTAAAGACCAGAATGTGATTGGGACCAGATTAAGAAATAATTTCTTTTAAAAAACCAGGTATATCCAATAGCAGTTATATCTTACTCAGCTTATATTCACGGGTCATCCACGTTCCATGTAAAATTTGGCAACCGCAATTACAGTTAATTCCTTGCTATCCGTTTTTAATATCCTTAATGCTTTAGTGCCAGTATTGATCCCCATCATCAAACAGATGGGCTTCAACCATGTGCGCCTCAATTTTATATAAGCTGGACAAACTAATAGGATGTGAGCTATCGTTTCTGATTGCGTCGGGCAAAATGGGCATTCCAAACAAGTACCAGGACGCAATTTACCAGTAAATGAATTGATAGGGAGGGTACCCACCCTAAATTGGTTGGACCATTTCCTGTCACTAGGTACCGTAATAAAATCCCAATACCCTTCATAGACAGCAGCGTGTTTGGTCTCCAAGAAATCTGTTGACAAAGAGGGACTAGTTAATGACATAAAACGTTTCATGGTGACCATATTCCAATATAGCTCCTTGAAATCCTTTCGAGACGGAAACACATTATCTACAGGATTTTGCCACAAGGAGATAAGGCCCATGTCATTATAGGTGGCCTTTACCTGCCTTAACCATGAGATTTTACCCGCACTATCGGCATCCCTGATATCAAGTAGAGCTTGTGCGTACTGGACGAGCTTGGAGGTAACCCAGAGCCTCCTCCAATAGGCCACAGGTCTTTAGCGTGCCACATCCTCTAGGAACTGACATCCCAGATCGTAATAGAGGGGTAATAATGGAGTAGATTGAGGGAGGCCTGTTATACCCCTCATGAATTTGTGTTGGGAAGTCGTCAGTGCCACTAGAATACTAAAGCCCCATAATTCGGCCCCATACAGGACCGAAGCTGTAATTTTTGAGCTGTACATTTTTAACACTGGGGCAATCGGCTTTGTATGGGAAAGGCGCTGTTCTTTTACAAGGGCACCAGATAATTGTACCTGTTTAAGTATCAACTGATCTATATGCAAGTTCCAATTTAATTTACATCCTAGCGTAATACCCAAGTACGTAAAAGCTTGGGTCTCCTCAGTGTGACTTCGTTCATGGTTACCCTCCCTTTTACAATCTTTTGTTTATGTAGCACCATGAACTTAGTCTTGTCCACATTAATTATAAGGCCGTAATCCTGGCAGAACACATCAAATCTCACAATCGCCGTCTGCAGGCCTCGTTGCGTTTTGGAAATTAATAAGGTATGACCCAGTACTTTTTAGATCACCCCACTGATGCCCCCACCCTTGATGGTAGGAAGATCCCTCTGCTTATGTTTGCAGACGATACCTTGTTAGGTGCACCTACCTAATCATAAGACATGGGTTTTATAATTGTCCTTTGTCACCCCTTTAATTCATTTATAAAAGATTTGTAGAGGTCACTATCACCAGAGGTTCTTTGGCAATATACAAATCAATATATTATAGGAATGACTAGCAGTTTAATTTAAAAAAAATCTTAAAAGCAAAGTTTTTTAAATTAAGTGTAAAAGCAAGTGCAAAGAGATGGCTTTAAGGGTATGGTGTGGATCATCCCAACACTTAGCCAAGACAGAAAATGCAAATCACCCGTTGTGAGTGCTTCAGACTCTCAGTGTAATTATTAATTTGCAGGATGAGGTTCGAAGAGTTCTAGTTATCAAGCGGTGAAGCTCTGGCACTATTAGCCGCATGCATCAAGTGATTTTGGAGTCGCAAACGGTGCGATTCGGAAAAATCGGCCGTTTGAGATTCCAAAATCACTTTTTGGGATGCATTAAACATTTTTACAAAACTCGGAATTTTTTGCAATTCCTAAAAATGCGATTGCATTTAAGGAATCTCATTTGTGCGATTCCTTAAATGCAATGCATGAATTTTTTTAAACATGTGAATTTGGAAATAGGAGGTGCAAATTAACACGAGGTTGACCCTCGTGTTAATTTGCGAAATCTTTCAAAAATGCTCAAAAAAGCATTTTTGAAAGTGTCATGTTACACACACACATGTCCTTTGGACATGTGTGTGTGAAACTTGCACTTAAAAAAACATTTCAAGGGTGCAGGGGGGGGTCCTTTGGACCCCCCTCCGCACCCTTACAATGCATCAACAACTTGTCATTCGCAAAATAAAATTCGCAAAAAGCTAATGCCTTTGCATTGATTCCTATGGGCCTCTAGGCCCATAGGAATCAATGTAATGCCATTCCTTAATTGCGATTCGCAATTAAGGAATCGCAAATACAGAAAATTAAGAAATCCTAAAAACACTTCAGATTTCTTGATGCATAGGATTTTGCAATTCCTAAATTGCGATTCCTTAATTTTCGCAATTTAGGAATTGCAAAATCCTACAATGATGCACGTGGCCCTATGTGTTTTGCATAACATATATACTAATCTGCACTACATATACACATAAAGTGATGTTCAATTAAGGTTGACCAGAATTACAGTGTTCTTATATTAGGTTAGCCATAATTAATGTAGGTCTCAGTTTAAGTAATTCATGATATAATTACATTTTCTGTGCATTTTTCCTTTTGCTTGTTTCAGGAGACAGGCTGCAGTAGTTAATTAGATTAGAAAGTTACAACATGTTTTGGTTCCTGTGAGAATTGTTTATCTGTATGTGTTGCACGGAGAGCAAATAGGGAATTTCCACACCTGTGCTTGGAACAGTCTGACCCTGATGTACCATCCTACTATGAGATATCTATCGAAGGCCACGCAGCATTGTCGGGAATAAGACTGAAAATGTCTTATAATGAAATGTTAGATTCTGATTGGTTCGCTTCATGGGAACCATAGGGAGTTGTTCTTCACTGCAAATTATTGTATGATTTAATTGTACATTGCTGAGCTAGTTAGATACAGGTGCCCCTTTCCCCTTTCTAGAGATCAGAAGCCTTACTCTGCTCCCACTCAAATAGTTAGATTCCTGAACAAATCCTTTCTCACTTACCACACCGAATCTTCTTTTGCTGACACCTCCTGCTTGTCTTCTCTCACACATTCCCTAATTTCCTCTAAATTAAGCATATTAGTTACTCTTTTCTTCATTGGAGACTGACTGCTCGATTTTACTCTATAGCATTTTGTTTGCACTTGTAAATTTTGAATTGCTGTGAATTATATAACAGAGACATTTATTTATTGATCATTTATCTATAATAACCTTAAATGATGTGAGTGTAAATTTACTAATCTGCAGTAAATCTTCATGGTTTGCACATCTGCTACTCTCGGTCACCTTGTGTTGCCTAAAGTCAGGGCTTTAAGTGGGCCGGGTCTCACCGGTGCTGAGCACCGGCAGTTTTTTGAAGGAGCCCTCTAAACGGGTCTCTATCGGGCTCTGTTTAGTGCCTTGGCACAGGCGGTCCGTTTTCTTCCGGAATGGAGTGACAGCAAGCACATCGATGTGCATGTACTCACACTGCTCACTGCTAACTAGTGGAGAAGTTAGGGCATGATGTCAGCCGCGGCCCGTGGAGGGAGTTCCGGTGGGGCAGACAGGCGGGGTGGGGGCAGGGCCGGACTGGCTACCGGGCAGTTGGGTGTGCTGCCGTGCTGGGGGCTAATTTCATTGATGGGGACCTGCGTGTGCAAAACGAAATTCGTTTTGCTTTTTTTATTTCAAATTGCACGCAGGTCTCCATCAACGAAATAAGCCCACACCACAGAGAAATTAGCCCCTAACTCGGCAGCACACACAACTGCCCGGTAGCCAGTCCGGCCCTGGTGGGGGGTGGTAAACACCGGCATATGGATGATTGCAGGTAAGAAAACAATTACATTAATAAAACGAATTTCGTAGCGCGCCCTTCAACGCATTTTGCGATGCAGGGCATGGATCAAAATTGGTTTTAAGCACACCACTCAAACCTTGAGCTTAAACATATTTGAAAAACATAATAACAGTTTTGAAGGTGAACATATTGAAGGACACAACAAACAATAAACGTAAATGTCACAACTTAAAAATACTATAATTTTACTGAGAGGATATATATACATAACAAAGGTACAAACATGAAGACTCAGTGTTCAGCTAAAGGAAATCACAGAAAAACATACATCTTGAAGTCCTTTTCTGTGGTTGGTTACATCAATGTAGTCAAAGGAGTCCAAGAGGAGGGTGTTTTGATTTACTGTATGTTCCCAGAGTAAATAGATTGTGTGGCCTTCCTACTAGATTCTTAAGTGAAATGTTCTGTGTTTATCAAACACTCTTCCTCACTTAATACCACCAACGCGTACCGACCTCCTTTGCGTTGGCCATGCAACTTACTTCAAGGTCATCGTCAGGGTGGTATATTGTGAATGTGGACACTGTACATAAAACCAGTAATAATCAGTGGTATATTCATGTTGTTTGGAAGTGGATCCAGAGAAAATATACCAGGTGAGGGTATCTAGTACATACCATCGTCCTAGTGTTTGTGGTAATTGTGTGCTGTGAAAAAAGGCAATAGAAATTTAAAGATAAATGTCCATGCGTAGGATGCGTGTGTTTCAACCCACACCCTAGGTCCTTAAAAAATGAGTTGCTCATCTATTTTTGATGTATAAATCACAAGCACTATGGATTGGAAGGTAGACTGGAGAGACTATGAAGTCAGTCAGTCAAAGATTCTCTATTCAGCTATTATGAGCCATAAAAGCAAATAATATTAAAAAATAAATATAAAATTCCTTTACAATTATTTAGCCATACAATAAAATATTCATTTGCAGATTATATAAGAAGAAAAAGAAGTAAGGATAGACGTCCAAGATATACAAATAAAGCAAGAGATTTAAACTTCAGCCTGAAATCCTGTACCTCTTCCTAGTTGGCAGAGCACATCAGATGTAATTCAGGACTGCAATAAAAACAATGCCATTGCTTAACTGCTACAAAAAAATTAGGGCCAACGTATATTGTCTTATATTAGCAGAGCACAAAATCAGAACCAGAAACCATGTGTGATGAAAACAGTAACGGCCTAAGAACAGCATAAAGGGGAAATACTGCTTTGATCAGATGCATTATCACAGAAAGGTTGGGAGTTTTGGCCCAAGAGCGCTGATATGGAAATGCACCTAGAAAATGAATATTATTATTAAATCGCAAGCAAGATAAATTCTATGTTCAGTACTATAAACCTTTTGTAAGTAAACCTCCAGACCACAAGTCTGTTTAATAAGACCACATGAGATTCCAGATTTCAGCTTTTCAAAGTCCTGCAAGCGAACTCTCATCTGTCTCTGAAAAAGAGGCACAGCTCAGAAATACCTAATGAGTTTAGTGTTGTCTTCCCTTGAGAAACTAGCTTCTGGGTTGCCCCAGATCTTTAACCACAACAGTACAGGGCCTATTTTAAAATTGTCTTCTAAATAGTCAAGCCCAAGTTCTTAATTACATATTAAATTTGAAGAGGCTCGTGGTAAGGGCCTGCAGCCTTCTCGAGAATATATTTTCAGGCTGTTAAAGTTGTTCTGACCCTTATAACCCAATGCCCCTGTCCCATTGTCCGCTATTGCTATACATTTACTTTTCTATTTACTAAGAATCTCCTTCACTGGTTTGTATCCCCGTCTACAAGCAAAGTTTAAAACAGACTTTATGGCCCTTTGAAATTGATATGCACCAGAGTGAAAAAAAAACACATCTGCCGGACATCAAAAGTATGAACCAGATAAGTAAAAATTGACACTTTAGCAAGCTCAGCTTCACTTAGTTTAAAAATATTTTGGGCCGATTTCCATAATATATGATTGGTTAAGATTAGTTTTAAATCCTAAATAATCCATAAATATTGCAAACGCATCCAAAAGAGATTGAAGACCATTTTCAGTTCTAGAGATTAAAACTTCATCATCCGCATAGGGTATAACGGGTACAGCCCTGTGTCTTACTAAATACAAGCCCCTCCCTGAGAGGCATACGCATAAAAAAATCTTCCAACCCATTTATGTATAATATAAAGAGCAGTGGAGCCATCACACAACCTTGTTGAACTCACAGAGTAGAATTAATCCCAGGACAGTTTGCCGTAGACCCTGTAATGAATCATGGCCATGGTATCACAATGCATCCTACTCAGGAGATCTATAAGAGTTTGTTCAATTCCCATCCCTTTCATAATCTTCCAGAGTTTGGGTCCGTTGACCTAATTAAAGGCACAAAAGAGATCCATGAAAGCTAAATGGACGGACCGGACCCTCTCTTGGCCTTGACATATTTCCCAAAGATTAACCGGAGGTTGAGGCACTGCTATACTGTGCCTAGCCCCGGCCGGAAACCGTATTGTAAGTTAGACAACATCTGGTTTTCCTCAAGCCAGGCCTCTATCCTTGCTGACAAAATTCTGATTCTTCCCCACATTTTGAGCGAGCTATTTAAGGGGGAAATTGGAGGATAGCAACTAGGAGAATACATAATCCTCTTTTTTGGAAGTTGGAATGAGAGTAGCCTCCTTCCAGGATGCAACAGGTTTCCTTTTTATGGCTGCCCTTATAACGTTAGCTAACAGAGGGGCCCAGAACGTGCTGCAGTTTTTAAACAGGGCAACAGGCACCCATCCGGTCCAGGAGCCTTCGCAGATGGACAAAGATTGATTGTCGCTGTGACTTCCCTTACATTATGGGAAAGACTGAATTGTAAGGCGGTCTGCTTATCAAAAGGTACTTCTTCCCTAAAAGTAGAGATGAGCTCAGAATTGTTAAAATGTTGAGATGATTTATGACTTTCCAGAAAGAGACACAGTCTCTTTGGTTCCCTGCAGATAGCAAGTCATCCCAGGTTTTACTTTTGAGTTTAGCTTTCCTTTTAACTAGAAATTCGTTGCATTCCATTCTGGCATACTTAATGTCTTCCTTGGACCCTGAGTTTTCTGATAAAGCCATCTTGAGTTACTTAAGAGCGGTGGTACACACATGGTTGTACAAGGCTTGAGAAGAATTTACGCTCAGGGAGTGTACCAGTAGACAAATCTGGACACAAAAGAGATACAGTGGGATTTATATTCCTCTGTACTTGTATTGGGGGCTTCTCCAGGAGTAGTTAGAGTCTCAATTGTGTGTTTATTTTCGCCAATAAGTCCATACAAAAATTCTTCCTTGTCACACTTAATCCTATTCCTCTGGTGTGTATATTCCAGATTCAGGGTTTCCTTTGACCCAGCCTCAACGAATAAAACTAGGTCAAGAGAGATGATTAATGGATTGTGATCACTAAAACGGTAAACCACTACATCATACTCTCTAAGAAGTGAAGTCATTTGAGTGGAAAGAAGGATTAACTCAATATTGCAACACTTTTCACAGCCGGGACCAGAGGGGTATCCATTACTCTGTATTCAACTGGCAAAAAATAAGTTCCTATATTTTAATATTCCGTTCAGAGTTCCTCCATAGGGGACATGTCTGAAATGTGGAAAATCTATTCCAACGGTATCCTTTAGACCGGATACAGAGGAGTTGCATTTATCACATAATTGAAGGTTAAAATCCTCCACCAATAGTTGTAAGTTCTCTTAGTATGTGCATCTACAACATTTGCCAGATTACTTTCCAGATCTTCTATTTCCTTTATTACAGTGCACGTCAAAAGTATTGCTATAGAGGTTAATCAAAATAATATCAAATTAATTATGTGATATAAAAAAAACATTTGATAAAAGGTAGATTACATTTCTTTAACAACAAGCTTGGTTAAATTTACCAAAATCAGACTAGCTAAACCCCACTCAGCCCAGCCTGATGATGAAGTATAGCAGGCTACACAAAGAGTAAAGCCCATGTAAGTAAAAAGCATCAAAGGCCCAATTCTTGTGAACACAGATGACATCAAATTCATTCAACACAGAGATACTGTCCGGATTTGACAAATTAGATCAGTTGTCTTCAAATTGTGGGGCGCAACCATCTTGGGGGGACCGGGAATGTGTTCCCAGGACCGTTTCTGCCATTAGGCAGGACAAGGCAGCCGCCTAGGGCGGCAAAATGAGGAGGGAGGCAAAAATCATCCGGGCAGCAGCACAGAGTAGAGTGCACTGTGCAAGCGCACCTGCTGCTTGTACATGCTGATGCCCAGCGTAGCTTACAGCGCACCCCAGAATAGTGGCTGGCTGATGGTGCACCCTAGAATAGTGGCGTGTGTGGAGCGGGACACAATAACAGTGTAAGTGTGGGTCCCCAGGGCCGTCAATGTTGTAGCGTGGGATAGCGCTACCAATGACGGGCCTGGGCAACATTTTTGGCCAATCCGTGAGCAGCGCTTCTGCAGCCAGTGACGGTAACGCACACCACCCTCTCCTCCGGTGCGCGAGGGACGGACTGTGTGTGTGTCGGCTGGCGCGCTGCTCTGGTGCCTTGGTGGACATGGATGGTGAGGTGAATTAATTATTACTAATAAAGGAAAATACTTTATGCACACACAAGAAAATAACAATACGTTGTATAAGCGTCAATATACAATGTACAATGCAACAAAGCAACAGAATATTTAGGGATCTCCTGTAAGATAGTGATCCGATGAAATTCTTTATTTCGTAAAACAGCCTGCCGACACGTGTTTCATCGCTTATGCGAATCCTCAGGGCTTAACGTGGCTGTGTCGAGCATTGAGGTCGCTCTGCCGGTGATAATCCCGACCCTGCAGGGCCGGTGACCTTAGTTGTGATTATCAGGGATTAGGAGTCCACACCCTGTGTCAAGGAGTAGGTGTTCCCTGTAAGGAATCCCAGTAATAAACGAAAACGATGGGCTGAAGAACTGTGATTCCCCAGACTGTGGTAAAGACATGCTGAGCCGGGGGGCGCTAGAGGGTGCCGAGCAAGATGGCCGCACGTATGTGAGGCTCTGCCGGGACCGTCTAACATTTGCTAGCATATCCTGCATATCCCGTCTTGCCTGACCCCCAGCTTTGTGGCAGACGACATCCGAAGCATCTGGGCACCGGGAGTGGAGCTTTTTGACTGCCGGGGAGACTGCGAGAGCTGCTTCCTGAGACGCGCCGTGCTGCGCTGTGACCGCGCCTGGAGGGATCCCGCCCTGCGCCCTGTGACTCTCGGGCGCTTTGGTGCCGGGCGGCCTCTACCCCTGCCTGTGAGGAGCGACCGGGGAGAGCGGAGACCCGCGCTGATGGCGGCGACGACCAACTGTGGCGAGCGGCGCAGTGCTTGACTACCGAGCGGCCTGGACCGGCCCTGCTGGCGGTGGTGAGTGGGGCGGGGAGCTAGGCGAGCCCGAGGCTGCGGAGGCGGCGCTGGGCCGCGCTAGACCGCGCCGTGCGAGCTGCGGCGGGCGGGGGTGCGGGGGGGCCTGAAGCACAGAGGCGTGGAGGAGCTGGGGTGGCGCTGGTGCCCGCGGGACCGCGGGGAGTAAATCCTTGAGGTGCACTTGGCAATTACGTGCAGTACCGTTTTGGCGCGGAGTCTCTGGCCTACATTATTGGTGACTCTGCCCCTTGCTGGGAATAGCTACGGAGATACCGGGAGGCGCCCTGGTGCGCTGATCTTTCACCTTCCGGTGCTCGCGGGCCGGGGGCGCTTTTGTCTACGACGCTCCTACATACTATTGCGGCTGGGCGAGGACACAGCTCAGATAGGCGCCATGGGCAGGCCGGAAAGGAACCAACCAAAAATAACATTTGAAGCCAAAAAGACAGCGCTCTCATCTTCGCAGACGCCGCATGAAACAGAGACTATGGGGGCAGTGGGGGGCACCCCGAACCTAGAGGCCACATTGGTGGCGATGCAAAAAACGCTGCAGTCCATAGAAGGCACCATGGAAGCGGTCAATCATCGCCTCGATCACATGGCGACTCAATTTGACCGGCAAAATGAGCGGATGGGAGAAGTGGAACAGAGAGTGTCCGCCACGGAGGATGGGCTAACCACGGTCACGACCAAGGTGTTCAATATGGAAAGGGTTTTGGCGGTAATACAGGCGAAGAATGAGGAGTTGGAAGGGAGGTCCAGAAGGAATAATATACGCGTTACGGGCCTGCCAGAATCCACGAATGTTGGCCTGATGGAGGACTTCATGGAGCGCATGCTGGTGGATATTTTTGGCTCTGATCAGTTGTCCCGAGTTTTCATCGTGGAGCGCGCCCACCGCTCTCTGGCGAAGCGCCCAGTGCCTGGGGTGCAGCCGCGTCCTATTATCGCTCGCATCCTTAACTACAGGGATAGGGATGTCATACTACGCCTTGCACGGGAGAAGGGCACTATTGAGTACCAGGGTAACAAACTGGAATTTTATCCCGATTTCACCATGGCGGTACAAACGGCGCGCAAGGAATTAGCCACAGTGAAACAGCTATTGCGCGCCGAAAACATCCCATACGCCATGTTGTATCCAGCACATCTTCGGATAGGGCCCCCGTCGGACAACAAAATTTTCGCCTCCCCTAAGGCGGCCATGGACTATGCAAAAAAACAGAAAAAACGTAAAAGGGACTCGAATGTGCAGCACGATGGGGAGGAGGACCTGCAGGACGAGGTGGCCTAGGGTGTTGTGGTGTTGCTGTTGTTCATACAGTGTAGAGTTGGTTGCTGCTTTATCACATGTTGCCTGATTTGATGCTAATTATGATACCCTTACCTTAGGCGGGGTGAACGCTAGTTCATGAAAAGACCTACCTGAGAATGTTGATATTTACTGTATACTGTGGCTCGCACCTGAGATGGCTGACAGCAGCGGGGACTATTGCGTGGGTCTCATGTGCTACAGACGTTATCGTGGATTTACGTGAGTGTTCCTGGTGATAGGGGATGTGCTATGATGCTGCATTAACTGTCTGTGACATGTTCTAAGCATGATGGAAGCTTTGCTGCAGCGCAGTTGGGAGGGTTGGTCCCTCTATTGCGGAATGCCGATTGTATATTGCTTGCTATCACTCTTTTTGCTATGGAGCTGGGGGGGGAGGGATGGGATTGTCTAATGGTGAGCACGGTCTGCACTCTCGTTAGTTTACTGACGGGAGTTGTGTGCCGCTGCGCCCCCTCGTATGGGAGATCCCCACACACTTTTGTATGTACTGTTGGGTTTTGTGGGGGGGGGGGGAGGAGTCGGCTTTGGCAGGTTGGGGTTGCTGAAGTGGGTGGCAGGGGGATTGAGGGTTTCTGGAATCTTGGGGGAGGGTTGCTGTGTTTCCTGGTCTGCGGTGGGAGGTTTGGGTGGTCTGGAGGGCGTTTGGAGCATTACTGGTTAATGTGCAGCTTGACTTGTAAGGCACTTTTTGTTGACACTCGTTTGCTGGTGTATGGTGAGTGTCACATCATTGGTAGGCTTTTGGGATGTTTCTGCTGTCTCTGGGGTATATTGCACACCAGGAAGTATGGATAGGGGGGGGAAACTTACCTGTATTACTTGGAATGTTAGGGGTTTGAATCGTCCGCAGAAAACTAGACAGATGCTGGCGTTCCTGAATAGGCATGGGGCACAAGTGGTTTTTCTTCAGGAGACGCACTGTGGGTAAGCAGTGGGCGAGTGTCAGGCTGGCGACGGCCTATTCCTCTTATGCCCGTGGAGTTATGATTTTAATAAAAAAAAATGTACCTTTCCACGTACTACATGAAGAGATTGACCAGGAGGGACGGTATATTATAGTACATGGTAAATTGTGTGGGACACTGATCACCCTCATTAATGTCTATGGGCCAAATGTAGATGACCCTGACTTTTATGTTAAACTTTGGAACAAAATTTACATGCTACCCCCATCGGCTGTGATCTGTGGTGGAGATTTGAATGTCACGCTGGATGGAGAGATGGACAAAAAACAAAACAGGCCTTGTGTGCGCAAGAGAGCTGCTGATGCAGTTTGTGAAGGTATGAATGGCCTAGGTTTGGTAGATGCATGGCGATTAGGACACCCTGGCAGGCGGGAGGGCACCTGTTCCACGTCGGCGCATGACACATGGTCGAGATTGGACTATTGGCTGGTGACTCGTGATGTGAGTGGATGGGTACTGGATGTGGATCATCTACCTCGCACGATCTCTGATCATGCGCCAGTTCGCTTGGTGGTGCAGTTGCCGTCGCTTACACCGGCTCCTTTCACTTGGCGTCTATCGCCGGGAAAGTTGACTGATCAGGTGCTGCGTGAGCGGCTTCGAACGATCATTGAGGAGTTCTTTGAAAAGAATGTAGGGTCTGTTGACAATATCAGTACGGTGTGGGAGGCATTTAAGGTGACTGTACGTGGGGCATGTATTGGCCTCCAGTCGGGAGTGCTTACGTCACTGAGAGATTCCATGTCCAAGTTGGAGAGTGAATTGTTAGTGCTGGAACGACAGTTGGAAGAATGTTCGGAAGAGACGTTGTTGGCAGAAATTAGATCGAAAGTTACAGAATATAACAAGCTGGCTGATCAGGAGGTGAAGTTCCTGTCCAAACACACTAGGGCAAGATATTATGGCGAAGGGGGCAGACCGGGGAAGGGGCTGGCGGATCGTGTAAGGGACCCTTGGGCAAGACACTGTACTGTGCAGGAAATAGAGGACGGGGAGGATATCGTGACTAGCACGGCTGGCATTCTAGATTGCTTCACGAAATACTATTCACAGATGTATGAGCACAGAGAGACAGCGGATGAGGAAGAAATAGCTCGGTACTTTGAGGACATAGCTTTGGTATGCCTATCGAGGGGGCAACAGGAATTCCTTATGCATCGTATCACGGAGGGGGGAGTTTAGGGATGCGATAGCTGCTCTTCCAAATGGCAAAGCAGCTGGCACAGACGGTTTGCCCTCTGAATTTTATAAAGAATACATTGATCTTTTGCTCCCACATTTGGCAATGGTGCTGGAGGAAGCGGTGGACCAGGGCCAGTTACCGACTACAATGAGGGAGGCACTATTAGTAACGTTACCTAAGCCAGGCAAGCCTCCTAATAAATGTGAATCATACCGCCCTCTTTCCCTCATGAACACCGATGTTAAAATAATAGCTAAGGTTCTGGCTACTAGGCTGCGGATGCTCCTCCCAGTCATGGTGTTGCCGGACCAATCGGGATTCATACCTCTCCGGTCTACCACCCACAATCTGCGGGCTCTATTTGCGGTGTTACATCTGCTCAAGCCGGATTTGGCTGCGGTGGCCGTCATGCTTGACGCCGCTAAGGCCTTTGACTCGGTTGCATGGCGGAATATGATAGCCATACTGCACCGGATGGGGGTGCCTTTCTTCTTTACGTCCCTGATAACTCTTCTGTATACCAATCCCATAGCGAGAGTAAGGGTCAATGGCCATGTCTCAAGCCCGTTTCCGGTGCAGAGGGGAACAAGACAGGGTTGTCCTCTCTCGCCTTTGCTATTTGCTATTGTGATGGAACCACTGGCCTGTGTCCTGAGGCAGAGGTATGCGGAAGCGGCTTTGAAATTCCCTCTTTGGTCGCTGGCGGTGTCCATGTATGCTGATGACATGGTCCTCTATGTACGTGAGCCTGCTCTATATCTTGAGGCTATACTCCGAGAGTTCATCAGATTTGGTTGTCACTCCGGTCTGACCATCAACTGGGAAAAATCTGTTATGCTACCTCTCACGAATGCTACTCTTCCCTTTCCCTTAGAATTCCCGTTAGAATGGGCGACGGATGCAGTGCGTTATCTGGGGATCTGGATACATCGAGACAGCCAAGAAATTAGTAGGGCTAACTATGGCGTGGCTGTCTCCAAGTTGGAGGATCAGGTGGCGCGTTGGACTCTACTTCCTCTTACTCTGGCAGATCGTGTATCTCTAATTAAAATGGTGGTACTGCCGAAATTCTTATACCTTTTTGTTCACATTCCTCTCCCACTAAAGTCGCACTTTTTTGCCAGGCTGCGGTCTTTGTTGATTACTTTAACCTGGGCTGGTAAGAAACCGCGAGTGACGTGGGATGTACTGACTAAGCCGTATGAGTTGGGGGGTTTTGCTGTACCAGATATGAAACTATATTATTTGTGTACACAAGCCCATTTTGCGGCCTACTGGCTGTCTGCTCCTCCGTATACCCCGCATGTGGCGCTTGAGGCCAGTGCTGTTCTGCCGAATCCGCTGAGGGCCATGATAGTAAACAAACATTCAGTGTTTGACAAAGGGAAGGTGGACACGGTGCAATCCACAGCTAATGCCTGGCGGGAGCTGGGCAGGCGAGCGGCCAGATTGCCATTGTATGCACCTGCTATGCCGCTTCTGTTTCACTCGGAAATCTCGGTGACGGGCGAAATTGGGGGGTTGCAGGTCCTACAGGGGGCTGGACTGCATACTATGGGGGATCTGTTCCCTGGGGCCTCATTCCTCTCCTTACAGACTATGACGGACCGCTCCGCAAACGCAGTTATGTCTACATTTATATATGCCAGACTTAGAGCTGCCGTTCATGCCTTATACCCTACGTATCCGGAAGAGCCGTTGGCACTCGGTGCCTTGCAATTGCTTTATACCACTACAGACAGGGATAAGCTGCTCTCTAAACTGTACCGTGCTGCGCAAGAAGATGAAGGAGGAGGTGCGGCACTGGCTTGGGCTAGATGGGACAGGTGTTTTCCAGAGCCACTGAGTGACGATGAGTGGACTGAGTGCTGCTCCATGACTGGGGGATACGTGGCCAACGGCAATTTTCGTCTTCTTCATTATAAATGTGTACATCAATGGTACTACACGCCGGTCCAGCTGGTTAGGTATGGTCTTCGTGCGACTGCTCAATGTGTCCGGTGTGGTGAGGATGATGCTGACTTTGTGCACCTGGCCTGGGGTTGTTCACGTGTGTATGCCTTTTGGGGGGCTGTGTCTGAGGCACTAACTACCATGACGTCGACTGAGGTCGTGTTGGATATACGCCTGTGCCTCCTGGGAATAGCCTCTGGAATACCTGCAAAAATGCGGCGTTTAATTGTGCTCGCATTACAACTTGCTAAGCGAAGAGTCGCTATGGTGTGGGGGGGGAGGAGAGCGCCTGATGTTCAACTGTGGCTGACTGACATGGCATACTGCAGGGATCAACTGAATTGTTACTATGAGGGACTGCCGGCGAAATCGAGACCGCGGGACATTTGGGCCCCGTATACAACGTATATGCTTTCACAGGCTGATGACGACAGCACTGGTGATGAGAGTGGAGAACCATTGGCGGGAGGAGGAAGATCTGAGTGATTGCTTGAAAGAGTAACTATCATGTGAAGATGCCTGGTGTGTGCTGCCCTTGCGCCTGAATATGGGAGGTCTTTTAGCACTTGAATATTTTTAACAGTAGACATTCCTTTTGTCAAGCCAATGATTATGATGAGTGATGGGTATAGAAATCGGGGGCTACATGGCCTGATCACTCGCTTTCTTACATTTCGAAGGGTTGTGTATAAATTCACTGTTCTGCCTTAAGGCCATGGGCTCTCACTGTGACCAGGAACCAGGGAAGACCGGGTGGGAGTTGGGGGTTGGTGTTGTTTGATTTTATACCTAAACTACAAAATGAGACCGAGATTCCATATGTGTGGTACAGCTGCAGGATTAGCGATGAACCTGGAACGCTGACTATTAATGACTTTGCTACTTTTCCATTTTATATGTTCTTGCTGAATGTTCTTGATTACGGGTTCGGTAACATTGGCTATTATACTGATTGCGGCTGGCCCTACCAAAGGGTTGTAGGCACACTGCTGTGTATATGTATTATTTGCAATAAAGGTCTTCCAAAAAAAAAAAAAAGACATGCTGAGCCCGGGAGTTGTGTGTGCACTCGATAGTATGGGCGAAAATTTCTCAGTGAATATCTGATGAAGACGAACGAAGTAATGCCGCGTACTCCCGGGTCGCCGTGTTCCTGACACAGGAACACGGATCACGGATCGGATCACTATCTTACAGGAGATCCCTAAATATTCTGTTGCTTTGTTGCATTGTACATTGTATATTGACTCTTATACAACGTATTGTTATTTTCTTGTGTGTGCATAGGGTATTTTCCTTTGTTCAATTGGTTGGTAGACTCGTTTACTAACTGCAGAGTGGTTCCAAGAGTTTTCCACTCACCTAGTTGCACCACCTCCACACAGCACGCTACTCGATTCATGCACCTACTGATGGCTGAGCGCCCTTTGCTCATCTGACACCTAAAACCTTTTAGGATTGTCCCGACTCCCGGTCCTCTTTTTTTACTGCCTCCAGCACAAAGCCATGGAGGACGTACAGCCGTACGTGACTTTCACCCCGAGAGCAGTGCACCGGTGAGTCAGTGCAGTCAGCGAAGGTCGCCGCCGCTGCGAACGTGGGTGTAATAAATATAAATATTTCGGATGCAATGCATTAATGTGTTCACTGTGACTAAGGCTTGTTATAATGTTGTAATTGTAAATGAGGCCTGTGAGTCTCAGAGCTCTTACTCACATCCCCAGAGACTGGCGAACTAAGAAGTGGACCGGTATGCGAAGGAGGCACTACAGGTCCAGAGCAGGCTCTGCCCAGAAAAGCTGGTCAAGCCTTTGCCACCTCCCAACCTTGAGGTCAGACTGAGCAAAAACTAGCGTGGTCTCGAGAAGGGAATCCCCCCTCTCACACATAGATACACTTTAGGGCGTGTAGACACATAGTCTAAACCACACTCCCATTAGCTTACCTACACTCACCCCCTTTTATCTAGGTCCTGAAGAAAGCCAGCATAAACATAAGGCACTGGCTGAAACATGTTGACCCATTGGATGTGAGAGGTCGTAACTCGCCTCTTACATCCTCCAGCCTTATTTTTTAACCGCTGACGGAGGCCCAGGTATTAAAGTCTAATTCTACCCTCGGGTACTGGGACCCCCGCCAAGCCGTTTTAACATC
Organism: Lissotriton helveticus; assembly: GCF_964261635.1. Lineage (NCBI taxonomy): Eukaryota > Metazoa > Chordata > Amphibia > Caudata > Salamandridae > Lissotriton > Lissotriton helveticus. The sequence goes on along the minus strand of NC_136057.1, from coordinate 973,628,681 downwards.
ACTTTCTTAACTATCTTCACTGCACACTCAGCAAAATACCAGCTCCGCTGTAATCAGGCGTTGAAGCACACCCGGGGCACGCTAGGTGCTACTGGGTGGGCCCGATGATGAAGCATGCCACCAACTAGGTTGGTGGGTGAGGGCTTTTTGAACACACTCACCAGGTGTTCCAACTCTATGACGAAACATACCAGAGTCTTTTTCTTGTTTTTTGTAATCTAAAATAAATATGAGCTAGTCTCTTTTTGATTAAATCGCAGCGAACTAAGAAGTGGTGTCATGAATGATAGAAGTTGTCAAGTATGCGCTCATCTGCCATTTTATACAGTAATCTAGAAACAGTGGTACGGTCGCGTTCAGCAGAGTGGTGGGCCTGTGGTCTTCTTAAATTGGTATGTGTTTACTTGTACATAAGGTATGACCAGGTGGGCTGCATTTTATCATGCTCCACCCAACAATACATTGTTGTGCAATGTGTTAATTGTGTATTTTCACTTCCCGCTGCCAATGTCCGGCAGCGGCGGCAAAGCACTTTGCATGGGAGGGTGCTGCAGATGAACTGGAGGTGCAGGACGGCCGTCAGTAGCGCTGGCAGGGGCAATGTGTGGTGCAAGCTGCAGTGGCCTCTTGGCGAGGACCCTGGCACTTATATTGTGTACAAATTAAGCACTGGTAGTGGGTATACTTTTTTGTGAAATTATACGCAACTGCTCTGCCCTCGCCTTGGTTCCAAACCGTTGGCAAGTTTCGGTTAGAGGCCCAAGGTGGAGGAAGGACCGTGGCTTTAGTTTATGCACTCCTAGTGAGACTTGTGAACATGTGTGTGATGATGCTGGGAGAGTGTTTATGAAATGTCCGGAGGGGCTTCTTGGCTGGAGATAGCTTTGTCTGCATAGTGCAGGCTGGTGGCATGTTGATGTGCAGCAACCAGTGAGGGTGAAGCTTGCAGTATGGCGCTTTACTTACTGTGTTCTCTTGGGCAGCAGCCTCTTGGTTGTAAGTGCAAAGGTGGCCCCTTGAAGCCCTTGATAATACGGTCTGGTTACTGGCCATGTTGTCGTGTAATGTTGGCTTGGATTCTGGAGGGGTAGGCAGAATCTGAGGGCGCTTGAAAACTAGTGAACTTTGAAGCTGCATAAACAACTATGCATTTCGTTTTCTAGGTAGACCTGCTGTTTCTTGGTGGCCTCTCGCGGTTTCCAATCTGATTTCGATGCAAACACCATAGGTTGTACATATTCCGTTAAAAGATATTTCCTTTTTGAGAGTCAGCTCTGATGGGGCCCAACATTTTCAGTGACAGCGCATGGCGGAAACTTAAGGTGCACCCGCAGGTTGATTCAAACAGGTCTGCCAACATCCTTCAAACATCGCCTATCATCATCTTATCCCTTCTTGAGACCGCCTTGAGACCCTCTGGGTGAGTAGTGCGCTTTATAAATACATGAACTTGAACTTGAACTTCTAGGAGGAAGAGACCCTTTGCTTTGGCCTCCCGAGGAGGGTATGGGCACTCCACACAACAGGCCCTTATTTGAAGGGAGCCCTCTGACTTTGAACTATCGTCACTCTTTCCTAGTACTTCCTGCAGACTTCGGAAGGGGTTAGCCATTCTGCAAACCTGTGTCACCCCCCTCAAGTCACTTCCTTTAGCTTCAATGGGATCACCCACTCTAAACACCTAACTTCACTCGTCTTACACTCAGTGTGTTGAAATTAATAGGCTGACAATCAGATGGTCTTATGGTCCATGATAGGGGGGGCTAGTATGCACACTTCCCACCAACATTCACCAACCTTCACCCATCTTTGATCAAAACTCCTCATCAGATTCATAGCACAGCCAGAATAACACCCACATTTTATTTGAGCCCCCCCATTATGTCCATATATTAGACAGCATTAAGCTAAGTCCAATAACATCTTGCAGAAGACACTGGTGTAAACGATGGAAGGCGCTGTTCACTTTTCAGTATTTGTGTAAAGCCTTTGTGTCCTTGGTAAGTACCCCTGTTTCTCTTTTGACCCCACTTCCTAAACTCCACCGTATGCAAAAGTACAACCATCCCTACAGATTCTCCCATCCCAAATCATTTCAGTTGATGTAGTCACAAGGGAGCAGAAGTCTACATACTGTGCTAGGTTTGGGTGTAGAATGAAGAGGGAAGGGTTGATGTAGGTTTGCAGTCCTCCCCTTTGGGAATGTTGAAGCCTTGCCTTGTAAAGCCCACAATAGGCTGTTGGTATCTGTGGCTCGATGCCACCCACGCTCTGAGTCACAGACCCGCATTTGCAAGGAATGCAAAGCGGGTTGACTGCACACAATTCTCAGAAGGCGCTCTGTGCACCTGCACTCCCCCTTAGACACCGCAACCAAGGGAAGGTGCCTTAGTCGGCGCTCTATGCCTCAGTACTGTGCTGGAGCGGGCCTGCCTCCTTCGCTGACCCTCCTTCCCACGTCTCCCTGGTGCCCGCACAAGCAACACAGAGAGCTGGGCAGCACTGTGAGGTATGGATGGTGGCGCAGGGCGGGTCTGTTTGTTGCAGCAGGCGGCAGGCCCTGTCTATGTATTAATGTTCACTAAGGCCTGTTAATGTTGTAAATGAGGCCTGTGAGTCCGCAATTTCACATAGAGACTGATTTTGTATCACCCTGTATTTTACCGTCTGCATAAATGATAATAACAATATTGAAAATCATGTATTTTTCTACTTTCTGTGATATTTTTCTACTTGTGGTATTTAGCAGTAGTTGTTTTTGAATGGGTGTAAGTATTTTGAATGATTGCAGTTTTAATTTGAGCCCTAGGGAATTTGCAGCCGTTTGTATATACAACCATGTCCTCTTGGTATGAAAGGTTTTCTTGCTTTTACCCAGCCTACTGTTGTGACCACATCACAAACGAGCATACAGTGGCCTTCCTGGTGTTGTGACCACAGGCCTGAGCACAAACAAGCATACAGTGGCCAGCCTAGAGTTCTGATCACAGACCATAGAACAGATAAGTATACAGAGGCAGGGTTTGTGGCTCGGCTGGAGATGTGACCACAATCCATAGCGCAAACAACCGTAGAGTGGCTTAATGTTTTGGTGACCGCGTTATCAGTCCCCTGGATAGCTTGATGCAACATTTGTTTGACTAAAGGTTTAGCCTTTGTTCTACCTAGATGTGGCATAGCAAGGGTGCCTTGGGTCCTATTGCTTGCAAGAAAAAATGCCTTCTCTTGCCCCCACAGTTGAGTACTAAAATCTAGCCAAAATTGGTGCGTATTGGGCCACACAGCCCATGATGTAACAATGTGGCATTACAGTAAGTGACATCACACGAAGTAACATCAGATAAGATACCACGCATTGTCTTTTATTAGGTATATCATGAGTGCATTAAGCACATTATTTGATTTAACAAAGCTAACATGCTGTGTACATTTGTTTCCCTCTGTTGCATTTACATTTAAGTGTGAGGTTCCAGGCCACTCGATCAAAAGAAGGCCTGATGGCCCCTTAACTTGGCCATTACCTATAAATGGAAAACTGGGACTAGACACAACATGGATCCCTCCAGAGTTTTATTACCAAGAGCATATGTACAAGGAAAAAGAGCATTCTGGATATTAAATGAGGTATTGTTTTTTACAAGTGTAATATGCATTTTGAATCAATACAATATAAAATATTCCGACTTATTATTGCCCTATATTTTGTCAGGTAGAATTTAGAAAGGATCAAAAATGGCAGATAGGAAAAAACTCTCAGGTGCCCAGGACAGAAAAAGAAAAGTGGATAGAGAAATAGAATTATCCAAATTGGAAGGGTCTACTGAAAAATTTCTACGTCTTCCAAAGAGTTCTCTTGAAATTGCTGGGGCATCAACTTGAACCTCAGAAAAAGATGACGATATAGGCCTACCAGACAAGGCCATAGAAGTTAACAGCCAAGAACAAGAACACGTTATAGTGGATAGTGCAAAGGATAATCTTGAAAATGAAGATGGTGATCAAAGTAAACACCAGACAATAATTGAAGAAAGTATTAAAATAGATTATTCAGATCTTGCTTCCTGGGAAGACTTACCAATATGTGGAGACAAATTAAGAACTCTTTTGGTTGAAAATGGGCCAAAACAAGTGATCAAAAAATGTGTACATTATAAAAGAAAAGTTCCAAATGGAGAAGAACTTTACCATGAATAGCTCCAGTATTCTGTATCAACTGAGTCTCACTAAGAATGGATGCAACGATTGGCATAACATATCAGCAATTCTGTCTTCACACGAAAAGAGTGTTGAACATGTATCCAACTTCCATAGCTGGAAGGGCCTGTATAGAAGTCTAAAACAAGATGCAACTATAGATAATGATAATACAAAAAAGCTTAAAGAAGAAGAAAAGTACTGGCATCAGATCTTGGAGTGTGTAATATGTCTTGTAAGAGTTCTAGCTGCACAAAATGTGGCCTTCCGTGGCAGCAGTGATAAACTTCATGCTCATGACAATCGCAATTTTCTTTAAATTATGGAATTGCTAGCCATGTTTTATCCTATTATGAATGAACATCTCAGGAGAATACAAAATAAGAGTAGAAGACATGCTCACTATTTAGGCAACATTATTCAGAACGCACTGATCCAAGTGCTATCAAACGGTATCAAGGACGAAATCATTTCATTGGTTAAGAAGGCAAAGTATTTTTCAATCATTCTTGATTGCACCCTAGATATCAGCCGCACGGAACAAATGACCATGATCATTAGATTTGTGGACATCGTGTAATCTTCAGGAACTGAGCCATTTCAGTCTTCTGATGAAGAATTACAAGAAAGCAGCCTCGTGCAAATAAAAGAACACTTTTTGGGATTTGTACCACGAACCGAAACCACAGGTGAATCAATGAGTCATGTTCTGAGAGATCAGCTCAAAAGCTTCTCATTGTCAATTGAAATCCTACGAGGTCAGGGTTATGATAACAGGAGCAATATGAAGGGCAAGCAAATAGGTCTGCAGAAGAAAATAATTCTGGATATTAACCCGTGTGCCTTCTATGTCCCCTGCAGTTCCCACACCCTGAACCTTGTGGTAAATGACATTGCTTCGTGTTGCACTGAAGCAACAGCCTTTTTTAATGTTATACAATGATTGTATGCATTCTTTGCTGCGTCTCCACGTCGATGGGATATACTGAAACGTCATTTACCATCTTTGACTATAAAACCTCTGAGTTATACTCGGTGGTCAAGCAGGATGGATGCCTTAACTCCCATCAGGTACCAGTTACCGCATGTGTATGATGCGTTGTTTGAAATTACTGAAGATCCAACTCTCAAAGGCTCTTCTGGTACTTTGACTAAGGTTGAAGCTGAAGCTCTTCTAAACAGCATATCTTCATTTAAGTTTGTTGTGGCAGTTGTAACATGGCACAGTATATTATTTCAAATCAATTTGACCAGTAAACTGCTGCAAGAGAAGCACTTTACTCTTGAGAAAACCGTAAATGAGCTTAAAAATACAGAGGAGTATTTAAAAAACATGAGGAGTGACATGTAATTTGAGAGAGTTTTGGTTGATGCTCGAGAGCTAGCTGAAGAAATCAATATTGAGCCAATTTTTCAGCCAGAGAAAAGAAGGAGGAAAAGGAAATTGTTTGCTTACGAATCAGAAGATGAACCCATCGCTGACCCCAAAGAGAAATTCAGAGTAAATTACTATTTTGCTATATTGGACACTGCAATTAGTTCTGTGAAAGAACGATTCACACAGTTAAATGAAATTGCAAGATTATTTGGTTTTCTATACAATATAAGTGTCCTCAAGATGAAAACTTCCAAAGAACTCATGGATTTGTGTATCCAATTGGAAACAACTCTAACCCAGCGTGGACCTGGAGAAACCCCATCTTTTCTAAAGGACATTGACGTGGCAGCTCTCTGCTCTGAACTTTCAGGATTAAGTAATCGAATACAAAAAAATGCAAAACCCGAATATGTGCTGAACTATCTGTGCCAAAACAAATTAGAAAATGGATTTCCTAATTTGTTCGTAGCTCTTCGTATCCTTTTGACTTTACCAATATCAGTGGCAAGTGCGGAGAGGAGTTTCTCAAAACTCAAATTAATAAATACCTATCTACCCAGTTCCATGAGCCAAGCGAGACTTGTGGGACTAGCCACAAATTTAGTAGAAAAAGACATGGCTTACCAGCTTGACATTAGAGATCTTCTTAAAGACTTTGTTTAAATAAAGGCAAGGAAGGTAAAGTTGGATTAAGAGAGAGAAATCAAAACACCATTGAAAATGGAAGAGAGAAATTTAAAAACTAAATAAAATCAGGAATGTGGAGTTCCTATAGCCGGACGGCCAGGACATATTGTTTGGGGTCAAGGGCAACAAGTTTTCATGTGTGTTTTGTCCTTGGGACAAGGAGGCCCAACCCCCTGCTGCAGAAACCCTTTTGCTGCCAGTTTATAGTACCAAATTATGGATCAGGGAAGGGCACTACCAAAGGGCATGATGGATGGAGTGCTTGAGCAAATCAAACACTCACTCACAGCCAACTAATCTGGTTTAAATCCATCATCATTCTTTAGCTCATTCCACCACCCCAGTTCAGACATGGCCATATGCAAATCAGCCTGACCCTGTGCCTCATGGGAACAGTCCAGCCCGAACTGCCAAGCCATGTCTTCCCTGGACCGGAAACAAACATCCTGGGACCGGTTTCGGATTCATAATCCTCATTAGCCAGGCTATTTTGAATCCAGTGGTAGAGTGAGCAAGGGACCCACGTCTGGGCATACCCTGCCAAGTCAGGGCGAACAAAGTGATACTTGCAGTTAAGGTAATATGTTGTTCATATGTTCATACTGTTCAAACTTGTATTTATGGTTCCTTAATTGAAAGCCTTTATTTTTAGGGTGAGCGCTCTAAGTAAATGTTGCAAGCTCTGGCTGCACTACTGACAGTGGTTCCAGTATAAAAATGTATACACGTTTTCAAAGTTTAGCAATATTATGCTATGTATAATCAATGCTTAATTTGTAAAATATTAAGTGCAGGTGCTCAATTTTTTAAAGAAGGCTGCACCCACTTTCCTGGCTCCGCCCACTTCCTCCAGAGGCTCCACCAACTTCCTTTATCGGTTCCACCCACATCCACAAGCCTCAATACATCATAGCCACCTCCTCACATCTTGAGTTCCGCAAGAAGCTGAAGTCCTGGCTCTTCACATAAGCACCTCTGGGACCTCACGCCTACACAGCTGCCCAAGTGCCTGGATACCCTCTCGGGTGATTAGTGTGATAAATAAATCCATTTATCATAACATAATGTAACATATGGGAAGGCACTTTCACACTGGTAGAATCACGTTTATAAATTCTGAAAGCCTTAGTGTGATTTGTCATTCCCAGAAGATGACACAAGGGCACAATCCACCTAGCTCTAGAATATTTTGGGCAAAAGAATAGCAACTGTTCCTCGGTCTTATAGAAAAACATACATGACAGACACAAGGTAGACAATGACTGTGCAGGAGCCCATGTTAATGTAAACACAACAATCGGCAAAGTCCCGGACCTAAACAGCAAAGAATGTGAGTCTGTACATACTAGTCAGATACAATTTAGGAATTTATCTGCCTTAGGCACAGTCTTATGCAATAGAAAAAGCCTTGTGGAGCTACTGATGAAACTAGGCAACTCATTCTGAACAGCAACTCCCTCCCAGTATTTTGATTTGACAACAGTAACCACTATAGGTGTGAAAGAGGAGGGCTCTTTCCAAAAATTACCTAGACCCAGGTCATACACTTATTTTTTGACATAGACCAACCACTTTATCTTCTTGGAGCTGTTTATACTGAGAAAATCAACAAAGCCCTCCCAATAGGGTCGCAATTCCTTAATTGCCCATAAGTGAACCCAACAAAGTACCGCCGTTAGGGTTGCAAACGCAGATATAGGCTTAAGTTCCAGGTCCAATATAAAGGGAAATAAGGGGGTGCCTCTCTCCATTACTGTTAAAGCTCTTATGAAGTTGTTCTCACAAGTTCCCAGTTGACCTGCAGGGCAGTGGACCCATAGTTATGTCACTGTGCCATACCGCTTGGTTGGGCTTTCTCTATCTCCACTGCTGGAAGACTCTGATACCAGGGAGCCTTTTTAGCAAATCTAAGAATAGCTCCAGCTCTATGGGTTAACAAAAGTGAGCTTTCAGAAATCTGCGGGGCCCATGATCCAGAATCAGGCAGATGAAGCCCTAAATAGTAAATTTATTGACCCTTTTCAAAACGTCCCTTCCCAAGCTTATGGTACCCCTCAACCCCCTGAAATAAGTTATATGCTTGATTTTGGATGCAATAATTATAAGACCATATAACCTACAAAACAGATTCAAATTGGTCAACAAGTCTTAGTAAACCAGCCCTGATTTTAGCTAGCAGAAATGTATCATAAGCAAAGAAAAGGCCAGAACGTTATGGCCTGCAAGCATGGGGGAATCATTGGCAGTTATCCATTGATCCTTTCGGTCTGACATCTGGACTTCTGGTTAACACTGAAGGATAGTTACCATTTTGTTCTCAGAATATATAGAGATAAAAAACCATATTCATGTTTGTATATGACCTCACTAATTCACTACATCTCTTTAATACCTGCCAAATTGCTCTTTTAAATGTTTCAAAACTCAAAGGCACTCGTTCTGGGGGCTGGGTGATATTCATTTCTGCTGGTAACAAATATAGCAGTCGAATAGGGAATGGCAAGTAATGCAGCAAGTAATGAATTTCCAAAGTCTTCTACTCTGGTATTGCACTGGTTTAAATCTTGTGAAATGTTCAATTGGGAAGCAGCTGAAAAATAAGGAATTAGCCTAGCAGTTAGTTGTGGTTACTGATTCCTGCAGCAAGTCCCTCAATTTCTAAGGGCACTGTCGGGATCCCAGTGCAGGACATTGTGATATTCCTGCATCCAGTAAATACTGGTACCAATGGTATCCAGCTCAAACCCCATTCATTACTATGAGCACCAAAAGTGCTGTTTCCTATTAAAGGAAAAAATATGGAGGGAAGATCTACATAAATGTATGGAGTAGTGCACATTTTTAATAATATATTGCATTTGCAGAACGCCTCATATCCACAATGCTTATCCGTCTATGCAAACCCCTACTTCCCCTGCCACTAGATTCACAAAAAATGCAGAAATATATGAATTCTAGCTTTGCACATACAAATTATCTAAAATTCCATATTTTTAGAGTTACAAAATTACAGATAAACCTTTCTGGCAAGTTCACTCATTATGCATAACAAGAGTAACTGTAAGGCAATAACAAGTGAAAGTCTGACAGAAGTGAGCATCTTTTGCAAAATTCACTCGTTTCTGCTTTTTCTTCTTATGCAAAATAATCTCCAATCTAAATTAAAGGCTTCTTCTATACATTCTGAAAATATGAAGGGCATTGATTATTTCATAAACCCAATTTCAAAACTATGTCAGCATACTTTGTATATCAGTACGAGTGACTTTTCAAAAAATGGTTTCAGGCTTGCTTGGTTTTCTAAATCTTTACATAGAAAAATCCCTTTGTTAGTGTTCTGCTATATCTCATACCAGGTTCATGATAGTATTTTAATGTTTCCTAAACATATTGTTTTTCTGCAGGTTTTGAATTAATGTTTCCCCCTCATCTCAAATTTAAGATTATTAGCTACTTAAGATGTATTTTAAATTTCACGTGTCATATAATTTATTCCCAACAAGTAAAGCAATAACCTGCACACTCTACCTATGCAAGTAGAGCCGGAAATTTGCAAAGATGCTAGAGTAAAAAAAAAGAAAATGGGAAATCCTGCAGAGTATTTACGTGAGAATTTTGTAATGATGCCACATACAATGAAATCGCTGACTCAGTTAGCCTTTTTAACTGTTCCTTTATTATAGAACAACTATCCCTGAAGAGCGCCGAGCCGGCGCTACGCTGTCGCGGGTGCCGCGCCTCTCAATGCGCTGTGCGCGCAGTCCGCCACAAAATGGCCGCCGCACGTCACGTAGCTACGTGACGTGCATAGACTAGTGCGCGCCACTACATATCTCCCTTTTTCCAAACAGTATAAGAGTCACTTACAGTTCAAATGTTCATTTCAAAATCTCGAAACCTAGCTGGTTTCACCACAGACCTTCCGCTCCTGGTCACCTGGGTCGAGCTCTCCTGGGACCCTTGATTCGGCACCTCGGCGCTTCTTCCCTCTCTCTGTCCAGCCATGTTCTCCTCCATGCTTCTTCTTTCCTCTGTTAGTTCATCTCTATCGCTTCCTTCTCCATGTTGCTCGCCAGTGCCTTGCTCCCCCTCTGCATTCGGTTCATCTCCGTCGTCCCACTCAGCTCCAAGTTGCTCCCATTGTAGAACTTTGTTACACCTGGCCATGCGATCTTGGGACCACACGTTGCCGTCACTCAGCAAGGCCGCTCGATCGTACACCTCCTTGACTTGCATGGGCCTGCTGTATTTACTGTCTCCCTTCTTCTGTAACGTTGCCAACTTTACTCTTACCCACTCATCCTTTTCCAATCTTGTCCCTTTTACATTCTTCCGTTTGTTGTAGTGGTTGGTGTATATCAACTGTGCTTTTTCTAGGTTGGCACGTACCACCGCCGGGGACCATTCGCTGGTGATAACCTTCTCCTTCCAAATCCGATTGTCATGTGTGAAGGGTTCTCGCCCTCTCAGGATCTGAAAAGGGCTATATCCTGTTCCCGTTGGGGTAATCCTGTAGGCCCATACCATGTTCTCTATGGCTTTCTCCCAATCTTTGTTGCAGGAAATCGCAGCTTGTACGGCACCCATCACAACTCGGTTAAACCGTTCCACCAAGCCGTTCCCAGCAGGATGGTAGATCGCTGTGTGTTTGATGGCTATGCCGTTCCTTTGCATGAATTTGTTCCACTTTTCTGACGTGAATTGGGGGCCATTATCGCTCAAGATGGACTTGGGTATGCCCTCCCTCACGAAAGTGTCCGACAGAAATTTCAGGATGTTCTCAGTGTCCATGGTCTCATTCACTTTCAACTCAGGCCATTTGGAGTATCGATCCATGAGGACACATACGTACTTCTGAGTGCCCTGGCCATCAAGGATGGGTCCCAAAATGTCTATTGACAATTCTTCCCACGGGTTCTGCGGGGTTTCGAACCGTCCTAGCGCGGGGCGCAGGGGCTTAAGTGTTTTGTCCGCTCCCTGGCACTGTGGACATTCTCTGACATGCCTCTCCGCTCTTATGTCCATGCCTGGCCACCAGTAATTTTGTTTGGACCTTAACTTCAACTTCCCAATGCCTAGATGGCCCTCATGTAACAAGTCCAGTAACTGGGTTATGAGATTTCTCGGAGGGATTACCTTGTCCCCTCTGTATGTGAACACTCCTTTGTCCCCCACCGACAATTCTTCTCTGACTTCATAGTAGGGCTTGATATTTTCGCTCACATGTCTTTTGTCTGGCCACCCCTTGACAATGTACCTCTTCACTTCCTTCAATACGCTGTCCTCCTCGTATTCCTCGGTCCACTCCTGGTAGCTGATGACTTTACCTTGATCCCCCACCAGGGCCACCAGTTCCTTTTGGTCTGTGGGGTCTTCTTCTCCAGGCTCCATTGCTGCTGCCCTGCTCAGATAGTCAGCCACTCGGTTGCGATTCCCTGGGATGTACTCCACATCATATCTGAATTCGAGTAGTTTCAGAGACATCTTCGATATTCTGGGAGTAGCGTTGGCATGCCCACTCGATGTTAGCACCTTTACCAATGGCTTATGATCCGTCCTGAGTAGGAATCTGGTGCCCCATAGGAACTGCCGAAATCTCGCTGTGGCCCACACTACAGCCAGCATCTCCTTCTCGATCACGCTGTACTTGCTTTCGGTGGCCGTCAGCGCCCTGGATGCAAAACTGATCGTCTCCATCTGTCCATGTCCTCGTTCTTGCATGAGCACTGCTCCCAGGCCCTTGTCGCTGGCATCGGTTGTGAGCACGGTAGTGCCCTGTGGGTCATATCCTTTTAGTGGCACTGCTCCCGTGACATCCCTCTTGATGGTATCAAACTCCTGTTGTGCCTCTGGCGTCCATTCAAAACTGGTGCTTTCCCTGGTCAGCATCCTCATATGGTGCGTTTTGGAAGCAAAGTGTACCACAAACTTACTGTAATACTCCGCCATGCCCAAAAATGACCTGACCTCCTCCTTGTTGGTGGGGGGCGGAGCTTCAGCGATTGCCTTTACGTTGTCTGCTTTTGGTGTGATACCCTGCGCCCCAATCTCATGACCTAAGTAGGTCACCGACTCCAGGCCCAAACGGCATTTGGTCCATTCTGCCGTGAGGCCTTTGCTTTCCAGGGTTTTCAGCACTTTTTCCAAGTTTCTGATCGTGGTCCATTCTGTCTCGCCCCATTACCAGAATGTCATCCTGGAAATACTGGATGCCGGTTAAGTTCTTAAACAGTTGGTGCATTAACCTTTGGAATACTGCAGCCGCCGAGGCCAGTCCGAACGGCATGCGGCAGAACTGGTAGCATCCGAATGGGGTGATGAAAGACGTAAGTTTCCTGCTGTCAGGGTGCAATACTACTTGGTGGTACGCGGAGGTCAAATCGATGGTGGAGTACCATTTGACCCCTCTGGTCTTTGCCAACATTTCGTCGATCCTTGGGAGGGGAAATTTCTCCACGACAATGTTCTTATTTAGCTCTCTCAGGTCGACGCAGAGCCTGACCTTTCCATTCGGCTTCATGACTACCACCAAGGGTGCGAGCCACTCTGCGCAGGTGATGGGTTCAATTATCCCCTTACTCTCCAATTCTTGAAGCTCCTTTTGGACTGCCTCTCTTACCGCTATGGGTATATTTCTCACTTTGTGGGCAACTGGAACGGCGTCCTCCTTGAGCACGATCTTATGTTGGAATCTTTCAAGTTTTCCCACCGTGCCTCCAAACACTCTTGGGTAGTCCTCTTTCCATTTGGTGAGATTGGGCCATGTGTCTGGTTCCGTGAGCAAAATCTGTTCTTTGCCTCCCGGGTCTAACTTGATTCCCAGGTCGCCCTGGTCTAGCCACCCCAAGACGGACGGTCCTCTCTCTGAGATGTACAGCTTGCATAACGCTGATCTGCCTCTGAACTCAAACTTCAAGAGTCTATACCCCACCATTGGGATGCGATCGCCATTATATGTGACTGGTCGGATGTCCAATTTCTCCAGCTCCGGTCCTATCTTCGGTCTGAATGTTTCCTCCCACACTGCTCTTTGTATTATCGTGTAGGTGGAACCTGTATCCACCACTACACTGATGGTTACTCCTCCCATCTTCATTTCCAACACGGGTTTGTTTGTCCTTTTCCCATCTATACACATTATCTGGTCGTATATGCATAGGACGGTGATGACCTCTTCCTCTGCCGTCTCTTCCTGGTTCTCTTCTTCCTGGTCTACGTATTTCACCACGCTCTTGGACATTTTCTTCCGGCACACTTTCTCGTAATGGCCGATGATGCCGCAGTGTAAGCACTTGGCCCTGAACGCGGGGCATCTTCTGTCGTGTGCCTCATGGGACCAGCTTCCGCACCTGTAGCACGTTTTCTTGTTGCCACTGCCTTCCTGTTTCTTTTGCAATCCGGTGTTGCCCTGCCATTTGTTGGATCCCTTCGGCGTAGCGCCTCTGTACCTCTGATCTTTGCGAGGGTCTTCTTCCTGTATCTTGTTCACCATGGCTGCGGTTGGTGGTTCTTTCTTGGTTGCGTCGGCGCACCTCCGTGCGAGTTCTGCCCTCTTGACGATGACCATTACATCCTTGAGTGTGGTGTCTCCACTTGCCCATAGCTTGTCCTGGACGTTCGTGCTGGAGGTGTGCATTACTATTTGGTCTTTGATAAACTCTTCCTCCCACAGGCCATACCTGCACGTGGTCGCTAGTTTCTTCAGGGCCGCTACGTATTCCTCAATCGACTCTCCGGCCCGTTGTTTTCTCTGCTGGAAGTTGAATCTATCGACCGACACACATACCGTGGGCCGATAATGTTCGTTCAGGTCGTCGATAGCATGGGCGTACACATCATCGTCTGAGCCATCTCTCTGTTTGGGCACCAGGCTTTTATATATTCTGAGTCCTTCTGGCCCCAGATTGAGTAATAGTATACGTTTTTTTCTGTTGGGCTTGAAAGTCTCTTCATTCTCGTCCTCTAGGACCTCTATGAAATTGTTTATGTATTCACGCCAGTCCTCCCACTTCATCAGTGGTTCTCCTGGCTTCGGGAGGAACTGGACTGGTGCAATGGCATATCCCGCTGGTGCGCTCATTTTCTCCTCCTTGACCGTCGTCGCTCTGTTTCCTTTCCCTGTGGGGCTCCCTGGGGTGCTATCCGTCTCTTCCTTCTTGGTATGCTCTTGGGGACTCTCCCTGTCAGCCCCCTCACCCTCCTTTAAGGTAGCCAGTTCGGACTTCTCTGTGGATAGCGTGG